>NW_026944356.1:0-1200000 GCF_022695815.1 Exophiala viscosa | reverse complement strand
GGCCAGGACGCCGGCCGCTGTAATCAGGTATTTGCAAGTAAAGGTTTCGTCCTTGTTGGTGGAGACTTTCCAGGTGTTGTTTGACTCATCACGGTGGGCACCTGTGATGCGAGTGTTCAACGTAATTTGGTTCCGAAGACCCAAGTAGTCGGTCATCTTGTTCAAGTATTGCTCCACCTCCGGTTGCTGGGGGTAGCGCTCTTTCCATGACCAGTCCATTCCCAGTTCCTCGAGGAATGTGAAGATGAAAACCCAGCTTTCGCTATCAGTTCGGGCGCCTGGATACCGATTCCAGTACCAAGTCTCATAGAACGTCAGTCTAGTCTTGTGAGGAGTCTCCAGAAAACAAAAGAGCTAATGCAGTGGAGGGTGATGCCAGTGAACATAATGAAGAGAATGTGACTTACACCTCCAACTCCAGATGCAGCGTCGAAGACACGGGCAGAAATGCCACGCTTTCTCAGCTCATACAACATGCGAAGACCGGCAAAGCCGGCGCCAATGATCAACGCATCGAATGAGTCGTCGGCGCCATCTTTGTGACCATTCGCGCCATTGACACCATTCGTGCCGTTCACCACATGATTACCATTCATACCATTAGTAGTACCATTTGTGCCGTTCACACCATCGACTTTAACGTCCGGAACGAGAACCCCTTGCGCAGACATTGTCGATTATGTCGAATTGATGGGAGGGGCTTATTTGGCATATAAAGAATTAGGCCGCATGGGATGGGCTTTACTTATAAACGCCTTTGAACTCCACGGAATGCCCTTGAACTCCACGGAGTATCGTTGGGAGACAAGTCCTCTGTCGAGTTCGACCCCAGCTTTGCGGGAGGTCGTCGTGGGGTGAAACCGGGCAAGCGGACCCCGGCGCAGTATCACCGAAGTCTGTGCGTGCGCAGATCGATTGCACCGGGAAAGATCCCAACTAGTAGATGGCTACATATGCAGGGTAAAGTTGTGCACATGATCATCAAGGATGGTGTGCGGAGAAGGGACACCGACACGACCAAATCACACTGAGTTGTCCATGCGAGGTCTGGTAGATCTAGTGTTAGACGCCGGCCAACAATCACCGAGATTCTTTTGCCCAGTCACTCCGGTTTCTCACTGGACATCTGCGTGCCCAATGTCGATGTGATTCTACAGGGGTATTTCCTTGGTGGTACCTCGGTACTCGGGGACCTGGATGTACCAGGACGATCTTTGCAGGGGTGCGCACATGCATGGTATACGGAAACGGCCGACGAATTCTTTTCGGGGCCAATGTCTTGACTGTCCGGACGCGGACCAGCTCTTCTTCCATAACATCGACCATATCTCGTGGAGTTCATCGATAGTATGCCTCGCTCTGATGCTCATGATGCACGCAACGCAGCCTTCCGGCAAGCGTTTGGAAAGCCCTTTGAATACAAGGAGAGTGCAGCGCCTACTGCCGAAGTAATTACAGAAGAAGCGAAAAAGCTCGATGTCCCGCACTTCGTCGACGATGTCCCAGCGAGCAAAGGGGCTCGAATCCACTGGCTTGGAGACCGCTCGGCTAAGAAGGTGCTCCTGTACTTCCATGGTGCGTGCTCCAAGAAGACGCGTTTCGAGATATCAAAACACAGAAGAAACCCATAGCTAATGAATCCTAGGCGGTGGATTTTGCTTTCCCGCTTTCCCTGGGCACGTCCGCATGTGGAACCAATGTCTGCAGACATTGAACCCGAAGACTGACATCGTCATTGCCGCTCTTGAGTACGGTAAGCGAGGACAGGGTGCTGAAAAGATACGCTGTGTCGAGTCTAACCAGCGTTCCAGGCTTGACCAAGGATATAAGGTATCCTGTTCAGATCACACAAGGGACAGAGGCTTTACGGTTCATTTTGGACAAGGGCTACAGCCCATCCGATGTACGTGGACATCCACTGAGCATTCTCCCCTTTCGTCCTTGCCTCACTGATAAGAAAGTAACATAATCTCATAGATTGCCATCGGAGGTGATTCTGGAGGAGGAAACCTTGCTCTGGGAATTATATCAATATTATTGCACGGACTGAATGGAATTCCCCCATTGAAACTGGATGGTCCACTTGCCGGAGTCCTCCTTATCTCGCCCATGGTCAGCTTCAGCACCGAGAGTGAGTCGTGGACAACGAACAAAGACAAGGACTGTGTGGCACCCATAAGCATGACTCTGCTCGGCCCTGCATATGTTGATGCCAAGGACGTGAACAACTATTCTGAACCACTACAGGCGGATGTCGCGTGGTGGAAGGACTTACCTGCGAAGTCCGTCTTGAATGTGTATGGCGAGGACGAATGCTTCAAGTCTCACGTCGTCGAGCTTGGAGAGAAGCTCACAAAAGCAGGCAACCACGTCGAAAATGTGGAGTGCCCGGCACACGTGCATATAGACTGGGTCCTGGACTTACAAGTTGGCTTCGAGCCTGGAATCATGTCCGTCAAGATCTTGGATTGGTTGTCTAGAGTACTCCGAGGATAACGAATCTGTGCTGAAGGGTTTAAAGCGATGTCTGAACATTGTCTGCAAGATGCACAACTAGAGTAATCAGGAAATCTATCTGGCTTGCTGTAGCTACAGGCAAATTCCTGTTCATGTCCGCGAAAGAGTAACTCTCAGTCTGAACGTCCTGTTCATGCAAGCTTGAAAGTTTCATAATGAACCGCGGCGACTTCATTGCACTGCCTTCGGAATTCTGGTGCGGCACCGCTATATCGTGCAATAATACGCTCTTGTTTGCCTGCAACATTCTTGTTGACACCGGTCAACCAAGAATCGACCGTGTTGCTGAGTAGGTCTTTGCCGAGTTCGTGGACATGTTCTGTCCATTTTCGCACCTGAATATAGTTAGCTCAGAGGTCCATGCAGACTATCACATTAAAGGCAGCCTTACGCCTTCTTCCTTGGCTTCAATATACGTGATGTCATGTTCTCTCAGGTATTCGATGCAGTCTGATATCCAGCCGACGGCATACTCGATACTTCGTGGGATGTTGCCGTAAGCTTGATGCGGTCCAATTGACATGAACCTGGATTTGTGCGTCAGTATCGATACCATCAACTAATGTGGGCTCTGGGAATTGGTTCCGTACATATTGGGGAAATCCTGCACAGTCAACCCGAGATAAGTCTGAGGACCATGTTGCCATTTGTCAATGAGGCGAACGTCGTTGTTCCCTCTGAAGTCGATCGCCTCGAAAGATCCAGTGACTTTGCCATTGTTAGACGAGGACAACACTGCTTGGACGGAATAAACTTGCTTGCAGAGAACCCGGTTGCATAGATGAGTATATCGAACTTGAAGTCTTCCTGTGACGTCTTGATTCCGTCCTCAGTAATACTCTGGATGGGTGTCTCGAAGAGGTCAATAAGGCGAACGTGTGGCTCATTGAAGGTTTCGTAAAAGAACGTCTCCATGGGCACACGCCGAAGTCCAAATCCTACCACAATCGTCAGTGATCCATCGCATGTCTCCGGACAGGAACATGAGCCTACCATAAGTCTTGGGAATGAGCTTGTCGGCCGTCCACGGATCCTTGACACGTTGCCGTATCTTTTTTGCCACGAAATCACTGACCAGAGCATTCGCTTTTAGGTCGACGCCGACCTCCTTATAGTTCGAGATCCAGAATCCGAATCCAGGCTGGGCGTACAAGAACTCCCAGAAGGCCTCTCTTTCTTCAGGAGTCGCTTCCCAGATAGAGTCGGTAACGATATCATGCATAAAACTCAGTCGACTGCCGTCAATTTTCTTCAATAACTCTGGGTAGCCTTTTCGAATCGTCTCCATCTCCTCGTCGCTGATCTTAGAGTTATGTAATGGGATTGCCTAATGTTGTATGAGGAAAAATATAGCCCCCTTGGACGCGGAGGGACGACTTACCCAGTTTGGTGTACGTTGGAAGACGGTCAAACTCTTGGCCATCTTCGCTACCTCTGGTATTAATTGGATAGCGGTGGCTCCTACGCCGATAACGCCGACACTCTTGCCCTCGAAGTTGACGGGTGTTTTCGGCCAGCGGGAGGTATGAAACGCCTGTCCTTTGTAGTCCTCCACACCTGGGATATTTGGCAGTGTAGGATTACTCAGAAGCCCAAGACCGGTAATGAGGAAGCGCGAGGTATATTCATGCCCTGATTCGTCGACGAGTTTCCAGTAGCGACCTTCCGAATCCCAATGGGCTTTACTGACAACCGTATCGAATTGCATGTTCCGCCATAGATTATACTTGTCACAGATAAAGTGGATGTAGCGTTCGGTCTCTTCCTGGGGTGCAAAGTGCTCTGACCACTTCCACTCGTCCAGAAGTTCCTGTGACCAGAAGAATCCGTAGGTATACGATTCACAGTCAAAGCGAGCACCCGGATATCGATCTGTATCGTGTCAGATGAAGCCATCAAGATTTGACATGACAATACTGACTCCAATACCATGTGCCTCCGACGGATGAGCCAGCTTCCAGGACCTTGACTTTCAAATTCAAGTTCTGCATCTTGTAACAAGCATAGCAGCCAGACAGACCGGCTCCGATGACGAGCACATCGTAATCCGGCTTCGAAGGCTCAATGGAACCCATGGTGTTGTCGCTTCAGATGACCGACGGTATTTGTTGCTTGAGTACCGAGTACGTTAAGACGAATAGAAAATGTATTTGGAAATCTGCTTTGCCTGAGGAAATATCTGTTCTTGTTGCCCCCAAAGCAGCACAAATGACCGCTTCATATGAGAAATTCCCCAAAAGGTTGTAGCAAGCTTTTGGCCCCCCGCATCCCAGGGGAGATCGAGTTCTAGGCCGGCGTGAACAGGCACGCAACAAATGTGGACCCTAGTGCCGCCCGGAGAGTGGCACTTGAGCCGCTACTGGATGCCACGGCGATTGAACGCCGGGCGCTGATCGATTGCCAGTAGGAAGAGTGATATCCATTGGGCAGAATTTACCATGACCACGATCGCGACAAACCTCCATAATACACTCGTGCTCGAACCTTTTGTGCAGAGGACGAGAACTGTCAAGCATTACTTAGTAAGTAGAAGCTATGTGAGGTGAAAAGAGACTATTGCACTACAAAGGCAATGTCTATAGAATCAATTGTATCGCTCAAAGCAATGACTTGCCGTGCCTTCTAAGAGGCTGGTCTTTATCGCGATAAACTTAGTAGCTGGTGGCTTGGACATGAGTTTTGTCAGTGCAAGGCGCTGCTCCAGGATGCACAAGGTATCTCACCATGTAGGAATGATTTCTCAAGGCCAACGACCGCTGATCTACATTCTCAGCAATCAGAAGAAATTCAGGACCAGGATCATCATATGGTCCGCTCTGGGCCAGTGTGAACTCTGATACAGACATGAGCATGTCCGGCTACGTGGTAGATGGCTTCGCGTGGTGAGAGTCCCAAGCCTTACTCTGAGAGATGGAATCATCAGTAAAATCTTGATCGGGAGCTCGAGCTTGATATATAGTTCTTACCGAAGCGACCAATTTCATCCCATCCTTCAATCTCTGCACCGGCTCCTCACCCAGCCATGTCGACATCGTATCATGATATCCCGTTTCCCATTCCCATCCACTCCCTCCGTCGATGTACACCGATTTCCCCCACATGTCTGTTTCGGTCATGAGACGCAGGGTGATAGCGGCGACGTCTTCGGGCGTGTTGATGGGCAATCCGGCTTTTCTAAAAGTGGTTGCAAGCGTGCTCGCCATGTTGGTATCGACGACACCGGGATTGATTACATTGATGCGGATCTTGTCATTCTCCCAGAGTTTCTTGCGGAGGCCGCGCATGATTCCTTGGACAGCGTGTTTGCTGGCATTGTAGACTGGCAGGTCAGGTGTTTCGCGAAACCCTGCTGCAGACCCTGCAAGCACCAAGCTCTTGTCTGTTCTGTCCTTGTTGTCTAGTTTCAGATACGGTAGCGCAACTCGAATGAAATACAGCACTCCCAGCAGATTGACGTCAATAGTCATATCCTGCTCGGGATCTTCCACGTCCTCGACGGTCAGGTCAGTCCCGTACCAGTTATCCTTCTTGGCCACGCCCGCGATCGCGAGTGCATGGTCGACATGGCCGTACTTCTCACGTGCCAGCTTAAAGAGCTTGACGTGGTCGGCATAGTCTGCGACGTTAACTTTGAGGAAAGTCACGTCTGACCCCAGAGAGGATGCGAGCGACTCTCCAGATTTCACGTCGTAATCGCCAAAGACGACTTTGCCACCATTCGAATGCACGGCCTTGACAACGCTGGCACCGATACCATTTGCACCTCCTGGCAGATAACTTCAGCACATTACCGACCAGAACAGAGACACTGGATCCGGCCATGCGCTCCACGTACCTGTGAGTACAACGACTTTGTCCTTCAATTCTCCAAACTTTGAATCGCTGGGATTGAATGAGTTTGACATGGCCGCAGCTCCTGTCCTACCGGGAATTGAATGAACGTGTCTCGGACGTAAAATTACAATCAGAATGAGGCTGTGCGGTTGCGTAGTCGAGAATACCAATGCTCCGGCACTACAACATGGGGGTGCTTTTCGTGTGACGATCTCGTACTCTGTGGCCGACCATGAAGTGCACTATCCCTGCATCAACTCGGTAGCCTGCCTACTGCACCCGAGGCTGGGGTGCGGAGTCTTTGGGGGTCCATATTCACGGGGTGAACCGATCGGTCTTCGACCACCGAATGTGACGGTTAGTGTATGTTGTCCCGGCGAAGTTGTGATCGTAGTCATCGACCTTGTTCCACTGGCGAAATGCTTCTTGGCTTGGAATGAGACTTTCGCTCTCCTTAGAGTTGTAGAATTGGTTGGTGTCATATTTCTAAATACAAGGCTGTCTACTTATGCCCTCGTTCCGAAATTGGTGCCGTCATGCAATCTGGGTACTCCTCTGTGGGGGCTGCATGCGGTCTTCACACGATACCGTTACTGTTCTCAAGTAGCCCTAGCCTATCGAGGGTGGGCTGGCGAGGGTGTTGACATATAAACACTTGTTCAGATGCTATGCAAGACACCACCATCTACACAAATCTCTTCGCCTATAAGTGGAACCGTCAGTCTTCGTGTCAGTCCCAGCAGCACCTCTAGCAAGGGATATACCTGTGATATAGCTGGCTCGCGTGCTGGCCAAGAACACCACCGTTTGTGCAATCTCCTCTGGTCTGCCGTAGCGAGCGATGGGGTTCTTGTCAATCAACTTGTCGTAGTATGACCCGACGTTGATGGCCTTTTGCGTCATAGCAGTTCTATAGGACTTCCGTTAACGGAAACACGTGGATGAAAGAGAGGGGTGTATCTCACTCGATGAAACCGGGACAGACAGCGTTGATCCTGATGCCTTCGGCCCCGTATGATATAGCATCAACCCTCGTCTGGCCGAGAACGCCGTGCTTCGACGCTGCGTACTGTATGACCGGATCAGATATGCCTTGAATCTCATGTCATGCTCACCGCTCCCGTCCCACCGAGCCCGCTTCGACCGACAATACTCGAAATGTTGACGATACAGCCTCGTTCAGGAGGCGATCCTGTTCTCATCTGTTCCGGGCGGAGGTAGTCCTGCTTGAGCATCTGTTGAATGACCGCCCGTTGACAGAGCCAGACACCGCGCAGGTTGACGTTGATGACTTTATCCCAAGCATCGATGGGCAGCTCGGCAGATCCGGCGCGTGAAGCAGTCGCAACACCGGCGCTGTTGACAGTGTAGTGGATGCTACCAAACTTTTCCACGCCAGCGTCTACCATCTTCTGAACTTCCTCTGGAGACGAGGTGTCGGTCCGAGTAAGTACCGTCTCAACTTCAGGATTCAGCTTTTTCAGACTATTGGAGGTCTCTTCAAGCCCGGCGGTGTTCATATCTGCCAGTATGAGGCGTTTTACCCCTTCCTCAACGAATGCTACCGCGCACGCCTGGCCAATACCGCTGGCGGCTCCAGTAATCAAAGCTACACCATCCATGGTGTAAGGCGCCATGTTCTCAAGGTTATAATGATCACTGTATACTTTTCTGGGAATATCAGGGGACAAAAGGTTCTGATTTCCGGGACCTCACAAATACAGTATGCCTCTTTTGGGGTTGCTATGGTGGGGATCAGTCACCTTCGAACGCATGGGGATAAGTCGGGTTTGGTATTAAAAGTTACTCATACTGCAATATTATTCTACAAAATACTAGAGGTGTGTAGGTGAGCGCTAGCTAGGCTATTGATGGCTACTCATTGTACCCAAGAATGGTCCAAGGCCGATTGTGTAGTTGGGAAGAGCCAGTCTACCTCGGATACTTGCGACTTCGGAAAAACCTGGTGGGAAACATATGACCATAATCAAACCTCGGCACGACAAGCAGAATACTGCTTGTCTCCTTCAGAGGACGCCAATATCGAGGTGACCCTCTCAGTTTAGAGACTCTGTCCTCCAGGATTAGGACACTATCGATTTCTCCTCGTTTAGGACCACACACCGTGATGCTTCTGTGGCAATCAGCTCGTGTAGGTAGACGTGATCCAATTTTCCTCGACCGGCCCTCGATCACCGACGTCTCGGCCACCAACCCATCGCCAGTCGAATACCGGTCCTCCACTTCTCCATCACTGACTGATCTTCAGGCTAGTCTCATGATGATTACCCCGTAGCTTGACAGATCCGCTAGGTAAGTTCCGAGCATTGGCCTTGGTCGGTGGTCGTGGACCGGCCTTTTGAGAACCCGGCGCGCCGTTCTAGAACCAGGTTGCTATTCATTGTGAGCGCATCCGGGCCTGATCGATATAGTGCACTGAAATATATAAGGCATTTGCTTATAACTGTGGCTGAGAACGCCCTTCGCTGTTCAGATCACGACTTCATCTTCTCTCGCAGCCATATTATACTAAGCAAAGTGCTTGTTAGGTCAAGATGTCCACCACCATGACCACCACCACGACCGCCTTGCCAGCTGAACCGACCGTTGTATGTTGAATGCAGGAATCTGAAGGATTTACCCAGCTAACCTGCTTCCAGAGTTGTCCTCTCCCACCGTTGAGTGCCTGCCGAAGTCTCAATTGAGGGATTTCCTCGTACTCTGGTGTTGATATATCGAACCATTGTGCTAACGTCAGAGCAGACGCTCTATTACTACCTTGAGGTGAAGGATGGCGGCATCATTCAAACCTATCCGGGCACTGCGTTCGAGAAACGCAGGAAGCATGTTCCTCATGATATGAACATCAATGATCTGCGCCCTGTCCGTGACGAATTCACAGTTGATAAATGTGGATTTGAATTGGTCAACTTCAAATCAGGAGTCAAGGACTTCGGGGACGAAGAAAAAACGAAGGAAGTCTTCTACCCTGAGATCAAATCTTTGATCAAGAAAGTGTAAGATAGCTTCACAACGACATATGCTTTGTTTTCGAGGCTAAGTTGTCTCGTCATACAGTACTGGCGCCAACGACGTCCACATCATATCGCATATGTGCCGACGAGCCACGACCGCCGACTCTCAAGAGGATGCCAAGGGCAAGTCCGACACTGACTTCGTCACACTCAACAACCCAGCGGTATGTCCAAGCTTTTTGAAAACATTAGACAAGCAAGCTTTTTCTGACAAGAGAATAGAGATTCGCCCACTGCGATCAATCCTACCGCGGTGCTGAACAGCTATTGTTCTTGAACCTTCCCGAGGAGGAGGCCGAGCGAAGAGTCAAGAAGAGATGGGCCATCATGAACGTCTGGGCCCCAATCGAGAAGACCGTCCATCGCGACCCCTTGGCATTCTGCGACTTCCGTACCATTGACGAGAATGATTTCCGTACCGTCGTTGCCAACCTACCACCATCAGGAAAAGGCGAGTACGCAAACGTGTCAAAGAACTTTTCCCATAAGCCCCGAGCCGAATACTCATCCAACGGCGAGAAAGGGGCCCGGTACGAGGTTACCAACCTAGCACACAACCCCGGACAGAAGTGGTACTACGCCAGTGACATGACACCAGAGGAGGCGTGGGTCTTCAAGATCTTCGACTCCAAGACCGATGGCCGAGCCAAGTGTGCGGTACACTCTTCCTTCCCTCTTCAGGACCAACCAGAGCGTGGTGAGCCAAGAACAAGTGTCGAGATCCGCACGTTTGTTTTCTGGGACGAGGAGGAATCGGCCTAGATGGGTCCTTTGCAAGATTAGTGCCAACGTATATAATTCCTGCAATCATGATGTGAGTATAGCGCATAATTGTCATCCTTCAATTGGAAAGATCTTCCACGGTCGTTTGTAAAGTGCAGCCACTTTCCTAGTTGTCAAATCAGACTGACAGAGCGCCGCCACCCGGCCATCGTTCTCCGAAGAGACACCCATACGACCCGAGTGTAGATCTCCCATCGTGGGGAAATGCAGAGAATCAGGTATAGCGGCCTCAACAATGGCGGCCTGAGGGTTGCAGAAAATAATTTGTGGCGGTATGAGTACCTACATGAAGAACTCTTCATCAAGAACGGTAGGCCTTAGATCTAGCTCATGTCATCTCGGTGATCGTTCTCCGGGATTGTCCTCATTGCACATGGATCCTGACAAATCCCGGTGCAGCAGTGTCTTCCGGTCAGTGCTTCTCGTGATGTATGGTGATCATGTCAGCGCTGGGACTGTCATGGTCGATATGGGTGTTTAGAAGTGTAGAGCTGCACATAGCCAAAAGATTGAGAATAACCTGGGAACGCCTCCAGCCCTTTACGACAGAAATACATCTCCAAAATCGTTCCAAGACCCCATGGTCTTCAACGCTTCACAGTCATCCAAGGCGAGCATGAATTGACCGGGATCCGTATACAATGTGTTGTCAGTAGACCGATCCTGCTGCCTGACCAAATGCTGCAACATGACTGGTGGGCTCTCTGTCTGTGCACCAACCGTTGGTAGTCGTGGCAGAAGTGAATCGTTGGCATCTCGGATTGCTTGCGAGTCCTCTTTGGTGTTCAGGAGCTTACATCGGCGCATCAAGTATCTGAGCTGCTTGAGCACCGTTTTGGCACTTCCATGACTGAATTGGATCTCTTCCAGGGCTGTAATGCAAGTGGTCAAACTGGCCAGATACTCGTTGGAAGTTTCAGAAGCCTGCTCGGCACGAATAGCAATTAGTACCACAGCTGCCACAGTGATGTTGTACATCGCTGTCCCAAGCAGTGTTATGGCGGATCCATGAGATGCTCTGTAGTCGGCCAGAAGACGTGATATGGAAAGAACGTGATCGATGCAGATAGCTCGTGATGCTTGTGAGGCGGGGCTAATCTCAGCCTGATGCATACCAAACCTTGCCGTAGATCGATGTAAAAGAGTCATCGCTGCGTGATACTGCAGTTGAAGAACATATACTGCCGGTGCACAACCTGGCGTGTGTCTGAGACGAGAGTCAAGGTTCGTTTCCCATGTCAGAAGCTTCTGGCAACAAGTTTGTAGGTGGTGACTGTTGAATGTTCTCTTGTTCAAGGCCTTGGAAATTTCTCCCACGATAGTGAAGAGCGTGGCCCACGCGGGCAACGTTGGTAGTTCTGTCGAGGAGGATGAAGTGTCATCAGGCAGAAAGGAGGGCGGCGTGATACACACATCGTCCAGGTTGAGTGCACAGGGGCGTCCAAGGTAGAGACCCCAGCCTTGATCGTAAGCAAAGCTTCCCCAGAAGACCGCTCGTCTGACCTCAAGATCCATTGGAGACGAACAATTCGACTGGACTTCCGCGTCGTCCTTGTGCAGGCCAAGTTCGAATACGAGACGAGAGGCCCGTCCCGACTCCAACCAACCTTTTGTATCTGCACCGCGACGGGAATATACCGCACTCAGTAACTGAAGGCTTTGTACAGTCGTCAAGCCTACGTTGTTCTCGATCTCGTGTTCAATCATCTCAGCGGCCTTTCTGAGCAGAAAAGGTTTTGAGCCTTCGGGGTCTTCATCTCTGCTCAGTACTAAAGCTCGTATCTCTGGTACCTCTGAGAACACGGCCGCGTTGGCCAATATGGAGTAGAGTAAGGCTTTGCTGTAGTAGCGAGTCCGACCAGCCTGCATGTCTTGCAGGAACGCTTCGCGGTGAACGACCTGGAGGACCTGGTGCTGAAATCGCCAGTACCGCTCCAAAAGATGATCGCGGAGAGTTGGTGAGATGTCATTGTGGTCGTCAGCATCGACATGGCTATCATCCCACTTCACAAAATTGCAGGACGTCTTCTCGCTGGTATGCAGGCTCGATGTTGGCCCGTAGTACCTGACGCGACCACTCTCATCCGCTTGAAAGTGAGCATTTTCTACACACAAGCCAGCGATCAACGGATGCGACGTCTTTCGAGAATCGAGAGGGTTCGCAGATTGTACAGACTCGTCTGCCAAAGCTGGATCCAAAGTACCCCCAGGTAAATGGGACATGACGGGCGGTGTCAAGTATAAGTTCCGGTGTGCTCTTTGTTCAGTCTCTCGCAGTCGCCTTTGCAAGGTTTCGATTTGTTTTTCCAGCTCCCGAATATGACTCTTCGACGACGGCCTTGACCGTTCATCTTCTTCCGGCACCACGCATTGTATCTGCAACCTCTCACATCGATCACATGTTGGACCTTTCCGACTGCACTTGATTTTCTGTCCTCGACAACTTAGGCACGCTAGCATCCGAGATGCTTCTTTACCGTCTCCGCCTGCAGTGGTCGAACTTTGCCGTCGCCGTCGGCTTTTAGGCACTCGCCTGGTTGTAGGTGGTAGTTCTGGATCCAGCGACAGCGATGGAAAGATCATCTCCGTGCTAAGGTCGACCGAACCGTTCCAGCTTTCAAAGTCTCCGTTCTGGGACATGGGGGCCATTGTTGCAGCCATCGTTGCAGTTTGACGTTGAAGTTCACACTAGCATCAAAGTCCTTGCCTGTGTCTGCGATCTCGATGGAAGGGAAACAGGCGAATGGGTGAGCTTAGCCAAGGCGAGGCATTGCCGAGGAGCAGACAGGGGATTTCGACTGAGTGGGAATCGAAGGAGACTAACTCCAATGCCCCAATAGCGGGGTCAGTCCGAGGGGGGCTGGCTGGCTGCGGATGCACCGTGGGCGACCATGGGGCACCTGCGGGGTGACTTCGCACAATTCTCGACTGGTAAGCAGCAATTACTAATAGGTGGCGAGCGAGGGCCTAGGAGCCCTTTGAGGACTCCGCAGAGTCTTTCTCCTTGTACCGAGACCACCTGTGCATCGCCAGCAGGCCGTTAGAGAGTCCTTCCTATCCTCTCCCGCATAGGCACTCCCCACTCCCCCCACTGCTCCTCCACCTCGCATATGTACTATCAAGCAAGGGAAACAACCGAGAGTAAACAGTCGCTTTTGCATGAGGCTATCAGATTATGCCTCCGCCGGTCCATTCGGGCTTCGCAGGTAGAATTTACTACGGAAGAAGTTGTTTTCGCACCCTATAACATGTGCAGGCACGGCAAGAGAGATGAATCCCAATCGTACTCTACGATGACGGCTGGACATGCCTGAAAAGGCGGCAACCCAACAAAGCCAGCGTCGATCTGACCAATGAGTGGCAGGAACCTTCTTCATTCGTGAATAGGGATCGTGTCCGTCCGTCATTTCGCTTATATGACGGTGTCAAGGGGTAAAATGACAGTCCTGACCTATCTTTGACAGACAATCGCGTCAATTACCTATTCGGGAAGCACCCGATATTTAGTACTCAAATTTGGGTCTAACTCGGGAATAAGTCCTAAAAAATCTCCCAAAATCTTCGAGTATTACATAATATCTCTAAAATTCGGCGGCTGCCGCCGCCTTAGTAAGCCTTCTATCCGAAAGCCTCTAATGTGACGGACACCAGATCAAAATGACAGACGAAATGTCAAGATTTTAAAGTGACAGACGTGACGGTCATGACAAAACTCGATCCCTATTCGTGAAGATTACACGGGACATCTTTCCTTAGGGCGCAAAACCTCCTTCACACACCCAAAGAGGAAGCTACGTCTCCATACCCGGATCTCTGGGCCTGGTGCAGGCGTACTCTTGCTCGGAGCCTCAGCAGTCCTCATGGGAAGCGCACGAATGCCGTGGAAGGTAACTAAGTCTTGTTTCTTGCTTGGGCCCTTCACTGGCTGTTTTCGCCGTAGCTTTTCACGTCTATAACAGGTTTGTGAAGGACCAATGGTAAAATTGTAGGTACAAACGTCCTCTAGAGTCCGCAAGATCCTTTTACTACAAGGAGGGCGCTTGCAGGCTTTGAGCCCCGTACATGACAAGACCCTCTAACAAGATGCGACTTCACCCATTCTTCCTTCTCCTGCACCTTCATCACGGGATATCTCTTGGGCTTCCGACTCGGCCATCTACGCCGGAACCTAACCCCCCACTTAAATCGACCTCGTAGTTTTCTGTTGCTTGAAAGCATACCATTCTTGAACTTCCCAATCAATGGTAGGTATTCTTAGCGGCTTGCACATCGTTCTCCAAGAAGACCTCAATGTGATTGTTCATCTTGGGCCCAATATCTTCAACCCAGAGGGATCCAATCATTCCCACACCACCAAAGGCAACGGAAACAAGAGCAACAGTTCTGATGGCGACAATCAAGCTGGCGATATAAGCCGCACCGGCTGCATCGGCAATTGCGACTGTGACACCTGGAACAGCCATGATAGCCTTGGTGCCGGCTGGTATAGCTGCGAGAAGAGCTAGGCCCATGGCTTGCGTGCCTCCAGCAGCGATAACAGCCGCAGGAACTTTCGTGAGGGCGGCGCTCGTCGAAGATCGGGTGATCACGGTGACATACACAGTTGTCGCAATACAGTTGCCACCAAATCTTCCGACGCCGCTGTAACTTTTGTCAGCACAATATCCTGTCGGGAGTGGTAAAAAAGACTTACCCAAGGGCACCGACAACACCGAGCTCGGTTTGGGGGGCTCCGAACTGGCAGAAGGTGATTGACAGAAACTGGGCCCACGCGAATGCGATCGAACTGATGAAGTTGAAGGCAATCAAGGCTTTCTTGCGGTCGGGTGACACGAGAGCCAAGAGACCTCCAAACAAGGTCATTATCGTGACAGAACCAAATAGTTGCCATTGCCAGTGCTTGATACGACGTCCCAAAACACTCAGGAGGACACCGCCTGTGCACATGCCTAGACCTTGCACGATGGACAGCTCCATGGAGAGAGGGGAACTGGGTTCCCCTGGGCTGAAGATGGCGTTTACAATTTGTCCCCAGATGATGTTGGTTCCCAGGTAGTAGACGGGCACCATGAAGGCGACGAGAAATGGGGCAGTCAATGCCTTTCCACGGTTGACTCTGAACAGGCGTGGTGGTGTCAGAGCTTGCTTGATTGGCGCCAATGTCTCCCAGCAGGCGAATCCGATGAGCGCAACAAATCCGCCAACCAAGGTACCAGTAACCCGGCCGTCCGCAGAGGGGAGGTAAGACGCAAAGACGACACCCACCAATATGAGGACGGCCGCGGCGGTAAAGAGCAACCCTCCTATGTAGTCAATCTGTTTCACGGCGTCCCTGAAAGACAGACCTCTCGGGTGCTTTGGTGGGAAGTAGAAGAGGAAGAGTATGATGGCGCAGATGCTGTTTCCGATCACGGGAACCCACAAGAGCCAACGCCATGTGCCGTGCTGGAGAGAGTAACGAGCGGCCACGGGGCAAACGGTGCAAGCCACGAGGACTATCGAGTCGGCACCCGCAACGGCAGCAGGGCGCCATTTGTTGGGAAGCAACTCTGGAGCGGTGAAGGTTGCCGTCTGGCAGATGGCCCCACCAACTCCAGCAATCGCCATGCCCGCAATGACAGTGTCGAAGGTTTTGGCAGTAGCTGCGATGATGTATCCGACAGGGACAAAGATGTTACCAGCGATCATGAACCACCGTCGACCGAGCATGTCACTACCATGTCCACACAGCATAAAAGCCACAAGACCGGTGATGAAAAAGGAGGCGACCATCCATATCGCGGTGTTGGTGGCCCCGTACTCCAAAGCAATGTTGGCTTCCGTGATAGCCAGACCAGGCAAGGCAGAGTAGGAAAAGCCGTAGGCCATGGTGATGGTCTAAGGTGTCCATTAGCTCCAGTTCACACCCGGTATAACATGGCAAGCTTACACAAACCACAAGCCAAGTCTTGGGCGTGACCACATCTTCCGTGGGCATATCAGACGGTACTTTCTCGACCTCGGACATGGTCATGTCGTGATGCGCAATTTTGTCATCCTGCTGCTGCTCGTTGTGGCCATGCTCGGGGTCGCTCTTTGACAAAGACATGGTGATTGATAGAACGAAGGAACCTGACTAAGGTTGAAGAATATTGCAACTCGCCCTTTGTAGTTCCACCCGTGCTTATAAGCTATCCTTACAAACCCCTGAATACTATGGTGTTCAGGCATTGGTCTATAGACCGGGGTTCTCTGGCCGTGGTCCGGGTCTCGATGGCCGGAACCTGGGGTCCCCTCAACCTGACCCTCACTGTCTTAGCTTGGCGTGACCAGCAATCTGGGAGGTCGGGGTCGATCGCCGAAGCCCAAAAGTCCAAGATCCAATGAGTGAAGTGGGGGCCCCAGATCTATTTCCCGTGAGATACGGGGTCCGAGTACGCGGAGCGCTCGGTGGGTAATTGTTCTGATAGACCTACGGATAGGCTTTTGGGAAAGGTGCTGATCAGTCTCCCCTTTCGATTGGCGCGACTGCTGCGAGTACCGGTTCAGAGAGTAAAGGGACCTACTCAGTGAAACACCTACACCAGCTTCGCAGATACATGACCGACCTGTGATACTTCGACCAATCCTAATTCTCAGTGGCGCGGCAGAGATGATCGTGAATCCAAAACAGGCTAGAACGTCCGCCTTAATTCAAGTCAAGAGACGAATGTTCGGATACCTCCAGCCACCTTGCTGGTAGGGTGAATTGACCAGGTGCGATCGTCGAGCTGGCCATCCCTTTGAGCGACGGTCAGACATTTGCTTTCCGTAAGGGGCCTGTCTATCATACAAATGACATCTTCTTGCCTACAAGATTTTCGGCATAGTCTTGTATACTCGTAGTCACAGGGTTCGGCGTTGTTTCTGCGAACATAGGGTGTGCAAAATTCGCTATGATGACGATTCGATCTCTCAAGCTGGGAACTGCGCCCTCGATCCCAGCGAGCTCAGTATTACCGAGTTTCGTATTCCCATGGCCGATAATGGTGAGTGTATTGTACCTCTTGAGCTGCGCGCTACGGCCTCCATCTTCGTGTTGTGCCCCAGACAGAGAGGCATCTGTCAGTGGCAATACCCCTGGGTAGGAGGTAGGGGATGCGCCGGTGTGCACACCATAGAACGGGTTTCGAGAATGCCGCTGGAGCAAGGATTAGCTCAGGCTTTTCAGGTTGAGCTCCGAGCCTCTGGCTTCTACCGAGGGACATACGCTACTCCCAGGGACACACATCAAAGAAGCCTGTACAACCTGTCGAAGCCCTTCGAGGCCAGTCGACCTTTTTCACATCCCTCACACACGATGCACCCTGTGTGCCCTCAAAAGTCGCGTTGTCTATATCGGGCACGTCTGCCGAGGCACTCCTTCATATTCGCGTTTCCGCGTGCTACTCTCTTACATTGTCCTGCCTACTCCCCTTGCATCAATTGAACACATGAGCGTGATACATGATCATTGGGAACTTGCCTCTTGGTTGGCAGCCTTGCAGAATCTTAGGAGATGGCTATACAAGAAATTTCACTTGAAGATTGTTGAGTGGCACGGTTGAAATGGCCGGAATCACATCTCTGAGGTTTGGCCGTGTTCTTGAGGAGTACTTCCCCAGCACTGCTACGCCGTGAATTGCACGTCTACTGACCTGGTCGACACACTTTGCGGCGCTTATAGGCCTTTGGAAACCATGGTAAGTCACGCTGACACGCGACCAGCAGCTGAAACCTGGCCACCAATCCCTTAAGCGCCGGGCCAATGGTCCGCCACCACAGCCACGATGGAGTTGATAAACCGCCTGGTATGGCCAGAAAGTCACCTGGATGCTTCATAGCAGCATCTATAAGCATCATGTATGCTTCTTCATGCTATCGGATCGCTTCTCTTTCCTGACCAGACTCGAGTCAATGACATCGCGCGTATAGCCCAAGGATGGCGAAGTACCGCTCCTCCATTTAGCGCAAGACATTAAACCAACATGTCGAAAGCCTGGAAGACCTTGAGAAGGCGGGCAGGCCAAAATCCAACACGATCCATAAGCCATGACCGGAATGGAGATGCGACCGAGACGATTACTGAGCTTATTGAGAGCAGAGTACATACATGGAATTCCATCTGGCTATCCAGAGCAACGCTAGGTGTCATAGCAACAGTATTTGCATTGCTGGCGATTACCTTGCTCCTGCTATGGAGGTTGAATGAACGAGATGGCGGATTCACTTTGATCACAAGCAATCACTATTCGTGGACATACGGCCCCACTGGAATCCTGGTTATTGTCGTTGCATTCTGGCGACAAGTCGACTTCCATTGCAAGCTCATTGCGCCTTGGACCGTCCTAAAGAACGAGCAACAGACTGCTTCACAAAACCTGCTACTGGATTATGTGTCTCCTATACAGGTTACGGGTCTCATCAAGTCTTTCTCCAATCGGCATTACAATGTTGCGGTCGGAATCGTGGGTTTCCTCTTGCTGAAGCTGATCGTCCTTACATCAACAGGCCTGTTTGTCACTGTCTCAACACCTGTCCAGCAACAAAATGTCAACCTGATACAAACGAGAAGTTTCGACGGACTACTGGCCTCCCAATCTCCCCCACCTACCTTGAATGATTCATCGCTTGTGTACACAGCTTATGGAATCCTGTCTCGAGGGCTGGATTACCCTCTGGGGACATATGAAGGTCTCGCTTACGAGACATTCAAGCCGGAGACAGCTTCCGTGCTCGACAGCATGGCAATCACTACTACATTACATGCACTAATCCCTGTCTTCGAATGCCAGGCGGCCCCGATTACCGTCAATCTTGCACCTGCAAATACGACAGACTTGCACCCAAGCGATTCGCTACAACTTCAATTCCCAGAGTGTCAACTGCTCCAGAATGGCAACGGAACGCCTGTCTATGCGCTCAATCCGCAGCTTTTCGCATGTCCACCTAGGCAACTCAGTCCTTTGGTGCAGAGAATTAGCTGCTTCAACGAGACCGACGCTGCAACTGCAGACGATTGGCAGCTTCTCACCTTGGTTGATATGCGCTACAATCAGACACTCTCCGCCTCTCCAGAGTCAGACGCCCTTGGTGACAGCGTTGAGGCTTCTTCATGGTTGACCACTGTCACCCAAATTACAGGGATAGCATGCCGATCAACATACACGATGGAACGAGTCAATGTGACGTACGATTACTCGCGGAATCCCGTGAACGTTACCGTCACGCGTCCTGAATATGGAGCCAATCAGACCTTGGACGGCCTCTCCAATTTCGACGTCGGGACGTGGTTTACTGCGTCGTTACTTGCATCAGCTGACATGTTTGGCAACATCGTATTTGACTCCTACGACGAGCAATACCCCAACACAATGTTCGAGATGATGGCTCAAGTGGCGGGTGGTGGCTATGAAGCACTTCTGGACGAGAACACCATGATTCAGAGCGCGGAAACAGTTTTCAAGCAGGTTGCTGTGCAGTTTCTGAGCAAGTACATGGCCCAAGACGTCAAAACGCCACTCCAAGGTCAAGGCCATTACATCCAGGACCGACTGCAAGTGAACACTGTTTCTCTTTGGTTGATGTTTTCCGGATTTCTGCTCATGACAATCATCACCGCATTCATCATGATAAGACCAGGTCAATATGTTGTTCCGCGTGACCCGGAACCGCTCATCAGAACTGCGTTGCTTTCAAGCGCAAGTCCCGAGCTGGACAACATCCTCACAGGTTTAGGAGAGGCCTTCCAGGGACGCATGGAGGCGGCTCTGGAGAAACACAAGTTTGCAAGCATCGATTCCACTAATGATAGATCCCGAAGAACTTTCGCTATTACTGTTTTTGAATCATCAAGGGATCTGCTCGAACCGAAGCAGGAGTTGCGAGCCGCTTGGTGGAAGCCAATGAGCAGTCGACGCACTTTTGTAACCGTCACTTTACTGTTGCCTCCAACGATCATTGCAACTCTTGAGGTGCTTCAACGGATCTCAGACAACAAGTCTGGCATAACAACTGTCTCTGCTGAGAGTTCTCTGTCAGCGAAAGCGTCGACGCGATACCTTCCGGCTCTCGTGATGCTCCTCACCGCGACACTGTTCAACTCCGTCGATTTCACGATCGCGGTTCTTGCGCCATACAATGCACTGAAGTCTGGAGTCCGATCAGCTGAGTCCACAATTATGTGTACCATCGTTGGCTTGATGCCTCCTGCTGCTTTGTGGGTGTCCATCAGGAATCGTTATTGGGGTGCAGCTTTCTCAAGCATAGCGGCCTTGTTGGGTAGCGTGCTCACCATCGTCAGCTCCGGCCTATATACTATCGATTTCGTCCCGGTTGTGTCCTCAATGTCGATACAGAGGACCGATGCTTTCACCCCAACATGGACGAACAGTGTGCTGAATGATAGTGGCGCTGCGGTGCTGACCAGTCTTAGTGAGGGCTCGAATCTAACATATCCGCAGTTTACATTTGACGAGCTCGCTTTACCTGGGGTACAACTTGTGGGCGGGCAGTCCAAGATGTTCATCAATAGCCAGGCCAGTCTGAGCGTCCAGCTTCCAGGTGTACGAGCATCCCTGAACTGCACCTCACTTGAGGCGTTGCACTTCAACATATCAACATTCTACAACCCTGAGTCTGGGCCGAGCGCGTCCGTCAGTGCGTCCGCGCCACTTCCGCATGCATGCCCTTACGGCGGATCAGGTGGCAATCTGACCACCATGGATTTCGAACAGACTTTCCAACTTCCATTCACCGCCAACTCCAGCTTCGTTGCAAAGATGCTGGATATTCACGTTGGTCCGTTCGACCCTATCCTCGCATCGAGCTCGGGCGAACTAGCACCCACGACGCAGAACGACAACCCTCCTGGATGTCCATCTCTAGCCTTTATTTATGGATACGTCGATGTGAACGAGGTGTCTCAAAACGTTGTGACGACGCTCATGTGCTATCAGCAGATGGAACAAATCACTATAGACGCCACACTCGCGCTTCCGGACCTTGCCATTTCCCAGAATTCACCACCAGTCGCTAACGAGTCAACAAGCCTGCTTATAGCAAGCAGTTCTGACGGCGAAACAGCCTTTCCCTACCGTCTGGAAGTCCATATGGACAACGAGCTATCAATCTTCAACCAGACACAGTATAGTTCTACCAAAATCTCACAAGCCACAGTGGATGGGTTCTTCCAGGGAGTGCTATTGGGTAAGTATCCAATACCACAGGCTTGGCTTGCAGACTCGACACGCGTGACTGAGGTGATGTCCGCCATCCAGTCATTCTACAGACGGTACATGGCACAGGCTATCTCGGGGAACATGCGCGTGCCCACGCCCGCAGCGGATGCCGAACTGATTAACGGAACGGTGATCATGCCCCAGGGCATGCTACGGGTGAAACAGAACAAGAGTTCGAAGCTAGTCCTGCAGATATTGCTGGGCGTCATGTTTGTGTGCGGGGTGCTCGCAGTGTCGCTGTCATCTTTGAGGGAAGTTGTGCCTCACAATCCATGTACGATCGCGGGTGTGATGGCGCTCTGGGCTGGTAGCGCGTTCACGGCCCCAGAAAATGCGGAGACGGGCGGACATACAGACAGAGACAACGCTGTCAGAGTTGGCGACGGTGAAAGGCCTGGGATCCCGAAAGAGGCAATGTTCATGAGCAACAAGGAATTACTGCGCAGCAGTGCATTCGATGGCTGGAAATTCAGGCTTGGATGGTGGGATTTGAAGGATGGGAGCAGAAGATATGGCATTGATGCTGTGCGGAAGAAGGCCGATTGGGGCGAGTGGTGATGGCAGAAAATTGCTGGCCGAGAAAGTGCAATCAAAGCATCAGCATTTCGACGGTGGTTTCGCTTGGTTCACTTTCAATCTTTACTTGGGAAGTTTTGTTATGCTGTCTGAACACGCTATAAACGCATGGATGGATTTCTATCGTTAAAAGCCGTTTCAAATCGTTATAAATCCGTGCCGTGAGATTGTGTGACTCTCTATGTAAGAACAGTGCCTGGTGCAGCATGGTGGATGAATCTTCCAGAAATGCCTCTCCATAGTGCGATCCAATTGGCCCTTTTTGACATCCCCTCCAAAGTGGTGGTGTACAAGAATCCCCCAGAAATATGTCAAGCGACATGCTCTTCTAACCCGACTTTCAGAGCACTGGGCACTGGCTTAGTCCAGGTATGCCTCACCGATGGGGCTGGAGATGGAGCTTCCATCGACCAGGACGCCGTCGCTGCACATGAAGTAGGCGTATCGCTCGACAGCCGATTGGCCATCGAGGTACTCTACCGCGGATTGAAGGAAGGAGGCAACGTCCGAGTCCGATCCGGTGGCACCAAATTCAGTGACCCACACCTTGTCGATGCCCTGAGCGGAAGCTGCGTCGATGACGTCCTGGGTGTGTGATTCGAAGTCGGAGATGGAGCTGCCGTACCAATGAAAGGGGACGAAATCAACCTTGCACTGACCGTCGCACGCCTTGAAGAAGGCGTTGAGCCAGTCGATGCCCAACAGCGGGTCGGTTCCAGCACCGTTGGTGACGGCTGGAGCTCCGATTTGCACCTGGCCCGAAAGGGGGTTCATGTACTTGATGTGGTTGGTGGCAGCAGTTTCCGGGTCGATGTCAGATTGAGAGCTCAGGTCAGGCTCGTTGAAGCTCAATACGTGCTCAGAACCGGCCGCGATGGCAGAGGCAGCTGCGCTGGCCCAGTCATCGACAGCGTCCAAGCCCCAGAGCATAGGGACGTATTCGGCTCCGGAGACGATGCTACCATCGGCGGCGTTTCCCCAGTTGTACGCCCAGCTGATGCCCTTGCCGGCGAATGCGTCAGTCAAGGAGGCGGTGTTGTAGGACAGACCCTTCTTGCCGCTGCTGGAACTGCTGGAGCTGGATGTCGATGTGGCGGTCGATGATGCGGACGACTCGGTGGCACTAGCTGCATTGGATGAGGAGGCTGACACAGCAACAGTTGCGAAGGTCGTTGCGACGGCTGACGACACCGACGAAGCTTCAGCAGAGGTCTGAGCTGCCGATGAGGCACCAGCAGCGGTGTATGTGAATGAGTGTCCGCCCTTTCCGTAGAAGGCAGCGGCTGCTTGTGTTCCTTGGGTGGCGCTGGCTGAGGATGAAGAGTCAGAAACAACCAGGACTTCGCTGGCGGAGGAAGATGTGCTGGCTGATGTGACGGTAACAAACTGGACGGTGGTGGTGGTTATTGTGGAAGTCGAGCTGCTGGTGCATGATGTTGTGCTTGATTCTGCTGCCACTGCAGCATCGGCAGCAGAGACACTTGACAAGACATCGCTGGTCGATGCAGGGAGTGGGCTCACGGTGACAGTCGAGAGAGCAGTGGAGGACAGCGCAGAGCCTGCGAAGTCCGTGCCGTTGGTGCTATCGGTACCGTTCAATGGATATGTGCCTCCGGTAGGGAAAGCAACGCCTCCAGTACCGGTGCCGGTGCCATGGTGGAAGTGGTGGTGTCGTTTAGGATGAGCCAAGACGGCAGTCGCCAGGACCAGGATGGATACGATGCTGGAAACCATTTTGATGCGGGTATGCTTCCTTCTGCTAGAGTCTGGATAGAGATCGATTCGGATAGTGTGATATGTATGATAAGCCCACCGGGGGTGTTGTTTTGTATAGATGAATGCGAAAGCTGGTTGGTTAAGGAATGACCACGAGCGTAGCTCTAGTGATGAAAGACGAGAATAGAACAAGGGCTAGCCTTGTCAAAGTCGAAGGAAGGACTGAGGTGCAGTGTGTCGCACAAACGTGTCAAGAGCTCGCAAGAGGGAAAGTTTGCGTGTAGGAAAAGAGAAGAGAGAGATACAATGAAACGACAAGACCAACAGATATAAACTGGGAGGCTATGGTAGAGAGCAGAAAGTGGGCTGGAGGGGCCGAGCGAGCGATTTCCATCTGAACAGGAGGCGAATTGGCACGTTTCATGGTGGACGGTCGTGTCACGGATATCCTGGCCTGGCGAGTCGACGAGGTACCAAGGACTAGGAAAGGGTGCTGGTCTTTTGAAGATGTCTGGTGACATTGAGCTCGGACAGCAGGAGAATGAGCCATATTGATTCTGTCTGATGCAAAAGTGCCGCGTAGACAGGGTAGCATAGCCTGGACGGTAGAGCCAGGCCAGGTTGACAAGGCGGCGCGTGAGAATGAGGTGATTGGCGTGCAGTGCAGCCTTGGGAAGAGGAAAAGGGGAAGACGATGTCTGCGGGCCGGTGTAACTCCAGGCCCCTTTCAGCCTCCTGTCACAGGTCTTGGGTGAGGGTGGCCACTCAGCAGCCAGATCTGGACATGAAACAAGCCTACCATGGGCCACCCATGCAGGGGACAGACTCCAGATGCCAGAGTGGGCGTAGTCCAAGCCGCTACTGTCAGGAACCCGTAAACCTTGTCGCGTTGTCTTCGGGCGGAAAAGAAAACAGACCCAAAGCGTGGGAGCTCGCCAGGCACCCGACGACTCCTTCCCCGTGGCCACGGGATTCAATCGGATGGAAATCTCAGATGCAGCTTGAGCTTGTTTGTTCGCTTGTTTGCCTATCAGTCGTGATAAGCGAGGAATATACGAGTTCGATTTTGGCATAAAAGTATATAGACATAAGGCCATGTAGATCCATGGGCAGATCTCCAGTGTCACTGAGTCGCTGACCTCGGCGGTGTGTACGTGGCTGGCACCTTGGCCATGTATGGTGTACACACACGGTCAAGACATTATTGAAAGTCAAAGGGGCCTTTTCTTGCATTAGTTGTTCCTGGCTCCGGTGTGATAATGGAGAAGATACTACGTACTCTGATCCGGCCGGAGATGAGAAGCTCGGACACGTAAGCTGGCTTGGTGTGACTGAGAAAAGGTCTGTAGAACAACACCAAAATCCTATCCAGGAATCCATGATCATGATGAGCTCTCCGACAGTAATTGCCCTCAGGTGGTTGTTGGGATTTTGTTTGTTTCCCGTCGCGTTCACTTAGTAATATGATCCGTACAAAAGCACGCCGGGATCTGTGTAGAATCCATCCCCGCTTGTGTGCGGACAGAATTCATCCACCACAACTCCTGGCAATTTGCCTCCTGCGATTGAAAAGGGTTTATTCGCCGTGGTGTTCCATGGTTCAGATCTCATCGACCCGGCTATCTATGAAAATTTTCCTACTCACCAGGGTAGGGTCAAGGATGTAATATATATCATAGTGGTATTCTTGAGCACCGTCGATGACAACGAGGGATAACCTGGCTATTTCTCCTCCTTACGACCAGCCAACACTGCCATGACATCGCCTACGCTGTCTTTGTCGCCCTTACGCTTCTTTCCACCTCTCTTCCGACCAGTCTTCTTTGCAGCGCCCTCTCCTTCCTCCCACACAACACCCTCGTCGTCATCTTCATCTCCGAAGCGGCTCTCGCCAAATCCTAGATCCATATCTGCTGAATCTGCTCGATCCTGGTCCTTGAGCCGCGCCAATAGCTGCTTCTGCCTCGCAGCTTTCTCGGGGTCCAGCTCAGTCTGGTCATCATCATCTTGCTGTTGCTCCTCGCTTCGTCGCAACCCAGCCGCACGCTTCAAAGCAGCCAGAAGTGTCGGATCCTTCATGATGGGATTAGCTCGGTCGTTGTTTTCATCGGTTTGATTATTGCTCGTTCCGAAATAATTTCGTGGCTTGTCCTCGCCTGGTGCTGCTGCCTTATGCGCCGGCACATCGGCCTGCCTGGACGTGTCACCATTGCCATCCATATCATCGGAGTCACTGTTGATTCCGGCAAGCGGATCGTAGTCGCCCGCCCCGGCGAAAATATCGTCGTCCTCATCCTCAGCAGCTGCTTCGTCTAGCATAGCCTTTTGCTTGGCAAGGAATTCTGCGGGAACCTCCATTCCAAGAGGTTGACTTTCCCGCTTGTTCGGAACTGCATCCTCTGGGTCAAGCCATCGAGTCTTTCTTTTCGTCGTTCCGTCCTTGTTGGTAACGACAAGGACTTCTCTGCGACGCCCGTTCACTTCCTCGACAAACTTCTTCTTGTTGCTCTTTTTCTCCGACACTACCTTTTTAAACCTCTCATTGAGGGCAGGCGCTGGAGTAGGGACTTCCTCCTTGCCGGCACGTCTCTGCTTCAGTTGAGCCAAAATCTCGTCGCGAGTCATCGGCCGCCCTTCAACCGGCTCGATCTCGATTGACTCGGATTGTTGCTCCTTCGAACGAGAACCATTTGCTTCGACTTCTCTGTCCAGCACCTGGTCCAGTTCATCATCGACATCAGCCTTGACAGGCTCAGGAGCACTCTCTTGGCCCTTTGCAGGCTCACTGTTGATATCTTCTCCTTTCCGCACCCTCTCCAGCAATTTAAAGTCAAGGCCTTTGACCAAATGAGTACTGTTGAGATTGCCACCAATGCCAATCTCTTCCTTCAGTCTGTTCAATGTAGCTTCATCAATCTGTTGTAGCTTGTACATCTCTTCCAGCGCCTTCAGACGCTTCTCCTTGTCATTCCTGACCTCTTCACCATCGCCATCTACTCTCCGCGCCAATGTCCGATCCTGATAGCCAGAAGCGAATTTGGTCCCCTTCGGCGCGGCGCTCGATTTAAACTTCTTCGTCGGAGGTTGTCCGTCCTTTTCGTGTCTTGTGAACTCTTTGGAAGGATTGTAGCCGGCGACAGAGCGCGGAGTCATGGGCATCACGTTGCGGGATCTTGAACCAAGCGCGGGCTTCTTGAAATCTCCCCCTCTGGGAGACTCATTCTCGGCGCGGCCACTCTGGACAAGATTTCGAAATTGGGAGTTGTCCATTCCGGCAAAAATGTAGCTGCGAGCTGCGCCTACTTGGGCTGTTGGTCAGGAGATGGTATAATCACAAAAGTTCTGGATCTGAGAGACGATATTTCATAGTTTGGTTGACGCAGGCCGCTATCGATAAGGCACCTTCCGGGCTTAGATAATTTCATGTCCGTCACCTCCGAGTCGACCCAGGAGACTCCTTTTTCTTTCTACCAAAGTATGGGTTACACGTCTGATTCTTACATACTGTAAGATCATTATGGGGCGAAAAAGAAAGAACGCCGACAGAGGTGAGGACACGTCGGACCCGCCAACTAAGAAGCATATTTCCAGCACGCCAATGCCAGAGCGCGTACATCACTACGAGACAATTGATGAAGTACCGTGGGATTTGCAGAAGTGTGCCCTTGAAATTTGCACTTCCCAGGAGAAGGCTAACGAAGGTCTAGATACTGGAGTCAGGGCTACTCGATTTTCTCAAAATATGATGAAGGCATCTGGATGACCGACGACGCATGGTTCGGGGTCACGCATGAGTCTGTCGCGAAGTAAGTATGGATTCTGACTTTCACGAGGTCATAGCTGATCCTGCCCAGTACCATTGCGCAGCATGTGGCACAGATGGCACCACCCAACAAGTCTATCATCATTGACGCCTTCTGTGGAGCGGGTGGAAATACGATCGCATTTGCATTGTCTGGGAAGTGGAAGAGAGTCTACGCCATAGAGAAGGACGCTGCAACTCTGGCGTGTGCGAAACACAATGCAGAGATCTACGGTGTCGCCGACCGCATAACCTGGTTCCATGGCGACTGCTTCGAGATCCTGGGAGCTATGGACGGCCGGACGAGTAAGACTGTGGACGCGCTGAAGGCAATAGCCGGTCAATTTGGCATCATCTTCGCCAGTCCACCCTGGGGAGGTAATGTGCATGGGCACCTGTGATACTGTGCTTCTGACTGATTTGTTTTTCCAGGACCTTCCTATCGGAATGCCGACATCTTTGACCTCGACTCGATGGAGCCGTACACGTTCAATCACCTCTACCAATCCTTCAAGAAGGTGACACCCAATGTAATACTCTATCTGCCAAGGACCAGCGATCTCAGGCAAATCGCAAAAGCAGTAGACGGTAGCAAGAAGACTCAAATCGTGCATTACTGCACTAGTGGCAGTAGCCGGGCGCTCTGTGCATATCTGGGAGAATGGGAGACCTTGCCGCAATGAGAAGCGCGGCTAGAGCTTCTCGGCCCTCGCCAGCAGAAGCTTGTATGATAGGAAATTGATACCCCCATGACTCTGACAGTGCTCTATGTGTGTTGCCTGCAAGTACAGGACATTGGCAGTAGAGTGATCCGAACATGACAACGTGAAGCAAGGAGTGATGCGCGTAGACATGGTTGAGTATTGATGTTGCCAAGCCTAAATTGAACACGAGTCATGCGACCCCGACTTTCACTGCGGCCTTCATCGCCAAGAGTTCCAGTTACGCCTTCGTCCATGTAACTACTTACAGGCCATCGTGGACCGAAGAGGCCGCCTTTGCCCTCTGCGCAGCGTGTCACACATACCTGTCGTATCATCCGATGACTCACCCTTGACCGTCTTGAATACGATGCGCCGCCCGACGCTCGCTCTGCACACCTCTTTCGTTCCTTTCCAAACAACTCTTGATCACCTCTCACCTGCAACCGGCGACGGACACCATGGCTACAGACGTATATCAAGAAGCCGACGACCTCGATGGTCTCTTCGGTGATGACGAGGAACTGCCAGACTTTACCGCAGGCACGCCCCTCGACCAGAGTTTCAGTCTGCCTGCCGAGGCCAACGATGAACTGAGCGCGCTTCTGAATGAAGCTGGTGGGGGTGGGGAGGGCCTGAACTGGGATGAGTTGAATTCAAGAGAGTTGGAACAGGGAGACAAGGCAGATGACGCTGTGGACTACGAAGATATTGGTGATGACGACCTGCTGCCAGACGAGGAGACGACCCAAGATGCCTCCGCCGAGATCCCTTCAGACATGCTGCCTGGCATCGAGGACAGTGCCATGGACGGTCTTGACGATGACGATTTGTTTGGACCATCTAGTCCCATCCTGACCGCACACGAGCCTCAGCCTGTAGTAGCACCCTCGAAACCTGTGGAGAAGCCGGTACGGGATGCAGATCAAGAGTCGGATCTTGCATCAGAACACGACGATGATGCTATGCAAGATATCTCCATGCTTCAGCCAGAAGTGGACGAGATTGAAGATGCTCAATACCGCATACAATTGGCTCTGTTCGCACAGTCCGGCAAAGGCGTGGCCCCCATGACCGAACAAGAAAACATCGATGAATGGTTGAAGCTGGAATTTCCACGTCTCAAGCGGGAGGAAGCGCCTTACTTCAACCAGCTATTCCCAC
Organism: Exophiala viscosa; assembly: GCF_022695815.1. Taxonomy (NCBI): domain Eukaryota; kingdom Fungi; phylum Ascomycota; class Eurotiomycetes; order Chaetothyriales; family Herpotrichiellaceae; genus Exophiala; species Exophiala viscosa. The sequence goes on along the minus strand of NW_026944356.1, from coordinate 1,170,635 downwards.
CAAGACCGCATAATTGGCCGGCCAAAGTGCCTCCAAAGCCACCCAAGCCAGTGCGTCCTACAAAAGTCAACCTGGAGATTGAGCAAGATCAGAAGACGGCCTTCAACTCGCTTATACCGGCAGTGGAACCTGAGCTTGCCTCGGACCTAGTTCGAACGCGGGAACCCGCGCCCGTGGAGGAGGTTGAAGAATCCTCCGAGGAATCCGACCTTGACGAACCCCTCCCTAATGGCCTGTCGATGCGCGATTTGGAGTTCATTTGCACAGACTTCGACACCCTTTCTCACATTGCAGCCTCGGATGATGAGGTACACGAGATTAGGCCTCGGGTTGTTGATGGTGACGATGATGTGTTTGGCTTTGGCGACTTTAACGATTTCGAGCAACCCCACAAGAAGCGTCGTGTCGGTCTTGATCCTCGTGATATCGTCCAGGTTCACCAGATTGATATACCCTCTTTTGACGATTTCGAGACGAAGACTGCCAAACTCGCTGCCAAGGTTGTGCTCGACTTGAACGACTCCGACTTACTGGTGGAAGAAGTCGATCCAGAGGCTCTAAAGGCCAAGGCCCGTCCTGGTGAGAAGACGACGAGAGTCCAGACACTGAAAGATCGTTTACAACAACGTTTCAAGACGTCCAACGACGCCGAATATGACCTCTTGAAACAAAATCACCAACACAAGGTTCGAGGACAACTGACAAATATGAATATTGAGCACTCAATACCTGCTGTCCGACTACAATATCCCTATTTCCAAGTGCGACTGCCTCTGCAGGAGCTCCGGAATTTCCATCGAAAGAAGATGCATTTCAAGTATCCAATCACTTTCTCCCAGCCGGCCAAGATCAAGCGAAAGCACCAAAAGGGGCGAGCTACAAAAGAACTCTTCGGTACCACGAAAGACATTTCTATGGCTGATAACTCTGCAACATTACTCCTTGAGTACTCCGAAGAACATCCTCTCATGCTATCACAGACGGGTATGGGGAACAAAGTTGTCAACTACTACAGAAGACGGACGAAAGACGATACAGCTAGACCGAAAAGTGACATTGGTGAGACTGCGGTTCTGTTACCAGAGGACAAATCGCCTTTCTACATCTTTGGCCAAATTGACCCGGGCGAGACGATTGCGGCGCTTTACAACTCCATGTACAGGGCGCCAATCTTCCAACAGGACGCCAACACCCAAGACTTCTTAGTGATCAGAGAGACCACTGGGACAGGAGGACAGAATCACTATCTTCGGACTCTTGAGAATGTTTATGTGGTCGGCCAGGAACTTCCATCGACTACGGTTCCGGGCACTCATTCTCGTATGGTTACTACCGCCGCCAAAAATCGGCTAAAGGCAATCTCTTTTCGTATTGCTCGTCGAAAGAAGACCCATCGCATTCGTGTCGAAGAAGTTACACGACACTTTCCAGACACCACTGATATGCAGAACCGTCAGAAGATGAAAGAATTCATGGTCTTTAACAAAGAACATAAGGAATGGGAGATGAAGCCTGGTGAGACGGTCCCGGAGGAAGAAACGATCCAAAGTCTCATTCGACCCGAGGATTTATGTTTGCTCGAGTCCATGCAGGTTGGTGCACAATATCTGCAAGATTCTGGGTATGCCGACAACGACGAAGAAGATGACGCTAAGGACGGCAACGACAACGATAGCATCGAGCAGCAGCTGGCGCCTTGGAGAACTACCAAGAACTTCATTCAGGCAACTCAGGGCAAAGCAATGTTGAAATTGTTCGGCGAGGGCGACCCCTCTGGCCGTGGCGAAGCTTTCTCCTTCATCAAGACGAGCATGAAAGGCGGGTTCAGGCCCATAGGAGGGTCGGCTCAAGATGCAATTACTCTAAAGAAAGAACTGGGCGGGCACAGCTACAATGTCGCTCGCCAGCAGAGGTCTTACGAAGAGTCGATACATAACATTTGGGACAGGCAAAAAGCGAGCTTAGGCTCGAAGATTGAGCCTTCGGACCTGGACATGGATGGTGATGTGGACGGCCAAGAGGATGGTTACCCTGGTCGAGCGAATCCGAGAGCAACACCGATGTCAGGGACTCAAACCCCAGCAACGACGCGACGTAGGGACGACGAGACCGCCACATCATTCAGTAGACGAAGTGTCGGCAGTCAGAGTCAGAGAGTGCTGCGAATCGTTCGCACAGTCATGCAAGATGGGGAGCGCGTTGAGCAAGAATACGTTGAGACGGATCCAGCCGTGATCAAGCAGTACATGAAGATCAAGGAGCAGGAAGAGCTGCAGTCTATCAGGTTTGCGAGCTACTCCTGTACCCCTGGAGGTTGCTTACATGATTACAGTCTGAGTGAAGTCGCCCCCACTGGCGACGCCGAGTACGACGCCCGGCAGCGGAAACGGCAAGACATCATTCACTCTCAGTACAGGCGTAATGAACTTGCTAACAAATTCCACAGGATCGAAGAAGAGCTCGCCAAACTCGAGAAAAATGCAGCTCGGCGGAAACAGCGTACCAAGAAAAAGGACACCCTTGCCGCGACCTCACCAGGCGGTACAGCGATGTCTCCCGACGCTGACGGAGCCGGTGGTGGCAAGAACACGCAACCCACGCAACGCAAATGTGCCAACTGTGGTCAAGTCGGCCATATTAAAACCAACAAAAAGTCAGTCAAGTGCCGTCATTGCCATCTCCCTTTTGATCGCAAGATTGGGTCCATGATGATGGATGCGCCGAGCTTCGAGTATTGATGGCTAGAGAGATGTGGTTGTACCCATTCTCTCCTAATCATCGATCTGGGCTTGCGCAGACCATTGGACAACAAACAGTCTAGCCATCCCCTGTCCGCTGCGAGGACATGGCTCAAGATTCTGATTCCCCTGATGGAGTAAAGAGCCAGCTTCCCCCTGTGCGAGATCTACCCGATATCTCGAAATGAGGGTTGCAACTGTTTTCCGAGTGAAGGGCCTTCCCATAAGGTTCCAACTTCAGCTTTCCCCACTGCATTGTTTGAGTTTCCCAGGTTCCACATTCACTGACACTTATCCCAAGATTATGCCCCTTGCTCAACGGCACGATCAAGCAAGAAGACGGTTACAACAATGCGGCCTTCATGGGCGCGCCACCAACGATGTCCTGATGCCACTGAAACATAGCACGAAGTGATGGCGTGTAAAGGGCATGGAAGAGGGGTGGCCCTGACGGTTTATGCCAACGTGGACGTTTGCCGTTATGGCATCACTAAGAGCCATATGTCGCAGCCTCCTAAGTTGGGCCGGCTGTCCTGTTCTCGCAGATGCAGGACCATGAAGTGTCACACTCGCTGAGCATAAACATGAATAAGCAATTCTCAAAATGATAATGGAATTGTACAAGACTTTTTGATTGTGCCCGATCGGATGATGACCTTTCCGACGAGTAGGAGCACTTCTATGTGAAAGCTAATATTACCTGAGTAACCTGAATACAACGGGAATCAGCAGTTGACAGCTATTCCTCCCAAGTTGTTTTCGAACCATGCACGCCGCTGAACGCAGATGATACACCAACAGAAGCCATTCCGACTCAAGACAAACCCGTAATAGAACTTTTCACCGTGTGGCAGACTCGTCAACAAACACAGTCAGAGTCAAACGACATCGTTGCTGACAACGACAGCGACCCCTCCCTTGCGTGCTCACATGACCATCAAATACACTTGCGTCAGCATCAGCTTATTTCACGCTCAAGCACTTGATGTCGAAAGTGAGTCTGCTGTTCTTGGGGATTCCAGGCAAAGCCTTGTTACCATAGGCCAAGTTCGCGGGGATGATCAATCGTCTCTCGCCACCGACTTGGATGCCTTGGAGACCAATGTCCCAGCCCTTGATGACCTCGCCAGCACCCAGCTTGAAGGAGAAGGGCTTGCCAGCCTTGTTGCTGTCGAACACCTTGCCGTTGTCGAGCTTGCCGATGTAGCGCATCTCGAGGCGGTTGCTCTTCTTGGCGGCAGGGCCTGTTCCAATCTTGCGGTCGTCGATGGTCACGCCTTGGACTTCCTTGACACTCTTAGTGGCAGCAGGGGCGGCAGCGGTCTTCTCAGCGGCCTTGTCTGATTTGGCGGCGGGCGTGCCTGATGGAGTTGGGCCTTGTTCGAGGTTCTTTGCGAACTGGACACTCTTCTTCTCTGAGCCGTTGGTGTCCTTCTTGGCTTCTGCGGCAGGGGCCTCGACGGGGGCAGCCTCGCCGTCGTTTTTCTTGAGCTTCTTCAGACGCTTCTTCTCGGTTTTGCTGAGTTTCTTGTCGTCGCCGTTGGTGGCTGGGGCTGCTTCGTCTTTCTTCAAGGACTTGGCCATGATGTCGTCGAGGTTGGCTTCCTCGTCGTCGGCGCTATCTTCAGCGGGACGCTTGTTCTTGCCCTTGCCGGATTGCTTGACGAGCTTGGGGATTTCCTCTTCGTCGGTGGCCACTTCGGTGACGCGGGGATCCTCGAGGTCGTCGAGATCATCGGATTCCTCATCGCCGGCTTCAAGAAGATCGAGCTCATCCTCGTCTGGGGAGAGGTCGTACTCCTGGAGTTCCTCGTCGTCTTCGTCGTCTTCATCATCGTACAGCGAAGCTTGGCCATCGTCCTGTGGGATCACGTAGTTGCCGGTAAGGTGGACGGTGTGGGTGCCGGAGACCTTGAAGAAGACTTTTTCACCTTCGCCAACGACGAAGTCGAGGGTTTGCTGGAAGTTCTAAGTATGTGTTAATATAATCCAAAGCGATGCAGGTGCAATGACAAACCTTTTCAGGATCCAGGGTGCAGATGACGACCTCGTCCATCTCGACTGCTTCATCATCGGAATCTTCCTCTTCGTCATCTTCTTCTCCGTCAATGGCCTTGCCCTTGCCTTTGACAGCCTTCATGATCTTGCGCAGTTGACGGATGGCCTCCTCGTCTTCCTCGTCATCCTCGTCATCTTCATCGTCTTCCATATCTTCGTCATCGTCCTCGGACTTCTTCTCGCTTGGACCACCGTTAACCTCCTCTTCATCGTCATCCTCGTCATCCTCATCGCCGTCAACGAGTCCATCGAGGTAATCTTCTTCATCAGAGTCTTCATCATCTTCGTCGTCGAACATGGAATCTGGGACTCGAACGAGCTTGAGAGTGGCGCGGGGAGCACGCTTGTCGTCGGCGTCTTCGACCTCAGGTTCGGCGCTTGGGTCAATAGCGGCCATGGTCAAGCGGAACTATGGGCGCATTGTCAGCACATAATGTGAGGCTATTGCATTTGTATTTCACTCACCATAGCAGCGAACTCGGGAACAGCAGGGACCATGATGTCCCCCGGAGGGACCCTCAAGGCGTAGACCGCCACAGGTTGAATGCCCGACATGTTGGAGGAAGGATCGCCTTTTGGCAAGAGAGTAAAGGGGATGCGGGTTGTGTGGGTGAGATAGAGATCCAACGTGAATATTTCTCTGCAAGAAATCGCAAGACAGAAACTTTTTGAATAGTGATTGGGAGAAATATGAAACTCGAGCTTTCAGACTTCGATCGCTGCCTCAGAAACCAAGCGGAGAAGCCGTTAAAAAATTTCTTAGAGCCAATGTCACTTAACGACGTAGCAGGCCTTATCGATAAAGGGACGATTGCCTAAGCGAGACTAGCCTAGTTTTCTGCCTGCGCCCGAATCTGGTCGATATGACGCGACTGGAGGAAGCACAATTCGCCTCCATCATATCAATTCACCAGCAACAATTTACTCAATCTTACTCCTGAGTTATTCTTACTCGAGTAGCGACGGTATTGACTTTTATGGACACGACGTTATGATATCGACTCGCAGCCCACCATGGGCTCCAGACTAGAAAAGAATTCCAACTTCGTGCGCAAGCGCATCGAAAGTCACACCTTCAGCGATGAGCAAGGCGAGGAATATGAGGGCTCCAAATTCGGCGGTTTCGCCGACTATATGCGAAGGAAGAAGATAAAACTGCAAAATCTCGATGCAGAACTTCGATCAAACTCTGCCGATAAACCCCCCATATTCCGTGGCGTGGTCGTCCATGTCAATGGCTATACCCAACCTTCCTTGAGCGACCTACATAACCTTATTGTTAGCCATGGAGGCGGATTCTTACAATATCTGGACGGCAAGACTGCAGTCACCCACGTTGTTGCAAGTCATCTGACACCTAAGAAGACCGTTGAGTTTGCGCGGTATCGCATTGTGAAACCGGCATGGGTGGTTGACAGTGTGAAAGCTGGAAGACTCCTCCCCTGGAACGAATACAGATTGGTAGATGAAGGTGTCACGCAGAAAGTACTGGGCTTCGAGAATGGGCAGGTCGTCAGTCAGGCTAGCACTCAAAAGCATGGGTATCGCGATCAATCCGACACGAGTTGGTACACTTCTCAATTACGGCAGCAAAATGGAGCTATCTCACGTCAAGATGAAGATCGCCAAGAAACACAGCCAGCCGAAGCGGACGCCGGTGCCGATGACATGCGAGACGACGAGCCAGTAGACTCCTTAGACGCAGAGTTGAACGATACTCCTGAACAATATGATGGTAAAGATACTGCGGCTGTCACAGAGGAAAGACTCTCGCACGAGTCTGGGTTCGAAGATCTACAGTCGAACAACAATGACCCTGTGTGGTCTATGGTGGTTGAAGAAGAGTCGCACGCTCAAGTTGACAGGACAGCTTCGCCTTCCGACCAGGCACATAACGCCGAGAAACGCCAGTTGACAGCCGAAGAGCATAATGCTATCTTACTCTCGAATCCGCATATGGCCAAATCCAGTACTGCGAATCCAGATTTCATCAACCAGTATTACCGAGAGTCGCGATTGCACCATCTCTCTACTTGGAAGGCTGAATTGAAAGCACAAATGCAGGCACGGGCCCAAGAGAAGGCATCTTCCCAGAAGTCCAAGCTATCACGCAGGCCTGGGGCGAGGAGGTACATCATGCACGTTGATTTTGACAGTTTCTTCGCGGCAGTCTCTTTGCGCAAGCACCCTCAGCTTGCGGATAAAGCAGTAGTCATCGCTCATGGCAGTGGTCCGGGTTCCGAGATCGCAAGTTGCAACTACCCTGCCAGGACTTTCGGCATCAAGAACGGCATGTGGATGAAAACGGCACTAGGCCTATGCTCCGATATAAAGGTGTTACCATACGACTACAAGGCCTACGAAGAGGCCAGCCGGCAGTTCTACGATTCGATTCTGGCCATTGATGGGATTGTGCAAAGTATCAGCATTGACGAAGCACTTGTTGACATAAGCGATCAGTGCATCAAAGCTGGTGGATCTGATGGCAGAGCTATCTCGGAAGGATCGCTATATCGCGAACAAGATATCGCTCAACACATTGCTGAAGCGCTGCGTGCTTCTGTGAAAGAAAAGACTGGATGTGACGTCTCCGTCGGAATTGGAGGCAACATCCTTCTGGCCAAAGTAGCTTTGCGGAAAGCCAAACCAGCCGGGCAGCATCTGATTAAGCCGGAAGAAGTTCTCGACTTTCTAGGCGACCTGACTGTTACCGAGCTTCCAGGTGTCGCTTGGAGTATAGGCAACAAATTGGAAGAAATTGGCATCAAATATGTCAAGGATATCCGAGCTTGTACTAAAGAGCGGCTGATCAATACTCTGGGCCCCAAAACCGGCGAAAAACTGTGGGATTATTCCAGAGGCTTTGATAAGCAAGAAGTTGGCGACCAAGTGGTGCGCAAGTCTGTGTCTGCTGAAATCAACTGGGGCATTCGTTTCATCAATCAGCAGCAGGCAGAAGAGTTCGTGCAGAGTCTTTGTGACGAGCTGTCCAAACGGCTACTCGAGCAGCTGGTCAAAGGAAAGCAGCTAACGATGAAGATAATGCGTAAAGCAGCCGATGCAGGGATGGATCCTCCGAAGAACCTGGGCCATGGCAAGTGCGACACCTTCAACAAAAGCGTGGTACTTGGAGTTGCCACGAATGATGGAGCGATTATCGGGAAAGAAGCCATCTCCATCTTACGCAGCTATGGCTTTCCACCTGGTGAACTTCGAGGTCTGGGCGTTCAGATGCAGAAACTCGAACCGTTAAAACCACTGATTGCAAGCAATACCGGGTTGTTAGAGAGCAGCCAACGGCGATTGCAGTTCAAGAAGCCCTTTGCTGTGTCCGAACTCCCCGAACAACCGCGGCCTCCAGCAGGCTTGCATTCTCCAAAGTTGAAGACTATAGAGGATTCTATCGAAGAAGTACCAACTCCGGAGAAAGCCAAACAGGAGACCATTCCGAGCGCTCTAGAAAGCGCCCAGGATGACGACCTGTCAGATCAGAAGCTCCTCAATGTGAGTGGAACACAGTTCATTCTTCCTTCGCAGATCGACCCGACTGTGCTGGCCGAGCTTCCAGCCGATATCCGGTCGAAACTTGCGCCAAAACAAAAGACGATTTTAAACAGTATCAACCGTGCAACACGCACAGATACGCCTCCTGCTGATCCACTATCCCGATCAGCGTCCCCGTTCCCGAACGAGGTAGAAAATGCTTTGCCACGTGAGAGTCAGCTAGATCCAGAGGCGCTTGCTGCTCTTCCGCCGGAGTTGAGGGATGAGGTCCTTGCGCAATACAAGGCACAAGAGACTGCAGATAGGAAGCCACGGACACTGACCTACTCGCCACAAAAGCCCAGATCCTACACCACATCAAGGAGAACACCGGCTACTCCGACCAAAAAGCAGAAAACTACAAGCCTCTTTGGCAAAGGTCGCTTCAAAAACGCTTCATCTTCCACATTAACACAGTCCAATTTTGTGTCTTTGGCCAAGCCAGTCGTTGGCCAAGGCGGAGAAAACCTAAACGACGCTGAAGAGATATCGGAGTCTTTCCTGAACGAACTGCCAGAAGACATCAGGCTTGAAATCATGGCAGAGCAGAAAAGGAACAGGATGAAGGCACGATCGGGCCTCAATTATGAGAGCGTTAGGAAGAAGATCAAGCCGTCTAACCAAAACGAGTCAACCACAGGTGGTCAACAAAGGTTGCAGCTCACAAGGCCACCAGAGAAGCCTACCTTTACGTCTCAAAGACTAAGTTCTCTTCCAGAGCTGCGCGACGCCACTTCCGCCTGGGTCAGGGAGTTCTCCTCAGATGGCGAAGGTCCGGATCAAGAGGATGCCCATGCTCTGTCAGAATATCTCAGCAAAGTTGTCACCGTTGAGAGGGACATGGCTAAGGCTGTTGCCGTGGTCAACTGGCTTGGTTTAGTGATAGAATATGAGAACTTCCCGAGCGAATTGGTTCGTGGCTCGTGGGAAAGTGCTTTATCTGTTCTCAAGCGAGATGTGCAGCTGGCCGTCCAAGAGAGGGGACTGCCTCCTGTTGTATTCGATTGTTGAGCAAGATATAGCTCGCTCTGTGGCTCGGTAGGTAGTTTCAAACTGGTAATGATGCCAATTTGGATTTGCTACGTTGCACCTTCCACTATCTTGAATGACGCTGGGCAAGTGCAACTTGCGTTCACCTTTCCCTTCCACGCTCTCTCCCCTTCTGGCTTCCTTTCCCTCTTCGTCATCTTCCATCTCCCACTCTTACCATCATCGCTCTCAGCCTTTCTTTTTGGACTGATGCCACACTTAGATCCACATTATTATGCTACATATGTGTAGCAGCAGAAGCAGCCCGGGACTGTGAAGCCAGTCATCACGGTGTACACAGTATGCCTTTCCTCAACGGCGTCAGTCGAAAGCGACGCCCGTCGTGCCCGACCCCAGCACCATCACCAGCGCGATCAGTGAGTTCGCCAGTATCCAAAATGCCTAAACTCAATCATCTGCTGTACGACGGAACAAATTCTCGGTCGATTGAATCTACCAGTACAGGACGGTCAAAGGTCAGTGTCAAGAATCAGTTCAAGAGACGGGTGTCCAATATCAAGACAATCCTGGGAATTGGAGGAAGACACGACGATGCAGACTTACAACATCATTCGGAGACTGTCTTCACCTCAGGCCATGGCTCACAGTTGGGTTACATTCTTCAGAATGACTCCAATGCCACCACTCTGTATCATCCCTTACGGATCCGTTTGACCGCTGTGGACGAAGCCCCTGCCGAGCATACGCAGAGTGATGCCCTCTCGACTGTAAAGAGTGCACCTATAACCCCCGAACCACAGGAAGACGAGAACTTGATACCGACCGAATGGCCAGGCTTCTCAGAGGACGTTCGACGGACCGTTCGCCGCAGTCAATCATTACCAGGTCTACACCAACGTATCACCCAGAAGTTTCATCAAGCCTTCGGCAACCCTACTGTCGTGCGAAGAACTGATTTGCGTTCTCGACCAAGTCTACAAACATTTGCAAACGACGCAACCGAGCCAATTTCAGCCCAATTGTCATCGGCCCCCTCCACTGTCAACAGTGGTACCGGAACCCCATACAATAGAGCCACATCAACGCCGTTGACCTCTATGCCCGTCACTCCGACCTCAATGGCTCGACGGGACTACATGAACTCATTCGACATTGACACTCAGACCTACTTTGCCGAAAGCCGGCTTTTGACGCCCATCCCTGAGACCGCTGCCCTTCCTACCGTCACAATCAAAACAGTGGAGGCAGCTGCGGCAGCCAAGGTTTTCTTCGAGATGCACTTCAACACTCTCCTGAATGCTATACCTGCAAGAGCACTTCGGCGTCGGGAACTAGAGGTGCGAATTCTTCAGCACCACCTACCTGTGAGCAGTCAATATCGTGCCAGAGCAGCATGGGCGCGAGCGGAGAGTGACAATCTCCGACAAAGTCGAGTTCTCAAGAACTCGGCAAACCATGAAAAAGCAAGCCAAGGCATCACTATCGGAGGCTTTGATGTCATCAGCGTCCTCGGCAAAGGCAGTTTCGGTGTTGTCCGTCTTATCAAGGGCACGAACAGCAAGGACATAGAGGAAGATGAAGACGCGGACGAACAGAAGAAGAAGCCACACCCAAAGTCATCAGCTTCATCGTCGAGATTGGCCAGCAGGGCACCAGGCGGCGTAGTCTTGAACAAAAGAAAGCAGCTTGCCAACTCCAGGAAGGAAGTCTTCGCTATGAAAGTGATTCGCAAGTCAGACATGGTTCGAAACGGCCAGGAGGGACATCTACGAGCGGAAAGGGATTTCCTTGTCGCAGCAGAAGGATCAAGATGGGTCATCCCACTGATTGCTGCATTCCAGGACCACAAGCATCTATATCTCGTCATGGAATACTGTATTGGTGGAGACTTTCTGGGTCTCCTCATTCGAAAGAACGTTCTCAGCGAAGAAATCACCAAATTGTACATTGCAGAGATGGTACTATGCGTGGAAGAGGCGCACCGAATGAGATGGATTCACCGTGACGTGAAGCCTGACAATTTCCTCATATCGGTGGATGGCCATTTGAAAATCTCCGATTTTGGCCTTGCCTTCGATGGTGAATGGAGCCATGACCAAAGATTCTATCACGAAAGCCGCCACTCCCTTCTAGGTCACTTGGGGCTCGACATTGAAGGTGATGAACAAGACAGACGCGAAAAGGAGCATAGGGGATCGAAAGACAGTGCCGCTTGCACCACCTCAAAGACTTCTCACAGAACACCTTTCATGGCGTCGGACTCCCGAGACGAGCCTATGATCGGCGAACCCATCGTGGACTGGCGAAATCGGTCCCAGCGTCGCCGCCTGGCACGGTCTGTGGTGGGAACGTCGCAGTATATGTCTCCAGAAGTCATTCGTGGAGAGATGTATGATGGTCGTTGTGACTAGTGGAGCCTCGCTATCATTGTGTACGAATGTCTTTACGGTTACACACCATTCGCCTGTGAAGATCGTCACCAGACCAAGATCAAGATCTTGCAACACAGAAAGACCTTGGTATTTCCGCAGACCGAAGGGACAAAAGAGCCCAGCATCGAGGCGTTGGATCTTATGATGCAGCTTCTCGTCGAGAAGGAGCGGCGCCTGTGCAGTAGGCAGTACGAAATGAACGACTTTTCGAGGAAGATTGTGGGAGGCAGGTTGGTCAGATGTGCTGCCGACAAACACAAACAGAACTACCAGGGTTATTTTGTGTACCCTGGTAATGCCGAGGACATAAAGCGACATCCCTTCTTTAAGAACATCGAATGGGACACGATTCACCAGCGTCGTCCACCTTATCTGCCGCGAGTGAAAGACTGGGTAGATACCAAATACTTCGACGAAGAAGAACCCATCTCCGATATCGACACCGCCACTACTGTAGATGAGGCGAATCTTGCTTTTGACCCAGCAATGGGTGAGCAGACTACGTGTCTGAACGAAATGCAGCCTCTCCTTTCCTCGCCTCGAGTCAGCCAGCATCATCACGAAGACCAACGTATTGTGCCATCTCTGGCAATCAACGTTTCGCGCAAAGATTCAGCTCCACGTGGTCTCACCACTCCAAGCCCCGACTTCATGACTGACATGAGAAATCCATTGTTGCAACCTAAAAAGCAAGGCTACTCTGGTGCAAATGGCCGCATGACCCCCGAGGATGTCCGTACAAACAATGGCGGCCAGGTAGATGGACCGAAGGAGGATACATACGTGGAAAATGTCAAGCCGAAAACCAAAAAGAAGGAAAAGAAGCGGCCAAGGGACATCATACTGCGTGATGCAAGTGCTGGTCATCAAGCTCTGGAGATTCGCAAACAGACTGCGTTTCTTGGCTACGATTATAGGCAGCCCGTGATGGTGAAGGACATTATCGACCAGGTCCTAGCCGAAGACGTTGCGGATATGAGACTTATGGACGATCGGTCTGCAGTGGAAAGTGAAGACCGTGACCTGAACTTTGAGAGGCAGGTATTCATCGACGCGGGCGGCCAGTATTTCCACAAGCCTGCAACAAACCTGTGAACAGCCTCTCCAAAGGGCATACGTGGATGGCTAGTAGTGTGATCGGTGCTTGTTTGGGCTATCGTCAGAGAAGGCACTGCATGTTGTTTTATTCTTATTCATGAATGCATAATTTTCCCACTTTCAAGATTGTACAGAGTGCATGCTTCTGCAACGTCACACATCCTTCATGAGGGCTGGCTGAGAAGCGCATCCAGTGAATACATTTGAGCTTGAGCCTCGTAGGGCCCAAGGCACCTCCTTAGCTCACAATGCCGTTCAGCGGCTTCTGGCGTTCCACCCAACCACCTATAAAATAGGACGGTATGTGTAGAATCTTTTCCTCGGAATCTCGGGCGCTGCAGGCTGTCATCCGCCAAGTTGACGTTCCGGTGTTGATATTGTCTTCACATCTCAGCACGCCGACCTCAACCGGTAGACAATGTCGACCTTCGCCATATGACCACTGCAGCGGCTCCTGCGCACACAACGGCCGCCAAAACCAAGCCATAGCGCATCAGCTCGCCACCGTCATCATCGTCGAGCGGCCGCGGATAAGCAGTCGCAGGATCTAGACCAGCCTCCGAAATGACCGCAAACAAATCCTGGATCGAAGGCCATGTGACGCTCGTGGATATCGGCGGGCCCTGAGGCATGCGCTGTATACTGGCAGTATACTCATCAGGCTGGAACTCTGCTCGCTGTGTCGTTCGATCCAAGTCGGCCTTGAGCGCGACGTATACTGCAGGTATATCTTCGAGGTAAGGGTACATCTTGCGTATATTGGGGATATAAGCGAACGAGTCTGGGTCGGAAGAGTCGTATGCGTAGACAATCACGTCGCATTGGTCCAGCAGTTTGGACTTGTTGTCGAGGACCGCGGCCTCGGATTCGCCTTGCTCTTTGAGGATCAGGTAGCATTGACGTCCGCCTGGCAGTTCAACCGTGTTGACGGCGACGCGAGGCTGAATCGTGGGCAAGTAGAGATTAGAAAAGGGGCGGGCGAGGAACGCGTCTAAAAGCGCGGATTTGCCGGATTGAGGGGCACCCAGGACGTGGGCTAGCAGGACGTTGCGCGATACGCGGGCAGGTCGGGTCCGGCGACGTTTGCGCGGTTTTGTGAGCTTGAGGGCGGCGGTGGTACTGCGGTCGGGCGACTCGAAGCCTAGGTACGCTAGGTATTCGAGGGTCGTTTTGGGGGATGTGAAGGTTGTCATGGACCATTGGGCTAGCCAGCCCTGCAATGTGACGTGGCCGGCGTCGTTGCGGACGGTGCAACTGGGGAAGTTGTTGTCGACCCATAATTGGGGGATACCTGGGGTCGGAGCGAAGAGAGAGGCGAGTTCTTCGTCACGGAGACCGCCGTCGTTGTCGCGGTCAGAGGTCAGGAAGAGGTCGACCAGGAAGCGGTAGCCGGCTGGGCTGAGCTCGGCGGATGCGAATTCGGGAACGTCGAATTTGGGGTGGAGGAACGATTCTTGCAGGGAGAGACTGTCTGTGTATTGGAATGTTCGGAGCATGACCCAGATCGTCTCGTGGCGTCCTTTCTCGGCGTAGAGCTTGTTCAGTAGTAGGAAGCCTTGAGATGTGATGCCTCGATCTGAGGCTGCTCCGTGGAGGTGGTGCTCGATCGTGTGTTTGATGTGTTGCAGATCTTCGGGGCTTAGGTTCTTGTCGAAACATTTGAGTTGGAAGTCTTGCATTTCTTTGTCGTTGAGGAGACCATCCTTGTCTTTATCGCTGAGGTAGAATATCCGGAGCAGAGCTGCTACGGCGGCTGGCTTAAGGGTCGACTCCTTAGCATCGAACAGGGGTGCGATGGGATGTGTGACGGCCTTTTGGCACAGGAAGAACGCCTCGTTGACGTTGTGGTGTTCTCGGGCGCTCGTTCGAATGCAAGAGTCGATCTCCTTGAACTCGGACATGACGGGCAACATCTCCTCCTCCATTATCTGTGCGGATGTGCTGCTTGAGACCAGGTCCGACTTGTTTGCGCATAGTATGACTGGGAGATTGACTCCGAGGGAACGAAAGTATGGTAACCAAAACAATGCGACTCTTTCATAGCTGTAGGGATCTGAGTAGACCAGCAGAATGACATTGGACCTGCGCAATTCGCGGGCAAGGTTGGCACGATCTTGTGGGAGAGCAGAAGTGTCGACGATGGTGGTGGTGACATTTTCGGGAGTGCCCAGGGTGGGAGGGATGGTGATTTGAGGGAGGACGGCTTGAATTCTGTTGCTGATGAAGGTATCTTTGACCAAGGACGTGATAAGACTCGACTTACCACAGCCCTCGTCGCCGCAGACGCATATCCTGACGGTCGCCATTGGAGGGCTGGTACAGAACGGGAGTAAAGACTTATGCCTGTGGACTCATGCTTCAAGCAGCCTCATACACGCCGACGTTGTGGCATGGTCGCAAGATACATTACTTGGCTGGCCCCAGCCTAGCCGTGCGCAAGGAGTGACTGTGGATAGGAGGAAGTCTGCTGTCGTGTTGAGTGCAAGCAAGAGTTTCTAAACAATGTCCGTCTCGCATATCAAACGCGTGGTGTTCTGCCGAAGATCTGCCGAAGATCTGCCGCAGATATTACACGAATTTGACGAGAAGCAACATTGGCATCTCAAGGCGACTTGTCTCATACTCTACATGTCTTGATTATAGTGATCATAACTTCACCTCTCTGGGCATCCCGACTTGCCCACTCTTCCATCCCTTCTCTCTCCATCTCTTTCCCCAGATGCCGTTCCGTCCAGGACTCATTATACCGTTGGGATCCAGCGCGTCTTTGATGGTCTCATTGAACCGTCCCAAAGCGCCGTTGCCCCATTTGTAGGTGCCGGCTACTTGATCCATATACAGAAGATGTGTCCTGTACTCTCCATACCCCTTTTTGGCACCTTCATCGATGAGCTCCCGCATCAAGCACGCGGCACGACGCTTGCTATCGGCATCCTCTCGATCAAAGACGATCTCGGAGATGAAATGCATCTCGCGACCAGCAACGCATAATGTGCTGAACGAGTCGAAGCCCCATTTTGCATAAAGCCGCTCTGCAATGTCCATGAATGTCCGAGCGTGTTTGCCGGTTGTCGGCAGGATAGGACTGCATGCAATGTGCCCGCCATTGGGGAGCCAATTCAGCCAGTCGAGTTCTTTCAACACCGGCTCGCCTTTGTTGACCTTCGCCCGGTCGTGGAGGTAGTGGTCATCGGGAAGGTCGGAAGGAAGGTAAAACTTGGAGCCTGGGACTTTGGCGAACGTCGATTTGATGAGCTCGAGTTGAGATTTAATGGTTGCTTCGTCGCCATACTGACATCCATAGAAAATCCAGCTTACATTCCCGAGGGGCAGTTTGGCTGCTTCTCGGTCAATGACGTCCCGTGGCAATCTTCCCGCAGTATTGCTCCCCTCGGGCCAGAAATGGCTCCTAGGTTTGCCGGTAACGGCGAGTTCCTGCACCACATGCCGAATCTGTGGCACGTTTCCAAAGACTCGGCTTGCAGCCAAGGGTCCAATCAGGTCGACGAGTTGCTCAAAGTCTTCTTCTCGAGGGAAGGTAACTAGGTATGATTGATTTCCCGTGGCAGGCATGAGCCAGAAACCCATCTTGGTCACGATGCCAAAATTGGATTGACTGAACATTCCGTCGACGATGGGACCATAGGCGTTTTGAAATGATTGCCACGTCAAATTGTCAGTGTCATTCTCACCTGGTAAGGCGCCCATGCCGGTACGTAGTAGACTGCCATCTGGAAGGACGATCTCGATTCCGCAGTGCATGCCGAAGTGGTCGCCGTACGGGGTGTAGCCGACACCACGGTCCAGTGCATTTCCCATGACACTTCCTCCACCCAGATCAGGGCAGTCGATCCACAAGGGAAGTCCAGTCTTCTTGACGGCTTCATAGAGTGCGAAGTATGAAACTCCGGGCTCGAGAAGGCAGGAGTAGTTTTGACCGTCGATCTTGAGGACTTTGTTCATACGCTTTCCAAGGTCGACCACGACAGATCCGGATACTCTCGGCGCCGCACCTCCGTACCCCAAGTTTCGTCCCATAGATATAGGGTGAAGGGGTATCAAGGTGTCGTTGGCCCATCGAACAATAGCCTGGACCTCTTCGACTGTGGACGGATATACCACTGCGCTGGCGACGAGCGCTTCCTGATCTGCTACGTGATTGCTGTCGTGGGTATTGCTGGGAAGATCTTGTCAGTGGCAAACAAGTGAAGGTAGTGGGAAAACAACGTACGGATGTTCCATGTACCAGCCATCGACAAGAGCTCCATCATTGACATGTACCCATTGGTCGCCAACAGCGGCCTTCAGTTTCGTGATGGCTTCATCGAACTTCTCCTGGGTTGTGTACGGCGGTAATTGTACTTTTCGGCCGCTACTGCTGGTACTCTCAGATTTGGTTCGGCGCGAGAACAGTAGTTCCTTTGCTCTCTGGGCCTGTGTCGTCAGCCTCGTCGGAACGCCGCTATGCTTTTCCTCCAGGGTAGGAGTGGCACTAGGACTGGTGGAAGCCATCACGATATGAGGAGCGGAAAGATATGAATTTCAGGTTGGTGATTTCGAGGGAGGCGACAATATAAGGGCCCCAGAAAGGGACCCTTCGAGATATACCCCATGTCCGGAAAAGATCCATCATCCAGACACACCATAGTAGCCGATTTCTGGGGCATCGACAGACGCCTCTCCATACATTGCTATGGACTCTAAGTTATCTTAGCCCCACACGGCACACCCCAATGTGGTGGGGCAGCGGAATCGAGGCCGTCGACGTTGAAGCAGATGCTCTTATGAATCTATTCTGCAATATCTGACAACAACAACTCAAGTCTGTGTAAAGTCGACAGAACAAGGCACCACCAAGAGCAGACGGTAAGTGTCGTCCTTACCTCGCTATTCTGTCTTCCTACGAGCTGTTCAATTTGCTCTTTGAGGACTCCATGGCATGGTCCTGACCCTGCATTGGAGTACGAAGCCTAAGTCCTTTATCCCACACAACACGATATGAGGAAAGCTTATCCTTTTTCGCCAGATGGCTGCGGAAGCCGTCGAAACCCATCAGAAGGAACCAGACCCCTCCCAGGATTCCCATCAAGAGAAAGTTGCGAACCCAGGAATGAGTCGGGATGAGATGGGCCCCAACGAGCTGAAATCCCAGACCTGAGTTGATCCAGCCCAGACAGATCATGACTCGACCGACCCATCTATGGACATACGCAAATATACTTTTCTTGCCTGTCCGCTTGAAGTATAGGTGCTGAAGTATTCCCATCGCTGGCTGAACGACGATGATGGTAGATGTCACCAGCAGGCCCACCACGACATGCGCCTTTACTGGGCTGAAATAGTTCAGGTCGTTCTTGGCAATGTCTATGCCCAGGCCCATGGCGCCGATCATCATCGCGAGACCGAGAATCTGGATGGGGGCGTGGATTCGTGTCACTACGCGGACGCCTTTGAGTGGGAGATGGAGAGATATGGCAGCCAAGGGGAACAAGACGATCTAGGTGTTGTCAGAAAGCTGTATCGGTGGAAAAAAAGGATATAACGAAAGACTTGTGCTTCAACGGCACAGTCTTTCGCAGGCATGAGTACTTACAAAGACAATTGACATCATGCAGGCGTGAGCGTTGCGCTTGCGGATGAATATCTTGTAGCTGTCGTCGAAGAATGCTCGCTTGTCGATGTGGGCGTCTGGAGATGCCTCGGACTCAATCATCGCTCCCAGCACCGGCACTGTGGGGTTGGATTAGCCATGCTTGATGCGACGTAAGTCAGATTTACCTGTCAGGGTGCACAGGGCAATGGCCGCGAACGAGAATGCCTTCATCCTTTTGTGGTTGCAGATTCAGAACAAGATAAGGAGCCTAAGAAGATGTGTCGAAAGGGAACAACGAGGGGTGGTAGCGTCGAGATCGGTGAGATGTCGTGGATTTTCAGTCGTATACAGGAGCTTTATATCAAATCAAGACCCTACCCGAGGAATGTGAAATATATCGCGCATGGCAACAAGGTGAATTCCTTCGTATTAATGACTGATCACTTGATGAAGCTGACTTCCCAAATGACGAAGCTTGAGATATTGCGGCCATACTCCGTACATCTGTCTGAGGGTACTGGTCACTGACACAGACGGATTGGGTGGTCAGGAGTGTTTCAACAGCGTAAGAGACATGACTATAAATAGGCGCCACGAGGCTGTCGGTCAATCCCCGGCAATGAAATGGGCAAAGTATACGGGGTAGCCTCGTAAAGTCAGCAACTTCAATGTCGATAGGGACTCATGACCAGCGTCCGTTAGAATCTATGAAAGAGCGGCAGCCCTTCCGAATCCTTCGATTTGAGGCTGGAGAAACTCCAAAACCATGGGAAGCGCTTTGATTGACTCGTGCGCTATGCCCGGGACAATATCCAGTGCGGCGTGGATTCCATGACTTTCCCACGAATCTCGCAGCCTTGTCAGGGCGTCGAGTCGCCCTTCTTTCATGGTCTCGAGACCTGGATCTTGATGAGCTTGAGGATCTATTGCTCCACTTTTTCGCAGGTTGGCTTTCATTTCCTGGACGAATGCCCAGAAGTCATCGCCGCCATGGATGTAGTTGTCCTCGGACCCAACGTTCAACTGAATCGGGATGACCTGAATCTTTTCGATGTCCACCATAGTCCCAGCGCCAAAGATGCTTTCAATGTTTCCGACCCCTCTTGGCCATTCTTGATCACTCAGGAGTGTCGCTCGACCTGGGGCACCAATGCTCACAGCCTTGACTCGCTGAGGGTGAATGTACAAAAATCGGAGTGCGAATTGTCCGCCGCCAGAGAAGCCGGTCAGGAAGATCTTCTGGGTGGATATTCCTGGCCAGACAGCCTCAATCTCGTCCAAAATGTCCAGCAAGACGAGGTCTGAGTTCAGCCCTTTCGCGCGTAACACCTTGTAGCCATCGAGGCCGGACGGTCCATCGCTGCCTGCCGGGAACAATGGTGCCAGGACTGCGACGTGCTCCTTGTCGGCGAAGTCGATGAGTCGATCGCGGCAGTTCTCGGCATTGCGTCCTGTTCCATGAATGCTGACAATTAGGGGAAGACAGGGGAGGCTGTATGCTGGATTCCCGTCGGTTGTCCGACTGGGATCAGGATTGTATGCATGAGGCGGGATGTATAGAGTGTAGCAGACACTGGGATGGGAACGGCAGGTCCGAAACGGGATTTTGCCAACGAGGAAAGCAGACTTGAGGAACTGAGGTGGGACTTGGGCTGTTGAAAAGGTATTGAGATCTGCCATCTCACGAAGAGAGCGGTGACTGAAGCACTTGGGAAGGATATCTCATAACATCACGCAAGAAGCATAAACAACAGGTAGCAAACGTCGAAGCTGAAATATGTAGGTGTCCTCAGCGAAGTCGAATAAGGAATGCGAATATCGGCCCTGGAGATCAAGAACGTTGAATGGACGTTGTTTGTACATTGCTTCCTTCCTACCTGTGTATTCCTGTTTGAGTCGTCCGGACCTGCAGCCTTTCCTCGAACGCGCCATCGTGTAGCATCCTCTCCATCTTTGAAACTGAGTGGGTGCTTATCAAATGTTTCTTCAGGCTGCCAGTGCGGAGAAAGACAGCGAGATGCGGGCAACTAACTTATAAGGTACTGTAGGAAAAAGTGCCGCAAGATGACGACGGAAGTGATCAACGTAAGTTCGTTCCATTACACAAGTAACTTTCAGCTTGCACAGCCTGCTCTCAATCAACCTCTACTAGTTCACAACTCTCCGCGCCCCCAACACATCGAGATTCCTTGTCCGTCGTTACCCTCGTTATCGCTGCCCGTGTCCTACGCCGTTCGTCTGAACAGCTTGTACCATCTATTCTCGACGTTGCGCAGTCCTACGTAGGATCGACCTCTTCCCCACGTTCGCCCAGCCCGTCGGCTTCCGACTTACACACTTAACAGCGAACGCTGCTGCCTGTCTACAGATTCCGACCTGAAGTGGAGAATACACAGTACCTCAGAAAAGGAGTTGAGGGAGCAGAATAATACATCAAGATGCCATTCGGTATCAACAACCCACTGCCCGCTTCCATGCGGAGTAAGTGCTGCCACAATCGTTTGGAAGATGTTCAGATTCTGATACAAGTCCAGGCGAGTGCAAGAAAGCCGGCAAGATTCTAGCATCGTTCGTCGACCCCAGACAGAGCTTTGGCCCTGATAAGATCATCCCCCCTCAGATCTTGGGCAATGCAAAGGTGCGTCTGACCTTCCCCGAGTCCACCACAATGACAAGACAAAGGATGACACTCACACTCCCCTAGGGCCTTGCCGTCCTGACCGTCTTCAAAGCTGGCTTCCTAGGATCAGGCCGACTCGGCTCGGGTATCGTGGTAGCGCGACTGGCAGACGGTACATGGTCAGCACCGTCAGCCATTGCAACAGCCGGCGGTGGTTTCGGAGGTCAAATAGGTTTCGAACTGACCGACTTCGTCTTCATCCTTAACGATGCCGCTGCCGTCCGCGCTTTCTCCCAGTCAGCCTCAGTCACACTCGGTGGTAACGTCAGTATCGCAGCCGGTCCTGTCGGTCGCAACGCAGAAGCCGCAGGCGCGGCGAGTCTAAAAGGTGTAGCCGGCGTCTTCTCATACAGCAAAACCAAAGGCCTATTCGCAGGCGTCAGTCTGGAAGGTAGCGTGCTGATCGAGCGAAAAGATGCCAACGAAAAGCTCTACGGCGGCAGGGTCTCAGCACGACAGTTGCTCGAAGGCGCCATCAGACCACCCCCAGCAGCCGATCCGCTAATGAGAGTGCTAAATACACGCGCTTTCTCGGGCGCCGGGTACAGCGATGCAATGTACAACGACGTGCCCATCTACGATGATGCACACGACGACGTCGTC
Source organism: Exophiala viscosa (assembly GCF_022695815.1). Classification (NCBI taxonomy): domain Eukaryota; kingdom Fungi; phylum Ascomycota; class Eurotiomycetes; order Chaetothyriales; family Herpotrichiellaceae; genus Exophiala; species Exophiala viscosa. The sequence goes on along the minus strand of NW_026944356.1, from coordinate 1,148,900 downwards.
TGGGAGGGACGAACCGGCGAAGCATTCGGTGCGAGTACTCGCAACAACCGCTCATCAACCGTTGGATCTCGAGACCAGTCAGACAACTACGAATACCGCGATAACCCTCGTCGCGCAAATACCTGGGCCGACGATGTATACGACCGAGTACCAGGACGAACCGAGAGTTTCCAAAATACTCCGACCGGCAATAGAAGTCGGTCAAGCACCCTGCAAAACGACGAGTACACATATTCCGACCGGAAACCGACCAGACCTACGGCGCCGAAACCGGTCTTCAAACAGCGCACAGGATCTGTGGGACCGAATCAGGCGATAGCGCTGTTCACATTTGATCCAGACCAAGATGGGGATCTGGGATTCAAGAAAGGCGATATCATCACCATTCTTAAAAGGACGGAAAACAAAACGGATTGGTGGACGGGACGGACGCAGGATGGGAAGACTGGCGTTTTCCCTTCGAATTATGTCGAGACCACGACTTGATTTCTTTAAGAATAGGCCAGGGGTACTTGTTCTCGAAACAGCTTGATACCCAGTTTTTGTTCCTTGATGTCTGGCTCATCTAGCGTTGGAGTTTAGTATATACAAAATGCAAGCATGTTAATCAATCTTGAGATTGATGAACGTTAACACAGTTATATTGACTGTTCTAAAGGGATATCTCATTTCAGCATTAAAAAAAGGAACGACAATTGTGCTGAGCTGTGGCAGAATGCTGGACTCCATCAGCCAACGTGGACGTTCAATCCAATCCATTACGACCACGGCTTCTAGCTGTCCACCTGTCTGCTCCGACCTCTACTCTTCAACATTTGGCCCACCATGAAGTGATTGACATCCTCGTCCGCCCAGTAACTCAGGTGACTGGCGATACTGGCGAGGAGTGATACATCAAACATGCCCTCCTGGATATGGTAATCGACACGACCATTGCTGTTCAGCGCTCGAACCTTGGCCTCTTCGCGCTTGAGTTTGCGTTCACGTTCTTGCGACGTTTGAAACTCGGCGGATGTCCGCTCGGCAGGGTCTTCGGTTGAGCCTCTGGACTGTGATCGGCGACGTTTCTGGAAGCCTGCAAACAATGTCTCTATCTCGGAGTCGATGAGCGTAGGCGGTTGTTCGCTTGATGATTTGGCTGCGTCGGCTAAGTCCTGCTGTCGCTTGCCGTCGGCAACAGGCATGGCGAGAGGAACATTTGGACCAGCGGGATTACCAGGAGCACCGACCAACGATTTACCTTTGTCTTGGACTAACGCTTGCTCTTCACCAGTGATGCCCAGACTCCTGTTGATCAGGCTGGATGCCACCCCAGAGGTCAGGTTGTACCAGCTCGACATGACCTGTTGACCGAAACGCGCAGAAATATTCGAAATCCCTGGGGCAGCGAAAAGGCCTTTCTTGGTGTACGGAAGAGCTTGAGATCTGAGTTGTGCCATAGCCGGAGATATGAGTGGTTCCATTCGATAAGCAATGGGATCTGTGGGATGAAAGACATTGTACAATTCGTTGCACTTGGGCGAAGAAGTGGTAATGGGAATGAGGCCCCCAGTGTTGGCGGCTCCTGGAGGCATCAGAGATTCAAACGGGTCGTTCTTCATATGGTCTGAATCGAACGGCGACATCGGAACAGCGGCCGATCCGAATGTTCCAGCACCCAGGGCCTGTCGACCTGCAATAGTCCTGCCTTTCAACATCTGAAACATCGCAATCGGAGAGCCGAGGCAGAAGAAATGTTCCACGTCGAAATCCAAGCGAAGATCTTTCTGTTCAACAACTTTATTATCTCTTGATGTTCGGCTAGACACTCGTCGAGGTCTTGTCCTAGCGGTCGATTCTTCTTGACGGCAAAGAATGTCGAACAGAATGGCACTGCCTAGCGAGTGACCACAGAAGGTAACTTTTCCAGAAAAGCCTGTTCGTTCTTTGAAGAGTTGATGAACCCGATTGCACTCTTTCTGCACGATGGTGGCAATGTGTTCTCTGTATGCGCTTTGGTAGAGAAGGACGTCCATTGCAAGATCCGTGATCAGGTTGCGGACTGCCGGAACCCCTTCAACAGTGATGTCTTGCAAAGATGGGTATTCTTCGTCAAATCCATCATCGGCATCTCCTAGGTCGTATTCCTTGCGATTCTGTTTGAGACTTTGCTTGGGGAAGTCCAAAAGATGCCGCCAGCAGACCGGAAGAACCTGGACCCTGCAATTCTTTGCGTCGCCGCTCAAGGCTTGTAGATCCGGAGCCGTCGCGTACACTGCTTTCATGGTCTTTCGAAGAGTGTTGACATCATGAACAAAGTTGATGCTGTCTAAGCGAAGCCCAAGGCGTTGGCCGATTCCATGGGTCACCAATACCAAGTGGTCGATTTGTCTCGCTTGATCTTCTCCGTCCTTTTCTCTGGCATCCTCCATTTCCTTTGCCTCTTCCCGAGCTGTTTCTTCTGCCAGATCTTCCGCGTTTTCAGCCTCTGGCATACCTGCCAATGATGAGATTTGGCGTTCCAACATGGTCCGCCGAGGTTTAGCAGGTTGCTGTTCGGTTTTGTCCTGACCACCGGCTTCCCCCAGTCTTTCTGGTGATACTTTTGCTGATCTTCGTTTTTCTTTTGTACTCGCAGCCTCCGCAGCTTTGCCATCAGACTTCACCTCGACAGGTTTTGGATCTGCAATCTTGGTCTCTGTCCAACCTCGAACGACCTTGGTCCCTCCATAGCCAACAAATTTCCCATAGACTGTGGTGCTCATACGTGACAGAAAATCATCCATGGTCAAATAGGCAACAGCGGTGCCATCCTGATAAGTCACAGTGGTGTTCATGTGAGCCCCAAACAATCGATAGGTGTTCGAAAACGGTGGCTGATTGTCATCTTGTGAAGCAAAGTCCTTGCCGGATGACTGGGGAGCGCCGTCTATAACCTGTGAGGGTGGCCGACTCCGTGGTTGCGAACTTGAACGAGGAGTTGTCCGAGGAGTTGTCAAGCCTAATCTTCGCCAGGGAGTGAGCTTCAAGTAGCCTTCCTCTAACTGATTGGACAGATTTTCATCGCAAGGCATGCCATCGGTGTAGAACCAGCTGCCTCTACGAATTTCGTAGACTGGACCTAACCAGTATGCAGGTTGCAGTTCACGCTTCTCAATGTGCACATCGAAGAGATAGTCTTCATTGACCGGCACTTTAGTGTTGGTGGGTTCGGAACTTTCAATGTGATGTCTGTCGTCCTTATCGAGCGACTGAAAAGCCTTCTCAATGGCTTGGGAATCTGAGGTTGAGAAGGGGACCAATTTCTTTGGGACTGGTGGTGGTTTTGCCTTATCATCGGGTGCCGCCTCCGGAGCAAATGGTTTCCGTTTAGCGACGTCGACAGCGTAGAACCATCTTGTCTTGAGGGGTGGACAGTCTCTTGGATATTTCCGGAGACTGGGTGAAGGCCGATGGGTGATAGTATGATCCAGACCTGTAGAAGGTTTCAAGCCTGGGATCTCCTCTGTTGGTTTCTGGGAGGGTGATGGAGGAGCGGGTGTGGCGCTTCTGCTCCAGGATGCGATTGAACCGAGTAAAGATGCGGAAGTCTTGCTAGCATCAGCCATGCCCTTACGGACAGCCCTCAGCAGGGCGGGAAAGCGATCCAATATGACGGCATGTAAGGTGTCCTGTTCGAGGGCTTGCGCTGAAGGCAGCCAGGTGAGCCACTACTGATAGACGTTATGCTAATCTTCTGTGGATTTGAATGATGATCCACGCTGTTGCGATTTTGGAAGGGTTGTCCTTCACTATCGTCGTTGCCTTGTTTCGTGATTGTTTTCGGATGTCACTTCCTGGAGAGGTCAAGCGAGCCTTGCACAGCCACATACCCAGCCACTGTATCCTCACGTGTCCGCGCGCCACACCTTTCTTTGGTGGGCTGTGGCATTCTCTCTCGGTGGCTGCGTCATTGCTATGCGCAGCGCAGCCCTTTCTTTAGGCGTCACGTCCACTGACAGATTTCTTACTAGGTGAGGCCCAATAGATCCGCTTACACTATATTGCTTGCGACGCCGAGTAGGCACCACCATTAGGGAATTCTTCATTTCCCCAGCCTTCGCTCCTTGACATCGTGCGTCCTTCTACATCTGAACGAATTCACCTCCTCGCATTCTCAATCAAAACAGTCTTTGACCCGTCCTCCACGGGCAATAGTCCCGCCTCACCCGACAACCATGGCAGCTATACTCAAACTGCAACGTAAATATCCTCAGTTCCAACAGAATGAGATTTTCCAGCTTCAAGATGCCTTTCGGAAACTCGATGTCGACGACAAAGGCTACCTGGACGAATCCACTGCGATCAAAGCGACCCAACAGTCCGAGAGACAGTCTTACGATACAGTCAGACAGGCACTCAAAGAGGTGGAACTCGACAGCTCGAGAAGGGTAGAACTGGAGGACTATGTCGACCTTGTTTCCAAAGTCCGCAACTCGTCGCCGGCACAACAGCGCACTGCTCCTACCACTCCCCAAAGACCGGCCGGCAACGGAGGCCCCTCGCCTGCGCACGCCTCCAAATCTAGTCTAGGAGGGGGTGCAGGTGGAAGAATCCAAATGCAAGGCTCGTCTGCGAACGTAACGCACACTATCAACGATGAAGAACGTACGGCATTCACCACCCACATCAATGCAGTCCTTGCCGGCGATCCCGACATCGGCAACCTTCTTCCCTTCCCAACCGACACTTTCGAGATGTTCGATCATTGCAAAGACGGATTGGTCCTTGCCAAGCTCATAAACGACAGTGTCCCCGATACCATTGACGAGCGTGTCCTGAATATGCCGGGCAGGAAGATCAAGACTCTCAATGCATTCCACATGACCGAGAATAACAACATTGTCATCGAGTCCGCCAAAGGTATTGGGTGTTCCGTGGTGAACATTGGCAGCGGAGATATCATTGAAGTTCGAGAACATTTGATTCTGGGTCTCATCTGGCAGATCATTCGACGTGGTCTGCTGGGCAAAATTGATATCAAGCTACATCCCGAACTGTACCGACTGCTCGAAGACGATGAGACGCTCGAACAATTCCTTCGACTTCCACCTGAGCAAATCTTGCTTCGGTGGTTCAACTACCACCTGAAGAACGCCGGCTGGCAAAGAAGAGTCAACAATTTCTCCGGCGATGTCAAGGACGGCGAGAACTACACAATCCTTCTCAATCAACTCAAGCCCGACCACTGCTCCAGAGCCCCCTTGCAGACCCGAGACCTGCACCAGCGCGCAGAGCAAGTCCTCCAGAACGCCGAGAAGATTGACTGCCGAAAATTCTTGACTCCTACCGCTCTAGTGGCAGGCAATCCCAAACTAAACCTTGCATTCGTCGCCAACCTGTTCAACACACACCCTGGTCTCGACCCGCTGACGGAAGAAGAGAAGCCCGACATTGAGGACTTTGATGCCGAGGGTGAGCGCGAAGCTCGTGTGTTTACTCTGTGGCTCAACAGCATGGACGTCCAACCCACCGTCAACTCCTTCTGGGAAGATCTACGAGACGGTACGATCCTGCTCCAGGCCTATGAAAAGGTCATCCCCGGCAGCGTCAACATGAAGCACGTCAACAAACCGCCTGCCCACGGCGGCCCGATGTCGCGCTTCAAGGCCGTCGAAAACACGAATTATGCGGTGGAGTTGGGCAAGGCAAACCGCTTTTCTTTAGTTGGTATTCAGGGCGCCGACCTCACTGATGGTCAACGGACCCTAACGTTGGGTCTCGTCTGGCAACTGATGCGACGGGACATCGTAAGCACACTTTCCGGGCTCGCGCAGCGCATGGGCAAGCGCGAATTGTCAGACTCGGACATGATCAAATGGGCCAACGAAATGTCCCGCAAGGGCGGCAAGAGTTCGTCTGTCCGATCGTTTAAGGATCCTGCGATTACGAGCGGTATCTTTCTGCTGGATGTGCTTAATGGCATGAAGAGCAGCTATGTCGATTATGATCTCGTTACGCCGGGCAAGACGCCGGACGACGCGTACGCCAACGCCAAGTTGTCTATTAGCATCGCTAGAAAGATGGGTATGTTTTGGTCCCGTAACGTTGTGTTGAGGTCAATGATGCTGATTTACTTCGCAGGTACCACGATTTACTTACTGCCAGATGATATCATCCAGGGACGCGCGAGATTGGTCACGACCTTTGTTGGTGAGTACCAGCCAGGACATTCGAGTGAGGTTTCGGGATTATTGCTGACATTGCCTGAACAGGTGCACTAATGAGAACGGCCGAGAAGATGGGCATCTGAGAGAAGACAGCGTTCAGGGCCGATGTGGAACGACGGGTAAGGGCCCAGGGATGGTGACCTCTTTCAGGAGTGCAGCCTCAATGCCCAGACCAGGGTACGGTTGATCGGCCACGACAATTGAATAACAGTACGAATTGCCCCAGTACTTGGTGGGCATACCTTTACGTAGCATTGCGGACACGGAAAAGAATATCATGCTTTTGACGATCGAGGAGTTTGCCGTGACTGATATGCCGGACACTCCTTCATCGTTGATCCGCTGGGAGTGACATTGAAAGCTGGATATCAGCGTCGTTAAGTTCACGGCCGTATTGTATGTGGATATTCTGTTTTTATCTCTAGCATAGTATGTGGCAGCCCTGCTCGAGTGCTTATCGTCACAGCCTTGCCTTTCCGTCGTCGGCCCTACCCAGCAGAGGACAGTCAGGAAAGTCACTTTTTGACTGGGTAAAAACACCGTGGGTTTTGCTGTTCGCATCCACCTCTTCCTCCATGTTTTTGGCTCCTGTCATCCGGTGATACTGTGGTGACTTACTGCAAATGTTCCTCGAACCACTGCAGAGCCTGCAAAAAGGCATTCTCCTTGGCATACACATGCTGTCTGTTCTTGGGATCTCCTCGGACAGCGAAACCGTGCTCAACACCAGAGTACAGATTGAGTTGGTACGGTAGCTTGAGCTCCTTGAGGATGTCCTCGGTTTCGCGACGTTTCTCGGCTGGGAAGATGTGGTCGGTTTCGGCGGCGGAAATGGACAGCGGACCTTTCATGTCCTTGAGTTCTTCGGCCGTGACGAAACTTGGGTGCGCGGTGTATCCGGCGTCGATCTTGCCGGCTTCAGGGCGTAGGTGGCGGACGACGTATTTGCCGCCGAAGCAGTATCCTACTGCGCCGATTTTCTTTATACCCACGATGTTAGCAAGCTCCGCTTCCCATAATGTATGCGGTCCTAGCGAACGAACGACGTTCGCCGCGCTGCTTGGGCAAGAGAGAGGTTCATACCTTGCAGTCGTACTTTGTGCGCATTTCCACCAGACACGAATCGATGATGGGGTCGACGACGGGAGGTAGATGGGCGATCTTGCGCTCGCTGTACTCGCCCTTCATCCACTTCTGGATATCGAAGTCGCCGGGGCGGTTGAGGGGGATGGGGTCGCTATAGAAAAGGTCGGGCATGAGGACGAAGTAGCCATTGGCGGCGAATTGGTCGGCGATGAGTTGGGCGTTGTTGAAGCGGTGACCGATCACGTCGGTGATGCTATGACAATTAGCCCCGGTCCCCTATGCGGCATTGTGCAATTCTGAGGAGATTGTTGGTACGTACATCAGGATACCCTTCTCAGTTGATTTGTCTTCGGGGTATTTTGTGTAGATTTCAAAGTCGCCTAGGGTTGAGATCTCGCCTTTGGCTTCACCTTCGTGCTTGACGCCTTTGTAGCAGCATGATCCTGGTGGGTGGGAGGTCATCTTTGCGTTTGTATTAGATGTGCGAGGAGAGTGTTGCAGCGAAGTACGTGTGAAATTTGCCTGTGAGAAAAGACCCTGTTCAATGAGGGGTCCGTCTTTCCTTTATATCGTTTTCGTAAACAAGAGGGGAATGAGGTAGGTGGGTAGGCACGATAGGCTAGCGAGAGAGTATGTCACTGTGTCAGCGGTAAATCGGATTGGCAGATCCATAAAAGCTTCTTCTTCTACATGCTTCAGTTTTCGGATCACGGAGACCGAGCTTGGGTACCCGGTCTTGCCAGTCTAGCTTGAATACATACGGAGACTCTCCTCGTATGGATTACTGTTTTCGTCAAACGTCAATGGGCTTGCGAGGTCGGCAGAGTGCCTTTTACCTCTACCTTCCGAAAATCGCTTTCTGCTGGAAATAACTGTGATATTCCGTTTGATGCCCCTCATTGATACGGAGTTAACAGAAACACCGAAAAAATGACGTCGTCGAGTCCTGAAGCCTCACGGAGATGGCGGACCGGCGATGGACAGGAAAGAAAAATTTGGCTGAGCGCAAGGAATTAAGCGGCATCGGAACAGCAAGAGGCATCAGAATAGAACCTCTAGTTCTTCGGAACATCAATGCTGGGAGTTTGCTCTCAGAGGTCAAGCAGGTCGAAGTCCACTTCTTCGGGTCTCACATCGAGGAGGGTTCCTAGGTGGGCCATACTGCACACAAGTAGCTGGGACTGATACCAATCTCTGCGACGTGCATCTGCATTGGCAGTGCGCTGGTCTCGGACATAACAGGAGTAAGAAGCTGTGCTGGATATCCTTTGGTATGTCCGCAAGTATCTCCCTGACTAGAGGATATACCTAAACGCGCTGCCATAGTTCTCCTCTCCAGCATTGGTATCCACCTCACCGTCTCGTGCCCGTGCAGCCATCTCCTTGCCAGCCGCGCCGTACTTTCTGTCGAGTTTCTTGTTCTCACAGACCAAGAGCGTCCTCAGACTCAAGGCAAGAAAGCCATTGAAGAACATGAAAGCAGCACAGATGCTCTGCCCTTCCACATATCGCGGCGCCTGACTCGTCGGAAAGATTCTCGTGCCCAAGAGCGGTCCGCACTGACCCACCAAGTTGAGCAAGATGATACTGTAAACACATTAGCTTGCGATTGCTAAGATCGAGAACTGTAGACACTCACCCCATGCCTCTACGGCTATCACTGCCTTGATTGTTGACCACCCACGGCAAAATATTTGCTATGGCAGGAAACACTCCCCCGGCGGCCAAGAAGGTACCGAAGTATCTCGGCGCAACAGCTGTGCAGGTCGCCAGGAGGATGTAGCCAATACCCGCGACGCAGCTGAGGAAAGTGATCATCAATCCACGCTGCTGAGTCCGATCAGCGATCCAGCAGGACAAAACCGTCACTATGGTCGACACAAAGTATGGAGGTGCCGAAAGTCCCTGGGCATTGATCGACGAGAAGCCCATCTGGTTGAGGATGGTCGGTAGAAAAACCGGCAACGAAGAGTAAGAAACGTTGCACGAAAAGTACATCAGCTAGCACAAACATGTCAGCATTTCAGAAAGCATGTGGACGCCTTTGGTTCCAACTTACAGCCGTAAACCAAGCTTTGGCATCGAGCAGGGTCAGTCCGAGATCCTTGATGTTAATACTATGTCCTTGTTCCTGGGTTCCGTGTTGCCGGAGGACGCGAGCCCTTGCGACCTCTTTTTCTTCTTCGGTCAAGAACCTGGCCGTGTCAGGACTGTCGGGCAGAAAGAACCAGGCCAAGGGAGCGGCAAGAATAGTCGGGATACCCTCGACAAGGAACAGCAGTCTCCAATTCGCTAACTTGGAGTGACCGCTCGTGATGCCGTATGCCAGTGCGCCAGCGAATGTGCTAGCCAGAGGCGCAGCCGCAAGGAAGATTCCGCTTCGAAAGCCATGTTCGTGTCGCAAGTAGAAGAAAGAAAGCAGATATGGTATGCTGGGTCCGAAGCCGGCCTCGGCAGCACCTAGCAGGAATCGACATGCCATTTCGCCTTTCCATGATTGAGTCGCAGCTTGGCAGGTCGCGATGATGCCCCTAAAGCGCACGATCAGAGCTGCGAATTCGAGATCTCAAAAAGAATGACACTTACCACGCGAGAGTGATCAGACAGGCCCAAGTGTGTGGCTTCCTGGTCGGCGTTAGTGACAATGTTCCATTGACGAGTGCTGATGCTCGTACAATATCTTCCACATGAAACCCTGAAAAGACGTGAGTATCCTCGGCAACCTGTGATGAGGTAGGACATGCATACCTGGAATTGAAATACAATGTACGAAATGTAGAAAATGGTCAACAACCAGTCATATCGGTCTCCTGTCAAGGACAGATCCGTAGACATTCCCGCGATGCGCGCATTTCCAATATTGGATCGATCGAGGTACGACAGCAGAACTGGCATCACGATGGTTAGGTGGTGCTTCTTCAGCTAGAAAAGGTTGTCACATACACAAAAAAGTCACCAGCGGAGGGACATGATAGTCGATCTTGCGAACGACGCGCTTCTCGATCTCCGGGTCAATTCGCGTGCGCTGTTGCGAGACCTGATTTTCCAGGACACCATCCTTTTCGACATCGGGCCCCGCCGTGTTCTGTTCGGTTTGGCCGCTCAAGCGAGCATCGGATGGGACAGCCGTGGGAGGGACATCTTTCTCCTTTAAGATGGCCATGTCAAGATTGGCCGGACAAGGCTGTAAGGTTGGGAAAAAGACTGAGTGGGAGTAATGAATTTCTCAGGTGAAGCGAGAATGCGAAGAATAAAAGTGTGGTCGACAAAAAGCCATCAACGCCATGACTTCAAACGCCGATGGGATGCCGATCTTTGAAAGGTCACAAGAGCGCTTCATCCATGCGAATCCACCTGGAACTTACGTGTATTGATATTGCAAGCATGAAGTAGGGTAGGGCAAGGGTCTGTGTGTGGGGAAAACGGACGATGCTGTGGGCAAAAATGGGGGCGGCTCCAGGCCGGTGTAACACCGACCGAAAGGGTATCTGAGCGGAGCGTCCAATCTGTGCCGGTCCCAGGCGCCCCAAGCGGGTGATCATTGCGACAGTGGCGCCTGTCCCTTTGCGTCAACGCGGTAAAGCGGGTAGATACTACGGCTATGATCGCGACACTGACCACGTGTGAAGGCTATCGACCTGGTATATAAATACATATTGTATCGACATTTAGATTTACCTTGCCATAAACAGTGTTGCAGCAGGATTTCAACCCGGACATTTCCGTCTGGAATGCCTTCTAGTTCAACGCCCTGTCAATGCTGACTTGAAATGGTACACCGAAGCCATGCTCTCCACCAATGCGATGCTTTTTCTTGCCCAACTTCTCAATCTCTTCGACCAGAGGATTCAGCGCGGTTGGAGCAGTCATCACGTCCTCCCGTCGACACTTAATGTCCAGCTTCACACCGTGATTTAGACCCTTCTTGCCTAAACCGTCTGCCCATCGCGCAGCAAGCTGCAATCTCGGTTTTGCCTGATCTATCTTGCCAGCAGGATATACTGTCCCCACCAGCGCAGCCAGAGCTCCAAGGTAATTAGCCCAAAAGACTTCCTGTTGGGTGAGTATGCAACGTAGTCGTGACTCGAGGGTCGAATGTGGCGGAGGTAAATCGGCTTTCCAGCGCCTGGACAGTGTGAGGGCTAACAATGCTCGGTCGCAATGCGCGATGCCATGTGCCGACGCCAGAACGCCAGTCAATGGAGCATGTAGCGCCGAAACAGATCGCGACTCCTTTGGCATGGTCAGATTCATGTACATCATGTCCGCTACCGCTCGGACAAGAGATCGTGTGAATGTCGGCGGCAGGGAGCGGTCGAAATGGTTGATGCCGGGTAGACCAGAGAACAACAGATCTGATATCTCAGATGCTGATGGTGTACCAAATTGCGCGGTTCCTGCCGTGAGTGGATCGAGCGCCTTGGTACTGGGGTCGAGTGTGTCGAACAAGAATCCCTCGCGCACGCCGCCCTGACAGAATCGAACCTGTTGAATCATCGGCAGGGCCGCTGCGAGGACGTTGACTAGGAAGGCCACAGCTGGGACCTGCTTGGCGCGACGTTTGGAGATGCGGAAAACAGACTGCTCTGCTGCCACGGTGGATATTTGGGCGGTCTGCTGAAAGTCGCGCTTGGCCACGTGAAAGCCGTTGATAATCTGAACTGGGTACGGGGAGACCTTGTGCTGTGACATGAGTAGATAACCCCAGCCTCGGAATCCGCCACCCGAAAGGTATAGTGTCAATTCACCATGTTTGGCTTTGTGTTTGAGTGACTCAGGCAGGTCGAGTTCCTGGTAAGCCTTCTGAAAATGTGCCTTCATTTCTTCTTCAAGCTCGGCGCGTGGACTCAACGACGGCGACTTTGGCGTCAGCTTGGAGTGCCGTTGAGTGTATTCCTCTTCAGCTATATCCAATTCTGCTAGACGTCTCGTCATGGCGGCTGCACCGTAGGGAAAGCTGATGCTGCCCTGTGGGCTCGTTTGGACCTTGCCGTCTTTCGCAATCATCCATGTTATCTGGGTGCTTCCGCCTGCCGCGAGCGTAAGCACATGTCAGGTATTGCGCAAAGAGGGAGAACGTACCTCCCAAGTCCATTACAAGCCCATCAACGCTGACGAAACTACTGGCCACGCCCATGGCTCCAATTCGTCCTTCAGCCTCTTTAGGAAGCATATTTACTTCCCATCCTGTGGCATCTTTGATCTGCTTGCGAAAGTCCTCCGAATTTTCGGCAGTCCTGGTTGCTTCCGTAGCGAGCACTCTGATGTTGGTTTGTGGCACTCCAAAGTCTGCACAGGCAGTTTCGAATCTCATGAGCGATGAAACGACATCGTCAATGGTATCTTGTGGAATGGTTCCTTTGACACCAGTAGAGTACTGAGCATCGAATAACGAGATGCCTTCACGCTCCTGATAGACTGTGGGGAGAGAGCGGGCGGTAGCAGGGGAGAGGTCGGTGATGGAAAACCGGATGCCATTGCTGTTGGAGGGTGGTTAGAAGCCACGGACACTCGACTCCAGGAAGAGATTGCTACAACAACATCTAGAGACACTTACCTTCCCATATCAACCAGGCCATACAGGTTGCTTGGCGCCGGTGTCCGCAACATATCGGCTGAGGTGGAGGTCAAAATTTGGGCGGAATTATTGTCCGGAAACTATCAACAAGCAAGGCCCATGCATGAGACAAGTATCGACAAACATCGACCTTTTGACGTTGTGTGAGGTTGAAGAGAGCGTTTGGAAGATAGCACTGAGAGTCGTCAGTTGTTTTGATTCCACCTTGATTACGACGATAGAGCTAGACGAAAGTCCTGTTGGACCAAGTCAAAAAGTCTTTCAGTAGCACGTGCGTCGTTATGTGCGCGATCGCCGTGGGCTTCTATCTTTTATCTCGTAAACACCAAAATTTCTGCGCTCCACCACTCCCTTCTTAAAGTTGCCATTTCACAACCGCTCACGATATATCATCTTCCTCGGGATGAAAGGCATCTCCAAACGCCGAATCTTCCACGTTATCCAGGTTGAGATCATCATCACCGTAGCTGGCAAGTGCATCCCCAGCCGTATCTACGTCGACGTTGTCAAAGTCCCCACCCATATCAAAGTCTGGGGTATCTAGCGCTGTGTCTTGTGTAGGCTGTGCTTGTTCCTGCTGTTGTTGAACGCTCGTCGTTGGAGCAGTGGTTGCATCATCATTCTGCTCCGATTCGATCTGGTCTTCTTGTGGCTGAGTCTCGGCCGGGAGATCGGGAACGTCCATGGCTCCTTCATCTTGCCCACCCTCCTGATCAATCATGACCCATTCATTGCCATCTTGATTCCCATCCTGCTCTTGAACATCATCGCCGAAATCGTCCATATTCACATCCATCCCTACGTCGTCGAGTTCTGGAGTATCACCAGGTTGACCTTCGTCAGCCGCCGCTTCGACCTCTTGGTTTGTGGCCGCAACTGGATCTGGCTGGTTTACTGAAGGTGTTGGTTGGGCTGTATCATTGGTTTCCGTGCTGGTCTGCTGCTCGCTCGGTGCCCTAGCCGTGTCGTTCGCTTCTGGCTTCTTCTCAGGAGCATCAACTGAGGCCGGCTGCTGTGGTTGTGGGATGCTAGAACCTATTCCGCCAATAGGTGGATTGGCGGCCTTTTCCTGTGGAGCAGGAGTAGGGACGGTTGGCGCCTGTGTGACCGCTGTTGGCTTCACTCGCTCCTCCAACCCTCCTCTTGATACTACAGTGACAGTAGTACTCTTCGCGATCTGCTTCCCCGTGTCTGTCTCGACAGAATATACGATCCCTTCCACAGGGTCACGCGAACTTGTATCCGGGACACTATCGATCTTTGCGTTCGACGAGTCTCGTCGTTCGGCCACATTCGGGGCTGTGCGTAATTTCTTCTCGGCCACGGTCAGCGTGCTCGAGCGCTGCAATTTCTCCATCCTGCGAGTATGTCGTTTCCTCATGCTTTCTAGCTCCGCCTGCATGTCTGCCAGCTTTTTGGTTGCTCGCTCGGCGAATTCCTCGGCTTGTCCGTCTGGCATCTTCCCAACTCGTGATGGCGGTTCGTTGCCTGACCCATTCGTGACAGACACAGGGGCATCAAAAAAGTCCTTAGTCAGCTCTTCAAGCGGGCCTTTTCGTCCCAGTCCGAGATCGCTGGGTATGATGGATAACGTAGGATACGGCGACTCAAGGACTTCCTCCATCCACTCATGGTGTTGCTCGTAGCGTATGCGACTGATCTCCTTGGATGTCATGAAATCCAGCAGGTCGCCTCGGGACACGTCCTCCTCTTCCTCTAAAGTGGTGTCCGCCGCGATGCTGGTGCCTCTTCTGTGGGTAACGGCGCCAGGAGCTACCTGACCTGGTGCAGCAGCCCTGGCCATCGCGGGAGGAAGATGAATTGTAGGCCAGTTCGAACGATCATGTAACATGAACTCTTTTCGCGGCAATTGTCCTTGGCTCTGTATCAATCTTCGTGCTTGAAGCAATTGCTGGATGTGTGGTAGGAGAGGTATGGATGCCGAAGGAACATGGTCACGAGCAGAGGCTTTTGAATAATGTGTCAACCATAGGCTCGGATCTGGAGCAGGCAGTCCAAGGTTGGGGTTGCCTGGAAGAAGTCTATAACGTCTCCTACTATGGGACGCCATGGCTTCTCCGGATGCGCGATAGCCGGACCTCTGCACGAACATCTCAAGAGTATATCCTCTGACTTCTGACTTGAAAACATGTTCTGCGTCTGCCCAAACAAAGCCGTCGCTTGCGAAAGCGGTCCCAAGGTATTCAAGTGGTTGCCATGTGAGCATCAACATGCCGTCTTGCGGCGTATCGATGAACTGCCATTGCACCGGCTGGAGGTCGCGCACGATTTTGGGGGCTTCGAGAAGGTAGCCAACGATGGTCTCCAAAGAGGGATTGCTCGTGACTGGATATCGATACTTCGAGACCAGATGCATGTGAGGTAACTATTTCACTGTATTAGCACTCCGTGTCGTCGAAAGTGAATGCGACAATTGCGGACTTACCAGCTGCGGCGGCACGCCCGCCGCGGGATCCTTGAGCATTGGGTTCATCTTGATATCTATGCGATCATGGAAAGACTCTGTCCAGTACTGACAATGACGCGCAGGGATAAGTGATTATTTCGATGGCTATCGCCAGGGACAAAAGTCGAAGCGCGACTGCGATTGAGACACGCGAATCAGGCTGAGGCTTGGCAACCAATAGTCGCGACTCAAGAGTCAAGACGAGGCTGAGGCTCTAGAGATGCCCGTAAGGCTCATCCGTATCGCATCGAAACGCGCATAAAGCTGTCATATAGTGATGGTCAAATGAATCGCTTTCATTGCCAGTGATCGTAGTCACCGGAAGAAGAACCCTGTCTACCTAGGTAATACACACTGATCAAGTATGTGTTGTACACTATCTGCTTTCCCAGCCGAACGCCGGGTAGCAGAATGCTCACGCCACTGCCGAATCAAAACGATCAGACCAGCTCGCTCGTCACGTTCGAGAATTCACCCTTTTCCAGCTTCGTCTGCCAGAAGATGGGGTTTGTGTCTGAGAAGCCGTGCTTGACCCAACCGTCTTCCTTGACGTGGTACAGGTTGATGTAACCACCAGAGTATGCATCTCGATGTGTAGCCGCCAGAATACTTCTCCTGCCCAGCTCGAGCGCCTCATCATCTTCCAGGTCGTACTTGTACTGAGCATCCAGCACGCCGTAGGCAAATGTCTGACCTGATCCGACGCAGAAGAGGTTACCCGATAACCTTGTCCCGTCCGAATCGATATAATACAACGCAGGGCCTTCTTGAGGTGTAACCCCTGTTATCATAGTACCCATCGACAGTCCCATTCCTTTGTATGAATACACCAAGTTCGACAGGATCTTCGACGCAGCTGCCACTGAAATTCGTCGCTTGTGTCGTAGCTCGTGCAGACGACATTGCACTCCGAGGTAGGCCAACCAGTATTGACAGTCCTGGATAATGTCAATACAAGCTAATTTGGGTGAGAATAGCATCTAACTTACAGCAGCACCTCCTGCCATTGTCCCGAGCAACATTGGGTTAATCTCGATCACCTTTTTTACAGTTTGAGAAGCGATCCAGTTTCCAGCTGTGGCTCTTGAATCTGTAGCGACGATGATACCGCCCTTGAATCTGAAAGCTAGCGTCGTGGTACCGTGTGCAATCTTGATGGGGCAGTTTGGGTTCGAGTAGTCATCGGTGGTGGCGCGCAGGAATGCGGATGGTCGAGCAACTGGAGGTAGGGCGAACTTGAGCGACAGGGAAGGTATGCTTTGGGTGTAGTCATCTTGTTCTTCCGAGGCGAAGCCTTCGTTAGCATATGATGGTTGAGTGTACTGGGCGACGAGGGTATCCATGATTAGAGCGCTTCGCGACGAGCACTGGTGAACTGTAAAAGGATGGTGGGTTCAAAGTAGAGAAGAAGTTGTTGGTACAGAAGCTGGAAGCAGAGAAAGAATTATTGTAGACAAGAGGTTGAAGCAAGCAGATGATAACGAAAAGCAATTGATGCAACTGCGAAGTGATGTTTGATGATGGAGGATCGCGCGTTCTCTGGCAGCCTTGGAGCAACGTACTAGTAGCTGCCGGCGATGTTCACGTGACAGCCGCCGATATTCTTAAATCTACAGGTATCACTCAAAGTCTCATTTCACTTCATCATCCTTTCCTTTGTTATCACTGATCGCTTGGAGCTTGTGCGTTACATCAATGGTCTTTGAAACTACTATGGCCCTACAAGGACTCCAGAAACACAACATAGCTTTGAGAAAAGACCCATGCGAACGATTCTTAATCAATGGTCTGGACAGCCTAAGAGTCAAGCGCCCGATCTAGTGCTTTCTGCAATTCTTCATCATGGTTGGAACTTTTGTCCCTGACCACTCGGTGCAGCAAAGGCATCCGTCTTCGATCATATGCATTGAAACTGCGTCGTCGTCCCCGATAGGCTGTACTATTATGCAGCATGAAAAAACTCGTGGCTAAGTCTGGGGCTGAGAGCGACCTGCAAGCCATCTGGCTTCGAGCTACTAATGTGCCTGGTAATGGTCAGCCCGACGATACCACAGTCCCCCTGGCTCGTGCGGTTTCAGCTTCGCAACCTTCTCTCGTATATGCAAACCATTTAACGTCATGGTGTCTGTTCTATCAAGACAGCTGGCCATTGGGCAACTGCGATATCTATAACTGGGCGCAGTCGCGCGTTTTGCAGCTCACCAATGGCAATGGAGAATGGACCTGCTGACAATCTCATACAGGCGAGGCTTACCTGGCTGGTTTGTGGTGTCACTACTCATTCGGTCGACTTGGACACATCTGACCACCAACGATAGGTAGTGCAGGTGCTCAGAGTGCGCCTGCATGATCTTCGATTCAGCGAGTTGGGTTCTTATGAAGGCAATCTTGTATATGTTTGCCATGTGTCCAATGTCTTTTGCCAACATGTCCGGCTTCTCGAGCTTGTCTAACTTTAACCGTGAACAGCTTACATTGAAGTCATGGAAGACAATATTCTATCTCCCAAGTGCTTGTTTTCTTTCTCGGACAGAGTGAACACCATCGCCAGGGCTCGAGACCGTCCGACATCTCATTCTAATGACAGGTTGAAAGAGGATAAAGTTCCTAACCTGGAGAACTTCCAGAATATCTTGCCTCCAGATGAGCACATCAGCATCAAGCGAAAATCCCTGATCCGACAGCCAGGTCACCACTTTGACGATGGACGTGACCACAATCTTCATGATTGGAAGTACCGGAATTCGTTCAAGACAATAATAATCCCAACGGCCGCGATTTGCCTGCCCATGGCTCTCCTGTCCGCGGCTTTGCTCACGATTGTTTACCTATACAAGGTCGACATTCAAGCCAGTTTGTTTGAACCTGCACTCTCACAACAAGGTGCTTCTTCTCATGTACTGGTCAACTTCTCTGCAAGTAAGTGAAACGGCAATCGTACACATCAAGTGGCTCAATCCTCATTTGTAACAGCGCGATTGCTCTTCCTGGCGAGTTTCCTGTCAACTGTGGCACCATTGCTGGGGTCTTTCATCATGTCTGTGTGCTCGCTCTCTGCTTCACGAGAACTTAGCACGGCCTCTTCAGCAGGGGAGTACCTCAAACTGCCAACACCCTACCAGATGAGCCTGCTTGTGGGCATTCTGGTCGCCTCTTCGGCGCAATTGAGAAGCTACCTATCATACGGGCTCTTCCGGAAGCAAAGGCCAAGCATGCCGCCAGTGCTACATCATGCCGCTCTTATGATTATCTTGAGTGTCCTGATGGCCACCTGCGTCTTCATCGCTGATACGGTACTCCATTACACAACATCAACAGTCGAGCTTGACCAGATCCAGATCCCTGCCCTGCCTATCCAAGAACTCGGGAGAGGCATCTCTGAATATTGCTTGACCTATAATCGAACTAGTTCAGGGTTTCCATGTTCAGTGGATTGGGGATTCACTGATCCAAATTATGTCTTTGAGGAGGAAGAAGCCGTCCGACTAGCTCATAACACATCACAGCTTTCGCAGATCCAGATGGCGGCCGCTGAGGAAGTCTCTGGTGCCGAGATTTCTTACCTTGTCCCGCAAGACCAGACAGTCACTCCAGACTCCGACTATCGTGCGACAACAATCGGCATATCGACGACTTGTCATTTCGTCCCACCAAAATCTTGTGGCATGGCCGTGTGGGGACCGGATGACATTTACACCAATTTCAGCTGCACTGATATGTTTCATGGCACTCTAGGAATCAACCCAAATACGAGTACAGCCAATGGGTACCGGGCACCAGACGCCTACCGTTCACTGCTCATGTACAAACCGGCATCCAACCTCATGTACAGCTTTTTCTCTGATCCGCACTTGGAAAATGTTTACAACACGGTTGGACTTGGCGATGATGGCCAATTCAACCTCAGTATCTTACCAATGCCGGACAACGAGCTGATCAATCCGTTCCATATAGGAGTGGCTGCTCGCGTCGCCCAGGGCTCTTTCTTTACGTCGAGCGAGATGTTAACAACAAACGACACATTCCGTGGCTCGGTCAATCAAGTCATCGACTTTGTCATGAATTGTGCCGTGTCATCGTATGACGTGACCTATACCTGGGTCAATGGGGATCTTAAAGCTATCTCAACAACTCCGACTAACAACGGAAGCGTCCTGGAGATATATCATGCCACTCTTCTCTATACCAGTGTCAGCGGTCAAGCAGATAGTTTCGACCTCCAAGATTTTCTTATGCAAGCACCTCTCTCCGGAAACACGACAGATTCGTTTCTACGCAAGTTCGGCAGTCTGTATTCTGGAAAGGTTCTTGCGAAAATTGGGGCGTATACAACCGCTCGTACGGTGCTTCAAGAGCAGCAAAGACAAAGTATGCTTTTGTCGAAGGTACCAGTTCCAGCATTGGCAATGCTGGTCACTTGGAGCTTTGCTTACACTGTGCTCGGTCTGGTCATTGCCGTACGGGCATATCGCGCATCACAGCACAATGTCAGGGATATTGCAGCCAAATTAAGTCTACTGGGGCTTTCGGAGGCAGCATTTGGGGATCACAGTGCAGGGCCCTCTAGTCCAGAAATTGGTTCCTCGAGTGAAGACCTGGTCCAAATCTCGAGAAGGGAAACTAGGCGAGTCATTGTGGAAGGTGCCGAGTTCAAGGTCATGGTTTGATCGATCTTTCCACATAGAAGACCGAATTGCCTTCTTCGATCAAAAAAGCGCCCGATACTGCATATCCTTGTCAAGCTGCTGTGCGATTGTCTCAAACTAAATCGACGCTCGATGATGCGACTATCAACTCGACGTGAGGTTTAGAAGGTGCATCTAAACCTTGTGGAGTACGCCTCGCCTGTCTACCATGTGAGCCAATGGTACTTCGTCTCTGGCGAGACACAATATCAAGAAGGCGCACACGGTGATTCGTAAGCTTGCCTTCTATGGAAAGTGGTTGGGTCCAATTGAAAAAGGCGACGAATGTCAAACTCGACCATTCCCCTGATTCTTCAGCTCATGCAGGTTCGAGCATGGTCATACGATATATTATGACTGCTCTTTCTACAATAGTCAATGGCGCCGATTTTTCGTATCCTGCTCTCAGCAGTCCTGGCGGTGAATATCTTTTCAAAACCCACGGTCAGCCATGCGCACTCTATACGAAGTCACCGACCCAATCGACATAGAACTGCACATATATAGCACCTGGGACCTACTGGGCGTGTTCCTGTAGTGCATGAATCCAGCTTGCTCTTTCAGCCTGTCAGATCTTGGGGTGCATTGTATGCAGCTATATCGCTAGCCCTCCGCCCCAATGCCTCCTGGATACACAGGTCGAATCATCGTCGCCGTCGCCCTAGATTGGCGCTCTTACCTATACTTGGGCACAAAGCCATCATAACGACACCGCCTCGACGAGAAAATATTCTCTAGCAAAATTTCCTCTCGTCAACACGGCGGTTATGGCATTGGCCATGTTGCATGATATCCAGCCGCGCAGTGAACAGCTGTGGTAGCAAGACCATAGCCGCGCATTGAACAACAGCCTTGCTGGCAAGACAGGTTATAAAAGCAAGGTCTCCTCGATGGAGACTGTGTTCAGTAAGTCTGCTCAGTCAATCTCTCACTCAGCATCTTCTTGTACCGTTCTGCCACGATGAATAATCCATCTAATATGGCTCTTCTCTCTCTGGTCCTCTTCTGGATCTGTTTAACAGACGCACAGGCCCAACAGCCATTGAGCCCAAAGGGCACCACTAACCCATCCTCGACAGACAGCATCAAGTCCATTTTCAGTTCGTTCAACGACCAAGGCAGCCTGTCATACACGCTCGCGGCTCCTACAAGATGCTGCGACGCGTCCTGTGCTCTCGGCTTCTGCAACGGCTTCACAATTCCGGCACCAATCGCCGCCGGATCTCCATCGCAGCTCACTGCCGCCTCTGCACCAGGAATCACTGCCTTTCGTGGACATCATCCAGCAGGACGCCCAGGCATTCCCATCCCAGACGTCTGCTCCGGTAGCAGTGTCAATCCGTGCGTCTGCGATCCCATGTGCAGGATCAGGACGACAACATTCATGTCCGCGTACCCCAAGCACCACGCCACTCCCACCGCTACGACGATTCCCGACTCCACATCCTCCATTGCTGAGCCCAAGCCCTCAGAGTACGACCTCATCCAAGCCTTCCACGCCAATGACTTTTCGGGGTCCAACCAGGACACACTTCCCATTATCGTGCAAGATAGTGTACGGAATCCAGTCTCCCTCATCGCCGACATCGACTTGGACGTTCTGGACAATTATATCTCCACAGCACTCATCGACAAGCTCGGTCTCTTTTCGTCAATTGTGACACTCCCGACCTCGCAACAGAAGGTCGTAACTCTGGGCGAAGCGAACAACACAGTCACTGTGACTCCCCATGCGACACTCATGTTGAATTTCCTTGCGGGACAGACCGACGCGCTCAAGAAATTCGCTGATGTTGATTTCAATGTCTTCGACCTGTCAGACTCTAAGGCGACCGCCGGTGGCAGTGCCAACACGTGGAAACCCGAGCTTTTTCTCGGCGTTCGGTTCTTGAGAGCGATAGGTGCCTTGAGCTTGACGCCGGAATTTGCTGGTAATGGTGTGGTTGACGGCGTGCCTGTCCTTGTGAGGGATATGTCGTTTGTGGATGACCAGGGGAGGGATATCGATGTCGAACGGAATTTGATTGTCAAGAAGAGGGTGGAAGATGTCAAGGACGAGTTGTAGCACTACAGTAGGTTAACGAGTGAGATGGAAGGCAATGCTCTGCTTACTGATACTGCTGGGAAGAGTCACGGATGTTGGCAAGGTGCGATGGGATGCGTCGTTTCACCTTGACTCTTACTTCGGCGTCATCCCCAGCATGTAGGAAGGTTGACGCCCACTGTCTTGCAAATAACCACCTCCTCGAGAGCGTTGCATAGAGGCTGGACAGTGCGCGAGCTATCACGGAACTTGTGGAGTCTGTCCTTTACGTCGGGTAGGTTTAGGAGATCGGGTATATAGACAATACCGATGTTGCTTGGAGATTCCCATCTTGCTGTTTTCGATGTCTTTGAGAGGCTGCATAGCACTAATAGGTTTATCAATGATACTACGTCGTAGCGATGACATTTCGGAAATCTCATTGATTATCATTTCTCATTGAGGACTTAAACCTGGTTCTTGTGCTCGTTACATTATACCCATACATACGGAGCCCGATTTTCCAGTTCTGATCCAAGTTGACTTCTAACCATGGTGCTATGCGGCTGAATATCGTCATGGTCGAATTATAGTATACAAAAAACTGCATCGCAACTCATTTTCTTCAGATTTCTCTGACGCTTCCGCCAATAGGTTTCCTTCCGACTTGTCCATGTTGCAGGAAACTAGGCGTTTCGCTTGGGTACTGGGGCTGGGGCTGGGCATATCGAGGTTCAGGCATGTCAGGCATGCTGATTCTGCTTGAAGCGTAATCGGTAGGCGCCTCATATCTCGTGCTCATGCTGCTCGGAGCATATCGGGTTGGCGAATTAGAAGGATAAGACTGTTGTGGTGGTGGCTGTGATGAATATGGGTTGTGCCTCTGCTGGTTATATGGTGCCTGACCCGCGCTTGGTGCGCCAGTCATGAATCTGTCAGACTGCAATGATGGTGTGTTTGACTGGGAGCGGTACGTTGGTGGAGGACTTAGAGGGGCCTGTCTAAAGTTCTCGTAGCCTGTGCCATTCTGGCTCATTCCTTGAGCCCCCAGATCACCATTATAGGCGTGTGTCATCCCAGTGTTGGCGAATGGGTCGCCTTGCGGACGTGAAGATGCTGGAGATAGGGGTCCATTTGGTACAGCATTGTAGCCATTCCTTGTTCTCTGTGGCTGTCCGTCAAGTCTGCCCATTTCCAGGTCTCCGTTCGGTCCTGAGTGGACAGGTTCACTTGTATCCTCAATCCTTCTGTTGGCAGCGGTGTCCCAGCTGGGCATGGGAGGGAGACTGTCGGGGTTGGCCCTCTTGCTGGGATCATCAAATGTAGCGAATTGAGGAACATTAGGATTGCCATATGCCATGGGCGCTGGTGCTGGCTGATAGCCACCGTAAGGGGCCGGCTGCATGCGAGAATAATCATCTTGGAATTTGGAAGGACGTTCGCGCCTTCGACCAGAGGGGCAGCATCGACAGCAACATGAGCACAGTTCGGCTCCGCAGCAAAGGCATCGGGCGAAACACCAGATGAGGGAGAGGAGTATGAGGGAGCCGATGACAATTCCTATAATCGCAGGCCATCTATTATAGTGTTAGAGGAAGCACTGACGCCAGACATCCGGCAACATACTTGCAATAGGCCTTTTCCATACATTTGTCCCAGCTGCTGAAGGTTGACTTTGCGGAGTCGACATCGCTGGCGATGTCGCGGAGAAGGAGGTAACCCATATCGGGTCCTGAGGGAGAACACTCTTATGATCGAACTCTGAACTACGCCACCCGAGTGATAGAGAGGACGTAGAGTATTCAATATCGAATAGGCTAGACTTGTATGAAGGTGGTGGTCGGTCCTTGTCAAAGGGTGGTTGGAGAGAGAGAGTAGTGAATGACCGACCGGCGGCCAGTGCACCAAAGAGTGACGTTTCACAAAGGGCTGGCGAAAGACTTCTGCCTACAAAGAGTCGGCTTGTATACAAAAAGGCCCCAGAATGGACTGGCCTTTGCTATGAAAAGAAAACGAGTGAGAATGTAAGATGCGAAATCCTGTAACGAAAGGAGGCTGAGCAAGGAAGGCGCGCAATCGCAGTCGCAGTCGCATCGCAGTCAGAAAAAGAGCCGACAACAATTAAACCGAATAGGCGGAAAGGGTCTTACAGTCTTAGGGGTCACGGTCACCCCACAACGCCTGTCATTCAGGCGATCTCCCCCTTGCCTTGAACTGCATCCTGAAAGCTGAAACACTGGCGCAGTCAACCACTATTATGTCACTTCTGAAGCATGCACAGGTATGCATCCGTCAGGGAGCCTGCAGAACATATAAAGAATGATGGTTTTTATTTTACCCACTGCAACTCATTCTATTATCTGCGTCCGGCGGCCTCCTACAACTCATCAGGTCTGCTGCATAATGTACAGTGGCAGCGTCATTTTTCCACTCCATTTTGACCAAAAACCGCCCGAATACCAGTACAACACGATGGGAAGAGATGCATTATGACGACGTGATTGGTGTTGAGGAGGGAATTGCTCATTTCTTCGCAGGAGGAGGACCTGCAGGTGGTTGGTAGACGTTCTCTCCTCCCTGGTATGTGTTCGAGGGTGGTTGCATCTCGACATCGGTCTGTCTGCCTCCAAAATAGCCTTGGTTTTGTCCATAGTACCCGCCCTGGTTTGCATTGTAATTCTCGGTCTGAGGTTGGTAACTTGGCTGCTGTTGTTGTTGTGTCTGGTAGTTGGGGTTGTATTGAGCTTGTCCATGGCCCCATGGGGTCCGTCCGACCCAGCCTGCGAGTCATCAGAATCGATCCTTGAAAAGGTCGCGGATGGGATCATTCTTACCGGTGCCATAGTATGGCTGTCTTCCCGCCTTGCGTCTACGCCTTGCCGTAAGGCATCTATTGTATCGTCAGTGCCTGCCACCGCGCTGCACATCGAGTGTGAGAACTTACGAGCAGAGGAAAAAGAAGAGGAAGGCAGCCACCAAAATGACGGCTAATGCCACCCATCTACCCCAAGAAGACCATCCTGTATTGCAGCGGTACGCGTTGTTGTTGGAATCGTAACATCTAGCCATGAGAGAATAATGTCAGCCACTTCGATCTCAAGATAAAGCGACGGGCTTGAAGGAGGGGTGCAGTGAAAGCGATGTGTAAGAATATGTAGCAGTTGTGAAGGATGAAGCAGGCCACGCTTACACGTTTGAGGAACCGTAGAGTTGTCGCTCGACGAGACCCATGGCTGTGGAGTGGAAGTTGCGACTCGAGAGACGATGATGTCAACTGTGCGCAGGCGAAAGAGCGAAGGGATTCGTAAGACTGTGAGGATGACTTTGCGCGGACGGCGGGTCTTGCAGAGAGAAGTTATACGAATCGACAAGGCTGTGCGACGCGACGACGATGAGGGATTCCAAATGAATAGGTGATGATCATAAGGTTGATGCAAGAGAAAAAAGGATGCGATCAAGAGACTCTCGTAAAGGCGGAGAAATCAAGGCGCAGCGACGAAATATTGGGGAATTTGCCTTTGGTTCGTCCATTGCATCACCATTACAGTGGCGCAGCGCGACCTTTGCACCATTACACTATCGATATCCGATTGGCCTGTGCCAACTCTGCATGTACAGTGCAGTGCCAGTGTCTAGGCAACTTTGAAGCTTGTACGAATTCAGCAGAATAAGAACGCCTCGACAGGAGAGCATTCAGGTGGCGGATGAGATAACCACACCTCGCATTCGCATTCGTGCCGAAGCCAGGTCCTTCTAGAAGGAATCATATTTGGAAATCCTGCACGGCCACTGTACACCAAGACTTCTCAAGGCCTCCCGGTAGAATTCCTCCCTCGCGTGATCAGAAAGCGGCGATGCTTCTTGGCCAACGCGTCACAATCGCCATGCTCTAGTGCATAGCCTTGGTATCGCTCCATGGTCGCCACCACGGTCACGCCGTCCTCGCTTCGTTGATGCCGACCTGGGGAGGAGTCGAGGTCGTCGGACGCTTAGGTCCGGTAAGCAGCCGAACTTCGTGTGCTTGCGTAAATATTACATGTTGCATAATCGTACCCTCATGCGGATGCTCGTCGATGTTGTGACAAAATGTGCTCCCCTCGCACTGGGAAAGAAACCTCGTATATACCAAAAAGGGTCAAACGTGGCATAGAGTAGCTTCATCACTTCCCCGATCTCGCAACGAGCCATTGAAGGACTGCTTCAAGGTTCGTTTCTTCCTTGGCGCTGACTCCATAGCAACTGATTTCCCGATGGACCACCGACTTCAGATCGAGTTCATCTATTAGCTCGTCCACTGATAGCTTGTTGGGCAGATCCGATTTGTTGCCTAGAATGAGTAGAGGAATTCCCTCGAGGGTTGGTTTGTCGAGAAGCGCGTGCAGTTCCTCCTTAGCAACGGGAATAGCGTCTTTATCTGAGGCATCGACCACGAAGATGATAGCATTGACGTCCCGGCAATATCGCTCCCACATAGTTCGGAAACGAGGTTGTCCTCCTAGATCCCAACATTTGATGGAAACATGTCCCTTTTTGACTTCCTTTTTATTAAAAGCCACCGTCGGTAGCGTGTCGATGGTGAACTCATTGCCCTGCGTATCACAGTCAGCCTATCTTTACAAGGTTGAAGTACATTGTGGGAGTCATACTGCGAGTACCCGCACCAGACTTGTCTTGCCCGCGTTCTGCAAGCCTATTATGGTGACATCCATTTCTGTCGCCCAGAACACCCATAATAACCAGTCCCACATCCATGTGAACAAGCCTGCCATTGTGTCGGAAACTGTGGTATCAGTGCTGAAATGAGGTATTGAGAATGGCCCAGTGTTTGAGTTGTCGTACAGTGGAGATAAAATACGCAATATCAAGCTATCTGAGGTAACGACCTGAACACGAGAGAAGGCGATCTGCAAAAGGGCAAACTCGATAAATCTGGGGTTGGCAAATGACTAAGCAATGCTGTGGCTGCATTCTGTGCATCTGTGGCGGTGTCTGACTAAGGCTTTGTTGCTGTGGCTGCCACTTGTCTCGTTTTTTCTCAATCCCTCGAACAACTTACCCGTTGCACCACCTTCAACCCTCACCAGCCTTTCGCATTCGCATATCATCTTGTCCAGGCGCGTCCATCCACCTCAACAAGGCTGATACTCCCGGATCCAGACACCGTCCAGTGGAGAATGGACCGGGTCGAGCTCCTCACGCGTGTCGACCTTATCTCCTACAGTCTCATGATCCATCCCCAAACTTTCTAGGTGGAGTTGCTAGCCGACATGACCAAGTCTGATGGCGGGTTGAACGGGTTCCTCAACCACAGTATGGAGGTAATTCCGTCCCGACCATAGGAGCCGATGGCTACATATGCTTCGCGGATGGTTCAGGTTCTCTCCTAGAATGCCAAAAACGGTGATCTCCTCACCTGCCAAGCTGGATGGGAGTACGTCTCCCCGATAGCATGCTGATCCTTGCATTCTGGCTGCATTCACATCGCCATTCTCCGTTACTAATGCGTCTTGGAAGCCAAGCCTAGATAGCAAACAGACAGAATGGTTATCATGAACAGCCAATGGAAATCTACCAAGACCACGTTTCCACCATGTTGCTATCTTGCCCTCGGTCGCGCTATGTCCGAAAGATAGCATTGAATGGCTTCGTTGATAATGATGTCCGGAACTTCGGTTATCCCTATACCGCGCCATGTATATATCTTCGCAATTGCCGATCCTGCTCCTCCTCCCTCTCCCCTGCTCCTTATTGTTGTCAACTAATATCACCTATTGATCGAGAACATGGCAACCATGGCTGATGCGGAAAAGGCACCGGTCCAAGTGACCCAGCCTCCTACCGAAGAAAGTGCTCCCCAGAGGGCAAGTATAACCGGCAAGGTCGGCTTTTGGAAACGCTCTTTTGTCAATGATCCCAACGAACTGGGACGAGACCTTCTGAAGAAGGCGCTCGAATTCGATGAAGCGCAACTCGAACGAGACGCGATCAAAGTCCGCAGGAAGTTGGACTTCATGGTCCTACCGATGATGATGACCACCTACATGCTGAGTTTCTTGGACAAGCAAACGTGAGTCGGCTATACCCCTGTCCATCACGGCAATGCTAATCTTGCCAGGCTCAACTATTCCAACGCCTATGGTCTGCAAAAGGACACCCACATGAAAGGGAACGACTACTCATGGGTTGCATCTGCGCTATACTTCGGCTGGCTGGTCGGCGCATATCCCTGGAATATCATCCTGCAACGCTACCCGATTGGAAAACTGCTGGGCTGCATGTTGTTTGTCTGGGGAAGTGTTTGTATGCTGCAAGCCGCCGTTTTCACCTTCTCCGGATTCTTCGCTATCCGATTCTTCCTCGGCATGCTTGAGGCCTGCATATCCCCGGCATTCGTCATCCTCACATCCATGTTGTGGACAAGAGAAGAGCAAATGCTTAGGACATCATTCTGGCTCTCGACCAATGGCGTCTCTTCCATTCTTGGAGCTCTTCTGGCGTACGGCTCGGGTCATGCCGCCAATTTGGCCGTGCCAAACTGGAAGCTGATTTACTTGGTAAGATGCTCCTTTTCTGTATCGGACATACGCCTAACTCGTGCAGATCGTTGGTGCAATGACATTCGCTTGGGGATTTGTCATCTTGATCTATCTACCAGACGGTCCCCACAACGCCAAAATGCTTAACGAACACGAACGGATGGTCGCTGTTTGGAGAGTCTCGAAGAACCGAATGGGTATCAAGCATCGTGCCATTGTCAAATATCACATCAAAGAGGCTCTTGTCGATCCGAAGACCTACCTGCTCCTGCTTATGGGAGTCGCCACCGGCATCTTGAACGGTGGCGTGGCCAACTTCATCTCGACTCTCATCAAAGGTTTCGGCTTCGATGCTCTCAAGACGAGTCTTCTCCAAACTCCTGGAGGTGCATTCGAACTTATTGGCTGTATGTTCTTTGGTTGGGTGGCCACAAAGAAGAACATGTTGGGCGCTTCGGTCATCAGTGAGTGCTCTTCCAAGAAGGTTGCCATCATCGTTAGCTAACATCAACTTCCTTTAGTATCATCCTTGCCTGGTATGATCGGATTGATCGGTCTTCTTACCATCAACATCAAGCATCGGTATGCCCTCGTCGCCATGTGCTGGTTGCAGAATGTTCTCGGAGCCCCTATTATCCTTGGATGGACCCTGCCAGGTGTCAATACGTCCGGCCACACCAAGAGAACTACTGTCATCGGTATGTTCTTCTGCTTCTACTGCGCCGGTAATATCATCGGACCACATCTCTTCCTTGCCACCGAGGCTCCAAGGTACTTCACGGCTGTCAAGGGATTACTCGGAACTTATTGCGCCCTCATCGTCTTTCAAGCCATCTACACCCCTTGGTGCTACTTTGACAACAAGGCTCGCGACAAGAAAGGATTGCATGCCGCGAGGGTTGAAGAAGAGCTTCTGGAAGGTTTTGATGATCTGACGGACAAAGAGAACAAGCATTTCAGATACAAGATTTAGTGCAATCACCGAGATGTAAATAGGGGTGATGATCATGACAGGGTCACATTTCGATGGGCACGGTGTGTGACCGACGAGGTCACAAGGAGGGCCCAGGCCTCAATGCTTTTACAAATTTGTCTTTGTATACGTATGCACGTTGTGCGCTTCATCGAGCCAACTTGGGGTACAAGCCTGTGTGGGGCGGTCAACTGCTTTGTTGACACGCACGTTCTTTCCAAAGCCGACCCGAAGTCTGCTTGTTTGGTCCAATCCCGTGCTTGCCTCGATGCTCGATAAGCTATGGTCCCCAGTCCAGGAAGATCTAGTCACCTAGATGTATGTACTAATCCATCCATGGAGTTCAGGAGCAAGTCGAGTTCGTGGCCAAGGGGATAAAAGCGGCATGAATGAAGGCGTATAAGATGAGTCCGAACAGCTTCTACAGTACTTCCTTCCTACATATATCTGCTACCCCGCTCACAGGTCGTTCAGATATCATTCATGTTACCGTCCTCATTGTCTCAGGCGCAACCTTGGACTCAACCTCGTTCTTCTCAAGGGTATTGCTCTGCGCCCAGCCATCGCTCGGTGCAACTCCGTTCACCGGTTCTGATCCCTCGATCAAGTACAACTTTCCATAATCTTCTTCATCTGTCTGCACCGGAATCGGTGATATCGTCGTGCAAATGAAGTATATGAGGCCCGAGAAGACCACCACAAGGACATAATTCCAGGAATACATATTGAGAATGCCTTTGTTGTGGATAGGCACGCCCATCGAGTGCAGCATACCCGGCAAGAGCGGAGCAATGGCCACGAACCACGCCACGAAAGCCCGCCAGTTGACGCCATAGGTGTACCAGTAGATGCCGTGAGGTTTGAAGAGATGGGAGATGTTGATACCATATCCCCGACGGACCCAGAAGTAATCCACCATGATGACGCCAGTGGTTGCTCCCAGAAACAACGTGTACGCGCCCAGGAAGGCCAAGAACGTCGTTGCTTTGGCTTGAATCTCCCATGGACAGATGGCGAAGGAGATGACGGCGCAAATGAACTGTCCGCGGCGGATGTTGATGTACTTGGGGAACAGACCAGTCAAGTCGTTGGCCAAGGGGACTGAGTTACCCGTGACGTTGGTCATGATGTTGAAGAAGATGAAACATGCTCCTGCGAAGAACTTGCCCGCTCGGTTCTCAAAATTGTTGATCACCAAGAGAGGGTTCCATTGGACTTCCCCATACACCACGGATGAAGCCACGGCCATTGTGCAGCCCAGAAACTCGGTCAAGGTCACCAGCACTGGCAGGGCGAAAAGCTGTGTCGCCCATGCAGCGACGTCGTTTTGCGAGTGTCGCGAGATATCCATGATGTTGACTGCGAAAGTGGCGTTGCCTGAGATGGCTGCATTGACGCAAATGCCGAACAGATATCCCACTGACCAACCATCAAGAGGCTTGGACGGCGCTGTCCAGACACTTGGCCATCCACCTGCGGCGGTAATTGACCAGGTGAACATGGCGGTCCAGAACAATGGTACCAAAAGACTCTTGACGATGAACAGATACCGAAGGGTCTTAATTGGCAGATAAAGGAACGGCAGCGATATCAACCAGAAGATCGAGAAGCATAAGATTTGTTGAGCTGTGACGTTTGACGAGGCTGGAATGGCATTGACTCTCCAGTGAGCGAAAGAAGGCCAGATCGCAGTGGTACAGGCTTGGACTGCTTGCCCAGCAAGACTGACTTGGATTCCATAGTAAATGATGCAAGGCACACCACGAACAATCATCGCCACTTCGACCCCAGCATACCGAATGATGCTCTGACGGTCCCCGGAAAGTTCGTTCCGAGTTTGCTGCCCAAGTAGCCAGATGCGGCGCAGGGGATGGAGACGATGATGTTTCCGATCAAACACGCAACCACACAGAGGCCTGGGTTCAATCCAAGTGAGAAGGCTGAACTTGATACCTCGAGCTGGGCCGCATTGAAACCTTCAGCGATCCAGAACAGTCCCATCTGGTACCATGCGTATGTGCGATCTTTCCTCTTGATGGGATCCATGTCTTCATTGGTATATCGAATGGCATTGGGATCCTCGGCTCCGAACGAGCCTGGATGTGGTTTGAGCACCACATGCTCCTCCCAAAAGTCCTTGAATCCCATGGCTGCTGTATGGAATGCTTAACAGGCGAAGGCGATGCCCCCGTTGACGCGGGAGTCTGTCTGACTATATGCTTCCTTGGCTTACATTATGTCTTCAGTAACCAGTCACCCGTTTTTCCGATCTTATCGTCTCTGAAAATGCGAGTACCGGAAGCGTGGTACGAAATCCGAGTACCAGTTCGGACATTTGCGGCGTGAAGAGGTATGCATGACCCATGCACGTTTGTCTGCCATCAGATAGGCCATCTGTCTTGTGAGCGATATAGGTAGACTTGAAGAGGAAGGTGAATGACTGTTTCTGATGTTCGCGTGGCAAGCTGATAAGGCTTTAGCCTCTGATCGTCAAGATTCGTCAATATAAGGTAAAGCCGTGAGCCGTTCATGTCTATTCAGGCCAACAGGACTGCTGCAAGCAACAAGCTAACAAAGGTGGGGTGAAAGGCTACCCGGCCGTTATCCGTGAAGCCAGTGCCAACCACCTGGAGTGCCACCGTCCTTGAGGGCACATAGGCGTTGATCATAAAAGCTTGTGATAACGACGGGCAAGAAATTGATGCCCGCGGGCACCTCAGGCTCATCCCGTATAGGTATGTCTAGTGCCCGCAACGGGCAATTTCGGACTAAGGCGCCTTTCGAAGGTCTACAGCCAACGGAGTATGGCCGGGGAAAATCCACTACATTTGATATCGAAGCCCCTGGACCCAATCATGGTCAAGAGCGCAACATGTACCGATTTAACAGCTGGCGACTTTCAGCAATTGTTGTACGAGGTCATGATCATGGAGACGGCACCGTCGATAAGACTGCATGTTGGTGCTAAGCGCCAGACACTCGGTAACCTTAGGGAAACACAAAATGGACTATCCCGGTCTCAATGCTACCGATCTAGCCCGTCTTGACTTTCGTAGCCAACGTCGTCCACCAACATCTTTACCAGACAGTGGCTGAACAATAGTACCGGCACAAACAGTTGAAGAATCGTCCGCTGACCTCAAACACGCGATACGATGGGCAGCTACACGCCGTCAGGTCCAGAGTGCGACCTCCTGATCACGAACGGTGTCATTGTAAGTTACCAACTAAACAAATGCTCGATCCTCCAACACTGACCATGAAAGGTCTCAGCAAGTGACTTGATCTACCCACCAGCATCTGACATCGCCATCAAAAATGGCAAGATCTTATGCATTGGATCATTGCAAGGTCTCTTCTCGGCGCAGAAGGTAGTCGACGCAGATGGAGCATACGTGACGCCCGGCGGCGTCGACACCCACGTACATCTTGACCAGCACATCAACGGCGCCCTAGGCGACAACTTTGAGAATGGCACAAGAAGCGCCATCGCCGGCGGGACTACCAGCGTGATCACATTCGCCTTCCAACAAAAGACCGAGGAAAGCGTCCTACCTGTTGTAGAAGCATATCACAAAAAGGTATGCCAGCCCAACCTCACTCCCGTCTTGTCATCCATCATTTAACCACATCTTTGCTTGTACAGGCAGCAGGACTCTCATACTGCGACTACAGCTTCCACATGATCCTGACGAACCCGACAAAGACAATTGTCGAAGAAGAATTGCCAATCCTCGTCGAACAAGGCATCACCTCAGTCAAGCTGTACATGACGTACGACCCGATCAAGCTCCGCGACCGCCAGATTCTCGACATCATGCTAGCCACTCGCGCACTGGGCATGACGACCATGATCCACGCCGAGAACTCAGACATGATCGATCTCGTCATTGAACAACTATACGCCCAGAAAAAGGGCGACCCATACTACCACGCCATCTCCCGGCCGAAAGTCGCTGAAGACGAAGCGACCTACCGCGCCATATCGCTCGCTCAATTAATGGACACACCAATCCTGCTCGTGCACATCTCCTCCGCGGTCGCAGCCGCACACATCCGCAAAGCCCAGACGAAACTCCTGCCTATCCACGCGGAGACGTGTCCCCAGTATTTGTATCTGTTGAAAGACGGGCTACGAGCGAGTGAGCATGACCCCTTCTCAGGCGCAAAGTGCGTATGCAGTCCGCCTCTCCGCGACAGCCAAGCAGACCTCGATGCCCTATGGGAGGGTATCGCCAACGGCACATTCACGACCATATCCAGTGACCATTGTCCCTTCAGTTACAACCACCCACTAGGCAAACAATTGGGCATGGCGACCGGCGAGTCACGATTCACTGATATACCCAATGGTCTTCCCGGCGTCGAGACGAGAGTGCCGCTGCTGTACAAGGGCGTGCAGGACGGAAAGATCACGATCCAGAAGTACGTCGAGGTCGCGAGTACGAATCCCGCACGGCTTTATGGATTGAGTACCAAGGGGACCATTGCGGCTGGGTACGACGCTGATCTTTGCGTGTGGTACCCGGATGCCAAGTTTGAGAGCTTCGAGTTGCAGAATGATATGTTGAATCATAGTATCGACTATACGCCGTTTGAGGGCGTGAAGTTTGGAAATTGGCCTAGATATACTATCTCGAGAGGACAGGTGGTATGGGATAGGGATGGTGGTGGTGTGGTCGGGACGAAAAGTCACGGAAAATTTGTGAAGAGGATTAAGAATGGATTGAAGCAGCCGAGGGGACGGTTTGAGAATGAGTGGATTCCAGAGTATAAAGGGCGGATTCCTGCTAAACCTGCTGCTGCTGCTCCGGAG
This sequence comes from Exophiala viscosa, assembly GCF_022695815.1. NCBI lineage: Eukaryota > Fungi > Ascomycota > Eurotiomycetes > Chaetothyriales > Herpotrichiellaceae > Exophiala > Exophiala viscosa. The sequence goes on along the minus strand of NW_026944356.1, from coordinate 1,114,548 downwards.
CTTGCGAAGGCAAAGGAGGCGACTGCCGCTGGCGGCGTGGGGGTTGTCAATGGTGTTTGAGGTGAGAGGATGCTATGGTATCGCAGCATGGATATGTCTTGACCGTCAAAAGCTTGATGTCGGGCTGAAATTACAAGTATCACACTACAGTGTACTTGTCTTGTTCGTATAACGGGATCTCGTGATATAAATCGTCCGACAGATCATGACTGTCGTCTCTTCCATGGCCATGCACAGTTCTTTTGACCCATGCAAAGACAAACCCCTTGGGTCTCAATATTGCAGCCGTGTTGGTCCATTACTGGTTCTCAGATTAATGAGCCTCGACGTCCAACCTGTTCACATCCGTTCCAATCATCCTCGTTCCCTCCTCTGTCGACATGATATCACTCTTGAACCAATGCCGGATCCGGTGGCCCACGAACATGAGAGGGATGATCAACAGAATGAACGCGACCATGCTAACAAAAGCCATCATGCCAAAGACCCAACCAACACCAACATTGGCCTCCCACCCATCAATAAAGAATGGGATAGCAATACCGAAGATGGTCCGGTACAAGTTCATGATCGTCGCAGCCTCGACGGGATATTTGGTGAAACATTCGACTTCATAATTGACGATGACTGGCACCGCGACATTGGACGAGAAATTCAGCAGAAAGTTGCCGACCGCAGCGACCATGTAGTGCAGATGATACTTGAGTGCCGCGCCAAAACATCCCAAACCGATATTTAGGCCGATGAAGCTGGGGAGCCATAGCGCATGGAGACGGTACTCGGGTTTCCAGAGTCCGCCCTGCTTGCGACAGATCCAGAGCGGTAGTTTGTCGTTGAAAGCGAGACCGTACAACTGTCCTAGAATGCAGCCGAACCAGGCAGAGAATGTGACTGGAGGTCAATGTCAGCTGTATTGAAGACTGTGATCAAGCACAACTGTGATACATACACTCGGCATTCTGGTTTGGCGTGAAGCCGTATCCGTTCTCACTGACAGGTGATTGCAGGAACACGGCAAGCAGGTTGTTCACCCCGACACTCCTGCCATCTGTAAGTTTTGCAGTGAAGATTGGAGACCAAGACAACGTACCATCCAAAAACAACCATCAGAAACAAGCCACCCAGCATGCCGACAGGATGGAGACCAATGCGAATGGGCATGATAGCCAGGTGGAGCTACGATGATTAGCACGAGAAACCAAAACGCAACGGGAACCATACCGTCTCCTTGGTGGTCAGCCCCTGAGCCACATTTGGCTTCCGGAACAGATAGACATCGATCGACCGCTGGATAAAAGACGTTGCAGGGATGGGAAAGACCGATCGTCCAGGCCTCGTCCAGCCAGTTTCTTCCAAAAATAAGAAGATCATGAGGATCATAAAACCTTCGAGACCAACATTGTACCAGTACTCGACCGTCCACGATTTGCCGTGGCCCACAATGAATCCTGAAAAGGTGGGACCAGCCAGTGTTCTAAGGAGGCGGTCAGCAACCACTCAAAAAGGTTCCAGGCATGACTTGCCCTAAGAGGATCATGACAGTGTAGAAGGCGAAGCATTTTCCGCGTTGGTGCAGGAAGAAGGTATCTGTGATATAACTTGCTCCGACTGTGGTCAAGTCAGTCATATAAGATACAACGGTGAATGGTACGTTCATTCTTACCCGTCGTTGCGCAAGAGCCAGCCAAACAACCAAACAGCCTGGACAGGACGAAACTTATGTAGTCTCCAGGCCCGTCACAACATGCTGCCCAGACGGTGCATGCCAGTGTCAAGACAGTCGCCCAGAGAATGGCACCACCTCGACCAATCCTTCTTGAAACTGGAGACCAGAACAAAGGACCGGCGCACAAGCCGGCAGTGGCGGCAGACACCTGTCCTGTATGTCAGTCGAAAATTACACATCCCTCTCGTCTTCTCATGCTTACCGAGTACGTAATCTCCACTCCAGTCTTGTTGTAAAGGGCGCCTTGCTGGAAGATACTAGACACGTTGCCCACTGCTTGTAGGGTTCCAGTAAAGCCTGCGAAGGACACGATGAAGAGCGTAAGGAGCTTTCTCCCGCGGGACCAGTTCTGGCACCGTTGTCAGCCCGCGTTCAGGAGAGCACCACAACAACCGTCATGGGTGGACGTACCAAAGGATCACGAGGATCATCAGTGGGCTGTGGTACGAGTGTGATGCCTGATTCCTTCTTTGTAGTATGATTGCGCTCCTCGAGGTGTTCCTCCGTAATCTTTTCTTGAGCCATGTCAAGGTTTGGGCCTATTGCCATTGTCCTCAAAAGTCTGCAAGGAAACTCTGGCTTGAGAGAGTGGACGAAGTCGCAAGGACTGCGCGGGCTTTTGATCAGATCAAGTGCATCTGGTAAACCGGGGATCTTGCCACCCCGGCCGATGCAATCTGGGGCATAGCTATTGAGGAGCTGCCACAACCACCCCAAGTCCGGATGCTTGTTCAAAGGTCACGGCATTTCACGGTTCTCCGCGTCGTACATGGGCTGTTGCCCAGGCGCAACCCCTCTCAAACACGATGCGGAATGCACCAAGTGGATTCCGTAGCCCATGGAAGTCCAGGGATAATGCAGCCCTCGTCGAATAAAAAGTGAGAGCGGTGGAGAGTGGTCAATGTTGGAGAAGACAAAAGAGACCTCGTGCAATGTCGCACCAATAAGGGGTAAGCCTTGCTAACCGAGGTTCTTCCTACGCCGCACGCATGGGGTAAACTGCAGCATCCAAAGTCCATGCCGGGTTAACACAAAAGACCCTTAACGATCGGCAACAGGTCAATCAGCGTGAGGTTGAATTTCGTCATTGGGGCGTTGCCCTTTTGTTATGTCTGCGAATGAGAACACCAGGCTGAGTGGTACTCCGAAGGTATATCCAGTGATCCTGCCTAGTCTATCCCAAGATTTTAAACATCGTTGCATTCACGGACACCAGATTGACGCGGCGTCTCCTCGACTAGGTGGGTAATGACTTCAAGCGAAATTTACTGCCCACCGCTGGGGCGATGGTCGTGTAGCGCACAGCGAGGTCGCGTTCCGCAGGCGTGAGTGGAAATGTAGAGTCCCCAGTCAACTTGTGTAGGGCATGGGTCAGATCTACAATTGGTCAGTATAAGAGAGGACACGATGCTATATGGTACAAACCGAGCATCAGGTAGCCAAGACCCCAGACTCTTGCAAACTGAGCAATACCAAGGGTCACGACTTCCCGCTCCAAGCTGTGTGCTTGAGTTGATTCTCCAGGACTACTGGGCAGGAGTGGGCTGAAGTGCATGGCAGCCGGCCCGACCAAGGAGCATACGATGAATGGTGAAGTGTACTCCATATAGTCAGGTGACCAAGCGTTGATGGCTCGGACAACGTCATGGGCATGCTGAACGCACTTGAGCGAGGAAGTGTCTTGATCTTCAGGTATGGATCGGATGCTGCTTGGTGACTGCGAAGCGGGGCTGGCGCCATCGCTTGGAGCACAGAGAGTGAGGGCGCCATAGGTGCGTGCACTGATGATGAAGTCAGCCAATGGTCCTAAGCTTTGGCAACCATTCCTTACCTTTGCAGGATAACGTTTGTGGCAATGATCCAGTTGCTCCTTGCGAAACTGGCATCATTGAATACGAACCTTGGGTTTGTCAATCGGAAGTGCTGAGGCAAGCTGAGACCGAAGCACGTAAGTGAGTTTTCCATCTCGGCTTTAGTCCTTGTACAGACGTCCTTTCGTGTCATCAGGTCGTATGCCAGTGCCATGAGGTAGTTCGCGACAAGAAACCATGCCCGCTCATCTTGGTTCGGTGATCCCTGCAGGCTTTTCCATGCCGTTGCAGGTGTGGATCCCATGGGAGCTGAAGCGACCGGGGTTCCCTCAAACCAGTGTTCATCAGAAGCTGGAAGGAGTACTTGGATCGTATTACGGTCAATTGTGTATGACCGTCTAGCCACAGTTGAGGCAAAAGTGTCAAGCTCCCAAACGGACCACCACGCTCGACGAAGCTCCTCTCTCATGATCCAATCTTCTGTAGAGGTCCACTGTGGGCTGCATGAACCAGACTGGTAGTCAACATCGTCGTCAACGGTGTTGAGACCAAGGTCGTATGCTAGACGGGTGCAAACTCCAGTCAATGTCCAGCCAAACGAGTTGGAATGGTTTGTGTTGTGGTAGAATGCCAGGAGTATGCAGCCCTGTAGATAACGTAGGCTAGGTGCTTCATCACCCTGGAATCGAGTGGCGTCCGCATATATGGATTGCGCCTGCTTGGCGAACTGGTCACCTCTCGTTGTTGGCGGCATATGTTCGAATTGGGGGGATCGTGAGAAGCGGGCAGAAAGACTCATGACACCATTCAAGATCAAGGCTGACTCTAGAGTCACACGTCTGCAGGTTATCTCTTCCTCAATGTCGTCAGGGAGGTACTGATGGTAAAACCTTGGGCGATGGAAGATTGGCAGGAAGGAGGCGACTTTGTCGAAAAAGATGTCAACTCTACCCTCACGTCAGTAGTGATTACTGCAGGCAGACTTCTTTTACCCACAGCTCTTTCAACAACAAGTCTGGCACTATCAATTGGTAACGCTTGGTTTCAGTGTTGACCGTTGCTGACTGATTAGTCGTGAACAATGCACTGCTAGGTGGGGAGCCAGAGTTTTCTCCGTGGCGACTGCCAGACTGCCTACTAGGAACAGCCTCGAGTCCGATGGGCGGAGATGGGCTTTTGTCATTCAGGTATGAAAGATCGTCAGCACTGAAGTTGCCATCGTGAAAGTAGTTGTCTGGAATAATTGGGCTGATACCAATTTGAAATTCCCATGGCATTAGCTCCTGAATACCAGTTTGGGCATCGAGTAACCCTTGGTGAAATGAATCAGGGTGATGCTTGTCGTTCGTCAGGTGCAGAACATTGACGATCTCTCCTCCGCTGCAAGGCTCCGGCGCCGATTGTAGGTCTTCTGGCGGGGACTGGGATGAAAACGGTCCTATGGAAAGGTCTGCTGTGAGTCTTTCTGCGGATAAGCTTGATTGCTTCGCACTATGTAGGTCGGTATTGGTAAGAACCATGAGACGCTCTGGCAAGAACCACCGTCAGCATCAAATCAGGGAGGTGCGAGGCTGGTAGAGATACCAACGGCATCTGCGGGAAGGTCTTTCAGATGAGCTGTGATGTGCTTCTTCCTAGGTCGCAAGTTGGTGTCGTGAATGCGCTCCGGTCGCTTTCTCTTGGTTGGAAAGACACATTGGCTGCCCACTCTCGAACACAATGTGCAAGAGGGTCTTCTCATGTCGCCTAACAACGTCAGTCAGCACAAGGGCCGACCGGATGTATCCCGACAAGCGAGAGGGTAGGTTGTGGTCGGGTGGCGTACATTTGGTCTTCTTCCTGCAAGGGGAGAGTCTCTCTTAGCTCCGCATGTGTGGTAGACGAAGGGGAGGAGAGGTGTGATTGGAGACTTACCTTTTGCATTCTTCGCAAGCCCTATGCGGCCAGGCTGGATACTGGTAAAGAATCTGAACACCAGAGGCGTCCACGGTTGGCTCCGTCGCCGTCATCACGGCGTGCCTTGAAGTGGAGTATTGTCTGGTCTCAGCTTCTTGTCGGGAGGCTCAAGCAGTTGCGGGTACTCCTCGTGTTCATGCGACCGACCGTGGTATGTACACTGATGAAGACGCATAGATGAGCATTCCTGAGCCGAAAGACACTCTCTACGACTTGGAGAGAAAGTTGGGGTTTTGCGGGGGAATATCAGGATAATGGAAAGCTTGTGCAGATGAAGATTTAGTGGCGGAGGCTTAGTGGGTGCTTACACTTCTAGCCATGCTTTTCAGGGTTAGACGTCGAAGCCAGGCGCCATGAAGGCCTAAAGAGCCCTGTGGCGGCTGGCACGGGGTCTACCTGGGGTTCAAGTCCAGCTAATCGAAGCTGCGCATGGGATCAAAGGTGCCGATCTTGCCGTTCTCTTCCCGCACGGCAGATGACTTATACGAGACAAAGGGGCATGTGGGAGCTCCGGTAGAAATCAGAGTGGGCAGTCACATGAGAAGAGTCTAAGCATGCATTTCCCTACCAATATATATCAACATACTTCGTACAAGGCCTCAGCAATGGGAAGCAGCTACACACCAATTCTGCCGTTGCGGTCCAACATGGCTGAAAACGTTACTTACCGCACGCAGCAAATTCAAAATCATAGCCGCACTTGCCCATTCGCGTTCTCCAGCTGAGTTGTCTTCCCATGCTCACTTACCCAACGATTGAAAGCGTTGTTGGTGTCGGCCACCGAGTCAAAAGCCAGCATCTTCTTCTGATACCCCGGATCTGCCCATCCCCACCGGCAAGGCTTGACCCAGTCCACTTCCGCAAGTTCACTGTCCCGAGCTTCCTGCTCCGGACCGTCATGCATGTGAAACATCACTCTGTTCGCTATAGCGCCTTTCACGTTGGTCGTTGTCCTCTTCTTGCGTAGTCCTTCAAACATTGTGAGGACCGAGTTGATATGGGCTTTCTTTTCCTGTTCAGGGATGGCTTCGGTGCTTCGGAGTCGGCCAAGGAGTAGACCCAGGACAAGCCCATCCTCGACCGCCATTGCAGCTCCCTGTGCTTGGTACGGCAAGGTGGGATGACATGCATCACCGAGAACCACCACATTGTTCTGCCTTGTGTTCAGCCAATGGTGATGCTACTTTGGGGCTAGCACTCATACCTTGACCCATGTGCTCAATTCTTCGCGATGGCATAACTTCCACTTCAACACATTGTCATGACACGATATGATCTTCGCAAGACTTGTCATCGATCAGTAAAGAAACCCGCCGATCGACATATGAAACTTACACCGGATCCCAACCTTCGTAGGTCATCCGCATCTCGTCGATGTCACCAAGCGCCGTTCTAGAACCTGGAGGTAGATTGTCCGGACGGCTGCAGTACGTCAGTCGCAATCGTGTACCCACGATGATACCAGACTTACATGAGAACGAGATTGAATGCAGTACAGTCTTTCACCGGATAAAAGACGCTGTGCCTGTCCGGTCCCATCCAATTGTAAGTACATCGGGAGTCGATCAGTTCATTGATGCTGGGATCATTAAAGGCTTCCAGCTGTACCCTTGAAAAGGTTCCTCGATATGCAAGATCTCCAGTAGGAATTGGTGGAGAGGGCTCGCCGAGCACGATGTCTCTGACGCCTGACCACAGGCCTGACCGGATGAAGTCAGTATGGCCTTGCATGGAAGTAATGGTAGGTCGCTTTACCATCTGCACCCACGACTACATCAGCCGTAATGGACTCGCCTGTATGGAGAACGACTTCAGGCCGCTCTGCAGCATAGTTGATGTCGACAACCTCTGCGTTTGTCCGCAGTTGGCCACCAAGTCGGACTGCCTCGTTCAAGAGCACTCGGTGGTAATCTGCTCGATGAATCACGCTGAAAAAGAATCAGCCATTCGGTGCGAGCATAGAAATCGAAAGGGTACTGACAACCACGGCCCATTGAACTCGTCAATCATTTTCTGACCCCCAAGTCTGGTGCACAGGATCTTGCCATCTTTATATCGCTTGAGATGATTTGCCTTCACCTGAATAGCCCCTGCATCTCTGATTTCCTGTTCGAGGCCGAAATGCTGCAAGACGCGTGCTGCATTTGGTGGAATTTGTATCCCGGCGCCAATGGGAGAGATCTCGGGCGCCTTTTCGAGAACAACGACTTCGCATCCACCACGTAAACATGAGATCGCCGCAGCAAGACCACCTGCACTCAATTAGCCGGTGATCTTATGCAATGAAAAAGTAGACGCTCACCAATTCCTGCTCCTACCACCACAATCTGAAAAGGTTGAGAATTCTGTCGCCATTGATCAGCGTCAACACTATCAATCCGGTGTTACTCATACGTTTGCTTCTTCGCCCATCGCTCCTCGAAGATCAGATGTGACTGAATGTGGTATCGATCCGAGCCTTCCGCTTTGAATGCTTTGCGGTAACAGCAGCAGACCGTGGAAGTGGTTTTATAGGGTCCTCTAATTGCAATATGAGACTGCCGGAGGTTATGTACTACTCTTAAAACCCGTGCCTGTTCAAGTTAGGTCATCGCTCAATGTTATCCGTTTCGTACATCTTCCCCACCGGGTCTGGCGGCACTTGTAAAGGAGTCGAGCAAAGTGTGGAGAAGGCGGAATAGCCATTTCCCTTCCCTCGGAACACCGTGCCCTCTTACCGAGTGGCACCTCAACAGTCACCTTATTTTGGAAGGCTACCCAGAACATGCATGCGATTGGGTGGTGAGTCGGCTCACGAAAGTTTGAAGACCGTCTCGCCGTCCATGTGCCTCTCCGTTCCGAAATCATGCGTAGCAGATAATGATGCAGCTGGCTTGGCCATGCAAAAGAGCAGGGGAGGACATCGCCAGACAGATCGTCTGCAAGATCGAGATCTCGTCGAAGTCGTGCCTTGTGAGGCCAATGAACTGAGCCTTTTTGCGACGCGCCCCTGTCGCCGCACTCGGTGACAACACTCGCCACTATGACAGTCAGCGGCATCAGTCATGACGGTAAGCGGGCATAAAGCCTCAACTACGTATGCTTCGGCATTGATCTAACCGAATGGTTCCAGAGATTGAAGATGTTGAGGTCCCAGTGCTCGTGGTCGGGGCTGGTCCCTCTGGAGCCACACTTGCCCTGTTACTCGGACGCCATGGAATCCCCGTTGTGGCAATCTCACGTCATAAAGGAACAGCCAACACTCCCAGAGCGCACATCTTCAATCAGCGTGCCATGGAGGTCCTCAGAGATGCAGGTATCGAGCATCTCGTCAAGCCGATCGCCTCGACAAAGGACGAGATTGCCCATGTGGCATGGCTCCACACTCTAGCTGGAGAGGAGTATGGGCGGGTGTACGCCTGGGGCAACAAACCGAATCTTATAGGCGAATATCTGGCTGCCAGTCCCTGCGAGATGTCCGATCTTCCCCAAAGTGTCCTGGAACCGATCCTAGTCGAGGAGGCCCGAAAACTGGGCGCAGACATTCGTTTCTCCACGGAATTCCTGTCGCACAAGCGGCGCTCGGACGGGCACATCGTCACACGTGTCCGGAATCGTGTCACCTCAGAAGAATACAACATCATCTCGCAGTATCTGGTTGGCGCCGACGGCGCCCGTAGTGCTGTGCTCGCCAGCCTCGACATCCCGATCGATGGGAAACAGCTCGACAATGCTTTCAATGTATACATCAGAGCTGATCTGTCAAGATACTTCGCCATACGGCCTGCCTCGATGGTCTGGATTCTCAACCCAGATGCGCCTGCCTGGTCGTCGCATGGCTCCATTCGGATGGTCAGACCGTGGAGCGAGTTCATCGTCTCGATGCATAACGCCCAGGGAAACTTGAACTTCGAGCCAAACGACGAGGATATCCTGAAGAGATTGCGCCAGATGATTGGTGACGACTCGATTGACATTGATTTGCTGGGGCACTTTCGGTGGACGATCAACGACCAGGTCGCGAGAACATGGCAAAGAGACAACGTGCTATGCATTGGGGATGCTGTGCACAGGCACCCTCCAATCAATGGGCTTGGATCCAATACCTGCATTTCTGATGCTTTCAACCTTGCTTGGAAATTGGCCCACGTCCTGAAAGGCTGGGCGGCTCCTTCGATTCTAGACAGCCTGACCGCCGAAAGGAAACCCGTGGGCGACGGTATCGTCAGGAGAGCCAATGACGGGATGCTAGTGCACAGGAGGTTGTGGGCATTCATGGGTTCGACCGTGGCGGAACGTGCGGTAGTCTCACAAGCATTGCAGTGGGCAACGTCTGATGGGATGCGAACTCGGATGAAGCTTCGGAGCATCATCGAAGAAACGGATGACGAGTTCAATTCTCTGGGGATCCAGATGAACCAGACATATGTGGACTCTCCGCTTACCGTTGTCGAACAAGGAGACAGACCGCCAGACTTGGAAGGTCTGAATGTGATGAAGAAACAAATCGTCTCGACGTTTCCTGGCTTTCACCTACCGCATGTATGGCTCGTCAGAGATGGTCAGACTGCGCGCATCTCGACGTTGGACCTGGCAGGGCATGGAAGTTTTGTCGCCTTCACCGGTATTGGAGGCGAGGGTTGGATAGATGCTGCAAGTGAACTCACCAGCGAAGGTAAAGTGACTGTAAAGGCGTATGGCATCGGCCGAGGATTGGACTTTCTGGACGCATACTGGGATTGGGAGAAGGTTCGAGCGGTCGAGGAAAATGGTCTGGTCCTGGTGCGTCCAGACCATTTCGTTTGCTGGAGGTGCAGTCAGTCATGTCCTAATCCTTCTGGGAAGCTGCGAGAAGTAATGCGCAGGATCCTGGGCCAATGATGACGCATGGGAATGCCAAGTCCAGAGGCACTGTCGCTGTGTACCTCAGGTTCGAGAGATCACGACCACAGGTACATGGTGAGCAATTGTCTAATGCAAAGAGTCGTAATTGCTTACCATCACGGTCGCATGTTGTATCTTCGGAATTATTTCCCTGCTTTCCGACATTTCACCTGTTTGGTGCGATCCATGCGGGGTGTTTACTGGGGGAGGACTTTGGGGCGGTAGACGGTGTTCACCCCAAAAAGGTAATTGCCGTGGTGAGGTGTGCAACGTGCCGTTCTCGGCATCGGCGCAGTTTGAACCCTGCATGGGATGCCGTCGAACGACCATTGCATCCTGAAAGTATTTATTGACACGCTCATTGAACGTGGCGGGGACCTCTCTTGTTGGTTACCTTGGCACAAGTTCTCACAATCAGCGACTTCTAGACCAGTATCGCCATCGTCAACATGCCAATTGCAGTTGATGACCCTAGAGTCCGCCTGCTGAAAACGGCGTTCGTGACATATTATCACAATGACCTGAACAAAGCCACAAAATTTCTGCTAGATTTCGGATTTGAAATAGCTGAACAGAGGGACGATGTGATCTTCTGCAAGGGTTACGGACCAGATCCATACTGTTACGTCGCGAGACGCGCGGAAGGTGGTCACCCAAGGTTTGGCGGTGCAGCCTATCTCGTTGAGTCTGAAGAAGACCTTAAAAAGGCCAGTCGGATACCTGGAGCGTCGACCATCAGCAAGCTAGACGCACCAGGCGGCGGCGTCAGCATCACCTTGACAGATCCAGTGGGACACCAAGTACATCTTGTCCATGGAATCAAGGAGAAGGAGCCAGAGTCGAAAGACCTGCAGAAGCTGGTAGTCAACTATGAAGATGAAAAGCCACGAATTGGCCACTTTCAGAGATTCACGCCGGGTCCAGCTCCAGTCCACAAATGGGGACATTACGGCGTGAGCTACCCTCCAGGAACATACCGGAAAATGGTTGACTGGTACACATCGAATCTGACGCTCGCATTCTCGGATAAGGTGACGATTGGAGGCGAGGAAGCAGTGTCGTTCTTCCACATTGATCGAGGAACAGATTATGTTGACCACCATAGCTTCTACATCAAGCCCGCAAAAGAAGATGAGAAGCCGGATGTGGCACATAGCGCATTCGAAGTTCATGATTTCGATGTTCAGCAACTGTCACATAATTATCTCGAGTCCAAAGGGTACGAGCTGTCTTGGGGCGTCGGGAGGCATGTGCTTGGTAAGTCTGTGAGCTATCCTGCTGTCGAAATTGCTGGCGCTGACAAAACTGTCATCACAGGTAGCCAGATTTTTGACTATTGGTATGATGAGTCTGGTTTCGAAGTCGAGCATTATGCCGATGGAGACTTGGTGAACTGCGAGACCCCAGTCACGGTGCAGGAGAATGGACCCAATACCATGTATGTCTGGGGTCCTCCTAGGCCTGCAACAAGGGTGTGATTTTCAGCTGAAGTCCTGATACTCGGCTACCTGGGTTACTGTGCAGTGGTAATCAAGACGCCCGTACGGAAGGAAGCTGGCAGAGGCGTCGACTGTGATGTGCTGCATGATGTCGCGGTTGAGGATGTGGCGCGTGTCCTTCTGATCATGGGTGAGAGGTGGACTATGTATCATGAGTTTCATAGAGCAATTTACCGAGGCAGTTGCAAGACTGAGCACGAAACCACAACAGCAACGAGGCCTGAAAAGAAGACAATGAGGACTGATGCGTGATCAAGACGTGTCGAGGGTGTGCAAAAGTGCCTTACACGTGACGTCATAGTCTTGTACGTTGAAGCGTAGAGACGCATCTCAGCATTACAGTCAAGCACAACCTGGAAACTGCTTCGTCCTTCAAGCCACCGTCAACCGCCGCAAACAACCTGTTAAACCCACTGCACGAGGCGTGCGAGACTGAGCCTCAATGCTGACCGATGCATGGCTGGTGCTCACAGCCTAGCCTCGCCTCCTTTGTGACTACTGACAATGTTCCAACTGCCGAACAGTGTGATCTCGGCAGCCGCCTGAGAAGCCAGCCATATTAATATCCATTACACGGAATGCCGTGCTTCATCTCGTACATTCCCCGCACTTGGCTCAACGCAAGCGACATGCGTGAGTCTGCCTCCATTTATATCCTAGGAGACTTGGAGAAGGACCCATTGAGAGGTTTGTGTGATAGGGACTTGATATTGGGATGCATACCTGGAGTCCTTCTTCCACTCAGGCACCTACACTCACTGTGGGAGACAACATCCCATCATGGCTGATCTGACAGTTTTTGATTTCTCAACGTGGGCTGTCGCAGCATTGTTCCTGTCCATTTCCTCATGCGTGGCACACATCCTGGTACAAAGATACCGATCCACCCTGAGGTCAACCCCTGGTCCGTTTCTAGCATCTTTCACAAACCTCTGGCGCTTCCTCAAGGTCTACGAAGGCCGCTTCGAGCTTGCATTGCAAGCCGAACACGACAAGCATGGCGATCTCGTCAGGGCTGGCCCGAATTGTGTCAGTGTTGGCGACCCACGAGAAATCAGACAGATCTACGGCATCTCCAGGCTCTTTCAGAAGGTAAGTTCTCATTCATCTACATGGAGTATACCGCGACTCTAAATCTACCCGTCGCAGTCCGACTACTACCGTGTAGCCCAGCCAATACTCAACGGCAAACCCGTGGCGTCCTTGTTCATGATCACCGACGAAGACGCCCACAAAGCAGCCAAACGGCCCATCGCCCACGCCTACGCCATGACAAGCCTTCTCGACTACGAGCCCTTCGTAGACAACACATCCAAAGTCCTCGTTGAACGCCTGACGACCCTATACGCCAATAGCGGCAAGCTCTGCGACTTTGGCGAGTGGCTCCAATGGTACGCCTTCGACGTGATCGGCGAAATGACCATGAGCAAACGTTTCGGCTTCCTCGAACAAGGGAGGGACGTCAACGACATCATCAAAACCCTCAACAACTCAGGCGCCTATACTGCCATCGTCGGCCAGATGCCGTGGCTAGACTACGTGCTCGCCAAGAACCCATACTGGGGCCACCTTTTCTCAAAAGACAAGCTCGGCATCTCCAAATTCGTTCTGGGCTACCTCCAGCCTCGCATCGAGGAAGCCTCACTCCGAAAACAACAGGGCGCCTCAGCCACAAAAGAGAAGAAACCAGTTGAGACCAGGGCAGACTTCTGCGCCAAATTCATCGCGGCCTTCGAAAAATACGCCGGTCAAATTCCGCAGTCACAACTCCTAGGCTGGTCCCTAAGTAACATCAACGCCGGCTCCGACACGACCGCCATCACCCTCCGCGCCATCTTCCACTTCCTCCTTCTGCACCCCGCAACACTCTCGACCCTAGTCTCCGAACTGAAAACGGCCAAACTCAGTGAGATTCCCACGTTCCGCGAAACCAGTAACCTGCCGTACCTTGCGGCAGTGATCAAAGAGTCCCTCCGGCTCCATACGCCCGTAGGCTTGATTCTCGAACGCATCGTGCCCGAAGGCGGCGTCACCTTATGCGGACACTATTTCCCCGCGGGCACTATCGTCGGATGTAACCCGGCCGTCATCCACCAGGATAGTCGCGTCTTTGGTCGACGATATTCTGTGGATGAGTTCCGGCCTGAGCGCTGGCTCGAGGCTGATACAGAAGAACTTGCTGAGATGGAGCGGTGTTTCATGGCGTTTGGTGCGGGAAAGAGGACGTGCATCGGGAAGAATATTAGTCTCTTGGAAGTCCATAAGCTCGTGCCGCTGTTGTTGATGAATTTCAAGGTAAGGCCGGCACACTCCCCGTCGGTATCGACTTTTGTATGTTGCTAACTCCAAATCACAGTTCACATTGGCCGACCCGAACAAGAAATTAATGATTTGGAACACATTCTTCGTGCATCAGAAGGGGCTGGAAGTCTATGTCCAAAAAGCTTGAATCTGGATATCAGGGGGAGACCTAGTCATGAGGTATGATTGTATTTCAGCAAGCCCACGTCGACCGCCCTGACAATGGAACACTGTAGTTGACCACTTAGCAGCGCGCATTTCTGAATCAGGCACAAATTGATCAATCAAGAGTTGATCTGCATTCCAACGATCTCTATGTACAATTCCACCCAATGCCAGCTTTTATTGATCCAACAGGAACCAATACCTGTGCCGTAAGCTGGTTCTGACTACCAGGGATACAGACTTGAAAGTCCCAAGCTCATAATAAAACAACGATACCCTGCGCACCACAAGAGGTTGCAGTAGTTAAACCATTCCACCAACAATGGCATCAAAACCGGTCCGTGTAAACAGCCACAGGCCTCGTAACAAATCGGTTACTTCTCCGTCTCGCATCATCAGGAGTAGCGGATCCGTTACCACTCTCACTGTCTCTTGCCGCACTTTCAGTCCCCAGTCCCCTCGAACCAGCATGCATCTTGGCTTCGAGGAGTGCTAGGGCGTGATCACCCGCAGCTCTTGCCACCTCTGCTTCCCTGAGCAGTCCTCTCCTCGTTATGTCTCTCTCTTCTTCCGGCAGCACAAACCGATGAATCGTACGATGATCCATGACTCTTTCTTCTTCGTCTCCGCCGCCTTCGACCCATGTGCCTTTCCCGCACCTTCCTTTGCGCCTGTACGCGCTGTACTCAACTGTCGGAATGCCTTTCTTGCCACGCCCGCCTCCTGTGCGCTCAAGCAGTTTGCGCGGATCAGGATCGGTTTTGGGCCATTCATAGCCATAGAGCATGCTGTGTCGTTCGCATCGTGGACATTCTCGTCTTGTTTGGTATCCATTAGGCTGAATGAAGAAGCCTAAACACAGTGGATTGTGGCATTGTACCCATCGGTCGTGGGGCTGCGCCAGCAGTTTTCGTGTCAGAATGTAATCTCCAGCGATGCGGATGGTTCCCGTTACAGGATGAACCGTCAATTGAGACACAGTTGTGGTGGTACTGTTTGCTTCGATCGAAGGCAACACTTGACCTTCCAGGATGTCTGATGACTCAGGCTCGTGAACTTTTTTGGTTACGGTCGTTGTAGTAAGAGTCGACACCACATGCGGTACAGAGGCCGCGATGTCGGCGACATCTCTGGGGTCGACGTCGGATGGGTCTTCGCTCATTCTCGTGGAGCTACGACGAACAACGATAGTATCTTCATCTGCCTCAACTTTTGTCGTTTCCACCGTCTCGACCTTGATTGTAACAGCACTGTCTGTGATTGGAGCCTGAATTGTTGGACCAGTGTCTGACCCAGATCCATGACTTGACGGAGATGTAGGAGCTGGGGATATCGGCGCTCGTGCCGAGAATTTGCCTAGTAATCTTGCTGGCATTTTGCTTTCGCGCGGTCCTTTCCTGCCTTTGGCACTAGCTGGGGAGCTCTGCCTAACCCCTTCTGGCCCAGTCATTGTGTTCGGCAAATCCAACTGTACGGGAGTGAGGACGACATTTTCCTGCGTCTCACCCTCCTGCAGCTCTGGCGGACTATCGGGCGGCGACAGGGCAGTGTCTTCTTCCTGCGCATTAGGCGCTACATCTTCGATACTTTCGGTCGTTTGCACAGGATTGGTCGCTTCACTTGGCGGCTCTGAGGTTCCTGGCGGCGTCCACGAATGTTGCAACTTGGAAGGAGATTGTTGTGTCTTCAGATGTTTCAATGCAGGACTGCCAATAGACGATGCTGAAAAGACCTCCGATTCTCTCTTGCGTTTGAGCCCGCGAGATCGAGGTTCCGACTGAGGTTCAGGGGCAGGGGTGGAAGCATGACTATCCGAGCCGAGAATGCCGGTCTTTGATGTCCAACCATTGCGCTCCAGCGTTTCGCAAGTATGGCACAGACAATCGATGTTTGCCGGCCCGAAATAGTCGTCGCCGTAGGAAACAGTGATCTCGTCGCCGATGTCAATGTTCTTCACAGCCACAACCTCCATACCGTCATTGCCCCTGGTCACAAGACGTCCGTTGGCGTCGCAGTCATGGTTGGCGAAACGAGCTGGGCCCAAAAATATTGATGAATTCTTCTTTCGCGCCGAAACAACGATGCTGAAATTACGATTACTAAGATCCAATTCCGCTGATTCTTCGGTAGTGAGTGGCACCAGAGTACCCACGAGATACTTGACCGTGTCTCCTTGTCGTATTCGACGTCGGGCGGTCACAGCGGCCTCGTAAGTGGTAATAGTGTAGCGATTCGTGGTTGAGACTTCCCAAGGGCAATCGGTCTGGTACATCGCAATGTATTTTCGAATGTGGCTGAGGAAATGTTCCTGTTCGGTTCTGGTGCGTAGACCCTTCTTATACCTCTTAAGTCCAGGTAATGCGAGTAAAGCCTTCTCAGCGCCTGGTAGGTCTTTGTCGACAATGACCTTGTGAAGGAGGATTTTGGGCACCTCATCCTCCTTGATGCCACGAACGGGAATGTGCTTGGTTCGGTTCTTCCGTATGCGAGACTTGTAGTATGCCTAAGAGTGTCAACTGTACAGTACTTTCCCCTGATATATCGAGTGCCTCACATTGTCGATCAGAGCGTCCGAGCACACGTCGTCGTGGGCAGCCAACTCGGCGAGAGACAGCCTTTGAGCCTTTTCGGGCTCTTGGGATTTCCGTCGGACCATGGTCGCGTGTGATGACCGCGCTGAGAGTCTCTGTCCCTGGACTCGTGAGGGTGGCCGTCTCACTGGAGACTTCGAAGGGAGGACCGGTGTATGTGCGCGATCGCGTGATCAGGGCTTTTGCCGGACTGAAAATGACAATAATGAGTGGAGGGGGCCGATACTCGAGAAGTCGCAATTTGGGACGCGATTCGAGTTCAGGCCAGCCTGAGGGTGAGAATTATGTAGCAAAAGTGAATGGAGTGCGACATAGCGGTCGCGTGGGCTGGACCTCTCACAGACAAACTCCCGACTTTTTTCGCCCAGCTGAGTGGACGGGCTTCAGCTCGTTGGGTCGAGATGTCCTCAAAGCAAGGGTGAAAGAAGGAATGGAAAGGGAGAGGGGTGACAAGAGAAGACACGGGCTGGATTGGCATCTGGCAGCGGCTGGTGTTGTCATTAGGGCGATGGTTAATTCGGGTCAAAGATTGGCGCAACGATGGGCTGCAGTGCATTCGACTCCACAATATGCGCGGCATCGTTTCTCGATTTTCCTAAAACACCATCACCCATTCGATTCGAGGTTTGAAGAGAGCGATTGGTTTCAACATTATGCTGCTACGATGATACAACTCAAGGTCGGTCTTTCCCGCCGCTTCGTTCAAGCGTCCATCAAACTGACCCCGGGATTAGACGCTGCTGAATTGTATCGACAATTCCGGAGCAGCAATCGTCGAATGTGTTGCGGTGATGAGAAAGAAGACGCAACATGCGCGGATAGGTATGGCTCGAGTCCTACGAGATCTGTGGCATTTGAGAACATTGCTGATAACATTGGCATGTTCAGGTGACAGAATAATCGTCGTTGTGCAGAAACAGAGATCCTTCGGTCCCGACAACCCTGGTGGATCGAGCTTGGGAATTGCCAACAAAGTGCGACGGGGTGATATACGACATGCTGTGGTAGTAAGGGCCAAGAAAGAGCAACAGAGAAAAGATGGAGGTCTGATCAGGTTCGATGACAATGCCTGTGTGCTCATCAACAAGAACGGCGACCCTATTGGCACCCGATTATCGAGTACGTCTTCTGCGTTTGACACACTATCTTGATGACATCTAACGATGATAGGTATGGTGGGAGCCGAGCTACGAGACAAGAAATGGTCCAAGATTTTGTCGCTGGCACCAATGCACATATAAATGATGAGTGGCGGACTATGGTCAGAGTGCGGCGAAGGACACCTGTTTCTGATCCATACCAGGTCAGACGAACAACACCGTGTGCGTCGATATAGGATGCGTGAAATGGTCTCCTCAAAAGGTGACGATATAACCCCAGGCTCTTGCAAAACTGTACAAAACAAGGATAACCAATTTTTGAAAGCCAAAATTCATTTCGCTACGCTAAGTGTTCTCACGAATACCTGCTCCATTGAGAACCGTCTGATGCTGGGTATCTGTAACTCCATGCAATGATCTCTTTTCCCAAAACCCAGCCCATACGTGAAACCCTCATAACCACCAACGCCATGCTCAAACGACGGTATAGACATGATTGCAGGCCGTGCACACGTAGTAGAGTTTCTAACGAAGGTGTTAGCCTGCCGATTGCACTTCTTGAGATATTCGAGCTTACCATTCCCGTGTCCGCACCGCGCTGTTGCGACTGGAAATAAACTGCATCCGTTTCCCTACATCTCGGACATCTTTGACTGGTTCGAGGAAGCTGTGCACAGAAAGAGCAACCTGTCAGCCTGGGTCTATGCAAGACATAGTGAACGAAAGCGACAAGAGCGTGCGATCATCCTTGTGAGAACTCGGACGCCTCAGAGTCCTCAAGAATGTCGTGACCACAGTCGCTGCATCTCAGCTGATTTCCGCAAAGGGTACAGAAACAGGGCATCTTAGAGGAGGCAGAACCCACAGTTGGATCATTTGCAACATCTGTTGTGACTCCAGCCGTCTCTTGCACAGTGGCGCCGAGTTGTTGACGATATGTGCATGCGGAATCATGTGTTGTCATTGCATGGCAAGCCTTGCAGATGTACAGCAGGGTGGAGGTCGCTTTATCTTCTTTGGGGTAGAGCAGGTTCGAACTGCGATGCATATTGTTAGAGGCACGGTTGTGAAGGGGATTCTGGGTAGGGTCACTGACCACTCTTGACAAAATCTGTATGATACTTCGCTTCGCTTGGTCTGCTCCTCGCTCGGAGCCGGTGAGGCCGCTGCAGACATGTTTAGACTAGGCGAAGGACAGGTAGGTAAGAAGGATCTGGGAGATATCGAGCTGGAAGCAGTGGACGATTGTATGGTGGTGTTTGGTCTGGTGCGATGCGGGACACTTTTTGAAAGAGGTCGCGGACGGTATGACGGTAAATGTGGTCTAGTGTTGGGTGCGGAATCAGAATCGCTGGATGCGCCGGTGATCGAGTTGGGGATTTGATATCCAGAAAATTGTGGCGACGCGTTTGTAGACTTTGAACAAAGATGTACTGTACCTAGGTAGTTACCGTACCTGCATCAGTAGAAGGGTGAATTATTTCCGCCCCGCAGCTTTGGTCACCGAAACGCCCAGTCAGGTGCCCCCGGGGTCGCAATTGCGGCGAGATCTTTCGACTCTGCCAGGTTTTGTTTGTGAAGGGTCTTATTCACCGTGGTTACCAGCAACGCCGCGTTTGCATTTCCCTTCCTTATCAACTTTTGCATCCAATCCATTTATCCTAATCCATTCATCCTGAAGTACCAAGTCACCTCCCATCGATCACATTACTATACCCGGAAGTCCCTCGGCAGCATCTGTCTACCCATACTGCAGCCTTGCGCTGACTATAAACAACCGCGACCCCACCTCTTTGCGCCCACCTAAGGTTTCTCGTATCTTCAATCATCGAACACCACGTATACCCACGTATATACCGAAGGATCTAGTAAAAGGAAGAGATCGGACTCGCCGCTAGACCATCGCAAAACCGCAAGAATGGTACAGATTACCCCGAAGATGGAGGTGCAGCCACAGACTAACTTTCGTCAAACAGACCGAGACTGGCCTGCCCTCCGACTGGGAAGTCCGTCACTCCAACTCCAAGAACCTACCCTACTATTTCAATCAGAAGACGCATGAGTCGAGATGGGAACCTCCCGAGGAAGCCGACACGGAGAAACTCAAAATCTACATGGCTCAACATCACAGTTCTGCCAACACTCGAATCGACGGCGGAGGCGGCGAGGGTAAAATCCGCGCAGCGCATCTGTTGGTCAAGCACAAAGACAGTCGTCGGCCGTCTTCGTGGAGAGAGACGAACATCACACGCACCAAGGAGGAAGCAATTGAGATGTTGAAGGGATACGAGGAACAAATCCGCTCTGGCCAGACAACACTCGGCGATCTCGCCGTGTCGGAGTCGGATTGCAGCAGCGCCAGGAAGCGAGGTGACTTGGGATTTTTCGGGAAAGGCCAGATGCAGAAGGAATTTGAAGATACTTCCTTCACCCTGCAGCCAGGTGAGATGAGTGGCGTGGTTGAGACGGCATCTGGGGTTCATCTCATTCAGCGGTAAGCATCGGCCATCGAGCATAATGACATTATACAAAGGCTGATCTGAGGGACGAAGAATCCAATAGAGGACTGCGATCGGAGGGATGCTGGAGAAGACAGCGACGGTGGGTGCTTCAGCCTTGCCAACAGTTTCGTCACGTTCCGGAAGGGTTTACCGTGCGGGTGTGTGACCCGTGCTCCATTCCAGCCCGTGGAGCTCAACAGCAGAATGAGTACAGCCTTATTACATCAAGGAGTGTGGGATCCTCGTATGATCCAGTTGAAATGGAAAGCCTCCCCTCCGCGACAAAGCGAGAAGGGTGAGGAAATCGGCGTCATACTTGTATGGTTTCTTCTGAAACAGCCCCCGAATCGGTCGATTTAGGTGACTTCCGCACCCCGTATCCGAGCCCACATCAGCAAATGTGCCATGAGTGGCAGTTGATGGTATTCTCCGCGATGATTTGCACTGGGATGTTTGAGCGTGGGCTTTTTGATTCGATGTCCGACCGCCCGTGGGAGGGCCTTGAGTCCCTTGAGGCTCGGAGACACACGCGGTTCAATGCTATGGTGAGTTTCGTACGTCACACAGCGGCACGTTGCCTCCAGCCAATGTGCTTTCCTTCCACTAAAACAGGCAATATCGCAGACCCACCGTCTGTGCCCTCCCGGTCCAATCACAGTCCACACTATATTCCCATGGGTGTGCCAGCTGGTGCCAGCCCTCGACAACTATTTCACTCTCCTTATATACCCGCAAACATCCCCAGGCTAAAAACGCCATTCCACACCATCGACTTTTTGTAACACCATTACTTGCCTTCTTCTCTGTCTTCATAAGCAACAAACACCATTTTGACCCTTTCCCAGCTTTGTATTAACAAGTCAAAGCCCTTTCAACAAAGTCACATCTACATCTACGATCCCAACATCTACATTTCAATATCCAACACAATGTCGAGAAGCGACGCTCCTGACGCACTGTTTCTCAACCCACCTCACTCGCACGACCCAAGCAATGTTTCTCACGTCGCCGCATTGCCAATATCAATGCTATCACAACTACCTCAACCTATTCAAGAGAAACTATGGGACTTGCAAGAGTCTACTTCAATCGTCTACGCCTCATACATCAGACTACAGACGCTGCTGGATGAGCGCTTCGATCGTCTTGTTGAGATGCCATTTGGC
The DNA here is from genome assembly GCF_022695815.1 of Exophiala viscosa. Lineage (NCBI taxonomy): Eukaryota > Fungi > Ascomycota > Eurotiomycetes > Chaetothyriales > Herpotrichiellaceae > Exophiala > Exophiala viscosa. Next base: position 1,092,869 of record NW_026944356.1, on the reverse strand, counting down.
AAAGGCTCAGCTGACAGCTGTATGTTTTCAATGACGAAATCTATCGGCCAATGCTAACGTGGAACCCAGACTCTGAAGGAGCATTCTTCAACTACGTAAATCATCTTGCGGCTGAACGTCAGTATCTGCTCGAAGATGCTCACCCAGACTGGAAACACAAAGCAACCCGATCAGGCCTACGACAATACGGTGACCTGATGGTGACGTTCCGGGGCAAGGAGATGACGGTGAATGAGTGGTTCTCTCAATTGCAAACGGCGGAAACGTTCTGGATTCAAGCGGCCAAGGAAATGGAGGTACCCGATTTCGAGTCGACCATCCTGGAGTTTCAGTCTCAGACCACCACCCCGATCAGTGAGAGTTCAGACGATGCCGATTCAAACTTTGGTGGAGATGCGGTTCCGACCGGAAGAAAGGCGGTTGACTCTGAGCGACTCGGGTTTGGAGTGTCGAAAGCGCTCGAGGATTTCTGATCGCCGTGAGTGGGAGACACTCACACCATCATGGCTTGGCCTATCACGACACGAGACGTGGCTATATTACACGACAACCAACATTTTTCTGTCACACAAGACTAGAATGTGGTGTGTTTTTCTCATCATAGCGGAGGATATTACATTTTTGGATGACTAGGGAGTACCCCATAACGCGATCATGACAAGATTCCATGTTTGGACAGGAGTTTGAAATACTATAATGCTTGAATCTTTGCCAGACATGGAAGTTTCATAAGGTTATCGATCGACAGGAGCGCAGTGAAGATCCTTACAGCAAACCAGATTTCGACAATTGTTCGACGAAAGTCTAGGCATTTGTGGCCGATTCGATCCGTGGTCTGCTGACTGGCCTGAAGGCTGGTCTGATATCGACACGTGGGTTGGTTGCTGGTGGACAAGGATCTGACGAGAGCCGACTGTGTTACTACAACATTTCATTGTTCTGGGTTTTGGAACACTCCAGACTAAGAGCGTTGCGTTACGAGTTACGCGTAGCCGCGTATGGCTTCGAGTGGCATTGGCATTAATTGGCATGTGAGCGTTTCTACTTTTGTTTGGATAATGAAGATACGAATGGGCGGAGAAGATTCCTCGGATGATGTCGATAAGATATTTTGGTCCCTATGAGTTACAACGTCAAAACTGGAATGTTTCCCAAGATTGTGATCGAGATCAACACCGACGTCGTTATCGTACCATTGGAGATGGCCATCATACCACAGTAACTTTTTAGACTTTCGACAATTCCCTGTTCTTGCATGTTCTTAGCGCTCAAAATAGGCTGAAGCTTGAGCCAACCAGCATTGAATGTCGATACCTGCCAAAGGAGATTTCCTTGACAATCGTGTCTGCCTAAACAACATGCCTCGCTGAAATTCTTGCCGCGAGTATGCGGCATTGGCAATGTGTAACCTGCATTGTGCCTACATACCTTATGCAGTTCAAATCAGAAGCGATGCGGCCGGCAGATGCAAGCATGAAAAAGTTCCTGGGAGGGATGAAGTCGTCTGGGGGGCCTGTTCGCCGTGGAGTTTATCCCGTTACGGACGCTCCCTCCCTCCCAGGCTCCCACATGCTCCAAGCGCTTTTTTGGACCACGGAAAATGACGAAGAGCTGACACGCACGGACCACGCGGACCACACAGGACGCGCAAAAGGCTCGAGCGTTGGCGCACGCACTGCCGCAGCATCTCCTTCCCCCCTCATCTCCTGTGCAAAGCCTGGTAACCACACTTCCCACTTTTTCACTCGGCTGGGGTATCTGGCATGGCCCCGGGATCCTGCATCAAACCTGGCACGAAACCACAACCCTGCCACTCTCTCTGCGCAGACAAGCAACACTTGAGAAGTGCCGTTTTCTATCCTGATGCCTAGTCCCTGCTCAACAACCTGGTAAGGTACGGGACCCTTTGAAACGTTGGGACCAAACGTGCCTGGAGGTTGTCCAACCCCGGAAAACTCGGCTCTTTGCCCAGCAGAGCCGTTGAGTTGACAGCAGCGCGCAGGTTTTGACGGAGATTTTGGTGTGGCACCGTGGATCATTCGAGACCTTCATTCTTGTGTGACGCCATAATTCTATTCATTTCGATGCTAGAGGATAGGTTTCATGGTCAGTTAGACCTCAACCAATCGCCGTCACCGTCGATATTTCCTTCTTTCAACACTCTTAGCCAGTGAGAGCATTTGACGTGCAGTTGGTCAAGTACACCATCATTGGGTCTGAGCCGTGAGTGGCACATTCTTCCGACCTTAAATGCAACCAAACAACATTTCCGCAGCCTGCTTTCGCATACACAAGATTTGTGTGGACGTTGTGCTCGATCGCGGAACCAAAGGTCTAGAGGTTTCTCCACCTGTCGAACCATCGTCACGCCATGTCCTCCGCACATCCTATGTCTCCACAGTCTACACTGGGCGTGATGATCATGCAACAATCGTCTGATGGACACGCACCTAATTGACGACCCATCTTGCCATGTGCGATGGCAGCCTCGAGTTGCGTGGTATGAACCTCCCTGGACAGATATGGCCCTTGTCATTGCTGCTTTTAGAGAACCACTTTTGGCCTGATCTAGCCATCTACTCATAGCCATCTCATGTTCGAACAGTTTTCTGCATCCAAATCTACTCAGTCGAAATGCAGTTGAAATTGGTACCTCAGGCCAACACTCAAGCCCTGAGGGCAGAGAAAGAGGAAGATGATTGGTGCCCACGCACTCGCCACGTCAGGGATGTTGACTGACCGCATGACCGCAGTCAGCCTGACTTCGTGAGACTCTGTCAAAGTAAGCAGCTAAACAACAGGATGATGTCTACCATAAGCCTTCAGTGCGCAGTCTCAAGAACCAGGAACTGTGTAAGACTAACATAGAGTTCGGATCTGGGCCAATGTCATCGTTATTATGGCAGCAGCTCTCCTCGAAGAGAGCAACGCGCCTCCTTGTCCTTCACCCTGTAGACCCGAAAGATCCAGGCCACATCTCTGCTTCGCTCGTCGAGGCCATATCCTGGACGTGGGGATTGGAGACGACGCAGGAGCCGATCCAAGTCGATGGTGATGAAGTTTTTATTCGTCAGCATCTACGACATTTCCTCCTGAAGTTGAGGAGATTTGGGTATGAGAGAACACTATGGATCGATGCGCTTTGCATCAATCAACATGATCTGGTTGAGAAGAGTCGCCAGGTAGCCATGATGGGTGAGATATGCCAAAGGTGCGACGAAAGTACTGGGTTGGGTTGGGCCTGAGGCGAATTGGAGCACGGAGGCACTGAGGTGGTTTAAAGAGGCGATGCGGAATCAGTACGGTAGGGCACCACTCATGGACATCATTGGGACCGTCGCCCAAGCTCACCGAGACGAGATCGTATGCGCATGGGAGGCCTTTCTAAGTAGGCCGTGGTTCAAGCGTACGTGGATCGTGCAGGAGGTTGTGTTAGCAACGTGCCTCGAGATACACTGTGGCAGCGAGATGATCTTGTGGGAAGAGCTGCCTGACAGTAAAGAAAAGATGGTTACCGCTACGTCTGGCACTTTTCCAGAACAATTCACCCAGCTTGATGCGCGAAGACGATCGTATCAGAACTGTGAACGCAACGTGAGCCCTCGGGTGGACGATCTTCACATCGCTAAGCAGATCCGGGACATTGTGATTGAGTTCCATATGTTCAAGTGCAGTGATCCACGCGACCACGTCTATGCCCTTCTCTCGCTTGTGGCAGACATTCCCGGCACAGTTAAGCTGAAGCCTGATTATGCCTTAACGCCTGGACAAACGCTCGTCTCGGTATTCAGGCAGACGCTGCCGGGTCTGAAACTGCGTTCGGCCAGGCCCACGAAGGTATCTTACATGCTTGACCTGCCAACTAGGGCCATGGCCTTAGGCGGATTGCTGAGGTTGGGCGGTCGTTTGCGTGAAGGTGTTGCGGACCTTTTGGAGCACGGTGTTCGCGCAGGAGACGACGAAGAGCTGTGGCGCGGCACGGCTCAAGAGATCCGAGACCTCACTAGACTACCTTGACCTGCAAACGTGCCTCAACGCCGCTACGCTGTTCTAGAGCACGCTTTGATATAGGGCGGCGACTGTTGTACATCGACCGGCGTCTGAACGGCAGATTATCATGGCTTCAATTTGGCTCGACGCCAGAGTTGCGACAATCCAATTCAAGGCCTTTTCCACACCTTGACTGTCCTTGACTGTCTCCACGAATACAACTGCCGCGACGTCGTGTCTGTTTGCCAGCAAGTCTCACGTGTCGGAGGATGTTCGCCCCTTTCAGCGGATCAGCGTATGGACACATGGGATCGCGGGTCGGCAGGTTTCGCCTTGACCAGGCCACAGCACATATCGCGTGTAAGCCGAACATGGGAGTTGGGTCCAATCGGCTATTTGCAGTGCATACATATGTGATTGGTTTTCTCAGGACGACAAATGTGCCCAACCAAACTTCCGTCAACCATCTCCGCTGGGATCGGAGAAATACCGCTCCAGGATTCCATGGGCCAACAGCATATCTCACACTGAACAGCGTTCGACATTCTCGCCGTCCTTGACATCTTCGCTGTCCTTGCCCCTTTCGGCGCGGAACTTGCAACTCCTGCTGTGCAACCACCATCGCATGAAGCGGTACATGGTATGAACCTGTGTCACGGCGCGACCCCAATGGTACTCCAGCCCCAGATGTTTCGAGTTCGCCATGCGTGTGAGACTTCATCTTGGCCGCGTCCAACAAGAGACGTGACAACACATCTGCCCTTCACGGCTATTGTCGGACGGTTTCCAATGTGAGGAATTATCCCGGGTCGAGGCAATATCGCGGTATGGTGCCCTCCCTCGGGGGCATAATCTCTCCCACCAGCGACGTTGAGAGACATCACCCACCTTAGCTTTGCAGGCGACCTCCGGGATTCCCCTTTTGCAACCGACGTCGTACATGCAGTCAAGGATCCGCAACGAGGTCCCGCCTCTTCCAGAAGATCCAGCGTAGGTCCAGGACGATCCCCTAGCCCCTTCTTGTCCCGATCCGGGATTTCCAAATCCACTGGAACAAGCGAGGTTGTTATGTTGTACATACCCGCTCCAGAACCTCGAGAGCTTACAGTGTGGTAGTACAGCATCAATAACAATGCATTATCCAGTATCCGTCGCTGCCCGACGTTGTCGCTGTGGTCTGCTGTACCGGTATAGAGGCGGGAACAGGCCGAGAGAGAAATCTCCTTTTGCTGACCTACGGTAGCATGTGGACATGTGGACCCGTGAGAATAGCGAGTCGCCGCACTATAGTCTGTCCACACATGCTCGTGCGTATCTGAAAATGCGTGTTGGTGTCACGTCCGTCTGTCCGCCCTGCCTGTGTCTCGAGAGTCCATAGCAGGACACGCAAATCGGCTCTGATCTCACAGTCGAGTCTCGCGATTTGCTATTTCAGCCTTGACTCGCACCAGTGTAGTGAACGGACGCATTTGCCGCTTGTCTTTGCTGCCATTGGAGAATCATTTTCTACACAAGTATCACAGTAGGGGTATCTACGCGCATCAGACAGACAGGTCTTGAATTCAAGCCTTTGCAGGCTTTACACGCATCTGAATAAATCGCACATGATCCCAGATCGAACCCAACGCTTGAACGACCCGCCTAAGCAACCCAAACCATCATTTCACATCATAAAAACACACACCTGTAGTCCGTTACTCGCTCAAAACCCAAGAAAGATAGTCAACAAAGTGATTACTGCCCCAATACTCATCGCACATGCAGAGTTTCTACTGCCATCACCCGTGTATGTCTGCCAGGGGTCCACAAGGCTGCTTGTTGATGGCTTGACAGATTTTAGACTGATGGTCGCGGTAGCTGTGGCAGTGGCTGTAGAATTTGGACTGGTCATTTGTTTCCTTGAAGTCGTGCTTTCGCTTGGATCGTTCCAGTCTGTCCATGTAGGGTCGGCGGAAGTTGTCTCTGTGGAGCTAGCCCAGTCACTCCAGGTAGGGTCGGCGGAACCTGTCTTCGTGGAACTGGCCCAATCACTCCAGGTAGGATCCACGGAGCCTGTCTCTGTAGATGTCGCCCAGTCACTCCAGGTAGGGTCGGAGGAGGTTGTCTCTGTCGATGTGGCCCAATCGCTCCAGGTAGGATCCGCAGAGGTTGTCTCGGTAGAGGTCGCCCAGTCAGACCATGTTGGATCCGCGGAGGTTGTCTCTGTGGACGTTGCCCAATCGCTCCAGGTAGGGTCAGCGGACGTTGTCTCTGTGGAGGTAGCCCAGTCAGACCCAGTTGGATCCGTAGATGTTGTTCCTGTGGACGTCGCCCAATCAGACCAGGTAGGATCCACCGAGGTTGTCTCAGTGAGTGTCGCCCACTCAGTGAATGTCAAATCTGCCGAATGGAGACTATTCATTGCAGACGTCGTAGTGGTATTGACCCAGTCAAGCCATGATGATGGTTTGTCGGCGGCCGCCCTCGTTGAAGCCGGTGTTGTAGTCGCTGTCCAAGAGCTGATTCTGGTGCTGCTCGAGAAGGGAGCAATCGGCGTACACCAAGCTGGGATGGACCAGCTACTGCTTGTGATAGTACTTGCCCAGGCCGAGGTCGATGGTCTTGCCAGACCCGACGTTGTAGAGGGTGTCGTCGTGCTAGCCGTTGACGTGGTATCGAATGATGGAGTTGATGTGGAGTTGGCCCGACGAAGAAGCTCGTAAACATTACGTTGAGCATGTCGGAGAGGTTCAGGGTATTGGAAGTCCGAGTCTGGCTTTTTGTTCATGAATGCTGCGATGCCAGCCACTGCTTCCTCGTACTGCTCATCCTCCTGAGTCATCCTTCGGGCTTTCGAGGAGGCGAGATTAGGAAAGGCAGGTGAGTCGGGTTCAGCGATTGTGCTAACATCCGGGATCACTCCTGTGTCAAAATACGATTTGACGTTCTGAGTGACCTGTTTTGAGGGGTCGCGAAGCGAACAATGCTGTGAAAGTCGAAGTCAGCAAAGTGCAAAGCCTGTTTTCCAGCGACATTACTTACCCCGAAACCGTTGTGCCATTGAATAGCACTGCCAACGAAGCCAGCACTGGAATTGCGAGCTGATTCTGACGGAGTTACAGGATCGTAGAAGTTCTCAACGAAAAGAATAGGCGTCTTCGTGACGATCCCTTCGAAGCTTGGGGGTCCCTCTTTGGCACTTACCTGCCAGGTAGCGCAGGCAAAGAGAATCGCGGTCAGCGTATCCCCGCCATACTGGCTCCTGTCATTGTAGAGAGCTCGCCACTCCTCGAACTTGGCGACACTAACATCGGAGAAGCGATTCGCATCGCCACAAGTGATAGCTACAAGAAGGTTCGGCTGACCTTTGATCTCAGACCGGATTGCGTCTAACGGGTCGAACGGTGGGGTCGCGCGACGTCTGGCAGCCGATACGGCCGTGCGGTTATGGTATCCGTAGGCCCACATGTCAAGGTATTCGCCCCATCCGGAGGGCCCAGAGAAGATGACCTCTTTCATGAGGCCTTGAAGATCGTCGTACTTAAGCTGATCTCCTTCTGCGGTATATGCTGTGACCTTTTCCTCCAACAGGTCGTTGTAGAAGGACCATTGCTCGTCGAGCAGTTCGCTGCCGGTCAAGTCGTCATGAGCCAAGGGGCACTGCGTAGGACCCGCCTGTGCGCAGAAGTCGAGAAACTTTTCTAGACCTGCATCGTAGTCGCTCACAGCCTCGTCACCCCTAGAAGGGTCAGCCAGGGTGCACCTCACATCGTCATGCTGGGAATCTTACAGCCCGTAATAGTAGTCGGTCGGGTTGATGTTGCCGTCAAGGACGACTCGGTCAACTTGGTCAGGAAACATGGCGGCAACGGTGGCACCCAGCAAGGTACCATAGGAAAAGCCTATAGGGTCGGGCGCGTTAGCCAAGGTCAAGGCACAGATCACTCTCAAGTGATCACCTACCCCAGTATCTGATATAACCATCTTGGCCGAATGCCTCAGCCATGGCTTGGATATCACGCGCCACGAATGTAGTGCCAATGAGCTCTCCCGCAGTATGGTACGTAGGCTCTGCACACTTCTGACCTTGTGCTACCAAGCTGTTGTAACCGTCGTTCCAGTACGCGTTGGAGAATGGCACTACGCCGTTGGGGTCGTCCAGAACAGGCACGTTGAAGTCGTTGTCGGGTACCAGGTCATCACCATCCTCCTCGGTCAGACTGTCATCTGTTTCGGCGATGATAGTTGAATTGACACCCGGGCAGCTGTACGCCATATTCAAGGCAACACCACTACAAGCACAGTCAATCAAACTGCTTTTGAAAGATGCCGAAGAAGCTTGAATCTTACGTACCGAGGATCGAAGGTGACCAAGTCCCAATCATCGCCAACAAGCCTAGCTGCTGTTAGTCTGACCTGTAGCTGATGAACAATGAATGGCGACGCACGTCTGCAAACGAGATCCTTGCCCCACTACGAACTGTGAGATGCCGCTCGCACCTGGGCCACCGGGGTTATAGATGATCGTCTGATTACGAGGTGTTGCGCTCTTCGCGGGCACCCGCACCATGGGCAGGCTAATATTCTGTCCAGAAGGATTGATCCAGTCTAGCGGCACACTCAGAGTTCCACACTGAAGGTTTGGCTCCAGGTCGACAGCACACGGGATCCACTGTATTGTACCATCGTCAACAGGAGTTGGGGTCGGCGTTGTAGTGGTAGTGCTGCTGCTAGAGGACGTCGAAGACAAGGAAGACCTCGATGACAAGCTTGATGTCACGCTTCCATTGTTGTTGCTATACGATGTTGATGACAGAGACAGGCTTTGTGACGATGTAGATGCGATGGGAAAGTTGGACGTTGTCCAGGACGTCGTGATTGTGGAGGTGATGGGGGCATAGCCGGAGGGACATGTCAGACTGAAGGACGCCGACGCAGCAGCCACGGCCATTTTGAAAAGGAGTGACTACAGTTAGTGCTTTTAAAACCGCTGAAGAGCAAGAATGACTTTGAGTGCAGATGGAAGAATCACCTCAACCCTTTATATCTTTCGCATTGCAGACACATTGTTTCTGTCACGGTGAGCGACCCTGGTGGTAATCTCTCAAGACCGAAGTTTGAATCTGCTCGACATTTATGCATGAGTACTTGGGAGCATTCTCACAAAGCCCCTGCAAACTCTACGTGGCCAAGCGCAAGTCTTCAACAAGAGTGTGGCTGGACACAAATATCGAGTTTGTTCGATCAAGGCTCCCGTCGAAGTCCTGGAGACAGGAACGAAAGTTCGCTCGAGCAAAGTCAAGGGCGAGAATGACGGGAACAATCACGGCCGGTTGGGTGGAAGCATATGTCGCAATCAGATCTCTCCCGGATCCTGCAATACCTTTTCCTTCGAAATCCTACGAGTAGGGTCTGGTTTCCAGGAGATTCTCCGTGCAGTTCGAAAATGCTCGAGCGTGATCTGTCATGTCGATACAAGTGAGGAGATTGCTAGCGCAAGCAACGAGGTATGCATGAATGTGCGCGCACACTGACCACGAGAGATAAGTAATCAAAGCTGACAGGAGCAACGCACGCCCCATGAAGAGCTTGGGCCATTGAGGAGATGGACCAACACGTGATCGCAGCCTTGTCGACCTGCAAAAGTACCGAAACACAGCCTTGCAGCGCTGAGGTCGGATATATCATTTTACATTCCTGAGCGTTTCGGTATCGGCGCGCAATACCCGGATAATCAGAGACCAATGCCTCTGGAAGAGTCGAGAATGGTCCACCCGTAAGCCGATACATCCAGTGCAAAGAAAGGGCACAAGAGCTGCGAGGCGTGGGATGGCATTACCCCTATTCCACGGGTAGGTCAGGCTGCCAGTATATTTACCTTTCAGTGACAGCAACGAGATCGTTTGCCATCCAAGTCTCTTTGAATTGCCTGTGGCCTGGTCCGGTAGACCCCAGTGTCAGTTTTAAGCATCAGTGCAGCCTTAACTCGACATTGCCAAACCTCCACGTTCGGCTGGCATTTTACTTGGTCCAGCCAGCCTCGAACGTATAGGAACTTTGATTCTTCGACTTGTATCGCCCTGATTGTGGTGTTTTAATTGACCTCATCACCTTGGACAGCTTCTTGTCAGTTTTGCTGCCTCGTTGTCGGTCTTGTCTCTGGGTTTAACGATTGTCATTCTTCACACCGTCGGGTTCATGTCAAGAGTCAGTCAGAGTACCCCTTTCAACGGAGTCGTGGAATATCAATGGTGTCGAGGATCCCCCGAGTTTCATTGCCTTTTGTCATGTACACGGTCACAACTGAGGCCGTCCTCCTTGAGCTCCAGAGAATACCAAACGGAGAAGAAGAAGACAGGACCTATACAGTAGGTTTCCATTTGGCAATAAGTGATGCTACGGTCATTCTAGCCAATCACAAAAGAGCGATAAACAATTGCTATCACCATGAAATGCATCCACTTCAACTGCACCTTTCTCCTTCACCTGCGCGGAGAAACACCCTTTGACATCACTCTTTTTCCATACCAGCTTTGCTAGAAGGCTTCTTGTCAAGCTGCAAGCGAATCACGCTTATCATGATTGGCTTAATATGGATATCTCCCTCTCTCTCTGGGGCCCTCTACCTGCCCTGTTGGAGCCGCACAAGACACTTGCAGCTCGATTGATGCCCCAAACTCTTTCATGGACGTCTGCTCCATTGATTCAGCTAAACTTTGAATTACCGCATGCAGCACTGACGCCGACATACTGATCTATTGAAAATAGTCCCCTCACCTCTACTCTTCTGACCTTTTACTATGCCTGACCCAATGACGATACAGGAAGAGTCTGATCACTTCTCCCCCTACAGGGCGGATGGAAAGCTGTATGGCTTCGTGTGCGTGGTCACTGGCGCAAACATGCCAGTTGGTTCAGCTATTGTGACGGAGTTGGCAGGTAAGAGAGTCATGACATATGAACAAATCAGCTCGACTGACAGCACAGCACATGGCGCAGCATGCATCTACGCTTGCACGACCACCGAACAGTCCTCAGGAGTACAATCCTCGCTCCTCAAACGTTACCCGAACACCAAAGTCATCGATTATCCCTACTCTATATCCTCCGAGCAAGATACATTGACTCTGATTGACGAGGCTCTTAATGCCTGGGGAAGACTGGACGTTTGGGTTTGCTCTTCGGGTCTGCTTGGTCCTCCGTCCATCGACCTTACCACCCCGGAAGATCTCCAGAAATGCTTCGAAGCCAACAGCCTAGCACCATTCTTCGCCCTCAAGTACGCTCCGCCTGCGATGACAAAGACCTCGCCAAAGGGTAGCTACCCGAATGCGGCACCCAAAGATCAGTCCTACGGGAGCATCATCGTGGTGTCGAGCACGGCAAGCACATATGGTGGATGTTGGGGACCTTGCTATACCATGAGTTCACATGCTGCCCTCGGCGTGGTGCGTGCTGGCGTTGCCGTGCTCAAAGGCACAGGTGTGCGTATCAATTCAATCAGTCCTGGTCAGATTGATGTCGGAGTCAGTCTCAACGGATTCGAGAAGAGGGGCATGTTCAACAACACTCAGCTGCCTCCAGCCGAGTTACAAAATGAGACTGCGCAAAAACAGAACATTGGTTTGGAAAGAGCAGGCCAGCCAGCGGAAGTGGCTAGAGTTGCGGGCTTTCTGGCATCTGGCTTTTCCAGTTACATCACGGGCTCTAATATGATAGTGGACGGTGGCGCGAGTGTGATGTCCCCTCTTATGGTACCGATATAGACGAGACAGTCGTTAAAGTATAGCATATATCGACGAGAAGATGACAAGGTTGGAGGATTGGAACCTCTTCTCGACAAGCTTCCTGTCTCAATGGGCCTTCCATTGTGCAAACACATATGTCCTGATCGTCTGATTTTGTAGGGAGTAACTATCTAACAGTACCGTCATATATGAGACTTGGGTCCTGCTAGCGAAAAAAGACTCCCTTGGGATCCGTTCTGGGCACCGTGTAATGATCAAAGAGCCATGAGGAAAAAGCGTTTGATGATAAGGAATTGGTGCCTGGAATATGAGCGAAGAAGCAACGTCCTGCTTTACATATCCGTATGGTAATTTGTGCAAACACTCGCGGCAGCGCTGTCCAAAAGGAAGCTGAACCTCCAGCAGCATACAGGCCTCATCAGCATCAAGAGGTCTCATAGAGACAAGACGAGTGTCTTTGGACTTGACGTCTACGGGAATTTCGTTGCTTGCACATCATGTTCAGGAAAATGTAGAAACATGAAAAGTGTAGAAATCAAAAATACGAATGGGACCACAATCCTCCGCCAAATCCGGTATAGTTCAATTTTCAAATGTTCCTGGCAACTTTTTGGACCTTGAATCCATTGAAACATTGCACAAACACGACTCCTGCGCATCGCTTTCCAGCGAGCGCATATCACATCTAACCATGTCTCCTCGCTCGAGAGGTGTAAACCTCATCGCCGATGTCCTCGGCACATCCGCTGCACCCTTAGCAGCCAGACGAGTGCTCACAAGATCAGGCTTTTCGTCTCAGAACCACATCTGCCGCTCATGTCGACAAGCTCTGTCTCAGCAACAGCACCGTAACGCATCGACAGCCACGGCAAAAGCTACAGTCGAAGCACCTCCCATCACACAGCTATCCCCCGACGGGCCCGAAGCCTCGCCAGTATCTCAACCCATCTACAGCATAAAAGCCGGCGTGGTTGTTTCGCGGCCGCCCCTCCTCACTCCGGACCCTCACCCCTTCGAGACAGCATATCATCTCTATCAGCGACGACTTAACGAGCGTCTCGTCCTCCCATTCACACAGTACTTCTACTACAAGCGCAATACACCCGCGTTCGAACAGTGGCGCACAAAGCGTCGGGAAAGAGGAGGTGTCGCGGCGCGTGATATAGGCAAATACAACGCCTACACCGAGGAGAGCTGGAACGACGAAGCGCTAGTGGGCGATGAGTCGGGCGCCCCGGAGAAGATTGTGAAGGATCTTGTCGCCGAAGAAGGCCGCGCAGAAGAGTTCACGGGCGCTGGAGATGCGACGTTCGCAGGTCTAAGGAGAAAAACCGAGGCTGATGAGAAGAATGACCAGCGCAGTCTGGAAAGAAGTCTGCATAGGACGCTGTACTTGCTGGTCAAGAACAAGACAGTCAACGCTCAACAGGATGAGAGCGAGCTGTGGAGATTTCCCTCCGGGACGATTGCTGGGTTCGAAGGATTGAAAGAGGTGAGCTTCCTTTCCCCGTACACCGTTCGTGCTCAGATGCAAAAAAGACTAACCTTTTGTGTGACAGGCCGCACAGCGCATCCTCTTTGCGTCGTTAGGCGCCAACATGAACACCTTCTTCGTCGGCAACCACCCCGTGGGCCACTATGTGCAGAAATTCACCTCGCCAATCCCACGTGCGGCCAGACCGCCTACAACTACGCAAAAGGACAAAGCGTCGAAGGAGATGCCGCTGAAACAGGATCTTGCGGCTGAAGGGTCGATGGTCGACGGCGAGAAGACGTTCTTCATGAAGGCACGGATCATGGCCGGACAGGCTGATTTGAGCGTAGCGCAGCAAGGTGGAGAGATTGAGGATTTCAAGTGGTTGAGTAAAGATGAGGTTGAGGCGCTGGTGCATCCTGATTATTGGACTAGGGTGAAGAATATGCTGGTTGCGCAGTGAACTTCATCGTCAAAGTCGACTTTCTGCCTACTGCAGTGGATAAGGGATGAGCCTGTGGGGTCAAGAGACAGAGACAACCCAGCAAAAGGCAGAGGCTGCGTGAGCAAGAACAGCGCGAAAGTAAGTGTGCTTGTACTATATCTAGACTTTCCATGTCCTGTACAAGTTGTGATCATTCCATTGCATATTGGTGCATTGCATTACTTCTGATACGGGATATGGAAAGGCTCCCTAATGATGGGCTTTCCCATGCTTATTTTTGTCGGGCAGTGCTGATAAAAGTACAATACAGTGCATGTCCAACTCGTAAAACCCGTTCATTTTTTTCGTCATTGTACACTTCCAGTCATGATTCCATCTCCTTCCTTCGTTGCGCTTGGGCCAAGCGGAAACGTCGTAGGACAAGCATACAATTGATTTCTTGGGATGTGAGTGGAGGAAAGGTGAGTTGTGTGGTCAATCTGATTCTTTTGCCCATGCTTTCCCATTTTCCTAGTGACGAGTGTGTGCTGTATTCCGCTTTCTATTCCGATCCATCACCAAACACCCACCCGGGAAATTCGTCAGCGAACTTGACCACCGCTTTGAGCCAGTACTCGTCCTGTCCGCCCCAAGTGCGCTCCGCCTCTAGCATGGCCCGACAGCCCTTGACGAAGTGCGCGTCGAATTTGTGTTTACCGTGCAGCGCCTTGTCGGTGACAAAGTCCCAGTTTCGACCCTGTAGATCGTACTCGGTGACGTACTCTTTCTTTATCAGTGGGCGGGATTGCGTGATGTAGATGGACAGTGTGATCAGCAACCACTGCTTCACTAGCGGTAAATGGTGCTGCGGCTCGAGGAAAGGGATCAAGATTCGTATGGCGTGCGAGGTCGTTAACAAGTGGACGAGCAGGAAATCGTAGCCATGGCCGCCGACGCTCGTTGCGCTGGAGGTGTGTAGGGCGACCGCTAATTCTTGGGATTGTTGAAAGTCTGCGTTTGGATCGATAATCTTCCAGGCCGACCAGTGCTCGAGCAGGATTGATACAAGGGCCTGATCTGTCCAAAGGTGGTTTAATTTGTCATCGGTGTGATCAAAGGCTGAGTCAAGACGTTTGTCGGCCTGGACCCGGCTGAAGATCTCGAAGATGTTGGTAGTCGTGTATGTTGGTGGTGGATTGGATTCGAGGAGTTTGGCAAGCGTGGGGTTATAGCATGTTGCTGCTAGACCTAGGGCTTCCATGCCGACTTCGCGGCTGTTCAATTCGTAGGCATAGCCCAGGTGAATTAGCGGGTGGCCTAGACCGGTGGTCAGACAATTGAAGATTGGTTCGGCGTTGGGAGACTTCTTGGAGCCGCGCTGAAACAGGAACTTCTCGACGACATGTTTCCAATCGTAGCTCTCAAGCACGAGCTGGTCTTCGAAGAAGTCGACAAAGGCTCGTTGGTACTCTTTCTTGCCCAGGAACTCGCGATAGTCGTGTTCGGCAATTTCGGCGGGTGAGTCTTCCCATTGGTCTAGGCCATCGTTGGCGGAGTCTTCGTAGATGTCGTTCAGATGGTCGGCTGTGCCGCCGAAGAGGAAGGCTGAACCGAGAATCTAAGAAAGTTAGCATAGCGACACGAGATAGTGGAGGAATCACAGACATGAGGATTGTGATTGTGGAATCGGAGCTTGCTGTACAAGATTGAAAAGGTTGCATGGTTGAGTTTGAGGAGATGCTTGAGGCGTCGGGCGCGTTTGTCACTGGAGACTTCGATGTCATGGACTTCGACAGAGGGGATGTTGATGGCTTGAGCGGTTTTGACTCGGCCAAAGCCGAATCTGGGGAGGGACGATGGGATGAAGTTTGAGAACATGTTGACTAAAGAGTTATTGAGGTAACATTGTACGGTTCAATCTCATGCAACTCATGTCATGCTGAAAACCGGGTAGATGGATGTATTAAGTACAGTCAGACTCGACATGCAGTTCGAGGAAGGAGGAGGTGAAGTCGTGCGGAGTGTATGACTAACACAGCCACGTGCACCGCCACAATGGGAAGGAGCAAGGAAAAAGAGGGCGAAAGCGGTTGGGATATGCTACTTCTACCTTCAAACCTTGCACAAAAGATCAATCCTGTCCTTTCAACGATGGTACCTATGTTCGGACAATTTGACATCCCACTTGTGTTGTGTAGCTCATCCTATCCATGGTTCAGAATGGTACACGTAGCCTCAAAATGCTACTCCAGCCATCGTTCCAATACACTTCGTACACATTTTGAGCCTCCTGCAACGTGCTCGCCATACTCAATTCCGACAGCCACTGCATCTCATCGATCAAGGTCCAAGATCTCTACCGGCTCACATTTGATGAACATTTTGGCTGTATCGACAATTGTTGCGGAAGGACAAGTATCAAGTACATGTTCAGCGTCGGCACTTGTTTTGGTGACACTGGCTACGGAGCGCCGCTCACTGCTGACGTGAAGTTCTGCTTCCCTTGTTTGCGTGGGTTCAATCGAAGGTGTGATTGAAGTCGTTGTGTTAGGTTGAAAGTCACTTTTTGCTGTTGTGCCGGTTTCGACGGATGGCATAGCCGGCGATGATATCCTTTCAGTCGCTTGCTTTTCCGAAAGGTTGTTCTCCGATTGGGCACTGATGGCATGCTGTGGTGCAAGCTGGCCTGCGTACGATTCTGTTGTTGTCAAGCCAGGTTTCTGCTGTTGTTCAAAGTACAACGGCATGTTCAGCAACTCCTCGTATGAGGTGGCAAGTGGATTCAGACCGATGTCGTTGTCGAATATATGATCTGCCGAGCCTGAAATTACTCCAGAATGGACAGTCGGCTGCGACCACTGGTTGACATTTTGTCGCGGACTAAGCCACGAATAATGGTTGTGAGGCTGGCTCACCTGATAGACAGGCGCTGTGGTCATTGGCATGGTGTGGGAACTGTAGTACCCCATGGCACGCTGAGCGTTGGTATATGCATCAGCTCCGTTGTTGGTACCATAACCGCTGACATAGGTAGGATAGTAGTACGCAGGAGTAATCATCGGCTCCTGCTTCATCGCAATTGTATCCGGTTCATTTTTGACCGCATCGACCACCGGAGCACGTATCTGATTGTCAACATGTGCTGTGCTTGGTTCCTCCTTGATCGGCTGGTCCTGCGTGATAGACGGCTCCTTCTTGATAGGCTGTTCAGAAACGGAGGCCTCATTCACAGCGATTGATGTGTCAGGTTCGTTTTTGATCAGTGGTGCCTGCGACTTCGCTGCGTATACTGGTTCGCTTTTGATAGTTGGTTGATCCCAATAGCCGCTTGCATACTGCTGACTAGGCATGACGGAGGACGTCCAGGTAGGGTTTCCGAAGAAACTTGATTCTAGTCTGACCCTCTTTTGAGCGTTGTGTTGTTGTTGGTCATATCCTCCCATGTGGCTTTGCTCGTTTCCAAGTCTCTCGCTTTCTTCTTCCAAGAGCTGCCTCTTCCCTTTTGCTTTGTCTTTGACAGGTCTCTCCTTCTCCTTCTTCGGCTTGATCGACTTTGACTGATTCACAATTCCTTCGAACTGAGTCCTCATTCGGCTATATCGCATTCGTGCGGCGTGACCGTTCGAGATGTCCAGACCATCTGCCACTTGGTTCCAGTCAGTTGATCGAAGATCAAGCTGCTTGAGAATCATGTACAGGAATATTGGAGTTTGAGCATCTTGAGCAAAATTCTTGGTGCGTCGAGGAGATGCCATGGTGTGGTTCACACGTCGTGGAGGTGATGTGTAGGAACGGCCTCCAGCAGAGAAAACAACAAGAAGCTGGTGATGTGTGTGAGGTGAGAAGGGTTGTGAGAGACACTTCACAGTGCAAAATATAGTTCTCACCACCAGCAGCTTGCTTTGTCGTTCTCAGTCCAAAAGCCAACCTTCTTCTTCCACTAGAGCGAATGGCGTCCAAGCCCTTGTTCCGGAACAATGTTGACATCTCCAAGCATTAACGTAGCTTACACAGCGTGAAAGAAACATAATGCCCCTTTCTTCATACCAGCTGTTGTCATAGTTTACTGTCAAACTGCAAGGCACCACTCATGAAGTATTCTTGTTCTTCTGGCTGTTCTCCAAGCATGACATGCTCACGCCCACCTCTTGACGTCCACCAAGCCACGCAACTCGCGGCACGCTCCACATCCATCTCACCATCACTAAGGGCGGCCCACAGTCGTTGTTGGCATTGTTGCTTCTGTACAGGGTTCTTGACCTTTTGTAAGAGGTCGGCAGTCACAGGTAGCCAATCCTCCAGAAGGGGAATAGGCAAAGAATTCAGACAGTCGATGATGGACAAAAGCAGAACCGTTCTTTCAGACAAAGGTTGATTGCTCTCCACTGGTACGTCATGGTTAGAAGGGAGCAAATCTTCGGAAGCATGCTCCACTCTTTCTCTAAGCAGATCAAGAACAATAGCCTGCATGAGCGGCATTAACATTGCTATGGGTGAAGGTGGTGCAGCAAGCAGTACGACAGATTTCATGGCGAATCTGAACTGTCGAGCAGTCAGTGGCTTTGGAAAGCTATGAAGCAATGTCTCCACATAGAACGGCACATTCCTCGTTGCCACTTCGGCATTTTGTGGTGCAGCCAGGATGGCCAACATCACACTGTGAGCTGCTTCGAATATTTCTCCCAGACGAGGGTCCCCTCTTGGGTCAACGTATGGTGCTGCCGAGTTGAACAGAAGCTCTTGGTTTGTGCGTGGCGATAGAGTCAAGGTAAAATGTTCGGCAGTGTTGAGGAAGAATAGATCATAGGTCCTGTCAAGAGGATGAACAGGAATGCGTTCTAGTTCCGCAGGCTTGATTGCTTCCAGGAAATGTTCAGATTGAGCTTGATATCGGCTTAGTATGTCGATCGCTGTGGTGTTGACGAAGGTATATTGGGACGAGGAAGTGAGTCCAAATCGATGTGCTATGAAATATGTGTCGCGTAGGATATGCAACGTTTGCATCGCCAATGATGGAGCAGTGTTGTTTGATGCCAAAGCAGAATCGCAAAGGGTGCGGCCCACCACAGACCGAAGAGTTATAATGGCTGCGAATACCGTGTTTCGAAGCAATTGTAGAAGCACAGGAAATGTTTGGTTGATCGTTTCCTGGTCGAGATACTGAGCCTCCTCGCGTGGGTCGACCTCAGAGAGTTTGTTCTGTCTCCAGGAAGTCGCCAGAGTCCGGGCAAATTCCGCGATCCTGTTGGTGCTGTACACTATCAAGGATGGGTCTTGTACATTGTCGATGCAATGAGCCATCAAGCGTGACAAAGCCCCAAGAGGGGCGACAAGGCTTCTTGATTTGATCTTGTTGACCTTGCCGAACGATCTCGATCTTGAGGACCAGCTGAACTTTTGTCCGCCAAACTGCCGCACGTCATTGTCGATAGTTCCCAGCCAATATCCCTGCTCAAGGCCTGCTCTCGAAAAGAATATCGCATTCACCAAGACAGGCAGGAGAAGGTCAAATTGCACCTGAGACTGGTGATAACCTGACAGCAGCGGGAAAGTATGGTTCAGTACAAAGATTACTGGCAGTTCACAATTCGGCTCCGCATCTTTCTGTAGCAGGGCTAAGTTGGAGGCCGTGACCAGTGCTGCCTCTAGCTTGTTCCGTAGGTCAGGCGGCAGGTCTTCGAATTGCCTGGACTGAAATGCCAGAAGCAGTCCGCCGATTAGTAATGTGTGCCTCCATCTCGGTGATTTATCGTCTGCTCCTTGGACTACTGCTTTCACCCATTCCCTCACAGGCAGATTGCTGCGTAGCTGCGCATGAACGGGGCTTTGCTTGTCCTCAATCAATCTGAGAACGGCAGTGTAAAACACCGAGAATATCTGACGAGATTGAGCAATCTCGATGGGCCGAGGGTAAAGGATATCATTTGACAGTAGATGCGAAGTCAGTAATGTGACATTGAGAGGGTTGGACAGTCTGGACAGAAGATTCGTGGCAGTGGGTAGTAGCCTGCGACCATGTCAGTACGTGTCTAAGGTGCTGCGCGTCACAATACCTCAAGGCATCTGCAGAAGAATCTGAAGTCTGCAAAGATCTCAGTAAGGCCGCCAACGACCTGTCCATCGTCTCGTTACATCTGACAGTCGTGAGAAGGGGGCTTGGAAGCGATGGTCTTGATACGTAGAAGACGAGGAGACAAAGCCATATATTATTATGCGGTCAAAGCCGAGGTCCAGCCTCGTTGTGTGTCAGCCAATCATGTTGCCCCACCGACGTATGCAAGGCTGAGCCATTGTGAAACTATGTCTGCCCATTTACTATAAGGCTTGCAGTCGTTGTGGGTTCACAGGAGGGTAGTGTCGACCATTTCAACATCAGAGTCTTCGCCTGCCTCGAGATCGTCTATCCCGTTAGCCTGAAGGCCGGCAAGTTCCACGTCCATATCACTATCCTCCTCAGCATCGAAATCATAATCCTCATCAAATTCGGGTCCATCCGAGTCCTCGACTGGATCGGGGTGGTCGTCTGGCAGCCACACAGACATATCCGAGAACTCAGAAAGCCGGTCGTCAAGATCACCATCCGGGTCCATAGAACTATCGAATCTTCTCCAGCGACGGTGTTTGAGTGGATTGACGCCGCCATGATTGATATAGTGCACGAGGGCGTCCTTCGAGACTCGGGACGGAACCTGGCAACCGTCAAGGTCGTTCGTCTTGAACAAGCTCTCGTAGTCTTTAGGTTCCTTCAATTCGAAGGAGTCAAGGACGAACTGTGTCCTAGCCGACCACAGGTCAAGAAGTGTAGCCCAGGAGCCGCCCAACACTGGTCTTCTCAATGCTAGATTTCTAAGTTTCGGGTGCTTGAACAGCCATTGATTGATTTCCTGCATGGTGGAGAAGCAGAACTCTTCCAATGTCACCGACCTGAGTTGTGGCAGTGTCGTCATTGGAAGGATGTCGGTGAGGCACATTTGGGTGTTCCCCTCGGCCGAAGGCAAGGATATCTCGAGCTCCCTGAGGTTTGATGCCCCTGCCAGCGCAGTCACAAGCTTATCTGAGTATGTTGATGGTAATGGTCTTGGAGTCACTTCTAGACAAAGCTTGAGACTTCTTAAATAACGGAAGGCACCATCGGAAGCTTGATCGCCCAAGCTGGAATCCATCCAGCTAAGAGATATGCCGCGTTTGATGAACAGGTCCTCGTTTCGTTTGATCTCCAAATGTTGGATGTTGGAGTAGTGATGAGAGTCACAGAGAGCCTGCCACATCCCTATGAATCCGTGTCCTGGCCATGTTGTTTGCCATGGTCGGAAATTGGTATGTAGAACGGCATCATCAACTGGGAAAATGTCATGCAGTTGGCGTAACTGGTCATCTTCTTCGATCTCTAGATACCCAGTGGCGATGCCGCTGACCGGCTCCACAGAAACAAGATGTCGAAGGTTCGGCAGGCGCTGAAAAGCGAAAGTAAAGGACTCGTGTAGATATCCACTGCTCTGCAGTGCTGCTTTCTGGTTGTACGATTCGATAACCTTTGGAATGGTCCGCAAGAATTCGGTCAAGTCTCCTTGGCCCTCTTCGTGATCTTCAGTGGTACCGTCCGTGTAGATTCCCCCTCTTTCCTCCTGATTTTCGAAGTCCTCTGGTCTGAGGCCAATTTTTTTGACGTGGGCAACATGTTCGAGAATAGTCCCTAGGAGGTTCCGAATATGGTCAGTTTGGTCCCAACCCGGTACCGTGGCAATGCCAGAGAAATCCATCTCGAGGTACCACAGTTCTTCCACATAGTCAGAGATCTTGGGGTGTTGAGCGATATGACGGAGATGATTCACTGTCAGTATTGAGACGCTGACCTTGCGGAACAAGGCTGGGAGGACTTTAACTCCAAGAGTCCTGTTGGCGAGTCTCAAGTGCTTTAGATCTGCTTGTCCTAAATCTAGGATGAGGTGCTCCAGAACTTCTTGAGGGATTTTATCAAGCATTTTGGATGACTTCGAGGTGATAGAATGAGAAGAGAAATGGCAACGAGGCTGAAGTGAGGTAACCTACTGCATTGATGTATCAGGCAGCAGGAGCGACTGCAGTCTCAGCCTCGATGACCAATCATGTCCATTGCGTTGCACTTAAGGGGAACATTATAAAGACCAAGACTTCCTGTGTAACTCTTACCTTAGATAGCGTGAACTTGGCCAACTTAGGGAAGCAAGACAGGTGAAGAAGGAACGACCTCGCGAAGACGTGGGCAAACATAAAGCATTGGGAAGGCGACTCATATGCTTGACCGTAGCAGACTAGGTCACAGCATAGGACCGTCAGCGTAATTCTCACTACACTCACAGTTACCACAGAAATCACCCTTCGTCCTGTCAGGAATATGTCTCATCAGTTCAAACCCTTGATGTCTGACAAGCTGGATCACTTTGAACCAAGGTGAGAAGCTCATATCATGCATGCCGAGTCCGGAGTGATCACTGTGGTGACACAACAGCCATTATCTGGATTCGCTCGATCACGAAGCAGCACCTGTAGAAGGCCTCACGTCGCCTCCACTCTCACACATGGCTGTATTTCGGAAAATCGATGCTGGTGCGGATATACGTGTCAGTGATGCAGCTGGTATATCCGTAGGTTGTGTAACCTTACAGATGAGCATGTTTGCTCAGGTATGGATGTGGCTTTTTCTTCTCCCTTCCCTGTATGTAGTGACATCATTGAAGAAGACAACAATGAAGTCACCACTTTTCGCTTCGAGGAATCTCTCGTACACGTTTTTAACCCCCGGATCGACCGGACAAATCGATCAGTTACAGTTTTGGCGGCTGTTAAGAATTAGATCTCGACGTCATGAAAAGAATTGTTCATGACCGAGATAATACGGTAAGGTCGGTCGTTCTATAGACGACGTCGACTTCTTCCTCTGGGGGCTTTCGCCAAACGTCGAACAGATGTCGTCGTTCTATGCTTGGGTTACGAGCAGCACAGACAAGATTGCCAGTTCTACAAATCCAGAGGCTCAGCCTCGCCGGCAACCACCCGACAACAGGGGCAACATGGCGGAGTCACGTCGCACGAGTTCGGAACGCACCCTCGAACCGGATCGAAGCGTTCCTGAATCAAAGCAAGAACAGGCGCAAGAAGGTTTCCAAGAAGGTAAGACCTCTACGGAACACCAGCAAGACCAAGAACACCAAGGCGAAAAGGATGCAGAGAAGAATGACCCCAACAACCCTCCCTTACCAGTCGGCCTGCTTCATCCATCTCTACGCAAGGTCTCGCTCGAGGTCGCCAGGAAATGGGCCTTGACTGTGCTCATCCTCTTCACTTTCATTCTTACCGTCTTGTCTCTCTACTGGGCCGTTCTTTTCCACGTCGAAGAAAATACATCAGCCCTCACCGTGGCCGTGGTGAGCTTCGACGGCCGAGTAGCCCCGTACGAAGGAACAACCCCCTTGGTCGGACAAGTAATTGAGCAGATCGCGACTGAGCAAGCTAAGATACCCAAGGGTATGCTGGGCTACAAAGTACTACCTCCATCAATGTACAACAACGACCCATTCGCCGTCCGCCAGGCCGTGTACGACGAGCACCACTGGGCGGCCATCATTGTCAATGCCAATGCCACAGCTCTCCTACAGCAGGCCGTGGCGACCGGCAATGCCAGCTACTCACCCCTCGGCTCAGCCCAGATCATCATCAACACCGCTCGCGACCAGGACACCTATTACGACTACATCGTCCCTTTGCTGTCCCAATTCGAGACCCTCGCCAGTTCCACGTTCGGCGAGCAGTGGATCAAGACTGTCCTCTCCAACACATCACTCAGCGCAACGACTTACGCTCGCGCACCCCAGGCTCTGAACCCAGCCATCGGCTTCTCAACGTTCGATCTGCGACCGTTCTACCCTTACCAGGTCACCCCTTCAGTAACCATTGGCCTGATCTACCTTATCATCATTGCCTTCTTTTCCTTCTCCTTCTTTCTGCCTGTATACACGAAATTCCTCATTCCGAAGGGTCACCCGCCCATGCACTTCTGGCAATTGATCCTGGTCCGCCTCTTCGCCACCACGGCCGCCTACATGTTAATGTCCCTGGCCTATTCGCTTGTATCGCTAGCGTTCCAGATCCCTTTTTCAAACAACTACCCGCACAATGGCGTCGAGTCCGCCACAGACCCGGACGCTTACGGCCACGGCACGTTCGTGGTGTACTGGATGTTGAATTGGGTGGGCATGTATGCCCTGGGCTTGGCATCTGAGAACGTTACCATGGTCATCGGCCAACCTTGGACTGCTTTGTAAGTCGTGCACCAACAAACCCCCCATTTCGATGACTTGAAAGGCTAATTGATCATAGCTGGCTCATTTTCTGGGTCATATCGAACGTGGCGACTGCCTTTTATGCCATTCCGTTGGCACCAGCATTCTTCAAGTACGGATACGCTTGGCCCTTGTACCATATTGTGACAGCGAGTCGGACGATCATATTCGACACCCATAGCCGGATCGGTCTGAATTTCGGTGTTTTATTCGTGTGGTGTGCCGTTAATACGGTGCTATTCCCATTCTGTTGTGTCTTCATGCGATGGAAGACCAACAAGGAGTTGGCGAGAAAAGTGCCTAGAAGGACGATTAAATATCTTGTTGACGGTTAGAGGGAACGCGCGAAGATGCATAGCACGGCTACTGATTTCGGAAATTTGAGCACAACAAAATAGATTTTGGCAGATACGAGCATAGCGAGTCTTTGGTTTTGTTGACGGTTGTAATATATTATCATTCTGTACACTAGCATTGCGAACATAGCGAAGTGAATCGAATCAAAAGAATGATAGCAAACATGAGTCAAACTATGGTCTGCCAGGTGTGCCCAAATGGAGGTCGACGCTCACAAGGATCTGCAAATCCTCACAACTCGACAGGAGAAGCCAAGAAGAACAAGGTCCCGTCAGCCTTATCCTGCTGACTCTGATACGACACACAAAAGGACCCTCTAGATGGCAGAAAGGTCAGTGAGTAAGTGAAGGCAAGTCAAAACCGCTGTTGTATGTCAACAACCCGACGCACAGCTGGGGTAGAGATCGTTGTCGATTGTCATGATGGATAGCTGATAAAACATCAAGATGGAAGTTGACGTGTGACTTTCCCGTGACTTGACCCGTCACCCGTGACCTCGCCGTCGACACTGACGGATCGACTGGAGCGCTGGAGTACTGGTCATAACGCAGGACAAGAGTCACAAGACAGCCAGGACAGCCGTTGAGTGACTTGAATATCGGGCTTCCACACCAAGAGATCGATCGACCACAGCAGTGGTCATAACGTAGGGCAGAAAAAGCGACAGTTAAGTCACTCAACGGCTGTCCTGTCCTGTCTTGCCCTGTGTGCCTACCCACCCATCAACTTCACCTTTGTTCTGAGCTGGTCAAAGTCCTGAAGAAAAGCACAGGCGGCTCTTCAGATGAGCACTGCACAGCGACGTCAGCATCAGCATCAGCATCAGCATCAGCAATAACGTGAGAGTTTCTTCGGAGCATGTAAAGGATGCGAAGGATCTCGCCACCAAAAATTCATTCAACCATCGGGTAAAGGGCAATCTCGATCTCGATTGTAATCTTGTAATCATCTCGCTTTCCGTAAATGCAATCAGCACAACAAAAAAAGCAGTGGCTAGGTGGCGACAATCGGGCAGATTGCCCAAAGCCTTAGGCCGACAAGAACCCAGAACAGGCAGTGCAAACCTTCCGTAGTTCTTCGTCAAGAGGAGCCGAAGGCCCGAAGCACCGACTGGCGTGCTCTTGAGCACATACGTACCTCGAAGTTTGTGAGAGGACGGACCGTCGACGAAGGGTCCTGATCATCATCGACTTGACAGAGACGATCACGCACCTGAGCCCCCAGGAGAGCAAGGACGACTTGTTTGCCGCCCAGCTAGTCGGAGTCGTCAGGAAACTTGACACGAAACAAACGCGGTGGCCCGAGCACCTCCTTCTGGGGCCATGAGGGTACTTAGTGTGGTCTCCATCAACACGTTGATCCGAGCGTCAAGATGCAATTTCAAGCTGTGACTCGGGCGACAGCAGACATGGACACAGACAGCGGGACAGGGAAAGATAGACAGTGAAAGCGTGTCCTGTCTGAACTGTCAAAGCTGAAGAATGGACGGACCTCCACGGCCTGGGCTAGCCAGCGAATGGGGGTCCCGATGTTCAGGGAGAAAGTATGGGAAGGTAATCGAGGGAGGGGACGGTGGTGATGGTGGTATGACAGCGTCCTCGAGTGGCCTGCTTTCAGGCTGTTGACAGTTTTGACTTCCGTGACCTGTTTGACCTCCGTGATGGTGACGGCGACTTTGAGTGATTTCTGACTCAGGTACGTGCTCGAGGGCATTGGGCAGGAGAGGGAGGCACCCCTGACTGCTGGATGAAGAGAATCAGCACCCACTCCTCCATCAAGTCAATAGACTGAATAATGGCGAACTGTCGCAGAACCATGCATGCATGAAGCAATGTCAAATCCATCAACTTCAAGAGAAATGGACAGCTTGTTCCTGCATGAGATGAAATGCCCAGACAAATTGTGGGCAAAGCGAGGAGGGGGAGTGTGTCCCAATCCGAACATGAACTTGGTCAACCGAAGAAGAAATCGGTTCGTATCCTCTACTGCTTGCCCCGGCCAACGGTTCAAAGAAGTTTAGTCGCAGCTGCAAGACACATAATGCATCGCATAGTGCATACAGGCGAAGCCCCAAGGCCCCCAAAACCGGTCGGAAGCGAAGCAATGCACAGCCCGACACGGTAAAGTGAACGACGCAGGCCACCCCAAAGCAGTACTGGTCAGTTGGTCTATGGCCCTACTCGTACAGAATCGAGGACCTGCAGTGCCAACACACCTTGGTCCTCGAAAACCCTGACCTGCATATTGACAGCTTAGTTCTTGGGTTTCTTCGCTCGATCGTATTGTCGCCTCTTCCGATGGAGTTCACGGAGTACTGCGTTCTTTTAGCAGCAGCGGAGAGGCGACAAAGGTACGTTTTTCGTGGCGAACTTCAACCGATGCCATGCCAACCGGTGTCCATGATGCCGACGAAGCGCTGGTGTCTTGCAGAAAAGGACCCTTTTGCCTATCAACCGAACCAAAGATGAGTAATCCCGATTAAGTGGCTGAAGCAGACTTAGTACTGGGGGTGGCGGCGGCCTCTCTTTGCGATTTCGAGATCTCGACGAGACACCCACTGCGGCCAGCGGCAAATGGCATGAGGCCAAAAAGCCCAGGCTCGCTGTCAAAATGCAAGTCAGAAGTGACAGTGACAGATGGAGTCTTCAAGTGTGCGTGCTCCAGCTGCTGCCTTTTGTGTACAAGTGTGTTTCTCACGAGTCCACTCCCTCCCTAGTCCTAGTGCGTAGATGTGCAGTAGTTCCAACCCCGCCACCACTTGCCAGCAACCCACCAGGGAAAGTCTACGCCTGCACCACACTCCGTCATTGTCCTGGATTCGGCTCTGGACCCTGAAAAGAGCGGCAGCTGGCTTGACCCTTCCTCTCCCGCGGATAACTTAACTTGGAATCTTGACTCAAAATGCGACGACATAGGTAAAAAGCACGCGTGGTTTGGGTTTGGGTGTAACCTACACCTGACCAAGTTCTGTCTCTGATACTTACGTACTCTCCCAAGCCCTCAAAGGTAAATTCCGAACTCTCACTTCGCGGAGAACGGGAGTTTCCCTAAGGAACATTGGAACCTAACAGTAGAAGATCGAGGGCTGGACGAATTGAAGACCGCAAGTGAGTCCTATCTACGTACTGTGTAGTACGTATGCCAGCACTTTGCCGATCGGAGGGGCCGGCGGGAACCACAGTTGCCAGCGCAGTACACAAAACATACTTTCAGTAGCTATAGTACTACTACTATTCAGTTCACGGCAATCCGATTGCCTATCGCACCAACTGCTGTACCTGTTTCCCCGGCAAATTCCAAACGGACGTGGAACCATCATCACGTAGATACTGCTGATCCGGTTCAAGTCGGTCGGTAATCGTCAAGTCAACGGTGCGCTGGCACCGAGAGGCACCAGCAGTATCCGTAGAGACTACTGTACGCACTTTGTAGTGCATTCTGGACGTAGTTTTAGCACAGTAGTAGGGCATTGAGGGGCTGGACAAATAATGGGTACACTACTAGTATTGCTGCACTATGTCGTCGACTTCTGTATCGGTACCCCCTGCCTGCCAACAACCCTGAAGGTCTTGCCCTCTTTCGTTCCTGACAAGTTGAGCACTCCAATTCTTTCACTTTCGCCCTAAGCGATGCGATACAGCTATATCGCGATACCGGTAGTTCTCTGTGATAAGCGAGGTTCAAGGGCAGGCCCCCCTGCCTCAATACTAAATAGGTGTCTGCGAGTGCCGACTCGCCTAAAACGGTCGCCTAAGGCTGCCTGTATGGTCCATTGGTCCGCCCCGAAAAGTCGCCCCTGGCGGCGGCTTATTCACCTTAATCGTCTTAATCAACTCTACTTGCACGTCCGCTACTGTACGTCCAATGGCCGGTCTCTCCCAGCCCAGCCACGACACGGACTATACCAACGGTCGCCGACGCCGACCATAAGCGAGTTTTCCCACAGAATTGGTTCGGCGTCGATGTTAGTGCCGACGCATGGCTAACAGCATCGGTACCTGGTGGTCTCGTCGGTCTCGGAAGTCCCTCTCGAAATGGCCAAGGTCCTTTCGGCAATGCAACTCGCGTGCCCTCGAAGGATGTAGAGTGATAGTAGCACATGCGAAGAAAAGATTTTGATCAAGTTATCATAATTTGCTTCTTGCGCTGCTGCTGCTGTGATCTTATTGTTGTACAAGTAACACTGGATGATAATCATCCACCAAGCTCTTCGTGCTTTGCCCACGCCCACGTTTTGTTTTTGTCTTTGCCTTAACAGTACTGTTGGACCCCAAGACCTGTTTTCTTTCGAAGCAAGAAACATCAAAGTATCGTTCATGAAAAAAATGCGCCTCGGCAACATTAGGCCCCATGTTAGCACGAAAGGCATGTGCAGACTGCAAAAGCGAGACCATCTTTCGGTATTGGTACAATTGTAGCTTTGACATCTCTTCAAACCTGGAACCCAACCAAAAAACCCTTTCCTTGTAAGCCCTGGGGTAATTCCATCCCATTGTCATAATATCCCATTTCATCATCAAGAAAAATCGTTCTAAATCATAGCAAAATCAAATGGCGTCGTAACTCAAGCCCGGCTTTGAATGGCCTTAGACCTTTCCCGCTTGAGTTTAAGCGCCGGCAACTGCCGACGACGAGCATTGATAAACCAGTTGCTGATCTAGAAGACTGTCAGTAAATCGATATCGGAGAGTAGTAGAGTAAAAAGCTTACCTGACTGATGGTCAAACCAGTACGTTGGATAAATATTTGCTTCTGCTCGTCACTTGGGTAGGGGTGGTCGAGATGCTCTTGCAGCCAAAGTCGGAGGATGTCCGTGATGGGCTTGGGCAGATTGCCTCTTCGTCGTCGACCATTGCCGTGGGAGGGATAACCCATCATAGGGTAGGACAACAATTGGCTAGCGTACTTCATGTGGTAGGGTGAAGTCTCTAGGGAACGGGGATATCCTCCTTCATAACCCAGAGGGCTCCGGTACTGGTCGTAAGACTGGCCGTAGCGGTTGAAGTCAAGGGGTGGGTTGTATGACCTGTCGGACATGATATATGGGTTATATCTGGGAGTTGACTGCACTGCCTCGGGTGCCCTCCATCTTGAATACGAGTCCGGGCTGTCGTGAGGCTGTCTGTTGAGGGAGTAGGCCGATGAGTAGACGCTGTCTTGGGTGTCGGAGGGGATCATTGGCTGACTAATCCCGCCGAATGATTGTGCTTGTGTGGGAAGAGTAGGTCCGGCACTCATTGGGACAGCGGTTTCGGTGTATGTTGATGATGTTGACCATGGCGAGCTGTACTCCGCTGCACTTCTTGCAGGTGTTTGTAATTGGTGGTGAGCAGCTGGGATTCCGCTCATGTGCATCTGGCTCGGCGCTTCGGTCGTGTATGCCATGGGACTGGACTGAGGTTGAACCGGTGCTGGTACATTTGCCACGCCCATGCCCGTGGTGGGCTGAGAGCTGAGATATGGCACCATCATGGGCCTTGAGTGCGAAGGCACCTCTGGGCCATGGGACTCGAGAGTGTTTGAACGTGGGGGAGGGATGACCTGATGATCATGTCAATGGATGAAGGTGCTTTGCTTGTGAAGCTGTGACTTACATCTCGAATAGATGGAAGCTGTTGCTCCGGTTGAGATGGGACCGGGTTGCTATGAGCGGCATAAGGCCTGGCAGCTGTTTGACTGTAGTGGTCCATGTTTGGCAAACGATTGACTTTTTGATAGAGAGATGACAGTGATGTTTGATGGTTGAGCTTGGAGGAATGAGATCCAAGAGATGAGCAGACTCGAGGATAGTTATCTACTTGAGATAGAAGCGGGACCGCACGTCCCTACTTGCTCCTTTGTCGTTGAAGACTGCTGTCTGCCAATCACCAATTGTCTGCGGGGAGAGAGCGCACTGTCCAGCTGTCTTGCTGCAGGAGAACCTACGGCACAGGAGTCTTTGCGCGAGGTTGACAGTCGAGTGACAGTAGTAAAAGACAAAACAACGACAAAGAGGTAGTCCAAGCATAAAATGGAGACATCCATATCGCGTCCAACCCACGATCGAGACACTTTGATGGCTTGCATAGACAATACGTCGACATCCGAGACCATGCCAGATTCGAGCCAGCTGGGCCAGCACGACTTGGTCGAAAAGAGCAATGATGTGGGACCGAAGATGCGCAGAACTGGTGAGGAAGGCAATATGCTCGCCCTATGATTGTGCACACTGTGTATTCCAGCAAACCGAGTTGGATAGAGAATGCACTGAGGTGGCGTGCCTCCACCCAAGTCGAGGCTTTCCCACCAACCGCGTTCATCGAGGCAGCGCCTTACCAAATGTGGTCAGGGATCAGTAGAGGAGGTCTCTCTTAGGTGGGTGTGGGCCATGGGAGTCCCTCTTGGACATTCGTCAAGAGGGGTAGACATCTGACATCGTACCTGAGTCTGGCCTTGCAGCTGGGCTCTTGCCCGTTCGGATCCCCCTGCCACTTCACATCGGGCAAGTTCGAAAAGCGACAGCACCTGCCAGTTTCAAGGACCGCTGTCTGGTCTTTGCTTGAAGAAGGCTTGCGTTGCAAATTACCGCAAGCTGGCACGGACGACAATAGGGGCGCAACAATCTTGTCCGTCAACCACGCAAACATGTGCAAGACGCGCACCATGGTAGAATGACGACTGATTGTTATGTCGATGACGGGCTTGCGCTTCCCAACGGCACAGCAGCTCGCCAACGAGCCAAGTATACCAAATCGGGGTATGAAATGGCTGATCCAATGGTATCTTCGGATGTGGCTGGAGGATCCTGCTACTCACTAGCACGAGGAAGGCTCTGACCACACGGCGTTAGGGACCTCGTCAACTCCTGCTTTGCATCACCTGTTGTGCAGGAGGATGGGGGTGGCCATAATCGTAAAGAACTGAGCAAACCCAGTCGGGCCGGTTCGGAGGTGGCTCCTCCCACAGGATTCCTCAAACTTGAAAGCATCCATAACCGTAAGTGAATCAAGGCCAACATAGCTTTGAAAGGTAGAACGCGGTGATCCACAAAGCCTAAAATGTCGGTTAAGCCGGCGAACAATCCTGCTGAACGTGGTCAAGAGTGACCCAATCAAGACTAGACCTCCAGCAGAGCTTGCCCTAACCCCTCCATTGCCACCATCATCCACCCACTTTTCCTTGGGTGATGGCGTTGTACGGCCACCAGGCCTGGGCCGTACTTTAGTTTTGGGGGAGAACGCGCCACATCAGGTGGAGTATGATAAACAGTACAATTTGATATTGCGAGCAGCAGTAGAATATCAACAGTTTCCGTGCGCCCTCACTTGTGCATGAAGACGCGCCGAGCAAGACGCGTGCGCATTCCGGCAAGTTTTGGATACTCTCTTGCCATTTGAAGATAAGACTTGGGTTTGACAAGCAGGCCTTGGATTACGAGCAACCGATCTGGAACCGAGCGTCCATATCTGGTCGAGCTTTCTGCACGGCGCAGCGAGCTATGGAGTGCTGGTTTGCAGTAGTCTGCAGCGGCAATTCGGTCGCATGCAAACCAGGATATGCCGAAGGACTTTGGGGGCCGACATGTCACCAGATCGTGCAGCTTCTCTCCGATGAGATAGCTTCTGGTCATCGGTCCCATATCGTCGTCGCAGGGTATCCTGGTATCTGCACAATCTTGCATCGCAGATTGGAATGTTCATCGAAAAACCCAGAGGATATTATTCTTCGTATCCATATCTCTGGTTGGTGTGAACTTGAGCAAGGATCGCATCTGGAGATTGAGTTTGCTTACCCAGATGAGAAAGAGAGCTGGTGGCAGGGTAGCAGTCATGCTTGACGAACCTGTGCAACCAATTTCGCGTATTGTGAAGCGAACTGTTCCAACCCTGTTCCAGGCACTCAGACTAATGTTCCGCATTCGATACCCCTGCGGTCGCTTAACCCATTTCCTGCATGATTATGTAAATTCGACTTTCGCTTCTGTCCAAGGTGGCAGATGTAGGCGCTTGCACTGCGATGACTGATTTCGCAGTCAACTGCTGTTGGTGGTATCTTGCCATCGGTGGCCATCATGAGGGGTTGGAGCTTTCATTAGTCCTTTTCGGATGGATCCGAAAATTTGAAAAGTGTTGGTCCAATCCGCACCTATGAGCAAGGACTGTCCCGCCGTCATGTTAATAAAGTTTGCGATGCGAAAGCGGGATGAGTATTGGTGTGATAAACTGCTGTCGAATAACGTATAGGGTTTTCGTCTATGTATGTAATTGCAGGGGCAATTTTTGAAGTTGGACAAACATAGGTATGAGTAGCATCACAGATTTTGCCTTATAGTCGCTTAGGTCCAAAGTAGAACGCGGGGGGGAACTCCAGCCGGCAACCATCACCTTTGTAAGTCTTGCTTGCCCAGTGACCATGTGGGTGAGGCTCATGTTTTCGAACTTTGATATCAATGATTCATTGACCCATTTGATAAGAGCTCGCACGATTCATGATCATGGAAGAGGATGCTGTTGCTCTTGGGCGACGGCGAGCTTGCTTGCAATACCGAAGTTCCAAGCTCGACTGGTCGCATGATATTCGCCGCTCGCCACGCCGTGCGAACCTGTACGCCGCAGGTTGGCATTCACAGCGTACATTCGTGCTGCTGAGTCGACACCTTGGCGGCAGTGCAGAAGAGCGTGAGAACAAGTTTTCTCCAGCCTCCCGCGGGCCGGCGGGTGCGCTCTTCGGAACGGATGGGATTGGCCGATGCAATGAGATTCTTTCGAGTTTGTGGGTTGGAGCTAGGAAGAAACTTACAAGAACGAGATCGAAATAAGGTTTGGAGTCAGGTAACAAAGATATTCCTTGAAATGGTAAAGCGTCCTGTCATCAAGGCGGGACGCGTTTCCGCCCGGAGCGTGCCCTAAGCCCCTTCCGGCCTTGGCGGCTCTTACTTCTGCCCCGCCGCCCAATTTCTTGAAGAATTGTTACCTGCAGGATGCTGCAGCCATGGATGAAGACGTATGCTTACGCCGGGCGGACCTGTATCGCGCAATACGCTAATGCACAGCAGCCACAAGTCTTGACGCTATCAGTTTTATTGTCCTCATACGTTCATCCAGTTCCTGTTTCGGCCATTGCCCCTCGTCGAGTAAGCCTCCGTCCGATTATCCGCCGCCCTTCAACGAGCTAATCGAACAAGACGCAAACGACAACCCCGCCTGAGACCATTGTTGCCCCTCCAAGGTCCATATAATAGAAGTACGTAAACTGGATCCCGTTGAATGGGCAAGATATTGCATTCTTCAGCAGATTTACCTCTCATGATGTACGGTTTCTGCTCACGGTATCGTCGAGTTATGCTCATGTGGTGAGATACCCTCTGGGCAGCGTTACAACGTCCTACGTGGCTTGCATGGTATCTTGTCTTGGCCTCCAAACTTTACAAGACTGATTGAAGGACAACCAGCTCTGACATAAGTGGAATGATTAAACCTCCCAACGAAATGCGACGACTTACGGCATAGGGCTTACTGAGTTGTATTCGAGCTCTCCTCGTTTCCTGCCGATTCAAGTTCTAGGCTATTAGGGCTAGATTCCTGGGGCGGTTTGCAAATCTGCTTCACGACTCCCTCCAGCCGCATGAAAGCGGTCTTTAGCCGGCTGGATGGCAGTATCGCTTGAAAAGAAAAGTTCAGTTCTCTAGCTAGGTATTACCGCGGGATGTTCCATGCGGCCGAACGAAATGAAATGCAAAGTTCAGCGTCTTGTCTCGTTGATTAAGTTGCGTATGTGAAGATTGGCCATGTGGCTGCCGACCGTTCCCCGACGACATTGCCTATATTCAAGGCGAAGTGATAAGAACTGCGGACTTGACTATCGACATGATTGTTAGAAGGGCATTGATTGGCTTCACGGCGCGCACGACATCGTACGGCGAAAGCTACGAGTAGACACAAGGCGCTTGACCTCGCCACAGGCTCTTTCTGTGCTGTGGAAAGGTACCTGATAGACAAGAATAAGCTGCAGGTGAACAAAAGTACTAGAGTATTGTTGGAAAAAGGCATTGATCTACAATGTGCCGACTATCCAGGGCTGAACCTTTTGCGAGTTCGCCTCCAGGATGCTTGAGTTCGATGAGCTCACACAGCAGGGTGCGAGTGAACCTACTGCTTTTCTCGATCGACCCCTCCAGATCGATCCCGCACGAGGGGCAGGGCAGCTGGATTTTTAAGACCCTTACCCATGAAGGTAAATAGACTAAGATTATTGAGCCTCCACGACACTGGACCGGGGTACCTTGCCAGATACTAGGAGAAGTTCAGGCGATTGAGTTGCGCATCTATGGTCTTTTCGAGATCTATCCGAAACTTTGCGAATTATAATTACTTCCTTGTCGTTATGATGCGTTCAAGGCAAGGATCTTGTAAGTCCGCTTGTAAGTCCACACAAGTACCACATGTATGCTATTTCACGATTACTATGGAGTACTGCGACGCCTTTCGCAAGTGAAATCCGGCAACATCGATAAGCATCTATCGGAACCGTCTTACCTAGCATCTACTTGCATTTCGGATTCTTTCCCGAGCAAGCCGTTCATAATCTAGGGCGTTACGCAAGTTAACCGATGTGACCAACATATCTCTCTCTGCTCAATCCACAACCTGTTGACAGTGCATTTCCAGTATATACTAAGTGCTTAGTCTAGTGATGGCTTTGCCGTAGTGGACGGTGGTGGACTTAGACAAGTGCATATCTCTCTAGGGGCGCCATCAAGATCGAGCCACCAACCAGCCACGGGACAAGATTATGCTTGTAGCAAAACGGCAGGGAATTGGAATCCGGCGAGCCGCAACGTATCGCCAGCCACTTGCGTCCGAATTTGCCAGTCACATGTAGGTAGTGACTGACCCCGCCTATCTTATCTCGGAGGATCCAGATCTGGGATTTCTTGCCAAAATGAACTACTGACTCGGTCCGTAGGCGCCACTGCAGGACGGCCTGATGCTTCAATCCACCGTTCTGAGCCCTGAAATCTGAGGATCGATATGTGCTGCCATGCTCCCAGCTTGGCGTGCAACGCGGTCGTAATCAATGAATCATGATAGTAACAGGGAAGAATGAGGCTCAACTTTTCCAGGAATTCCCTGGTATCTCAAAATGCAATTCTCAGAGTAAATGCAAGTCTCACGATGCAAAACTTCTTTGACGGAAAATATCCATCATGGCTGAGCCGGACCCCGGAAAATCATTTCTCCATGGTTCGGTTAATTGCTCGCTACAACGGAGGAATTTATTTCTCGGTGAAATTGTATAGCCTCAAAGGATGCATCAATGCCAGCAGGTAAACAAGTCCTCAAAGCAGCAGTGATCCCCTGGTTGTCTGCAGTCGAACTACCCAGGTTCGTCAGATACTTCATCAGGTAGTGTATTCACGTTTGCGCACATCCCACATTTGGTATTCTGTTTGCATTTGTTATTGCGAGTGTTCCGTTGCTTCTGCTTAGAGTCCTGTCCTGCCCATACCATTCAGTACATCTGCGATTTGCTGGAAAACTGCTGGATTGACGCAAAAATGTCTGTCTCGAAACCAAACTGGTGGAAAGCCAGCACCTGTTATCAAATCTGGCCTGCGTCATACAAGGATAGCAACGGCGATGGCATCGGTGATATCGTGGGGATTATCAGTACGCTCCCGTACCTCAAAGATCTGGGCATAGAGACCATATGGCTATCTCCCATGTACGATTCGCCCCAAAAGGATATGGGTTATGACATTTCCAACTATCAGGATGTGTATCCCGCTTACGGCACATTAGCCGACATGGACAGACTGATAAAGGAGTGCCATGACCTAGACATGAAACTCATTCTTGACCTGGTCATCAATCACACGAGCGACCAGCACGCTTGGTTCCTCGAGTCTCGCAAAAACAAAACTAACCAATACGCAGACTGGTACATGTGGCGTGACCCTAAAGTCATTCGAGGCGAACGACATCCGCCCAACAATTGGGCATCCATTTTTGGTGGCAGTGCGTGGGAGTATTGCCGAGAAAGAGATCAGTACTACCTACATTTATTTGTGAAAGAACAACCAGACCTCAACTGGGAAAACGAGGAAACTCGGCGAGGAATCTACGAGTCTGCCATAAAGTTTTGGCTCGACAAAGGCATTGACGGCTTCCGAGTTGACACGGCGAACCTATACTCGAAAGACACTTCATACCCAGATGCGCCCATCTTGGTGCCCGGTGAACCATACCAGCCTGCATTCAAGTACTTCACCAACGGCCCACGCATGCACGAATGGCTACGAGAGCAGCGCGAAATCCTCGACAAATACGGCGACGTTTTCATGGTCGGCGAGCTTCCCGACACCAAAGCAGACGAGGTCCTGCGATATATCTCTGCAAAGTCCCGCGAATACAGCTGTGTGTTTGACTTCGACGTGGTCATGCTGGGCCAGAACAAGGAAGGTGGATCCAAGAAACACCACACTCACAAACATACTCTGCCGCAGTTCAAAGAGGCTATCCGTAAAGTCCAAGGCCTGCTCCACGGCACGGACGCCTGGACGACGGTCTTTCTCGAGAACCACGACCAAGGTCGCAGCCTGTCGCGCTTTGTTACCGACAAGGCTCCAAACCGTGAACAAGCGGCCAAGATGCTAGCCGTGCTGATGTGCTGTCTGACAGGCACGCTGTTCCTGTACCAGGGTCAGGAGATCGGCATGTACAACCACCCTGAGCACTGGGGGATCGAAGACCTCCGAGATATTGACTCGCTTAACGCATACAACGACGTCATGCACCGCCACAAGGGCGATCCGCTGTGGTTGAAAAAGGCCATGAAAGGTCTACAGCTGGTCGGCCGAGACAATGGAAGATTGCCCGTGCAGTGGGATGCGTCGGCCAATGCCGGCTTCACGACTGGAAAGCCCTGGATCCGCGTGCATGACGATTATGAACAGATCAACGTCGCGGCGCAACAGGCTGATCCTGCATCACCGCTGAATTTCTGGAAGAAGATGATCAGTATGCGTAAGAAGTATGCGGACTTGATGATCTTTGGGAAGGACTTCCAGGTGTGGGACAAGTTTGATCAGGATGTGTTCACGTTCACGAAAGTCCATCCGGACGGGCATGAGAAGATACTCGTCTTCTTGAACTTTTCGGATGACGAACAGCCGCTGCACTATCCGACTGGGTTGGAGAACGTGCATAAGGAGTTGCTTGTCTGTAATGTTGATGAGCCAGGGAAGTATCTGACTCCATGGGAGGCCAGGGTCTATCTGATCAAGGAGGGTGTGGTCAACGGTGGCCAGACGTGAGCGTCGAAGAACGTCCGTCTTCCCGCCTAGGGTGCTTGTCAGGGGACGGTCTTTCAGCGAGGCGGTTCTGGCCTATAGGGTTTTTTTCAAGCAATAACGTCAATGAAGATCATGATCTATTCTTACATGAAAACCACCTCCCGGCAGGTCTATAATACATTATATTACAGCAGTATCTTCTTACACTCAGAGATGGAGTGGACGTTATCTCTCCTCCATCGTCACATTCCTGGCGCATGGGCTCTGGATTCCAGCTGTCGCAGCCTCGGATTCACGAAACCTCCAGACCCAGACGCGATGAAGTGAGATATTTCGAGGTTTACTAGACAGTCGACGGAGTTTGAGTAGCCTTTTCGAACTCGCATACGCAAGAGCGTTATCGAACAGCCGAGCAGACCGTCGTGCCGGTCGTGTTGTGGCATGCCATAGTGCCACCCGCCTCGACTGTTTTCGTAGGCATGACGGGATGGAGTGGCGATAAAGTACTCAAGGTCGATGGATGCGAGCGGTTTGTTACTGCCATCTCGTCGGTCATTCGGCGGTCTTGTGTGCCCCTTTGTTTTGGGTGACGGCCCGTCCGTCTGGACAGGAAGTGCTCAAGTCTGAGGTGTCTGTTGCTGCGTAGTCTTCTCGTTGTTCAGAGGCGTGTGGGTGGTCTCGGTGCCATCCTCCCAAAATTCAAGATCTTCTTCCCCTTCATTGGCGACAATGGCACCCGGACGTATCCCTAATCGACCCTTCTTCAACAACTTCGTGAAATCCTCGCCATTCGCTAGCTTGTCTTTAAGAATATCTTCCAGGGTCTTTTTCTCATCAAGGAACACTTTCAGGTGGTCTGCTATAACGTGGCGCGCTTTGCAGGAAGGGCAAGTGACAAGGACGGTGCCATGGTGATAGCCGTGCTTGGTCACACGATGACTGGACCGGTGAAGACAGGGCTTGCAAGTGAAGCTCAACTGATACGAAGGCTCGTCACGAGAGAGAGCTGCTTGAAGCGGTGTCCCTGGAACAGAGAGCGAAGAATTCTGGTGTCTGACAGATGTGGCAAGGTATCGTCGAAGAAGAGGCCATCGAGGCACAAACGATGTAGCTGCTAATGTTGATCTTTGGCGGATATGTGGTTGGATGGCCTTGACAACAGGAGTCCTGCTCGAGGAGAGCCGTTGCGTCAACCTGGTGAACTGCTGCATGACTGTAGTGCGATGTCAATAAATGTTCGGCGACGATGAGATGTTCGCGAAGACAAAATGTTTGAAGCGCAGCCTTGCCGCCGAAATATGACGCAGGCTTGGCAAGGCTGTGGTCAGGGTCAGTGAAGATCCCGACTGCCACTCACTGGGCTTTCGGAGAAAGGCAAAGTCTCCCGACCTTTCCAACGCATTGCAATGAAGAGCGGCGAGAACAAAGCAACCTTTTTCTTCACTTGGGTGTGGGCAAACAAGACAACCCTCTAAATGACTTGAACAAATCCTCCTCTGCCTGCCCTTTCCCAAATATCTCACCTCGCTAGAAACCCCTCCGCGGGACCTTATCCATTCCGAACCTCGTTCGGCCTTTCCCCACACTGCCAGCCATTGCGAGTTCTCGGACACCGGGACTGCAACGGTCGACACGTCGGTAGCGACGATGTTGGCGAAAGGAAGGGGAGGCAAGATCAGAGCTCCTCGAAGGGTGCGTTAGACAACTCTCCCCTCTACTTGCACTGCACGCCCTGCGGCGGTTCGTGGTGATGCCTTTGCCTCAATGCCGCCGCACTCTACTCAAGTGCCGCGGCTGATGCTAGCAACTGCGACTTCTCATTTTTGTGTCCCCAGACCACATTAGAACCCGTTACGCGATCTGATATGTGAATTTCGCTAACGTGCCATCGTGCGACAGGGTCTCACAAAAGACGATGTTGACTTCGAACCGACATGGAACGTTCTCTCTACCGCTTTCCAAGAAATCCATAGTAGAAATGCTTCCAAGCTGTCCTTCGAAGAACTCTTCCGCAATGCATACAAGTTGGTCTTGAAGAAGAAGCAGGATATGCTATACGACCGGGTGGTACAACTGGAGAAAACATGGCTGCGAGACAATGTCCGGGCGAAGACTATTTCGCTGATAACTCCATCCATTGCTGTCGGCACCGTTGACCAGGCGGCTGGGTCCGATGCAAACGAGCGAAGAATTGCAGGCGAGCGCTTTGTTAGAGCTCTCAATAACGCCTTCGCCGATCATCAACTGTGTATGGGTATGATCACAGACGTTCTGATGTACATGGATCGAGTGTACAGTCAAGACCAGAGAAAACCCTCGATCTATGCTACGGCTATGGCTTTATTTCGAACCGAAGTACTCAAAGCTCCCTTTGGTGCAGATGCGACGTTCGACACACTTTCCTTGCTTGAAACCGTCGTCCTGGACATGATAAAAATGGAACGAAAAGGTGAGGTGATTGACCGATCACTGGTCCGAGCATGTTGCTACATGCTAGAGGGTCTTTACGAGACCTTTTCCGAGGAGGAATCGACGAAATTATACCTGACGTCTTTCGAACCCAAGTTCCTCGAAGCGAGCCGACAATTCTACCAAGACGAAGGAAAGGCACTCCTGGCCGAGGCCGATGCGAGCACATTTTGTACACATGCACGGAGACGACTCGCCGAGGAGATGGAACGATGTCAGCAGACTATCTCGCCGATTTCCGAGCCAAAGATCAAGGCCGTGGTGGAGAAGGAGCTGATCTCGGCGCATATTCGCGACATAATAAACATGGAAGGGACCGGGGCGAAGAACATGCTCGACAACGACCGAATTCAGGATCTCGCTAATGTTTATGGACTCATCGCTAGAGTAGACCCCAGAAAGACCGCGCTCAAGGATGCTGTACAGAAACGCGTGATCGAACTTGGGACAGAGATCAACAAAGCTGCAAGTGTTCTAAGTGAGGCGCCGCCACAATCCAGGACTGCACCGAAATCTGCAAGTGAAGGAAAAGCAGCAGCGGAAAAGACTCTGAGTCAACAGACACAAGCGGCGATCACATGGGTGGAACAAATCCTCGAATTGAAGAGCAAATATGATCGGATCTGGATCGAGGCGTTCAGGAGGGACGCCGTGATGGAAAAGACGCTGGAAATCTCGTTCCAGGATTTCATCAACACCAACGACCGAAGTCCGGAACATCTTTCACTATTCCTCGATGAGTACCTCAAGCGTGGAGGAAGAGATAAGACGGAAGCCGAAGTCGATGCGCTTCTTGACAACGGCATCTTACTGTTGCAATACCTGGCCAACAAGGATCTCTTCGAGACATATTACAAGAGACATATGGCCAAGCGTCTGCTGATGAAGAAGTCTGTTAGCCGAGAAATGGAACGACAGATGCTCTCCAAGATGAAGATGAAGATTGGAAACCAATTTACTCAGAAATTGGAGGGTCTCATCCGAGACACCGAATTATCTGACAACCTCAGTACTCAGTACAAGGAATACGTCAATCGCTTGGGCGATCCAGATCCCAAGCGGATCGAGTTGGACTGTCGGGTCTTGACAGCGAACGTCTGGCCTTTTGAGACTTTATTCAAGCCCGAGGAGGACGGAGAAACACGACGGGAGATCAAATTCCCAGCTTCTGTGGACCAGGTCCGACAAAGATTCCAGAAGTTTTATCTGGACAAGCATACCGGTCGAAAACTGACGTGGATGCCCAGTCTTGGTGATGTTGACATGAGGGCGACATTCACCACGAAAGGCAAGACCCGGCGGTACGAACTCAATGTGTCGACACATGCCATGATCATTTTGATGCTCTTCAACGACCTTGCCACCGGACAATACCTCACCTTTGAGCAGATTGCGGCCGAAACAAACATACCTAACCACGAACTCATCCGAAACCTCCAATCACTCTCTCTGGTTGCCAAATGGAAAGTCCTCAAGAAAGAGCCAATGAGCAAGGATATTAAGCCGACGGACAAATTTTGCTTCAACGAAGACTTTTCGAGTCAATTTCTCAAAATCAAAGTCAGTGTGGTTGCTGGTGGATCGAGTAGAGTGGAGAATACAGAGGAGCGACGTGCAACCCAGAAGAAGACGGACGACGAACGTGGACATGTGATTGAAGCAGCAATTGTTCGAATCATGAAATCGCGCAAGAACCTTTCTCACTCTCAACTGATGACGGAGACTCTTGCACAACTGTCAGCACGGTTCCAACCGGATGTCAACATGATCAAGAAAAAGATTGAAGGACTGATAGATCGGGAGTATCTGGAGAGAGGACCGGATCCGACAAAGCCTTCTTACATCTACCTGGCGTGAGAAGGGTGGTGGGGCAGAACATTATGGAGGTTTTCTTTGGGCGGCATCTTGCGGCTTGTGCCGGGCGTGGCATTACGATGAGATAAGGATGTCTGTTGTCTTAGGGAGCATACTAGCATTTGGGTCCTGGCTTCGCATGGAGCATTAGCATGGCGTATCCGGAAAGAGAACGTTAGCATCACCGTTTGAGCAGGGCGAATGGTTCGGACGACGACAATGGAATTATGACCATACATTGAGCGAGGACATTGTTAAATGCCATATCTTGGAATCCAGAAGCTGGTTTCATATTGATTGAGTGTCTAGAAATGACACACCCGTAACATCGCATCTTTGAAATCGAGAGTAGATAGACTTATGCCGCAAGGCTGCAGCCGCAATGCGCCAAGAACCCCCGTAACCCCCTTTCTTCACATCAGTCCCGTCAGGTACACGATCAAATTGTCGGTAACTACAGCCGAAACGAACTTATAGACGCGTTTACAACACAGGATCAGATTGGGAAAACACAGAAGAGTCACTTCTCCACACGCAAAATCTACGCCGAAAACCACGCGACGTCTGCGCTTTACGTGCTGAGTGGCTTCAATCACCAAAACGTATTGCATCAAAATCGACTTCACGACCACACATCGTGCGAACATTATTTCAACCGTGCAGACCCTGTTGATAGCGTTGGACCAGTCCGAGCAATGGACCTCGACATCTCAGACATTCTAGCCTCAGTATCTCGGCCCTTCGACCGCACATCTCAATCACAAAGTCACATCGCATACTCCGACACCGACAACTTCACAGACCACCAATTACTCACCAGGGCATGGACTTCAGAACGCTGCGCACCGGATTTACTTCCATACCCAAAGGAACTTATGGCACGCGTCATGTCTCGCGTGCAGGCTCAGATATCGCGCATCGAAGATCTAGCTAGTGGCGGCGGCGAGACAGGCAAGGGCCAGAACACGAACTTGATACTGTCGATACTTCAGACCGATCTGTCGCGCACGCAGTTTCTGGTGCGGAGTTTCTTGAGGCAGCGGCTTGCGAAGATTACGAAATTTGCCGGCTGGTATTTGAGTCGAGATGTTGAGTCGGATACGAAAACGACGTATTTGAGTGAGGCCGAGGTCAGTTTCCTACGGGGCCATCAAGCGCTCTTGTCGGAGTTTTATGACGCGAGTTTCTTGACGGCTGTGCCTGTGGGATTGAGACGGTTGGATGATGCGAGTGGGGGTGTTAATATGGTTGAGGGGCCGGATGGCGGGCAGGCGGTTGTTGTGCGGTGTCTTGGTGAGATGTGGACGAATGAGAGGGATGCTGATGGGGAGAGGGATGAGGCGGAAGGTGCGAATGTTGAGTTGAGGATGGGAAGAGGGGAGGTGTGGGTTGTTAGGTGGCGGGATTGTAGGAGAGGAGTGGAAAGGGGGGAGTTGGAGGTTTTATAGCAGCATTGCAGGAGTGGTGATGTGGCTACCAGGCACTTTCCTTATGGAGAGAAGTACTATGAGCGAAGACTGCGGTTTGCAGCATCGTACGCGATATCTGGGTTGCATGACGTCTGAAGTTAACTACTGTAGTGACTCAAAAGGTACTGAGCAATCGACTAGGCTTTCTGCTTGACCACTTGGTCCAGCCGTGCTTGCTCGCCTTTCTTGAGAAGCCATCTCATTTCTTCTCGTTGGACGTCCGTCAATGCTTCGGCCATGCCTTCTGCCGTCAGGAAGTCGTGGTCTGAAAACTCGAAACCTGGCACCACCGTCTCGCTAATCAGTAGACCCTTTTCACTGCCCGTCTCCGCTCCGTCAGCGGCGGTAGCATCGTAACGAGATGAGTCCGGCAGGAGAAAGCTGGCCTTGAACTTGCCGCCTTCTACGATCCATTGCACCTTCTCGCCGGCCTCGATATCTTGGCCGACCACGAACGTCTCGATTGGGATCTGGCCATTCTGGTCGCGTTGGTCAAAGTGCATGATGACATAGCGGCCTCGGCCGCGGTGCAGGGTGTGAACGGTACGTCCGCGGTTGCGGTGGAAGTATCCGACTGGACTCTTCTGGCCGATTAGGTAGTATATTGTCGTGCTTGCGTGTCGGGTTTCTGAGTGATCTTTGGATGTGGCGTTGGCAAGGAGCGGGAGGTTCTTGAATGGGTTAGGGACCAGGAGATGGTCACGGTCTGTCTCGACGAAGTAGCCTCCTTCGATGTGATCTTGGAGATTGAGTGTGCTGATAGTGCTTTGGATGAAACCTGGTTCTGAAGGCGGAGGGTGAGCCAGCAGGGACTGTGCGTATGCGGCGTCGGTGGGTGGAATGATTGGTGACATCGTCGGAGCTGTAATAGGAGAGTGTTGTTCCGGGTGCTCGGCTGTAGCAAAGCAGTGGCTGGTTGAACTGGAAACCGAGATTCTGTCAAAGCTGACCCAGGTCGAGATTCCAAAGAGAAATATTGCTCAAGGCCGCCAGGTAGACAAGCCAATGTGCTGCACGGACGGTTGGGTTCCAAGGGAGGGATGGAACCACAGTAGTGATGCGATCGGACGAAGTGATCTCTTGGTGAGATGCGATATACTGTAAAGGAAGAAACGAGGAAAGCTGGTAAGAGAGTATTGTCGTTCTGGTAGATTATATTTATGCTTGTCTAAGCCGCGGATGTGCTCGGCTTGAACAGCCACGGTGGAATCACGACAGCGACAGAAGTGGACCGCCTGAAGACCTAACAAGCATGCAAATATGATGTCTAAGTCACCTATTAATGTCTATGATAGTCGGTCACTTCATAACCTTCTTCCACTTGTTCTCCTGTTCTAAGTGCGAAACAACCGCGCGCCGTTCTACCACTCTGTCTATTTTCCCCCTTATAAGCGTACGCAATTTATATCTTGCTTTCACGCTCAAACTCCGCGCTGAAACCAAAGTCAATATAACC
Organism: Exophiala viscosa; assembly: GCF_022695815.1. Lineage (NCBI taxonomy): Eukaryota > Fungi > Ascomycota > Eurotiomycetes > Chaetothyriales > Herpotrichiellaceae > Exophiala > Exophiala viscosa. Next base: position 1,048,057 of record NW_026944356.1, on the reverse strand, counting down.
CTTTTCGGACTTTGGGTTGTAAAAGGTGTCCCTGTCGTATGGGGTCAGGGGGATGCCCTTTTGGATTCGGTAAGGCAGATCAGGCGTCGAGATAAAGTATCGTCCGAACACAATGGCAATGTCTTTGTCATTGTACTCTTCATCGGCAGCCCTCAAAGCGGACTCCGGTGTGAAACCGCCAGCAATCAAGATCGGGCTTGTGTTTCCCCAAACGTCAATGGCGAAATCCACCTTCTCGGTCGATTCACTATCTGCGCTTCCAGATATCCGAGATTCGACCACATGCACATAGGAGAGCTTCAACTCCTTCAAGCCCTTCAGAATATGAGTAAATTGAGGAACGGGATCGGCCATTCTCATGCCCTGGAATGTACTGTAAGGGCTCAGCCGGATGCCAACCTTATCAGCGCCTACGGCGTCGACCACTGCCTTGGCGACTTCAAGACCGAAACGAGAACGGTTCTCAACGCTACCACCATACTCATCGGTACGTCGATTGACATTGTCTTGGATAAATTGGTCGATAAGATAGCCGTTGGCGCCATGGAGTTCGACGCCATCAAATCCAGCCTCGATTGCATTTTTCGCGGCTTGCGCATAATCGGCGACGTATTCCTTGATCTCCTCTTTGGTCAGTTCCCTGGGAACGGGGCGCTCGCTGTCCATGGGAGTTGGGCTGGACGAGACGATGTCAACACCCTGAGCCTTGCAGTACTTTTCATTTGCCGTCCGGCCTAGGGCCCATAGTTGGCAGTAGATGAAACTGCCCTTGGCGTGCACGGCGTCGGTGACCTTCCGCCACGCGGCGATCTGGTCTTTGTTGTAGATACCTGGTACGTTGGGATACCCTCCAGCGCGTTTCGTGATGAAGGTCGCCTCTGTGATGAGCAGGGTGCCCGGGACTGAGCCTCGTTGTTCGTAATAGGTGGTGACGAAGGGAAGGGGGACGTGATCGTCGTCGGCACGGAAACGGGTCAAAGGTGCCATAACCAGGCGATTCTGCAAAGTGACATTGCCAATTTTGAGAGGCTCGAACAGCCTGGAGTTCGTGGATGTGCCGAGGGACCCCATATTTGATGATTATTGAGTGTCAGTTGTAAGAAGATGCCGTGTATGAAGATCTTGTCTGCAAAACTTAATGAATGATAGTGCGTATATATATCAATAACCACAGCTAGCAACTTGGAGTAGATAGGGAGGAGACAGCCTGGTGAAATTCCAAATGATTGCAAAGAAAGTGCAAAATGCCCAATAATACTGTGCAACGTCAGTGTGGGTTTGAACAATTACATACACACACTCCCATTCCAATGCGGTGGTCAATAACCGGCAGATGCGAAATGCGAGACGCGGGATGCGAAAGACCAAAGCGAAGGGCAATTAATCAGCAAGTCGCTTCTTTCATGTCCACTGGATTCTGGAGTGACGAAACAGAGTTTGATGGCGGCACTGTTCATGCATCTCATTGGTGCTTCAGGTTGAAATCGCCCTGGCACGTCATTGCCATGCTGTGCTGTTATTGTGATAGAGAAGCATCTTGCGCTCGACGACCTATGCCATCTGCAAGGCTGACAGTGACAAAAAAGAAAACCCATGGCCGTTCAGGGATCAATTTTGTCAGGCAGGAACATCCCAAATCATCTGGTATCAGGCTGAGGTAGAGGGTAATCAAGAATATTTGTAAGCTCGTCCTCACGCGCATTATTCATGTCTCAATTTCGCGATATCACACGAGCGCTGGGTAAGCTGATGCCTGACGAATAGATCCGGGGTATTGCGGGAGCATCGAAGGTATTTCGAGATGACACAAGCAAAAGCGAGGAGTAAATGAGGAATGGCGGTCATCCACAGCCTTGCGCAGCCTTGTATATCTCAGCCTTGGCGCCGGCACCGGAAGAACAAGACTCCGGGTTCAAGTTCAAGCTGTCAAACACAGCTCGTTGCAGAATCACGACTTCCAAAATCATTCCCTACCTCGATAAATCGCGCGACTCTTAGTAGTTGCACCTGGCGCAGAGCAGGATATTTCGTGAATTCTGTACACGCCGTTTCGATTTCTAATTCCTCCGGCTGTCATCTGTTCCCCAGCTTCTTTCACCTCAATGTCATTGTACTGGTGTTACTGTCGCAGGGTTCTATCTCAAATGTACTTTCGAAATTCAAGGACGCGTTATGGCAAGAAAGTGACCGCGGACGTCAGTTCACTGGGAGCAACCATTTTGCACGGGGATTTGGTTTTACTGATAAAGGCTACAAACTGTTACCGACGCAAGCCCTCCCTCAACAGGTGATACGTCTTTCCCCTGGGGTTGGCCGCGCTGGTCTTTCGGTCGCCTTCGATCTATCGTAATTGGCGAAATATCTGAACAACTTTTCCGGGTCTTCTCTGACTTTGGCTCTTGTCGACGGATTGAACAGGGTGTGTAACGATACATCATCCTCAATCAACATTGATATGCACCACCATACTATTGTCTTGCAAGGAAGCTTGCATGCCGGAACATTGAACTGTCGACGCATTTCGCAATAATTCCTCCAAGCCTTGAAGTGCATCAGCCCGATTTCGCGGTTGCCGGCACAGTATTCCGACAGGGCGAGGAACAGGAAAGCCACCACGTCCTCGTCACTCGAGTCATGATAAGAAGCTAATGCGGATATCCTAGAGCGAGTCCGCGCAAGGATACCATTCTGCCTAGAGGCAAGGTACTGCTTTTCTGCATCGAGCAAGTCAATGTCGGTTGATAAACTTCGATTTTGATGATGATATGCACTGAACAAAAACACCAGGGTCTCAAAGCACCATTGATTCGCAAGCGCAAATGGCACAAATAAAGTGAGGATCGGATCGTACTGCTCCACAATCCCAGGGTATCGGTCAAAGCCAATCATGGTTGCCGCGTTGGCGGCAAAATATCGAATGAGATTGCAGTCTGGTGGCAGCAATGGAATGGGTGTGCATCCCACAGAATTGGTGAGTTCTGACAAAACCTCATTTGACGGCTCATTTGCCGACTCGGGCGCCGACCTGTGGTCCGTCGTCTCTTGCAACGGTGTACTCTCGATTTGGAGTCCTTCTATTAGGGACAGCCTGAATTCCGAGTCACTCATGAGGCTAATTCGGCGCCCTATGTGGTCTGCTTGCGACTGTTCAGTCTCAAAGCTATGCCGTCCGAGAAGACCTCCTGGTACCTTTTCTCCATGGTCAGCTGAAACAGTTGGTATGTCTTGCCAAGATTCCGTGCTTGGGGATGCTTGGTCCAGTCCTGTGTCGGGTGAGTCTGTCTCCGAAGGACTTTGACGGGATTCGACATTCGATGTTGTTGCTGATGCCGTTCTCCTTGCTCGAGTGGGCGACATCGACCGTGATTTCTTCTGCACTGATTCGATCGTGGCCATATCTTTCTGGAAATCGATAAGTGCCGCATAGTGTGACATAGGTCTTCTAGCGAGACTTGGCCGCGTGGGCAGTTCCTGCTGGTCTTTGAGGTTGGCAGCCATGGTCTCTGTACCAGGTTCGTCCTTTGTGGCTTTTGGTTGCATCCATCGCAACGGCGAGAATTGGTTTCGAGAGATCCATTCCGATCTGGCCTCTCTTTTCGATCTCACACGATCTTTCATCAGATGTGTTCGTGCAACTTCAGTGACTCCCCTCCGATTGATATCATAATCTACAAAGGTGAATAGCCGTCCTTTCTCCGGCTTGTCAGTCGACATACTGACTCGTGTTTTGTCTGTATTAGGTGATTTTGTGCCACATTGCAGTCTCTAACTGGGTATATAGAGCCATCAAGCCCAGGTACCTCTCGGCCGTTGGCCGCGTTTTACCAAAGCGTGAGACTCCATTTGCCAACATCATTTCGAGATGATGGTCTTGTCGGTGACCCTGGATCTGCTACTGAATCCACAACACACTTTCCGCCGGCAATGGATGGTTTTCGACCCCTGTCCAATCGCTCGACTCCTCGGGTGCAGACACGGAGACGCTTTACCCTTTTCTGAGAAGAAACAATTCCCGCCCATTGGCCAGCAATTCTGTCTACCACCAACACTAGACCTGTTCCCACCAGGTACGAAAGAACCCCGTTGACACCTTGCTGCACAGCTAGTTGCGCAATACACTCACCCCAGTCCTTGCAGTGGTCGTGGCATGCCGTTTCATGCCTTCCTCTCCCTTCCTACAATCGATTACCGGGATATCGTTCGAAGAGAAGCTTAATCGCCTACGCGGCCTCTGAAGGCACCACTACGAATGTATCGCTGCTGCTCGAATGCGGAGCCGCACAAATCCGCATGCAACTACTGACACCGTGTCCGAAGAGATAGTTGACATCAACGACTGATCAAGCTGCACCTTGCTCGTCAATCGACGTATCTGTCTGCGTTGGCTGCAGCTACGGGATTGTTTGTAAGCCTCCGCCCCGCCATATTCTAACCACACGCCATTGTCAACCACCGAAAAGATCGAATCTGGATGTCCTTGGATGTCCTTGGATGTATCTCTTGCAAGCGGTGCATGTCGATACATCCAAAACACCACAAGATCGGCTGTATCACTATGCTAAAGTCAAAAGAGATCTGCGACTGTCATGCCGCATTTCTCCACATGCATGAAAAGGCTTGTTTGGATCCCTGCTTGTCGAGTACCATGCAAGTATGCATGTTGTCACGAGGATCCGAGAGGCTCGGCTGCCTTCGAAACCAGCGCGGAGAAATGGTTATATCTGACATGGTTCTCGAATTACTACATCCTCCTCTTATGATTGATGGCCCTGGACGAGATGACCAAGCGGGCACTCCCACCTGGAGACCTCTACGGCACTCTTGACTCAGAATAGCAGACTCAGGTCCCCTTTATCAAGCACCTACCAGAAGGGGATCCTCCGTGGAGGAATTACCCCAGTTCTTAACTTCCAATCGCATATCATTGCCTCATCATAACCAATCAGGACATTTGAGAACTCTTCCAGATTCGATGTAGGAGTTTCGTTACTTCAGCACTTGCGGCCGCAACACCGCCTGACATATCAATCGCCAAACCTCACACTGCGCCCTCGATCAGTATTTGTGAAAGCGAGCAGAACGTCTGAATGACACGTGTCCGCCAGCGGGACTTCAATCTACCCAAAGCCGCATCAGGTATATTTCGCAACTAGTGCCGAAGTTTCGTCCGGAATGTTTCATGCCCGGCGACTGCCCGAAGTCCGCAGAAGCATGCACAAACCTCGTGTGGGAAAGTTACATGCAATTGACCACCAGACCTCGCTTGCAGGTTGCTTTTGGCGGGCCAAAGTCTAACGGTATGTGGCAGCCGTATACTTGGAAATCCACGATCCAAACTTTCTGTACGACGGGACGGCCTGATCGTCGCTACTATAATGCGAGTGGTCGGGGGAGAGAAACCGATACACGTGTGACGACTATAATGTATGTGGTGCTACACGCCAGAGTCAGTAGGACCTATTTGCTGGAATGGACTCCGTAGCTCCTGGAAGCAATGTCTACTTTGCGGGAGGGGATCATCAAGGCTGGAATGCGTCAGGACTGGAATGCATTTCAGACGACCGGCGGTATTATGTCCGCGGCACTAACTACATGCGCAGGGCTGATCCGCACAGCAACAGGGTTCAAGCCTTCGGGATCCTGACTTTGGAAGGATCCTCAACAGCTGCGTGGCATGTGTGGACCAAGACACGGTCAGAATAACCACCGCAGTACTTTTATTGCCCCTGGGAAGACACTCGGTCACAGCTCATCGATGCTGGAGATCGTTGTGCCAATGTTGCAGATTCACCGAAGATGGTCCGCTCGAGAAATGCTCATGTCAACAAATGCCACTGGAGCCCTATTATCGTACATCTTCAGCAACGTCACAGTAGCCCGGGTGCCGTCCTTCCTTCCATACTTGCAGCTAAGGTCAAGCTTGCTTCTAGAGACTCCCCTGTATACAAGCGCAACAATGGGAGTTATTGTCCGGAGGTCTCGCACGTGGCATTCACAGGGGGTTTGAGAATACATCTGGGATCCTCCTTAATTCATGGGCAGAGCAAATAACAAGGTACGAATTTCCGCGTGTGTTCTTCTTTGCTTAAGAAGAGCTTATCGAAATGCCTCTGTGACATTCCAGTCATTCGGTATGATATAGAAGAGGAACCTGAAATGCAAGAAGCAGTCCTTATACCGCCAGGGATTTTCGGATGCTTGTACGGAAGCAGTGAATGTGAATACTGGGGGTCTCACTGTCACAAGGGTTATCTCACTGACTATCTCTCTGGTCACCTGGACATTGTTTGTTCACTGGCTTTGCCTTCACAGGGACCATTCATATCTTGCATTGAAGTGCACACTCTGCCAGATGACACCCCAAGATTGCATAGAATACTCTGGCATGATCACGGCGTGATTGGCCTGACAAAGACAGCCTTTACATCCTTCATCCAGTCGCTGTTAACCAAGTCAAGGATGATCTTCTGGTCATTGTGCTTTTCGAAAGCTTGTTTTGATTTATATCGTTCGAAGAAATGGAAGATACTAGGATCATTGGCGTCCCGAGATATGCAGTAGTATATCGTGCCTTCTTCACTCTCAGCACGTTTTGTTGTTTCCTTATACACGGCTTCGACTTTGTCCGCGTGTTCTGGCGCGGCATACACCTTGAGGCCGTGTCAGAATGAGTCCATCAATTCAGCATTAGCTAGGACTACCGTTCCATAGATGGCGAACTCTCCGGTCTCGGGTATGTCAAAAGCATCGTCGTCTCTCCAGTCTTTCTCGGACATGATTGAGGTGTTTTTGCTTGATGAGCATGGGCATATTAAAAGTTGTTAATTTGGTGATGCACATGTTAAGTTGGTTGACTAGACGCGTCCCTTTGCACTTTACGCGTCTGTGCACCACAAGCCAATGAATGACGTTGTTTTTGCCCCGCGAAATTTCTTGGGCGGCAGCAAAACTTTCTATGATCGTACTTTTCAGTCACACACCGCGACTTCTGTATTTCTCCTTCTTCCCGCCTGGCAACAGCCAGCCACGGCAACCTGCATTTCCTTTGTTCTCCGTTTGTTCCACGCCCGTTACAACATGAAGTACGTCCTCGTTAGCGGTGGTGTCATCTCCGGCATCGGAAAGGGACTCATTGCCAGTTCAACCGGTCTCCTCCTGAAAACCATCGGCCTTAAAATATGTCTACCCAATCTCAGTACATGACATCTGCTGACCTTCCTGGCAAGTGACGGCGATTAAGATCGATCCGTACCTCAATGTCGATGCTGGAACCATGGCGCCGACCGAGTATGTTTGAACACACCCTGCAGAAGGCTTTGTCTAAACCATGTATAGACACGGCGAATGTTTTGTCCTGGACGACGGTGGAGAAGTAGACTTGGACTTGGGAAACTACGAGCGATACCTCAACGTGACCTTGACTCGAGAACACAGTATCACAACTGGAAAGATCTACCAACATGTCATTGAACGCGAGCGGAAAGGTGACTACTTGGGCAAGACCGTCCAAGTGGTCCCACACATCACGAACGGGATCCAAGAGTGGATTGAGAAGGTCGCAAGAATTCCTGTCGACGACACAAATGAAGAGCCTGATGTCTGCATAATCGAGCTCGGTGGTACAGTGGGTGATATCGAAAGTGCACCTTTCATTGAGGCCATGCGGCAACTGAGACGGAGAGCCGGTCGTGACAATTTCTGCCAGATTCACGTCTCGTTGGTACCAGTGGTGGGCGGTGAGCAAAAGACGAAACCAACACAGCAAGCAATTCGAGATGCGCGATCAGCTGGTCTATCGCCTGATCTTGTGCGGAACTCGACCTGGTGCCTTTGAAAGAGAGCTGACATTTTCCAGATTGCTTGTCGGTGTCAAGAACGTATCGTGGAAGCCACGGCAAACAAAATTGCCATGTTTTGCCAAGTCGAGCCATCGCAGGTCATCGCGGTGCACGATGTCGAGTCAACATACCATGTGCCGCTTCTTCTCCAAAAGCAAGGACTTGTCGACCAGATTCGCGAGCTATTCCGTCTCGACACCTCCTCTATCCCTCAGGCCCTCGTCAAAAAGGGTGAAGCAACATGGCACGACTGGAATGCGTTGACGACATCACAAGAACGTTTCTTGGAGTCAGAGACAATCAACATTGCCCTAGTTGGCAAATACACCAACCTACACGACTCATATTTGTCCGTAAGCAAATCTCTCGAGCACAGCGCCATGGCATGTCACCGCAAACTCAAAACAGTCTGGATCGACGCCAGCAATCTCGAAAAGGCAACCTTGGAAGCCTCACCCGAGTCCTACCATAAGGCCTGGCATGATCTTTGCACAGCAGATGGCGTTCTTGTTCCTGGTGGCTTCGGTCACCGCGGAACAGAAGGTATGATAGCCGCAGCAAACTGGGCACGTACCAAGCCTAAACCATACCTCGGAATCTGCTTGGGAATGCAACTTGCAGTGATTGAGTATGCTCGGAACGTGTGCGGAATGAAGTCGGCCGGATCCATCGAGTTGGATGCGCAAACTGATAACCCGGTGGTGATTTTCATGCCGGAAATCGACAAAACCACCATGGGCGGCAACATGCGACTTGGCCTGCGAGCTACCAATTTCCAGGATGGTACAGAATGGTCGCGTCTGAGGAAATTGTACAACAACCAGCCCAGCATTCTCGAACGACACCGCCACAGATATGAAGTCAACCCCGAGTATATTGAGCGGCTCTCGGAAGCCGGTCTCAACTTCATCGGCAAAGATGACAAGGGTGAACGTATGGAGATTGTGGAGCTGAAAGATCACCCTTTCTTTGTCGGCGTTCAATTCCACCCAGAATATCTCAGCAGAGTTCTCCGGCCTAGTCCGCCTTATTTGGGCTTCATCGCCGCGAGCGCTGGACTTCTGCAGCAAGCTACTGCTGCAACACTGGCTAAAGCTGCCTCGGCCAATGGTAAGGGCAATCACACGGGACAAACTAACGGTGTCGACAATGGATTGGTGAATGGAATGTCTCAGGTCTCGCTTTCGGACTCAACTTCTGGGTTCTAGACGAAGAATGAAGGAAATCTTTCAACGGCGCATGTTTCTGGTGAACGTGGACTAGACTGGACTTGGTAGAGTGCTGGAATTTGCGACCCGGGTTGACTTCAAAGTCAAGGTACAACTATCTATCGATGGTTTGGTGTTAAACGTTGTTACGAAATTGTTCGCATTAGAGCATTATGCCGTATCGTGTCATGATCTATCTTAGCTGGCATACAAGCCCAGCATTTTGTCGTTAACTTGGCGGTCACCAAGCACGACTACATGTATAGACCCAGTACAATATACATAATGAGACATCATCTCACATGGACTCGTCTACTTTTTCTTCTTCCGACCAGCCTGCCGACTCCCACTTCCACCTGGCACTCCAATACCATCAGTGCCGTCGTAAGCCTTGACGCTGACTTGTGCAGTTTTCCCAGTTTTCCCAGGCACTTCAATCAATTCCTCCGCGTCACCATGTTCAGACAGCACAAGGTTCTCTCTGATGTTCGCTCTCGCCTCTTCGTCTCGGTAGGACGAACCTGGCATGGCATCGCCAGCATCTTCTGACCCTCCAGCCCACAGCCGCTGCCTCTCCCTATCAACCCATTGTCTCCAGGGCTTGTAGCAGAGCACACTGATCCCGCCAAACACGACGAAACTCGCGCATATAGACCCGCCGATGATTTCGTAGTTGTCGCCTGCTGTCTCGACGCCGTCCCAGAATTTGCCGGTAGGAGTCGCGACGTTGAGGATCATGGTCAGAAGCTGGATGACGCCGATGATAATGGCGCATATCACAGTCAGAGTCGTCAGGACGATGGAGTAGTACAGGAATGTTAGGGGGTCTTTGACACGTGGTGCTGGTTGTTCGGCGTCCGGTCGTGCAGGAGTGTGTTGCTCAACGTCCACCACTCCATCCACATCGGGCGTAATTCTGTCTGTATCTGCTGGCAAATCGACATCGGCCTCCATCGACTCATCTCGCTGACCTTGGCTCTCAGAGTGAGGCTTCTTGTCATCAGGGCCGGACATGCCCATAGGCGCGACATACAAACTCATCATCAACGCCCCGTCAATAGTATCGACAAGACACATCCCAGCCGTAAAGAGCACCGGGAATACCAATATCAACCACATACTCGTCCCCTTGGCTCCCTGTATACTACTGATTCCCAACAATGCAATCTCGGAACTGGTATCGAAGCCCAGCCCAAACAGCACACCTAAGGGATACATTTTCCAGGGACGATCAATGAGACGAAATGCCGACTTCAGCACGCGGAACAAACACCCTGCCCCTTCGATCTTCCACGCCTCAGCGGCCTCTTCGTGCGGTCGAAGACGAATGACTTTTCGGATCTGCAGGACAAGTCTGTACAGGATGTACGCGTTCATTAGACCCAAGAGGATCAGAAAGGCGGCGGAGACACTTGACCCTATGATCCCACCTATGTTGCTGAAGCCGTTGAAGCGCTTTGATACGCCGGCTGCGGTGGCAGCGACGACGATGGACGTGACGACCACGATGGTGCTGTGGCCGAGACTGAAGAATGTGCCGACTGTAACGGGACGTTGGCCTGTTGCTATTAGACGGCGGGTCATGAGGTCGATGGCAGAAATGTGGTCTGCGTCCAGGGCGTGGCGGAGACCGAGGGTGTAGGCTAGTGCTGCGGTTGACAATAGTCGTGTGTGTGCTGTTAGGACGAGGGCGCATATCGCCCAGGCGACGAGGTTGATGATGATCAAGAGGGCGATGATCAGGATGGCGGCCAGAGGCAGTCTGCGAAGGTAGGGCGTCCCGGAGTGCACGGTTGATAGGCGGGTGCGTGTTCTGTGGATGAACTTCTTCCATGGCTTTCGGAACTGCTGTTGTGGTGCTTCCATGGTGGGAGGTGAAGTGGTCTCCATGATTCTTCTTTTTCTCGGTGAGCTGCACCCTCTGCTACCGGCGTACTTAACTCGACTCCTCGCCGTCGGTCAGTGCCTCGTCTCCTGGCACGCACAGCTTGTCTCGGGCACCACACCTACCAACTGGCTCTTCTCTCGCTCACTCTTGAGGAGGCAAGTAGGAGCAAGCTTTTCAAGTCAGGCCGGTCACAGCTAGCACGCCATGATGTATTCCACTCGGCTCGTATCCGAATGTGCTCTTCAGCCAATAATAGCGTACGTGTTTCCCCCTCCAAATTGCGGGGAGATTTTCTGATTAGCGATAAGAAAAAAGCGACAGGGGTAACCGGACGGTACCTAGGCAATATAATATACAATGGTAATAGTCATAAATACTGGCGCCATGACTTTTTTCGGGGTCTAGAGTCAGCTTCACGGCTTTTGATCACCGAGGGTCCTGGTGATATATACTCGGCCCAAGCATTGCAACGACCCTACCTTGACACCGTCTTCTCGAACCATAGCTGACGACGCTATCCAAGTCTGGACAACATATCGGCCTATGAATACAGGATAATTGATCATCGAGGAGGACGTCGCATCGCCATGTCGTGGCCACCTCTCAAGGATCGCCTGCTGAGTCTGCTCGTGCCAGGCTTTATCCTTTGGCCGAGTGTCAAGTGTGAGTCGAAATAGGAAGCCCTTGAATGCCCAGGTTCGCAATATCTGACAAATTGCCATGCCAGCCTTTGTCATCACTGCTTTTCAGTTCTACATTCTGCAAGCCCACATTCCCTCGGCTTCGAATTTCCAGCAGGTCAGGGATGACGCGTTCTCCAAGTTCTGGGCCAAATTGAATGGTGGGATGCACATACCTTTGGGGAGACATTATAGCTAAAGTTGAGGTTGCAGCACCTGTTGATCCGCCTCCGCCTCCAGTAGGCTCCATGACTCTGGTGCCGCCAATCCTATCCCGGGCGCATGGTGTGGTTCTTGATATCGGTCCTGGATCCGGTACTCATGTTGGGGATTTTTCAGACAATCCCAATATTACCACTATCTTCGGCGCCGAGCCAATGTCGGGTCTCCACCCAAATCTGCAACGGAGTATCAACGAGGCGAAGCTTTCTGGCAAGTACCACATTCTGGGCTGTACCGCCGAGAAGAAGGATCTCCTGGCAGCACTGAAGAAGGAAGGCGTAAGAGCGACAACAGAAATCTTCGACACCATTGTCTGTGTCCGTGTCCTGTGTTCTGTGCCGAATGTTGATGAGACAGTGACAGAATTCTACTCTCTTCTCAAACCTGGAGGTCAGTTGATGGTGGTTGAGCACATCAGAAATCCCTGGAAGAAGAATGGCAGTGTCCTTGGTCGATTGGCACAGTTGTTTTGGTCGGCTTGGGGCTGGACGTTTTTCATGGCCGCATGTGAGTTGAATCGAGATACTACTTTATCGTTGAAAAGAGCGGGAGCTTGGGAAGCAGTTGAATTGAAGACGCATTTTGAATGGGCGGCTCTGCCGTATGTTTCTGGCACGCTGACCAGAGTGAGGTGACTGAAACATGCAACGGTATGAGACTGGGCGCTTTTGCATAGGCACTCAAGAGATATATATACGAATGCGCGGTTTTGTTGGAGCATGGCGCTGAGCATAGATGGCTGCTGCATGGGGAGAGCCTTGTGAGAGTGAGGCAGAAGTGGAAATCGAGCGCCCTCTTGGCTGACAGTCCGTCGAGACATCTCATCGAGCAGGGTTGTCCAGGACCCGGGTATGTGTATTTTTGGCTGTGTGCTGTCAAGGCGAAGACGCGGCTAGTCATCCACAAATTGAGATGCAGTTTGCGAAGGTCCATGCAGACAGACACCGCACCGCAATCATGGTTGGAGATTGAGACGAGGGAACATCAGTGACGTACTTAAGTTAGTGCAGGCGCGCCCAAAGCCCCTATTGAAAAGGGAAGTGTGTTGTCGTGTTTCAAGGACGTGTCATATCTTAACCATAAATCTACAACTCTTTTCTCTCCTTTCACAATAACTCATTCTGCGATACAGAAATCAGTATTGTACACTACGACTTCAACATGGCTCCAGGCGCACAAACTGTACTCAACTTCCGTCCTCCCTCACCCGAAATTGGTTCCAAAGCCGACTTTGTCCCACCTACCATATCCTTTCTACAAGGCAAATGGTACATCACACACTCGACTCTTCCCATGTGGAAATCGAATAGAAACGTCACAGTCACCTACACGCCCCTTCCAAACAATGGCGATGTCCTGGATGACCTCGTCGAGTACCAACCTCTGAAGTCGGATAAGCAGAAAAAGTTGGAAGGCTACGATACTCCTGACGCCAATGTCAGCGCCTCGTACAGTTGGCGTGGCAGAGGCTTATTGAAACTGATCACCAGCCACTGGCAAGTTCTTGGGTATGGCGACGAAGATGATGGTTGGATCGTTACCTACTTCTCAAAGACCCTGTTCACCCCAGCTGGTCTCGATATCTACTCTCGACGCAAAGGCGGTCTTTCCGAGGGACTACTGCTTCGAATCCGGAACGATCTGAGGAAGATCAATGACGAGAACATCAAGATACTGGCAGCGTGTATGTTTGCCGTTCGTCACGACTGGGAAAAATGAAGATGAAGATGAAACTACATATCATGCGATTCACGATTTATGACGAGACAAGGCGCAATTGGAATCTTCAGCGCTGTAATACCATCCACCATCAAGCAACTCTTGTTCCATGCGTGCCCATTTCTGGACCTTTCCTCCGTCGGTCGTCTTCAGATCCAAATCGGCGAGTTTGACGTCTACCAAGTCTACACCACCGCCTTCGTCCCGTCTCCGCAGAACCAGAAAAACACTGCAGTCTCTCAATGCCATGGCCAAACCAAAGTCTTTCCCAGCAGGGGTTTGAAAGTCCTCCAACCCCACCGATCTATGCGCTTGCTGGAGCGCCTTCAGATGTGACAACACAGGCTGGACTTTTGCCTTAAATGTGGCCGCAAATGCCTGAACACCTTCTTGCATTGGCCAGATGTTAGCCAGGGCGCCCTCGAGAATGTTACCCGATTCGAGAAGATCCATTGGACAGAACCCGGAATCACCTCGACCCTGACGCAATTTTGTTCTTCTGCGCATTGCATTCAACGCACAAGTTCGGCAGTTTCGTGCATCTCTGGGTGCGCTGGGACTCTGCACCAACCACTTTGGCTTGAATTCGACCAACCAATCGATTCCTGGACCATGGAGATTGGGCATCAAGATGCCATATTGTTCCTCTTCATAAGGCGGCAGATAGACGTGCCGTCTGTGATGGTGCCTGATCTTCCAATTCGGCCTGCTTTGTGCGTTGACGTCGTTAATCGACAGAGCGGATAGATCTACACTGTCCATTTCCACCAGCTCTCGATTCGCAGCTTCAATCATCTCTGGGTTCAACTCATACAGTGCCTGCTCCATGAGTAGAGCCTCGTGCCCGGCAAACAATGGTACTATGCGCTCTCTGAAGTCAGACATGGTCTGAACAGCCGGTTTTGTGGAGGGCAAATCCTTGCGCAAACGCATAACGTAGCAGTGAGAATGCGCTTGCAGTGGTGCAGGCGATGTCACCGACACGCTGTATATGATGTTGGCGGCGCCTTCGGCCAGGTAATGCAGTTCGAGACTGGCACCACCAAGAGCCGAAGGGCGGCTTGGTAACGATTGGTGTTCCGTCGTCATAGTTCTCGGTGTAGCACCATCTGACGAGTAAAGCTGTTGACAATAGTGGTGCTGGTAGAAGATGATCCCCAAACTCCTTGATTGAGGCTGTCTCTTGAGATCCTTTTCTATCCGAAGTTGTCGACTCTAGACCTTGCCATACTTGATTTGCCTGTTCCCAAAGCCACCCCACCAACTAAGGACAGTGTGAAGCGAACCTACGTCGTAAAACGAATGTGTGAATTCTAGAGAATCATGTCGGAAAGTGAACGTGAGTTTTGACGTACAAAAAGTTATGAGGTTTGAGAAGCAGAAGCGGCCAGAGTTGAAGTTATCAAGCGATTTGTTTCTCCACAGTCGATCGTTCTTGGAGAGACGACGCCGGACATGGAATGACATCTCCTTGGGTACGGTACGTTCCTCCGCCATCACGGCGTCTACAATGTCCTCGAGCAAACAATTGTCGATACTTTGATCTCCACATAGTCGACGGTCTGATACTGCATCATTGATCTCAGTAGGGAGGGACATCCGAATCAATTCGCAGACTACGCCTTCTGGTCCGCCTGCGGTACACGACGACAAGGAGACACAAGTCCCCAGTATCGACTTACAAGACCTCTCAGTTAGCCCCTCCAAGTACATCTCAAAACAGCCCAGTGAGAAATTGAGAGTCTGTGAACAGCATCGAAGGTATCTATTCACGGAGAGAAGTACTATCTACTTCCTTCTGTGCGTTGCCCTCAATACTCGACAAATCCAAGCCCAGTCCCGCTAGCCTGACCCTCTCCCCAGCACTGCGTCACGGTCACAGCACGGTTGCAGCACTAGCAACAATGTCCCAACCGTCAACCCTAACGACCGACCTCAAGCCACACCTTGCCCTCATCACCGGCGCCACAGGCGGCATTGGCAAAGCGACAAGTCTCGCCCTCGCACGCCTAGGCTGCTCAATAGCAGTACACTACAACAGCGCCGCGGACACTGCGCGCGAACTCGTCGAACAACTTCAGCACCTCGGCGTAAAGGCATCGGCATTCCAAGCAGATCTGAGTTCATACGATGCCGCACGCAAATTGCACGCCGATGTCGTCCGCGAGATGGGCAAGCCGACGATCCTGTTCAACAACGCTGGGTTGACGATGGGAAAGAGTGGTGTCAAAGAGGTAAGTCTCCCACCAAAAAGTGTTCGGTGGTCACCCATAGCATACCTAGGTACACTCTTCTGACCGCTCGCCACGCGAGTTGTAGATCACAGATATTTCGATCGAGGAATTTGAGCAGACGTGGCGCGCCAACTGTGGGACTGCTTTCCTCCTCACACAGCTTTGCATACCGGATATGGTGGAGAAGGGATGGGGACGTGTGATTTTCTGCTCCAGCGTCGCTGGGTTCACGGGCGGTGTTGTTGGTCCACATTATGCGTACGTCTTTCCTCCCCTTTCCATCCCTGGTACGTGGTGTCTGGTTGGCCGAAATCTTGACTGTTTGTTCTGTTGCTAGATCCTCCAAATCCGCAATGCATGGCCTGATACATTGGTTGGCTGGGGCTTATGGCAAGAAAGGCATCACTGTCAACGGTGTGGCGCCGGCCCTGATCGAGGAGACGAAAATGCTGCCTGGAAGTAATGCCGAACTTGCTGCGAGTATGTGCTGACATCCACCTACTGGGCGACCGAGTGACTGACAACACAACTTGCATAGGAATCCCGATTGGTAGACTCGGCAAGCCCGAGGAAATCGCTGAGACGGTCGTCTGGATGGTCAAGACCGGGTATGTGCATAACAAGGTCATTGCTGTTGATGGTGGGTGGTTCATACAGTAGCCACGGATGCGCCTCAGATATGTTGGTGATGAGAAATACTCGATACCGCAAGCAATGCAAGGTGTATCGGTTCAACCGCCTCCCTCCTTCTTCTTCCTGGCCTCTTCTTCTCTCTCCTTCTTTCGCTGGAGATACCTCTCTTTAGCACCCATCTTGTCAGCCTCCGTGACCTTACTCTTAGTCTTGTCTTGTATTGCGTTCTCTTCTTCCTGGTCCGCCTCAGTCTGTTTCGCAAGCATCTCCTCAACCTGTCGTTCCACCATCCGTGACTGTC
This sequence comes from Exophiala viscosa, assembly GCF_022695815.1. NCBI lineage: Eukaryota > Fungi > Ascomycota > Eurotiomycetes > Chaetothyriales > Herpotrichiellaceae > Exophiala > Exophiala viscosa. The sequence continues at coordinate 1,031,334 of NW_026944356.1, read as the reverse complement.
TTTCGCGCTGGGCGTGTCGTGCATCTTGCGCCTTGGAAGACTTCCGGTACTCCTCGGGACGAGCTGTGTCTTGTTTCTTCGCGTCTTGCTCCTTGCCAGGTTTCTTCGGAGCGGAGTTCAGCCCGGCAGAAAGGAGCTGTCTCTTGTCGACAACTTCTCCGTCGTCATTTACAACGACTCTCGTTCCCTGCTCGTTCAATTCTTCCGCGATCTTCGCTTCAGATTTCTCTTCTTCAATCTCTGCCTCCTCTGTTGACCCGCTCTCTTTCTTCTTTGCGGCTTGTTCTTCTGCTTCCTGGATCATGCGCATCCTCTCCTCGTCCTTCTGTAACATCTGTTTATGAAATGCCGTCATACCACCGCCCTTTCTTCGCCGCTCTTCTTCGATTTCCTCACGCTTCTTCTCTTCCTCTGCTAACAGTCTTACTTCCTCTTGCTGCTTCTTGTATGCTTCGGTCACGAACTTTTCTTTGTCTGCAAACTCATCGCCTTCAGCCTCTCTTTCTCGTTGTAACAGTTTCTCCCGCGCCCGTAGTTGGTCTCGTTTGCGAACCTCGGCACTTTGCAGCAGCGAGCCGATATACTTGGGTCCTGACGCTTCTTCCTTGGTCGACTTCTTCTCTTTGGCCGCGTGGAACGTGTCGTATACGGCGTCATAGTCGTAGACCGATTTGTCTATAGTCGAGGCTTCCTTATCATGCAGTTTCGCACTTCGCAGTGCAGAAAGGTTGGTGTACTTGTCGGCACCATTTCCTGGCGCCGCAGGTTTTCCCTTCGCAGTTTGTAGCCCATATTGTTGAGGTGTGTCTTGAGAAGGCTCGTCAGCATCGTCATCGTCGAAGGCGCTCAGAGGTCGGAGAGGCTTGGAGGATTTCTTTGCGCCATATTGTGGTGGAGGGACGGTCTGTGAGGTCTCCTCCTCCTCGTCGAAGAAGCCTTTTCGCTTTTGTGGAGGTTTGACACCACCAGACTGCGGCTTGCCAGCCTTCAGTCCGAAAGCAAGGGCAGGCATCCTCAATCAGTTAATATACGGTCGAAGAGTCGACGGAACAGAGCGATGTATGAAATTTGGCTGCAGAGTAGTCATCACGTGACGGTATGCACAAGGCTGAAGCTAGCCTGATCAGATATTCTCTGCTGGTCCGTTTCCGGCGTCCATCTCAGCCTCGTCCGACATCTAGTCTCCCACGATATCTCTCACGTTCACAGATATATGCCAACAAACACGAATTTCACGACGCTGTCCGCGACAGACGTACCCAGGCTGAGCTGAAGTCGCCTGTGCCATCATCACCATTGCAACATGTCATACTACTTCGTCATCATCTCCCCAACCGACACGCCGCTCTTCGAATTAACGTTCGGCACCTCCAAAGCTGGCGGCGATGGCGTCGCTCGATTTCGCAACGGCGAAACATCGCGGTACATGAACCAATTCGTCGTGCACGCCGCCCTAGACGTTGTCGATGAAGTCCAATGGTTAAGTCCGAACATGTGGCTCAAGGTTATCGATAACTACGCCCCGACAAACTCACACATCAGCTGCTTTATCACGGGGACGAACGTGCGATTCATGCTTCTTCACCAACCTTCCGCCATGACCAACGCATCCGCTGGGAATCGCGCCTCGACTATATCCGCGACATCGATTCCTCAGAACCCGACCAGCCCTCAGACCGAGGAGGCTATTCGCCAGTTCATGACCGAGGTTTTCGAAGTGTGGGTCAAGACGTTGATGAACCCCTTTTACAGTGTCGGGAAACCTATCAAGAGTCCCGTGTTCAGACAACGAGTCACTGCTGCTGGCCGAAAGTGGTTATAGTTGTGCTTCGACCACGTATCCTTTGTGTGGCTATTGTTTGCGGTCGTCGATTTCAAACAAAGGAAGGCAAGCCCCCATTTTAGCAAATCTGATGCGCGGCCAACCACAAATTACTCATTATCCATGGCCCTGATTGAGCGACAGTTGGAACAGATTCCCTCAGTGTCGAGCATTGGACTTCACAATCCCGGCTCAAGCAGCTCATTTGGCCTCGTCCGCGTCGAGTCAGCTTCAGCGGCATATGCTGTCCGCCACAGCATATACTCGAACATAAGGCCCCGCGGATCCATCAAACTTAAGGAGTAAATGCGACTACATCCTTGTCGCCGCTCAAAAGCTTACATCACCATTTCAGACGACATCGAGCCGTGCGATTTCAGGAAGAACCTGCTCCAAATATCATCCACGAAACCATGGCCCCCATATATCTCCACCCCAGATCCTACGCCCCGTCCATCATCCGCCGCTCAGCAGCCAACTACCTCGACTGGCCCTTATGGGCGCAGATCCTGCTTCCAGTCCTCGCAGTCACCCTCTGGGTTCCTGCATACTTTGTCGTCGAACTCGTCAAGGACTTCTCCTGCTTTCGTTCAAGGGAAGACTAAAATGCACAGCGATAGAGTATATTTTCAGGGACTCAAAAGCGAGTCAGGTCGTCCGAGTTGGGTAAGTCCTCCAGGGCCGATAAAAGATCCTTAGGATTGTACGGTTACCACTGGCAGGGCTGCACAAAGGGCTGGAGGAAAGTTCTTCAGATTCTTTTGTACCGAAACCTCCAAGATAGCCACCCGTTGAAGGGGCTACCCATAGCGGTCTCTTCTTTCATGACCAGAAAAGGCCTGGGTTCTCAAATTGAAACCCCATTTTGCCTTCTCCAAACGACATTTGTAAAACAGACATGTTACCGCTCACTAAGACAATGGCGCAAAACCCGCTTCAAAATCGTATACTTTGTTCATTACGGCCGTCAAATCATTGAACATCCAACCACTCTCAACAATGATGCCAGACATCCTCAAAACAACCAGAAAGCCCCGCCAGGACAGCATTTCGTTCCTGCCCAGGCTTTTGGGAGGGTATCTTGCTTTTGACGCAAAGAGCTGATCCATCCGCATTGCTGGTGCAACATCGAACAGGACTCAGCTTGTAGAAGCCCGTGCGACGTCAACCGCGACTAATCCTCCACAAAACGTGCAAGTAACACAGACATGAACAGAATTTCCTCCAGCTTCGGCAATGTCATACTCAGACTCTCCGAACAAAATGCAAACACCAATACATCCCGCCTGCAACTTCCCAATCAGATTGAAAATAGTGCCACCCATCGAAGCTCAATTGTACTTTTAGAGTGTTTGAGACTTTTAATTCGACGTTTGAAAGTCGGTCTCTAGCAAAAGACAACTGCTCCAAAGGCATAGCAAAAGGGAAGGAACGCAGAACAGTCCGAAACCCGTATGGCTCTTGGACGCGAAAAAGAATCGCCGAGATCACCTGCCCCAGTATCGGTAATCCCGGTATTCAGGACGACAGCTCAGAAGATAGTGAGAAGAAGAGAATGAGAACGAAGGTGCGCGCCGGCTGCGCAAAGTGGAGTCCGGCTCGTGCACTTCAGGCCCCTGCGATGTCCTCGTATCCTTTGTAGTCCACACTCTGGCGGCGGGTGGTATATTCATAGCTTTGTCGACTGACACTCGGGGCTCGACTGGGTTGTCTGCTCGATCTGACACTTGGTATCCTGTCTTCCGCATAAGAAGCGCCAGAAGGCCGTCGCGATGCGTGAGTAGGATCGCGCTCTTTACCTCTGCTGGAGATGCCGCTTGATAAGCTCTTTCTCGATTCGCGACTGTTGATACTTGGAGCACGGTCAATCGCCTTCTGCTCTTTGACATGCTGTTGTCCTTCGGCGCTGACAGACAGGACGAGGCCATTGACATTGATGCTGAGAGGACGGCCTTTCTCCATATAGTCCTTTGGAATGCTCATATTAAGTCCGCCTGGGAGAGTAATGCTTGTCCTCGTGCCGCTTGTATGACTTCTACCACGTCCAGACGAATCCTTGGAGGAAGACTGGAGACTTTTGTGACTGTAACTGCTGCCAGTCTCGGACTTGGAGCTCGTGTTTCCCTTGTTGAGATTGCGGAGGGCTTCAGCAGTCAGTTCACTCGAGGTCTTGCTCCTGCGGCGAATGTACTCTTCAACGTCGTCCGCTTTCTGCTCCAACGGCACTGTAGCCAGTGTACTCCGACGAGGTGCTTCATGGACTTTGCTCGAAGCCACTTTCGTTGTTGCGTTCGGTGTAGTATAGTTTCGCGCTAAGCCGGGTCGATCGCGGCTATCAATGTAGCCTGGTCCTCGGTATGAAGACGGAGGAAGCGATGGAGGCTCTCGTCTATCCTTGGTGCCAGCAGGAGGACCGCGAGACTTGGGCACGTCAACGTGTTCGTCATCGTAGTGATCTGATTCATAACGACGCTCACGTACAGGCGGCTCTGAGGGGTGGTATGTTTTTGCCCTTCTATTGCTCGGCCTACGAACAAGAACAATCTCGGGTTGTTGCTGCTTCAATGGAGGTGGAGGTGGCGGTGGCATAGCAATTCGGTCACTCTCAACGGTGCGAACTGATTGCCGTGAGGCGAGTATAGGCCGGCTTTCTCTCGGTGAATCTCTTTCTAGCCTTGCGGTGGTGCCATCAGGATAGCTCTGTCTGATGACTGGGTCGCCATAGGTGCTCGATCGTCTCACTGGACTAGGTCGACGACTTCCTCGACTGGGAGGACGATCCATCGGATGAGGCGCATCGACGTATTGCGGGAACTGTTGATAGCTAAAGGAGCTGCCTGGTAACGGTGATGTCGGAGTGTATGAGTAAGTTGGGGGATTGAATGACACTGTTGGTGTGACTGGAGTTGCCCATCCAGGTGAGGCGACGACCGGCGTGCCATAAATAGCCGGAGTGAAGTAGTGCGCGGGTGGCTGGTGTGCTGAAGCCATGCTTATGGGTCTAGGCTGCCTCTCTAAAGACGGTCGTCGTGGACGACTCGATAGCGCGGCATCGTCTCTGACGCCTCTCGGTGCGCTTTGTCTGACCGAATCAGGAGATGATGGTGAAGGAGCGAATTTTGATGTCCGGGACCTTTCTTGTTGGATGTCGATGTGCTCGCCGTAATGATCGCAAACTTGACAGGTACCCCACTTATGGACGATGGCTCTGGCCTTGGCCGGTCGTGGTTCAGCATTGAGGTCCTTGTCATCTCGAGAAGATGACTGTCGACGTGTTGAAGGCTTTGCGGGAGCGCTTTGGGGGTTACCATAAGGCTGTCGCTCCCTCTCTGGTATGGCCGTATCGAGTTTCAAATCGAGCATCTTCCTCCGGCTTCGACCTGTTGATTCACTGACTAAAGTGTCTGCTCGACTAGCATAGCCTGAGTCAATGGCATCGCCTGAAATTCTCTGTTCACGCGACCTGATAGTCAATTCTTGCTGAGGTCGCTTAATGGCCACATTGGCTGTTGTTCGAGAACCAGGGAGAGCTGTTTGGGCATCATCATCCCAATCCTCAACACTAGCTACACGAGGTTGACGACGGCCAGTCTCTGGCATGAGCGCGGTATTCGCGATAATCAATGACCGAAGACTGCAAGGGTAAGTTGGATGTACTGTGTAGAGCAGATCCCAGTGAGGAATGTGGTCCTTGAGGTGGACGGTTCAGCGGGGTAAAGAGTTGCCAGGGTTATGGTATCTCTTTCTCCAGGCTTATCCACCGCCCAGAATGGATTGACGATTAGCGTGGAGTACTTTTGGCACGGGTGAAAAGTCCAGGCGCGGCTCGCGGCTGCTGGCTCGTTCCGGGCAGTCTCTGCGTGGGCTGTGGCTACCCCGTTGCTTTGCTTCTTTCTTGCCCGTGACGACAATATTGTCGCTGTCCTGTAGAATGTTGGGTTTGCGGGATATACTTGATTTTCCCTATATTCCCAATTTTCAATCGTGCTCGTCGTGATGGGCGGCCATGCCGCGTGGATATCTCGCTCAATGGACCCAGGTCACTTCATGCTCTGCGCTTTTCTGGTTGTCTTGTGATTGAGCCGATGAATTGCAGCTTTTGTGTTCCGCATCCGACGTTGTGTCAATATGCTCGTAGATGATCTGCACGATTCCGGTCGCACGGCACGCTGTGCTTCGGTCGATGCAATGCGTTCAGCAGCGCAAGAAGGCTCAATCGCGATCGTATTCTTCTGAGGTCGATGTGACTGACATGGTATCGTAGAGAATCTCGATTTGTTTGTCAATTGTCCGCGTACGAGAATGAAGGAGAAGCGCAGATACTTGGAAATGCGAAAAGGACACTTCGTGTGGAGAGATGCTGGTGTGCGCCAGAGGACGAGAGAGTGTGGAAAACGAGAGAAGCTCGAATGCGTCTATGCTAATTCTCGTTGAACACTTAGGAAAAAGTCACTCTCATCAACGCCACCACGCGTTAAGTCCAGGCAGGCGACGCGGACAGATTGAACCAGATGGAAAGTTGAGTGGCAGACAAGTCCTGCCTGGTGGTGACTGCAGTATGACGAACGGTAGAGGTTGGAGAGAGCAATAGTCGTCAACTACTCGCAGGAAGCAGGGTTCGGTGGAAGTTGAACATCCCGCTACTGGCGAGACCGACCATTTCCTGCGTGAGAAGCTAATGGTGAGATTGTGTTAGAGCCAACCGGTATGCCATTAGCTGCGTGATATGCGGGCTGGTGTATGTTGCTGCCTTGTGAATGGACAATACAGGCCAATTGAAGCCAGACGCTTCTTCTTCGCGAGTAAGACTTTGCAGGCTCCAGACTCCAGAGAAGGCACCTGCAGGAAGGAAATCTTCATCAACACCCGCTTCGCCAATTGATGACAAGTGCCCAGAAGCAAGGGGCCATCACTCATCGCCGTCTGGCATTCCTATCTCACCCCATTCTGCTTAAACGTCAGAAGCGTGCGGTTTTGATGGATGGTGGCCAGTACAATTTCCAGGCTTACAAGAATAAGCAACTGTGGCCTTGGACAGCGTCACGCCTGCGTCGTTGTTGGCCTCAGCATCCCAGCATGCTCCAGGTTTCACGAAACGTGGAGTTATGGTGTATGGTGTTTGGACAGTGGAGCATGTTGTGATACAGCATTGCTGATGCCACTCTGGTTGAAAGAACAATGCGGGGTGGCTGCCTGCATGCATGTTCATGGTATTGAGACAATGCCTATAGAGGATGCCCCTACATTGTTCGCTTCGAAATGGTCATGCGAGACCTTCATAACACGGAGAGATCTTTAATTCTTTATGTGCTGTCTATGGGTCTGGATCGGTGTATATCGAATCAGATGCACCACCCATTGCAAACACCCACAGCAGTCTCAATATCTTACACTTTCTCCTTTCATTCGGCTCGTAACCAAACATTCTCACCCATCAAAAGCCGCGGCCTTTCCTCCTCAAACCCAGGTGGTGGCACGAGTAATAAAGCTCCATCCATGGCCGCCCAATGCACTGTGACGTTGAAAGCATAACCCTCCCCTGACTAATATCTAGTCCGTACAGGTGCATGAACTGCCGCCAGCCTCGAGAGTGCCCTAGGAGCACATCATCCGGTTTGCCAACCCCATGGAGAATCGGATCAAGCTCGGATTAATCATTTTCGGCTGGACAAAGTCCGGATGGACCCAAGTCGATCAGTCAACTAATATCCCTGTCGCTTTCTGCTTCTTGACCATGGTCGGAGCCATGCGGCTGTACGTGGTGCAGCAATGCATTCCGACTTTTCCCGCTGCAAATCCTGATCATACCCGTAATGACGCTATTATCGCCTCGTTATGCTGTCGACATCCGGCGTGTTACATGCGCTGCACCGGTGTTAGGCCGAGCAGAGTCATGCCATTCCACAAGACCTGTCGAGCAGCTTCGTATAATGCCAGACGAGCTTTCTGCAATTCGGGCTCGCTTCCTACGACTTGCAGATGGTCATAACTTGAACTCAGAGCATGAGCCATTTTGAATAGATATGTCAGCAACGTCGATGGCTCGCGGGTCTTGAGCGTATTGAGCACCACATCAGGGTATTGCGCCAGCGCTCTGGCTAGGTTGATAGCATGGCTTTCTTGCAGCAATGACAGGTCAGCCGAACCCAATGCACTCAAGTCTGCATTGGCTTTGCGTTCGATCGAGCACAATCGTGCATGCGCATATTGCAGGTATGGGCCTGTGTCTCCCTCGAATGCAGTCATCTGGTTGATGTTGAATTCATAACCGTTCCGAACCTTGCCTGTCAGATCTTGCACCATGATGGCAGTGATGGCAAGAATGTCCGCCACAGCATCTGGGTCTTCCAGAGCATTGTACTTGTTTTCGTTCTTCATCATTGTCTCAAGCATCGTGTCCTTGACCGTCTGGATGATATCGTCCAGGAACTTCACCGTGCCTTTGCGCGTGCTCATACCTTTGACCATGCCAAAAGAGATATGCTCACACTTTTCGGCTACATCTTTATGACCACTGATATCGGTTGTTTTGAATAGTTGTGCGACATGCTCATTCTGCTGATCAGCAACAACATAGATCATCTTGTCAAAGTGGTACTGGTCGTGGCGCTCCAGGATCGCAGCCAGATCTCGCGTCAGATACAGAGGAGTGCCATCTCTCCGCACAATGATGGCTTTGTTCAACTTTTTGGCTCCAAATTTGGAAAAGTCTATCAGCAGAGCACCATCTGACTCCTCTGCGATATTCTTTGCCAGAAGATTGTCGAGGACTTTCTTGATGTTTTCTGCTTTCACTTGCGATTCGCCCGAATACACGTCGAATTCGATATTTAGTCGTGCATAGGTCTTCTGGTATTTGCCAATACTCATGTCTCGGAATTTCTGCCACAGAGCAAGCGCCTCCGGATCTCCATCTTCCATGCTCTTGAAATATTTCCGAGCCTTTTCGTCCTCACTCTCCTCAACAAGGGGTGTGAGCTTCTGTTCCAGTTCAGTGACGTCTTCTCCCTTGGCCTTCTTTTCCTTGATCTCCTTCTTCAACTCATTGATAGGTTCGTCCTGCGCGCTCTTGATCTTGTTTATCTGCACATAAACCTGGAAAAGATGTGCAATAGAGTTCTTGTCCAGCTCCTCTTGGCTTCCGAACTGTTTGAAGCCGTTGGCCAATAGACCGTATTGCTTGCCCCAGTCTCCCAGGTAGTTCATCCTTATGACCTCCCACCCCATAATGGTGTACAGCTTCGCAAGAAAGCCTCCGATGATCGTACTTCGGAGATGGCCAGCATGGAACTCCTTTGCGATGTTTGGCGACGAGAATTCCACAATGACCCTCTTTTGGCCTTTCGAGGGATCCGACGGGTCTTTCAGGCCTGAAACTGGATTGGTGCCGTATGCTGTCTTACTCGTCAGAATTTCGGGGATGAGCGTCTTGAGCAGGTGCTCTGGTTTGAAAAAGAATGACACAAATGGGCCATTGGCTATCAGGGTCACCAGTGTATCAACCGAGGTTGGGAAAGATTCAGCGATCTCTTTGGCCAGATCCTGAGGTGGCTTTCCTTTGACTCGCAAGGCGGCCACTGGCAAGTTTAGATCTCCTTTATCCAAAGTGGTTGCCCATAGTAGCAACGGAACAAGTTCAGAATCCTTTCGATTCAGAATCGGTGCTAGCCTCTCTGCAATGTGGTGACGATAAAAGTCGACGGGATTCTTTGCTTTGGCCATCTGCCCAATTGACAGAGATGTGAACCCTTCACTAATCTCTGCCGCCATGTTGTACTTTGCCGCAGAGACAATCGAGAAGCGTTGACACTGCTGATTTGGGACTTTGAGACCTTTGTTGGTGACACTCCTCCAATTGGATCGAGATTGACTTGGCTTCGGAGGACAGCGGTGATCTCGGTGATGGCTCCCTAAGGCTATGCGCTTACGAACCAGGTTACCAGCAGACTTGAGAGGAGAAGAAATGGAAGCAGGACGAGCACAAAAGGACATTGGACATTCTTTTCACAGAGTCATCTTTTCTGATAGTCCGCGAACAGGTTTGAACCAATTGAAAAGTTGGAGCGGAGTGCTTGGCAAAAATATCAAAGGCAGCGACTGGCCATTTTTAAAGCGGCCGGAGATCTCGTTCATTTGCCTTCACTTCATGACTGTTTATCACCACTTCTGCGACGCCAGGCTAATGACTTCTGCGGTGCTTTTGATGTTGTTGGAAAAGATATGCATTTGGCCAAACTACCCCAACCATGTCCGCGGAGTCGACCGCTCCCTTGAAGTCCGAAAGCGTCGATGATGGTGGCGGATGTGAACACAGGTCGAAGCGGTTTCGCTTCAAATCCAGAAGGGAGGATGACCCTCGCAGCGATGAGGACTTGAGAGGACACAAACGAAGCCGAGGCCACGAGTCGTCGCATCAAAGTAGAAAACGTCACAAGTCCTCGAGGCATGCACGGAGCGAGTCACCCTCGCGACATCACTCGAGCTATCTCTCTTCAGACCAAGCCTTTCGAGAGTCATTATTCGACGCACTTGGGGATGATGAAGGAGCTGCGTTCTGGCAAGGCGTCTATGGACAGCCAATACACAACTACCCGGACACTTACGAAGACGAAGAGACAGGCCAACTCGAGCGTATGACCGAAGAAGAGTATGCACAATTCGTCCGCCGCAAAATGTGGGAAAAGAGCTGGGAAGGTATAGAAGCCGCCCGAGAGGAGCAGAAACGGGAGCGGGAGCGTGAAAAGCAAAAGAGGCGTGAAGAGGAGACAAAGAGTAATGCGCAAAGCCAGGGGCCAAAAGACGACTACATTTTCGATATTGAGATCGAAGCCAGCCTTCGCCGAGGTGAGAAGCGAAAAGACCGGAAAAGATGGCAAGCTTTGTGGCAGGGCTATCTGGAGCGATGGGAGGAATTACAAGGACTTGCCCAGCATCGTCAGAAGATGGATGAAGATGTTGAGCAGCTCTTCCTCCGCAATAACATCGCGTGGCCGGTTGAGTCAGGTAAGCGCAAAGATGTCGTCAAGGACGAGGTTGAGCGTTTTGTCAAAAGGGGCACGGCCACAGCAGAGAATGGCGTTGCGAGTCAGGAATTGTTTGTCAACGCCGTCAAAAGCGAACGCGTAAGGTGGCATCCAGACAAGATTCAGCAACGGTACGGGTTCATGGATATCGACGAAAATACACTCAAAGGGGTCACTGCTGTGTTTCAGATATTCGACACATTGTGGAGCGACCTGCGAAATAAGGCAGAATAAGTCTGCGGTTGGCAATGCTTCCATAGGTGGTGAAGACGATGTGTTCAACCTTGTCAGGAAATGCAGGCTACAATGACACTCATACCTTACAAGAAACAAACATCAACTCTGCACATTTCCAAGTCCTCTAATCGCCTGGGCAGGCAAAGCTTCACAAGGTCTTGGCGAAAAGATGACGATGGAGTGATCCCTGTGATTGAGACCTTTCCTTTTTTACTTCATCCTCACTCCTTCCCCTTCTGCTGAGGCAGTCACTCATTCTTCGATACTTCATTCCCCTCACTCATTCTGCGTCGCCGCTTCTCTTGCCACTCGTTTCAAGAGTTGTAGCCGGGATGGTCGCAATTACCACAAGCCTGTGCTTGACGGCCGTTGTCACCTTGAGTTGCTTAAGGAGAACTGAAGCTGCTCGAAGATTCGATCGACGCAGTGACCTTGACGATGTGCCTCCTGTGAACGTCTCCACCTCAGGATGGACAGTACCTCTTCACGGAGGCACGACATGTGACTTGAATGGGACTTGTGAGCGATTTTCAATGGCTCTCACAGACAGCTCGCTAAGATCTTCCTAGGTACGGACTCACTTACCGCTCCGCCTGGGAACAAACCCCTTCAATACCTTGCGGTGGCTCGTGGGGTCTACACCTGGACCTGCACAGGCGGTGGTCCATCAGAGAAGCCCGTCTTCCAGTCTCAGTCGACTCAACTCTACAACGCGGCACCTCTTGTCACTCAACTTGCCAGCGAGGCTGCCTTCCATGCATTGATTCCACAATTGTGTGACTACGACTATGCTCAACTCGAAAACTCGACTCTCGAATGCATGGGAACAATAGGGACAATCAACAACACGGCAATCGTCACTCTTTTCGAGATCGCCACTTTCGCTGCAACCTCGTTCGAATCAATATTGGCTCCAAACGACCCCGAATACAACGGCCCATGGGGTCATTCGATCAGCCCGAGGAAATCATGGGATGTCTATCGTGTGGAAGTTGCTGGGGGCGCTCCGCCACTATGTGGAAGCGAAGAACTTGAATATTCGAGTGACTATGCGGCGGAATACTGGTTCTTCCATGCCGGAAGGGAAGACCTATGGGCGGATATCAACGTCAATATCACATCAGGGAGGACAACTGAAGAGATTTGAGAAACTGGTGGAGATGAGAGGAGCTACGGGAAAAGCAATGGGCATCCGGGACCTTGAGAAACACAAGCAGGAGATGAAAAGCAAGATGACGGATTTCATCAAGATGGGTGAAGCATTCAAGTCTGCAAGATGATCATACGATTTGAGGATGCTTGCAAGCTCGAGGCCAAAAAGACCGGAACATTCCATTATGAGCTTATGAATACTAGAACTTGGGCTTGCTTATCGCGAACCTTGTTGAGGATGATGATGATAATACCATGATGAGACCGTCAATTCATTTCCTTTGTTGCAGGTCCATACCAGGTAGATGGTGGTCAGTACGTAGCTGGGATATGTCTCGTTTCCGTCTCGATACACTAGAGACTGCCGCCGTTATAGTGGAGATTATCTACGAGGTATCCTTCAGTTATAGCTAGCCCCCAGTGATTTTGATGGAGTCTCCAGCTCCAACCCCGCCAAGCCGAAGGATAGGCTCCTGCAAACAGTAACACAAGCGAGCGCCGTCATAGGCAGCCAGTCGCAGGCTCACTAGCCTAAGCCGCAGTCCCCTCCCTCTTCCACCTCTTTCCCCAGTCTATCACACGAGGCCTTGAAGCCATACCAACACCGACCACTCATCCACACTTGCCATCACAATTTCGAATTCTACTCACATCCTACAACCGACGCCACTCTTCACATACCATTCGAATTGACAGGACACTGCTCGACGCCCTCGAATCTCCCTGTGATAGTCAAATCACTCTGATCATCATCTGTCCTGGTTGTCAGTCTCTTAGTCCAACACCGGAGATGCTTCACCACCAATGCAGCGATTATTGGTGAAGCAAATTCCTCATCGCAGCGCATTACCCTGAAGTCCGAGACTTCTCTCTCTTGTTGGAATCTAAAGTCCGGCCTCTGGTCTCTTAACCCATCCCACATAGTCCATCATGGCCTCCGCAATCAACGATGACGAACTGTCAATATCTCTACCCCAGAACGAACATACTAAGTCGAGACCTACCTTACCTTCGATTGCGTCTCCTCCAGCGCGACAAAACCTGAGCCAGACACCCATAGCGGAATCTCCGGGCACCGTTCGAGCCATGAACCGGCTACATCAGTACACCTTTGTGCGCAATATTGGTGAAGGCTCATTTGGTAAAGTCAAGCTGGCAAGGCATAAGGTCACTGGTCAGGAGGTGGCGATGAAGACAATCAACCGGCGTAAGTTGATCAGTCGGGATATGGCTGGTCGCATCGAGCGCGAGATCCAGTACCTACAACTGCTTCGTCATCCACATATCATCAAGCTGTACACTGTTATCACGACCAAAACCGACATATACATGGTGCTGGAGTACGTTCCAATGGAGTTATTTGACTACATAGTCAAGCATGGCAGACTTGGAGAGGCGAAGGCTCGAAAGCTATTTCAACAGATCATTTGCGCTGTCGAATACTGTCATCGACACAAGATTGTGCACCGAGATCTGAAGCCGGAGAACCTTCTACTTGACAAGAACATGAATGTCAAGATTGCCGACTTTGGTTTGAGCAACATCATGACGGACGGGAACTTCCTGAAGACGAGCTGTGGGAGTCCGAATTATGCAGCACCCGAGGTTATTGGTGGGAAGCTATATGCCGGTCCCGAAGTCGACGTTTGGTCCTGCGGTGTCATTCTCTACGTCTTTCTTGTCGGCAGACTTCCCTTTGACGACGAGTTCATCCCTGCTCTGTTCAAGAAAATCCAGGCGGGCACTTTTCATATCCCCTCACAGACGCCCCCTGGTGCTGTCAACTTGATCAAGCGATGCTTACAAGTGCACCCGGTCCACCGCATCACAATCCCAGAGATCCGACAGGACGAGTGGTTCAACAAAGATCTTCCTCCGTATTTGCTCGATCCAGTCGAAGAGTTCCTCGATACCGGCGTTGATTCTTCAAAGGCGATCGATCCGCGGCAACTTGCACCTGGAAAGCCGGCTGACGTCGTGGAAAGAATCCACGAGCAAGTGATCGGTAAGCTCGGACGGACGATGGGTTATGCCAAAGAGGATGTCAAGGACGCCCTAAGCAAAGACGAACCGAGCGCCATCAAAGACGCGTATCTCATTGTGAGAGAAAACCAGTTGATGGTTGAAGCTCCAGAATTCCGGACACAGAATCCTGAGCTGGAATCGTTTATGGCATCGTCTCCTCCCGTTGAGCCTAATTTTCCTAACTTCCCCAATCACCCCGGGTCGCCGCTGGGCAACGGGCGCAGGTTTGGAGACGATGTGAAACCTCTCACACCAACTCGAGGAGACGTTCACCGCACGAGCCGCACGTTATCAGACACCCCAGCACCATTGAAGGAAGAAGAGAAACCCAGGATATCGAACGTCCGTGTATTAAACACGTCGCTCCCTCACGTGCATGAGGAGCTTTTACAGATCAGAGACAAGGCAAAGGCAAGAGGCGAAGATCCCGATTCGATTCTACATCCATCCCAAGATCCAGACAAGGATGAAAATGAAAGTCCCATCCCTGAAGAAATCAAGGACGACAAAGGCAATCCTATCTACAGATCTAAAGAGGAACAAGAGGCTACTTCGAGAGCATTAAAGCCCCATTCCAGATCTGTGACGTCGATGAACACTCTACGAGAACAGAAGCAGCGCCCGGAAGGAATGACGACCATGTCTCAAGAGGAGAAGCGCCAAGCTGCCTCGGCCTCAAAATCAAAACCTCGAAAATGGCAATTCGGCATTCGCTCCCGGAATGCACCCTATGAGGCCATGAAGTGCCTCTACTCTGCGCTTAAGGCCATGGGCGCTGAGTGGGAGGTTAATCCCTGGCTTAAATTGCCACCAGGGGAAGAAGGTGAAGAAGAGAAGGACCCTGGTCCAGCATTTCCGATTGACCTGGCACCTGGCGAGCGTCATGTTGTTCTGCAACAAAAGTGCTCATTTGTCACTGAAGACTATTACATCCCTCGGGATCCTTACAACATCCGAGCACGCCTTCTCAAACACGGCATGTTGATGCCTGGAGAAGCACCGTCCATCTCTGCACATAGTTCTGCTGTCAGCTTGCCGACTGAAGCTCAAAATCAGCTGAAGAAGCACATCGAACAGCTCGGTGGATATGCGTCAGACGACGTGGCCAAGGCTTTGGGAATGAGAATCGATGCCAACAATGAGTCCGCCAAGATCAAATCTCCCGTTGGAAGTGTGCAAAGCACGAGAACTAACACAGGACTTAGCGAGCAAAGTAGTCAAGGCCAGGAGGCATTCTCAGGGCCAGGGCAAATCGTCAGCAGAACTGACAGCTTATCCACCCTCAATAAGAAAATCCCCAGTGAGAATATCGGAGTGTGGGTGTTCATTGATATCCAACTGTACACCCTCGAGAGTGGGACATATGTGGTCGATTTCAAATGCGACGGATATCAGAACGTCATTTGGCACGATAACAAGAAGGACAGGAGCAAGACCCCTAACACCAGCAGTACAGTCACTAGTCCAACGACCAGCCGACCGACAAGCGGATTCGGCGAAGTCAGTCAAGGGAGCTATGAGAATTGGGACGATGAAGCATCAGAGGGGTATTGGAAACCGGTCAGCAAGCGGTACAAGAACGTGGAGAAGGAGATCTCCAGTCCATATCCATACCTCGATGTGGCCAGTGACTTGGTTGCTCAACTGGTAAGTTTGAGTGCCAGAATGTGATGGAAATCGATCCTAACCGATGTTCACAGTGGGGTGGTGGTGCTTGATTGTTACAACAGACTCGGAGCATGTAGGATTGATGCTAGGGTCATGATGTTTTCGGCGCGATGGGAGCTTGAAGATTCGGTTAAGGGTCAGCAAGGCCTAGGTACACCCCTTCTCATCATAATGGGAAAATGTCCACGTCGAATGGGCAAGGTGGACGATGAGGTCTAGCAGCGTGGAAGCGTATGTACGAAATGTTAGCATGGGAAACCTAGTGAGGCCAATCTCTGAATGGAATGACAAGATTCAAACAACCTCTGTCTGTTCTTGACTACCTACCTAGGTATTAATGTAATACTTTGGAAGTACATTCATTCTGTCACCAATGTCTCGTACTTGTGGTTGGCTCGGGTAAACTTACCTAGACAGCTTACGACATCCGACACGACGCCATTGCTTCCTCGAACCTCGTCTCATTCCTCATCAACATCAAATACTTGACTACCGCCAGGAAACTGCTTTAGATTCTCAACAGGTCGTCCCGGGAATGTGAATCAGCAGTCATACCTTCATCTTCCAAACTCTGGGAGTGCTGCTGCCCGGTTTTGACCCTTTCTAGACGAGCTTGAAACCACCAGGTCACCATGGGCCTCATATCCAAGCTGAGATCCTGGTCTCATGAGCTTACTCCGTATTTCATCTATCTCCTCTTCGTGGCCACACTTGGTCCCCTTCTCTTCGGCTACCATCTGGTTCGTCTACTCTTCTTGTCATAACATGACTGAAACTGACCTCACAATTCAGGCCGAGCTCAACGCGCCCCAAGACGTAATCACCTGCACGAAAAGGTCGACCGATATCTCAACATTTACCAGTCTACCGCAATGCATACCCATGAATTCGACACAGATCGGCCTCGTGTCCTCGATCTTCACACTGGGCGGGCTTGTGGGCGCGCTCTTTTCCGGGTTTCTCGCCGCAAAGTATGGACGATTGCTCGTCATGCGTGTCAACACTCTGCTCCTTGCAGTCGGCCCCATCGTTGAAGCTCTGGCGCCCAATTTAGGCTTGCTTGCTGTGGGTCGTTTGGTGTCTGGCATCGGTGCCGGTGTGTCTGTCGTGGTTGTGCCCATCTACATCTCGGAGATCGCGCCGCCTAAGGAGAGAGGATTCTTTGGAGCCTTCACTCAGATCATGACGAACATGGGCATCTTCATCACACAATTGCTCGGTTACTTTTTGAGCCACGGGCAGATGTGGCGCGTGATTCTCGCTGTGGCAGGGGCTATCGGCGTCCTGCAACTCCTCGGCTTGTTGTTCTCGGTCGACAGTCCCACATGGCAGGCCGACCATGGCGACGCGAGAGAGGCCAAGGCCAACCTGAAACGAATTCGTGGTCACAAGGCCGATATCTCAGAGGAAGTAGCCGTTTGGAGAGTTCACGATGATGGGAATGTAGATGGTAATAGTCCCATCCCGTTATTCCTCCTTGCCTTTGCTACAGAAAACTAATATGCTGAATGCAGAAGAGCAAACCCCACTCGTGGACGAGGACCAGACCGCTGTACAGCGCGTCAAGCAAGAGGCCGTTGGTATCATTAGCGTCCTGCGCGACTCGACCCACAACCGCGCCATCCTCGCTGTCGTTCTCGTCATGATGGCTCAACAACTCTGCGGCATCAACAGCATCATCATGTACGGTGTGTCCCTGCTCGCTGACCTCCTAGCCAGCAATTCCGCCCTCCTCAACATCTTGGTCAGCATTCTCAATGTTGTCGCCACGACGGCTTTCGCGCCGCTCGCCGACATCTTGGGCAGGAAAATCTGCATCCTCGCGTCGATTGCCGGCATGGGCGTGTCATCGATCATGCTCGCCGTAGGTATCCGTTCGTCTATTCCAGTGTTATCGGCCATCTCGGTGCTCCTCTTCGTGGCCAGCTTCGCGTTCGGTCTAGGTCCTGTCCCGTTCATACTCGCTAATGAACTCGTGGGTCCGGAGGCTGTTGGCGCGACGCAGAGTTGGGCGCTCGCTGCCAATTGGATCTCGACATTTGTTGTCGCGCAATTTTTTCCAATGGTCAATGAGCAGTTGGGCAAGGGCGTGGTATATTTCATTTTCGCTGGAGTGGCGGCTGTGTTCTGGGTCATCGTCTTCTGGTATGTGCCGGAGACGATGGGCAAGCGTGATGCTGATGAGGTTTGGGGGCGAAATACGAGAAGAGAGGATTGAATGAGAGATTATGCTCTACGACAGCATAGCGAAAGCTGGAAAAGTCGCCGTGGTACATTGCGGCTGGCGCGACTTTGGATAGCCCTTGCTAAATGAAAGATCGGATTGCATACATGGGAAAACCAGCGATCAGGCAGTCTGATTGCACTGTATCGAAATTGCCATGGAGGCAGCCTGGTCTTGTTCACGCAGCAATATTGTATGCATACCTTTAATCATTACATACCTGAACGCTACTGATACTTGTCATAGTTTCTGACTTCGCCTCGGCGCTTCTGTTTGCCTCGGCCCGTTAAACCCTACCCTGACCCCGGAGTGCTTCCCCGACCTCCCCCGGAGCGATTCATCAAGGTCTCGGAGAGGCTTCGTCTATATACTTCACAAAACATAAACGCTGGACATAAACTGCTCTGACTTTGAAGGCATACAGTGTCCCCGTAAGTGTTGATTCTACACTGCACGAAGCTTTCGACAACCGCGGACGTCATGACTCGTCAAAAGTTCGTCAAGATCACCCTGTTTTGTCACAAGAGGGCAGACATCAGCGATGAGGAATTCCACCGATACTGGGCCGTCGAACACCCCAAGGAGGTGAAGAAGTGCCGTCCGTTCATGGACAGGGTTTGGCGATACAACCAGGTACTGAAGCCAGTCATCCGTCGTCGTTGAATCAGAGGTACTAAAACTGTCTTTCCACGCAGTACCACATAAGCCCAGAAATGCGAAAAGAAGCGGCCACCATAGGAGGGTCGACCGTCTTAGACTACGACGGTGGTGCAGAATTCTGGGTCAAGGACATCGAAGACTGGAAGGCCATGATCGCCGCGGAGGGCGGTCTCCTAACTCTTGTTGGTGAGTGCTTGCTCAACAATGCATGCCCCCGGGGAATTTGAATGCGGCTACTGCTGACGACTAGCTGCCAGAGGATGAGGCGAAATTTGTCCAGCACCCGCTTGATATCATGTACGGGTACGAGGAGTTGATTGTTGGCGAAGAGATCCCGTTCAACACCAAGCACCGCAATCAGTGATACATCTTGGGCCTTCTACGAGGCATGATAGAGACAAGGCTCTGGACCGCTCACGATGTGGGGGTCTGCTTGGGTGAGGACATGGTACGGATACTGTTTCTTTTAGTGTAACTGTCAATCCTGCAGACGGCCTGTATACCACTGAGAGACGTCACCCAGGCGCACTCAGATCGAAGCGTTCGGAGACACTCCCTAGTGCACCGAACTATAAGACTTTCCTCGGCCCGCGGGCCACTGCTGTCTCACTCGTCCTTGGACTGGAGTAAGTGCTAATCACTGGCAACAGCACTAAGATACGCACGACGCAATACTATTCCCCAAAGGCCCGGAGACAAAGTCGGCGGAGCTACCTAGATAGCTCCACAAGTACATTGTTTCTCCTACCCCATGGAGCTTCGGCCCACCCCCGGGGTCAGCAACCCAGTACCCCGACTTGCAAGGTCAATTTGGTGGACATGAATATAAGTCGAGGCCCCGGGCGCCATATGGGAGTCCGTCAAGGAACGCATCAGCCTTTACGACCTTCGATTCCAGCCCTTTCTCACTAGACATTCTTCATCTTAGCATGTCTGCGAAAACTCGTCGAGACCACGCCGTCGAACTGGAAGATGTCGCTGGTAACATCATCAAGCCACATACCAGTCTCTACAACGTCTTGGTACGACGTATCCCCTTTGAGATGCTGACAGTTCAACGCTGACAAAAGTCGTCTAGATCACCTGCGCCGTGACTTTGGGCTCCATCAACTACGGCTATTCTTCAGCTGTGATCGCTGGAGCACTCGCTCTGCCGAGCTTCAACGAGTTGTTCTTGGCCGTCAACACGTCTCCACGCGTGGGAGCCGTTCTTGGAATGTAAGACTGATACAGATGCGGGATTGGAAAACTCTGTTGACGGGGACTTGACTCTAGCTTCCTTGGTGGTGGGTTTATTGGCGCCATCCTACAACAACCCATAAGTGATCGTTATGGAAGAAGATTCGGATTGGGCTCAGGGGCCTGCTTCATCATCGTTGGCATATCCCTGCAAGCCGGAGCGGTCAACTTCCCGATGTTCCTCGTCGGACGTCTTATTGCAGGAATAGGAACGGCCATCTGCATCACGGTGTCTCCAATGTTCATCAGCGAGCTCGCCCCGGCGCACTCTCGAGGCTGGCTGGTCTCATTTCACGTCGCAGAACAGGCTATCTCCTGGCCTCCCTCGGCTCGCTTGGGTTCAGCTTCATGACCGCCAAAATCCAGTGGAGGATCAATTTCATCATCGCCCTCGGCGTCGCTATCCTCCTTCTGCTACTTCTCATCTTTGTCGTTCCCGAATCACCAAGGTGGTTGGTTGCTCAAGGACGCTTTGACGAAGCCAAACGCACTCTTGACAGACTACACGTCAATAAACATGACCCTCAAGGACTTGTCGCGAAGGCTGAGTTGTATCAGATCAAAGTGCAGTGCGCTGCAGATAAAGAGTTGCCGAGAGGATTCATCCACATATTCCGAACACCTAGCTTGAGGAAGCGCGCATTCTGTACCATTTTGGTCTGGTTTGGCAGTATGGGTACTGGGGTCCTCGTGATTGCGAACTTGACGCCCCTGGTCTTTGCCGGCCTCGGCGAGAGCTCTACAGTGCAACTCGGTCTTTCTGCCGCTTGGTATGCCATCTGTATCATCTGCTCTTTTGCTGGTGGTCTGGCTGTGGACAGATTTGGAAGAAGAAACTTCCTTGGTATGTGCCTGTTGTTTTTTCCAGACGTGACAAACGGTATCGCTAACGTGTGACCTTAGTCATCGGTTGTGTCGGCTGCCTCTTGTCATTGACTATCGAGGCTGCGATGCAGGCAAAATATATCGGCACGACGAATACATCAGGTTTGACGGCCGGAGTGGTATTCTTTTTCATCTTCGCCATCTTCTACAACGCCTTCTACGATGCCGGCTCTTTCGTTTATACTGCAGAAATCTGGCCGACACATCTCCGTGGTGAGGGCGTCACAATCGCAATGTGCACTCTCTACGCTTTCGCCATCGCCTACAACTCTCCGGCTTCCCTGGCCTTGAGCACCATTGGTTGGAAGTACTACCTGGTTTTCATCTGCGTCTCAGTGGTATCAAGTATCTGTATACAATTCTACCTCCCTGAAACGGCAGGCTTGACTTTGGAGGAGATCGGTGAACTATTCGGTGAGACAGCGCAGGTTCACTTCAGGGACATTCATCTTGAACAGGTACAGTCAGAAGAGCTAGGAGGTGAAAGCATTGTGAAATGATAGACGAACGCATAGGTTAGTCTTGGGATGAGGTCAGTTTCGATAGGCTGGCGGTATACTCATTGACGCAGAAAAGTACAAGTAAGTAGATACTTTCACGTGAAGAGCTGCAGTCACCTTCTGGAGAGGTCATTGCACCTAATTTTGAACAAGTTCCTTGTCAAGTGCGACGTCAACATTGTCATGTCATGTCCAGATCGTCGGGTCCAGTTCGTCAAGTCAAGTACACCTATTCCCATTAGGACGACAATCACCATCTCGCCCTTCCCAGGCTACACCACATTACACTTTCATCGCCCTTTCCCCACCTCATGGCGTCGTAAAATCCCACAAACTACTAACAGTGACATTCTTCACCCACTCTCCCTGCGTTGTATCATTCTTCACCGTAAACATCACGGTCCTAGGCAGCCCAGGAACAAGCCAGAACCCATTACTATCAAAGTTCCCCACCACCCCGGACGGGAAATCCAACCACATCCACGCACTGACACCACTCGTCGCTTCGACCGTCCAGCTCGGATTGGCAGTATCATTCCCAAACGTCAACTTCAGTCCCGGATCCACAAGTCTCGCATCGGCAAGCGACAAGACAGGATGAAACCAGAACTCGTGCGTGAACGTCGTCAGCGTCGAGTTGTTGGGTAAGTATCCCGTGGCAGTCAAGTTGAGCCGCAACACCGCGTTAGTCAAATCAATCGTCTGAGCCAGAGTATTGGTGTTGGTCTGAAGGACTTTCGTCGTGTTCAGTGCGCCCACCGTGAACGGCACACTCGTGCTTGTATTCGTATTGTCCAGCACGCTCCCACTCCAGTCATACCAAGTCATATCCACCGTCCCGCTTACCACATCCCACAAATCACTCGTCACATATGCCGTCAAATCGCCTGTGGTGTAGTTCCAGTACGGCGCGACAATCACCCGCGAGTACACATCCTTCGCTACATAATGCAGTACCTTCCATCTACCAGAATACTCGATCCCTGCCCACGTGGGCGCCTGCCAAATGTCCTCGAGTTGCCAGTACAGGCTCCCCAACTGGCGCTCCGGCATACCCGATCCGCGGCGGTAGTAGGTGATTTGGCTGCGGTAGAAATCCGCCTGGAATATTTGCGTTGCTAGACACCATGATGAGAAATTGGCCAGTGAGTCGCTCTTGTTAGGCGCAGGGTAGTACCGTTGCACGGCGATGGTCATCTCGCCCATGCCCATTGTCGAATTGGCGAAGTTGGACGTATTCAGCCCGCCGGAGGGGTAGTGGTGGTTGCGCAGCTGAATTGTGCTAGAGTTGAAGGACAGATCCTTCGGGGCAACAGCGTCCTGCCAGGTCTGGAGAGATGGCATGGAGTGAAACCCAAATTCATTGGCGAAGCGGCCTACGGGGTACGAGGAGAGATTGAAGGCCACGCTGCTATCGTAGTCGTAGTGATCGGTGTCGCCGTAGATGGAGCCTGCCGTCAGGTTGTTGTAGCGCTCGACCATAGGTTCGGGCGCTGAATGATTCAGGGTCAGATACCCGTTTGTCGTACTGCTAGGTATATATGAGATGGATCTCGAGTTCTCGTAGACGGCTGGAAGAAGCACACCTAGGAAAAGTGTTTCGTACTCGTGCAGCCATCGCGAATAGTTGCCCGGGTCACTCTCATTGGCGATCTGCAGCTCGAGGTTTTCCAGTTCATTGCCGCCAGCCCAGAGTGCCAGCGAGGGATGATGGTTGACGCGTCGGACGTTGTAGTTTGCTTCTTCGCGGACGTTGTCTAGGAAGTCAGAGGCCACCGGATACAACGAATCGCTGAACTCGAACTCCGACCAGAGCAAGATTCCTCGCTCGTCCGCAATGTCGTAGATGAAGTCCGGTTGGTAGGCTCCGGACGCCCAGACTCTCAGCATGTTTTGACCGCCATCCACAACTGAGTCGAACAATTGTTCAATTCGTGCTGAAGTCACTCTCGGCCAGAAAGCGTCCGGTGGTATGAAGTTCGATCCCTTGGCGTAGAATTCGTGGCCATTGATTTCGAAGTGCCAATTGTTGCCGTTTTGGATTCCTTGTGATATTTGCTGCTGCGATATTGCCTCCATGTTCAGCAAGATAGTCCTGAAAGCGGTACGAACAGTCGACGTGGCAATTGAATTGTTGCTGGAACCCAGGAGAGTGACTGTGGCATAGTATAGATTCTGTGTGCCCATGCCATTTGGCCACCAAAGATCGACCGAGTTGTTCTCGACGCTGATGCTCCCGCTAATAGCTCCGCCAGATGATGTGACATTGCTGGCAATACTGCTGGCTGCGGTGTTGTTGTTGGCATCTATGATGTCGATACGCAACCCGGCATTTGGTGGCAGCGTACCGAGAACATCAAGCGAAGCGTTGACAATCCAGGGCTGTGTCTGATCCGGAGGCAGATTGTTGACCTGTCCCTGGCGATAGATATCGAGTAGGGTGTTGCGTACATATAGCTTGTTCGAGCCTAGCTGGACAATGTAGGCTGGCTGCCACGGACCTGCTGGAGCGAAAGCTGGACCCCAGTCCCAACCAAAGTCAGATTGCTCCTTTCGAATGAACCAGCGATTTGGGAACTCATAGGTCATTTGTGTTCCATAAGGCCAAGGTTCGTTGAGCGAAGTATTTGCCAGAGCGTCTGCAATATTAGGAGCCGATCCGAAATCGATGCTGATTGTGGGTGAGGTGCAATTACTGAGAGATTGGGTCACCTCGAAATAGTATTGTCGGAATTGATTGTTTGTGCTTGCAATGACCTGGTCGCATACTGTGACGGTGCTGAAAGTATCAAGACCATTGAAGACTAGCCAAGTGGAAGCATTCGTGGACAGGTTCCTTGAAATGTCAGGCGATCGTTGCACCAAAATTAACTCGACTTACAGAGCAGACAGGCTGGCAGAGTACGTCCAATTAGTCTCGGCGACCCATCTGAGATTGAAGTCGTTCAGACCATAGTACGGATCGCCGATCACTTGCGCATTATACAAGTCGAGATGTGCCTGGGAAGGTACATTGCCTGGGACAGAAATGGTATCATTTGGATTAGTCACAGTCCAGGAGAGGTCGCTCATAGAGACAACGGTCTGAGCAGCGGTAAGTAGAGGCGAAAATGACAGTGCCAGGAGCATGCCCAGGCGAGATGAGGCCATGATTGAGGTGCGCTGTTACGACAGCTCAATCTCATACACAATCGACCTACCTTGAACCAGAACATGCCGGAGCTGGCCACACAATTATGTGCGCATCTTATACAAGACCAGGTCCTTTCTCGGACCAAGGCCGCCGGCAATCGGCAGGCAAGAATTGGACAATAATGGAAGGTATCATGATCGGCACTGTGGGAAAGAGGAGATGTTACCGTACTGAAGCTTTGAAGTCTTTGGCCGGATCATCAATGCCCGACTCGGCACGGTACAGCTCCCCCCGAACTAAATAAAGTAGAAAAGTGGTAAGTAACAGTACGGAGTATGTTGTGCAGGTTATATACAGGACAAGGCCTATCCACAATCATATGCACGAATCCAGAAATCATCAACATCAAAACTCCTCATTCATGATCTCATAATAGCCGCTTCATCCACCGGTCTCCAGCCCAAATACTGTGTCTACCGAATCTGGCCTTGACTTTGCTGCGTACCTTGACCGACCTGCCCTTGTCGTTGCTGCTGTAATTCCCGTTGTCGACCCATGGCAAGATAATCTCGATTCTCCACCGTGACACTCTTGGTCATATGATTGACCTTGTAGATTCCTACAAGCCGCTCGGCAAGCTCGAACATGTTATTCCGCAGCGAAATCACAATAAACTGCGCATTCTTGGTGCGCTCCTTGATGTAGCCAGCCACAATCGACACCTATAAACTGTTAGCACGTCCCCTTCCATGTTCCCGTGTTTTGCACACTTACATTTCTGAAATCCAGCGCAGCGTCAATCTCGTCCATGACATAAAGTGGCGTCGGCCGAAAGACATGCAGTGCAAAAACCAGTGCAAGAGAGCTCAGCGTCTTTTCTCCACCAGACAAGTTACCAATATTCTTCCAGCTCTTCTTCGGTGGCATGACACTGAACAAAATCCCCTCTGAGAAAGGGTCGAGACTGTCGACGAGCTCGAGTTCCGCATTACCACCCAGTGTGATCAACTGGTACATTGACTTCAGGTGCGAAGAGATGGTCGTGAAGCCTGTCATGAACTGCGTGAGACGGAGATTGCGGAGATCTGTAAGGCGAGCCTTAGCGGTGTCGCGGGTCTTCACAGCGCTCTTGAGATCTGTCGTTCTCGAAGCCACCTCTTCGCAACGTCGACGGTACTCCGAGATGACAGACAAGTCGATGCCAGAAGCTGTCGAGACTTTCTCTTCGAGTGCCGCGATGGAAGCGACGAGATGGTCTTTGGACATGTCGGCCAATTCATCGCGAGTAAATGTTTGCAGCTGTCTTCGCCCTTGGCTCTGTTCCACTTCCGGCTCCTGCTTCGGCTCGTGCTGCTCCTCGGGCTCGTCCTGTTCATCAACGTCCATAGCATCGGGATCAGCCTCTGGTGGCGCGTCTGGCATTTCCTGTTCATTATCAGGTGTGCCCGGGTTCTCTGGCCGCTCTTTCTGTCCTTCAGGTATACCTTCAAGGTCGGCAATATCATGCAATGACAATTTAGAAAGCTTCTCGACCCAGTAGCGACTCTTCTTGTTGTTATCTGCCAGAACCTTCTGATTCTCCTCAAGTTTGTTCTTCATCTCAATCTCGTGAGCTCTGGTAGAGTTCAATTCCGATGTCTGGGCATCAAGATCCTTCTTCAGCGCCGCAAGCTCTTCTTTCATGGCAACCTGCTCATCTTGTGCCTGTTCAGCCTGACCGCGGGACTCAGCTGCGGCAGTCTTGTGCTTCTCTGTGTCGTTATCCAGCTTTTCCAGGTCCTTCAGGAGGGAGTCGAGCTCCTTCTCGGCATCATCTTTTGCCTTTTCATTCTTGGCTCTGAGCTTCTCATTCTTTGTCTTTGCAACTTCAGCATTGGAGATGTCGTCGTTGAGCATGTCAATTCTTTCTTTCAGTCCGTCGACCCTTGCTTTCTGCGTTCGAAGCTGGAGGCCGCCAACTTCCATGATCTTGTCTTGTAAAGCTTGGATCTCTGCTTCCACAGTGGCAGTCTCAGAATGCAGCTTCTCAAGTTCTTTATTCATCAAGGAAATTTGCTTTTCCAGGCTCTTGATCTGAGAGTCGTCCGAGGCAGTGCTTGCGAGTTCTGCTGTGAGGTCCTGAACCCGTTTCTGAGCGTCTGCGAGATTCCTGGTGCAGTTCTCAACCTCTAGGTTGATCTTCTGAATCACTGTTTCTTGCCTTGGGATCTCTTCTTGCTTTTCCCGCAAGCTAGCTTCAAGCTCTCTCTGTCTTGCTTGAAAGGCTTCGAACTGCGTTTCCAGCTGGTCTCGTTCGCCCTCCAGCTTCTGCACTTGTTCTTTCGTCGTGTCAGAGGTCAGTTTGGATGACATGGCGCCTCGCGCCACTCTGGTACCACCACCACTCATAGTACCAGAGACATCAATCAATTGTCCGTCAAGTGTAACAACGCGCCATCTCTTCGCACCGTAGGCAATGCGGTTTGCTTGTTCGAGGTTCTGTGCGACGAGGGTGTTCTGCATGATACTGTAGAAGGCAGGAGCAAATCGCGTGTCTTTTGGCTTGATCAGGTCGAAAAGTCGAGGAACATTTTCAGGTGTTTGAATAGGCGAGAGGTCTCTCTGAGCAAGCTTGTCGAGGAGGATGAAATTGGCTCGGCCGAGATTGTTCTTTCGTAGGTATTCGATGCATTGCTGACCGACCTCGACGCTATCGACCACCATGTTCTCAAGAGACGGGCAAGCAGTCGATATGGCAACGTCAAACTTCTCGTCAATTGTTCCAAGGTTGCCAAGGCGTCCATGAAAGCCATCGATCCTGCCAGACTCTTTGAGTCGTAGCAGTCCCTTCAGGACGTTGCCTTGGTTTTGGCTACTCGCAAGGCTGGCGCGTGCTTCGTCGGCTTTTTGTCGCGCTGATGAGATCTGCGAGCGAACCTCTGGCTCACTCGCCGCAAGCTTCTGAAGGGCATCCTGGATTTTCCTAACATCCTTCTCTAGCCGCGCCTTGTCGTGCTTGTGTCGTTCGATTTCCTCGAGCTTTTCCGACCTACTGATCTCGATGCTCTCAATTTTCGCGTTTGCTTGATCGATCGCCTTTTGTCCACTGCTCGCTTTTTCTTTCAGGATATCAAGCTCAGATTGGGCCACCGCAATCTCAGACTGCTTCTGATTGATCTTCGCATTCCATGGCTCTAACGACTTTTGCTTGGCTGCGATTTGATCTGATAGGCCCTGTGTTTTGCCTTTCAGATTCTCACGAATCACCCCAAGCTCCTGCTCCTCTTTCTTCATCTCTGCTTCAAGGTCGGCCACTTCAGCGCTTTTCTTCTCAATGTCGCTGGTATGCTTCTCCACCAGACTCTGTGCCTCAGAGGCCGTGAGTCTGCTTGAGGTTGCCTGCTTTTCCGCCTTTTTCTGCTTCCCGTTGATGAACTTTCGCTTCTCTTCAAATTTGACGTTCTCCTTGTCATATTTGGCGAGCTCCTTGGTAAACTCCTGCGCCTGCTTTTCGATCCGCTCGTACTGTTTAAGGGCTTTATTGTACGCCTTTTCCAGTTCCTTGATGGTGTCTTCGCTTCCGGCATGCTTTTCGAGCTCAGCATTGAGTTGCTCTTGAATCTGCTGGATAGCCTCTTCGGTGACCTTCGTGTTATCTTCACACTCGGCAGTATAGATCTGATACAGTGCTGATTGTTTCTCTGCAAGCTCGTTCTCGTCGCGGATGAAAGTCAAAGCTTTATTCTTTTTGTCCTCCAAACTGTTCTTTTCTTTCTCGACGTGCTGCACGCGTCCTTGTTTCTCAATGCAGACTTCGTTGAGACTTTCGAGTTCCACAGCTGCCTCCTCGATGGGGGTCTTGTATTTCGAAGTTCCTATGATATCCTCAAGATACTCCAACAAACCATCGTCGTGCTCGTTTGCTGCTTTCGGCTTCATTTGAGCAATAGACTCCACTTCTCCTTGCAAGATCAGAAATCTCTTGTGATCAAGGTCAATGCCTTTGTCTTTAAGCAGTGTCGTCACAGTCGTAAAGTTTGTAGTTCTGCCATTGAGGTAGTAATTGCTGGAGTTGTTCTTGAACGCTTTCCGCGAGACCACAAGCTGCGAGTCCAGGACAACCTCGTGTTTGCCGCCTGGTAGATCGATGATCTCTTGAAAGTAGACTTCCACCTCACAATAGTCCAGATCTTGATGTTGTGCGGAATTGTGGATAAGTGCTGATATCTTCCCCTGTCTCATCTTGCTGGCACGAAATCCGAAGACGAAAAGTAGCGAATCGATGACATTGGATTTGCCGGATCCATTGGGCCCGACCACGGCAGAGAATGAAGCGTGGAAAGGCCCAACAACCTGCCTGCCTGCATAGCTCTTGAAATTGGTCATGACAAGTTGTCTTATAACCATCCTAGACCTGGACCCTATCGGTTCGTCCACTGTGGGCACTGCCTGGGATCTTGCGCGGATAACAATGTCCATCGGCTTTTCCAGACCCATGTCCGTCGGACGGGTCTCCTTGATGAAATCATTCTGCAGTTGCGGCGGCGCATTCTTGTTCAGTGCCTTGGTCGTGATATCCTTCAAGGGAGTTGCTTGTGTCTGCTCCGATTCCGGCGATGCGGATGCAGCTGGGGTAGGCAGGGCAGGCACTGGGGGTACAACTGAAGATCTTCGGCCTTTTCGGGGGGAGGTGCTCTTTCGTTTTCGAGGGGATGTAGTCTTGGTGGGAGAAGGTGGTTCGCTCGGTGCACCGCTCTGCTCTGGGTCGAATATTTGGGTCGGTTCTATACCCTCCCCTGTCTTGAATTTACGCGCTCTGGCGGATCGTTTGGGTGTTGCGCTGACACTGTTTGTCGTTTGTCTCCTCGTCGTCGACTTGCATGGACTTCGCTTGGGCGCAGGCGTAAACTCCTCATCCTTGTCCTCTTGTATCTGGCTCAGCTCGTCCTCGGATTCTGCTTCGACGATGGTTCTGCGCGCTGCCCGACGCGTCGGACGGGCGGGTGATTCGGCGGACATGATACCGCTGCTATGCTCTAGGTCTTGTCGACGTGATGTTTCGCAGTTGAATTGAGAATCTGTTATTGTTGACATGCTTCCAAAGCGGAATGGTGGGAAATTCGCTGGCTGACTAATAATTGTGGGCGACCTCAAGATCGCGTCTTCGACCACTTGCAAATTCTACTCGCGATCCTACGGGAATGGCTTAAGGATATGGTATAACATTAACATGATAGTAATTCTCTATCTTTCATTGCAGACCTTCGGTCTGAGCCCAGTATCCTCGTGGTGCCTTCTAACTTGAATTTTCAACGCATTGTGCCCCGTCCTGGTGGCCGTCCTTCCTTTCATTGACCTAATTAGGCCAGACCCATTTTCTGATGTACTCAGGATCAATACCTTCGTGGAACGCCTCATTCTTGCATTTGATTTGTTGGTTAAGCAGCTTCTCTCTTGCACTTGCGCCCTTGTTGCCAAGACCTGGAATCTTGTCCAAAGCCCCCATCGCCAGGCTGAACCGGTCGGTCTTATTGCGGATGGCCAGTTCGAGGGGCGTGTCAATGTTTCCTTTCTCGTTGTAGCCATGGACTACCAGGTTGTGGGATCCCTTTCTGTTGAAGGTCAAGCGGTGGATCAACCATGGGTATGAGTGGAAGTTGAAAATGACGGGCTTGTTGTCGGTAAAGATTGCTGTGAATTCAGTATCCGTCATTCCGTGAGGATGGGATCCGTGTGCAATGAGCTTGAAGAGATCCACCACATTGACGAAACGGATCTTGAGGTCAGGGACATATTCGCGGAGCAGGGCGGTGGCGGCCAAAGACTCGTGAGTTGGAACATCACCGCAAGAAGCCATGACAACATCGGGCTCTTCTCCTTGGTCATTGGAGGCCCAGTCCCAGATACCAACGCCCTTTGTACAGTGCTCAATGGCGGCTTCCATGTCGAGATATTGCAAGTGATTCTGCTTGTCAGCGACAATGACATTGACGTAATTGGCGCTCCTGAAGCAATGATCCATGACGGACAACAGACAGTTGCCGTCTGGTGGCAGGTAAATGCGCACGACTTCGGGAGACTTGTTGGCTACGACGTCGAGGAAACCAGGATCCTGGTGAGTGAAACCGTTGTGGTCTTGTCGCCAGACTGTTGCTGTGAGCAGGATGTTGAGAGATGCGACCTTGGCGCGCCATTCGACCTCCAAGCATTTCTCGATCCATTTGCAATGCTGGTTCACCATGGAGTCGATGATGTGAATGAAAGGTTCGTAGCTGTTGAGCAAGCCGTGCCGTCCAGACAAGACGTAACCTTCGAGCCAACCTTCGACAGTATGTTCGCTAAGAATCTCCATGGTACGACCTGCAAGTGCAAGATTGCCACCGTCTTCATCCTCTTCGAAATATTCGCCCAGCCAGACTTTCTTGCCAGCCTTGTAGACACCGCCGAGTTTGTTCGACTCGGTCTCATCGGGGCCAAAGAGACGGAAGTTGGTTGGGTTTGTCTGGATGATATCTCGGAGGAAAAGAGCCATGTTGGACATGCTGGGGGCGTCGGTCTTTCCGGGCTTGACTTCAATGCTGTAATCCCTGAAATCAGGCAACCTCAAAGGTTTCTTGATTGCGCCACCGTTGGCGACAGGGTTTGCGCTCATCCGTCTGTTGCCTTCTGGTGCGACCTTTGCCAGTTCTGGGATCAACTTGCCTTCCTTGTCGAAATACTTATCTGGCGTATAGCTCTTCATCCAATCCTCTAGGAGCTTGAGGTGTTCTGGCTTTGAAGCGACCTCGGGAAGCGGAATCTGATGGGCTCTCCAGTATCCTTCAAGATAGTGACCGTCAACCGTGCGAGGACCGGTCCAGCCCTTGGGACTTCGGAGGACGATCATAGGCCAGAAAGGACGGAAAGCTTTGCCGGATTCACGTGCTTTCTTCTGGTAGCCTCGGATTTCCTTGACACACTTTTCTAAGGTGGCAGCCATGGCCTGGTGCATAGTCATGGGGTCACTTCCCTCGACGAAGTATGGTGTCCAGCCATAGCCGTAGAACAGTGATTCGAGTTCTTTGTGACTGATACGGGCAAGAACAGTGGGGTTGTTGATCTTGTAGCCGTTGAGATGTAGGACGGGAAGGACTGCTCCGTCTGTGATGGGGTTGAGGAATTTGGTGCTGTGCCAGCTGGTGGCCAGAGGTCCAGTCTCGGATTCACCATCACCGACCATGGTCAGGGCAATCAGATCCGGATGGTCGAACACGGTTCCGAAAGCGTGACTGATGGAGTAACCGAGCTCACCGCCTTCGTGAAGACTGCCAGGGGTTTCGGGAGTGGCGTGACTGCCGATGCCACCGGGGAATGAGAATTGCTTGAAGAATTTTCGGAGACCCTCGACGTCTTGCGACTTGTCGGGGTAGACTTCGCTGTAAACGCCCTCGAGATAAGATTGGGAAATGACGGCTGGAGCGCCATGACCTGGGCCGGAGATGAAAAGAACATCGAGATCGTACTTTTTGATGAGACGGTTCATGTGGACGTAGGTGAAGACTTGGCCGGCATCCGAGCCCCAATGGCCGAGCAGTCTGGCTTTGAGGTGTTCGACTTTGAGAGGGTCCTTGAGAAGGGGGTTTTTTTTGAGGTAGAGCATGCCCAGGCAGAGATAGAGACTCGCTCTCATGTAGTCGTCAATGTCCTTGAGCTCTTCATCGCTGAGAGTTTTGTCGTCTTTGACGGTGGAGCGAGCTTTGCCGTAGGCTGAGATGCTCTCGATGGAGACATCGGTCTGAGCGACGACCGGCGGCGCCATGATGGAGATGAATGAATGTGTCGAGTAGTGATGAGATGATGGTTTGAGGGAGGGGAAGAAGGGAAGGCAAAGTCAAAGTTGAGTGAGAAGCAAGGATAGCTTATATAGGTAGGTATTGAATGCAGTGTTGGGAAGGTTACGACACTACAGTACAATTCCTCCCGTCATTTATTTTATCATGGATCATCACCGCGCATTGCATCCGAGACCAGGGCCGGACTACGAGCTACGTATGGTTCGCTCTCTTTTGTCACCGAGTTACTGTTGGATTTCCGGGTCCCGTGTGCTCCGTGCAGGATCTGGATTTCAAGCAGCTCTCGAGTTGCTTGGGGAAGCTCTAACCCTTGCACGTGGCTCCGAGATAGCTGTTTAGACCCAGCCGGCGAGCTACATAAGCATGTGCTCCAGCAACTGCATCGTCAGGCTGACTGTCTCGCCATGTAGAGCGAGGGTCTGTCCAGTCATGAGTGACATTCGTAACAAACTCCGTTACTGCTAACTCCAAGTGGGCAAAAGCAGGGACTTGCTGAGCGAGAAATGATCCGAAAAAGCTAGTTACACCCAGTGCGGACGTTGGATTGGTTTCGAGCAGTGAGGGGCATCAGGAGATGTTAATAGTGAGTGACAAAAGTTAAGACTTTGGATCAATAAAGTGGTGTGAGGATGTGCAACCTCTAAGCTGGAAGTGGTTTAGCAGGAAGTTGTGCTGCCGACAAATCCGACATTGGTTGGTTCATCGAGCTAGCCTCAGGCCTATTCTTACCCAGGCAAGAAATCCATGCCCAGACACTTTGTGTATGTTACTGTACAGTGTAATGTCTCATCCATCTCAATACAACATCTTATGATCTTGTGCATCCATTAGCACAACAAATAGCCTCATCTAGAGCTGATCCCGCCAGATCGGCCATCGCCTGTGTGAGATAGCTTTGCGCGGCGCCTTCCATAGATTGAGTTTGGTCGCTATCTGGGTAACATATCAAGGACACATCGCTTCTCAGCCGACTGTGAAGTATCAAAGATACCATGATAACGCATCACGCGCAAGATCAAGAAGATGGAAAACCATGGCGACGATTTCATGAAACCCAAGCATCCAGTGTCGCCCTCCTACCTGCCGTCTCTTCTTCCCGTCGCGACAAGGATCACAGTCGTTTGCATCCTACGGCAGGAGCTGCGCAGACCACCTCTTGGCATATTCTGGGCTCTTATACCAGCGCTTAAGGTCCTTTGCGGCGTGAAGCGCTATGGACTGCGATCGGCCAGATCGTAACAGACCTGCGAAGATGTCATATCACTCCTCTACTACTCTTATAAGATGTATCACTCGTGAATGCGCCTTTTAGGTCACAGGGAAATTGTGCGACTGGTGAAGGCGCAGTCGAAGTCACCCAACAGCAAATATTCCTGAGGGACAACCAGGTATACAAGAAAAGGAGACCCTGGAACGTAAACGGTGCCAGAAAGAGGAAGCCAAGCCAACAAAGACTGCGCTACGGTGGAAGTGCCTCTTACTCATCGGAGCAGCCTGCCTCCTTCTATGGATTACCCATCAGTGCCCGTCCTTACCGAAAACACCAATCCTTGCCAGAGACGCTGTATCAATTTCTAGGTGCAATGGCCACTCGGTGTAACAAGATATTCAATTCCTTCGAACGACTTGTCAATCACTGTGGGCAAAGTGCTATTTCAAGAGGCCGCCAGCATGCCTGCCCATACCGCGATACCTTGAGATGGTTTCTGAAGCCCAGAAGCAGAGCGCACACTGCGAGGTGAGTTCGAAGAAAAGGCTGCGAGGTCCCGGTATCGTGATCGTGGAGAATGACCAAGGCATTGATGTTGAAGAGTCTACCCTGGATTCTGCTCGAGTAAATCTGGCGCCGATGTGTTTGGCCGCTGATCAAACGTTTACCGGCATCGACTTCTCGTTTCCCTCAGCCTGAGAGGCTGTTGGCGACTTTGCTGGCAACATCAATGCCTGCAAAACACTGACGGCCTGACAGGCTCATAGAAATTCTCTGTTGCCTAAAAGGGTAGTATGCCTATCAAGATTCCCTTAACTTGGTGAGTTACTGCGGGGTTGTCCAAGTCGCGGCGGACTTGCACGACGCGATAAGAGGCAAGTGAGCGAGGCATCGGAATGCGATATCAATGCGCGACAGGGTCAGTCGTTCTCTCTTTCCTTTATCAGAACAACAAGAATGACCCTCTCATGCCCACTGACTGCACATGCCAACCTTATAAGACCCCAAGAGTGGCTTTCGTCTTGAGGTAACCTCCTCGCTTCTACTACACTTTGCGTCTATCAAAGTGTCAGTTCTCCCATCTTCACCATGTCTACCACAACCACCAAGACCACCACGGAGACCATCCCTCCCACCACTAACGCCCAATACTATGGCAAACTCCGCTACATTCCCCTGGGCGAGACGCCCAAACCTTCTCCCCACAACTTCCATCTTCCCGAGATGAAAGAGTTCGGCGACGTCCGTCTCCAGCCTCTAGTCGACATGCGTCCCGTGCCTACCGTTGCCGACTTACCAAATGCGAAAGAAGGAACCGCTCAATTGTCCACGCACGGCTTCGCAGCTGTCCACCATCCCACCAGCATGAACTCGGCCCCTTATACCATAAACAGCTGGAAGGACCCCAACTTGCTCAAGCAGCACTACGTCCCGGAGACGGAAGAGATGGTCAGGCAAATGACAGGCGCCAAAACCGTCCTTACCGAAGCCCTCCTGATCCGCAGCGCCATCTGGTCTGAGCAGGACGCCTTAGCAACCCATGCTGGACATGGTGAAAATGAGCCTGAACCCGAGCAGAAATCACAAGAAGACACAGATCTCGAACTCGGCTTTCCCCAGTTCATCGGCTTCTCCAAGAAACATGGCGGTGCCAGCCCAGCGCCCAAGGTCCACCTTGATTATGCGCCCAACGGCGCACGTACGCATCTCCGCAAGTATCATCCAACCATGACGACTGCGGCCAAGGAGATCATAGCCGCCGAGGACAAACTGCTCGCCGAGGGCAAATCGCTGCGGGAGACGTACGCCG
This sequence comes from Exophiala viscosa, assembly GCF_022695815.1. Taxonomy (NCBI): domain Eukaryota; kingdom Fungi; phylum Ascomycota; class Eurotiomycetes; order Chaetothyriales; family Herpotrichiellaceae; genus Exophiala; species Exophiala viscosa. Next base: position 995,935 of record NW_026944356.1, on the reverse strand, counting down.
AGTCCAAGCTCGGGCCCCGTTGGGCACTGTTCTCGATCTGGCGACCTTTGAAACGCGTCCACCGCGATCCCCTGGCGCTGGGCGATGCCCGCACCTTCCTCGAGCGTGATTACGTGCCTGTGATAGTCAAGACCCCAAATCTAGGTATTCCAGGTGATATCTCCACACATAGCACCGAGAGCTATCTCGCGCACTGGTCGGAGGGTCAGAAGTGGTACTTTGTTCCCAAACAGGAGCCAGAGGAAGTCTTGGTGATTGGATTGTTTGATTCCGAGCGGGATAAGGAGACTGTCGCCGCGGGAGGTACATTGCACAGCAGTGTTGATTTGCCGGGAACTGAGAACGAGGAGCCCAGAGAGAGCGTGGAGTTGAGATGCTTGGCCATCTGGGACTAGTGGTCTTCTAACATGAAACTTTTGAATGCTTGATGAAACATGCACTTCCCGAATGTTTTGGCCTCTCGTCGATCGATGCATCGGACTGAACAGTGTTCACCTAGTCCTGGAACAGATCTTGACTCGCCGTACGAGTCGCCAAAACTCGATGAGTAGACTCCCTCAATGTGGCACAGCATCTGCGATACCCGTCACCACAGTATCCCAGGTAATACCTCCAATGTTTTCACCCTTCAATCTAGAGAGGCCATTCTCACCCGATATGGATCTTCCAGTAGCGATGTTCCGTGCCATGACCGAGTCCTTCGCGTTAGGAAGTTTTGAACCTGCACCGCTTAGCAGACATTCTTCGAACCAGGCCTCCTCTTCTGCGGTAAATGGTAGGCCCAAAAGTAGGCTTGCCCGTTCAGCACGCGTAGCTCCAGGCTTTTCTTTATGCACTGCGACTATGATCTTCTCGAACAGCGTCTTGTGTCTTTGTTTTCCCTGCTTTTTCGCAAAGTAATAAGCCTGCACGATGTTGTTCGCAAGGACGAGGTCAAAGTATGCCTCGAGTGTCGATTGATGTTTCAACGGAGGAGACACCGTGATGTAGTATGCGGTAGCCAACGAGGATTGGCATTTTGGATGGTGTATGAGTGCAAGAAGGATTTCGTCGGCGAAGGTTGGTGTCAAACAAGGGTCGGTGAGATGTTCCAAGGCTCGCGAGAATTGCGCATGGTCAAGTTCCCACAGTCCGGCCACCAGTAGCTGGTATTTCTGAGGGAGGTATGTTCTTCGTGCAAAGTTTGTGTCTGCATTGGAGAGTTGTCGACAGTCTCGGAGAACGTAGTAGAGTAGAGCGAGTTTCTGTTCATCGGCTGCGGGCGACTGTACAATTTTGGACCACAGATTCCGTAGGTCTTGATTTGTTCTTGGAGGGTAATTGTTTCTTGAGGCTTCCGAGGTGTTAATTCTAGGTTCTCCAGCAAATGTGGTATACTTACGACGCGTCAGGCCGATTGACTTCCATATGCGATCGAAGAATAGCTGGTCTCCAAATTCCTTGCGGTGCTTGAGGACGCTCTCGACGGTCTTGTTGTCAAAAGCGAAGTCAGGCTTTGGCTGGAACACAGTATCGAAGTCCTGCCAGTCGAACATCTTGAACTCCACTGCTTGAGGTTGAGCTCGCTGTCAGTCGAGCGAGACGACTCTGAGTTATGTAAATATTGGGCGACGTGGATGCGGAGAGGCATCAATGGAGAGAGTTGGTTGAGTGAAGCACCGTACAGTATCAGTGATCTGCCGTACCGCCTGGCAGAAAACGACCCGGAACATCTGCAACGCTTCCTCCGTTAACCTCATCTTCACCATTCACAGCTGCAGCTGCTCGTCCTTACTGCAGCACATCCCTAGCAGCATGTAAAGCCAGCATTCCGCCATGCCCTGGCCAATCCTACGGCGATTATGGGAAGTAGAGCACACCCTGGCATTTGCGGAGAAAACAGTGGACCCATCCATCCCCGCCTTCGTGTAGAGATCATTTTGGCCAAAACGGCAGAGTTGAACTATCCGGTGGATATACTCCAATGGCATCTTATTAGCCGAGGTGCTGTATCTGCTTCCGTCATATTTATGAAGCCGAGAAGAATCGGTAGGGATCCAAGGTAGGTTATTTGACTTGACTTCTACCTGTTCTCTCTCCCCAGTGCGATTGTGTTCTCCGCTCGTACGATCAGCATCACAATGGGTTCCGAACGCTGTCCCGTCCAACATAAGGGCATCTACCACAATCTGCCAACCTTTGATCCTTCCATCAAAGGACTTACAGCCATAGTCACCGGCGCCAATGGCATCTCAGGCTTCCACACCATGCGAGTTCTGCTCGAAAGCCCGGAGCGCTGGTCCAAAGTGTACGCGTTGTCTCGACGGCCTCCTCCCAAGGATATGATGGCTTTGTTACCCGAGTCGCATCGAGCTCGTGTGCAGCACGTCGCTTGTGACTTTCTTGAAGACCCCCAGAAGATTGCAGACGCCATCAAGTCAGCCAATATCACAGCTGACTACATCTTCTTTTACTCCTATCTGCAACCAAAACCGGCTCCAGGTGCCGCTGCTTGGTCCAATGCCGAAGAACTGGTCAAAGTCAACAGTGCGCTTCTGGACAACTTCTTGCAAGCATTGACCATATGCAAAATCACTCCCAAACGCTTCCTCTTACAGACAGGTGCTAAGAACTATGGTGTCCACGTTGGACGAGGACGAAACCCCGCAATCGAGTCCGATCCTCAGCCAGCTCACCTAGAACCAAACTTCTACTACCCTCAGGAGAAATCGTTGTTCGAATATTGTAAAGCCAACAATACATCCTGGAACGTCATCCGCCCAGCGTGGATCTTAGGAGCCGTCAACAACGCCCAGATGAATGCTTTACACCCAATAGCAGTTTACTCCGCCGTGCAAGCCCACAAGGGAGAACCACTGTACTTTCCTGGCACATGGAAAGACTGGCAGGCCGATGAACATCATTCCACGGCAACGCTGACAGGCTACTTGTCAGAATGGGCAGTGCTCGAAGACAAATGCAAGAACGAAGCGTTCAATTCTCAAGACACCAGCCCCATAAGCTGGGATCGATTTTACGAGGAACTCGTGCGTTGGTTTGGCGTGGAAAAGGGCGTTCATCCTCCGGAAGAGGATCTGAGCTTATTCAAGGAATTTAAAGGTAAAGGTGGCAAAGCCACACCCATGGGGTGAGTCACACGATCGTCCTTACAATGCTCGAATGTCACTGACCAAAACTAGTTATGGACCACCTATCGTTCTTCACAGTCTCTTTTCCCTCGTGGAGTGGGCGGCAAAGCCCGAAAACAAAGAGGCATGGGAGGCACTGATGAAGGAGTCTGGAGGCCAACTTACCGACAATCCTTTCGGAGACGTTGAAGCTAATTTCGTATTTGGCGACGCTGCGTTCGTGCAAATCTGCATGCTGTCCATGAACAAAGCCCGAAGACTGGGCTGGACAGGATTCGTGGACACCATCGAATCACTGTTTGAAATGTACTCTGAAATGGGGAAATTGGGTATGCTGCCAAAATTGAAGGTTGACAAGCCGAAGCCGATGGCATGATTGTCTCAATGTTGCAATTCAAGAGTATCTCACGCAGAAATACTAAGCCCACTGTCTGATTCTGATCTCCGCTGGAGCTCGACAGCACATGATGGTGGATCGATCATCGTATCCTCTGGACTCTTGACCTCGAAGCCATGTCAACCATTCTTCATGACTCTACTCTCTCGCAGGTCACCCGGTGACTCACCCTCCGACATCCCAGAGCAGCTCCCAACTCCTCCTCCAACATCTTCTTGTCCTTCCTGAAGAACAGCCTGAACCCAAAAGTCCCAGGACAAATTTCCCGCCGTACTGGCCTGCCCAGCATTCCCAATCGAAGCAATCCGCCCTCCCACAACGCCCACAAGCCCACTTTCCGCTCCGGTAATCCAATGTTCCACCAATCAAGAAGCCTGAATGGCCGAGGACCACCATGATCACTCCCCTGTAACGCCCACTCGAAGCGATTGAACGGACTGTGCACAATGTTCAGCGTCTCAAGATGCAGCCACGGCCGCTCGCACTGTTGAATCACCCTCTCAGTCCAGCATTCTTCTTCGTCCATGTCCATGTCATCCGGCCGTGGCGGAAGGATATTCGTAACTTGTTGAAAGATTTCGTTCAAAGCGCGTACATCCATATTCCTCCAGCATTCTGCAAGTAAGACCCGTCCCGAGTGCGCATCATTGTGACGGAACATCAGAAACCCCTTCGGAATGAGACTGCTGAGACTGCGACTGCCGTAGGGAAACTCAAGGGCGCGGTACTCCAAGTGTCGGATATTGAAGACCTTCTCTGGTGCCAGACATTTCACGAACGCCACGAACTCTCCCGGTGTGTGTTTCTCGAAGCGCATACAGAACGTCGTCGAGCGAAAGAAATGTGGTGTGAACTCGTCGTTGACAGTCTTGCACGTCAAGCGTAGTGCCTTTCTGGTTTTGGAGAACCCGTCGTACTCATTGCGCTTGTGTTGGTCTTTGTCCGAGCTGTGGTCGACGACGTCCTCGAGGATATCGTATACCTTCTTCCTGATCTCGGCAGGGAGGTCGAGAAAGGGGAACGGTGAGGTCCTGCCTTTGCGCTTGCGTTTGACGCGGGTCACCATCGCGTCGACAGAGCGTACCAACTCCATCGTTGATGGTGGTGGTGGTTGTGATTCCGAAGTGAGGCGACAGTGACATTTCTGTATACAAAACCACCAGCATCATGACGAATGCTGAACATGGCAGCTGTGCCGACATGATAGCGATGGTATAGGTCGTCTTCACGGTGCGAAGGCGTTAACAGGACCGTCGTTGTTGAAGACGGCCTCCTGAATATCAAAACCTTGCACGTGACTTTGTTTGAAGGGGAGTTCGACAAAGCCTCAACTTACCCCCTTAGAGAGTATTAACATGGGAGTTCGACACAACTTCACCTCCCTCATCTCACCAGTTTGTATGCCTGGACCGTGTCGTAGACAAATGCATAATCTCACCTGTTCCTTCGCAGTCGTCCTCCAACAGCATCCAAGAGACAGTGAACACTATCGGCAGAGGGCACCCTGGCGGCATTGTCAGTTGCAAACAAGGATAGTCATCGGGCACACTTCCACTGCAAGAAAACGCAGCTGATTCAAGGTTCATTTTATTCATTCCTTGAGTACGTACTGTACACATAACCACGAGCACGAAAACGCCACTGTATGCCCACCTACTGAAGCCGTTGATGGAATACGCCAGTACCCATACCCAAATGCAAAAGATGCATCAAGACACTCTCTCTATGCACCCACTGACCAATGCAATACAAGGTATCGCGATGAAAAGGCAGCGAAGCCGACCACAACTGAAACCTAACAAAGAACCCACTGTTGGGGCGTTCGATGCATCAGCTGTGCCATCTTGGTCACATAGTAACAATGAGGTCAATGCAATAAATCCCACACGCAACAGATGCAAAGATGTAAACCCCTGCTCATGTCTCATCACATGGCGTTTCATTTTTGCTGTGTGCTTCCCATTCCCTTTTGTCCGTTAAAATTCATCGATGAGGATTGATGGTCCGATCTGCTTCTTTGGCATACTCGGCTCTCCACCAATCCCTGTCCCAATAGCCGCTTTCAGAATGATTCTCAGTCATTTCTGTTCTACCACGACGATCCTGGCTTGCGATTGGATACAAGCCTTGCTTTTCGTCTTGCACTTGGCCCGAGTGTTGTCATTCATAGCCAGCACCGCGTTGCCAAGGGCTAGCATTGTTATGTTGTCGGTATCCTTGTTGTGGGGCATATCCACCGTGAGCAGATCGTGGCGGGGCATAGCCGTTGTTCAGACTGTTTGTCGAGTCGGCATAGGTTTGATAGGATGGAGCTGTCCCGGGCCGGCTATCATAATCGTAGCCACCACTTCCGTTGTATCCTTGGTTGTACATTTGTCGTTGCTCGTAAGAGTCTTGTGGTCCTCGTCTTCCATTGTTCTCGCTGGGGTACAAGGGAGTTTCTTGGTGCATAAGGGCTCCTTGAGATCGTGACATTGGTCTTTGAGAAATTTCGGACTGGTGCTTCAAGGACTCCTCGGAGACCGAAGCATCATCATCGTAGCCCTTGTAGCCTGTTTTGGGTTCGTCTTCGCCTCGTGCAGTGGCACCCAATGCATCGAGCTCCGTGGTCAAAGCAGCCTGAGACTTGATGAAGCTACCCCGGTCGTCACGCATTGGCTGGTATCTGACTTCAGGGTTCTTTGAGGCAATAGCGTATATAGACGCGATGAGCACCAAAACCAAGAGGACTACAGCGAAGACGATATTGTAGAAAGCGAAGATGACGCCCATGACACCCGATACCATCTCCGGCTGACCGAAGACATTTGAAAAGACAAGGAGGAAAATGGCGTTGAGGAAGTTGACAGCTGCGATTGAGATGTTGAAAATGTTGGTCTTTTTGTCCATGAATGGTCGGACAACGCTGACGCCGATCAATGCGACAGCCTCGACAATAACAAGGCCGATGGCTTGAGCAGCGGGCGAACTTTGAGCGAAGGCGATGAAGACGGCTTTTGCCACAATGTAAGCCAACAAGGGCACGACAAAGTAGTAGGCAGTAGCCCGATACTGAACATAGAGAAAACCCCACTTGTTGAGACACTTGGGGTCGGAGTAAAGAATGTAGGCCGGATTCTTATGCATGGTGACTGATTTCTTGGCAAGCTGAATGACTTTGAATGAAGCCCAAGACAAAGCGACAGCCATGGAGATGAAGACGATGAGGGCGAGGACAATTTCCGCGGCCGAGTCGCGTTCGACGATCTCCCATAAGCAGAGAACGGACATCTGGACGAAGCCAAGGAGGACCTATATGCGTCAGTATTCGGCACTGTAAGGAGGTCGTGATTGGAACTTACCAATCGAAACAAGATGCCCTTGATGACGATCTTCCAACCATTGCGGAACTCCAAGAACTTGTTCGACTTCATCCATCCGGCTTTGGAAAACAGATCAAGGAAAAGCTTGGCCAAAGCGACCAGGACGGCGGTCAAGAACAGGATGAAAATGAAGAAGATAAGACCGGTCATGAAGATGTTGGTTTGCTCAATTCCAGCCCGGAACCCGACTCTCTCAATACCACGGACGACCTTAGTAGTATCGGTGGTAGTAGTAGTAGAGGAGGTGGATCGTTTCGCGAGATAACGAGCACCTCTTGAAGCATATGAAGCAGCAATAGCCATGTGCTGAATGGACCGCTTGACGGCACGTTTTTGTACCTCGACGGAAACAGTGCTTAAAGTCGAAAGATATGTGGTAGGGGTACCTCCCGTTGATCTTTGATACCATGTGGCAATAGATTGAAGGAAGCCAACGCGAATGACACCCATGCTCCATTGGAAGTTCTGTGTCCATGACTGAACAATGGGGGGCATAGTAACGGAGGACATTCCGATGATGGCCTGGGCCTGGAAGAATCCGAACAGTGAGACGGCATTAGCGGCAACGTGAGCAGCGGTGTTGGGATGACCAAGTCCAGATGTAACGCCAGCAGCGACGAGACCAAGACCGGCGATAACAGCAGTGGCCCATCCGACAGCCACTTGATAGACACTCTTGCCATTTGACAAGTCTGCTTCCAGACATGCAATGACTTCGTTCGTGTCGGTAGAGGTCACATAAACCCGCACGACACCGTCAAGATCGGGGACACCATAGGCAATGCCTGGGATATTTTTTGTAACACTTGATGGGACATCAATGTTTGTCTCGATGTTGATTTGACCTGTCTGCATGGGGCAGAAACCGGAAAGGTTATCGTCGCAAGGGTTGATCGTGTCATTCAAGATGTTGAAACCATAAGCAATGAGCTGCACCAGTGCAGTGACATTTCCTGTGATAGAGGAAACACCATTAATGTTGAGGTAGATACTGCTGTTCGCGGGAGTGTAGGCGACATTGAACAAAGTGGCCGTGAAGTTAGAATTGGCCTGGCAGGAGTTCAATGAGCTTGACTCGATTATGTTTTCGGCGAGGACAGATGGTGTCAAGGAGACGGTGGCGAGGAGGAGGGAGAGTAGGTAGGAGAATGAGGTCTGCGGACGCATCTTGTCTGTCGATGTTCAGATAGCGACAAACGACGCGTGAGGTGTTGAGGGGCGCTGCGCAGCAGCAAAGGGCGTCAACCACGACAACTCTCGAAGCACCTATTGACGAGGATCTGTATCTTGGTGATGTTCTTTAACGGTAGCTGAAGTTGTAGGATGTGGTTCGTAGGATTAATCGTAGGTATTGATCTATTGTGTCATTGACTTCGAGGTTGAGGTGGAAAAACCGGGTTGGAACGAGCGGCAAAAGCAGGGAACGGCGGCTTTCAGACGGATTCTGATCGATGAATCGTTGATTGCGTTTGATGGTATTGTTCTCGGTCGCAACAAAGGGCCGTTGAAAGAGTGGTGAAGGATGTATACAATTGCGATGACAGAGAATAGCGAATGTAAGTGAGAGGTAGTCGAGTGTTGAGTAGTGAATCTACTACTTAGCGAGTGCGTGCCTCAAGAAGTGGTGACGGGGGGCTGGAACAGAAAGAGATGCAAGTTTGGGAGAGGCAGACAGGGAGGGTTAGTGCTTGCACCGCTTGGAGGAGGAGGTGGACAGTGGACACTGCAAGGCCCAGGGCGGACTCTTGGTCATTGGATCACCGGGAAGGATTTGATGAGGCTAAATGGACAGTGCCCGGAGACAGCTTTGGTTGGCTGCAGCACCCCCCAAATGGAGGCAGAAGAACGCATCGAGGTGCCAAGTCCCGGCATGGACGCTAATCTCAGGCTGGTCAAGGCCCATATCAAATTCTTTACACCCCCTGTTTCTCCTCTTTTTCTTCTTTTCATGACGCGCGGCAGCACGGGCACTGAGGCGCAGCAAAACACTTCGCAAATTGCCCAAGACAAACCAAGACAAAACACCAACCAAACACTGTTGCATTTCTGCAAGGCTGCCTCGAGGCCTTTTTCGGTAGGGAGTACGAGTATATGTGTATCCAAACCCCAGCTGGAATCCCATCAGCGGAAAGTCGTCTGCCGAATATACCACAAACAGGAGTCGTCACAAAGGAACGCGTTTCTGCTATGGTTGACTATGGAAATCTCTACTCGACAAGTACAGTTCTTTGGAGATCATCGGCTAAGTGCTACTCGTCACCATCATAGAGGCATCCAAGCAGACTTTCAACACATTCGCAAAACAAATGTCATTGTCGTGTACTGGTGATTGCCGCGCTTGGGCCCCTTGCCGCACCCGGATCTGCAGTGTTGATATCAACCACATCCAGATCGTTGTGTTCCACACATGAGTATCAAGACATCTTTGTGGTGCTTTCTGTATGACAGCTGTGCTACTCAGCCAGAGACCTACAACCCCGTATGCTTGGTTGGTCACTCTTCAATAGATCTGTGCACCTTATTGAGAACTCCACGGTTCCATGTTGAAGCCTCTCACGTCATGCTGTCTCGGTCCCTCGGCCTGGCGTATCCACCGGACAACGATCTGCCGTTTGACCATTCTCGGGACCTGTCGTGCCTGTTTCAACTTCGGTTTCACGAGAGAAGTGTGTAGCATAGTAATGTACACTTTGTCTCGAATGTGCAGATGTGTGTCACAATACATCTAGCAAGCTGCAGCAACAGGTCCAACCATATCTGTTTGAGGCCGTCTTGAAGTGCGGCAAGGACTCGCGAAAATTACGTTGACGGCCACGGAATAATGAACAGTGTTGTGGATAAACTTCCTACATCAACTTGCCGCTGAACCAGATGAAAGTTCTCCAAGAGAACGTGCGCACCTGTATTCAATTAAGCCTGGCATATGCGGCTATTACCGTTTGTCTCTAAAAACAGCAGGCCGCGCATTCATGACTCGCCAGCTAAAACCTTGTGTCTTCCGATGACAGCCATATGCATTTCACCCAGCCTTGTGTCTCCTCGTCGACTCAGCTTGGCCGCATGTTCGTCGGTCTCTGATCCTGTGCAATAGCTTGTAGCTCTCTGAGCTCCCGAGCTCGTTCTCGCTGCATTAAATCTCCGCGAATGCTCCGCAGGTATTTCGTAGCCTGCTCAATTAATTCCCGGCTCTCCGTGCTCTCCTTCAAAGTCTGCAACAGGATGGCCACCTGTTTGTTATCATTCACATGAGGACAGGTTCGTCCATGTCCTAGGTGTGCAATCCCACATAGCCCGCAATGCTCCACACCAGCTACTTTGAGTCGACACCAGCCCATAGGATGACTCTCACCACATGCAGAGCATAGATGTGGTGGGGGCATGCTGTGAACGGGACCAAAATCAAATGCTGCATCTCCGTTGAAGTGAGGTGCTTGTCCAAGGGGAACTCTCACTCGTTTGAAGGGCCGCGCTGTGTCTCCATCAGTTTCGGCGACTCTGGGGTGTAATTGTCCTCCTACCTTTGACCGTGCGTTTGGGAGTCACATCTGTGTCTTCGGCAGTCAGATTATCTTCTTCCTCGGGTATATCTGCGGGCTCTTGATAGTCTGGGTCAACTCTTTTGGGTCCCCGTTTTGCTTTGAGTTTGTCTTTGTCCTTGTCTTTGTCTTTGTCTTCTGGGTCGCCATCGCCTATGCCGCCGTAGTCGACAGTCTATCGGAATTAGTCTGATCTTCAAAGACCTCCTCGGTCGACTTACCTGACGTTTGCGCTTCCCTCTACCAAATGCCTCTGCCTTTCTGGCTTGTTCTTCGGCAAATGTGCGCTCACGCTCTTGTAAAATCTTATCCCAAATGCCTGGATTAGGTGTGCTCGTCCCGGTGTCAGCCAAGTCCTCTTCCAACGTCGACTTGTCATTCGCCCAGACTCTGGCGAAGCTGAATTGCGATTCGGCAGATTTTTCTTCACTGGTCTTGGTGTCCTCAATCTGAGACCGATCAAGCAGACGATCGACTGAGGCGGAATCATAGACAATGTCATCCGCCTCAGAGTCGCCCTCGAAAAGAGCTTGAGCACCATGTCTTAGAATCGACTCAAGATCCTCTCCAGCATCGTCCTCTCGACCCATTCGTTCAATGAGGACATGATCCAGCGCCATCTTTTTCCGCCCAATCTGCATGATCTTCTCCTCGACACTATCCCGAACCATGAGTTGGAACACAAGAACCTTGTGCTTCTGGCCGATACGGTGAGCCCGTGACAAAGCTTGAATATCTTGATGGGGATTGAAATCAGGATCCAGGAGGATAACCGTATCGGCCGTCGCCAAATTAATACCAACGCCACCAGCCCTAGTAGATAGGAGAAATGCGAAGTATGGTGAATCGGGAGCATTGAACTCATCGATCCGCTTCTGCTTCTCGGCTGCCGAGATTGTGCCATCGAGACGACGATGTTGAAGCCCAAGTCCGTCAAGAAAGTCCTCGATGATATCCAAATTGTCGAGAAACTGGCTGAACATCAGGACACGATGACCGCGTTCAAAGAGCTTCGGCAGCATAATGGAAAGCAAATGTAACTTGCCCGAGGCTCCGACCAAATTTTGAAAAGCAACCGTTGTGTCAACCGTACGCTCTTCAATATCTCGGCTGTACACAAACGGATGACAGAGCGTTTTCCGTAACTGCATGAGGATGTTGTTCAGATTGGCTCGTTCTTTTGGTGCAACAGCGCCTTCTCGAGCAAATATTGATCTCATCAACTGCGGGTTTCTTGCTAAGATCGACTTGTAAACCTTCTTCTGCACACTTGACATACTCACGGGCACGATGACTTGCGCCATTGGCGGGAGGAACGTCAAGACCTGTGCTTTGGTACGTCGGAGGAAGAATTTTCTCAGAGTCTCGTGCAGCTCCGGCACATTTTCCTGCGTAAGATTGGCGTACTTTATCTCGAGTTCGGCGGCATTCATGTTCTTGTCCAGGAACTGCAGTAGATTGAACAACTCACGAGCATTGTTCTGCAACGGAGTACCGGTCAAGAGGACCTTGAACGGGAAGCGGAATTTCGAGAGGCTGTCATAGATCTGAGTCTTGTCGCCTTTCAGCCGCTGCCCTTCATCAACAATGAGACCTTGCCAGGGCACTCTCATCAGATTCTTCCGCACGGAATCCTCCACAATGGCCTCATAAGAGGTCACGACGAGGTGAGCTTTGATGTCTTTGACTTCTGATCTGCTCTTCTTCTGTTTCCGTTTCTCCTCATCATCTTTGTCCTTGGGAAATAGTTCATAATCCTGCGCGAGCTTCCTTGCAACCGAGGATCCATAGTAGGTAACGACCGTAAGAGATGGAGCCCACTTCTTAATTTCTCGCCGCCAATTGGGACAAGTTGCGTTTGGGACGACAACGAGGAAAGGCCAACATTTGTGATCGTGAACAAGGGTGGCGAAGAATGAAATCAGTTGGATAGTCTTACCCAAGCCCATCTCATCTGCTAGGACAGCATTCTGATTCTGATACCATTGGAAGAGGAGCCAGTTCAAGCCCTCTAATTGGTATTGCATCAATTCACCACCAGTTATGGCGGACGGCTGAGTTTTCTTGATGATGTTGGTCGAAAAGTCTAAGGCCCGGACGTGAATAAGATGCCGTCGTAGCGTGGACTGAGGAGGAATCGAGACGTGCAACTTGTTGACATAGTCTTCGTATGCCAATTTGAAGTCATTCCATCGTTCGGTGTCAGCATAAGTTGGAGGCTTCTCCCAAATCGCATCCTCGTAACCGAGACCCTTATACTTGACGAATGCTAGCTCGACTTCTTTGACACGGGCCAGATCGATTTCTTTGGTGCTGTTCCTAACAACACTCGAATATCGTACATCGAAGACGATGTCAACGCGAAAGACCTCTTCTGGTATTGCATCTGCAGTCGTCATCTTTGGCAGCTGATTCTCGGGTTTCTTCATGAATGCCAGACGCATTTGTCCGGCGGCTATGCCCCAGACCCAGGTCCCTGGCATCCATGTGGTGCGAAAGTAGGACTGAGCTCTCCATTTGACGAGGTATTCCTTTTCAATTTCTGGGACCTGATCCACGACGGTACCAGGAGCATAGGCTTCGAGATTAACCGGTCGCCATGCAACGAGAGCGTCAATTTGATGTTGGTTCTCGATACAGTCTTTGCAAGTCCACGATCGGTGATAGTGCTCAAAACGCTTTTGTGCAAGTTCAACCTCATCTAACATTTCTTCATCTTCAGCTTCAAGCGATGAATGGGCCGTTTTGCGTTGAGGAAGATGATGCATATGCCATGCCCGATTGCATTGTGCACATCTGAACATGACATGTGTGATGTTGTTGAGCATATCCGGTTCGACGATAGTGATAGGATCTGTCCCGCCGTTTTCTTCTCTCTGAGCTTGTTCCTGACGACTGGTGAGACGGTTGCGCAAAGGCCGCGAGCAGGCGCCCAGCTCGTTGCAATCAGCACAACGACCTTGATGTGGTGCCAAATTGTGCTTTTCTTGAGACAGCCCAATGCACCTTCGGCATTGCAGTACGAACAAGCCTTCGCCAACCTTCGTGACCAAATGATCTCGGCTTCCCCTGGGTCCAAGACATGACTTGTGGTAGGAGTTCGTGCAGCCCTGACAGAATACCAAAGGCCCCTTTGAAGGATTATCGGAGGTCCAATTGCAGGTGTCACAATCTTGTCGATGCCGCTTTCTGAAAGGATCGTGATCAGGGATTCGAGCGAAGTGTTCTTTTGCACCCACAACTTTAGGAGCAGATTTCTCTTCTTCAAGACTTGATATCTCGTCTTCTTGCCGCTCGCGCATGCTCCGGTGGGGCTGGGTTCGAGTTCTTTCTGAACGACGGGTGACGACCTCCGGAGACGTGTCAGAGACTCTTGCTCTTGTACCCCTAGCTCGCAGAGTACGCATGGAGCCTCGATTTGGTCGCATTGCAGACTTTCGACCGCGTTCCCTCCGTGCGCGAGGCTGGTCGGAATCATCGTCGAGTTCGACAAGCTCTTCCTTTAGGTGAGCGAACTTTCTCTTTGAAGTGAGTCGTGCCGAGCGTCGCCCTTGCTCCTGGGGAATGTCTGAGTCGCCTTCTTCTTCCGTCTCCGCTTCGTCTCTCATCTCCACGTCCGTGACTTCGCTGTCATCTCCGGATGTACGACGTCGATGAGGAGCTGAGGGCTCATCTTCACCAGTATCCGAAATATCCATCGTCGTCCAATCTACCATGCCTGAAGCCGCTTGTTTGACAGATCTCCGCTTGTTTTGCCCAGAAGCATCCAGTTCTTGGAACTCTTGGAGTGAGGACGAGCCGTTGTCCAGAGCACGTAACTCGCGTGCAGAAACCTGTGTTGAAGCCATGATTCAGTGCTACTTCGAGTGGACTGTGATGACAGAAGGATGAAGGTGAGGTGAAGAGCATGAAAGAAAGAAGGTAGTAGTGTTAGTGGCAGAAATTGTATAAGTCTGCGGAGGTAAAAGATACAGAGCAGGCCAGTAAGAGCCAAGTGAGACTGAAATGGACGACAAGCCGCAATTGAGAGTACACTCACGAGATCTCGTTCACCACTCTTGCGTTTTATCAGATATTTTCCATCTTCCAGCTTTGATAGCACCCTCTGAACGGAAAAGTGACCGGGCAGATACTCATACGCTTCTTTCTCTTCTCTCGATAACCTCGGTATGTCAATGTAGAAATTGTGTTGCAGGCGAGATGTAGTATCCCGAACAGAATCTTCGTCTTCATCTGATACCGTCACTGGAATGTCATTCTCGGGGCTGTGTTCAATATCGCCATTGTCGTCAGAGTCGCTCGAGGAATAAGCATCGCCGACTGGGGACTTGGACTGCTGGCTGAGTGTCTCTTCTGCATCCTCCCCCGTGTCCTTTTCCGTATTCTTCGATTTCTCCGGCGGCTTTCCAAGCCAACTGGATATATCCACCTCTATGCGGTCCATGATTACCGCGTATGTACAATGAGTATAATTCGACAAGGCCGAGCGGCGGCGGCGGGCGATGTTCTATCGGGGACGCATTCTGTCGAAAGAGGTGCGGATCGCCGGACACTTCTGGCGCAGACAAACCGAGGCGATGCAAGTACGGACTTTCAAGTGTTCGTCCGATGCGAGTGAGGTCGCGATCATGCGATTGTAAGGATGTGAATCCCTGGTTGCGGCTTCTCCAACTGAACGCGGTCGCGTCGCCTTCTTATCGATAACTTAAATCTATGAATTTCGCTTGTCGCTTCTCCAACTACCGGATTTTCTTGCTAGCATCAACAAACCACTTTCGCACTTCTGATACGAGGCCTGTGAATGAATGCAGCCCTTCGCCCGACATGCCTTGCGAAACAGGCTCGCTGTCCAGAGACTCGCACTTTCACGATCTATCTCGCTGACCGGCGCAATCGAAAAGGGTATCCGGGATGGGCAGCATGGCAGAGTCAAACATGAACGCCGCTACCAGGGTCCTCGAGACCAACGTCCTCAGTCTGAACATGACCCTTCGGAAACAAATGACAGGAGGAAGGCTCCTGACGGGCTAGCAAGAGGTCAGCTAGACAGGGAAATACAAAATCGACCGGTCAAGGCACGGGGCAGAAGAGAGGGCAGACCATTCTCATCTGATGATGTAGCACCTACCAGCATTGCATACACGACGGCTTCATCGGAATTTATCTATGGGACATTTTCCGTGCTTGCTGCTCTCAATGCAGGACGGCGCAAGGTGTACAAGCTTTACAGACTCAATTCTGAGCGGGAAGAGGAGGAAACGAGTGCACAGACATCATTACGCGACTTCAGAAAAGACCCAATAAATGCCCCCAGTGCTCTGGTGACCATCGAAAGGCTTGCCAGGCAAGCAGGGCTCGTAATTAAAGATGTTGCGGGTCCTCAATGGACCAGGATTTTCGGCAAAGCCACAGATGCGCGGCCGCACAATGGACTACTCTTGGAGGCATCTCCGCTTCCCCAGCTACCTGTCACCAGTTTGTCTGCTCTCGCGCAACCCATGGATGATATTCATGCTACGGTTGGATGGACATCTCCAGAAGCGCGAGAACTCAATACTGTATTTGATGTTCGTGGAAATGTGGCCAAGCTCGCTTCTCCTCGGCCAGCTCATCGCTATCCATTTATGCTCTTTCTCGATCGCATAACTGACACCGGCAACTTCGGTGCGATTGTACGCTCTGCCTGGTTCCTGGGTGTCGATGCTATCATCCTCCTTGAGCATGGCACAGCCCCTGTCTCTACCAGAGCGGTCAAGGCTTCGGCGGGTGCTCTGGAGTACATGCCAATCCTACATGTCAAGAATGAAAGAGAATTTGTCAAGGCTTCGCGAAAGAACGGGTGGAAGTTCTTTGCTGCAGATGCGCCCGAGAGTGCTGCTGATCTGCGCAGGAACGCTGCCAGAAATATCCAGCACCAACGCGTGGAAGTAGAAGGCGCGTTGTTGAAGCATCCTTGTGTCCTTATTCTCGGTAATGAGGAGACTGGCATTCGAGATTTCATGCAAGATCTTGCAGATGGTGTGGCGGGCATCTCGAGTGCCAGACCCGAAGTCGGAGATATCGACAGCTTGAACGTGAGTGTGGCCGCGGCTTTGCTTACGCAAAGATTCTTCGACACAGCACAGGCCCCGACGTAGAAGACAGGTCGCTACACAGGGTCGTCACAGGGTGGCAGTTACCGTACTCACCCTCAGTCTTCTAGCCACTCCAAAGAGTAAATCTGGCTGTCCCGCCGGAAGGGAATGACAACATCACTTGCCGCGTCTGCGCCTGCACTCCCGACGGCCAACTTGGATCTGACCTTCTCCTCTCGAGCCGAGAGCCTAATCTTCTTACCACTAGCTTCGATGCGGTAGAATTCCCGGCCAAATCCACCGAGAAACCCTTTCAGGACAGATGCCGTAATGCGCTCCTTCTCGATGATGCCTTTGTTCACCGCATCCTCAAATGCTTGGAGCACATACTGCGTGGCATAAGGCTGCGTGAACACGCCAGCCGCGCATTTCCCGCACTCATGTGGGCCGGCACCTCCTTTCTTCGCTCTGAGCGGATGCGGCGCCGAGTCGGTGCCCAGAAAGAACCTCGGATCACCGCTCGTTGCAGCCTGCAATAGCGCAACGCGATCGCTGGGTAGTTTTGCCACTGGCTTGCAGAAATTGATAGGGTCGCCCGCCCAGTCGTCCACAATAATGGACAAGTGATGAGCAGTAATTGTCGCAACGACATTGGACCCACACTTCTTCGCAGCTTCAATAGCAGCAGCCGTAGTGCAATGCTCCAATACAATTCTCAACCGTGGAAAGCGGTGGTGAAGATCAAGCAAAGTCGGAAGAAATGCTTCTTCGGCGTTCAGAACCGTAATGTCCTTCCCGGGGGGCGCTTCGCCATGCAAGTTGAGCACTAGGTCAACTTCTTGCATAGCTTCGAAAATAGGGTAGAATTGCTCGTAGTCCACGACTCCAGATGCTGAATTAGTTGTCACGCCCGCCGGGTACGATTTGACCCCGTAGATGCCTGCTTGCTTCGCCTCGCGGATTGTGTCTGGTGTGATGGAGGGATGCAAGTATAGAGACATCAAGAGCTTCGCGTCCGTGTATTTGGCGATAGACTTCTTGTAGGATAATGCGTGCTCGACTGTTGTTATCGGCGGGACGAGATTAGGCATGACGAAGATGGCATCGACACCCCCAGACGCCACAGTAGGGGCTACTGCCTCGAGCATTGGCCCATCACGGAGGTGGACGTGAAAATCTGCTGAAGCTGGCAGAACCAAGCCGTCGAAAAGTCGAGGTGGCATCTTGAAGATGGAAAGGCTGGTTCAATCTTCCTCAAGAATTCAAATTTTGTGAGAGGAGGGAAAAGTAAATACCTGTCGGCAATAGGTTTGAAGCCAGGACTGAATTATATGCTGTCGTTTTATGGGAACCTTTTTTCACGGTTGAAAATGGTTCGATATTGCTATGGAGAAGTTTAATTGTGGTCAGCGACAAAACTACAGCGGCGTATTCGGGCTTCGTATAGCAACACTCCTGGGCATTGCACCAGGTCAAAGTATTGTTACCTGTTCTTTGGCAAGGCCATGTCTGGACGGAATATATGCATTCCTCTCTATGATTGTGGTTGTACAGAGTACATATGTGGCATCTCGGCGGAGCTCATTTTTAAGTCGTTTCCCCTGTCCATATCTCATTACCAAAGCCCTAGCCCTTCGAAATGTTCGCCATCTCGACTCGATTTTTGATGTATTGTACCGATCATGCCACATATGATGGAGCTTTCCGATTAGCTCGCCTGCCATTGAAATACTTGGCTGTCGAACTCATGTCCGTCTTCAAACGCCCGCTATATCCATTCGTCGAGGAAGTTGTTGCTTTCTCATATGCTTAAACCAGTAAGTCGCTCAAGTGCATTCTTCAGATGCGAGTTTAGTCCTGTGTTGCAAGTCAGCATATGTCTTCAGATGTGGTGGTTGGAATTTCATACATCATCAGTAAGTCGATCCAGTAATTGAATGCTCAATATCATAACCAGCAGTCCCAATGTTACAATGACAAGGAGACCAAAGCCAAACCAGCCCAGAACCATTGCTGCGGTTCCGACGCCAGACTTGACACTTCCGTTGCCCAAATCTTGCGCGATTGTGCTTGCTGCTACAGCAGCGGTATGCTGCCACATGACAGACACCAGCACAAACACTGAGGCAATGAAGATTGTCGCCAACGCAACTTGTGACACGGCTCTGGAGGGAAATGGTCGCACCTCAACTTCATCGCCATCCCTGCCAGTGCTGGTATGCCAACCGGGGAACGTTGCAAGCAACAGAAACGTTAGGAAGGCAAGCACAATAGCAATGATGAGTAGGTAGGGGAACACAATAGCGTTCTTGAACGTGCTGGCCACCCATATCAAGTTCAGTGGATCTTGATCAATGCTCACCAGATCTGCCAGCGCCGTCGAGTTTTGGTTGCACATCCATGCTCCGCCGTCACACTTGATGCATATGCCAAAATACCCCACTCTTACGATGAGATCTGCTGAGCCGACGATGTTGGCAATGGCTGTAGACACTGAGGGGTCGACTTGGACCGTGCTGAAGACGGGAGCATAACTTTTATAGTAAAGTGAAATGAGGTAGATGTCGGGAATGAGAGGTGAGGTCGAGGAACATCCTGCGAGTAGAAGTGCTACGGAAGATAGGTTAGTATTGTCCTCTAATGCAAGAAGCGGATGATACTCACATAGTAGGATGATGGCAATGGCTATGAAGATCATAAGGACATGGTGATATCCTATGAATGGGACAAATCTTCTCCATCCTGTTGCGAATCTGGGAGCCATTCTGGTTCGAGGTCAATGCAGATGGCGTCGGTGGCCGTGTGAGATCTTCGCGGGTTACCGTCCGTGCGGACGGTTAACAGTATGGAAACTCAGCACGGTGCAAGCACCTTGAATTTGACTCGGTTCGAAGAGTGGTCAGAGCGATATGTCTGTAGGTGTATGATATGATCTCCGACGGTTTTGCAAGTTTGATGGTTCACTTTGAACAACAGTATGTCAGCTGCCTGCGTCTTGTATGATGCAGAAGAGTATGAAAGAGAGGGAGGAAGAAGGGGAGGAGAGGCGTAGCTTGATTTAGTTCTGAGAATATTCTGAGACTGGGACTACAAGGCACCAATTGCCATAATTGCTCATAGATTTGCCATTGAGAAATCGCGAGGTTGGTCTGTGTTGCGGTGAATTGTATGGTAAAAATCGGCAGGCTGGGACTGCGCCTTTGCGGATGAGGAGACGATCTCGAGCCATAATTTTTGCCAAGGCGACTGTTGATGTTTAGCCATTTGAGGTTTAGACTAGCCTTTCTGCAACCTTAATTCTTAGACTTGACCCTGTTTTTCTTTTCCCCGGTTGGCAAGCGCACAAGGCTGCATTTCAGGTACTGTTCCTAGCTAATCTACGTCATCTCACTGAGGTTCGAAGACCTACTACTCGTATGATAGTAAAGCACATTGGTACTCCTACTAAGCAGACAGTGTCATTTTTCAGAGATAGTCTTTCGCAAGGTAGGAAGGTATTCATTACTGTCGTCATGCGTAATAAGCAAATCGTCGACGAGGCCTACGCGTGGCTCTACCTATAGCGACCAGCTTCGAGCGACCTCATAACCAATAGTCGTCCGTGTTTTGCGCCTGTTCATGATGCCCAAATGAATGCCAGTGAATGATGACAAAGTCCAGATTCTCACATTGCCTCGCTGGCGCCAATGTAAACCCCGACTCGAAAGAACGCCAATCAAAATGCTGAACACAATGCCCAAACGCTCATGCCCGTACAAAAGCAAATGAACTCAAGTCAAATGTCGGCTTCCGTATGGGTGACCCTACTTCGGAGCACTCGTCCTCGCTGTTAGGCACCATCGCATCCTCGCTCCCTCGTACCTCGTTTCTGGTGATAGACGGAGAATGCTCACGCATTGGTGGGCTGAGAACTGCGGACCTCTTTGGCACGCCTTCGTCCAATATCCTCCCAGGTGTCGCAACATCCGCAGAGAGTGATTTCAAAGCTGACTGACGTGCTTCTGGTGACTGATGCGCGAATGTTTCGCGTAGGTCAGGACTAGGGCGTGGTTCCGGTACTCTATCCTCCGTGAAGAGCTTACTGAGTGCAGCCATTTGCACCACCTCTGGCTGCGCGGAGAAAGCCATCTGCTTTCCCTTTGGGCTTGATAGAGACCTCATAGCTGGCTTCTGCGATGGTGTAAAAGCAAACTTCTGCAAGATTGCTTCATTCTGCTTCCGCACATGGAAATCTAGGAGGTCTTCAAATGCTTCAGGATCATCGTCTTGACTGAGCTCGCGAGCTTGTGACCCATTTCGGGCGTCGTCGCCCTTGACACACCTTCGCGACGGCGAGATACCCTCTTGGGACGGTGTGGAGCCAGATAGAGCTGGCTGAGCAGGCGGCGAGGACTGGGGTATCGAATCTAGACCATTTGCATTCTCGCTCAAATCCCCTAGGTCTGGGTATGTAGGGTGCTGATAGATCACCTCCTGCTGTGGACTGGCTTTTTGCTGCACTTCACCATCAAGCAACATCTCACCAACAGAAGAGTCGGAAAAGACCTCAAACGCTGACCGCCTGGACTTTTTGACCTTCGCTTTCTTCTCTGCTAGTGGACTGACCTCCACTTGCTCGAAAGTGGATGTAAAGAACGGACTCTGCTTCGTCTCTTGTATGGGCGAAGGGTCTACAGATTCTGCGCACAATCGTTGTCGCTTCGGAGGCTGATACGTTGACTTCGTTGAAGCCCTTGCGAGAAACGCGGTGCGATCGGTGCCTGCTGAGATTTGAGCCGGGGTAGTCATGCCGCGTCTCAAGGCAGGAGCCGAGGATACCAGCCTCGGTTCCCATGACTCGTTCCGATGGCGCTCAAGGAGTCTTTGCTGTGACGGTGAAGGCGTAAGACTGTTTGGGTCCAGCTCTGCAAGCGGCTGTCTCTGTGGTTTGAAGAAGGTCTCAATGGATTTCTCCGGTTTGAGGTCCGCAGGCGTAGCGTAACTTTGTCGACGGTTCTCACCAAGCGCTGGACGACTGACCGGCGTACCGTTCCTCGGCTGAACATGAATGGGCTTCTTCGAGAAAGGGTCCAAGTCTCCGCAAGCAACGCCTGTCGCCGTATCCGAGTTCACAAAGGGACCCAGATAAGGCATATCTTCCTCTAGCATGCCCGGGCTAAGTTCCTTCAGGCAGACCATCTTCTGCGCGATGGGACAGAAGACACGGTGGTGCAAAAACGTCAACTCTGCTTGCTCAAACATCTTCGAGTAGTCCGCAGGGACCATCAATTTTCCCTCGAACTGAATCACACGGATGATTTTCTCAATATCTTTGTGTCTCCGAACATAGGCATGGGCTGTCTTCAACCCAATCTTTCCAATGTTTGGTAGGTAATCGCATCCACTGAGAATCGCCATGCGCATGAACATTGAGTCGGTCCACCCAGCCAGATTCATCTCCTTGCACATTGGGAAATCTGCTCTGTCAATCTCGACCAGTTCGCCATATTGATTGAGCTTGGTTAGAAGTCGTCTTGCTCCAAAAACCAAGAGATCGGAGTCTTCAGACAGTATTCCGTCGATGATGCCTTTCTGTTCCAGATAGACCAGCTGCGCATCGGCCTCATACGGTGCCACAACATACTGAACATTGAGCTTCTTGAGTTCTTCAATCAGCTGCCGTGCCATGAATGGGGTGACGTCGATCGCTTTTTGAAACTCTTGCTGTGCTTGACTGGTCTTGCCCGCTTTCTGCAACTCTAATGCCAACGCCTTGCTTTCTTCCCTCCTCTTTCGTCTCGCAGCATTTGTACCAGCTTTGCTGGGTAGGTTGTCTCCATCAAAGATCAAATAAGGCGTCACTCCAAAGTCAAGAAGCATTCGGACCCTGCTCAGCACAAAATCAATATGCACACTCGTCGGTTTGTCCAGGGCAAGGGCGAAGGCGCAGCCCACAACACCACGGTGTAGCCATCCGTAAGCGTCAACTCCAAGCGTTTGTCCGGCGAATTTCTTCAGGTTGCAGGGCTTTTGGATTGATTTGAGCAAGGGCAGCAAGCCTGTTTTTACTATTAGTGGGACGCAGGGGATATTGTATACGACTCCTTACCCTTGATGCCCATTTCTGTGGCGCGGAATCCTTCACCGCCTAAGTAGAATGGATACTGAAACTGCGAGAGAGATACCTGACGGCAGGAGTGACGGCAGTGTGGCTTCGCAAGACCAGATCGTACATCAATCGACTTTCCTGGGCCATCAGGACTATACTATTGTGTGGTGTAGAATATCTTGAAGGTATGACAGAAAGGCAAGGGACAGGCATCTGCATTGGCAACCGTCCGTTTACGCGCCTGTCATGTTCATTAGACGCGACTTGGAGAAGCGGCATCTACTATAGCCGAAGTTCCGCCGCCCCTGAAACTTTTTACACCCATAATGAAATTGTTCAGATTCGGCCTTCATAATGTTTCAAGGCGAATCCAAAGCCGCTATACCTCACGGCAAATCATCAAAATGGCTCGCGCTTTAAGCAAAGTCCACAAGCAGATCTCCAAGAAGAGGAACGGAAAGATAAACAATCTTCATGAGAACAGTCGTTCTGCCCAACGGTTACGCGCAGCAGGTGCCCGGGAGGACAAACTGACCAGGATGATGGACGCTGCCGTGAAGCAGAACCAGGTCTATGGTACAAGATTGCCCAGCTGAAAATGTTGGCATGTTGCTAACGAATTGCATCCCCAGTCGACAGAATCGCGTGGTTCAAATCAGCGTTGGAGGGTTCTGTTGGTGCCGTGAGTGATGAGGAACTACACTTATTGACCCAGAGGTACGCTTGACGAGGATTTTTCCGCTCTGATACTAAGCTTTACAGCTTCATTGACCGCGAGGATGAACAACTGGCGGAGGCTCAACAACAGCGAAGACCAGGACGTCCGCCTTCAAAGCTTGAAGAACAGATCAAGCTGAGAAAGGACTCTGAGGAACGTGAATTTCGTGGCGGTCTCTGGGTTCCCGAACTTCGGGCGGAGGAAAGCCGCTCAAAGCTCGAAAGGTGGAATGGAGACTGGAATGGACTCAACACGCTGAAATTTGTCCGTGTTGTCAAGAACGGGGAAATCAAGCCTTCCAGCTTTCCGCCAAAAGGACTGTCTTGAAAAGCGCAACTTCGATTATCTCATTCATCACGGGAGAAGTCACGTCGCCACAGACGACGACCAGCGACAGTCGCAAGAAGGGTAGCTGAAATGCCCCAGCTATGCGAAGCACCAGCAGCCACGAGCGCCTGTAACTGCAAAGTTGGCATGTGGAAAGCGACTGGCTGCTGAGAAGTCGCCGAATCTCATTCTGCCTGACGATACAAATACGATCAGGCCACTTGCATCGAATGACCTGAACACCACATAGCTGGTCAGTCACTTCAGCAGCGAAGGAGACTCTCCAATTTGACGAGTATGGGGAATTGTCAACAGTATCATGGTCGGTTGAGGCAGTTGTGGAGGACATGGCGACTCGATCTAGCTGGAACGTATGTTATCAGGACGGACCGTGTTGGGCATGGGGACGGGTCAGTAAGAAGTGAAAGGGGAAGCATTGGTGGAGCACCTCATTGATGGCAAGCCACCTGCTAGCAACGGGAGTTTCGAGTCCTGGGATACATCCGCATGATGAAGAGCCCCATATCGAAGCGGGCGGAAGGGAGTGGATGATTAGATGCTCTCAGAGACGTCGACGCGAAGATGTGTCATTACAATTAATTTTTCATGAAGCCTCGTCTCCAAAAAAAATAACTGGCGACAACTAAATGCTTCATTCAAATTGCGCAGTCTCTGTCCGTTATCTTCCATCTTCGTATCCAGTCTCGAGCATCATCGTCAATCGTGCATGATGAATTCTTTCAGACTGTTCCCCCGGGCCTTGTCCAAGGCAGCCCTCCGTCAGTCCTCAGTCCGTTGCGCTTCAACAGCCTCAAGGTTTGCGGCTCGTCGACCAGTAAGGCAGCCAGCAATGAAATCGTCCTACCCTGCCTTCTCAACGTCTACACTCCACCGAGAGCCTGCTGGTGAATGTTAGTCAGAATTGCTATGGGCTATGAGCCATGCTAAAATCATCATAGTCGACCTAGAACTCGTCGAGAAATTGAAGAGCGAACGGAGTTTGGAGCTCGAGAATCCCGAAGAGGGCAAAAAGGAGGCAATCGACGAGTTTCTGGCAAACAACTCGTGGCAACTACTAGACAAGGAAGGCACGCATGAGGTCACCTTGACGAAAGAGTTCGGAAATGAAAAGTAAGTACAGCATGTCGATACAATGAGTCGTCCAAGTCATCTTACAATGATCCTGTAGAATCAAGGTTGCGCTTAGCATCGCCGACTTCGACAACCTGGCCGACGAGGACGAATACGATGGCATCGAGGAAGACGGAGCGCTTGATGATGAAGCAGAATATCGCCCGAAGGCCATCAATCAGTCTGGTGCGAAGGGAGGCAAATTCGACATTAAGCCCGAGGATAGCATTGCGCCCGTCGACAGAGAGGGAGACGAGGGCGCTATGATGGACGACGGTGCTGGCCCGGCATATCCCCTCCATCTGACCATCACGATCACGAAGCCCAACAGCCAGGCCATCGAGATCCGAGCTGTGACTACCGAGAACGTCGAGATCGAGACCATCACCTTCTTTGCCAAAGACTCCCTAGTCGAGGCGCAAAACCCTAAGGATGCTCAAGAAGCACGCAGTGTGTATGCCGGCCCTCCCATCGGCAACCTCGACCCCGATCTCCAGGCTATGCTGGAGAGATATCTTGAAGAGAGAGGAATTGATGCACAATTGGCTCAATTCTTGCCCACGTACGTTGACTACAAAGAGCAACGAGAATACGTCAAGTGGCTTGGTGGTAAGTGTGACTGTCCATTCTGTCTGGTCGATGCTAATTATGTTACAAACAGATGTGAAGAGTTTTGTCGAAGCATAACTGTTCTCTTGGATTCGGCGTTACGATTGCGAGATTCACTCATGTCTTTCCTAGACCCTCCACTTTCAGTAGCAGCAGCAGTAGCAAGGTGCTATGCTCTGCAACATTGTACAGTATGTCATTATGGTCGCGAATCACAAAATAGGCAGTTCCGATACCCATGTGCTTGTCGAGGATGTGGTACAAGATGCATAGCAGCAGAGCCACATCTTCTCATCTTACCCTCATTCTTCGGTCGCTTCAGTCGCGCCGCAATAAAAGTTTAGACAATCGGCCATTAAGTGTCGGCCCGTCGCATCGTCATTGCCCATGAGGTGTGCTTGTCGAGCATCTGTCAGATAGCACTCGAATTATGTTTTTTTCAAGCCAGCACATTTGCGTAGGTGGTACCTCGTATAGCTTGCCTGTCCTTGCATGTGTGTGAACTCCGATTGGTTTCTGAACACCTGCTCATAACACCTCATCGACCTATTCCGCTCTGCAAGGATCTGTGGCACCTGTAAGCATGATGCTTATGCACCAGGGTCAGCTCTGTTTTCGGAATCCTTGCCTCGACAACATCGTTTAAACAACAGGCAGCTCGGTGCCGCAAATACTGACGATAGCAAAAGAGTCAGGTTGTCAGTCACTCTGACACGTCTCAAGAACGGCCACCCATTGGACCAAAAGTGCTGAACCCCGTGAAAGCCTTGATCCCTAACCAATCATACCCGCAACGATGTGGTTGACATACTCTCTCAGAGTCTCCATCTTCGAGTCGTAAGAGCGAGGGGAAAAGGCTTAATTGTTCCAGCACAAAGCAGGGGGACTGTGCCACCACCCCGCCCGGTACCCGCCCTTGAAGAACTTCGACCTCACAGGACCTCCTCCTCCCGGTTACCTACCGAGACAACGAACCAACCGGAAGCATGATCACGGCATCAATGAACACAGTATCAACACTGAAAGAGCGCCAGTAACATGGCAATACCGTCACTGTTTTGCAGGTAGGTACCTACCCATGAGCCGCGTAAATACGACGTGGATACGAAACACGATCACCGAGGCAGATGCCAGGCGTCCCATGTCGATATCTGCCTAGCCCACATTACCCCGGCAGGGTCCTATCATGGCGTCGCAGATACCAACGTTAGGACGTAGTCGCGAAGTACTTCTGCTGGTTCTTCCTCTCTTTCCCTCCCCTCGCGAATCCTTCTCATCTCGTCGACCTGGCGGACTGTTCCCGCTTCATAACATGCTCTTGGAGTCTCCATAGGCATCTATAGCCTGCGTCGTCTTGTTCCTCAATTGTGTCCCTGCTGTGTTCAAGTTAACATGTCGCACTATTTGAACGCCGTTCTTGGGCTCCTTGTTGTCTCTGTCGTTTATTTTACTGTCACGTCCTTCCTCTCCAGCCGTTACCATGCCCAAAAGGCAAAGGAACTCGGGTGTCAGCCCGCGTTTCAAAGAAAGCACAAGTGGCCATTGGGAACTGATTTTATCTACCAGGTCGCCAATGCCGACAAAGAGCATACAGTGCCCGCATTCTTCCAAGGCCTATATAAGGAGCTAGGACATCCAACATGGATTCAAAACGTTCTGGGCACATGGGCCTATGTTACCGCTGATCCGAAGAACATTCAAGCTTTGCTCGCCACGCAATTCAATGACTTCGAGATTGGCGAGGCACGCCGAGGAAACTTCTTCCCAGTCTTTGGCAATGGGATTTTCACCACAGATGGCAAAGCATGGTAAGTGATTGATTCAATCTGAGTACGGATATGTATTGATCTATACTGTAGGGAACACTCTCGCGCTATGCTCCGACCACAGTTCGCGCGTCAGCAAGTCGCCGACCTGAACTTGGAAGAAGTTCATGTTCAAGACCTGCTTCGGCACCTTACAACCCGGAACGGTTGGACAGATCAGGTTGATTTAGCACCTCTCTTCTTCCGCCTGACGCTTGATTCTGCCACGGAGTTCTTATTTGGTCAAAGTGTCGACTCTCAAGTAGCAGCCTTGCCAGGTTACTCGAATGAGAATGCCAAGCGAGCCGGCACCCTAGATTGGACCTCTTTTGGAAGCGCGTTTGATGCCGCAACCACGGCTGTTGGCCAACGAGGTCGACTTGCGGACATGTACTGGGTCTTAACGCCCAAAGACTGGCAAAAGAATATCAAGATTGTCCATCAATTCGCAGATTACTATGTCAATCTGGCATTGACCACCGACTTGTCCACATTGAGCGAACACAACCTTGAAAAGGGTCAAAAGAAGGAGAAGTACATTTTCCTCAAGGAGCTCGTACAACAGACTCGGGACCCGGTCGAGCTGAGAAGTCAATTGCTTAACATCTTGCTGGCTGGTCGTGATACCACAGCCGGACTACTCGGATGGACATTCTATCATCTTGTCAGACACCCAAGTATCTTTCAGAAGCTGCGTGAGACCATAGTCGAGCAATTTGGTTCCTATGAGAAGCCCAGAGATATCACCTTCGAAACACTCAAGGGCTGTTCATACCTCCAGCATACCATGTCAGAGGTTCTTCGCCTCAACCCGACAGTACCCTTGAATAGTCGCCGAGCGGTTAAAGACACTAGCATTCCTAGAGGAGGAGGACCGGATGGTGACGCGCCTTTGTATGTCAAAAAGGGCCAAGAAGTCAATTACACGGTTCATGTCATGCATAACCGCGAAGATATCTGGGGGCCGGATGTCGCTGAGTTCAAGCCTGAAAGGTGGATTGGACGTAAGGCTGGATGGGAGTTCTTACCCTTCAATGGTGGGCCACGGATTTGTCTGGGTCAACAATTCGCTTTGACTGAAGCCGGCTATGTTATTGTGCGAATACTTCAGAAATTCGATCGGCTCGAGAACCTTGAGACTGATCCGGTCATGCGGCACCAATATAGTGTCACGACTGCACCTTGCCGGGTTCCTCTACGCTTGCACGAAGCTGCTGCGGCTTGAAAGCCATAGCGGTCATGTTTGTGGCGACTTGCGACACCGAGAACGGTACTGGGCTGTGCGGACAACGGTAGCTATTTCCATCAGCATCAAGTGGTGCTCACATACTGCCACTGACGGCGCTTGTACGCCTCGAGGTTGACTAAGTGCCTGCTTGCATTTTACGATCGAAACGACTACCCTCTCCTGAGAAGGTGTGGCACGACTCTCTGTTCTGCTTCGTTACAAGTATCAGAGGGCGTTTCTCAACCCAAGACTACCGCAGCGTAAGGACGATGGACGGTCGAGCAGGTGTTATCTGCTGGTTCCAGGTGCGGTGCCTATCAAATATGTACCTGCACCTTGACAAGCACCCATGATACAAGTTTTCTATGCTATCTGCGGAAATGATTGCCGATCTACAATTGGTTTTGATTTGATCGAAAATGAGCCGCTTATCTCAAGCATTGGCCTCATTATTCCCTTGCACTCCATCTTGGATCTTGATCCTTTCAGCTCGACAGGCACGCGATACTCGTAATTCCCCAGTATATTCCCACATGTTCACCAGGCTTTAGTTTCCGATTCGACATGGTTGCCAAAAGATCGTCGCCCTGGTTCCACGAGTCAATCACCACTGTGGCGTACACATGACGTCGCCTGCGTATCATGTAAACAGGTTTGCGTTTGCAACCAGGTCCAGCTGCACGCGACATAATGCCATTGTGTGCGGGCAGGTGAAACGGTGAGTTCGAACTGAGAAATAGAAAGAACGTTCAAGTACTTCTGGTTCTGCAACTCTTTTTTCACTTGCACTTCCACTCTTTCCCCTGACCGGATCTAACCACGACAACCTCTACTGCCACTGATATCTCGTCGACGTGAACACTTAAACCTCAATCCATTCGAGTACGTGAAACAAACCAATTCAGACCAACCACTCGAAGCACAGATACTCATGTCTTCCGCAAGCTCAGCAGCTACCAGCGCAAGTTCAGCAGCTTCCAACGCATTTTCCTCCGCAACAGCCCTGGCCACTGGAAACGGTCCAAGCAAAGGCATGTCGACCACCGGCATTGTCTTTACATCCGCCGCCGTCATCGTTACCCTCCTAGCTCTCGCCCTCGCAACAATCTACTTCACAGGCTACGCCGATGATGCAGCAGAATGGTTCGCCAAGCGCTACTACAAGGCCAAGGCCATCGCCGAGGTGAAAGTCCTCGAAAACGCCGGGAGCGATGAGCTCCAGGGTGCGCTCAAGGGTAAGATCTCCACCGCAGAGTATCTACCAGATTGAGAATTGACTGACCTTATGAACAGACTCGCTGAAGAAGAATCCCATCCTGGGTGAGGGTGAGCTTGACAGCATCTCTGGCGGATTAGGCAAGGAGGCGGCGCAGCAGGGTTTGGGCGGTGTCAGCGACAAGCTTGGTGGATTGGGAAAGTTTTAGAAACCTACCATCTTGTGCCTCGACGAGGGTTCACTTTGCCACCGCAACGACTTGTCTAAAACGAACTGGCATGGATCTACTCTAGCAGCTTCGGCGATCGACGACACGAACATGGAGGTCTTCGTGAGAATGGCATGGAGCT
This sequence comes from Exophiala viscosa, assembly GCF_022695815.1. NCBI lineage: Eukaryota > Fungi > Ascomycota > Eurotiomycetes > Chaetothyriales > Herpotrichiellaceae > Exophiala > Exophiala viscosa. Next base: position 965,966 of record NW_026944356.1, on the reverse strand, counting down.
CTACCCTATGAGCTCGACGACGACATGAGCACACAAAAACTCGTGAAAACTGAGCGATGACTGTATGAATAGCACATCTTGAAGAAAGACGGCCAAAATGATATTCAAGGCCCAGCAGGCCCTCTACCAGAGCCCATGACTCCACGCTTCCTTTACTATTTTACTCCAAGTAATCCGGTCTTAATTCAAAAATAGCATCCTTGGTCAATTTCTGAAACTCCTCATCATCATAGAAACTCGCCATCACTTCGACCATATCCGAGGTTGACCCCGAGAAGAAGCGCTTTTGACTAGCAGGCAAATGGCACCGCATACTGTGGTTTGGATAGACTGGACTCTACAGCAGCAGGGCTAGTCAGCCACCATACCGGAATCTGACAACAGAACGTACCTGATATCCCAGCCCGATCATGATGCGATGCGTGTCCGTTCCGTTCGGCATACCAGCGTGCCACAGCCTCAGATCTCGAATCATGATATCGCCAGGACAGCACGCAGGTTGTACAGGCGGGCGCACCCTGCGACGCGCCTCCTTAGCTTCTTCATTGATGCGTGGTAGCGGCTCGCCCAGGCGTCCGTACTCGACAACCTGCTCCGGATCCGTGGCGATGACCTGTTCACGCCATGAAGCGTGGGCATGCGAGCCGAGCCAGAACTCCGTGGTTCCGTTGTCAATGCTGAATTCGCACAGGGGAATATTGGCGATGAAGTAGTATGGATACTGTGGGTGAGCGAAAGCGCAGTCCTTGTGAGGTGGTTGGCGGAGACCGGACGTGTGAGATAATGCGGTGTTGGACGTTAGCCAGTTCCAGATAGGGCGGTGGCCGAGATAGCTGGCATATCATTCACACACCTCAGCCTGAGAGACCGAGACATTGGAAGGGGTGTACGAGGACTCACGCGTTGGCCACCTGCAGAAGAAAAGGGTTGAAGTAGACGTCTTCGAACAGATACGAGGCGTCTGTGACAGGAGGTCGTTGAAGAAAATTGGCTGGGTTCGGCGTGTCAGTCGGTGCAAACGACGTTTTGGGATACCGCACATTTGACGCCATGATTGTATACTTGATTTGGATCGGTCCTTCTGAGTTCGGCGTCGGCGCACATCTTGTCATTCAATGCTTGGATATGCTTGACGTCGATGACGCCTTTGAGCAGGACGAGGCCATCCTGGTGCAAGGCCTCAAGTGCTTTCTGGAGACTCAAGGGTGAGTATTTGCCCTGATGGTGTTCATCATCGGACACGGGCACAGATTGCACGTCGTCAATGGTAGTCGTGGTGCCGTTCATTGTGATAGCTGTCCTGTTTCATAGGACCCGTATCGAGAATGGCATTGACTGGTCAATCTCAAGCACGTCCGACAAGTGGCAGTGTCTCGTCCACTGCATCATGCCTGTAGCACAGTATCAGTATCTTCGTGCGATAAGCAGTGAACAGAAGAGATATGACGAGGCTGCATAAATACGGTGCCTGGGTTGGTGGTCGAGGCGCAGCTACTTCCACTTCCTTCTCCACAACTCACTCCACCTGCGGTCCCTGAATCCTCGATTCCTTCCAGCATGTGTTCCGTGCGGTGAACTTTCAGGCATCTCCTTTTCATTCTGCTGTAGCCTTCTCTTAGCCTTCCTACATGCTTCGATAAACCATTTGGAAGCTGCAACGCACATGAACAGCACGCTATCCCCAAAAGACCGCGTATGGTCTCGGAGAGAGATTGAGGGGTTAATCGCGGAGGGGAGAAAGATATTTATACTTGATGGACAAGTGATCAAGGCCGATGCATGGCTCCCATACCACCCTGGAGGCAACCATGCCATATTGCACATGGTTGGAAGAGATGGCACAGATGAGATACGAGCATTGCACTCGATCGAGACTCAAGCATACATGCGAAAGTTTGTCATAGGGAAAATCCAAGGTCGTTGGAACAACTTCCTGCCTCCCATACAGGGCGGCACGTTCAGGCCGCTCACCCATGACAATCATCAGGAGGAAGAAGACTTCGAGTGCCCACTGGACGGCACCTCCAGTTCCGCCAGCAGCAGCATACCGCCATCGCCTATCTTTGAAGCCGTCGATGCAGAAGTAAGCAAGTCAGCCACGTCCGTATCGTCCGCCTCTTCTATCTCCGAACACGAAATACCTCCTATCAGCACAAATCCGATTGAAACAAAGCTTTCGGCAGAAAGAACGTCCGATCTTCTGAAGTATCCGTCGCTCGACTATGCTTCCCAGGATCAGATTGTCAGCAAATACAGAGAGTTGAATGTCCGCATTCGCGCCGCGGGTCTTTACGATTGTCCCTACTGGGCTTATGGAATCGAGCTCTGTCGTTACATCCTCCTCTTCGCCAGCTCCCTCATCGCTCTACGCTATGGCTACTACGCACTCTCCGGCGCTTTTCTGGGGATGTTCTGGCATCAACTTGTTTTTACCGCCCACGACTCCGGCCACATCGGTATAACCCACAATTACCATGTCGACAGCTGCATTGGAATCTTCATCGCTGATTACCTCGGCGGTCTGTCAATCGGATGGTGGAAGCGAAATCACAATGTTCACCACATCGTCACAAACTCCCCCGAGCACGATCCCGACATCGAACATATGCCCTTCTTCGCCATTTCTCCCAAGTTTTTCAGCAGCCTTCGCTCGACCTACTACAACCGTATCATGGATTTCGATATCGTCGCGAGATGGGCGATCTCCGTGCAGCACTGGTCATACTACCCGATTTTGTTGCTGGGGCGCTTCAATCTCTACCGTTTGTCCTGGGAATACCTCTTTACAGGTCAAGCACCAAGGAAAGGGCCAGCTTGGTGGCACCTCTACCTCGAAATCGCAGGCCAATTCGTCTTCTGGGCCTGGTACGGCTATGGGATTGTGTACTGTTCCATCCCCACGGCCTGGGACCGTTTTGTCTTCGTCATGATCTCTCATATGGTCACCATGCCATTGCACGTCCAGATTACTTTGTCACATTTCGCCATGTCGACCACGGATATGGGCGTACACGAATCCTTCGCACAGAAGATGCTCAGGACTACCATGGATGTCGATTGCCCAACGTGGCTCGACTTTTTCCATGGCGGTTTGCAATTTCAAGCTGTGCACCACTTATTCCCACGGATTCCAAGACATAACCTGCGCAAGGCACAGAAGTATGTCAAGGAGTTCTGCGAGGACACTGGCATTCCGTATGTGATTTATGGCTTCACCGAAGGTAACCAGAAAGTTATCAGCAGGCTAGGAGACGTTGCGAAGCAGGTCAAAGTCTTTGAGGAGTGTCGTAAAGCCTGTGCCCGAGAAGTTGTCGAGGGCCATGGGCTCGCGCATTGATACGTACAGAAAAGCAGGATAGAAAAATGACTCAAAACGAGTACGGAAGTGTGGCGTCTGTGATTTCTGCGAAGACTTGGTCATAGGTATAATGAAGAGATGAGAAATGTATAAAGAATGAAGAGAAGAATAGAACAAACGACACAGACTGGAGTTTGGGAATGCGTGGAGAGGACTCGTTGCACAATGTCTGTATCTACCTGGTAGATAGATCTAGTGACCGCTCAACAGCTGGTCATCGTTCTTCTGCTTTACTCGATATCAATACCAGACCCATCAATCTTGAATGCAAATCCAGGATGATTTCCTGATCCTTCTCCTGCGCCCATCGCTATCATGACTCTGTCCCTTTCCAGCGACTGACCAGGCCGCCACTCTACTGTTGCTATGAACCTAGCGTTCCGCACGGCTTCAAGTCTTTTCTCCGCGTCACGTAGACACTCTTCCAACGACATCTGCGGTGCGAATTGCGGGACTTGCGCCCTCGTCAGGCTGAGCGTGAGAGTGGCATACATTGTCCACGGCGATAGACTTGGACCCTGGGGCGCAGGGGTCAATGGCGTCGTTTCAGGACCTGTATGTGTCTGAGTGATTGTCCGTGACGGAGCGTTGTTCGTGCTGAAGGCCACTGCGCATTCGAATCTCGTCTGAAGCGCTTTGAGACGTGCGATGATGTCGGCAGTCTTGGATGGGTGGTCTCGAGCTGCTACGCTCGGAGTATCCAGTTGTGCCATGGTTCTGTCGAAGCGGTCTTGCCAGTAGAATGCGGTGGCTGAGTCGAGCACCACGAGACCTAGCGGTCTGTAGATTGAAGAGTGGCGTGTTTTGTCGAGGAGAAAAGATGGTGAAGACTCGAGAATGGATAGTAGCTGTGTGGACGACTGTGGGCGGAAGATGTAGATGTGGTTCAGGGCTTCGTGGGCGATCTGTCGAATGCTTTCTGACGTGAGGTTTGTGCTGGTTCCATGGTGTGTTTCGAGATGGTGCTTAATGATCTGTACGAGGCGGATGGCTGAGAAGCGGCTGTCATTGTCTATGTATATGACTGCTGATTCGTTGCCCCCATTTACTCTTGGTAGGGCTGCCAGGGCTGAGATATAGAGGAGGAGAGTAGTCTTTCCAGAGGCGGATTGGCTGCTGGTCAATTCGATGACAGCAGGCTTCCGCGTGGCATTGTGCTGGCGAGATGGAGCTTCATGGCGATGTGAAGGTTCAGCTTCCTGATCATCATGATGCTCGGCTTCGTTTTCTGTCCCAGGACGGTGTCCTGTTGCTGATGTCCATGATGGATGATCTGCTGGTTGAGATGGTAGGCGAAAGGCCTGAAGTAGGTTGTCTAGCTGCGGTATTCCGATTCTTGACTTCGACTGGGGGCATGACCTTTGTCTGATCTCTGCCAATAGCTGAAGGAGAACAATGGGGTTAGATATTGTCTGTTGTTGATGCACAATCCCAATGACAAGGCTGAAGTATGCATCGGAAGAAAGTCGGGCGGGACAATCTCCGTAATTCCACTTCATATTGCGACTGGGGAAAAAGCTCACCTGCTCGAGACCTTCCTCCTGCACCTCCTCGAGGAGTCTGCGGCCGTATTGTTCCGCCGACATGACATCGCCATGACCGTCGCCCACGCGCCAGCTTAAGTTACCCTCAGCATAGCGGTGTTGGAGGAAGAGAAGAAGAGTGCAGGATACGAGGGGAAAGAAGAATCAATGGCTCCGCCCGAACAACCCTTCCCCGTAAGCTCCCTCGAGCAGCGAGCACAATTCCACTCCGTCAATTTTAAGGACAAGAGCAGGAAATTGGGGGACTTTGATCTCAAAAGAGATTGTGAGCTACTCGAGCTTGTCCAATACAGTTGCACCACGCCCGAGCAGCAAGCTAAGCGTGCTATGGAAAGTCCGACTGGCAGCGCGAGAATGGAGTGTTTCCCATTCGTGCGGCTATTCAGAAAGTATGGAATAGTGCCATATCCTAAGGATGCTACAAGTCTGACGAATATTGCAGGTGCGAGAAGAAGGGCAAGGTCTTTCACGTAGAAACCACAGCGTGGGAAGGCCAGAACGCATGGAAGCCGCTGACGAGCTCACGACCAACGGCCGGGATGAGCAACAAAGAAGAAGGTACTGTCGACACAGAACTAACGAAAAGCGCCTTTGCTAGATATAAGGAGTATTTCTGGTCCGGAGAATGAGCCTCGCACTGGGTATCATATGCATATCTGCTATGCGTTTGCCGACCACCAACGCCAACGCTATCAAAAACACGAGATCTGACCTCAAAACAACTCCAGGTTCGAGGAGGAATGCATCACCCTCGCAGGTTGAGTCGAGCCGGCCTCGTTTACTGCCGCGCGCCTCTTCACCTGCACATCATCTGGCATTCGATACGACTTTTCGCAAGTCACAATCGGTCCCAGCTCAAATCCTCCAGGCTCTTTCGCCAGAAGATCTCGTAACGTCTCCTCGAAGACAGCTTCTTCCGAGACATCGACGGTGTCCTTCCAGCGTTTTCGCTGTGTGATCTTGGATCTTCGTTTCGTGGCCTCCAACTCAAGAGGATGCGTCGCATCAAGCTTGACTGCGCCGGCCAACTTCCGCAACGCCTGCTCACCCAGCTTGCCTTCCTTTGTTGCTAACTCTCTGATTCTCCGAGTATCATTCTCGCGGTAAGGATACACAGGCGTATCCTTGAACGTATGCGCAGAAGGCAGCTCCGGCAGGACCCGGGTGTTGAAAGAGAACTTCTTGAGTTCGCCATGACCGTCCAACTCTGGCCCGAGGAAGGTAGCAGGAAGCTCGACAGTGTTATGGAACACATCCTCGGGGGGAGGAGTAGGTAGTAGGGGCCTATTGACAGACGGCTGAGAAGCATACGGTCTAAGCTGGTCATCGGGTCGGGGAACGTCGAGTACGTCGATTGCTGTGTCAAAGTCGGCAGCGATTGGGACTGTTCGTCGGGCGGCTAGCATCGATCGACGGACCATGGAGAGAATTTTGAGCATGTCTTGGAAAGTCAGTCAACCAGCAAGAGACATGTAGGTGTAGGGACGATATACATTCTTCCAACAACGCCATGAGTGATTCGAGAGCGGCAGGCTCGATCAGAGGGCTTGTAATATCCTGTTTTGCCGCTTCTCCTATGCATATCCTCTTGACACATTGTGAAACCAACTCGTCGACTATCTCTTGTTCAACCAGCGCCGGTTCTTGCGTAGGCACAGACTGTGCCTTGTGTCGCATGACATGATGGTGATGGTATGGTTGCTTTCGTCTCGGTGAATATGAAGACATCTAGAATCGCGACGGCATATGTAGTGACGAGAGGAAATGGACTGACGGAGCCGTCGGGTCACTGTATTGCGCACAGGTGGGAAGCTGGGGACGACATGAAATGTTATGAGTGACCTAGAGACTAGAGACACTGCGCTGTCGCAGTCGGAGACAATACAGAAGGTGGACTGATCCGAGCGCGGCGGCGTGAAAACCCGCCAAGACCCGCAGCTACGACTTCTCATTCGACTTCAATGAGCTTCATACAAGCTATTCAAACGACACTTCCACATACATTCTCCTCTCTGAACCACATCTCCGCCGGCAGCATTCGTGCCCGGTATACCAGTCCACCTCAGTCTACGTTTACAGCGGTCGGAAGAGCTCAGCAAGAGCTACAACGGGAAACATGGCTATCAAACCAATCACGGGAGTACGTCCGCTCGAAGGTTGACCAGGTTTATGTGCTCATTTGAGCATGTTATGCATCCTTGAGTTTTGTGCTGACGGCTGGTCTTGCAGATGCTCCGACGAGGACTCGTCTTGGATTTGAGTATTGCCATGGGCCTAGGGACGACATTCGGATACCTATGGTGGTACGGTATGTAAAACACCATCGGGAGGCTTTCAGAAGAGCTATATCCCGCACGATACACATGCCGAGCGCTGCTGATGCTCTCAGGATATCACCTGCCTCGCGTCCGAGCTCGAGACAACTTTTACGCCAGGTTAGAAGACCAGCGCGCCAGAGAGGCCGGCTTCAAATAAATCACGTTCTCAATTATGGGCATTTTGCGAGGAGAAGGCCAGTTCGGTGTTTGAGCCGGGACATGGACAAAGACATCTGGAGAGGAACGAGGCGCTGTACATACTGAACCAATTGAAAAAGAAGCATTGTGGATGGTCATACCACCCCGCAAGACGAGCCTTTATATGATCTTCCCGAATCCTTGATTTTTGCGAACGAGTTCTCCTTGCTGAAGGAATGTGGTCGCCAGTCCTGAAGGCCCTCCATGTCAGAGGCTCCTAAGGCCATCTGGACATAATTCGGTGTTCAAGGAATGCTAACAAAAATCTCAAGAACTCAGATGTGATATATCACATTTCAACAGTGGTGAATATTTGGCACCATCGCTATGTAGGTAGCTCTATTTCGTGACTCGTTTTCGTCTTCTGAAGCGCTGGAACATCAGACTGCAGCTCATTGCTTCTTCCGGCGCTCTTTGCCAGACGTCTTATTCCAAGCATCTTCAAACACCGTCGGTCTCTTCCCCTTATCCTTACCATCGACGTTCAAATATCTCACCACCTCCACACTTCCAGTGCCGATGTTCATAGTCTTTCCCACGATGACCGACTCACTGACACCCTCAATCTTGTCGACCTTGCCAGCAATACCCGCATCAAAGACGTGGTCCGCCGTCTTCTCAAAACTGGCAAGTTGAAGCACACTATCACGCATCTTGGCTAGGCCAAATCGCGTAATACCAAGAACCTCACCCTTGTATGTCATCACGTCCGCAAGGAGAGCCATATGTCGTGGATCAATGGATAGAGACTTCATGACTTCCTGGATTTCGAGGATGATCTTTGAGCGTGCAGCTTCGATACCCAACACCTGCAACGTCTCGACGACAGAGTTGGTCTGGGTGTGGTACGCATCTACACCCTCGGTGTTCATGCAGTAGCGCAAGCCGTAACCTTCGACCATGACCTTGTGCATTTGGACCGGCTTGCCGTCTGCCGGTTTGGGCTTGGGCATATCAGAAAGTGCGGGTTCTTCTTCCTTCACTTTGACTTTGGCCGATCCGTCGGCTTCAGCCTTGACCTCGGGTTCTGTGGAAGAGACCATGGAAGCCTGGGCAGCGTCTTTCTCTGCTTTGATGCGCTTCGCGTGTGCCTGTAGGGCCTTGATCTCCTCGGATTTGGGATCGTCTTCGGCCATGACCACTGCTCTAGTCGCCTGCGGATGGCCAAGGATATGCACAGCCGGCAGAATACGCCGAAGAGTCTGAAGACGAACCAGCCGCTCGCTCTGGCCCTCCTCATCGGCTGCCTTGGCCGCAGCGCCACGCTTGATAGACTTGATGGGAGTGTCAGTCGAGATCTTCAGCTTGTCTTTGCCTGTCATACGGAGGCGCAGCTGCGCCGCTTTCAACTGGCGGTGTTTCTGGATGGCAACACCGACATCCTGGAGCGTGATGTCTAGAGCTAAGTCATTGATGGTATCCGTCGAAATCTTGAGTTCGATGCAGCTCGGCTTGGTCCGAGAGTGGACAATCTTGATGTACTCTGTGATATCTTCCAGGTACAAACTCTCAATGCGACCCTTGACGATTCTTCCAAAAGACTCGGGGATCGAAAGGTCACTCCTGCGCTCCAGTCGACAGGTAATCAATGGAGTGCTGATGTCCTTGGATGCGTTGATGATTTCCTTGATACGAGGCACACCGGCGGTCAAACTCATACCTGCAACACCGGCAAAATGGAAAGTCTTGAGCGTCATTTGAGTACCCGGTTCGCCGATTGACTGTGCACCAACGGCTCCAACAGCGTGGCCTGGTTCGACCTGGGCTTTTTTATATTTCTCCAGGCAACGGTCGACGAAATCTCGCAAAGTCGTCTCAGAGAGCTTGGATGTTAATTCAAACCGATCACTCGTGGATGGAGGGGCCTGGGTTCTTGCTAGGGCCTGATCGTCGTCTGAGACATTCTTTTGTTTCTTGCCACCTTTTGGCGGCGCCGTCGTGGTAGTTGCACTCTTCCTCCCGGATCGTCGTGCTGGTGTGGCAGATGAGTCGACGCCCACTTCGTCGGCTTCGGCATCTGCCTTTCTCTTGCCTGCGCTAGAGCTTCTGGCCGGAGGTATGGCAAATGCTTTCTTTTGCGATCTTGAGAGCTCGAAAGAGCGCGCTTTGCCCATGACGAAGTCATGAATAGATTGTAAGAAAGCCCGATTGCTTTCCTCTTGGTCAACAAGTCTGTCATCGTCTGTGGCGTAGCCAAGCTCAGTAGTACTGGGATCGCTGCGGGTCCATTTTTCCCGTTCCGGGGCTAAAATCTCCTCCATGACGGCGAAGATGTCCGTGTCGCTGAGACCAGGCTCGGTCATGTCAAAGGTGGTCGCCTCAACATGAGTGTAGGTGCGCTCGAAGTCGACAGGTTGGGCAGTTGCCTCCATGTCGACAGGGTCAAGCTCGTCGTCACCGAAGCGAAATTGTACAATGTTCGAGGCTGAGTTTCGTACAGTGTGGTCATATTGGGTGGATAGATCTTCAAGGGATTTCATCAATCGTCTTGACATGTACCCGGTTTCAGCTGTTTTGACAGCCGTATCGACCAAACCAACTCTGCCACCGACAGCGTGAAACAAGAATTCGTATGGTAGCAGACCGCTGAAGAAACTGTTCGAGACGAACCCTTTCGAAGGTGGCGATCTTTGATGCTTGGGAAAATGAGGCAATGTACGGTCCTGGAATCCATCTGCGACACGCTTTCCCTCAATATCCTGTTGTCCGAGCAGAGCAGCCATCTGCGTGACGTTGATGTTGGAACCTTTGGAGCCAGAGATGGCCATGACCATGGGCGAATTTCTCTTGCTGAGTTGTTTCGTCAGGCTCTTAGCGATTTCTGTTCGCACGGTACTGAGTACTCGGACTTGCTCGGCTTCAAGTGAAGCTGCGTCATCCATTCCTGCCTTTCTCTTCAAGTTCTTCTCCTTGGAAGCTTTCACAAATCCTTTGCATTCGTCAAAGATCTTGTCAATCATAGCGAACTTCTCCTTGATAAGCTTCTCGGGAGGCGTCACATCGCTGATGCCGACTGTGAAGCCTTGATTGCCAAGCCATCGAGCACAGAGCTTGGACAGCCGGTTCATCCCTTGTGCAGCAGCATCGGCGTCAAAGTCACGATAGAGTATGTAGAACACTGAGTTCTTCTTTCCTGACCCTACTGTTCCCTTGTCCATTCTGCCACACAGAACTTCGGAATTGCGAATGCACAGAAAACTGTCGTCTTGAAGATCTCGATGTAGGCCTGGATGGTATTGGTCGTAGTCTCGGCATGCAGCATCTAGATTGACAGTGACATTCGATTGCTTGTTTGGTCTCATCATCACGCTGAATACCTGCTTGCCAGTCCAGAGCGCCTCGGGCTTGACGATAGAGGGTGGCGGAAGCTCAAACTTAACATCGGGCTCCAACATACCCATGCAGATGTTGACGAATGTTTTGCGGTCGAAAAACTGATCCAGACTGCTAAGTAGGAAAGAAGCCGTGATAAAGTCCTGGATGGCAGAAATGATAGGCTCGCCGTTTTTCGGCGTGACGATATTGTGCTTGACGCCCATCAACAGTCTGGCTTCGGTACGTGCTTCCTCTGTTTGAGGTACATGCAAGTTCATCTCGTCTCCGTCGAAGTCGGCATTGTAGGGATTGCACACACACTCGTTGAGTCGGAAGGTACGATGCGGCCGGACCTTGACGAAATGGCTCAGGATACTGAGCTTGTGGAGAGACGGCTGACGATTGAAGAGTACCACATCCCCGTCTTCGAGGTGACGCTCCACGATATCGCCTTCCTTCAAGTCCTTGGCAACATGCTCTGGCTTACCAAATTTCAGGAAGATGCGGAAATCACCATCCTTCTTCCAGACGTAATTGGCCCCGGGCCACACTTTGGTGCCGTTTCGAACACGCTCCCGTAGCTTTTTAATGTTGATCTCATTGACCACCTCGGGATAAGTCATATTCTTTGCGACCAGTTCTGGCACAGCGACTTCATCAATGTTGAGATTGGGATCTGGTGAAATGACGGTACGTCCAGAAAAGTCCACACGCTTTCCAGAAAGATTGCCTCGGAATCGACCTTGTTTGCCCTTCAGTCGCTGGACAAAGCCGCGAATCTGCTTTCCAAACTCTCCTTTTGCAAGGCCCGGCACGTCACTGTTAATATACATAGCCAGTTGTAACGAGAGATAATCCCAGTGTTCGACGACGGACTGCACAGGTGCACCCTTGTCAATAGCCTCCTTGAGTGCAGCATTTGCTGCGACAATATCTCCCAGCTTGGCAGTGATGTCGTCTTCGGTGCTGGCTGCGTCTTGTCCTACTGATGGTCGAATGCAGACTGGCGGCGCCGGGATATAGAGCCACAGGAAAGACTCGGGTTTCGCAGACCGCAAACCTAAGAGTTCGCGATCCGCCTGCCGTATGCGTCTAAACAGTTTCAACACTCGTAATGGGTTCAGATCATCCATAGCCTTTTTGATATGCTTTTCGAGCTCGGTATTCGATCGTCTCGCGTAGTCGAACGAGGCATCGTACTCGACCTTTTCTGGGGGTGGCACCTTCTTTTGAGCAGTCGACGAGTTATAGGATTTGAATCTGTCATGAGAGATTTTCAACGAATATGTTCCGGCTTTTCGGACCAAGCCATTGATGGCGCCACAGTCGAAGCAGGTCTTGGTCTTGCGACACTGATCTGCAACCTTTCTTACGATAGCGGCTTGTCTTAGACTGTCGTTCTGGGCTCTGCGCAAGGCACTGATGAACTTTCGTCGGTCAACTTCTGACAAAAGGATGCAGGAACAGTCCTGAAAAGGTCAGTAACTTTCCCCAGATCTCCAAAGACAGGCTGCGTGCCTTGCAAATGCTCTGCAATATTTGTATCACTTTCTTGAAGTATCCCACATGAAAGATCGGCAGAACAAGCCGAACGTGACCAAAGTGCCCATTACATGTCTGCAATTGCTCTCCGCAGGTTGCGCAGATATCTCTCTTGCCAGAAACACCCATGCGCCTATCGAGGGGGCCATACTCGGCGTATGAACGACCTTTGTCCAAGTCGAATAGTCGGCGGTCTGCAAGTTCGACTTGAGACTGGTTGATTATGTCCTGGTCTGACCTGTGCCGTCGTTAGAGCCATGTCCAATATTTCCCTCCTGTTGAAAGTCATACAAGACACCAAATTGTAATTCCTTGATGACTTTTGGCACATCGTTGACCACCTGCTCTTTGCCTGGCCACTGGCTGGCCACCTCTGTAGCCACCGGCATTTTGTCGCAACTCGTCACCGACACAATCGAAGCAGATGGGGACGTTGATCACCCATGAGTTTCTCTCGAGTCGAGTTTGATGGTTCTTGAGAAGGTGAACTACCGCATTATTGTTCGGAAGAGAATGTTACAATGCTGGAGAAGGATTCAGAAGCCTGATATTTGGTACGTGAAGTGAGTCTTATCATAATGGTGGGTGACCAAAAATCGCAGGCCAGTCTGCGAGCCTCAAAAACTTTCTCCAAAAAATCACTTTCGTGTCCCCGCCGCAAGGCTCCGCGGGCAGGTCTCGGAGCCTTGCTTAACTGTTCTGCGCCTATCATTATTGTTGTCGACTCATTTTATCATGGTCAAGAGCAACTCGTCTTGATTATGGTGGTCAAAAAGGAAGGACACCTTAGCTTTCCTTTGTTGAGAGTCATTATCATGTGTCGGCTGTGTCCTTAGATAGACAATCCTTCCTAGAAATCCGGCGCCGACCCGTCAACACCTTGCTTGTCCCGTACCCAATGTAGAGGCTTCAATCCGCCAAACGATAACTGACCAACGTATCTACCTTGTGATTGCTGGTGCTGAAACTTCGAAGCTGCACCTTTTCTCCATCTCTGATCTCTTTGGCACCACTATCTCCCCATTCGATCGGGACGTCTGAATCTGCATCTGCGTAGACCAGCACATTGAAAGTGCAATTCCCATCCAGAACAGGCAGAAAGGTGACCGAGGCTGTGATCTGCCGAAAGATCGCCTGGATCTCTTCTTGTATCTGCGCTTCGGTTTTCTCTGGCTCTGGTTCGGCCGGCGTCGCATCTCTGGAAGTCTACTCAGTATCTGGGCCGGTCTTCTTCTTTTGTCACTTACTCTGGTGCCGCATTCTCCTTGTCTGGAGCTTTCTTCGTGGACCGATGTTTTGAAGACTTGTTCAACATCTGAACGTCGAATTGCCATCTCTCGACATGTTCTCCCGTCTCTTTGCTTGTGATCACCACCACCAACTTCGAGATCTTGCCTCCAATCATCCATTTGTTCAATTGCGACATGATCTTCTTGATATATGCTTTAACCTGGTCATCGGACGAGACTTGATATGTGTTAGTACCAGTGGGTAATGGTGGAGGAAGCACCCATACCCAGCATGTTAAGGCCATATTTCTTGACACTGTAGTCTCTCAGCAATTGCGTTGTGCTTTACGACTTTCGCAACTTACGGTGTGAAGTCCTCCGCGGGATAGACACCCCTCTGAAATCTGCGAATCCATTAATGTCTGCTTCCCAAGCTCCTCTGGTTTTCAGCTTACAGAACCGTGTTGATTGAGTATTCGAACTATGCTCAGTCAGTGATTATCGCACCGCAGAGTCGACGGACTCACAAACTCGGCGACGGTCTTCGAGGATCCTGTCGAGTACAATTAGCACGTTTTCAACCAGAATTTGTAGTCTGCCACATACCCCGAAGAGCAAGCTTGTGAACCTGAGATTTGTCCTTCTTTTCGACCGCCATCTTGATGATTATCGGTGTGAATGTGTAGTTGGAAGCCGCAGTTGAAAGCCGCAGTTGAAAAGGTTCGTCTTCAATGTTGACGTGTGTGGTTGGCAGGGCGATAATCGATACTCGGATTTCGCGCGCCGTAGATTGGAGCACCAGGACAATTTCTCAAGCGATTGCAATTAGTGAAGGATGGTGCCTCAGCATCACCACAAGTCGAATCATCGCAACTCATGCGACAATGGCTGCAGGTCTTTGCTAGGCGAAGAGCTGCTTTAAGCACTGCTTCTGCCCAACAATGGTCATCTTACAATAATCTTCGTTCGACACGGACGTTTGCAACCTCACCTTTTCGAACTGCGCCAGTCTCTGCTCCCAGCGAACTTGAAAACCGCATTGCAGCAATACCGATTGACCGTTACCGCAATTTTTGCATAGTTGCTCATGTTGACCATGGCAAAAGCACACTCAGTGACCGCCTCCTGGAGTTGACGGGGACTATTGAACCGGGCGCGAACAAGCAGGTGCTAGACAAGCTGGATGTGGAAAGAGAACGCGGCATTACAGTAAAAGCGCAAACATGTTCGATGATATACAACCACAAGGGGGAGGACTATCTTCTTCATCTTGTCGACACTCCTGGCCATGTGGACTTCAGAGCCGAGGTCGCACGTAGCTACGCAAGCTGTGGTGGCGCCCTGCTGCTGGTCGATGCAAGTCAGGGCATTCAGGCACAGACGGTCGCCAATTTCTACCTGGCTTTTGCGCAAGGCTTATCGTTGGTTCCCATAATCAACAAGGTGGACTTACCTCATGCCGATGCGCCACGAGCTTTGGAACAAATGCACGATACCTTCGAGTTAGATCCTGAAAAGGCTGTGTTGGTGTCTGCAAAGACCGGGTTAAATGTCGAAAGCGTCCTACCGGCTGTCATTGAGGAAATACCTCCACCCGTTGGTGACAGCAAGAAACCTCTCAGGTTATACCTGGTTGATTCATGGTATTCGAGCTATAAAGGTGTGATCCTGTTGGTACGACTTTTCGATGGTGAACTTCGAGCTGGCGACCAGATTGTCTCTTTCGCGACAGGTCTGAAGTATACTGTGGGAGAAGTGGGCATCATGTACCCGGACCAAACCCCCCAGAAAGTGCTCCGTGCTGGGCAGGTAGGGTATGTCTACTTCAATCCTTCCATGAGGAAGAGCAGCGAAGCTAAGATCGGTGATACCTATACCAAAGTGGGTCTCCAGCGACAGGTCCAACCGATGCCAGGATTTGAGGAACCAAAGCCTATGGTTTTTGTCGCCGCATTTCCAGTCGACCAGAGCGAATTTGAGAATCTCGAGGACAGCATCAATCAACTCTTACTCAATGACCGCAGCGTCACGGTGCAGAAGGAATCCTCACAGGCACTCGGCGCAGGCTTTCGCCTGGGATTTTTAGGTACTTTGCACTGTTCGGTTTTTGAAGACCGCCTACGCCAGGAACATGGCACAAGCATCATTATAACTCCACCTACTGTACCCTTCAAGGTACTTTGGAAGAATGGCAGAGAGGATGTCATTGCCAATCCAGCTGAATTTCCGGACAGTGAAGAAGCGCGCCGGAACGTGGTGGAGCTGCGGGAACCTTACGTTACGACGACGCTGACATTTCCTGACGAGTATCTCGGCAGGGTCATGGAACTATGTGAGGGTAATCGCGGTGAACAGAAGTCCATGGAGTATTTCACCGCCTCACAAGTTATCCTCAAATACGAGATGCCTCTAGCTCAACTTGTTGACGATTTCTTTGGCAAATTGAAATCAAGTACAAAGGGTTATGCCTCACTGGACTATGAGGAGGCTGACTGGCGGGTGAGCAACATTGTCAAACTCCAGTTGCTGGTGAACAAGGAACCGGTGGACGCAGTGTCCAGGGTCCTACACCAGTCTCAAGTACGTCAAGTGGGCAAACAATGGGTCGAAAAGTTCAAAGAACACGTTGACAGGCAAATGTTCGAGATTGTCATTCAAGCTGCTGTGGGCAAGCAGATCATCGCCAGAGAGACAATCAAGCCTTTTCGAAAAGACGTTCTTGCGAAATTGCACGCCGCTGATATTACCAGGCGGAAGAAATTGTTGGAAAAACAGAAAGAAGGGCGGAAAAAGCTCAAAGCAGTTGGCAATGTTGTCATTGACCACAGTGCATTCCAGGCTTTCCTGGCGAAGTGAGGTAATTACCACCCCTTCCAGCAGAAAACCTGATATAGTGTACAATGACATGATGAGTTTCAGCTCTACAAGTTCTAAAGTTAACTTCACAATTCTTGCCAGGAGTGCGTGCCGGGCAGAGAAGACTCGAGCGCACGAGGCTGGAGACGGATGCAAGGCTGCGAAAAAGGGGGTCTGAACCACCAAGTTGATTTACTCCCCACTACCAGTATCACATTTCGGTCTCTGCTCTGCACATGTTCTGGCCTCACATTACAAAGACATCTCTGTGTCTTGATTCCTTTCAATCCATTGTCCATCTCATAGTCATGTCTCTGTCTTATCACAACCGAATCCTTTCAAGCCATTGTCCATCCATGTCAGGTCTCTTTTTCTTTGTCCGCCGACTGCCGAAGGGGGTATTTCTACTCGAACTGGTGCCGAGCTATTCTTGGACTATCGATACCAAATTGTACCACAAGCATACCAGAGTTGCCTCTAACAATGGAACCAGAAAGAAGACACGCACCTCCTGCTCCAGTGCACTCCAGGGCGGAACTCCCACGCCTGGAAACAACAAACCGAGATTTCACACCATCCCCCATTGTTTCGGCAGATCTCCAATGGCTCACGAATGACGACGTTTCCAACCCTTCTGTAGACGAACATTCTTCTATAGACTGGGCTTCAACGTCACACGGAACTACAGTATCAGAATGGCAACAGGTGACAGAGTACAGCCCTGCTTCTAGCTCGTGCCTATACACGCCCAAGTCTTCGTTGAGTTCTCCACCACCGTATTGGAAAGAAAACTTGCCTGAACAGCAAATGGAACTGACTTATCCCCAGAACGTGGAAAAGACATATCCTTGCGTGGGGCCAGGACCAGCTCCGACCGGATAATCTCCCACGATAAGGCGCTCCCGATTTGGCTTCCCCATGACACTGGGAAGGCTTATGTACTTTTGGACTCCTATTAGTCTGATGCTGCATTTGAGTCTTGAAGTCGCTCGTACTTACACTTTTTCTGCCGTCAGAAAGGCTCCGTCGACTTGTCCAGATACACACGTTGGGTTTGATGGAGATGGCATAACCAGTATGGAGGATCGCCGGCGCGGTAAGTTGTGTGTTTCTTGCACGCACCTGTGGCCGCGGTTCCGGCACAGTAGAGTTTTCCGTCGAGAAGGAAAGGATTGCTGCCTGCGCCAGGTGTTGATTGTGAGGTACCCTCTCCCGATGGGGGACTTGTTGTATGTTTACTACCGTTGACTCTTCTTCGTCCTGTCACGAGGTATGCAATTCTGATGGAGGGTAGTTGGCTCCAGATTCCTGCACACGCACTCGATATTAAGGCGCTTGCCATAGTGCAAGTGTTCTCAGCAGCCGCAGTCGCTTGAGCCGGCGTGCAGAATAGAGTTAGGCCGTAGAAGGCGAGGACTATTCCGCAGATGAGTAATAACATGCTTGAAGATGCGTTACTGAAGTAAGAATCGAACAGATGGACAAGAATGGCGGCACGCGACTACCTCTAGGGAAGGTGCGTTGATAAAGGGTTGTACTAGAGGGAAGATTATCTGTTGACCATTGAAGTAGCCTCCAGACCTGTGAAGGAGTAGGACGTGCTTGGGGATCCAGATCCAATGTCAATGGAAGAAAAACAAAGAAGGCCACGGTGCAGGACGTTTAGTAAAGCTTCATGTCATCGCATACAAAGCGCAAAGGGCAAACGTGTAAAATACAAAACCCTACCTTGAAAGCTGCTTACGGATTACTGGAACCTCATTGTTATGTATACGCTGTTTCATTGAGGCGTTGTTTGCGTTGCTCCTCAATGTTCCAATGTTTCACCAGGCTAGATTGGAGATGCAGTCCAACCAGTCGCAGAAGGTCGAAAATTTCGACCGTGGGCCTTCTGGTAGTTACAGAAATCATTGTATGACCCCCGCCAAAGTGAAAACAAAACTATCATAATCACGTTGTTGAGTAGATAGCGTCAAGCCGAGCTCGTTACTCGTAGTGAGAGTGGGGTGGAAGTCTGGAAGAAACCGTTACCTGAAAGAATACCCATAGGAATCTCTGCCGTTAACACAAAATGACGAGGCCTGGTTTCGGGTCGAAGATCAGGTTCCCACCAACTCAAGGTAAGCTTCGTGGATCGGAAATCCGTGGTAAGAGTAACATTATCAAGCAGACGCTCGCGGACAACTTGGAAAGTATCTTATTAACGCTGGCGATGAGACCTTCGAACATTCTCTTCGAAGCTTAGCTCCCTCGCTTGCGCTTTGAGTATACCCATCTCTAGCCGAGAGTCTGGATTCACTAGGCGGTAAAACCAGCACCGATCACTGCGGCTGCCAATCCGGTGGACCCGTTTAGATGCTTGCTCCTCCACTGTGACCGAATAGCTAGGCTCCATGAGAACAAGACGGTTGGCCTTGTGTAGCGTTAGGCCCTGTGCCATGATCCTCGCTGTACCGATGAGGACGCGAAAGGTCCGACTCTCCGGCTTGGCTCCATCCTCATCCTCGACTGAACCTTGTGCCTGAAACTCGTTGACCAGGTCATTACGATCGCCGGGGCGGACTCGAGTCATCCAGCGCCACCCTATGCCGAGATGTATGCACAACTGCAGTCGTTAACCCACAATGTTCGGCCAGCCAGCAATGAGAGGATCAAACCTACCACAACAACACAGAGACAAGTGACAGGCAAGTGGCTGATGACAACCAGTTTCTCCGGTTCTCCACTGGCATCTTTATCCAGCCGAAGGATGATGTCCCGTAGACTCTGCAGCTTACTACTGCTGGCAAAAAGCTCATCGAAATATCGAAAATAGAGACTCGTCTCGGGTGCTAGATGCCAGTCCTGCTCGAGAATGTAGTCAAAAGTAAGCACCTCTCCACTTATGCCGGGAAGTCGTGCCAGCCCAGGAACCGTAGCGAGAGCACGAGGCCGGAGTGGGCGTTCTTCCTGGTCGAAGTCAAGCGCGGCCTGGGGTACAATGGGTCGTGAGAGGTCCGCTGACAAGAGTCGTTCCAGCACGTCGTCCACCATCGTCTCGTCGGTAAGATGGCTGTCGATAGCAGAGGGACATCGGATGTCGAGGCAACACAGCGGTGGCAGAGTGGCTAATGGCTTATCGTCTTGGACAGTGTCGTCACGGCGTTGAATCATGTACGCGACCTCGAGAGCAGCGACTCGCTGCACATGGTGTGACACTTCGAGCGGGCCGAGTTCGCCTTTGAAAAGACGCTGTTGTTGTTGGTCGAGATTCGCGAGAGCCGCATCCGACGAAAAATGTCGGAAATCAGGATCCATAGCAATGTCTGGGGACACGGCATTGATGGCTCGCACGACTGGCAGCATGTCTGACACGCCGTTCCGAGCCCTCGGCGTGGCTGACAGTGCTATGATATTTGGCCTCACCCAGCCATTGCTCGACAAACTCCGCAAAATCTTGTAAAAAGCAGCGTTCCCGCCGAAGAGGTGGACCTCGTCAACGATAACGCGAGCCCAAGCCAGCCCATCATTGCAATCATCGGCCGATACCGTATGACCACCGACAAGCCTGACAGGCCGTTCCCGCTGGAAGTATCGCAGGACATGTTGTGGATAGCTACCAGCTGTTGTGAGCAGGATCATATCATGCGCTCTGGACGTAGAATTCAGCGTCATTGTTGCGTCAGGGCTCTCGCCACAGTCGACCTCAAGTGAGAGGTGGTACCTGTATACCCAAGGTACGCGGTTTCGGGCGAATTCGCGGTGGTGGACATGCAGGCACAGCCTCATCCCCTTGGTGTTCTCGACGCCAAATGCCGTCCATTCCGAGTCCCAGTTCCCCAGCAGGCTATATGGGACAAAAACAATGGTTCCTCCAGGACGTGGGGTAAGTTTGAGCTTTCGGGTGACTCCTCCGAGTTCACAGGCGCAAACGATGGGCCATAGATGAGCAGACGGGCAGCTTTTTACTCCTGAGCCACAATGCTGATCGGGGTGCGTTTGAATGTGCCGCTCATTCTCAACGAGAAGGTATTCGAAAAGGATGAAGAGAAAGGTGGTCGTGGTCTTGCGGCGTTAGTCAGTAGAAGGTCCGGTCTCGGTGAGTTGTTGGAATGCGTACCTTTCCTAAGCCCATGTAATCTGCGAGGAGGGCCCCACGGCAGTGGCCTCTGATCTTCAGTAACATCCAGAACGCTCCATATAGCTGGAACGGATAGAACTGCCGTCGCACGCCAGCAATTTTGATATAGTTGCGGGGAACTCGGATTCTCTCTTCAATGCGAACGTCGTATTTGACAAATTGGAAGGCGGCACGCTGGATATCCTTCACAAACTGCTCGGTCGAGAGCTTGGTGTCTGCCTTGTGAGTTTCGCCGCGTTCTGCCTGCAGCCATGGTCGCGGCTGGCCTATTTTGAGGTCTTTGGAAACGAAGACATTGTTCGAATCGTCGCAACATGTGGTCCCACCATCGGTGGACTCAAGATACTGCACTATTTGATCGATCTGGAGCTCGCTCAGCGGCAACAGCGAACTTGGGAGCTCGTTCAGAAGCCTTGATCCCGGGTGTTCAGGAGGAGACGGCCGTGGATGATGTGGGAGGGTAACGAATGGTAGGGGAACAGAGCCCATGTCGAAGAACGTGTGGCCAGGCACCAGTGGTCCCAGCAGACTTCAAAGAAATGAAAAGAGAAGTCGTTTGGAGCATAGCACAATATCGATGAGCAAACAGAGAAAAAGCGGTACACGTAGACACTAAACTGCGGCCCTCTCAGCCCAGCTGTCTTTGTGTAACATACGTTCGTCATATGAACGGAAAATCTCAGATTCTGACTTGTCTCAAAACTGCAGGTGGAATGTTCTGCCCTGAGAAGTTTGTCGCAGCGCACGAGGAAGTCTGGGTCAATACTGGACATCCGCTGAATGGGCCCTTACTAACTGTACATGGTCACTCTCCCCAACTAGGGGAAACCCCTACGTCGTACTTCTTTCTTCTGGCGATTGAGCACTCGATCAGCCATCGTCGCAATAAGTCTGGGTTCGTGGAGAGTAAATCATATTCACTGCCACGACAGACGAGTCAACATGGTGAGAAGAATTCGGAACCCGGCAAGATCGAGTCAACAAGCAGCTATAACTTGGAGTATATTGTGCTGAGAATGCATTTGATTGGTAGGATATTGTCAAACAGCACCGTGGTTATTTTCACGGCTGGAATACCAACTTACGCACTGACTACAGCTATTCGAGTATCGTCAACGACGGCAAGGTCCTAGCTATATATAAGACGTCTATATAGAAGCGTTAAGTAGGCAACTATCAGGTAGAAAGGTAGAGAAATCAATGAATCGTACCATGTACAGTGTTTGACAATGATTCTTCCGACGAGACCTGATCATGCAATCTACCTACTACCTCCCCCATCTCGGATCTGACTCTCAGAGAAACCATTATGCATATCATACCAGACTAGCAGTGTCTTTCACCACAATCTTCGATGTTCAAGCACCTGATCTGGCAACAAGTCGCATGCCCGCGTTGATTGCGTAAGCCCGCCGTCGCACGTCGAGTAATTCAAGCCTAGTGTAAAGACCGTCCCATCGGCCCGGGTTCTGGAACCGCAACATGAGGTCGGCCACCATCTTGTCACATGTATCCTTTGGTCGCTCCGTGCCATTCCTCAACCAGTGTTCTTGACAGCGCAGACAGAAACCCGTGTCCTGCGCAAGCGCGGTTTTGTCGGCTTTGACCCGCACTGTCTCGTTGGTTCCCCGGATCTCAATCATGTGTCCTAATGCACTATCCCAATTGCAGTTCGAATTCCTGCACACAGGAGAATTTACCGACTCCAGTGCCAGTCCCAGTTGATCCAGCCTACATTTTTGCTGTGGCCGCATAGCACCGCCGTGCCTTTCATAGAATAGTCCACAAGGACCACAAAGAGAGATGCCGTCGTGGACCTGCATTTTCCACAGACTCGCTTCACATTGCTCATCGCTCAAGAGGATATTGACGGTACAGAATGAGTTCTCGCAGGTCGCCGTGATGGCACGCAAGGACGGTGTCACTACCAGATTTGGAGTCAAGCTATCGTCAGGGGTTGTGTCGGGGTGATATGCCCAGCGTGAGAAACAGCCAAGACATGCTGGCTGATCATCAATCGCCGCACAGACTTGGTGGCGGGAATCGCACTCGTCTATGCTGCATCGGACATACAGGGATGGAAGTTGAGTATGAGGTAGCTTGCTGTGGTGGCCGATGGGGTCAACAGCCAAGTTGCTCGGGCATTTTTGAGAATCGGCTATGCACAGTCCACTCCCAAGCTGCGAAGAATCGGAATACATCACCAATGTCTCTTCTGCATGCCCCGATCTGGCCGGTCGGTTCGGGTGTCGTGACAGCTTAGGGGAGACGTCTCCATGATGCTTTGTGACCCGTGGCGTACTGATGGGTGCTTGCAGCTTCAGTGACCCTAGCCAAACCTCTTCACGGTCGCTACTGAAGCATTGTCGCTCCGTGATTGGCTCTGGTCCATCGGGCGTGCTATCTCCCTTGCTCGCAAACAGCGAGGCCGCGACATGGGGCCGACCTTTACCGTCGAACAGCGCCGAAGTTGGAATGTTGCCTTGCTTGATAGGGCTGCCGTCCTGGCTCGAGCGGGACTCGACGAAGGCAGGGTTGTAATGGTTATGGAATTGACCGCTGGTTATGGCCGGAGAGTCTTGTTGAGGGCGGACTTTTTGTGACTGAGGAGCTGCCGTACCTTGCACGGTGGTGACTGGCGCTCCCGTGTCATCTAACCAATCGAGTTCTGGCTGTGCCGTAGATCGCCTCTGATCGAGAGTGGCCGCGGGATCCTGCCCGTGGTCCCCTCTTCCAATCTCCGTGCTTGACGGCGTGGTGCTGGTTAGCCAGTCAACATCGGAGTGGTTGGAGGGTGAGGTCTGTATGCCTAGTGCTGTGAACGCTGGGGAAGGTGCGGCGGGTCGACGGCGCTTGGCCATGGAGTAGAACATTGCCTCTGCATTGTACAGCTTGCGTTTGCGCGTGTCTTGTGGTGTATCATGAGGCACTTCCGTGATCTGGTCATCTCCAATGGCAGCTTTAGATTGTGATGGCGGTTCTGGTTCCCACAGCATATCATGAGTACTGGTATGAGCCATCAGACAGATCCGTTGTCCAGCTGAAGGCAAATGGAACGAGTCGTGACAGTCAGATCAAGCAAAAGTATGTAGCAATAAGGCTTAGTTGGCGCGAGAAATAGGAACGATAGAGAAGAGCTGCGAGGGGCTCTGAGAGCAGGTAGTTTATAAGAGGAAAAGATTGACCACAGCTTGGGTACATCACCCTCGTGGAGCAAAGGCAGTGGCTGACTTTAGTTGATTTTCGACAAAGGGTCACAAAGGATTGCGCTACCTAGTGTGAGGCAGTGACTACTGAGACAATGCCAGGCGCAGCAAGTAGCACTTCATTGTGACCTTTACGATTTTGACTTTGTGTATGCGAAGCGAAAAATTCATGACCGGACCTTGACCACGATGGTAAGTGGTACTGCTGCATAGCTACCAGGAGCTCAGTGATTCTCCCATAGGCGACGTAAGATAGATGTGGAACATTGGTCGTCCATGTTATCAGACACTGTGTTGGTCAAGGCGACCAGTACTTGTCAGTCCGATTCAGTTGCCGAATCGTTTGACAGTTGAAGGTGCCGAACCTGTCTATGGACCCCTCACACGTTGGCCGCGTGTACCGTATCCGTACCTGTCCTTGGTGATGCTTATGGCCTCGTCTGCTGCGTGCAGAATTCCTTTGACAATGTCGGCTTTATTGATGATAAGCTCACTCAATCGGACGGTTGTATGACGCATCGTCGTATCATCCGACTCGGGTCGAAGTAGCCGCATGAGAAGGTCAGCATCATCTCCAACAGTAACTGCGAATTGGTCGATAAGTTTGCCGTTTCTCAATGTCAATTCTATGTCGGATTCATGCGATGGTCGATTGTGACCATCCCTGAATTTCGTGTGAGGTCGCACCACGCGTTCACAACGTAGCTCGTGGTATGGAACGATGTACCGTACAGTGGACGGAAATGTGGGACTGAGCTGTCGATTCAAGAATGGTTGGCCAGGGACGCACGGTACAAGTACGAAAATCGGTTTCCTTTGTGTTGAAAGTGAAAGACGCCGTAGCATCTTCGTCGTGCTTATCCCGAACGAGGAAGTGGGCATCAAAGTCCCGGAAAGGTAGACCGGCAGAAACTCTATGAGAATAAGTGGTGCTTGAATAGGTAGTGATGCAAAGTTGGGAGCAGGCACGGGTGTTATCAGATGCTCCGGTGAGAGGCTCGCTCCAGTGCACATGACTCGATAATCCGGTCCTCTACCCAACTGGTCAGTGTAATGCATCGCAACAAAGACGACGCCATAGCCTCCTACCTGATCTGGCACTCCTTCGCAATCCGTGCCACTTCGTATGCTCGAAGTGTTTTCAGATCAAAAGTACAAGACTCGTATCGAACGTGGGCCAGAGACTGGGTGGCAGGATGATCAGGCTTTAGTCCGCCGGCCACACATCTCTCAAGAGGCAAATAAGGTCGCTGCCTCCGCGTCTTGAGACTACGACCCCCGGTGGTGAACCGCACGAGAATCTTCTCTAGTTGCGCCGCGAACTTCCTGCCTTCTGCTGGATTGCAGTTGATGGTGCATAACTCCCAGAACTCGGTATCATCAGGCTTCCAGGCACACTGACTGAGTTCCCTATCGTCCTCGAGTCCGTTGAAAAAAGAATCTGGAAGCTCGTCTCGGTGGACAAATATCCATCGCTGGTCACCAGTTCCCCGAGCCGGTGTCTGCTTGAACAGATATGCGTCGACGAGCCTCATCGTTGAAAAGAATCTACGGCTCAGTTGTTGCCATCCAGTGTTAGTGGTGGCGGCAGAATCAGGATCATGTCGATAGTAACAGTAGAGAATGCCGTCCTCGGACAATAACGCCATCCTGATCTTTAGCTCGATAGTCATGCGCTCGCCTGTTTCTTTGTCCCAAATCCCGAAATCTCCCAGCAATGGTTTTGTCCGAAGATGAAAAGCTTGGAAGCGAGAGCTTCCGTGACGTTCAGACGCTTCCACAATATCGTCTATCCACCAGGAATCCCGATTAAAATTCTGAGGCGCTGGATGCAGAGTCTCTATCGGTTGCAATTCGTCTGGACGGGTGCCTGGAAACTCGATCCCATTATGAGGATTTCGCCTGTGTACGCAAATGTTAGCCTCAGCAACCTAGCCTTCGAGGAACACCAACTGAAGACTGCAACACCTTTGCAGCGGCGGAGACATGATCGGCCAAACATTGAGGAGCGACAGTGTGTCAAGACTCACAGATTAGTCCGAGCTCCGCGAATGAACTCTGCCTGCTCATCCCACGCCATCAGTAAGGACGAGATCGGCATCGCGAAAGGGCTCCATTGAGGCGGAGTCACCTCCAGCAGGGGCGGCAGCGAACCAGGTAACACTGGCCACGTCTTGCTGACCATTTGGTGTTTCTTGAACGTAGGTCCTGGACCCATGTATCTTGTTGGAATTACGTGCACTTCAGACGGTCGATGCGGGGAGAGAAGCAAGATTGCGAGACAGCCCTTGGACTGAGCCTGAGTCAACTTGCACGTCGTGGTCAACAAGGGGAGGACCAGCCTAGGAGTCTTGTCATGTGTATGTCGTCGTGAGTACTTTCTGTCATGGTAGAATCTCGCACATTTTGTATCCAAGCCGGCAATGACCTTGCCTCCTGACTCTGCGGCCGCTGTCAGCTCTCGGAGGACCGTTATTTTGTTCGCCTGCGGTAAAGGACCTTCTGTTCCTAAGAGACCTAGGTCAAGTATTGCGCCCTCCATACCAAGGACCGTGCAGGGCGATTGCTCCGCCAACCGATTGACGACAGTTTCGGCTGCGATGCTAGTCTGGTACGTGAGCCAGTGCGAAAAGCCCAATGCGAGCTGCATCGTCAGAGTCGGCACGTCCATTGGAACTGCTGAGACGTAGACTCAACGGGAGAAGAGCAGATTGAAGGATAGTATGTTGGTTTATCCTTCTTGACGACATCTTGTGCGAGATAGGTAGCCTTATGGTCCACCTAGGTACATATCCTGAACAAGCTGCAACACTTCGAATTGCAACCTCTTCCCTGCCATGATCGCATTCGATGCACTGTACGCCCCACGCCGGTGGCCAGCTGGCATTCGGGCTCAATTGTAGCAGTCTCGTATTCGCACCTACCCGTGCATCCCCGAGCAGAGTCACCCGACCCAAAATAGCCAGCCAAATTGGTGTTGCCCCAGAACTCCACCTCACCGCTGGACGAGCGATGGAACGATCACCGAACCCCAGGCCTGTAATCTTACCCCATCCACCACTAGAATAGACTAGATCTAGTTGGTAGTCCTTGTCAACTACGGCGTGGCGCAGCCTCGGTAGGGGTGGTACGCCATGCGACTGTCTTTTCAACCGGTCTAAGCGCACAGCGTGGACTATCTAGAAACCATACATCAGTGCATCACTAGTCTTGTCGCCGTGGGTGTTACAGCCAGAGTCATGCCACGTCATGCCACGTCCGTATAACGATGGCCTGCATATCTTGCTGTCTCCTTACGTGTCACCGACGGACACCTGCCTCTTGATTACCACTGGCCGCGAGTACGGATGTCTCCGACCTCACTTTCCGGGCTTGACAGCTACTTCTCGCATAGGTAACGGACAATGACCCTTGTACAGTATGCTCAAGGGCTGTGCTACCGTGAATGTCCCGCGCTTTGAAAAAGGCATTAGGAGGTATAACCGCCGCTCTTCTAACGTCTTATTTACGGCAGTATCAACGACTCCATTGCTTGAATGATATGGAGGCGGACCGTCAAGTTCCGGCCGATATCTCCTGGATTATCGGCCTCAACGAAGAATGTTGCTTCCGCGGTCGAGGGAAGGTAGCGTATCACCGATGATATCCAGAAAGTAGACACCTAGCGTTAACATACCCAGGTCTACGTCTTGGGGCCCGATTGTGACCAACCCTCCTCTGACGAGAGAATGTTCTGCAAGACGGCATTCGAGGCGTTCAAAAAAGTCCCACGCTTCTTCTATCTCCCGGCAGCTATGAGCAATGAGGAACGGGACCATTGGACTTCCCTCGGGAATGACCACAAACTCAAGTTGGCATATCGACGTCCACGGCAGACAGGCCTACCGAATTATATACCCGTCCTACCGTTCGACCTCTCAATCGGCCACAAAGAACCCCAAATCGAGTCCTCTAAAGCGGCACCGGTCACGATTTGCGTGCGCAGCTGTCTCATAAAGGCGCTTGTCGGCCTCACTTCTGAACTCGAAGCTGCCTGTAACCTTGACACAGGCCTGGTACTCACCAACTTAGCTGGCTGGTCACGATTCGAACCCTGGAGTCGCCAAGGACTCCACGCAGTGGTCCATGAGCTGGATAAACTGTACACGGAGCACCCCGAGCATCTCGAGTTCTATTCGAGCCTGGTGGACGGCTTGGTCACGGCAGCAAACACTGCGGCTGGAGTCGGCCAGGCATATGGTTTCGTGCCGGGGGAAGCTCGGGAGGTTAAGAAAGAGAGGGCTCAAGCTTCGCGACAGTGGAGGCAAGAGAGAGGGGAGCAAAGGAAGAAGGAAAATCAGCACAAGTCTTCAGGCTGACCGTGTAGGCCTCTCAAAATCGGTATCTAGAAAATCGATTCCCACACTAATAAGCGTCCTGGCATGACCCGTAGTATCTTCTTCCAACTTACCATGATTCAATGGACACGAGCCCTGACCAGGAAGTCCGATATGGCCGCTAGGAAACATCCCCAGCCTTCCAAGGTTGTTCAGAGATATTACGGACAGAGCTTGAAGCTCAAACTGTGTACGGGTTTGTATTCCTTTATTGGTGCTCACAGCATAAAGAGAAGTCGAGGGCCAGCAGACTGAATATCAAGAATACACCGAGTCAAGTGGCGCTGCTTGTCAGGGAGCCACGCCCCTCTGGTCTCATCTTCGATGTTCAATAGTGGCTCATCCTTCAGCAGGGTCGTCCAGTTGGCTGTCTGGTACCTCCTCGGCTTCGACATCTTCATCGTCGGAGCCCCTATCAAGCTGGGCGAGGTCCGCATCACCCATGGCTTGCGTCACGATATCAATGAATTGGGTGACTTTGACCTTGGCGTCCTGCGCCCGTTCGTCCGCTCGTCGCTTACCCGCCGCTCCAGGTGCGCTGTTCTGGTGCTCCCAGGCAAAGGTCAGATAGTCGAACGCAGCCGTGACCCGGGTCCAATAAGTCTCCTGTTCCCAGAGATCGTATTCACTTGGGGTGGGCAGAATCTGGGGCGGAGTCTTGTCTCGCTTCAGTATGCGGAGTATTTCGCGGAATATCGTGCCGTCCTCCTCGAGGCTATGTGACAACGTCAGCTCTGTGTGCCCACGTTGGAATTCGGGCATGATGACTTACTCCTTCATCGGGTATTGAAACTCTTCGATCAAGCACTGCACGACTGGCCAGACATGCGGGAGCTTGACAATGGCTAAGAAAGTCCTGCATGTGGCTTTCTCCTGCTGGTCGTGGTCACTTCCTTTCCGTACAGTCCTAGTATAGGAAATATATTCCTTGCAAAGTTGAACGAATCTGCTCATGGCGATAGGAGTGTCGACCGAGCTCGGACGGTCAAAGGTCTCGATCCGTTCATGGATCGAGTTAGGTTCCGGATTCATCGTCGAAAGGGATCATAACAGCACCCGCCAATGATGCCCGATGTGAACAGTGACAGAATTGAACCCAATGCGACGTTGTAGCGATACAACTGCAGAGTCGTCGCATAGGAAGTAACGATACCTTTCAGCCACCGAATGGCCAGTCTACGCCCAATGTCGATCATCCAGGATATGTACACATCGGATGAAACGAGCCTGGGGAGTCATTGGACATGGCTGGCTGGAGAAAAATCCCAATGTTGACATCAGCGTCGTACGAATGTCATGACACACCAATGTACTTCAGCGGACTGAACAGTGTCATTGAGAAGGTGGGCACTTGCACCTCGCCCCGGTCCGGCCCCGGAATGAACATTGAGATGACATTATTGGGTCAAATTCACCCGCCCAAGGTTCGAGGTGTGACATTCATGGTCAGCCCAGATCCATGCAAAGGATCGGTAATCAAACATTGGAGCAGAGGTCGAGACCGCCGTGGAGTATGACGCCAAGTGTTGTGCCAGACATGATGGCAACGTAGAGACAGAAGGATGTTGTGTGGATCAATTTCATTAGGTACAATAATACACCGCTAGTAGACGTAGTAGCACGTTGCTGCAGATTCTGCGCCGCATGACGCTATTTTGCGAGTCGTTCTGAGATACGGAGGCGTGCACCATTTGTAGTGTCCAGCAGAAATTTGAAAAGACTGGTCTTTCAAAACACGCAGGCTTTTCTGCCGTGGCCCCTATTAGGAGTGCCTATATCTTGTTGCCTATACTTCCTTACCGAAGCGGGTATAATAGTTATCTTAGGCTTATAATATAGCTACTAGCCCCTGAAAATACTTGGCTTTACTCCGATAACGCCTATACTTAGTTACCTATACTATCTGAGCGCGTTACCGTTTTTAGGCATCTCTAGGTTCATAGGGCCGGGAAGCTAGGGAGTTGCTGTGTCAGGTCATAAAACCCGGTCTTTCTAAGTTTTTGCTGGACACTACAAATGGTGCACGCCTCCGTACGCTGTGCAGTTCGTGTAACTCACTGACCTTTCGCGAAGCGGCGTAAACTGCCACCCACGCGAAGTATAATGAAGGAACAACGTGCTTGGGATATCACCGCTCCATCACCACACGAGCAGTAAGATTTGAAGACTGTTGAAGACATTGAAAGTCTCTCATTTACGAGTACAGCCAACGTGAGCCGTCAATCTAACGAATTCTTCAAATGATCCAGTGCCGAAATACTCACGCCAATTCTGCAACGCAACGCCTGTGACACATCTCACTGTTACACTGCCTCGATGTAGAGTGACATCCTGCGTCTTGTTTGTGCGCATGAGGTCCCCCTTCGATGTTGCGTGCCTGCACTTTCGGGCGAGCACGTCTTCAACTGCAAGTGCGCTTAGCTTTGCAGCTGACGTGTTTGAATTCATGATGTACTTTCTGTTGCGGGTCAAGCTGCCCGGCGTTATAGGTTTGGCCCGGAACACAGCGGCCTTCATCGATCAAGATGTTGGTCCATGCTCCCCCTCGGACCTGTGAGACCCTATGCAAGTCATCTTTTCACTGCCCGCTCAGCCCCTGCCTCCTCTTCATCCTCCAGTTCGTTTTGAATCGCGTCAGCTGCGATGCGTTGCATACTCATCTCCGCATGGAGAAACGCAAAAGGGTTCTCGCGCCAAATGTCACGCAACGCCGACTCGCTTAGGATAAGCCCACGTTCCTGTGCCGAGCTATGGTCAAACGTTTGATGACGAACGAGGGAGCTATCCGTGTCATTCAGCCACTGATGGTAGGCAGGAATCGAGGGTCGTTCGGTAGAAGTACTCTGAGTGTAGAGCTGCGGCAGGCAAGACTCGAAGGCTGAATAGCAGACGATGAATCGATCCAAATCAACAGGAGAAGCTTCGAAACCCCACGCGAGCAAGGCGCTCAAATATGCGCAGACACCGACGAAGACATTCTGCGAGAGCGAGATGTGATACTTTTCCTGAAATTCGCTGAAAATACGCCGCGTTGAACTGAGGGGCTCGGTGACGGTCGGTCCTGCTATCGTGGGGAGGGGGGCGGTGGATTGTGGGTTCGCCATAACAAGGTTCTGTAGACACTGAGACGTGTAATGTTGTCTCTTGCCGCATCTATTTACGCTAGGTAACTGTACCGAGGATTAGTGTCTGTCATAATCTGGTGGCTGGTGAGACTTGAACTTTATGGAGACTGCAGGTCACTTCGTGTTGGCGATGCTGACTTACACAGCAAGTGGCAGTCTGGTACGGAGTAGATACCTGTTGACACCTAGTTCTTCACAACGAAACATCCACAGTATACTCGTAGGTGATGCCAATACTTGTGTTACCAAAATGCTATTTTTGGCGATCTTGGCATTTTGCTCGTCATCTCGCGGCCTTCAAGTTTCCTCCAACCTCAAGCCGAGAACATTACTCTTCAAGCAGAAGACGCCTATGCCCCAGTGCACCTGACAAACTGGATTCGCGCTGCGGTCCACGTCGGCGGGTGTGAATGTTGCAACAAGTGAGCATACCAAAGGCCCAGCGACCGGCAGACATCCTGATCTGACTGAGCAAGAACGTGCATAGACCTTCAGCCTGTGAGGCACCAGCTGTCCAGAGCTTTCGAAGTACATTTGAGACTGGGTCGACTGTACGCGCCCCTGTATCAGTGCGCTTTTTCCAGACTCCATGGGACGATATGCTCTCCAAGGTGCCGAGTATCCAGAAGAAACTCGCTGCTCAAACGAAATATCCCTGAGTGACGCAGTCGCCCACACTTATCAACAAGCCTCGGTTCTGTGTTTATAATAGAAGACGTCTACATGCAGGCCAGAAAAAGGACAAGGACTAGACCGTTGGTGAAACCCTTATGCGAGCCTTAAGCGCTGAACATCCGGCCACCCAGAACACACTCCCTTCGACATGACTGCGATGACCCTCTCTCACAGAGCTACGATGCACATATGACCTCGGTAATGCATTGGCAACTGGGAAGATGCGACCAAGCACACATCACGGCCACGGACCGCATTTCCCACGCATACGCCGGGCTTTGTCTCGAAAGTCGGAGGACCATGGCTACAAGTACATATCTGCGCACGGTGCACGACTGAGCGTTTCCCACGTGTCATGGTCCCTCTGACCGTCATTGGTTGCTCTTGGGCCTGGAGTAGAGCATTTCGCCACTTCCAAACCTGCTGATGGACACCACTGTGCCGCTCGAAACTCGACAACCTCCAGGCATTGCTTCCTCACAAAACCTGTTCAGTTCGCTATCACCGAAGTCAGCAGGTTCTCCTGGCGTTGGAGAGACCGTCGGTGCCGGATACAAAAGTATGAATACCTACAGCTATAGCGTGCCTCATTGCTAGGCGAACGA
The DNA here is from genome assembly GCF_022695815.1 of Exophiala viscosa. Classification (NCBI taxonomy): domain Eukaryota; kingdom Fungi; phylum Ascomycota; class Eurotiomycetes; order Chaetothyriales; family Herpotrichiellaceae; genus Exophiala; species Exophiala viscosa. The sequence continues at coordinate 933,499 of NW_026944356.1, read as the reverse complement.
ATCCTGTACGGACTCACTCCTTGGACTGCTGCCGGTGAAAGCAGTGTGGGCCACAGCACCTATGCGCGTGTGGCGCCGTGGCGTCTCGGCATAGCCCTATGAAGTCTCTCACATATCTCGGTAAGCTTCTTCTGCGCTTCGATAAGGTCAAACACTATCTGTGTATCGTTTTGGCGCGCCCTCTGTCTCTGCCGATACTCGTGAGCGAGTTGCTGGACGCGGAGAAGATCAGCTTGGTGCTCGGGCGGGAGCTATCATCAGTGAGCTTTTTCATGCAGAATCAGGGTTACATGCCACACCTACCGGTATACATTTTCTGGCTCTCCGGCGGCAGTCATGACATCCTTGTTTGACATTGCGGGTGTGGCCTCGTCTCGTCCGATTGTCTCGAGGTTCACAGTCACAGGTGAGATCCCTTGTTGACGGTCAGTTGAGCCATAGGATGACGTGGGCAGAGCATACGGAAAGTTCAGATAAAGCACTGCGCAGCGCGTGCAACAGGGGTCTGCATGGCCATCCATCTGTGGAGTCGTTTCCTCGACCCTGCTTCGTTGGTCTTCTCGTTGGTCTTCCATGATGTAAAGGTCTCGGTGGAGGTCGACGGTCAGAATTGCGAGAAACGAGGTTGGAATTTGCGCCGTTAGTCCGCAAACGATGTTCTGCTGGCTTTGGGAATCGTGGCCGCCGGTTGGTCGTTCTTGTCGCGATCTGAAGCCGCCGATGTGGAAGACCGAACAACCTACTGTTCAGAATGGAGCCATCTCTGCCTTATCTGTCTGCCGGCAGTATCCAGCAGAAGCAGAACATGAAAGCCTGACTGAATCACGCCTCGCTCGGTCACTTTCATGGCGTTCGTCGGTTTCATTGTGCTCGAGCAGGGTGATATGTGTGCGCCAGATCTGGCGGAAACATTCGTGGATAGGTATGTCCTGCTTTTCGCATTGTTCATTGTCGGTTTTACCATTCATGAAGAAGACCTCGTCCCCGATTAGGCAGTCACCATGTCTCACGAGCCTTGAAAGACGGAAGAGTATGATGGGACCTTGCAATAAAGAATATCAGTAATTAACCATGTCCTACTCGCCGGCTAATCACTTCTATCCGAATCTCAGGCAGCTTTCAAGCTCCAACACCACTCGATTGTGTTCGGCAAGACGACAAAGGGCTTTATGAGAGTACCTGTCTCGCCATGCCTGCGCGAGCAGATTCAGGTCTGACGTCTGGCAATGAACGTCGAAACCTGCCAAGACCCACGTCGATTGTGACTAGGGCGGGTGTCTCGGCCCCAAGAACGGAATACTCTCTGTCACCAGAGCCGAACGCTTGATCTCTGCGTCACGTAAAGTGTGGTATAGCGGATGTCTGGCATCGTTCTGCATGCCAGGTACAAGCCAGAATGATGCCAGACACAAGCAAGGTGCAGTTTTCTTCTAGAAGTGACCCAGTGAAACCTACGCCCCAGCCACTGTCCTGGCCAGGAAGTCTGAGATACAGCGAAGCCGTGGTGAGACATCGCGCAGCCTAATCTCTTCGATACAGCCTGGCCGCCATGACCCCTTTTTCTCTTGAACAGCCGGATTACTCTCTTCTTCATCCTTCCTTACCCGCTCTCCTCACGCAAGTCTTTCCGATCTGTGGCTAGAACGTCTAACCCACAGCCTTTCGCACTCAACACTAGCAGGGGCTGTCTATCTTCGCTGCCGAACCTCAGCTAGCAGTACTGTACTGCGACATGCATGCTGCGCAGTATGGCCTATCTTAACACCACCGGTCTAGCAGTCGGGATGATGCTTCTCGGGATCGAAAACACTGGCATGCACATCACATCCGATGGCCGCCTGGTTGACTATCGCCTTCGACCCGGCATCCAAGCTAACCCACAATCTGCAAATGGAAAGAAAACAGCCTTTACGGACAAAGAAGTCGAATTGCTTCGCCTGTGGATGGCGACTTCCTCTGATGATACTCATCTGAAGATCTCCCCTTTTGAGACTCTGGAAAATGTGGTTCGTAATGGTCCCTCACATGTCGCCAGGCTCCAGTAACTAATCCTCATTGTTCCCGCTAATAGCTTCCCACACATACCTTTCTAGCGTGGAAATCGAAATGGAAAGAAGGAGGCGTCCAAAAGCTTGCCCCTGTCACTCTACGGACTGATGCCCCCTACAAGAATCTCAAATCCAGCGAAGAGCTGGTGGCCTCCGCGGAAGCTCCTCTGGTCACCACGATATCGCCAGACACTCTGACGACGCCATCGACCAACGAGTCCATCTGCATTGCCACGAAAGCAACAACAACCTTGACACCATCCGAAATTTCCACGTCTAGCAGCTCGAGCGATGGTACCAACCCGTGTGTAGCCACTGAACCTCGACAGCCTACTGTTGATGGTGGTCACGGCGAAAGTAAACGGCAATCGGCATCGCAGCCTGGCCTGCGCCAAGATGAAGCTCCCTCCTACTATGAGCTGCGGGCAGATAGACTCAGCAACATACTTCGAGAACTCGATATTGAAGATGAAGCGGCCTTTGAAAGATGGTTGGCACAGCCGTTCGTCCGTTCGGCCTACAATGAAGTTTTCACGTCAATGATTGTCCCAGAAATCGCCAATACCGAAGCAATACGTGCACTGGACCAGCGGCCATGCTATAACGAAACCGCCTCGACCCTCAATTCGAGAGTGGCTAAAGCGATGGACGCGCTAGGCAACGGGTCGTCAAAATTTCTGTCCCAAAACCCCGACAAGAGTGGGTGGATGAAAGATGACCATAGCGTCAGGTTCATCGTTAGTATGGTCTCGGGAGGACGCGCCCCAGGCTCCTGCTGGAATCGGTTCGACAATCCCAAGGACCAAGAACACCTGTGTCAAAAGGCGTTGTTGCTTTTGCGGTGGCTACAGTGGGTGTATCGTCCTGCAGGAGGAAGCAGTCTTGATTCGATCCGAAGACAGGTCCTCAAGGACGATTGGCGGGCCAAGCTTGCCAAACTTCCACTCTGCAACTCAAAGGTGACGGCAAATCCACCTTCACCACCGTCACCGGGAGGGCTACCTCCAGTTCCGATGGAGCAACCTACGATCACACCAACCGCGAATGATTCAACGTTGGAGACCTCTACCATTACCCTACTACAGGAGATATCAGACAGGTCAGTACGCCAGGCAAGCCCCACGGCCGCTATGGAACCACGTCCGATGAGCCTACCATCAGCTTCCGCACCACAAACTTCCGCGCAGACGCCCACGGGGCTTTCAGCGTCGCAAGATGAAGAAATGACTCTGACTCCATTCCGGACAAGGTTACATTTGGGTCCTCAGTCTTCGACACCATTCAGCACATTGTCTGCCTTGGCCGCTGCAAGTCTATCTGCTGTAGCGACGGTGCTACCTCAGCAGGCACGAGCATTGCTGACAGACTGTCCTGGGCTATCCTCCCCGCGGTTGTTGCCAGTGTCTGCGCTTCTTGATCGAGGTCAATCTACAACGTTCAGTGTCGCCGCAACACCATCAGGACGACTTCCAACCGTCCCGATAGACCTCCAGGAGCACGGCCACAGTGACACAGGTAGCCACGATGAGGATACAATGGCAGAGCTAGGGTACGACAAGGATCAACCGCCCAGCAGCACGCGTAAACGTCTTAGAGCGGGCAGTCCACATCAAGGCGAGGCTTCCAAGCGAGCAAGAACTGATGGAGAGGATCAACAAGCAGAGGCAGTGCCAAAGCGGGTGTACAGCCTGACGGGTCCTACCCCCAAACCCGCTGGCGGCGTCAAGAAGGTGCTAGATGTCCCTGACTATCCAGTGACTTTGTCCGATAAACAACCGCAGATGAAGGGCGCTGCGTGGCTGAGTGCCGCAGCCTACAAGGCGTGGCAGAACGAGGTCACAAATCGCCTTGCCGGCTGGGGCGTCGGCCCGACGCACATGGAGTCTTGCGTTCTGGTGCCGGAGGCATGGAAGAGAAGATGCCCATCCGATCTCCTGGAAGGTGCGCGCTACTTGAGCCTCGACGAGAATCTTGCCGAAACGGGTCGAATGGTAAGCCAGTCCTGTCCTTTCCTTTATCATATCAACCTAACTCTCACGAAGACTCGTACCTACGGAGACGCGACTGTACTATGGGCTCGAGCAGCTGCATGGTTTTCGGTATGGCCGCGACGCGGAGTCGATCTTGATGTCTTCGTAGGCGGCGGCACTGATAACGACTATGGCAAAATGCACGGCTCGCACCGTTGCCATCAAGGCCTATGCATTGTACCCGGTCATATATGCTGGGAACGAGATTTTTTGAATCTCTACCGGAATTCGTGCAAAGCATTCGCGAGACAGCTTCGGCGATATGGCATGGAGATTCCTGTACATTGTCGCGTCCACGATCCTCCTTGTCTGCTACAGGTGGGCCTACTCTCACAAACACTTGGATCTCGTACTAATATGCTTACAAGCACGCCGCATTGACAGCGACCGAGGCAGTGCATATTCAATTCTTCGTCCTTCGAGAAGCCAAAAGTCTGCCCGAGTCACCACCACCTACTATATCGCCACCGGATCGCTTCGAAACGTTTGAGTACCGCCTTCCCCTGAGTTTCAAAGCTGAATCTCGCCCGAGCCTCTCAAACTATCGATCACGATTAGTCAGACCTCCAGACCAGCCTTTCGCCCCGCGAGACAAGGTCTTTATGTGCCCATTCTGCGACAAATACCAGCAAGGATGGGGTATGATTGACCGTTATTGGGCCCACCTCCGCGATCCGGAGAAGCACGGCGCCGAGGTACCCAATCCGGCTCGACTACAGGCGGTCATTGATTCCGGCACCTTGTATCTCGAATGGCAGGCAAGACGGGCTTACGACTATACCTACAACAATAAGCGGATCGCCGAGATGGTTCAACAAACCCAGTTAGACAATTTTGACTGGGAGACCTTCCAGAACTGGACGCTCCACACCCGCAAACCAAAAACAACGCTGCTCGACCCTGCGGCGCCGAGCGAAGAATGACACCGCCTTTTTCAAATTTGAGAATACGCATAGACGCTTTTCCATATTGTTTGGTGTCCAAGTTCGAGAATCAAGATCAGCTGGCGGCGCTTCGGCAATATTTCTCCAGTCCTTGCGAAACAATGGTCTCCTTTCCTTTTGTTTTCACCCCTATCTCTGAATCATCTTCTTGGAACCTCAAAATACGTTTCTTGCCCTCTGGAAAGTAAACTTAACAATCAAAAATCCCTGTTCCGCATGATGACTGTATATATGTTCATCCATCAGCCATGCTGTGATATACGACAAGCAAGTCAATGATCCAGAATTTCTAAGTCTCCTTTCAATGTCTTATTACTGATGTGGAACTCTGCCCAATGGTTCAGGTATCGCAACTAGCCACCACTAACTCTACGTACTCTGCTTTGATCCTTGTGTGTTCGTTGTGTGATTTTGACAGCATGGTCATTAGGGTGGTTGTCGTGGCGTTCCATAAATGTTGTACATACACTTAGCACTACTCTAAATACTTGAGACCATGCATGAGGCCCGACAGCAGCCTGTACCATAGGTGTGCCTCTTGATAGCTAAAGTTTGATCAAATAACTTGAGCCTAATGTGACTTCTCCTTCTTCTGCCCGGATATTGCTCTGGGCCGAGGCTGATGACAAGGTCTGTAGGCCTTGGTCATTTCGACGAGGAAACTAACACTCCGAAGCCGAAGATCGCAATGTAGGAGGGTGATAGAAACTCTACCAGATTTCACTGTGTCTCGTAAGTCATTCTGGAGAACGAGGACATTGATTGTGTGAAGAGACAAGTTGGAAACTCGTCAAAAGCAGTCGAGGAGTGATCGAGGGTATCGCCCATTCGTAGGGTCGGCAAGTGTCGAAGGTCAATACTCTATCTACATTTGACGACAACTAATCGAACAGGCAAGGTACTGCGTGTGCTACTGCTCTTTACAGGCCACTTCTCTATCTGACAAGCGTCCTGGCATATGTGTGAGCACGCGTCTCAAGCACCATCAGATTCGCTACCCTCAGTGTCAAGGTCAAGCATCCGCTGACGATCCCGCGCCCGTAGTACCTCAGGTCGCATCCTTGGATGCTCTCCATCATGATTCTGCCAGTATCTGAGGCAACCAAGGCACCACATCTCGCCCTGTTCATCCGGGTCTCGAGAATTGTGGAACTGGGAAAGGGAAGCGTTGCCACAGACGAAACATTTCATGTCGTCCCTGCCCGCAGGGTCTCTTCCCGTTCGTCCGTAGGAAACAGAGCAGTTTAAGCACCAGAACTTTGTCTGATCAAGCTTGGAGAGACTGAATCGTTGACTGCCGTCATCGACGCGACGGCAGTGGCCGGCACAGACGACACCACGACCAGTTCTCGCCAAGATCGCGGCGGGCGAGTAATACGGATCGACTTGCTGTCTCAACCAGAATTTGTAACAATTTTCGCACCATCGGATACCCTGTTGACCACTCACGCGGGAATGGCACCATCTGCGGCTGTTGAGCGTCCCACACGTGTGGCACCGCCGACGTGGATCAGACCGCCACTCCTCTACTGTTGCAGGGTCTCCTGCATGGCAGTCTCGAGCTGTGGCTTGCCCCAGATTCGATGACCACACGTCGCAGGTAGAAGCCGTCGCAGATTTCACCTGCTCATTTGCTGTTTGCTGTCGGTATAACCGGCGGCAGGTAGGGCACCACGTATTACCTTCTTCGCCATCGGCCAAAGCGACCGTGAAAGACCTGGCGTCGACGTTCTCAGCGAAACAGTACCAGCACGTTCTGTGTTGTGAATGACTGGAATGCCGGCCACTTTTGTTTTCTTCATAACCACATTTACGACAAACTTTTTCATGCCGGTGATTTTCGATCCGTGAGTAATGGGAGGGTTGAGATAAATCAATGACATAGCCGCAGCCAGAACAGTAACGCTCCTCATTGCTGATCGCCAGTGGTGGGAGTTGATCTTTCGCGGACTCGGTCGTGCGTTGCTTCGCCTTCTTTTCAGTCTTGTGATCTCGGTTACATTGATTGCCTATTCCTGCAAGACGACAATTGTTGCAGGGCAAGACACCGTCGCATGAATGTTCTCGACTGCGAAAGCATGTAGCGCACGGATCGGTCGTGATACTACGGTTGTTGTGGTCGAAGAGGCGGGGTTTGTGAGCGGCGTCGAGCATCTGTGCTGTAGACTCCGGGTCTTGTGGGCGACATTGCATCATTCTCCGCTGGCATTCGAAGCACGGTGACTTGCCGTAACACTTTTTGTTATCCCTGAAACAAGAGTAGCATTTGGAGTCGTCTCGGTGTTTTGGAAGCCACGGCGATGTGCGGTACGGATTCGCATCGTCGTCGTTGTCGTCGTCGTCATCATCATCCAAGGACGCCATGGGCTCGTCTGAGTCCGTGTTCAAGCCGTCCACGGCCGGGTCTCGCTGGCGAACACCTGTCCAGTGACCACGAGAGTCGGGATCAAAGAAGACGACCACCAACGAGGAAAGATCATGACCAAGGCCATTCAAGACTCTACCTTGCGCAATCCAGCCCAGGCGTAGTGGCGTGGCACAGTCGAGTGATTTGCCGTATAGCTGAAGGATGAGATCTAGCTCATAGAGCGAAAAAGGAGTTGACGGTAATATCGCTGCTTTCCGATGGCTGGCTTGTTGAGTAGGCACGTAAGGATCGATGGTAGATTGACTCGTTGTACCGAAATCTCCTGACGAAGGGGTCTCCACGTTCAGCGCCGTTCCTTTGGTCACAGTGAAGCCGGACGTCTTGCCGGCACTGGGGATTGTGTTCTGCCTGTTGGTTGGCTTATGGTTGTTGTCACCCACGTAGGAGCCGGACACCTCACCGTCTTCCAATGTTTTCGTGTCATCGGTGGTGGGGCCTTGGATCTGGTCACTGTCAAGTCTATGGATGTTGTCCACCGTGGATTGTGCAAGCTCCTCTGTGGCATGACCGAGTTGAATTTGCTGCGCGATAGAGCTGAGTTCAGAGATAAAGGGCACTCGCACATGTTGCTGCTTGGTCAACTGCGAACGAATGGAGCGTTGCAAAGCAAACAAGCCAGCCCGCCGGTCATCTGCTGGATTTTCTTGAAGGATATGGCCGTGCGGAAAGAGTCGACGGTAAAGGTCTCGACCATCGTGATCAACAGGGAGGGGTGGTGCTGGCGCATCAGTCATGATGGTATCAATCGCGCTGTCAGTAGGCGTAGACAGGCATGTCCGAGGTTGGCCTTGCTTGGCAGATGGACATGAAGGATAGCCTAGGAGATCAATACGCAGTCAGTCGCTGGGAGGCATACTCGCGATCAGGGTACCTCTTACCGGGAACTTGAGGACGCTCATGGATCTCACTAGTGTCGTAAGTCGAGTGATGACGAATGGTACCGAGTGACTCCTCAGCGTTGCTCGAAATGCCGGCTTGAGAATAGTCAGTACTAGGAGTCTTCTGCCGAGATGAGTGCCCTACATTCTGCAAGATGTTGACTGTCGTTATGATTATCTGTAGTGCTGGAAGCTTTCGAGAACCCTCTTAAGATGGGCCCGGCAGCGAGGTCAGCAGGCGTGTAGCACTTAGGGCAAGCCCTGAGTCGTTCTGGATGAACGGTGAGGGGCAGGACCCAAGCGGCGTTGCATTTTTCGCATCGCTCGTATCGATATGGCATTACTGGGTCAGGCATCGCTACTAAGGTTGGGTGAGCGGATTGAGAAAAAGTGAAGAAGTGAAAGTCGTACCTGAAGATATAAGAGCCATCCGTTAACGGGATGCCCAAGTCGAATACGGGCAGGCTGTGAGGTGTTTGCTTCCAAACCCAGCGGGCTGCCCCATTGGCAACGATTCGTGTGCCTGCATGGTTTGACATTAAATAACAAATTGGATGTGGGCAATCAAGCTTCCTGACGCAGACACAGCCAAAAGCCCTGGTACACCATCCATCTGGCCCCCCTTCGATGCCGTGGATTGGGCATAGCAACTCCTTTGTAACGTAGCAGTATCTTGTTATCTCCGGAGTCTCAGATTGAGTATAGCGATCAAGACTCATGAGTAGCGGATCAAAGCAGAAAAGTTCGCGAGGGCACTCTCACTGCATGGAAATCCCTTCTCCCCGAAAAAGACTAGCGCCAAAATATACGAAATGGAAGTCCAATGTTCAACGTCACCGCTTTTACGTCCAGCTTTCTGAGGTTAGGTATCTACATCCCCAGTAGTCCGCACGGCGCTCCATAAGCCCTAATGAGTTCAATGGTCGGTGTGTAGACACGATTGCTAGGGCGCCGGATCTATGGGTAGTCATCAGACCAAGTAGGCTCTTCCGACGCGTTTGACCGCGAGGCTGAATCACCGATCCCGGTCAATATCACTACTTGATCCAGAGGAATCGGGAAGTTCTACAACCCTCCCGAGAGAGCCCATCTCCTTGGTCCACCATATCCGATACTGTCGAGATGCTTCTTCACGAACACACACTTCTTTCTCGTCCTCGTTTTATCCTGCAGTGTGTATTAATCATGTTTTGCTCGTCACTGCTGGTCAGATCTGCGCAGGACTGGCCGAGCTTAACGGCTGGACACTTCTGATTTCCTGGTCAGCACGGGCATACATTTCGCTAGGGACCGAGCTGTCTGACCGCCACCATCTCCGTTCTTGCAGGTGGTTACTGCCTTCGCCTCTCTTTGTCTCAACACCACGCCACGATGCTGGCCAAGCAATCGCTGAAACCAAGGAGACCTACTTAATGGGGGTCTACATGTCCCCCTCTTGATTCCTTCTCTTCTTCACTCAGCAAACCTCATCTTTGATCAGCAGCGGACAGTATTGATTTATCAACACCATATCTACCTTGACAGCTCACCACTCGGAAATCAGCATCTTTTTTTTGGCTTTCTGGTCGTCCCCGTATCTCTGTGTCACCCTTCCCGTCATCATGTTCAAGACGATCTTCTATGCCTTACTGGTGCTCTCCCTGTCCGTTTACTTCTTGAACCAGAATTTGCCCAGTGTCATGCAACTCGTCGACAAGGTCGAAGACATGCTGCCCCCGGAGGCGAAGGACGGCATCTCCCGTGCAACAGATATCTTCAGCACCCTATTTGACAAGCTCATAAACTCACTTCCTCTGGACGTCCAGTGCCGGTTATTCCAGGCTGAACACGCTCTCGACATACTCTTCTACAAGCTCTTCCGCCTTGATCTGCACGGCCACTGTCTCCGCTTGGCACGGTATCATACCTTTGATCGGAAAACTGCCAGCTTTTACCTTGGCTACGCGACTCATAAGCTGCAACAACTGTCTGCTTGGGTTAGAGGTCTCCCATGGAATGAATGGAAGACCATCTCTCTTATTGTGGCCACCCAGATTTTCAAGACGATGAGCGTCGGCACGCAGAACGCTGTCTTGTACATCCGCAATTGTTCTTGGCAGGTGTGGTTCAACAGCCTACTCGGCTTCGGAAAAGCTTGGGTCAGAGTTGTTTGGGTCAGAATTGTACTTGCACTGCTGGTCAAAGCCATTGCCGCCTGTGGACGCTTCGTTCGCCATGTCTGGCGTGATTTCATTCTCAACCAGGCCCCTCCAGTCGTCCAGCACTGACGCTTGCTCGATTAGGTGTCTTGCCAGGTCGGCCATGCCCGTTGCTGCACTCCATCGACGCCATCAGGGATGCGGAAACCACCGCAAAACACCTGTCGAAGACCCGGTTCAATTTGTGGAGCATTATTGGTATGAAGCAGAGGATGGTAGTCCTGCTTGGAAGATTTGAAGAGGCATGCCAGTCAGGCAGGGATTGGGAGAGAACGTTTTGATTCTGAGATGTATGGACTTGTGTTTCCAAATTACTAGACGTAGAATTTTGGTGTGATCTGGGAGGCGAGTAGGCCTGTGGTGATCAAGGATGACTTGAGGCACACAGGGTCCAACATCAGAGACATAGAGTAGTGGTGGAATGATACGCATGCGCTGTTTGCCCCGTCGCCCTGTGAGCCCTTGCCTCAATGATGCACACGATCTACCGCTATACCTTCTTTTGGTCTCTTCCAATTTGTGGTCCGCTGGACCTCCCGAGGCTGCTCTACCGCAACGGGCAAGAACCTGCAATCTATTCTCTTCCTCCTGGTCGATCACAAGATCCGCCTCCGTCCAGGGCTCGCGTCCAATTTCTCTACCCCTCTCTTCGTTACAAACTCACAGCTGGGTTCGCAAGAAAGTGGATCATCTCGACGTCGTTCTTTGTTTGCTGGAGGCACTAGCGCTTGGCGCCATAGATTGCAGGGTAGGCGATATTACAACAGCGCGGCCAGAGGGGGGTGGACAAAGACACCGGCGTAGGGAAAACGTAGATAAATTGGCTGCTGGTAGCGCGCCATTCCTTCTTTCCTTCCATCCACTCTCTCTCATTTTCATGCTTCAAGACCTGCATCAGTTTTAGCCTCACATTAGCTCCTCAACATACCGTCCTCATCATGAACTCACAACAGTACAACGCAAGTGACAATCTCCCCTCCTCCCCAGGCAGCTTTATCTCGGCAACCACACCATCTCGCAGTGGCACGCCCATGGGACCTTCCACATGTAAGTTTGTAACGCGGAGCACCAACCTACAATGGGACTTGCTGACCTAAGTCCCTCAGTGAAGAAGCCCCCAACATCAAGTGTGGCGGGTGGAAAGGGGAAGCGTGCTCGCACGAGCGATACCGAGATGGAAGCAACCCCAAAGAAACGCAGCAGAAGGGGCCCCACCAAAGAAGTGCTCGAGTACGGTCCAGGTCCCAGCACTTTCTCAGTCCAGGATGCGATTCAACACACCTTCCGCCGTGCGGAACAGATCAAGAACGGGGAGTTTGAAGATCTGGAGACGACCATGATGAGAGACAGCCGAAAGGCATCACACACGCAGATCAAGGTGACGTCAGCCAATGCAATGATGCCGGATCAAACAATTCCGCAAATCATTGATCACTTCCGAGCGGTCGCCAGAACCGTCGACGACCTCAGAACGTTGATGAACACTCCAAGAGGTCGAGATGAAGTGTTGCATGCGGCTGCCACGGTTCAACTTCTCAACAACTTTGCCGCTGGAATCCAAAAGGAGATCGACGATCTCACTGTCGTCACGAAGGATATGCAATACCCAGAGGTGATGGCAGTTCGCGAGCAGATCAAGACAAAGGAAACACAATTGGCACATGTGTATGCACAAGAAGTTCATGGTATCTCCGCGTTCATGGCAAGAGGTGACATAGTGTATGGCAATGCTGTGCTTATTGAGGCACTTGGTCGCATAGCCATCACAGATTCCGAAGGGGTCGGCGCCGAGGTGGCCCAGGCATTCATGGGCTGAGCAGGAGTGCAGGGTCGTTGAACATGGCAGTTGAAAGTATGATGGTTGTTGGCGTGCTTTTTCTTCTTCTTGGTCTCGGCAAGTTTTTCGTCATGCTTGCGCTTCAGATTCTGCTTCTCGGTGTCGGGCTTTGGTATGCAGGTGACAACCTGTCGTTTGCATGTCGTTCATAGGTGAAACTTCAATTCTTCTGTGGTAGAGTGTGAAGTCTTCTTTGGCCACGTGTTTTGCTTTGTTGTCCCTCAGGCTTACGAGCATCCGTACTCCGTACTCCCTAGAATCTCCAAATTGACGTTGCCAAGGCCACCACCCTCGTAGAGTATCACGTGTGTCAAAGGTTCCCGAATTTGCTGACTTCTTACCTAGCTTGCTAGTAGGTAGTCGGTACCGTTCCTAGATAGGTGTGTGGACGTGTGCGCACGCAATCGCCATCTCAGATGCCAAGATCTCACGGAACCGAAGCATACTGTATTGACATCTCGACTGATCTTACGCATAAACAATACCACAAGTCCAACCCTGCATCACACAAACCACGTACGCTACCATCACAAAGCCACGGCTGCGCTTCCTGGATTTGCTTCACTGTCTGAGTACGCACTGCTTGCCTGGCACGCGACTGTTCCGCCTACATTCCAGCCTCCTTGTCGAAGGGGGCATTACTGATTGACAATGTCGGGCCATCGCCGTGGATAAGAGCATAGGAGCTCAGTCAACGTCTGCTCGTCACTTAGGCTCAGCATCATTGCCCATGATTGGCAGTTGACACTGATACGAGACTACTCCAGATCTAGCAAAATTCGAAATGGCGGCCAAGTACCATGGAGACCTTTCAGCTACGGAGACCATATTCAAAACCATCATATCAGTGTGTGAACCACCCATTGAGATGATCACTGAAAAGCTCCATCTTTTCGCTCTTCTCCGACGACTTGACTGTCTCAGGCGGAGCACTGCCCAGATTCTACCCATCGGGGTTTATGGTCGGAAGTCTAGTCTCAGGGTATGATAAACACCACAACCAGATACTGCTTGCTTCAACGTGATTGCTAAGTATCTACAGACATTGTCACTCAGCCAGAGCAAACCCCCAAAAGCCTGTGCTTTGATCGTGCCCCAGGCAACTTCATGACGGCGCTTTCGTGGCTGTGGAAGTTGTCATGCAGGAACAATCCCATCGTTGTTCACTATGTCTAAGAGCTGCTTGCTGATGTGCGTCGTGGCCCTTTCAGAGCCCTTTCACCCTTGCATTTTCCAGAGACAGTTTGCTAAACTCTAGACGTGTCCGATTGGATATACTCTAATCTAGCAGCAAGATTTCTTTGTATATTGATACGATATCCACGACACCTTTGTTTTATGATTCAATACATCAGTAACAATCATCAGCACTTTCCAAAATGTTATTAGTATCTTGCGTCGCTACAATCTCAGATTTTTTCTTCATCATACCTTGACTACTCACTCCTTTTCCAAGTAGCAAATTTGGATCAACCGTTCCGCGATGGCGCAATTCGACACCGATGGGCTTCGAGATGTGGAGAAGCGCAACGGCGTCTGGTTCTTTGACAATGCCTCAGAGGAACACCAGTATTTCCGCGGGCACACTCTTTTGTACATCCTGCCAGACCCTGTCTACGGCCCGAATAGCCCATTGAGAAACAACCTCTTCTACTCACGAGTCAACAGAGCAAGAGCCTTCGGAGCCGTCATCGTCGACACATGGCACGACAACGTCACTCATGTTGTGGTCAGTACTCACCAGACCTGGGATGGCATGCTTGAATACCTACGCCGTCACGACCTACCTCCTAAAGTCCAGGTCGTCCGTGATGGATACCTTGATGAGTGCCACGAAGCTCGAGCCATCGTCGAACCGTCAGCGCTACAACATCTAACTCCTGGTGACAATCAATGCCCTCCAGCCGGTCATATGCTGAACCTGCCACGAGCACAGTCAATTATGGTTCTCAAGGAGCGCAAGGACCTGGCTGAAGGCGACTCGGATGAAGACAGACCAGCGAAGGAATCGACCAGAGAGCTCTACAACCCCTTTCAAGGCAACGAGATGGCAAAGCAGCTCGACGAAACCTGTCAACAATTTCTTCAACGACTCATTCCATCTCAAGTGGTCAAGGGTGAATTCGATCGCCTTGCAATCGCCAACCCAGCTGCCGACTGGAGTTGCCAACCCAACCTCAAGGCTTTCAAATATCGTGCGAATTCTTTTCTCGAGCTCTTCCTGGACAACAGATGGGACATGGAAAAGGACCATCGCGAAGACGAAGACTTCTCCAGGGGTGAAAAAGCTCGCCTGAGAATGTTGCGCACCAGTCTCGAGGTGGAGATCCTCTATGCCGCCAAACAGACCAACGTGATTTGTGGACGATGGTTACTGCCCGCCACAGCCAAAAATATCGACAAAAATTGGCAGGTCGTGGTTGAGTCTACGTTGCAAGGTGGCCTAGGCTGCGCCGCGGAAGTCACCCGTGGCGAGAGGGTCTCCTTCGTGATTTCTGTCTACACATGCGACATCAACGACAAAGGGGAAGCGAAGCGTGTGTTGAACAAGCTCAGGGAATTGCAAGTCTTCAACCCTGGCCCAAAACCGATCTACTACAAAGCCTTGGCTTACACTGAGGTTGAACTCCGCGCCAAAAACGAGTACAAACTTCGAACGAGCCTGTACAATAGCGACGAGATTTGAGGCCAAGCATTGACTGAAAGAGAAGGGGGGAGAGCGCGCTAGTCGGACACATACTGAAATGTCCCTTGGAGTGGATGAGAATGTGTTATGGGTGGAGTAGAGAACAGCGACGGTTGCTGTGGGAGAACGGATGTTATTTGCTGGGCCATCCTGACTTGCGCTGCATTGGACATGGGATGATTTGTATTGCAGCATGAAAGGTGTGGGATGGGTTTCATGTCATGGTGCTTGTACTTTTATTACAAGTCTCGAGATCATGTCAATGCAATTTAGCTTTTTAACATATTGAAAGTTCTCCTGAAAGGTGTAATGGAATCAAGACGTCTGCTCTGGCATTGACAAGCAATGTATTGGACAGCCATTACAAGTCCGCGGTTATTTGACTTCGCGCCTTAGCCATGTGGAAGCAACCTTGCCAGCGCGTCTCGCATCCTCCTCCGCCCAGTGCTGAGCGTCGACATCTGACGCATCAGCCAATCTCAGACAACAGATATAAGCCAAGAGACATCGCTCCTCGTCAGCCAATGCAGGCCACAAGAAAGTACCCAACGCTCTCGTGGGTCTGGAGAAGTGTCCGTCGCAGCGCCCCTCGAGCCAAGTGTGAAAGTCGGTACGATCGCGGTTGATTGCTTGGCGTTCCACCCTCAAGGACTCGGTCTCCCATGCTCCATTCTCTTCCTTTTCCGCTCCTGCTAGATCAACCAGTACGATCGAGCGAGAGTAGACGCCCTTCGGCCGACGCGCACCAGACTTAGACTCATGGCTGAGGATACGGATAATGACGCAGAAATGCCCTCGCGACGAACGGCAGTTTCTACCGGTCACTGACCGGTGGAGATTTTGATGCGCGTATCGAAGGTTCTGCGTCAGTTCTTTGGCCGATGTGCAATTGCGATACTGCAGGTCTTCCCATCGTTTGACATCCTTCCGTCGCTCCTGAGCTTCTCTTCGGAACTGGTCTTCGACTTTGCCTCGGTATACCTCTGCTGCAGCACATTCGACGGTAAAATTGCAGCCTTCCTGGTTCAGGTGCACGAAGAGTTCTGCCGCTGTCAACGGCATAACGCTGTCATCACGATCGAACATGGTGAATGACTTGCCACTCCCAGTCTGTCCGTCGACGATGGTCACCAGATACTCCGGCTGCAGGCTTGGATCAAGGAGACTGATCAGCAGTGGTCGTACACTGTGCCAAATATCCGCATTAGTGGCCACAGCGGGAAGAACACTAAGGAACCCGGGAAGCTTCTCAACCCTGTTGTTCTCGGAATGTATCTCAATCGCGGAAGGATCATCGTGAGCGATCTTGACGTTGGCGGATTTGGGATCGACGTTGGCAGGAGCAAAGAAGCGCGCCAGCACCCAGCTCCGTTGCCTGACACGCACAAGGCGCTTCACCACGGCTTCGCACAAAGCCCGAGATCTCAGGGCAGCGGACTTGTGGACCTCTAGCTGAATGGCCTTTTGCTGTTCAGAATCTCCGAGCATGGCCTTCAATAGTTCGATCTCCGTAACATGCGCGTCACAAGCCTGTTTCAGCTCAACGATTTGACTTTCGTAGAAGCCTTGTATATCTTGGATTGCGTTTTGGCCTTCGTGCACCAATGTCCGGAGATCATCATTGGTATGCTGTCCCACTTGTTCAATCTGTCCCTGATACTGCTGTCGTATTGTGTGTGGTTGTCCAGTATGTTGTTGTTGCTTTTCCAAGGCTGTGGTGCCCAATACTCCCTCGTCACATTCCGTCCGCGCCTGCGGATGAACGGTTGCCATTTCCAGTGTGGGCGAAACCTCCTCCTGATGCTGGCACGAGTCAACTAGTGCAAGCGATAGACTAGTGTCTTGTTGAAGAATATCGCAGTACTGGCTTTGAAGATCCTGAGTGCATGCCGTAATGAGGGCGTTCAGTCTCAGAAGGCGCAAAACCATAGTGGGATACTTGGTCACCTTCAACGGTCGAAGTGCGCCACGGAGGTATGACTTCGTGATGGAAAAGGACGGAAGCAGGAGATTCGGATAAGCCGAAACCGATAGGAAGTTGAACCTATGCAGAGGCATTAGTGATGCATTGAGATCATGTGTAGAAAGCAACGCGGAAGGAAGATGTCCACTGAGCCGGGCGATATGAATCGATTTTGTCTCGTAGTATATATCTAGGCTGGGAGATCTTATACTGCGTTTGGGGATGAAGCCAGTGTATCAGTCTTGAGGAAGCCTACCAGAGCCCAAGATACCACGAACCCCAATACATGGTCACCAAAACAATAGCCCCAGCCATCACGATATCCAGCAAAACTTCAGAGTACAACCACGTGTCCGCCAACGCATCGGGAATCGGCAGCCAAGGCAAAGTACACACATAGGAATATATGAACTTCATGAAGATCTGTATAGCGACGAGGCCGACGGTCAAGGCTGCCAGGCATAGTAGCATTGGTGGGCATTCGTTGTAGGACTTTGAGGATATCGGGGCTGGTTGCTTCTGCTATCCTGTCAGTGTTCGTTGCAACCAGAGGAAAAGGTGGTACCATACAACACGAGGCGTGGTTTCATTCTTCATGGCTTGGAACTTGTGGCGCTGTTCGTCATTGTGTCGTAAGAGACTAACCAAGTCATCTTTGGTGGCATTTCTGGGAATTTTGATAGACCTAACATAACGTAGCTCGTCCACCAGCGCTGTGAACGTCCAAGAATGATAACCCATGAGGGTGAGAGAGTAATGTGTTCCGTGATTGTCAGGAGTAAGGAGGTGGGCGCCGATGTTTGATGAAAGGCTACGCAAGTGGGCGAGGAGCGTATGGGTTGGAAAGATGCTGCGAGTTCAACTCGGCAGACTTCGGCAGAGTGATCGCCGCGACTGGTAGCCTGCTGCGATTTCAATCCTGTCGGGCTTGTCTTGGCTGCGCCACGACAGCAGAGTGAGATCTGGGGGACGAGACGGCAAGACGCGTTGCCATTCTTCGCGTGACACAGTTAGGTTTCCTGCTTCGGAGGCTTCGTGACCTTGATATTTTTGGACTGGGCTTTTTTATTTCAACTGTCTTTTCAGCGGTAACTCTGCAGTAGTTGGAGCACTGAAAATATCGAAGAGAGCAGGGTTTAGTCATGGCGGATAGCGATGTCAGCAATATCATAAAAAGACTGGCAAAGCTGCTAAACCAGGAGGTTGGATCGACAGCTCTTTCCCTACCTGCTGCACTGACAGAACGATAGACGGTTGACAGGGTCCTCGATGCCGGTGACCGACGTCTATTGCACCCAGACCAAGTTGCAATGCTTGCACAGCTTCACACCTTTTTCAGAGGCCAGACCGCCGAGAGCGAAGAAGAGAGGGATGAAGACAAGGGCCCCCGTGGCAGACCACGACGGGGCAGGCGAGCAGGCAAAGCCGCCGGCAACACGACCAGGAATGAGATGATGCGTCTCGCGAAGGACGTAAGGCCACATCCTCTCGTGACCGAACTTTTGGACAGCCAAAACTGCACTGCTAGCATATTCCTCGCTGGTCGCAGTGGCGGCGAAGGCGGCGACGAGGACCTCGCTGATTTCCCGTCACAGCTGGAAAATTGCCGAGAAAACGGGAAACAAAATGTCGCCTTTGCACATTGCGTACACTTTCTGGAGACGATTGAGAAACGTAATGTCCTGGACGCGGGTCGAAAGTGTTTCTTGTACCTGTTCTTCTTCGATATTACGCTCCATCTGAATCAAGTAAACAATACCACGCACACTGGCAGTCGAATGGGTCAGAAGCAGAAGGAGAATGCTCTGAATTTGCTGGCGGGGAACTTTTTTGAGCGCGTCTTTGTCGATCCCGAGGAATGCAAAGAGGTCAAGAAGAAAGTGGACAAGTGGACGAAGCGCGGCAAAAAGCTCGATCAGCTGTGCGAGGCTTTCGACGAGGGGGCGTTGCTGATTCTGGCGGACAAGCTATCTGAGGACATGTGAGCATATCCTCTTAGCGACCCCGAAGGCAGGACAGACTAACGCAGTCAACAGGTTAGACAACAAGTACAGAGAGGGCGAAGACAATGCAATTCACCAACAGGTATTCCAAGAACTCGAGATGCAGAAGCTGAAGGAGCAAGGCGAGGTGTCAGGCGCGACAAGGTTGGGGAAAGAAGTGCGGCGGTTCATGTTGCTCAACTGGATCGACGATGGTGCTAATACAGAGGAAGTCGAAACTGCTAGTCCAGCATCTCAAGGACAACATATCGAGCCTACTGACGATGCTGAAGTTGATGCATCGGTCAAGGATGGCGCGGGTGACTCCCAGTCGGATTCTGATGGTCAACAAGACATCGAGCCCGTTCACGATTCTGAGGTCGATGCATCGGTCAAGGACAGTGCGGTCAACTCCCAGTCGGAGTCTGACGGTCAACTTGAAAGAAACGCAGAGATGGACGAAGTTGATGTCGAAGACGGCAGCGCAGATGGTCAGGATTCGGACATCCCCGAGGACGCAGGCCAGCTCAAGCGCAAGCGGGTGAACTCCGCAGATGACGTTTGAGGCTCTCGAGGGGTGGTCCAATAGGTGAACATAGTATCTATGATCGTGTGTCCAAACCGCTCTGTACCACATTACATGGACAATAGACATGGTACATGTGAGGATGTGTAAAGACCATGATTGCAGTGAAGCCTGAATTCGACGCGAACAGCTTTCACGTGTAAAGTACCGACAATTCTTGATTCACCTGCATCTTAGGCGAGGTCATCGCAACTGTACAATATGGGAGCAGGTTTGAAGGAAGGGCTGTTAGCTACTCGCGTGGAATCAAAGCTGCCTCACAACATCAGGAAGCCTGGAAGGGGATTATTGAACTCAGACAGCCGAGAGCTACGGACAGTGCTGTGCCTCGGGTTCCGGTGGCGACTGAGCAATGAGTGTGAAACTGTTGAATATTAGAGGTCACGGATGGCTGTCACATTGTCCATATCATGCTTGTAATCATCACATTTTGCCTGCCGAACGCCGACCCTCACATACTCTGCCAATGGCCAACAATCTCCGTTGAATTGCCGGCATGGCTGCGGTAGAGGGTTTGCACAACCACAAACGTACGGCTCAAGAAAGTGTTCTTGTCCCTGTCACCAAGCACGGTCATATACTCCAGATCAGCTTCCATTCCCAACAATAACTCGGCTGCATCCACCTCTAGCTTGATTTGCTGGTCAATCCTATCGGCGCCGGCTTGGCCCAGACTTGAGGCACGTTGGAGCTGGGACAGACAGGTCGTCTGATTTCGCCACATCATCATCTGGCTTGGGGATAGGGAGGCAAGAGACTGCAGACCAGCGGACGGAGCAATTGACTTCTTCGCCCAGGTGAATCTCTGAGCCCAGGCTCGGTTTCCGTATTCCACAATTCCCCGCTTAGTGGCACTCAATACTCTAGCAACACAGCTCTCAGGGCCGTCATACATGCTACGAAGCTCCGTGAGAACTTGACGCCGATCTTGGGCGAGATGTGAGCGAGCCCGTTGAACCTGCTGTTGCGTCTGGGTCGCATTCGCGCGTGCAATGTAGGCCTTAAGCGTGGCCAGCTCCGGGTCCAAATGGTCAAGAAGAGCACTCCACAGAGCATCCTCTTTGTCTGTCATGACTCTTAGGGTGTAAAGGCACTCCTGCAGATCCGACTGCAATATACAAGAGTGGCAGACATCTTCAACGGAGTCCACCCCGGATTTGGCGAGGGCCACGTAGCTGATAGCTTGTGGGCGGCTGACTCTTGCTGAGGCTGCTGGTGTGAACCTGTCCAAATGCAGCAGGCCACTTGACCATGCTTCCACCACCAGGTAATACGAAACAGTGGCTAGCGTCAACAAGATACCGAGGTACAACGAAGTCAACGGACGGACAACAGCTTTGTGAACTTTGGGAGGATTGACAGAGTGCTTCCAGTATGTAACCGCTCGACTGTCTATGCCATTCTTTTTCCTCGACCCCGCTGTCGCGATTTCTGCAGATGACTGTTGTGGTGATACTTCAAAAAGAACAAGCTCGTGCGCCTTTTCCTCTTTTACTTGTGTGTCGAGTTGTTGCGTCTCGACATGTTCAGAGTGCGTAGCGTGTAGCTTTGTAATGGGTCCCGGAGAAGTGCTCTTGGTTTCTTTCTTGACATGACCAATTGGAGACACAGCTCTTGTTTGAGTATGTTCACCATGTGACGGAAGCCCAAGTTCTATCTTGAGTGCGCTAGGAATGGGTGCTTGCAAGACCCCGTCTGCCCGCTTCTTCCGTGCCCGGCTTCTCGATCGTTGTCGTAGTTCTCCAGCTACTCGTGGATCTGAGGGTTGTGGAGCGTTTGAGATCGCGCTGTCTTCACGAATTTCGCGCTTCCCCACTCGCTCGACTTTGAAGGTAGGCATAGGTGCACGTAGGGCGGTATGACGTTTGAAGGTATATAGCTGGATGCCTATAAGACAAGGTGATCGTTGTATAGGTCTTTCCTGGCTCGATACTAGGGAGAAGTATGCAATGTAGTGGTCAGCGTGAAGACGGTCGACCTCATTATGTACGAGGCTGGAACGGCCATGTATGTTCGGTAGACTCTGTCTCATAGCGGTCTAATTTTAGGCGGCATAGCTAGGCACCGGACTGAATCATTAGCAAATGATATCTCCGAGGCTACCGTTGGAAGTGATACACATGATGGACCGAATCAAAGTCCACTGCTGAGATGCTTATGATAGCCGCGTAATCATTCCTCTCTTGCCCTACCATCTTCCGTAGTGAGCCAAATGTCGCCTGAATGGGATGGGCCAGAGCCTTAAGTTGTCTCACTGCAGCCAAGAATGGCAGCGTCATATTTGTCAATAATCGTCAAGATCGTCGATTTCTGGCGGCGCTGTGATTGCAGTAAATTTTATGTCTTGTATAATGGCCGCCACCGTGTCTCGCTCGAAAGGGGATCAATTTGTAACCACAGCAACGCTATGAGCAAGCCGCCCTTTACGTGGCAGCAAGTACCTTACTACTGTACAGTACAGTACGTACCCCTCACCTTTCGAGCTCGTCGTAATCCAGCCATGTCCGTCGGCATGGGTATACTCGTGTGTGCTCGTGCATACTCGTGATTACATAATATACACCGTTCGGGACACAGCCGGATCATAGTGGCATGTCATAAGATTATGCTTTCAACCTATGCTCAATAAGTACCAGACCCATATATCTCTTTCAAACGCTTGTCAATCCAAATCAGATTACACGGAAGGTGCCTTAATCTTACGATCACGACCGTAGGTCTCGTCGAGCTGTTCTACCAAGCCCCATAAGTGTAAGGCTCTATTCTTTTGGCTCTTTACATGCATCATCATTGGTGCGGTTTGAATCAGGATGGAA
This sequence comes from Exophiala viscosa, assembly GCF_022695815.1. Taxonomy (NCBI): domain Eukaryota; kingdom Fungi; phylum Ascomycota; class Eurotiomycetes; order Chaetothyriales; family Herpotrichiellaceae; genus Exophiala; species Exophiala viscosa. Next base: position 911,103 of record NW_026944356.1, on the reverse strand, counting down.
GGACTGTTCAAGCTGTCCGCCGGGAAGAATTGTCAACGAAATGTCCATCACGATTTTTGAAGACCATATGGAGTTTCACTTTCATATAGCGCTTTCGCAGTCATCGGCGAAGCTGATCCGGCTCTGACTCTATTCTCTGACTGTGCTGCAAGTAACCCATGCCACAAGACCTGAATAGCTGAAGTGCTTCATATCATTAAGATTCCATCATTTCCCTTCTACGCTTCTAACTTGAAGTCTGTCTCTTACCTGCTACCTATCTCCTTATTCACCTCATCACTCAGATGTTCGCAAAACTTCCCGACTGGGCACATCAGACTTTCGCCTTACTCTGCTTCTTCGCAGCTTTGGCGGTGCCAATTCCGACAATACGTCTATGCCGGTGTTTCTTCACCGAGTTCACATGGGGAAAATACTATCCGGACGTGCGCGGTGTGCCTATGTTCCTCTTTCAAGCGGTAAGTCTGGTTCAGGTAGCTTATGAACCCTTTCAGAGTTAATCTGATCGATAGGCTCAAGTCGTATTTTCTATCACCCGATTCTGGATCACGTCCATAGCAGGAGCGCTCAGGGTCTACTATGGTTGCTTGCGGGCGGTCACCTACCTCATATTCATGTCTATTCGTCTCTACGACTCTGGCTTGAAGGCATCGGAACTAGCTTGGACTCGAGCATCTTTCGAGGTAGTAGTGACAATGGCTCTAGCGCTACTTATCTGGAGGCAGCTGAGATCCATTTGGGATTTATGTACATCTTTCTTTGGGATAGTGAAGAATATGGGCTTGTTGCCACTTCGTACGGTAGTGAGGGTATGGCAGCTTCTTACTTGAGCTACCGTTCGAAGAACGTCGACGAGGAGTGTGTCCGAAGGCTCACCCCAGCAAGGCAGATTATGCTTAAAGGTCATCACGGCGCATAAAGATAGTCTTTCACCAAGGAGAAGAATACACAGATAGCAAGAATAGTAGTTCGTGAAAGAGTTTATTCCACCGTAAAAGTATATGGCTCTCTCCGACCTCTATGGAATCCCACCCGCATTGGGTACCACCTGAAAGTGAGGATAGCTTATAAGGCTAGGCTGGCCAGCCATTAATTCGAGTCCAGATAGATTATGTTAGCCAGGAAACGTCTTTTCTACGTTCTAATATATGGTGTAGAACTGGAGCACATCTGTGCTATCAATACGAGTCCAGGCCCCGGCTACGAGTGGATGTTCAGGGAGGACCATTCCAATGGTAAGTCTGATGATGAGTCCGTCCACGAATCTCCAATACCGCAGATTACTTGGGTTGATTGCCGCGATGAGGATGGAACAGGTGCCCGTACAGCCCCTAACGGAGACTGGTCTAGTGAAGCGGCTGATTGGAACGAGGAAGTGGTCACTCAAGGTGACGACCATCCCTCTGCGCGCCGCTAGACCTTTGCCTAATGCCTCAAGAGCTGAAAGGTAAAATGCAGCAAGGGAAGGAAAACGAGTGGGTCCTGCGTGGACATGAACTCATATCCCCACCTCTGACGGCGCCGAATAGTTTGAAGTTCAAGACTTTCTCGACCTCTCCTGGCATGCTGGAGATTGCAAGCTACCTGAATGTTGTCAAGGGCACCCCCTCCGATCCTTGGGGAGCCATGGTCAATGAGTCATGTGGCCTCCACGTACACGTTGCAAGATCACGACCAAAAGGTGAGAAGGACAGCGAGATGATTCCCCTGCCGGTTCTGCAGCATGTGGCACTTATCATCGTTCGCTACAAGGACCTCATGACCTGCCTGCATCCTGTCAGCCGACGAAATAACGTGATGCTAGGATCAAACCTGATGGGTGTCCGCCGCTGCCCCCATTCGTGTCAGCGACTGGGAGGAATCAACCTAGACACAGCCCAGAAGAAGATCTTCGCCAAGAACATGACCCCCAAGCGTCTGGCTTATCTCATGGATACCGCTTACAACAACTGGCCCGGAAGGAGAAGTAACGATTTGAGATACAAGAACGTGAACTTCCAGCGACTCAGCATGAATGTCGCGAAGACCATCGAGTTCAGGCAATATGAAGGCACACTGGACATTGACCACATTGCTCACTGGGTGCACTTCATCGTGAGCGTGGTGCGAGCCGCTGAGCGGATGGCCACCACTGACGACCCCGTTCTCAGCCTCCAGACTCCCACAACGGCGGCGAGCCAAGGACAGCCCAAGGTCACCTTCCCGCGTCAGCAAGGAGACAAGTACAAAACTCGCTGTGCCAAGGTGACTGACGAACTGGAGAATCTGTACGATCTGCTCGACTTCGAAGAAGAGACTAGGATTTGGTGGAGGAAGAGATTTTGCGAGCTCAATCCTGACGGGGTTACCTCCGTCACAGAAGAGCAATGCCCAGCGTGTCGACAGGAAGCACAAGAGAAAGAAGTGAACAGCCGTTATGAGCCTGGCGAGTGGAGGTAGTAGTGGAAAATTTGACACAATGTACAGTCGTGTACGGTAGGACATAGCTTGTCGAGCCGAATGAGATGTTATTCCAGAAAACTTGCCCGATTCCTGACTAGATGCACACAACTAAGCCCATTCTGACCATGATCGCGATTCCTTGAGCAATAAGAAAGATATTCATGAAGTCGGGGTATCACCATCTGAACCATGGATCGGCAGCTCGAAGACCATGAAACATGTCATTCTCTATCTCTAACCCAATCCACCGACGTCGAAGAATCGCATTCCCGAACTCCTGCAAAAGATACCTAGTAAGTTGTACTCCATTATCATGCCCCATAAGTCGCATATCATCATGCGCCCCCGTCTTTCCTGTGCCCCTTCTACCGAGTCCGTTATGCAAGCGATGCTGAACGATCTTCAAGGGAAGAGCTGTCTAGATGGGATTGTATTCGAGTGTTCCGTAATCAGAGCAAGTTGAACTCAGGCCCCGTCTTTGCCTGATCGCGTGCTTCTCGCAGAGTAGCCAAAGGACGTGGCTTTGGCAGTGCCGACAGCGCGGGTGTCTGTGTCTTTTGCGGCATGTTGTAGACAATGACGAAAGGCGCGAGAGCAGTCGCAGTGGTTGCGAGGAAAGTGGTGAGCGTGAAGTGAGACATTTTCGACGACGATTGTTGTTTTGATTTGGTGGAAGTCTCGAAATGCGCAAGTATATTGGTAGTGACCGTGGTTGCTCGCTGACTAGTACAAACGTCTAATCTTTGTAGCGAAGGACGTAGAGAGAAATCTATACTCTATGATGCTTTGGAAAAGACTGACGGAAAGCAAAATCGCGATGAGATATACTCGAAAGTGACGGTGGCGGTGAAGAAAGGAGACAAATAATAAATCACGCAGGGGTCTAAATGTTGATGAGACATTGAAAAGTCTTGATGCAGGGGTGTTGGAGAATGAACGCCGGACGGGAGATCTGCCACTACCGCTTGAATTGTCGGGGATCTCGGGGGTCGAAGCCGTGTCCACACTGCCCAGACTCCATTATATTGGGGTAAAGGGGGTGCCCTATAACTATATCAAACTCTGATATCTTAACTTCATCCGCCATGATGGACAGCACTTTTCCTGCCTTCCTCTGTCCCTATGTAGCTTGACCGATCCCTAGGCATACGTCGCATAATATGCACGCGCTATGAACACTCGCAGAAGGAAGAGGTGAAATCATTGTGAGTATAATTGTCTTGTGTTCTCACGATATATTGTTGCTATAACCACGTTGCCTGTTGCTGCATTGTAATGAGTGTGGGCGGGCTCCTGCTATACGGGCTCGACCTGCTCCGATCTCGTCCACGTCATCTCCTTCACTCGACAGTCAAGTCTTTGCTGATGGACCACCGCATGTGCTTCGAGGATGTGTGAAGGGCAGCTCAAGCCGTCGCCCAGAATCGACGACGGCGTAAAAATCATGATTACATGTGTTTAGTGCTGTACACGTCAGTTCAACGTGTCTTGCCAGAGGTGTTCCCAGGGAGAAAGACGTACTCCGCAGGTTTTGCAAGCGCAGGATCCGCTGCAGGCACCGTTGCAGCAGTTACACGATGAGCAGGGGCCCATGTTGTTAGTTGGAAGGACTGATTAGAAGGATAGTGAAAAGTATATTGTTCTGATAGAAAGGAATATTGCACTTTGCTTTGAAGTTGTGTACTTGGTATATCCGGATAAACAGGAAGACACAAGACTGAGTGGGAGGGGTGCATGATATATCATGATAGCTTCTACCTGAGGTCGCATTCTCCAAATAGTCATGCGGACGCTCTTGGCCTGATCCCTTAAGTTTGTTGGCACCAATGGTTGGTATACAATGCTCTAGTCTTAGCACTCTCAAGACTGCCAGCAGGGTATCACAATACGTAGACGTACGCCCCTGGCGGAGGTTGTCAACGAGTCACGACCTGGGGCGCGATCAAGGAACGTTCAAACGGGTTGTATGATCTGTGGTGTTAACCTATTTACTCACGGACCTTGCTATACTAATTGGCATGAAGATCTCCTATCAAAATGTATGTAGTTAAGCATAAATGGTAGTACAATAGCATGAGGGAGTACATGAGGTTGCATAATTGGGAATGCCAAGAAAAAAAGTGCCAATCCTACTGCACAGGGGATAGGCTAGGTCGGCATCGAGCAAGCTCGACAGGGTCAGGGAACAATCAAAGTCGAAGAAGCTTGAAGAGATATAGCATCTAATGCGAGTCTTCATTAGCTACTAGTACTAGTAGTACTTTTGGCTTCGCCAGGCCCCTAGTAACTCTCTTCCATAATCACCCCCATTAGGCATCCGTATTATCGTGTGAACATGACATTTGGACGGTTCCGCGTTCAGCAGGAACACACCTGCATGGTGATCGAATTCGATGAGTACGACAGGACTCTGAATACGGTAGTAAAAGGGGTCCTCTTCGCCGAAGGCGCCGATCCAGGAGAAATAGGTTTCGGGCCAGTGTGATTGAATCTGCGCCATGCGTGCGTTGAAAGGCCCACTGGGTAGAATGCCCATATAGGTGGCGATAATAGAACGGAGATAGTCCTGTTGTGCTGAGGGCATTGAGATGGCAAGTACACCCTCGTAGGGAATCACTCGATTGTCTTGAGCAGCCCCCGACAGTTGACGCTACAACTCCTGGTGTTAGATTGGTGGAATCGAGAACAACACGTAAAGAAGAAAACATTGACCGTGAGAGCGCAGAGCGGCGGATATACCTGACATACCTGATCTGCGGGATGCCATCGCCCTTCCGGCATGGCTGGGTCGTGCATTTTCTTGTATATCTGGGCTACCGCTTGAAGGTCTGGTGGCAGCGATTGCATGAGCTTGAGGGCCAACTCGGATTCGGGGAGGAAGAGCGCTGTGCCTTTGTACGGCCCGCTGTCGATGACCTAGCATATATTAGTGTGTCAATTCGGGGGGGGGTATTCATTATCCTCATCCAGCCTACATTAGGCTCTGCACCGACAAACATTGGACTTATCACCATCTGCTTCCCAAGAACGAAGACACTCAAACAGAGATGATGACCAAAGAGTAAGAAGCCCCAAGGCGTTGCCACCGATGGCTGGCCAAAGAGGAGAAAGCTGTTGGAAAGATCAGCAAGGTAATATAGGTAGTACAAGTGGTGGTACGTGCTGATAACTATACTCATTCAAAATCGGTTTCGCATTTACTAATTCTCCCAAAAACTGATTCGTCCTCATAACACCCAGTGCCTTTTCGAATCCGTTGGGACTGAGACTTGAACGCAATAGATCTAACACAAGATCCCTCTTCCTTGGATCCATGGCTTCCAGGCGGATGCCAATGTCATTAAACATGATCTCGGGATTGGCCCACTTTCGCCTTCTTTGCTTAGTCCTTGGAGCAGTGAAGGGCATTAGGAAGGTCATTACCATTCAACACTGTCAATGTCGAAGCAACACTTGAATAACTCGTCTGGCGAGAAGCTGGAAAGTAGGGTTTCCGCAGCAGCGACCTAGGAAAAGAAAGGTTGGCTCAACTCCCGTCAACCCTTCAAGCATAGATACGTTACCATCTCAGAAGTTGGAGCTCCCTCCTCCTTTACCGAGTACAAATCTCGGATCTTGGTGTTATCACATGTGATCCCAATGAAAGGCTTCTCCCAGTTCTGATACCACGGTGCAAACAGACTTTGGGGTCGAGGCCTACTCAAGACATCTCTTGAGTAGGAGTGCACGGTGACTTTGTCCAATCTATGTATACGAGGGTGTCCTGAGGTTGGTTAGATCAGTCTCCGCACTTTTATGACGCATGTAAGGATTCGAACCGGCAGGTGGTATATATTCGCGGAAGTCGTTCTTCCATGTCTTCCCGGAGTCGAAAGCGTCAGAACGATGTTCAACATATTCTGCAGACATTGTATTACGAGAGGGTCATGGCATAAGTCTAGTATGCCTCTCACATTTGCACGTACTTCAACTTTTCAGAAACGAATATTAAACCTCGGGTCGTCTAGCCGATCCAAACTCTTGGGTGTTATTCTTCCACGGGACGAGACCTAGAATGGAAGCTTCCGGGGCTACCAGCAAGCACTCGGTGACTCGGACACCGGTCCAAAGCACTAGCACACTATGAGACACTTCGGTGGAGACCCTCGACAACCCAGTTTTGATGCTCGGACAGACTTATCGATTACAACAGATCTGAGAATGTTTGTTCTCGACCCCTAGGGCTACTGCTTAGCCTCGAGAGAGAATCTCTTGTTGCTCGATATAACGAGATAAATCCACAGTGATGCTTTTCCTTTACTCTTGCTTCTAACCCTTTGATAGAGACCTGACCAGGGTGGCCAAAGGCATTTTGCTACTTCCTAATGCTCATTTACTAGGGAAAGTGTTTAGCGATCGTCCACAATCCTCCGAGGACCTTCCGCGAAAACTACCAATTTTTGTGGAAATCACTGGCGTTGCCGATTCCATAGGGCTTCCAAGCTAATATCGCTCAAATTGGGATTGTATATGCTCATCAGCAGTCTATTACGAAGTTTTTTATAGGTAGATGAACTGGCTTTGGTATTTACATATACTGAATAACAAAAGCCCCCAATGATATGGACCTAGGTGATTCCAATGCTCGTAGACTACTAGTATCTGTACTGATGTCGTAGTTGACAAGAATTACGGCACCTATGCCATCTTCATTCCCGCCTCATCGTAAGATTTAAGTAATAAACTTTTGGCAAAGCTGAACCTTTATCAACGACAAAAAGCCCACCAGATACAGCAGTGACGAGAATTAGCTCCTGATGTCGACACCATCAAATTTCCAAAGCCAAGCCATCCGTGACGGTTCTCCATCACATTGCAGCCTTTTCGCTCAGAGACGAACGAAGGACGTTTTCCAGAGCTTCCTCTCACTGCCTCGTCTTTTGATCAGTAAAAGCCTTCCAACTCCCATCAAGACCACCCCTAGCACTAAAGAGAGGACGCAAAAGACGATAGGTTTCCACCAGATATAATCCGTGCCTAGTAAAGCTCCTTGGATTGGTGACGCGATCAAAGTAGCCACACCTGCAATAAAGTAGCCTGTTCCCATACGGTGCCCGACCTCAAGCACGGTATTTGAGAGTGTGGCAAAAACAGGGCCGCCCATCGCTTGATAGCCTGCCGAGAAGAAGCCATAGAGGATTGAGACAGTAATAGCGGCACCATCAGTTTTGCAGGCAAGGATTGTAGCGAGTAAACCGGAACTGATAAAGGTCGAGAACATCACAACATTGAGAACGCCGAGTATGTCACCAAGGTAGGCCCATATTGGACTGCCGAACAAGCCGCCAGCAAAAGTCAAGGGAAGGAGATAGAATGCCAGAGAGGGGCTGATATGTCCTTCCAATTGTCCAAAGGAGGTGATGTATCCATATGGCAGACTCGTCCCCATCTGCATGAAGAAGCATCCCAGGACGGTAGCCACAAAGGCTCCATCGAAGAATGTTTTCCAGTCAATCGTTGGGAAGTTGGAGATGCTGACGGAAGGCACCAGATCATTGTCCGTCGTGTCACCTTGGACATGGTGTAACGTAGCCGCACCACGGCGTCGCGAGGGCAAGCGCGTCGATACTGACAGGTTGGCGATGACTAGTAGGCCGAAGACTAGGAACCCTACTGATCTCACGCCCCAGCCGAACCCGACTTTCGGAATGAGCTTGTTGACCATGATAGGTGTCAAGATTCCACCCAGTGAAGCCCCGGCCTGGACAATGCCCATTGCGAATGCTCGTCGTCTCTCAAAGTACTGGCTGACAATGGCGACAGACGGTTGAAAGAGACAACCCGTAGCCACACCCATCATGAGACCTTGAGTGATCCAGATCTGCCAGTACTTCGTGCAGAGAGAGAGCATCATAATGCTGAGGACGTGCAGAGTTGACCCAAAGATGATCAAGTGTCGATAGTAGCCGTCATCGTAGAGCTTTCCGACCAATAAGCCAACGAGCGAGTGAATGAAGGCTGAGGCGGATCCGATCCAAGCAACTTGGGAGGGTGAATAGGTTCTGAGATTATGCGTCAGGTAGTATGTGATGAAGACGCCGAAGGCGTACTCGATACCGCCAACGAAGAGGGTGAGGAAGGCCCCTGCAACCGCCATCCATCCTCGTAAGCCACCTTCGGGAAAGGAGGCAACATATGGGTCATGCGATCGATGCTTTTGCTCTTCGGCCGGTTGGTCTGTGTACTCAGAATGCAGCGTAATGGCCGGCCGATTTGCTGTATAGTCGAAGTCTTCCGTCTCCAGAGGAGTGGTACTGGACATTTCTGGTTTTGCCATGATGATCGGAACCTGACGGCGTTGGAGAAAAGATTGGTGGTCTGATCGGGAATGTGAGGATATACTTATAGCATCGTGATGCCAAATCTTCCGGGGCACTGAATGAACAAGTCCCCAGAGCCACGTGCAGCACGGAAGAGCAAGTGCCGCGAAAAAGCTGGAGAACTGCGGGGTCTCGGGGTCTGAATCAGGACAGGCTGCTCCTCCGGAGGCAAGCGAACGTGGAGATGCCCCGGGATCTCTGTAGCCCGTGCGCCAAACTGCCTTGTGTGTCAGCTCGTGCTCCACGGAATGTGGATGTCAATCCCCTCGACCCAAATGACGACACACAGGATCCACGGGCGCGATGCAAGATCATCGAAGGTTCTCAAGAATATCAAACATACTCAAGATTTTAGAAATCCTCAAGATTAGCAAGGAAATCTAGCATACTCAAAAGTACCCACCAAAATGTCTACGATGAAGGCGGTCCTGCTGGACCGTTCTCATCAACCTCCAGCCTTGCGCTTAACGGAGGAATACCCTCGACCACACCTCGTGCCCGGAAAATTGCTGGTCAAAGTCAAAGCGTTTGCCGTCAATCATGCTGACGTGATGACGAGAAAAGGCAGTGGTGCTAAAGGACCTGCGCCAACAGCAGACATTATTGGAATAGAGTTGATTGGACTCGTCGTGGGTGTCTCATCCGAGTTAGAGAGAGCACGTGATGTCTCAGAACAACGCACTGGACCGCAAGGCGCTCGCTACCGGTCCGGCGATATTGTGGCTGGCGTCATGGGAGGGCTGGGTAGATTCTGCAACGGCAGCTACTCCGAATACGCTCTCTTGGATCCCGACTGCGTCTCTGCTCCTTTGCCAGTAGGGGATGCTGCGCAGATTTCAACGTCCACTCTGATATCCCTTGCCGCAATCCCGGCAACTTTTTTGGCAGCTTACGGTGTACTTGTCACAAGTCTTCAGATACAACCGGAGGACACGCTTCTCGTTCACGGGGCTTCCTCTTCCATCGGTATGGCTACTGCATCGCTTGCAAAACATCTGTACAATGTTAAGAAAGTCGTGGGAACAACGCGTGATGCAGGAAAGGCTGCCCGATTGAAAACCGCCGGTTTCGACGAGGTTCTCGTGAGGCCTCATCAAGACGACTCCAGCATCGAAGAGCAAGCAAAATCTATAAAAGAAGCAGCAGAAGAAATGGCAGGGTTCACAGCACAGGTCGATTTGATTGGCGCTGATCACATACCAGTTGCACTGGCTTGTGCCAGGTCACCGGGTGGTGCAAGGGTCTGCCAGGCGGGCATGCTGGCAGGCGCGTACTTCTGCACCGAACCTTTCAGTCCCATGGCCATTCCCGTCGGCGTCTATCTCTGCGGCTATAGCAGCTCGTTTGCAGATCATCTCAATCCTCTTCGCGAGTTGGTGACCGCGGTACTCCAGAAGAAGCTCCCTACAAATGTGGACAAGGTCTTCAGGATCGAAGATGTCCCTCAGGCGCATGAATACTACGAGAGGAGTACCCGATGTGGAAAAGTCGTCTGCTTAATAGATTAAATTGTAAATTGACAATATTCGAGGGCCTTACCGGCTGAGTCCACGGACGACATGTCAATATTCGAAAGAGGGCGATAGACAACAAAGAACTCCATCTCTCGCGCTTTAGTGCTTATGTAGAGTTGGGTGGTTCGTCGAAGCAATAGGGTTAAAAGATGGGCAAAAATTGACCACGGTTGCCGCTCTCTCTCGGGTTGCATGTTCCGTCTTTGTCTGGGCAAGATACGCCTCTGGACATGTATAAAGACCCGTAACCACCAACCCGGAAAATGAAATCGTGTCTGCATTTTGCGCACGGTTCGCTTGATTCGACAGCCCGAGCCATGGAACGAGGGAGGGGGAGAGGGACGGGACCGGTCCAATCCGAGCGATAGTGGAGCAGGGTTGGGACGCTTATAAACCATTCATTGACCCATAATTACAAGGTCCCGATTTCCTCCAACCTCATCGCGTTTCACGAGCAGAGTCTTGGATTTGCGAATCCGGAGCTTCAACCTGAAAGAACCCCCGACAAGAAGAAATACAAGAAACCATGACACCACCCGACGCCGGCTCGTTAGCACGAGTCCTAGAGCTTTTAGAGCGCCAAGATGCAGTCCGCCAAATCCATAACGTCATTGGTAAAATGGCTCTCCTCTACGAGGCGGCCATGTATGACGAACGACTTGAATTCATAGCGTCCAAAACGCCCGGCGTGACGATCGAGGTCGGTGGACGAGGCGTCTTCGAAGGCATGGACGGGGCGCGCCGCTGTTTCGTTGACGTGGAACGCACGTTTGAGAAATCGCACGCCGCTGGAATGCGCAAGACCTTTCCTGATGTCAGCTTTGGCACCGAACATGCAGGTCTTTTTGAGTCTGAGTTGCCATGCGTACCTGTCATCGAGGTGGCTGGAGACGGCAAGACAGCCAAAGCCATCTGGACCAGTCTACAGGCCTGTGGCAAAACCCACGAATGGGACCCTAAGCCGCAGGCGAGTTGGATCTGGTGGCGGAATGCAGTCGACTTCGTTAAGGAGGATGGCAAGTGGAAGATCTGGCACATGTTACGCAACCCTTTCTTCTTCGCTCCCTACACAAAGGACTGGGTTGACGCGAGCCTCACCCTACCTCCTATACCACCTCCAGGGACGCAGAAGGGCATTCCCGGACACGAGGGGGCTCCCGATCGCCCGACGACCAAAATGTACGACTCGTATCGGATCACAAGGGAGCCGAGGTACTGGCCCAAGGCGCCCGAACCATATGAATCGTTCGACGAGAAAGAGGCCTACATCGGTGACATTTGACCGCCTGCCTGCTGTTGAGCCAGGTAGCTGAAAACGCTTGCAGGCGGTATGCTCGGAGTCGACATGATTTGACTATATAGCTAGCTGACGGCTTGATGGACTGGTGCTTAACTTCCTCAAAGATATCCGAAGATCGTCCAAACGGTATAAGGGAGTGTAAGAGTTCATCTATGTTCAAAGTTCCCAAAAGTCCCTTCGAGCATTCTATTCATTTCGCTCTCAGCTCTGACCTGTCTGTCGAAGGGTCTCATCTACGAGCGCAGCCAGGTCAGTCGGACTGAGCTCTTTCACCCCGACTAGATCGTTTGCTAGTCGAGCGGTGAAATTGCAGCCGTAGTCGGGAGCAAAAATGGCCCGAACCAAAAATGCCCTCATGCCTGACATGTCACCTTGCTTCATTTTCTCTAAAGCCGCTTTCTCCATCTGTTCGGTGCTGACATTAGTCACCTTATACTTCTTGCCCAACGTACGCTCAGCGAGCTCCAAGAGCTGCTTTTGACTCGTGCAGGTCGATTGGATGTATATGGGTATATTGGCTGTTTTGGAGGGATTTTGAAGGATGCCAATGATAGCCTGACCGATGTCAGTCAATCTGGAGGTTGAAACCTGGGTTGAACCACCGTCGAAAAATGTGGCATCTGCTGCAGCTGGTTCGAAGCCAAAGAGACCTCTGCTAAGACCTGAAAAGGTACGAAAGATTTGCATTAGTCATATGCTTCATCCAGCTTGGAATGCCACCACCAGTGGCATTGATTCCTAAGCATCCCGATCAAAGGTAAATGGAGTTTTGGAACAACTGGCACGTACCCCAGTCTAAAAAAGGACCTCCAAATACCGCGGTCCATTCAATCAGCCCTTCTGCAGCCTTTGCCTTGAGTAGATTCAAGGTTTCGACCTTGGCCCGGTATACCGGCAAGCCCCTGGCTTTCTCATGCAGGGTGTCTGCCCCAAATTCCGACGGAATAAATCGCCTCACTCTGGCGCGAATGGCTGCTTCAATCATCCTGGCCTGGGAAGCGAGGCCGGAAGCGCCAACGGTGACAACGACCACGTCAGCACCTTGAAAAGCAGCTGAAAGTGAGTCTACACTGCCATAATCCGCAGTGATCACGTTGACCTCCTCAGGCCGGACTGGACGAGATGAACTTCCTTCCCGCGACAGGACAGTCACTTCGAGCGAGGGCGTTGAAATGAGACTCTCCAGGACAGCAGCACCCAGATTGCCTGTAGCCTAGTTGTCGTTAGTAGCACTTGAGAGGACTCAACAATGCGACATACCCCAACTTGGACCACCTTTCGAAGGACAGCCATGTTTGAATAAGCCGAATAATCACCTGATTCCAGACAAGACTTGGGAGAAGGAAGGATACAGGCCTAATTCTACGCTGATTGCAAGTTTCTCCTATGGTGGGTGAGGGGAATTACTTGTTTGGACTCTGTCGGTAAATGGTCGGTTGAAAAGAGTCAGGCACATTAATTTCTTCCGGGCATCTGCTGCGGCGCCTTACCTCGTGACATGTTTGCTTCCCGGGGAAGCGGCAATGCTCTGGCTTGAGCACCACCGTAGTTTCCTCGGACCGGAAGTTTTGTCACACCTTGGTACAGCTTCTCATCGCCACCATTCTTTCGGGTCTACTCAGTACCTCGGTGGGGCTAGAGTTCAAGCCTTTGGGAATACTAATAGTAAGAGGTGACGACTTATGCGGAGATTGATGAAGAGGTTACGCGCTCCGTCTGAGACGTATTTCCGATGCCAGAAGAACACGACCGCGAGGGGTCAATCTTTACAATACTCATGTTCGTGTATTTTGTCCTATTTGTGTTCGCCCAGGTATTGTGCAAAACTTTGCGAATATCCTAGTCCGTCATATGACCGGAGACGCAAGATCCCAGCGGCCACCATAAGAGCGCGCACAGGGTTCTTGTCCTGTACCGCTTCGTCGTAGGGCACACTGGCATTAGTGTCCGAGGCTCAGTACCCGCATTGAATCAAGGCCTCCATTATGTGCTCTATGTCCAACGACCACCTTCAAGGTGTCTGTGAAAATTGCACGGGACGAAAGAAGCGCCCATCAACATTGTTCTGCATGGCATTAGCTCTCAAGGTAGGCGCCTCCTCTATCGAGATACCCCGTCCACTTACGTGAAGAAACTTGACTCGTTCATGACCTTTCTGGAAGCCATCATGGGCATGGACGGCGGTGAACTTCTGGGTAGCGTCATCGCCCTCGTAGACCTACAGATCGCCGATGTTCTGGTCAATATACACGCCTCCCCTGAAAGACAGCTGGACTGGGACTTGCAATTGTGGCGCACCTCGACGATCTCAACTTGATATCCGTCCACACTGGTGGATAGGTGGAATCCAGATGCTCCTGCTTCGAGAGCCCGAGGTCTATGTTCGGTGAAGATTTGAACCAATTCGTCTCTCTCAGCCGCTCCCAAGCCATTCAGAGTACAAACAAATATGAGTGGCCCCGGTCCTTCCGGGAGAGGTGGGCGCCGGGATTTAGGTTTGGTGCCATCAAGAGGAATGGACGAAGGATTCTCAGTCATCTTGTGTTGAATGCCGATCTTGTATTGGTTCAATGCTACTCTGCTCTTCGAAAAAAGGCCAGGCGTACGATCAGGAAGGATTTCTCTAAAATACCTACCCGGAAGAGGGCTATCCGTTGGGGCTCAGCCGTCCACATTTCAATCCGGGGTAACGCTCGGGGTCTTGGGACCCCGGCAGATGTTACGTGCTCCCAATACCCATACACCATTTCCGTGGGTGAACACGCGACCATCTAGGAGGCAGGGGGGTTCAGCCCCGGCGCATTTCGCGTGTCGGGAGTATGCTGACAACCACACAATACACATGACTTATATGAACCATCAGGTTATCTGCCCAGATACTTTGACCTATTCAACAGAGCTGCTAAAACTTTTGCACACTGCTACATTCCTGACCCATTCTAATTGTCTGTTTCACAATGAGCAAAGAGGACATTCATGTCAACAGAGTCGACGATGTCGAACACGGCGAGCAAAAGACGCAAGACTCTCTTGACATACTCAAGGATCCCGTCATCACAGCGTTTCCGGATGGTGGCTTCAGAGCATGGTTGACGGTCGCGGGTTCATTCTCCGTCCTTTTTGTCGCCAGTGGTTTCGTAAGGCTAGCCCTCCGACCATGGATGTTATACATGTTGCTGACCCGGAGTGTGCTCCGTAGACCTACGGCTATGGCATCTTCATCGTATGTTCATCAACCTTGGACACATTCTTGAGATTTCTGACCGAGATCTAGTCTTACTACTCTACGAACATGTTGAAAGACCATACCATCTCTCAAATATCCTGGATTGGCTCATCAGCCCCATTTATCCACTCTGTCATCGGCGTCCCTGTTGGTAATGCCTACGATGGTCAGTTGCCCTGTCTTCTTGACCACCTGCATAGGATTCTCAATCTGACCAGTGCAGCGGGATATTTTCGCCACTTGATGATTGGGGGGAGCCTACTTTACGTAGTGGCAATTATGCTGTTGTCGTGAGCTCTACCTCATCTTGCACCTTCTGCTGTTGGTAATGAGATTTCAGGATTTGCAGCAAATACTATCAAGTCTTCCTCTGTCAAGGCTTGCTTGTTGGGGTACGAGAATTCTTGGTTCTCGAAGATACAAATACTGATGTGAACCATAGGTGGCGACGGGCCTGATTTACCAGCCATCCGTCACCATTCTGAGCCATTACTTCAGCAAGCGTCGCGCTTTAGTAATGGGTATTGCCGCTAGTGGAGCCTCTCTGGGAGGCGTGATATATCCAAGTAACACAACCCCAACCGTCACCCGTGGCTTTCTATGAATCTGACCACAACTACATAGTCCTCTTGAATCGATTGTTCGTGCGAATGGGATTTGCGTGGGGCGTGCGAACAGGTGGGCCCAACCTTCCTTCTTCTGAAAGTGCTCTCCATTGTCCTTATTGACACATAATTAGCTGGATTCATGATCGCCGGAATTTTGGTTCTGGGCAATCTCGCCATGACCACCCGACTACCGACTCGCCACAGGGGGACGGCCACCGTACACGCCGCGTCTGATGATGTGGTGAACTCGGTTGTACCGGAGAGCATTCCAAGTTTCAACTATCGATCTCTTGGAGAACCGACATATCTGTTCACCATCGTCGGCTGTGCGATGATCATGATGGGTATAAGTCTTCCGGTCTGTTAGTATCTTCGCATGAAGCAGACTGTGCCTGACACCCGTGTAGTTCTCTTACTTGCAGGTTTTCGCCTTGACACACCAAGCTATTTCGAATGATCTTGCTTTTTACGTGGTGAGCACGAACTATCTCTGTAAATGGAGACTTGACTGACTGCCCTTTGATAGCTCGGGATCATGATGTCAGGATCTGTCTTTGGGGCAATCTTCTGGGCATATCTCGCAGATAAATTGGGAGTCCTCAATATTGTCATCTTCACAACCACAATTTCGGCCGCACTGCAATTCTCGCTGCTAGGGGCGAGCCATTCCGGTGCTGTAATTGCCGTGGGGGTGCTGTACGGCTTCTTCAGCAGCGCCTTTCAGGCCATGTTGGGTCCAATTTTCTCTCGCGTATCCACCACTGTCACGGAGATTGGACATCGCATGGGATTTGGCTTCCTTGTCATCGGCATCGGATCTTTGATTGGTACGTGCGAGATGAACAGCTACTTAAGAGGCCACCGCAGCTGACACACAAGGCTAGGGCCCCCTATCCAGGGTGCTTTGCTAGGGAAAGACCAAATGCACTTTGGCTGGTGGAAAGCGCTTTTGTTCGCTGCGGTGAGTTTGACGGACCAGTAACTGAGCTGCCACAGTAACTAACAAGGTCAACAGCTATCGATCCTCACGGGTGCCGCTCTTATTGGACTCGGCGCAAGATCGCTGCGCCTGAAGTATCACACTCGAGGTGTTTGAGCCTTTCAGATGGACTGAAGCGTGCCTGAGGACTTGTGCATGGGACGATAACCGGCTCATGTGTTTGTGTTCAAGAGATGCTAGGACGAACAAATACGTCGTTGACTTCGGAAATTGATTTTTAGAAAAGACGTCAGGCAGACTGTTGTAGAGATCCCCCTGACGAGGGTGCTCCTATACATGAAGCCTGAACGAGTAGTTAGATGCATGATCATGGCTTTTGATTCTAAGAATAGCTCTGATTTGTCTCATCATCGTGTCCAAACATGGAAACGTCGTACGATAATCAACAAAAGAGGGTCCGAAGCCTTACATACTCCTCGGAACACCCAGACAGGCCTTGAGCGGTGGTATCAAGTGTCTTGGACTCCCGGGATCATCCCTTAGGCCCGTGGACCACCGACCACGGGCATTACGCTAGCCTTTCCCGTGTTATAAATCGCCAGTTCGCCAACTTCCCAGACCTTTCGTGTATAAGATCTGCCCAGGTACTGCTACATCCGAGTCTCAGTCTGTTTTGAATAGAGGTTTTCTTTTTTTGATCACCGTACCCAGGTCCAGGTAGTCGCTTAGTTTTCCCGCTATGGCTCCGGGTCCCGGTCCGCAGCCGCCGGCAGCTGGACCCTTCTTCCTGACCATGACGGTTACAGCCAGGTCGGTGCAAGATACCGATTCACTTTATGATGTGTTTGCTGAGCAGCGCGCCGGGGCGCTACAAGAAGGAGGAGCGACTGCTTTCCTCGTGGGACGCGGCATAGGGGCCAATCAGCATACCATCACGATTTTTGAGGTGAGTCTAAGCGAGAGCTGTGGCAGGTCCAGGGCAACATGCTTCGGTTGAGATATCGACCTGGTAGTGCTGACGTCGGTATTGTTATTTCTTGTAGCAATATGACGATATCTCCGCTTTCCACAGAGTCCACAGTCCCGAGTTCAAAGACGAAAAGTATTTCGAATCGAGGCGGATGGTCATGGCATTAAAGGTGAGATTGAACGACATCCCCTGCTCATTTTTGACCATTGAGCGGGTAAGGATTGACAGCTGAACACAACAGGAGTCAATGCATGTTGAGTTCTTCCAGATCCGATGGTCTGGGTTGTGAAGGCTGTCGTGCAAGGCATGGTACAAGGCGTGCGAGGATCCTATCTCGGAGGTTCAACACAATGAAAACCAAAGTGGTTGATGTGGGCTATGCAAGAACTCTGTTCCACCCTCAAATGTGACGATGGACCTGAAGGTACCACAGCGATAGGACGTATCTCCTCTGACCAGAGCCAAGGTCTACACGGATGGTTGAGCCAACACGTCAGACCACATCCAATCCGTTCAATTGTGTAGGCTGACATTAGAGACTCACACCGTTAGGCAGAATACAAATCCATCGCTGAACGATGGACTGAATTCGACTAGACAAGGTCAGCGGGGAAAAAGTAACCCCTAGGGAAATCTTTGGTCAATGGTTCGAAAGGCCAGTCAGTAAACGACGAATAAGGATACCAAACGAATCACATGACAAAGTTTGAGCCATTGTGTGATAGTTGGTGACCATTGCTAGGACTTGAAATACGTAGAAGATTGCGGTGGCATCTCCAATCCAGCCCAAACTGGCTGTAGAGCCGGACACCACTTTCGCGATACATGAGCGGCCTCAGAAGCAAGTCTTTTTCGGATGGATCATGTAGCCACGCATGAGATCAAGTTCTCCAAAGACATCCAATGGTCGACGTAAACAACGCGTATGCGGCAGAGAGGTCTATGTTCGCGCACAGGAATAGATCCTGCCCGGATGTCTGCTTTCCGATGAAGCTTGGTAATCTGTCAGTATTTGCTGTTTTGACTCTGTAGTAAGCTCTCTGCAGATGACATGATCTTGTGGAATAAGTTTCGCATCCTGGGATTGAAGCGGTATGGATTGACTTGCTGCGTGAAATGATAATGACACGCTTTCAGGAATTCAAGGTCTGCTCGGGCCGACATCTTTTGCGGATACTTGAAGATGTTGGCGAAGATGATGGAGATTGCAGTCATGTAGTGATCCGTGTGTGTGCTTCCAGGTTCGTCAGCCAAGAATCAAGGAGAAGAAAAGGAGTCATGGATTCTGGAAGACATACTATACGGGCGGGATTTTCTCCTCACTGAATTCTTCAGATAGGCTAGAGAGTTTAGTTGTCAACAGTGATCAAAACCAAGATGTTCCAAGCCTTACTCATTGAGCACTTTAATGAACGATCGTGCAGCCGAGACCGAAACTGATTCGCTTGCCGAGACACGGGGGTGGAGGCGGGAGTCCAGAGGCAAGCGGTCTCGACGCGCCAGATCAGCGGAAATCCAATGGAGAACACACAACGTGTTGAAGTACTGGAGATGAAGCATGGCAATGAATGGGTAGTGTTCGCGAGCGGCGACAATTTCTTGCTCAGGCCTGACTTCCAATGGCAGGTTGTCCCGCCAGGTAGTTAGAGCCATGTCCAGCTCGCCAATACAGCCTGCCAGCATATCCTTTGCCACAACGCCTGCGAAAAGGCATGACAGTTTGTTCTTGATCCGTGAGAGTTCGACATGCCAGCGGAAGGTTCTGGGAATCAAGACGTTGGAGAGGCCCGGCGAGGTCAAAGCTTCGAGATCTATTGAAGTCTCACAAAGTTCGTCCGGAATTGCAGGCAGTCTGCCTTGGCTAGCGGAGAGCAGGCTAGCCCAGTCAGAAGCTCGACGCCAAATTCTGGCAAACTGTGGCTTACTTACGCATCAAGTGTGTAACAAACCCACCATACTGCAGATCTGACTCGCTGTTCAGCTTCGGTCAGAGACGGGTCACCAGTGTGGCGCCGGTGCAGGCCTAGAGACTGAGCTATTCGGATCGCTAGCCCGCAAAGCACCCAAGAGATACCACTCTTACTCAGGTGGGAAAGGTATATGACCTGTGTGTGACAGTGAGCGACCATCTATGGCAAGACAAGTGGCTTCATGTACGTGGAGGATGATGACTTGGACAGAGCGCATGTAAGGACGGTCTAGGACATAACCTAGTAACTCCCAGGACTGGCGGTGGAAAGCCTGAGATTGCGTGATTCGTTCGACCTCCGACGAAACTCCGCTATGGTCGTTGAGACAGCCTATCGCAGTAATGAGATAGACTAGAGATAGGGAGGTGGCGGTAGCGTGCTGATCCCGCACGCTGGCCCATTCCGTCTCCAGAGTTTGCTGTACGACAATGGGATACACTGGATGGACATGCCGGTAATAAGCTGTCTCATGTCAGCAAGAACTCCCGCAATCCGTGTCTACCCAGGTGATGCGAACCTTTGGCAAAGCGTCGTGTCGCCTCGTCCGATGGTAGCGCGGGAGTGAAGACAGAGTCGTGATCTACGGCGCCTGCCTCGTCGACATGCTCCACCGCTCCAATGAGGTAGTCTCTTGCGTCTGATTCGGTCAAGGTACCGTTGAGCTGGATTGGACCCCGCAAGCTTGACGAGACGATATTGCCCGTAGAAACGGCTCCTTTCTACGAGTTAATTGACAAGCGAAACCCCTGAGCAGTCGGAGATGCGCACCAATAAACTTTCCATTGCTCAAGTCTTTCCAGACTGACAAACCAGGAGCACTGAGATGCTCCCTGTCGTCTGAGTCGAGATTTGAGCCAACGCCGTATTCCAACCCTGACACTCTGCCACTCTTTGCTTCCAGGCCAGGGCTGAGGTTCAGCAAGCCGGCCGTATTATCGAACGGGATTGGAGAATATTGCTCCATGAGCGTGACAGGCTGTAATGATTCGCCGAGGCCCGGCTCAAACAGTTGGGAAGTCGGTACATGAAGAATATCTGACATGTAATGAATATTTTCGAAGTTGGTAGGTGTGAAGTTCATAAATGGGTCAAAATCCGGCGCTGCATCTCGAGTTACATGCTCCTGACCTGTATCCGGGAACACTGCAGGACGCGCAGAGGATGAAAGGTTATTCTGCGCAGCAGGGGGAGAAAAGGATACTATCGAGCCTCGCGGCCCTGTGGCAGGCGCATCGGAGTTTGGTGTAACGGTTCCCTCGCCCTCAACGCTGGAGCGTCTACGTGCCGAGGGGAGCTGATCTGATGATTGGTCCAGAGCCGCCTGCGAGGACTCGGCGGGCTGTCGCCTTGAAGTTGTGGCTGAAGGAGACTTTCGTGGTCCTCTAGACGAACGAGAAGCGGTACCTGCAGAGTAGGTACATTCCTTTTTGTACAATAGACAATTGTAGCACGGTGGCGATCCCGCTGAGCATCTAAGCTGTAAGACGCGCCGATGGTGAGTCTGTGCCTTTGGCCATTTTGGGTAGCGGGGTGTTTTTGTGCGTACCCTCTTGCTGCGACAGCTATCGCAGGCTTTTCCGACCCGTCGCGGCCTTTTATGAGCTGCATCCCCATTGAGGTCCATCGTACCATCTTGAGACAGCTCTAACTGACCCTGCGCCATAGTCACATAAAAGGTAGGCCGGAATCCCTCGCAGCCACTCGCCACAGGATTGAAATACTGCCTTGAAGTCGGAGCAAGGTTTTTGGCGGTACAAGAGTGAGCTGGTCCAAGGAAGCTAGTCGGAGCAAGGAGGGGTTCGGGACCACCACAATTTTGAGCTGGGGTAAGTCCTGCTGGAGGTGGAGGTGGGGAAGGCCGTCCAGCGCTACATGGCTGGGCTCGCGGTTAGGAACCTGAGCCTCCAAGGTCACGTGAAACCTCCGCCTGTCGACTTTTTTCTAGGGTGCCCACTCCAGTGAGATTTTCCCATGCGAGATTTTTTAACCTTTTATTTGCTATCTGGTTGCCCATAACTTACCTCCAGGTGCTGCACTCACCAGATCACCTCTTGCTACCCCCATATGGAGTCGATAGCTAAGATCATGCCTTTTAACAGGCCGGCCGAGGCGACTAAGAGACGGATTCGAAACCTCGCCTCCCAACACTGGCTTGTCGCCCTGGTCTCTTTTACCCACCCATCTTTCTCGTCGACTCCCAAAGCTGTCCGTGGGAAATCTGAGAATTTTCCATATCTGTCTTGAACAGCCAATGGGGACATGTAAACAAGTCACTTCGCTCATTACAGATAGTGGTTTCTTTCAGCCATTGGTTCCACAGCTAAGAAGTGGATGAAAGCAGTGCACTGCAGATTGAAGGACCATGCTACGGTATGACCGAAAGCTACCATATGCAGAGGGGTACACGGACCTTCGGGTTCAGTATCATGGGCCAACGCTATAAGCCCAGGCGTCCCCCGGGGTACTGGCGCCTGTTCATTCGCAGAGACAAACATTCCCCGGAACACATTTGGTAGGCTCCTTAGCGACCTGGACCTAAACCCAGACTGGACAGTCGACCAAAATGGGAGAAACCTTCAAGATCTATATTGACAATCTTGATTTCATTCAATCTGAGGATCGGTAAGACCACCCAAGAAACCATAGCTTAGAACAATGGGTTCTGTGTCGCAAAAAGATCCAGAGGCCACACAACGGCAAGATGACGTAAGCGACCCGTGGGATCCTCCTTTCGTGAAGACACAGTCACGGTCTGCAAGACTCTGAAGTAACTGACAATACCAAGGTTATCATAGTCGGGGCTGGACCTGTTGGTCTCTTAGTGGCAACGCTTCTATCTGAACATAATGTTGCGGTCACCGTCTTGGAGAGAGGTGATGCAGCCGACAATCGACCTCGTGCCACGCATTATGGTTCACCCGCGGTCAAAGAGCTCGTTCGAGCAGGGGTCTGGCATGATGTCCTGAGTGCAGGCTTCTGTCCCTCGGTCGTCACGTGGAGAAAACCGAACGGAGACAAGATTGCCAGCATGCCAATGTCATCAACGGAGAAGGACTATCCCTATCCAATGGTGGTTCTCCCCGTGGGAGATTTGGTCACTGTGCTGCTAGAGCACCTTTCCACGAGAACCAATGTCAGAGTCTTGTATGGCCATACCGTTGAAGGCTTGGGTCAGACAGACGAATCGGCTTGGGTGAAAGTACGAACCAAGGGTATGTATATGTAAAGGCGGCCACGGCTTGCATCATGACTGCTCACTGTCGCCAGATGATCACCACCCAAAGACGTTTACAGCTCCATGGATTGTGGGTGCCGATGGATCCTCCAGTGCTATCAGGAAGTTGAACAACCTACCATTTGAGGGAAAGACGTGGGACAGGCAGATTGTGGCAACTAATGTCTATTTCCCCTTCGACGAACGTTATGGCTGGACCGACTCGAACTTTATCATCGATCGTGAGAACTGGTACATGGCCGCCAAAATCAGCAAAAACGGACTGTGGCGTGTTACCTACGGCGAGCAGAGCGGCTTGTCAGATGAAGTTCTGCTGTCTCGTCAGCCAGAGAAGTTTCGTCATATGGTACGTCTGCTCTTGTACCGAATCCTCTTGACCAAGTGCGCTTGGAGGGTTTCGAACTTCTCGACCCAGCTCCTAGGCTTCTGGTCCTGTTAATAAAGTGATCTGTATTTTACAGCTACCCGGCAATCCAGATCCCTCGAAATATACCCTCACCTCAATTTCTCCATATCAGATCCATCAACGACGTGCACCAACTTTCCGCAATAAGCGCTTTCTTCTAGCAGGGGATGCAGCACATGTTTGCAACCCCTTCGGAGGCCTGGGCTTGACAGGAGGCATTGTGGATGCTGGAAACCTGGCTGATGCTCTTCTTGGTGTGCTGCTGGGCGTTGCGAACCAAGCAATATTGGATAAATACTCCGAAGAAAGGATCAAAGCTTTTGATGTACGTTATCTTATTCCCCTGGTGCGGCGAAGTCTGTCACGATCTGATAATAATATGATGGCTTCTCCAGGGACCGATCGATTTCATTTCATCGACGAATTTCTGTCGCATAGCATACCAAGACGCTGAGACTGCCTTGCAGAATGACGAGTTTCTACAACGGCTCGATGTGGACGACAAGGCTAATTCCGAGGTAGCAAATGAGTTGCACGAGGTTAGTTTCTATTTCTCGCTGACCAGATTATACTTCACCACCCAAAGCAGCCGCTTCGCACCCGTCGCGTGCTTCCTTCCACGGAGCAAGTTACAGTGCTAATCGATGATGAACAGAGTGTCTTCGCTATCCAACATGATTTTACGCAGTACTACACAAAGACATGAACAAAGTATGGTTACTCTTGTACCCACCTGGGTGTACAGTGCTTATTTTGTTGCGAGAGATGTCGTTGGCATCCATTTTCAGGACTTGGGCTCCTAACGATGCTGATATCGGGTCATGTGGCCAATCTAGTTCTGTGGTAGATCCCTCGAAATCCTGCACCATGATGGCATGAGGCATAAAGGTCGGCTGACTGAATCATCAACGTTTCGGTTCGGACCCCTTATCTCGTCTTTTATATAGGTCTACCAGTCATTCCAAGGCTGGTCGATTGTAGTGGGTTAAGTACGCATGGCAGTGCTTTTGATCACTCGGGAATGACAGAAAGTATGTTGGCGTATTTCTTTTGGCGCTATGTAGAGTCCCAGTCTTGTCCTGGGCGCGAGTTTTCTTGTCTTCATTAACCAGCTTACTCCAGGGACGCTGCTTCGACCCTATTTGCTTCCACCAAGTTCTCTTGGAGTTGACGCTCAAGCGCATCGACATCGAGCTCTGTTGGCGGTGTCTGATTGTTCCATGTTTTAATCATAGAGACAGCAGCAAGTACGGCTTTGACAACCTTTTTCGAATTGCCTAGCTGCATGGAAGCCATAATGTGACTTCGTGACTGCCGGGTCGCACCCATACTTATGATGGCCGCGGCAATGATTAGTTCTGTTTGACGCAGAGTGAAGATGTCCAGCGAGCCTGTTGCCAAATACCCAAAGACAAAAGTGTCGGTAGCATAAGTCATGTCGGGGAAGTAGTTTTTCAACATCCAATGCACTTCCGGATTGCCAACGCCGCGATATATCTGCCGACGCGTGTCTAGGCCTTGTTCGAGCGTGAGTGGATGCTGGATATCAGCCCTGCGTTGTGGTGAAACAGATAAACCAAGATCAGCGATTCTGGACCCGAGAGAGAAACACAGTCAGATGGATAGGATTTGTTGTACCTGCGACGTTCTCCGTCTGGCTCAAAGCCCAGGTCACGCATAACCCCAATCACACCAAAGCATGCCGGAACACAGTTCGGAAGGCCGATGAAAGGATACGTGACTGTGATCGCTTCGCGCACAGCTTTCAATATGGCCCAGGCGGTGGCTTTGTCTTCATTTTCGGTAAGATCATGAATCCAGGAGCCGACTGTGTCTCCTCGTCCTTGAGCGCAGAGTACAACACTGATGAGAGCAGGTGAGAATGAGGCAAGATATGGAAGTTCGGCTAGATCAAGCTCTTCCTTCAAATCCGTGAACAACTTGGGATCATAGGGAGATGCATTGTTGGGAACATTCGCAGAGGTATAGGTCGCGTTGAAGTCGTTTGCCAACGAAGGTGCAGCAACTGTCGAACCCATATCGGCGGACGCAGTCGACGACGAGTCCGATCAGTACAGGTTGCAATGCAAGTTGCAGGTCGAGCCTGTAGTCGAATTGCCCGACAAGAGATGACGTTGAAGCATCCGGGGACAGACGGTCTCCCCATCGAATCCGGGGATGGGGTTTTTTTAGCGGTCTCCTTAACCACGGGACTCACAATTCCGTGCTTGACAAGGTGGGAATCGCCTCTGAATCTCATATGCTTGGATGCTAAAAAGATGACACCATGAAAGAACGGAATCAGGAAATAGCACGTTATCATCATCTTTGTACCTTCAAGATTAAGCATTGGCAATTATGCCGGGAGACTGGCAAGACAGCCGTGGGGAGGATTCGCCCGCCTCCCCCATCAACGGCCACGATACTTCTGGCTCTTCGGTGCAGTCACCAAATATCTCTTGTCAAGATACCTCAGACGTGGCTCTCTCAGAGCCTGCAAGTTCTCAAAGCCCTGCCACCGACGTGTCGTTAGACCCTGCGGACAGGAACACCTGGTATGCCGGAAGCAATCTCCATCAGCCTACAAATGGTCCACCGGCTATCTCAAACGTCCCAGTCGTGATCATTGGAGCAGGTCCAATAGGCCTCCTGTGCTCCATTCTCCTCGCCAAGCAGAACTTTCGGTCGATTGTCGTGGAGCGACACGCAAAGAGGCTGGGTCAGCCCAAGGCCCATGCAATCAACCCGCGCTCGCTAGAGATCCTCCGTCAGCTTGGAATTGATACGAAAGAGCTGAGGTCTCTGGGAGCCAGTGCAGAAGATGCCGATTTAGTTCGCTTTACAACTGCTGCCATTGGTGGGACGGAGCTTGGAAGTCTTCCCTACGAGCGACAGGATGAAGCGGTGAAAGATTTCACGCCGGAGCCACTTCTCAACATCCCTCAACCGCAGTTTGAACAGGTCCTCTGGCGTACTGCGCTTGAAACTGGGAAGGTCACCATTTGGTGCGAAATGCAATGGCAGGACTGCGCTGAATTTGGAGACCAAAGCGTTGTGTCCACTGTGCTGAACCGAAAAACACAAGGCCGACACCTCATTGAGAGCAAATGGCTGATAGCCTGCGATGGTGCTCACGCACGATCGCGTATCCGGCTATCGATACCGTTTGATGGTCTTGATGGCAAGCCAGAGGAGCCGATCCACTATTGTTCGGTTAACTTCGACGCCGATCTGAGCAAGGAAAAATCGGGGATGCTCTGGTTCATCATGGCCAAGAATGCAGGCAAGCGGAATTTCATAGCCTACAACCGGTCGAACAACTGGGTCTTTGTGACATGTTATGATCCCACAGCCACGCCGAAGGAAACCTTTACAGAAGAATATTGCAGACGGCTTATAGATCAGGTTAGTCTGCCGCTTCCCTCTTTTGAGAGGATACTACCGATAACACCCCATAGTCACTCGGAAAAAAGATACCCTACAACGTCCTGAGTATCACCACCTGGAACACCACACCTCGAGTTGCGCGACATTACAGATCGAAATTGATCAGGCATGGCTTCGTTGTTGGCGATGCGGCTCACTGCTTCCCTTCAACCGGAGGTCTCGGTGTCAATACTGGTTTGGGGGACGCGCATAACCTCGTATGGAAAATCACGGCAGTAGAGAATGGCTGGGCAGAAGATAGACTGCTTGATTCTTATGAGCTGGAGAGGATTCCCATCGCGGTTGAAAACTCGCGCCAGAGCCGCTTGAACGAAAAGAAAGTTCACGAATTGAGCCGTGCAGCCTTCGGAGACAATGGACAGAGTTTGGAAGAGCGGATGCAGGACCCAAAAGCCAGAAGCGAGATCCAACTTGCTCTCATGGACAACTACAACCACTTCGATTCATTGGACCTCCAGATCGGATATGTCTACGGGAAAGCACGGTCTCCCCACCGACGCGCCGGCCATTACATCCCAGAATGTATTCCCGGTACAAGGCTACCGCATGCTTGGGTCTATACAGCAGATGGACGCACCATCTCGACCTTGGATGTGACTGACTACAGTGCTTTCACGATCTTGCTCTCCGGCAGTCTTCAGCGGGACAATCGCCGGCCACTAGACGATGTCAGTTTCCCGGTGAAAGAAGTATATTTGGGCAAGGATATCATCGACAAGGATGGCGCCTGGACGCGGCTGATGGGGTTGGAAAGAGCATCTTCCGCAGTTGTCATTCGACCTGACCAGCATGTCCTCGGTAGAGTTACAACTATTGACGAGCTGCAAAATCTGGTCAATTCTTTTGTACTTTGTTCTAGTTACGTTCCCGACCATGAGAAGCTCTGCGGGACAGACCTTCAAATACTCGCAGAATGAGTTTCTGTCGAGTTCAGCCCGCAAGAAGCCATGGCGCTCTGTCCGAAAGTTCTTATAGAAAGCAATTTATCGTTCACGGCAAGGAGATCACACCCGCCGTGCCAACCTCATGGGCCTTTCAGTGCGGTAAAATGAAAAGCATGCCACAACGGCGCTGGATTACATTCTACTTGAGCTTAGCAATGGCTATAACCAGAAGCTTGGATCATTGGGTAAACATGTAAGCTCCTAGAGCCCTCGAGATTTAAATACATCTCGACGATTTCAGAATACACTTCCTCCTACTTATCATTGGCTGGTTTGCCTTGAGTTTCCGCCCAGTTGAGGGGGAGATAGCACATACGCATACAATACGCTGACATTTACAAAGATCGAGAGAACAAGGATTCCGCCTAGTCCTTGAATCTTGTTTTGATGGGATTGGAGCGTCGCTGTAAGCTACTCTTCGCCAACTAACGGGTATATTTTTCACGCTGATTTGTTTCTGCTGTGCCACATAGCTCTCCCTATATGAATCAGACGACGCTCCATGGTATGACCACCAAGAACGGTGGTTGACCAACGGCATCGCTAGCCAGATGGGTGGAGTTTGCGATATTGGTAAAACTGTGTCGCCATGTCCGTGACTGACGTCCTCAAATCTGTCCAGCCAAAACCAAAGTAGTGCTCAGACTTTGAAACATCAACTGCTGGTCTGGATTCAACAAAGTAATCGACGTCGGTGCGAGGAAACCGCTCTTCAGGAAAAGATTCATGCATCACAGTAAAGGCCTACAACAGTGCTCTTAGCTTGACCGTTTCGGTGAGCCTTCAGAGCCCCTCACCTTTTTCCAATCAAACTTGGCCGGATGTGTCACAAGATATCTCCCTCCAGGAATCCTGGAAGAGTCTAGTGCGAGAACATGGGACTTGGCGGCATCACGGACATCGACCCAGTACTGCACCTTGGTCGACGGCAGTTTATCCTTAACGTCCATGAGGGTAGAGAAGAATTCCCTCAAATTCTCGTTGAGATCGCTTGCCTTGTCGATTCGATAGACTGACGGA
Source organism: Exophiala viscosa (assembly GCF_022695815.1). Taxonomy (NCBI): domain Eukaryota; kingdom Fungi; phylum Ascomycota; class Eurotiomycetes; order Chaetothyriales; family Herpotrichiellaceae; genus Exophiala; species Exophiala viscosa. Next base: position 882,722 of record NW_026944356.1, on the reverse strand, counting down.
CCGACCAGCCAGGACGGATGAATGGTCACCAGATCGAATGAAGGAGCTTCATCCTTCATGAACCGCCAAGCTGCCTGCTCTGCCAGAGTCTTGCTGCCGCAATAGACATAATGCCCATCACTGCTAGCAACGGCTTTCTCCCAAGTCACTGGGTTGTGGTCGGCTTCCTACAACACGGTCAACGATGCTGTCGCTATACTGATACATGAACCGGAAAGCCTTCTGGGCTTACATTGTATACCTTGCCCGGAATTGGGCCCGAACCGATATGAGACATTGTCGCCATAGTCGCTGTGACAACAACGCGCTTGACAAACGGCGACGCGGCTGCCACTTGCAAAACAGCCATCGTTCCATTGATGGCCGGCAATAACAGATCTTGCGCATTGTTTCTGGGCTCGAAATTGACGGGGCTGGCGACTGCATGGATCAAGTCAATCATTGGCACAGGGTTGGTGGACACAACGGCCAGGGTCAACGAGCTCACTTACCGTGGATCACAGCCGTGGCGCCTCGCATTGCTTCCTGTAATGGGGCACTTGGCGACTCGATCTCTTCAATGATCGCCAGGTCAAGTTTGGCCTCGTGCGGGAAGAAAGAGAGTACCCGATCATACTGTCGTTGAGATCGGACTGTCCCCCGGACGGTGAAGCCACCCTCGAGAAGCCTCGCAAGAATATGTCCTGTTATATCTCTGTCAGCTTCGCCGCAGAATCGTGTTCCAGGATATCAACGCGAAGACGGTATTACCTCCTAGGTAGGCAGATGCCCCTGTCACCTACAATCGTTGGCGACCAATCTTGCAATATACTGGCTTGACACATGTAACGATCAACGAAGTGGCCAGACTCACCAGGACGAAATCTCCCCCGTCTTTCCCTGGCTGCATCTGTGCCCACGTTTGGACGTTGATTGTGGATGAGAAACCACCACCTATCGTCCGTTGTATTCGATTCTTGTTCTTGAGTCTTGTTGACGTGTACATAAAGGGCCAGACCAGTCGCGTGCTAGAGCATGGGATTCCGTTTTCGTCTGGCATGGAGTTCCCACGGGTAGCACATCATTGCCTCGGAAAAGAGGACGACGAATTCCTTGGCACCAGTGATTGTTCCACGGCAAAAGTGCTCACCTTGATATCTAATACTAACGACCAGTGATTGTTCCACGGCAGCAGTTCTCACCTTGATATCTAATACTAACGACCAGTGATTGTTCCACGGCAGCAGTTCACACCTTGACATCTAATACTAACGACCAGGGCTTGTGCGTACACCGGCCGAGGTGGAGCATTTACCCTTTACCACACACATCAACCCGCATCGAGCTTGACCATAGTTTGAGGTTACCCAAAGTTTTACACACATGACCTTTCCTGCTCTTGACTTCAACTTGGAGACCGAAAGCGCGCATTCTCAGAATGAGCACCATCCTCGTGCCCACGATGACCACGATCGACTCCACCTCCGGTGGCCATGATACCAAGACGAAAATGCAGTATCTTGACCCAGAATCTACGCTCATGCGCAGGTACCTCACGCCTGGGTCGGCCTTCAACACGGCTAAGTTCGTATGGACGGATGTGAATGTGCGAGATGCACGGCCTATGCGCAAGGATTTCAGTCTTGAAAGGAAAGGCTTTACCCTGGTTGATCATGCATCCAAGGTACACTTCCAACCCCGCGTGCTGGACTTGAACCGAGCTGATTTCCCTACGTCGTACCTCTAGGTGTCCGACTGGGACGATACTGAACAGCAAAGTGGAATTTATTCGCGCGAAATTGAGCAACTCATCACTTCCATGACCGGTGCGGACAAAGTCTACGTCTTCGAACCGACTTTGCGTCGAGCCATCACCAACTCGCAATATCAACCCTTTGGCAGTGAAGTGCATGTCGACTACACGAGACAAACAGCAGAGAACCTCATCTCTTCATTTCTCGCCAAGGACAACAAGCAGATGACAGACTACAGCCGCTATCAGTGTATCAACGTGTGGCGAGTTTTGAGCGAAAGCCCACAAGACTACCCTCTCGGCATGTGCGATGCGACCTCTGTTCTCTCGGGGGACTTTCGTGAAATGAAGAGGATCCGGGTCGACACTTTACCGACAGGGCTGGACGACCTCCCTCCGCAGGAGCCGCCTCCAGATACACCCGCTGCGGATATGTTTGAACATAGAACACAACACAGTTGGTGGTTCTTCAGCGATATGGGGGTCGACGAAGCCTTAGTATTCAAGTTGTACGACTCCGATCAAAGCGCCAAAGCTCCACGGTGTCCCCACACAGCTTTTCAGGACAGAGTGAGAGAAGGAACCAAACCCAGGGCAAGCATTGAAATCAGAACAATAGCATGTTTCAAGTAGAGGGGACACAGAGGATGCCATTCTTGATCTTCAGGTCGTACATCAGTCGCCGATGCCCCCCACTATGATGAAAGGACATCAACTTACATCCAGTTGCCCAAACAAATGCTTCCTTCTCCTTCATTCCGTTCGGGCACCCCTTGGGAATGGCTTGGGATGCCAGATTTGAGGTTGCCATAATTCACTTCTCCTCAACTCGCCTCACCTTCTGAGGGAGAAATCTATGTTCATCCAGGACGAAGCTCCCAGTGCCCTACAACAGCGACCTAGATGGACATGATCGGTCAGAAGCAGTTGGGGGTCCTGTGGCGTTGACAAGACTCGCAGGATCTCGTCTCACTTAGAATATCTGAAGATGATAAGTAGCTTAATCGGCATTAGAATTGGCCATGCAGATCAGGCAACAGACAGTATTTTAGTGGTCTTCGTCGCCCATGGCCCTACGGTGGGGAGTCCTCATGTTCCAGGCGCGAAACTGCATGAGCGAACTTTCAGTTTTTGCCCTGGCACCACGTCCAGCTTGAAGTCTGGGATTTAGCTGAGCACTGAGGTGGTGATGGACTTTTACGGTAGACCTCGGATATGGGAAGTCCAGTTGTTCTTCCACATCGGCTCCACAGAGCGCTAGTCCCCAGAGTGTGGCAAGCCTGGCTTCTGCCCACTTGCCGGTTCCCAGACAGTGGAGTTGGGACATCCAACTTCGACCACACGTTGGACCCAACATGTATCCCATGCGATGCCAACAACTTATAGCTCCCTCGAGGGGGGAATAGTGCTGGCTTGTGGCTGCTGGCCGTCGCTCTCGCACATTTAACCCTTGTGGCCGCCCTTCAACGATGGTACGGGGGTGCACCCATAGCCTCGCATAATGTGAAAAAACAGTATTATGTCATCACGGAAACTACCTGGTGCAGCCTCTTATCTATCACTCTCATTGCCCTCCAGCGCATTTTGTGAGTATGTACGTGCACATATACCTGGGACGGCACAGGCAAATAGGCATTGGTTTCCCTGGCAGGTCGTTGGCGCAGCACGTGCAGGCTTCGCTGAGGGTGCTGGGGACTATGTAGGGGCTACACCGCTCTCCCGGGGGACCTGTCCCTCCGAATATATAGGCTTTATCGAACGCCTTTCCCGGCGTTGATACAGCGTGATTATATTCAACGAATATTTAATGTATCGAGAAAGAGCTTTATAATCGATAAATATCGCTGGGTCGCTTATAGCCGCTTCGGCTATCCGCCGTCGTTCGGGTATCTTAATCCGTAGGGGCTCTAACTTAAGATTAGGGATATTCGTCTCGCCTAAGGTACTCTTGATCTATCGTTAAATCGTCTCTATAGGAGCCGTATTATTATACTCCTACTAAATACGCTTTAGTAAAGCTCGCTCTTCGACTCTAATAGTACTATTAAGTATTCGTCTTAACTCTTAATACTCGTTGTAGATCGGTTCTCCGATCGCTTATTCGTAGCTCTCTAAACTTCTAGAGAATAAGGCGGCGAACCCGATCCCGTGTCTCGAGAAACTAGAGAATCGATAGATATTATCGAACTTACTAGCTCTACTTCTCTATTAGCTTTCTCGGCCGGTTTAGATCGCGAAGACGACCGATACGACTCGCTAATTTAACGGTCTATATATCGGATTCTCGGTTTCAGAATATATTCTAAGTACTATAGCGAAATATACGAGATAGATAGTTACGCTCGAAGATCGTAAAAGATTTAATATAGTCTAAGGCTAGGTTATAAAAGACTAAATTAGAATTAGAGTTATCTAAGCTTATAGATATATTAGGATTAACTCTTCTTTATACGCTTCGACTTTTTAATAGAGCTTATATACTATTAGTAGTATTGCTTAAGATACGGCGAAGATAATATATAGTTAGGGTTTATAGGTAGCTTAGCGTCTCGCCTAGACGCCTAATCTAGATCTAATAGACGTTATAGATTAGGACTTTATTTATCGACGTCTTAACGCCCTCTCTAATAGCGATAGCTCAACGAAAAATAAGTACATTCATTATATCTTTTCTTTACGGGATAGACTAGTATCCTTTATTACGCCGCGCTCGTAAGCGGAATAAGACGTTAAGTAAATTAAGATCGAGTGGCTTAAAGGTCGAGTTATCGAAGGCTAAGCTTATAATATAGGTAATAACGTAAAAGATTAGATTATTGTCTAGATTAAATATATATATCTTCTTAGATAGTTATATTAGTATTATTTAAGTATATATCGATATCACGAATCCCGAGACAGTACGGTATAGCATGGGCACTACGCAACCTAACACACGGCGGAGCATGAGCACGACGCAACCCAACAGCTACGCCGAGGATCGGAGGATTACGTGGCTTCCAAGTAGCGATGTCGCTCACATGCTAGTAGCATGCGCCTCCCCTTCAAGTAGCTTGCTCTGCCCCTGAGAGACTGATGTTCTCTCATGCTTTGAGTCTTGTACCGATATAGATCAAAGGAATACCTATTAGTTCAACCTATCGCTGTACTCTACCTATTCAACCAAGGCTATCCCTAACATTCTTAAAGTATCTCCCACCGAATCGGTCGGAGTAAGCGATACGCACAAGACACGATGGCTCCTAGCACTCGTGGACAAAGTCAGACCGGTGGCGTTAACCCGGGTTCTAACACCACTGAAAGAGCAACACTAGGAGACCATCACGAAGAGGAGAATGCGGGTCCTACGCGAGGCGCAGAAGAGACCCCTACTCCTGATACGGAGCTGAATACTAACGAACTCCTTCGCCGTGAAAACGAAGAGCTAGTTAGATTGGTTACTAGACAACGCATGGCTACGGATAATCAAGCCCTACGCGATGAGCTCGCAGGGCGAGACCTAATGCAGTATGTAGACCTCGCTGGTACCACGCTACCGTCTCGTAAGCGAGCCCATAGCACCACCGACTTGGACGAGCAATACCTAGCTAAGTATATTAAGCTTACGCAACCCCCTAAGTTCGACGGAAAAACTATCGAAGGGCTTCGCAAGTATAATATAGGCTAGAAAAAGATCTTCAAGCCTATAAGGAATATCGTAGTGGACTAGTATAAGCCACGCATTAATATCGTAGCTACTTTCCTAGAAAGTCGGGCGGAAGAAGTATAGGATCGAGATAACCTATCCTTCAACACCTAGGAGGAATTTATCGAATACCTCAAGAGCGTCGTTACGACGCCTATAATTCGTAAGAGCCAAGCACTTATGCGGCTCGTAGAGACAAAGCAATTAGCGACCTAATCTATAAGGGAACTCCTTACTAGAATCGAGATAATCGAGACCGATATCCCTACAATGACAGAGGACGAGAGCAAGGCTTGGATATTAGTCAATAGCTTGTCGCCTACGTTGCGCGCCGAAGTTATGCACGAGAATAAGGAGATCCTCTCGCGTAAGTAGGTCCTTAACTCGGCATAAAGACACGAAGATATTATTAAACAACGCAATAAAAGCGAGGCTACTAAGGCTACCCCAATTTAGGGGTCAACCACTACTAAATCCAACTCGCGTACGACCTATGCGGGGCGCTCGCGACTTACATCCGACTTATAGGGTAGGAATAATACTACTATTGAGAAAAAGGAAGAGAAGAAGATCATTACGGGTCAAAAGTTCAATGGTACCTATTTCAACTACGGCAAAGTTAGGCATAAAGAGGTCGACTATCGCTCGCCTAAAAGGCTAGGCGTAAGCGGCTCGATAGCGAAAGATCATGGCTAGGCAAAAAACTAATGCCTAGTGCGTTGAGTGCCGCCATAGCGCTAGGCCTACTCGATAACGAGCCAAAGTCAGCAGAAAAACCATAGTCACTAGTACTAGAAATTCAAGTTAATACGCCAACGGGCCCTCGGACGCTAAGCGCGCTACTCGATAGCGGCGCGCAAGCGAACTTCATATCCTAGCTATTGGTCGTAGAGTTTAGTCTAGAGCCTATGGAAACAAAGAGACGAGTACGCACTATTATAGGCCAAGCTATTCGAGTATACGGCGAGCATCGTCTCGATACGTATACTACGGATATATAAGGTGAACGCAAGGAGCACGCGACGACCTTTATAGCCATAGATATCTAGACCCACGACGCTATATTAGAATACCCGTAGCTTAAGATAATAAACCCGCAAGTCGACTAGGGGTCAAGGACTTAGTCCTATTACCCGAAGGTCATAAGCGTGTCGCTTAAGGATCTTATGGGTGACCCCGATAGTCTCACTATGGGAATGCTTGTTGTATTACCCTTAGGCCTAGAACGAAGGCTCGAAGACGGCGTAACGCTTGCGACTATGGAAGAAGGCGAGGTTGACCTACCTAAAGTATACTAAGGCTACGTCGATATCTTCGAAGAGCCCTCGGCTAGCGCCTTTAACGAGGGTACGAAAACAAGACACTCGATACCTATTAAGGAGGGCGAGACTATACCTTATGGACCTCTCTACCCCCTTAGTAAAGTTAAACTCGAGGTCCTACGGGAATATATCGAGAGTAGCATACGAAAGGGATAGATACAACCTAGCGAGTCGCCTACGGGTGCTCCTATCTTGTTTATGCCAAAGAAAGACGATAAGCTACGACTCTATATCGACTATCGTGCGCTAAATAAGCTAACCATTAAGAACCGGTACCCGCTATCGTTGATTCTAGAGGTACTAGATCGCCTTAGCGGAGCTAAGGTATATATTAAGCTAGATTTACGGGACGCTTACTATCGTATTCGCATTATAGAAGGAGACCGCTAGAAGACTACATTTCGCACGCGATATGGCCACTTCGAGTACTTGATTATATCGTTTAGCTTAATAAACGCACTAGCGTCCTTCCAAGCTTATATCAACGAGGCTCTATGGGGGCTCCTCGACGATATTTGCGTAGTATATATAGACGATATACTTATCTATAGCAGTAGTCTAGAGGAGCACGAGAGACATATGCGACTCGTATTGGATAGGCTAAGGAAGTATAGACTCTATATCAAACTGTCGAAGTGTGAGTTCTATACGGAGCAAGTTGACTTCCTAAGCTACCGTATCGGAGTCGTAGGCGTATCGATAGATCCTAGTAGGGTGGAAGCTATTGAGGAATAGCCTACCCTAAAATCGTATAGAGATATTTAGGTCTTTCTAGGGTTTACGAACTTCTATCGAGGGTTTATTTATAAATACTCGACGGTCGTTGTACCTATTATAGACCTCCTTATCGGTATAGTAGTAGGGAAAAAGTTAGGACTATTCTATTAGCTAGCGAGCGTAGACTCTACGTTTCGTATACTCAAAGAATGCTTTATGCAAGCGCCGATACTAGCCCATTTCGACCCGGAGAAGCAATCTCGAGTCGAGGTAGACGCATCGAGCGGTACTATCGGGGGTGTACTCACACAAGCGTATAAGTCGCCTACGGGACGCACGCAATAGAAGCCTATAGCGTTCTTCTCTAGGAAAATGAATTCCGCTAAGAAGAACTACCATATAGGAGACGGTGAGATACTCGCTATCGTCGAGGCCTTCAAGATATAGAGACATTATCTCGAGGCGCCTACGATAAGCACGATAGTATTCACCGACCACGAGGCTCTCTAGGGATTTATGACTACTAAAGTCTTGAATCGACGTTAAATACGCTAGGCCGAAGTGCTAGCCGCATACGATTTTCATATTCAGTGGCGGCGGGGTAAGGATAACCTAGCTAATGGGCTATCTCGTCGCCTAGACCATATGGGCCCGAAGGAAGGGCCCAGAGAAAATCTACTAGCAGAGTTGCTCAAGAAGCGCTTGCTAGACTTAGACTCCTCGTATGCTAATTACATACGCGTGAAGGGCGACGTTGTCGTTAGAGTGCTAATTAGGGAAATGGTTCAGGGTAGTAGGGAATCTACTGAGAGCGTATATAATACTATAACGCTACCACCCCCTAAGACCCTAGAAAGAGAAGTCCCAAACGAAGATAAGTAGCCGCCGAGTAGGGAGCGTACCCGTTATAACGAGCTTGCTACTCGTTTAAGAGAGCTTTAGAGGCTGGATCCTTGGTGCTAGGAGGCTTAATAGACTAGCGACCCTAATAGCTATATTTCCAAGAGTCCTTTTAGAGGAATATGGAATATAGACCGTGAAGGTATAGTGCGAAGAGTAGGCGCCGCCTATATGCCTTAGGACTCGGCCACAAGGTAGGAAATTCTCCGAGTTAACCATGATGACCCCTGGTTAGGTACTCACTTTAGACGAGCCCGCACATATTCCGCTATCTCACGGCACTATTGGTGGCCGTAGTTAAGAAGCGAGATACACGCATATATTGATATATGCGATATCTACTAGCGAATAAAGGTCCTACGGCACCGGCCTCATAGTCGGCTCGAACCGTTACCTCGACCTATAGGACCTTAGTAGGACATCGCCATGGATTTTATCGTGGGCTTACCGCCGTCGATACACAACGGACACGTAAACGATGCGATCCTTATTATCGTCGACCGATACTCGAAAATAGTCTCTCTTACGCCTTGCCGTATAACGACTACCGCCGAAGGGCTCGGATAGATTATCCTTGAAAAGGTTGTTATAAGGTTTAGAGCCCCTAAGTCAATCGTAACCGATAGAGGTATAATCTTCACGGCGGTATATTGAGGCTCACTATACTTCTACCTCGCGACTCGTAGGCTCTTCTCTATAGTATTTCACCCTTAGACGGATAGATAAATCGAAAGGACTAATTAAACACTAGAGTGTTACCTTCGTTATTATGTCAATTATAGGTAATCGGATTGGGCGGAGCTACTCGCCAGCGCCGAGTATACTATGAACGTAGTACCTAATGCTACGATATAGGAGTCCCCTTTCGATAAGGTCTTAACCTTCACGCCGTCGTTACGCATAAATCTCGTACGAGACCTAAATGAAAAGGCTCCTAAGAACATTATAGCTAAACGAAGAGTAAAGGCTTTAGCCGAATCCCTCGCCGCTACACAAGACGTAAGCGAGATAGCAAGCGTAGCGCTTAAGAAAGAAAGGCTATACAAGTCAAAGCACTACGACAAAAAGCGAAAGGATAAGTCTTTCGATATCGAAGACAAAGTTATGCTTATAGCCAAGAATATTCGTACGCTCCGCGTAAGCAAGAAGCTTGCGAACCAATTCTTAGGACCCTTCTCTATCGTTGCGAAACACGAAAAGAATATATATTAATTAGAACTTCTAGCTAAGTATAGTAGACTACACCATACTTTCTATGTCTCCCTGCTAGAAGTATATCGCAAGCGCTAAGGTGTTGAACCGCCAGAGGCTATCGACATAGAAGGCGAGGCGGAGTGAGAAGTGGAGGAGGTCCTAGATGTTCGAACTCGAAAACAAAAGGGCAAACCGTACAAATAGTACTACGTTAGGTAGAAGGGCTTCTTTAAGATAGATGACATGTAGGTGTATAAGGCAGATATGCTTCACGCAAGCGAGGAGATTATACGTTTCACAAGGAATAAAGAGTGAAGGAAGAACTTTTCATTCGCTCCGTAGGCGGGGCGCACGTAGAGCGTACGCTACCCGCGAGTAAGCACTAGTGTCGCCTCTTAATTACACTATGAACAAAAGCAAAAGCCATAGACACCCATCAACCTCGTATAGGGGAGAGCCGGGCACACGCAAGAGGAAAGCAAGGATTGAGCATGCGATAAGTAGACGCCGCGCAAGCGCAACGCCTCAATACAGAGGCCGAAGATGGCACAAGCCAGAAGCCACTAGAGCCTACCCTCTAACCACGCCTACTAGAAGCAAGCGCTACTTTAGCTCGTCACTATCGTCAGAAGATTGCTTATCAGCCTAGCGCGGAGGTTCTAGATTGGCCTGCACATATGATTAGCAAGATATACGTATGTAACATATAGGCTCAACTCACAGCACGAGCATTGGTCTCGCCCAAGAAGCGAATAGCCTCTAGAATCCGACCAAGAACAACCACTAACGCGTCGCTTGCGCCACCCATACTAGTCGGCGAAGCACCGCTAGCGGCACGACGAAGACCACCCTTGACCGGAGTACTAGGAGTTTGGCTCTGACTTAAAGTCTCGGCGCTACTTATACGAGCATTAAGCGCGTCGGTAGCGGCTTCTATATCTTCCATAGTGAAAAAATTATCGCTAGCGACAACACGATTATTCATCATCACTAATCGCTAAGCGGCTATTACGAGAGAAGTATAAATCTAGCACAATATAAGCAGGCGATACGCCTAAGTGTCCTAACAACTTATTAGAACACAACCGGTAGCACTAGTACGATTGCCTTTTGCACAATAGGCGTAGCGCACGCGACCCATAGGAGTCACGCAATCGAGTGTAGTGCCCGTAGCACCGCCCTTGTTTCCTTTCTTTGTTATTAAACGACGAAGGCAACGAGAACACGGCAGCTTGGCGCCTACGACACGCTTGCTTGGAGTTGGCGGGGCGGGAGGAGGATTAGGAGCAGGACCTACTTCCAATGTTAACATGTCGCATACGAGAGCATACGAGAAGCAGAACTCACGCTTGGGACGACGGCCACCACCGCTAGCGCCGGCTGCTGCTCTAGGAGCAGTAGCGACATCAGCCACTATAGCATAGTCAGCAAGAGACAAGCATACGATAGGCACGCGATATACTTATGACGGTCGAGATTCACGCGCCAGAAAAGGGAATCTTTGTATTGTGAATTTGCTATAGCAAGTCAGTCGCTTGCGACTCAAACGCGCTAAGAATTCTAACCTTTAACCAACAAGAAGGAGGAATATAAGTACTAGCTACAATACACATAATTAGCATTCATAATACGTAAGCGCAGAGCGTAAGAAAGGATTACTACTCACCTTAACCATATAAGTGTACTAAGGAAAGAAAAGAAAAAGAGAAATCAAAACAAATATTTAGGATATTGATATCGTAGTCAACTTTCCTACGGCTTAGCGGATAGAAGTAGGCGAGATACTCACGTAAAGCTTTACTACATTTACTTGTATATTAATTATTACAAGACTAACGCCCCTCGGCCGCAATACCCACCAATTCTGAATTTCATAACAATATAGTACAAACAAATCTATATATTGGCCACACTTGCGCGACGCGCACAAGGATACTACGACACGCTTATAGAATTTGAGTTAGACATAAATAATCGCATGGTAATGAAACACAATTAGTGAAATAATCGTGACGTAGGCTGCACGCATACGACACGATGGATCAGCTAAAGCGGCTAAATGTTTTGCGTGGGACCGCGCTTTTCGAGGACGACAAAGCCCTGGGGAAGGGGATAATGTCACGAATCCCGAGATAGTACGGTATAGCATAGGCACTACGCAACCTAACACATGGCGGAGCATGAGTACGACGCAACCCAACAGCTGCGCCGAGGATCGGAGGATTACGTGGCTTCCAAGTAGCGATGTCGCTCACATGCTAGTAGCATGCGCCTCCCCTTCAAGTAGCTTGCTCTGCCCCTAAGAGACTGATGTTCTCTTATGCTTTGAGTCTTGTACCGACATAGATTAAAGGAATACCTATTAGTTCAACCTATCGCTGTACTCTACCTATTTAACTAAGGCTATCCTTAATAATCGAATTTATACTCTCGATCGTTTTCGCTTCTAACGCGATTTCGTCTTCGTTAGTTTTACTCTTAGTCGAAGTATATCGATATTAATCTTGGCGTTCTTCTCGATATAGAGATCTAGGTCGCGATAGATTAAATTAAGTAGAGCCTAAGGTCGAGACTCGATAAACGCCGTTAGTAATAGAATCGTCGTTAATTTAAGGCGTTATCGTTCACTAAGGAATACGTTAATATTCGAAGCTTAGTAGTAACGAAAGACCTCGACGAAATCGTCCGCCTCTGAAGCGGCTTTTCGATTTCTATATTATTTAGGCTATACTCTTTCGTTAACGTTCCTTCGAATAAATTAGTAGCTTTAATAGTGAGCTCTAAGTTTCTCGTCTAATATATTTTAATGGGGCCTTACTACGAAGATCTATCTTATTATTGTTGGATTTATTCGATATTAAGTCTATATAATATATAGTTAATTTAGCTAACGCTAGTAAATAATTATTGTAATAGTCTTCTTACTCGTATAGATTTAGAGTAACTAGTATAGAAAGTTCTTTATTCGAGTCGTGGTATACTCGCGTAGAGTCGATTTCAGATCGATCTAGAATAGACTATAATATTTAGTAAAGCGTTAGGGTCGATTTAGCGTAATTAGAGAGGCGATACGTACTCTTTAAAGAGACGCTAAATCTATTCGACGTAGTAAATAGTATTTTCGATATATAGCGTAGTAAGATAAGTTTCGGATAAGGCTTTATTATACTTTTACTTTAGTAGGTCGTATAGATAGATATTACTAACTATACGACTCGGTATAATTCTCTCGACCTTAAATTAAATACGGTCGACTTCTTTCGACGAGGTATAGCGATCGAGAAAGCGAAGAAAAGATCTAGATCGGAATAAGCTATATCGACCGTAGGAAAGGTAGCACGACGAAAGGGTCGTTATTCTAGGCTCCTTCTCTTATAAGCGTGGTCTAGGTTTATATCGCGACCGTCAGTAGGACGAGAGCCCCACCTAAACCACGATAAACGAATCGTCGGCGCTAATCCGAGGGGGATAGCCCACACTAAACGAGCGTTTCGTCCACTACGCGCGAGTGAAGATCATCGCATCGAGAGGCAGACCCGGTAGATGAAGAGAGATGTTATGAATCGCTCCACTAGGGTGTCACGAGACAAAGGGTTCCTGAGCAGGGGGAAGTATCAAGGTATAGTAGCAAGTGAGCACGCTACTATATGAGCGAAACTAATCGATACTCAAACGTATAGGTATAATCGTTAACGAAGTTAACTATATAGGAAAGCTATGGACTCGTTAGTCGTATATATAACTAGTTTTTACTCTATAATCTATATAATCTATATAATCTATATAATTAATATAAATTAATAGATTAAGTAAATCGAATAAATTAGTATTACGTAACTTAGCCTTATTATTAGTAAGGCTATACCTTTAGTAATCTTATTTATTAGTAACTCGTATTTAGTGGCGTTAATATCCCTTGATCTAATCGTAGGTTAGTTCGTAATACTTTCCTCTTTTTAAAACTTATTATTATCCTTAATATATATAAGCGTAAGTCTTCCTCTCTTAGTCTTAGGCTCTTCTTTACACTATAGTTAATAATACCTCGTTAAGTCGATCGAACGCTAAAGCTTAGCTTAACTAAGCGTTGTATCGACTTAGCGAATACTATTAAGTTATTTATTTTTCTTGTTATAATTACTTATTCTAACTATACTCGTTTAAGCGATATATTTATTTCTCGAAAGAGCGTTCGATAAAATATTCTTATTATATTCTTAAGAATATAAAATATAATAATTTCTTTTCTCTAAAAGAGTTCTAAAAGATAGTAAATAAGAAGAAGTCTTTCGAGGAGAAATCCTATCGAAAACAAAAAGAAATAGTATATCTTCGTTATATATTAACTAATACGAAGTTTAAAGATTCTTAGCTTTAAAACTTAGTAACTTATTTAGAGGAGATTCTTTCGAGAATAACTCGTAAGGAGATATAGACTCTTAGTATTCTTAATAAATAGCTCCTTAACGAGTCGAGGGCTTTCGTTAATTTAGATCTTTCTTAGTTCGAGATTTTTATAAATAATATAGTAAATTAAGATACTATATTTAGTATTATTAGAGATAAGATTTCTAAGTAAGTAAATAACTTTTCTTTTTATAAGTAATATTATATTTTACGGTATTTTCTATTAAAAACTCTCTTAGATAGTAAGCTTACGATCTATAGCCTATATTACTTTAAAGTCTTTATTTAGTTCTTTATAGTATAGTTAAATACTACGTAAGGTTCGATTCCTTATAGAATCTTTTATATATTATTATTTTATATTTAATAAAATAGTAACTTACGATAAAATTCCCTTTTTTTTTTTTAGTTTTTTAGGTCTTATATTCGATCCTTAATAGTATTTTTTTATTTATTAATATTTTATATTTCTTAATTTTTTATTAAGAATTCTTCTTATTAAAGTAATTATAAAACTTACTTTAGGAGAACTCTTAACTTAATTCTTTATAGTATAACGATTTATTACGTAAGATTTAATTTCTTATAGAATTCTTTATATAAAGTTAGCTATAACTAGTAGTTAACTTTATATATAATTTTTTTTTACTTTAGGGTTCGAGTCTTAGTAATATTACTAAATTATCTTTTTTATTAAGTATTCTTTTAATTTTTATATATTTTCTAAATTGTTATATCCTAACTATTTAATTAGGTAATACGATTTCTTATCGATAAGTTAATAGTCTAATACTTTCTCGATATTATATATTGATTATTATATTTCCTTATATATTAGTATTATTCTAGTTTAGTATTTAGTAGTACTTTCTTAATAAGAGATTTATAAAATATTAAATAAATATTTATATCTTTAGGTAAATCGATTTCGAATATTACTATTTTTAACTTCTTTTTGATTTAGTATAGTTTAATTTTAATATAGTTTATTTTATCGCTTAATCGTTATATTTTAATATTTTTTCGTAAGAGATAAACTATCTTTCTCTTTTAGAAGTCTAGTGTTAGGAATAGCATACTAGCCGAGCCGCCCGAAGGCACAGGCCCTAAGGGCACCTATAAGGCACACCCTTCTCGCATGAGAGGACTTAGCTTCTCTCATGCTTCGAGTCCTGTAATACCTGATGGTTGAGGGACTCCTAGTTAACTACTGAATACAATACTTATTATATTGACTATTACTCTATCTGCCTATCCCACTAGGGTGTTCCTTACATTCTCGAAGCATCTCACTACGATCGGTCGGAGTGAGTAATAGTCGTAGGCGACACAACGTCGCCTAGAAAGGGCGATGCCGAGACAAAGGGTATCGTCGACGGAGGTTGGGTCATCCCAGGCGGAGTCTGGAGTTGACCCAGGCGAAGACGACCTACAACCTACCAACGCCGGACCTAAGTCGCGTGGAGGTCGCCAGCAACTCGCAGGCGAGAACAATACGCCTCGCTCTTCGGATAATGAGGACGAAGAGAGTGAGGAGTATCAACAACTCCTAAGGAGAAAGAAGAGCCTCGGGGCAGACCTGAAACGCAAGCGACTCAGGGATGAAATCCTCGCTATGGAAGAGGAGAGTGCCGGCAGAGAACCGTCGCGGTATGTGGAAATCGAAGGCACAACGCTGCCGAGTCGCAAGCGACTCCACAGCTCCTCGGAAGGCGCAGAGGATCAAGAATGGTTACAAAAAACATTGAAGATGGTAAAACCTCCCCTAAAGTTTAATGGGAAGAGCATGAAAGCTCTGCGCGACTTTAGCAATGGTTGGGAGACTGTGTTCGATGTAATTCCTGCCTATATCGTCCTAGATTGGGGTTATCGTATACGAGCCGTAGCCAACGGCCTTGAGGATCGCGCCTAGATCCGATGGCGACAAGATCGTAACGCTGCGGCTACGTTCCCTGTCTTATGGACTGACTTTATCTTATGGTGTAAGGACACTATTGAGGACGCTGATGTGCGCAAGGGGGAAGCCCTTATGTCGCTAGCGACTCTCAAGCAAGAATCGCATCAAGCGGTGCGAGATCTGGCGAATGCGATGGAACTCCTAGAGGGGGAGATCGGCTCCCTTATAGAGGATGAACGCCAGGGCTGGAGACTATTTCATGCCCTTATACCAGGCCTACGGGATGCGGTTCGACGGGACCTTGAGCGCATTACTTCAAGTGCATAGGTCCTAGCCTCAGCACAACGCCTAGAGAAGACAGTCGCAAGGGAGAAGCATGAGACTAGCACGAGAAGTCCTACTCCTGCGATAAAGAAAACAATATATAAGTCGTAGGTGAGGACTGAGCGAGTCTCACCCTCTCCAAGCAAGAAGGTCCGGATAGGCGAGGAGAAAGAAAAACTAGCGCCCTTTGAAGGGGAATGCCGAAACTGTGGAAAAAAGGGCCACAGGGCAAGGGACTGTTAGTCGCGTCCAACAAAACAGAGTGACGCATCCTCTTCGCCTGTGAAAAAGGAAATGAAAGGCAAAAGCAAGGAGTCGAGCTAATCAAAAAACTAAAGAGCAGCCTGCTAAGTGCCGTAGCAGCGCTGGGACTGGATACTAGCAAGGGAATCGCAGGAGACAGCGATACGTAAAAGTCGCTCACCCTCCAAATTGAGCTGATAGGTCCCCATGGGGTACGAACGGCAAAGACGCTACTCGATAGCGGGGCGCAAGCGAACTTTTTGGGACACCTATTAGTGGCCGAAATGGGGGCGCACCCTACCGACCCTAATGTTCGTGTTCGCACGGTAGCCGGCCAATCCATTCGAGTCTATGGGTAGTATCGCCTAGAAACTCAAATTGCTGATTCCTATGGGACTCGTAAGCGACTCGACCAAGACTTCCTTGCAGCAGAACTTGTATCCTATGACGCTATTCTAGGGTTCCCTTGGTTAAGGGACACGAACCCCCGAATAGATTGGTTAAGCGGCACATGGAGCTTCCGAGACGAAGGAGACTCGTAGGTGATAGAAATATCGCTTGCGGAGGTACAGGCTGAGTTGAACACGGACTTAGTTATGATAGCTTATATGCAGCCCCTTCCCGAGGAAGGCTCGTTAGAAGAAAGCGAATCGCAAGCGACTCGCCTGGAAGTTATACTCGATGAGAGACTGAAGCCCTTCGAGTCGGTTTTCTAGGAACCTAGTAGCGACCCTTTCGCTACCGATACTAGGACACGACATGAAATCCCTATTCAGGAGGGCGAAACGGTACCCTATGGACCTATTTACCCCCTAAGCAGCAAGGAGTTGCGAGTCCTTCGCGAGTACCTTGATTCAAGCCTGGAAAAGGGGTGGATTCAATCGAGTGAATCCTTAGCAGGTGCCCCTATTCTCTTCGTACCTAAGGCCGACGGTAGCCTGCGACTTTGTGTTGACTACCGTGGGCTTAACAAGATAACGGAGAAGAATAGGTACCCTCTTCCCCTGATTCCTGAAATTCTGGATCGTCTAGGTGGCGCCAAAGTCTTTTCTAAATTGGATCTTCGAGACGCCTATCATCGTATTCGAGTCGTAGAACAAGACCGTTAGAAGACTGCGTTTCGCACGCGATACGGCCATTTCGAATATTTGGTAATGCCCTTTAGTTTAACGAATGCCCCAGCGACCTTTTAGGGATACATTAATGAAGCTCTTCGGGGCCTTTTAGATAATATCTATATCGCATATATGGATGACATACTTATCTTTAGTGCCAACGAAGAGGAGCATGAGAAACATCTGCTACTTGTGCTTGAGAGGCTAAAGAGCTATAGCCTCTATGCAAAATTGTCGAAGTGTAAGTTCTTTAAGCAAGAAGTTGACTTCCTAGGGTATCGCGTAGGAGTCAACGGCGTCTCGATGGACCCTAGTAGGGTCGCGGCGATCGAAGAATGGCCTGAACCAAAGACTTTCCGGGAGATTTAGGTTTTCTTAGGATTTGCCAACTTCTATCGAGGGTTCGTTTATCGATACTCGGCAGTAGTGGCTCCTATCACAAACCTCCTCAAGGGGATGATCGCTAGTAAGAAAACAGGACCATTCGAGTGGACCGCAGACGCTTCGCATGCGTTTCGCAAGCTAAAGGACTGCTTCAAGACAGCGCCTATGCTGGCTCACTTTGACCCGGAGAAACAATCTCGCGTTGAAGTAGACGCCTTAGGCCAAGCTATCGGCGGTGTGCTGACACAAGCCTACGAGTCGCAAGGGGGTCGCACACTATGGAGGCCGGTTGCATTCTTCTCTCGCAAAATGAATGACGCTGAGAAGAATTACTATACGGGAGATGGGGAAATGTTAGCTATTGTGCACGCCTTCAAGATATGGAGACATTACCTTGAGGCCCCTGCGACTAGCACGATTGTCCTCACGGACCATGAAGCGCTGCAGAGTTTCATGACCACGAAGGTATTGAATAGGCGTCAAATGCGGTGGGCTGAAGTACTAGCCGCATACGACTTTCATATCCAGTGGAGGCGAGGAAAGGATAACCTAGTAGACGGGCTTTCCCGCCGTCCAGATCACATGGTGAAAGAAGATCTCCTAGAAAAGAGTCCTCTAAAGGCATTACTTGAATGTCGCATGCCAATTGAGGAAGACAAGGACGAAGGTCGTATGCGAGTAAGCAACGACGTCCTTGTGGGAGTGCTTACTCGGTCGATGGTTCAGAGCAGCCCTGATCCGGCTGAAAGTAGTTACAATATTGTAACTCTACCAACTGCTGAATCCGAGGTAACTCTCTAGCCAGACCTAAGTGAGGCAGAAACGGATCAGCTGCGACTCCGTCATGAGTCGCTTGCTAGTCGCTTGAGATAACTCTAAACCTAAGATGAATGGTGTAAGGAGGCCCACTGGTCGAAGGCACCTAAGGGAAAAATCGAAAAGGGCTTGTTCAGAGGGACATGGACCCTTGACCCTCAAGGTCTCTTACGTCGTGACGGAGCCGCATATATCCCGCATGATAGTGCCACACGACAAGAGATCCTATGGGCAAATCATAATGACCCCTAGGAGGGGGGACATTTTGGGCAACGCCGAATAGCGGAGACTATTATGCGACACTACTAGTGGCCGTATATAAGGAGAAATATACATGAGTATGTCGACTTATATGATGTTTGTCAACGAATGAAAGTACCAAGGCAAAAACCACATGGATACCTAGAGAACCTGCCGACCCCCAAGGGGCCGTGGTAGGATATCTCTATGGATTTCATTGTAGGCCTGCTAGCGTCGATGCACGGACGAGTCGCATGCGACGCAATACTAGTAATTGTTGATAGATACTCGAAAATGGTGAACTTGACGCCATGCACTAGCACGATAACCGCAAGCGATCTAGGGGAGATCATTCTGGAAAAAATAGTGGTAAAATATGGAGCGCCAAGATCGATCGTAAGTGATAGAGGTTTAGTTTTTACCTTAGCTTACTGGGGAACCCTGTGCTCTTACCTTACGACTCGACGGCTATTCTCCACTGCCTTCCACCTAGAAACCGATGGACAAACGGAGCGAATAAATCAAACCCTTGAAGCTTATCTAAGGTGCTATATGAATTACTAGCAAGTAGATTGGGCGATGCTACTCATAAGCGTAGAGTATACGATGAATTCGTAAGCCAATGCTACTACTAGGAAGACACCATTTTCAGACGTCCTAACCTTCAACCCCTCTATGAACATTAATGTCGAGCGCGACTCGTAGACGACACATGCGGAAAACGCACTCGCAGAGGGGAGGGCGGAAGTGCTGGCCAAGTCTATGCGAATCGCACAGGAAGCGCGTGAAACTATGGCTAAGCACTACAATCTTAAAAGAACCCCTAAACATTTCAGTGTTGGAGAACGAGTTCTACTCTCCGCTCGCAATATTCGCACCTTACGCGCAAGCAAGAAGATGGCTGATCAGTATCTAGGACCTTTCACTATACTAGAACGATATGGGGCTAACGCCTATCGACTCGACTTACCCAAGAATTATGGAAGACTCCACCACACTTTTCATATATCACTGTTGCGTGGGTATCGCATGCGACCCGGTAGCGACCTACCACTAGCTTTAGATATTGAAGGGGAAGATGAGTGGGAGGTCGACTAGATCCTGGGCGAGCGGACCCGTAGAGGGGAGCAACAGTTCTATGTTAGGTAGAAAGGTTTTGGAGAAGCTGACGACTCCTGGGAACCAGAAGAACACCTTGCGAACGCACGGGAAAAGATTGCGAGTTGGAGGCGAAGAGCGGGTGAATAGTTCCATTCAACGCTCGACTTACGCTCCTGCACTGTACCCCCGCGGGGCGTAGGCGAGGCCATAGCGAGCTCCCTGCGAAGAGCAAAACTATCTGAAAAATCTCGACTGACGCCCTAACCCTCTGCACCCCACAAGGGGTTGTAGGGGAGTCTACTGCGAGCGGCATGCCCTCTGCTCCTAGGCCCTACCGAAAAACACAACTTACCAAGACTTTGCTTTGAGTCGTAAGCGACAAGCAACCACCGCAACTACCCATCCTACCACCCACGGGTTGCGTGCGACTCTACTCCGAGTTAGACGATGACGACGATATCGTAGGCTTATTATCACCGAAGCCAGAGAAGGTTGCGGCCTCTATGCGACCCACACGCGACTCCAACGAAGCTAGAGAAGTAGTAGCCGTAGTGACAGCATTCTGGAATTCGTTAGTGACTCGCAGGCAACTCGCAATTGACACTTATAGTCAAGTGGGTCAAAGCCTGGATGATATCTGCATTGGTGACGGTAGGGGGGGAGACAGGAGGAGCAGCAGCATCTCGCACGCTGGCCGTAAGCGACCGCATCAATGGCGCATTGGGCGGAGCTGGCAATAGGCGAGTCGAGATGGGGGTCGACGGCGAGCCGGCAGCGACAGGAGCAGGAGCAGCACGGGCGGCACGAGTAGCACGGTTCACCTCACGGGTGTGGGCAGTCATTTCAAGGTCGAGGACCCTCGCCTGCGTCTCGACAGCGGCTATGGTAACACCAGCCTCACCCTGAACAAGGCGACGGTTGGTCGCGAGCAAGTCGCGGGCACGACCCTCCAAATGCTCCGGGACCTAAAGCGGTTAGCATGCGATTGCCATACAACATATATGCAACTTATAGAAGCGCACTGGGCGATGGTCCGATTGCCACCTCGGCAATACCGGCAGCGATTGTGGCCCTTAGGATACTCGCAGTTGACTCGCTGGCCAGCCTGGCCCTGGCCGCTACCAGTAGGAGCATTGGCGGGCTGAGCGCAGAGGCGGCGGAGGCATCGCTGGCAGGGCAAACCGCGCTTGACTCTCTTGCGAGTCTTGCGAGAGGGGGTGGGAGCATCATCCGGGGGGCCTGCCGCAGGTCAGTTGAAGAGTCGCATGCGATACGCATGTGAACCTACCACGTTTCTCACCACCACCACCGGGAGGACGGCCACCACCGGCACCACCGGCAATACTGCCAAGGCCAGGGACCATAGGCGCAGCGACAATGGCCGACACTACTGCGATTAGTAGGCAACCCGATTATGAACCAGTGAGCACTTACTGGTTGAGAAGAGGGAGCTGCTGCAAAGAAATCAGTCAGCATAGGCGAAAACCACGTGACATGAGTGCGACTCACAGTTGAGTGTTTTGAGATTCTGCACAAAACACAAAGTCAGCAACGTGAAACAAATCTCACGCGAGGCGGCTGAGACTTACAGACAAGCGGCGACTGAGAGAACACAAGAGCTGCAAGCACATTAGTCAGCGGAGAGTTCTATGCGAGCAATACGCAAGTACATACCGAGATGTTGTTGGTGTTGCTGTTGTGTGGAGGAAAGGAAAGAAGAGAGGGAGAGTCAAAAGATACAAGCAGCACTCTGAACTGTGCAGACTCGCCGGGTTCTCGCATATTTGTTGGGTGCGGTACAATCTGCAAAAACTTATTTATTAGGGCGAGGCTGCGGGTCACTGCACACAAGGCTGCGAGTCACTACACATAAGGCTGCGGGTTACTGTACACGAGGCTGCTGGTCACAACCCAAGGCTGAGAACTACTGTGCAAGGACACTACTAGGTGATGCAACACTACTGAGCCCTGGAGTATAGCTCTCACCTAATGAGATAGCGGAATACTTCTCGAGGACGAGAAGCCCCGGAGGGGGGGATAATTGTCAGGAATGGCATACTAGCCGAGCCGCCCGAAGGCATAGGCCCTAAGGGCGCCTATAAGGCACACCCTTCTCGCATGAGAGGACTTAGCTTCTCTCATACTTCGAGTCCTATAATACCTAAGGGTTGAGGGACTCCTAGTTAACTACTAAATACAATACCTATTATATTGACTATGACTCTATCTGCCTATCACACTAGGGTGTTCCTTACAATTTCTTATACTCCTTTTCGTTGGCACTAAAGATAAGTATATTATCTATATATACGATATAGATATTATCTAAAAGGCCTCGAAGAGCTTTATTAATATATCCCTAAAAGGTCGCTAGGGTATTCGTTAAACTAAAGGGCATTACTAAATATTCGAAATAGCCATATCGCGTGCGAAACGTAGTCTTCCAACGGTCTTATTTTACGACTCGAATACGATAATAGGCGTCTCGAAGATCCAATTTAGAAAAGACTTTAGCGCTACCTAGACAATCCAGAATTTTAGGAATTAGGGGAAGAGGGTACCTATTCTTCTCCGTTATCTTATTAAGCTCACGATAGTCAACATAAAGTTGTAGGCTATCGTCGGCCTTGAGTACGAAGAGAATAGGGGTACCTACTAAGAATTTACTCGATTAAATCTACCCCTTTTCTAGGCTTAAATCAAGGTACTCGCGAAGGACTCGTAACTCCTTACTACTTAGGGGGTAAATAGGTCTATAGGGTACCGTTTCGCCCTCCTAAATAGGGATTTTATATCGTGTTCTAGTATCGGTAGCGAAAGGGTCGCTACTAGGTTCTTAGAAAACCGACTCGAAGGGCTTTAGTCTCTTATCGAGTATAACTTCTAGGCGAGTCGCTTACGATTCGCTTTCTTTTAGCGAGCCTTCCTCGGGAAGGGGCTATATATAAGCTATTATAACTAAGTCGGTATTCAACTTAGCCTATACCTCCGCAAGCGATATTTCTATTACCTACGAGTCTCCTTCGTCTCGGAAGCTCTATATACCGCTTAACTAATCTATTTAGGGGTTCCTGTCCCTTAACTAAGGGAACCCTAGAATAGCGTTATAGGATACAAGTTCTACTATAAGGAAGTCTTAGTCGAGTCGCTTACGAGTCCTATAGAAGTCAGCGATTTAAGTTTCTAGGCGATACTACCCATAGACTCGAATAGATTAGCCGGCTACCGTACGAATACGAACATTAGGGTCGGTAGGGTACGCCCCTATTTCGGCTACTAATAGGTATCCCAAAAAGTTCGCTTACGCCCCGCTATCGAGTAGCGTCTTTACCGTTCGTACCCTATAGGGACCTATTAGCTCAATTTAGAGGGTAAGCGACTTTTGCGTATCGCTGTCTCCTACGATTCCCTTACTAGTATCCAGTCCTAGCACTACTACGGCACTTAGTAGGCTACTCTTTAGTTTTTTAATTGGCTCGACTCCTTACCTTTACCTTTTATTTCCTTTTTCATAGGCGAAGAGAATACGTTACTCTATTTTATTGGACGCGACCAATAGTCCCTTGCCCTATAGCCCTTTTTTCTATAGTTTCGACATTCCCCTTTAAAGGGCGCTAGTTTTTCTTTCTCCTCGCCTATCCGGACCTTCTTGCTTAGAGAGGGTGAGACTCGCTCAGTCCTTACCTACGACTTATATATTGTTTTCTTTATCGTAGGAGTAGGACTTCTCGTACTAGTCTTATACTTCTCCCTTACGACTATCTTCTCTAGGCGTTAGGCTAAGGCTAGGACCTATACTCTTAAAGTAATGCGCTTAAGGTCCCGTCGAATCGTATCCCGTAGGCCTAGTGTAAGGGTATAAAATAGTCTCTAACCCTAACGTTTATCCTCTATAAGGGAGCCGATCTCCCCCTCTAGGAGTTCCATCGTATTCGCTAAATCTCGCACCGCTTAATACGATTCTTACTTAAGAGTCGCTAGCGATATAAGGGCTTCCCCCTTATGTATATTAGCGTCCTCAATAGTATCCTTATACTATAAGATAAAGTTAGTTCATAAGATAAGGAACGTAGTCGTAGCGTTACGATCTTGTCGCTATCGGATCTAGGCGCGATCCTTAAGGCCGTTAGCTACGGCTCGTATACGATAACCCCAATCTAGGACGATATAGGTAGGAATTGTATCGAATATAGTCTCCTAACTATTACTAAAGTCGCGTAGAGCTTTCATACTCTTCTCATTAAACTTTAGGGGAGGTTTTACTATCTTCAATATTTTTTGTAACTATTCTTAATCCTCTACGCCTTCCGAGGAGCTATAGAGTCGCTTACGACTCGATAGCGTTGTGCCTTCGATTTCTATATACCGCGACGATTCTCTACCGGTACTCTTCTCTTCTATAGCGAGAATTTCATCCCTAAGTCGCTTACGTTTCAGGTCTACCTCGAGGCTCTTCTTTCTCCTTAGGAGTTATTAATACTCCTCACTCTCTTCGTCCTTATTATCCGAAGAGCGAGGCGTATTGTTCTCGCCTACGAGTTATTGGCGACCTCTACGCGACTTAGGTCCGACGTTAGTAGGTTATAGGTCGTCTTCGCCTAAGTCAACTCTAGACTCCGCCTAGGATGACCTAACCTCCGTCGACGATACCCTTTGTCTCGGTATCGCCCTTTCTAGGCGACGTTATATCGCCTACGACTATTACTTACTCCGACCGATCGTAGTGAGATACTTCGAGAATATAAGGAATACCCTAGTGTAATAAGTAGATAGAGTAATAGTCGATCTAATAGGTATTATATTCAGTAGTTAACTAGAAGTCCCTTAACCATTAGGTATTATAGGACTCGAAGCATAAGAGAAGCTAAGTCCTCTCATGCGAGAAGGGTATGCCTTATAGGCGCTACCTAGCCTCTAGGCCCTATGCCTTCGGGCGGCTCGGCTTAGTATACCATTCCTAATACACTCGATATTACTTCTCGATAATACGATAATTCACCGCTCGAAGCGAGTTAAGACGATATATCGAGAGAAGAGCGTAATACTAGCCTTCCTACTACCTTACGCGCTAGACTTTAACTCGATTAAGATCGCCTTCTATAAATTAAAGGAGTAAATAAGGCGTTACCGCGAGATAAGTTATAAATATATTACGAATAACTTCGCTATCTTTATTTACTTAGTAATATTATAGGTCTACGAGAAGATAACGACGAGAGTATATTTTAAAGTATATAGCTACAAAGACTCTATCGATTAGGCCTTATACTATCGTAAAGAGTAAGAGCAAGTAAAAGAGTAAGTAAAAGAGTAAGTAGAAGAGTAAGTATAGTAGTAAGTATATAGTTAAGTATATAAAATATAACTACGCTAAGAAATTAATATTACGTAAGCCTTTTTATTACGTATCGATATTTCTCTTATAGTAATTACTATATATCTTATATATCTATAAAATTTCGACTAGCTACGGCTATATCGTATCTATACTCAATACCTTTTAGCTATCTTAGTATTTAGTAGTACTATAAATTCTTGAAATTCTTGAATTAAAATAATAATCTTAGTACTCTCTTAGCGCTTACGTATATATACGTAAGCGTACGTAATAATTATTATACTAATTAAGTAGTAGCCCTTACGTAAAGTAAACTCTAATCGAACCTCCGCACTACCTTAAAATTAATAAATATCTCTAAGGATATTAGCCTTACTTAGCCTTACTATAGAATTAAGCCGATAGCGAGCCCGCGAAGCTCGCCGTATCTTCTCCTAAGCGAGATTATACTATAGGAAGATATATAAAGATCTTAAGATTCCTCCTAATCTTTATAACGAAGCCGAGAGCTATATTTATACTATTCCACTAAGTATTCGTATATCCTTTAAGATCTAAAAAGCCCTAACTATTCTCCGTAACTACGCCCTTAATTTCAAGGAATTAGGGGCCGTAAATAGAGAATTAAGTAGCTAACTAATTAAAATATACCCTTATATTATTATCGTCGTCGCTCTCGCGCTATAGTAGACTTAAACGTAGCTCGATTAGGAGTACCGAAGTAAAGGTAGTGATCGTAGTAAATAAATACTATAGTACGCTAAAATAAGTCGCGCCGATAAAGTTATATACGTTCGATATTATATTTAGCGAATTTTACGGTAGATTTACTAAAGAAGAATACGAAGATTATTACGTCGACTCTTTTCGACTCCTAGCCTTTATTATTATCTTCGTAATACTAGTAAGAGCTACTTTAATTATCGTCTCTCTACGAGCGATTATATTACTCTATATTCTAACGAGAGGTATAGATAGCCTAAAATAAATATCTTCTAGTTGCTCGATATATATTCGAGAGTTATTCTTATAGTTTAGATATAGATATTTATAGTAACGAGCTATAAGGACTTACTAATTGTTCGCTTCGTCTAGTATCGCGGCGCGTTATTATCGCTACTCTCTTTATACTTAAGTAGTACTTAGAGCGCTAGTTTTGCTCTTCTTTTTAGACTTTAAAGACTTAGATAATATACGTCGCTTCTTATCTTTTCGTCGACGTATCTATATACTATCCTCGTGTCTTGATCGTATAGAAGACGATCCCTCGAAGCTCGAAGAGCTCTACCTCGACGATAGCTCGGAAGTAAAGAGTATACGCTCTTAATATACTAAATTAAGCTATACGTCTATCTCGTGCGTAGCCCGCTTAGGTTCGTAAGAGATATCCCACTACTTCTTATACGCCGTCTCGAAGTCCGATTAACGTTCGATAGTAAGGTTAAAAGGTCTCTTTATTCTTTAAGCGGTGATCGTGAACTCGTCTTCGTAAGGTAAATTATCGACGATCTTCTTTTTAAGTATTAATATTATTAGGAGACGACCGCGGCACTCGTCTATTATATCAAGATAGTCGTACGTCTTCGAGTTAACTTAGCGACTAAACGCCTTTATCTTTCCTAAGAAGACTTATACGCTAATTAGGAAGAATACCTTACTAAGAGAGTATATCGATATAGTCGACGTATTAAACTATAAACTCGATAATATATATCGACGCGACGTTAATACCTACTTATTACTCTTATTACTTTTCCGTCGCTTCGAGATATTCGATAGGGGCGCCGTCTATACGGACGAGAGGATCGTCGTCGCTATCTTCTTCTCCTTCGACTACGTCGAGGACCCCCCTAGGGAGCCCTCCTCCTTATTATTATCGAGGGTTCTCTTCGGCTCGAAAGACTACTAGATTAACGCTATTCTATTCGCATAGCTAATCCTACCTAGCGGTATATCTTTAATACCCTTAATAGTTAGGGACCGCGAGGTAATAGTATCCCCACTAGTATTTAGCGTAGCGCGTTGCTTACTAAGGGTAAGTAATAATCGCGTAGCTATAGTAGGCACCGACTAACTAGTCGATCGCCTTAGGGAGGGAGTGCGAGTACGCTTACGGCCTCGCTATAATTGAGAGTCCTCGATCGCCTCGGCGGCGCGTACTTCGCGGAGACGAAGGGATAGAGTGCCACTTCGTAGGGAACGACGCGACATATTGATACAATATATTATAGATTAGTCTAGTATAGTCTATAGCTATTTTATAGTGGTGGTGGTGCTCATTCATTCCGTAGTGTATGGCAAAAAAGTGGCGGTGAATGGCTCGGCTAACTTGACAAATTTACAAAGTTTTGAAAGGCACAGTAGCTGGTGATATTATTTTTTCGTGACTGCGGGGTTTGGGGGTGGACGTAGCAAGGCTCTGTAAGCAGCCTTGTTCGCCTTGAAAAATACACTCTTGGCTACGGGGACATACCAGGGAAGGTGGCTCATATCATTGATTGAACAGGAAATCTATTCAGCTTGCTGCTGCTAGTTGTGCTTGTCTCGATGTGCTCGTGATGAAATTGAGATAACCACCCATAGGGTATATTGTAGTAAGGAGACCTCGACCACACCAACGCCCACGGCCGCCGTGCCCACGAGCCCAAGATGATGCCTATCATGCAAACGCCCGGCTCAGGCTGTCGCAAGTGATCGTGATGGCACTCTTGCCTGCTTCAAGGACAGCATCCATGGCAGGAAACGGGTGTGGCATTCCATCCATAACCGTCAACTCGACTGACACTCCATTGGCTCTCAGTTTCCGGGCATATTCTTCTCCTTCATGCTTCAGGACGTCCAGTCCTGCCACGATGATGTTCGCGGTGGGAAGTCGTCGGAAGATCTCATCACATGCCAGGAGGGGTGAGGCTTCCCTGTCCGACCAAGTTGCTGAGTCGGGGAGGTATTTGCGACGATACCAAAGCATCTTTTCCGCTGGAAGAGCAGCCGTGAATTCCAACGACTTCCATGTTGGATTCGAGCACGGTGTGGCCGTGTTATCAGTTACCGGCACGATCAAGAACTGTGATACAATAGTTGATCCCGGTTGTGGCCGCAGCACAGCATTCTGAGTCAACACGGCCGCAATGTTTGCTCCCGCCGACGAGCCCCCAACAGCGATCTTTGTAAGATCAAGTTGAAACTTATCTCTTCCGCTTGTTGTCGCCCAAAGGAGGGCCTCCCATGCATCGTGAACAGGTCCCGGCCAAGGTGACTCTGGAGCGAGCCTATCCCAGGACAAGGTTAGACAAAAGCAGACCTGACATGACCAAAGCAGCAACCGACACGGCTACAGAGCCTGGAGAGCAAGGGTGTGCTGACCTGTACTCAGTTGTAATTACCACAGCCCTCGCGCGGACACAGATGTGCGTGCATATAGTATTCTCCGAGTCGATATTGCCGAACACCCACCCTCCCCCGTGAAAATATAGAACCAATGGCCACCCATTGCTTGGTGGCGCTCCTTCAGGGATGAAGCATCGTATCGGTATGTCTGGGCCACGATCCCGGCGTGAAACGTAAAGATCTTGAACCGTGCCGACAGGCAGGGGATCGCTGCTGGAAACAGCGGCACTCCTTGCAGCTCTGGAAACGGAAATAGGCAACTGGTGCGCGGGCTGCTGATGTAAAAGGTACTTGTTATACCACGCCACGTACTCTGGATGCAATTTGTCCTTGACACTTGAATGAATAGGGTAACTCTCAAGCTGTATCTGGGCCCCCATGCTGAATGGTGACGTGCTTGATTCTGCGAGCTTCATGTCCGAAGCTGGACGTTAAGGGGCTTTTGCATCCGAGGAGAGGAAGCTTTATCTGCAGTCCGCATTCAAACGAGGACGGGAATTGTACCACAAAGTCGACCCTACTGACAAAAAGATGGTTTGGGGCACCCAAACGCCGCAGCCAACCGTCGCTGTTAGTTTGTTGACCTTGGTCCGGGTGGTGTTTCCATCACCAGAATGCAGGGGTCTTGTGGACGTTGAGATGTCAAATCAGAGGTCTCTGTGTAACTCGATGGAGTGGTACTTGTACATAGCCGTGGTGCCCTTGTGACGGGTTGGGGCTGCATTCGCCATGTTGGAATCGAAGGCACACCCCATCGCTAGGGATCTCGCCCAGTCGCGGGTCGACTTAGGTGCTGATTTAAGGGTTCCAAAGATCCCACGCAAAGAAGACTGGGTCACGCTATCCATGCAGTCTTCGAAGCTGCATGTTGCGATGGAGTGGCCTATACCTTCTAGGTCTCTAGGTCAATACACGGATGGATATATACCGGGGATGTACATCGGTATTGTAGGTGGCTACCACACCCGAGACGACCAATAAAGCAGATGAGCATCAAGGCGATACCGCCGAGTTTTTCTGGATTTGTGCCTTTAGCGAAATGTTGCGGACTCGGAGCCGAGCCGTCACCCTTGTCTCGTGCAGATGTGAGTGTAGTATTGGTCGATCATACATGACGGTAGTTGTGGTCAAAACATGAGAATCCCATCTTTTGAAAGTACTTCGAGTTTAGTGGTCATGTCCGTGTACAAGCGAGAAGTTCTAGGCCTTCCAAGTATGCAAGGCCCTTCGGAGCTACCCTGACGTGGACAGTTTAGGTGTGATTCGTTGATGATACACGTAAGAATCCTGGGACTGCTTCATGGGGAAGCCGTGGGGGATATTGTAGGAAGGTCTATATAGAGAGTCAGAGAACACATGCAACAACGGAATGAGCAGCCTGAAATCAACACTATGAAGTGTATTTCAACAGCACCAGTGATTGCGCCTTCTAATTAAGGCAGTTCTAGCGATAATACCCTCAACGACGCCTGCCGTACTTAAAGCAACTGACTAGTAGGCATGAGGAGCCTGCCGAGTCCCATTTACGACCTAGGAGAATATCTCTCGCATGCTTTACCGCCTCCTATCGGATGGTACATATTCCCAATACTGGCTATGACTATCCGAGCCGACTAGGAAAAAAGTGACATTGTCTGACTGAAACCCATGCATAGATGAGATATACTCAGGTGTATACTCGAAGAAGTTAAGATATGTTGTATGGTCAGACAGTACCACCTATATTTACATAGAGACCACCGCCAATGTACCTCGCTGATCCTCATACCGAACGTCCCCAAGGATGGGGCAATGTTGATCATAACCCAATATCCCCTAGATATCATGCTCGCAACGAGTCGCAGGGGCAAACTCCTCTCGTCGAGACCAGGTCCCTGCTATTCTAGTCATACAATACTGACTCTTGTCGTTCTCGTCATATCCGAATACGACTCTGTCAATCAATATTCCCGCCGCTGCTCTCCGCTTGAGCGCCTACTGCCGGCCCCAATCGTTGACTGTCCAGGCGAAGGAGTGCGGAACCTCACATCGTCGACCGGGCTGAAGCTGACGTTCTTCTTGACCCTCTCGTGGACCGCATGAGTGACCGAGGCTAGCCCACTCTTTACATGGCCAAACAAACCGCCATTTGCAGAACTGGCTGAACTTGAGCCACCACTGCTGGTGCTGGTATCGACTCTCATTGGACTGATACTACTGTGACCGCTCTCACCACTGGGCGTCGGCAGATTTGACGTCTCTGGGATCATCTCATAGACATGCTGATCGCCGCCTATACCATCAATTGAGACAACTTTTGGCGGATCATTGCCCTGGCTTGCTGACCGGTCGTCATGTCTGGGCCCCTCACCAGAACCCGAAAGTGCGGATTTTAGAGTGGAGGAGATCTTGTGGATGCCTCTGGGTTCCGGTGCTATGTCTGCATCGGTCGCCCTTGGCACGGCCGGCGATGGCGCCGCCGCTGACAGAGCGGTTTGGTTGACCGATTCTCCATCTTCCTCGACAATTGAGTCCAGAGTCAGTTGTCTGGTTTGTGTTTGAATAGGAGCCGATTCACCGCTCAATTCACTCGCGACGTCTGAAACGTCTGAAGGTGTGAATGACTCCCGAGGATTCGATGGGCGTCCATCCAGTTCTGCAGCACCACTGCCATGTGCCGAAGACGACGGCTGACCGCCCATGGCCTCATGTAATCTGGGGTTGATGGCACCGATGGTGGAGTTGGACGAGCCAGAACCAGCACTTCTCGAGGTGTTTGGGGAGGGAGTTTGACGGCTCGCAGTACTCGGTGGGTATGACTGATCCGAGGGATCGTCATCCTCGAGGCTGCTTTCCCAAGTCAAATGGGGTCTCTTGCTTGGAATCTCCCTGACATCGGCTGCTTCGAATTCTGGGATAACTTCATCAGGGTCCTTGTTGTTTGACGCCGATGCCGGACGAGCATCGAGTGTGGCTCCCTCGACTTCCTCATATATGGGACCTTTTTGACGCCTCTGCTTGCGGGGAGGAATCTCAGGGTAACGGTTCAGGTTCATTGACTGGATTTGCTTGATATCAGGTACAGGGGGAGGGAGCTCTTGACGAACGTTGATGCTCTTCGGCTGAGTTTGCCTGACATCTTGTACAGGCGGAGGAGGATCAGGACGAGCGTTCATGCTACTCAACAGAGTTTGCCTGGTATCTTGTACAGGTGATCGTAATTGTGCAATAGCAGGAGGAGACGGGATCCTTCGACGGGCATAGTCTTCTTCAAGTGGAGAGATAACCTCGGTCATTGAAGGCTCGGAGGAAGAGCGTCCGTCTGTGGAAATCTCGTCAACGTGACTGGCATAGCCTTCGTCCTCTCTGGCGGGATGCCGATATCCTTGAAATCCTCCAGATTGCCCTACTGCAATCTTCATATAGTCTGCTTCAGCTTCCTTGAGCAGATCTCGCCCTTGCGCAGCTCTACCAATCGGGAATCCCGCATCGTTCTGGCGCAATTGAGGCTGCTGGGGCTGCTGGGGCTGGTAAGGTTGTTGTGATTGCTGTGATTGCTGTGGCTTCGGGGGAAGCGTGCCCTCGTCCGGCACACCAGAGAATTGTTTAGCATACGGAAAGGGCAAAGGCGTCGAATAATCCTTCCGCCGCGACATGTCTGACCGAATCTCAGCAAAGTCAACGATAACCCAGCGATGGACCCCAGAGGACGCCTAATTTTATCCAAATTCAATACTGACTGCAGCCGAAAAGCATGGTCTTAAACCCTTGACGAAGCGAAACCATATGCTGATCGCCACTGTCACGGATACGAGATCATCAAGCTCGACGACTGTGGAGATGGTCCATCGTAGATATATCGTGGATTCGTAGCCACGGAAATACACTCTGCCCATCCATGATGTAGATGGCTGACGAAAATAGAGTTCTCCGGGGCGGGACATTAGGGGGCGACAGCCTTATCCCTGCGAGCCGGCACGGCTCAACGTCACCACTTTCGTCTCAAAACTCAGACTGTGCCACTTTATCTGGAAACCTGCTCCCACGGCATAGCGCCATCGCTCAGCGGAATTACCTACCGTCGCACATGTTTCGCTCGTGCTAGATCTGTCGTCAATCGACGCATGCTCATATGTCGCAATCTGTTGTGCATTTCGGATCTCAAAATCATGTGGAGGGCTTCTCCGGGGTACATGCTTGGTAGAAGGTTCCGACAGAACAGGTGGTATTTGAAGTCCAACTAATACATATAGTGTAACGATATACAAGCTCTTTGGCGGTAGGAACCTGCCTGTAGTCTAGGATCGTGACCAACAATCCCACCAGCGATCGCGAGAACTCGAAATGAGGCACGACTTCGTCGGACCGTCGTGCTGTGGTCGGACTGAAATTGAGCCAAACAAAGGAAGATACTTGCAGAGGACAGGATCAAGCAGCAATACCGTCCGACTCGGGCGGTCCCTTGTACGCTTTTCTTGCATACACCGCATACCAAATAGCTGAGATGACGCCGAAACCGACAAACACAACACTGGCGTAGTTCATGGTAACTTGTGTCACGGGCAGCGCAGTTGGCATGCTGAACAGGACCACTTCAAATGTGATCCAGCAAAGGGCAACGCCGTTGACGATCGGTCCGATAACGGGCCCACAATTCCATCGCGCAGTCGACACTTCACGTCTTTTGTGAATAAGGCTGATTGCGATGGGGATCGCGTAGCTTACCGCCAGCGCCATCACACCGACAGACACGAAGGCCGTGAAGGCAGCTGACGAGCCCAAGTATATGAGACCTAGAAGCATCTGCACTACCGTTGTAAGGATAAGCGCATACAGGGGCACCCCGAGCCCAGTGTTGACCTTCGACCATAGTCGAGACAATGGAATGGCGTCGTCTCTTGCAAACGCCCATGTGCAGCGCGACGCGGCGACAGTTATGCTGATACTGCAGAATGCCGTCACCCCCAACACCAGAAACATCAGACCGAGTCCGCCCCCAGGAGTGCCCATGACGCGATAGAAGATGTAAGGCAGTGCCTGGCCATAAGGTGCAGCGACGATGTCTTCCAGAGGAGGCAGGGTTACGCATATCGGGATGATGAAGAAAAGTCCTGCAAATCCACCGACAGGAACGCAAAGACTGATGGCTTTGGGGACTTTGACCGCAGGGTCTGCGCATTCCTCTGCCATAGCCGAGATCATCCCTATGGCAGAGAAAGTGTACGCAGCTGGCAACAGGCCGATGAAGAATGTGAAGCCACCCCATCCGGAAAAGGATTTATCGTAGTGGCCAAGAGCATAGGAAGCGCTGTGTCTACCGGCGTCCGCTTTCACCGAGAGCGCAATGAGGATGATTACGATGCTCAAGGCTGTCCAACCGGCGCATACAGTGTCGACCATTGGCAGGATTCTGTTCATTGTCGCGCAGATCACCAAACTGACCAGACAGATCGCATAGAAGATAAGGAGTAGCTCCCAATCTTTGGCTACCCAGTCTGGGTGGTACATCGCCACGGTACCGGCAATCAATGAGGCCATACCGAAGTTCACCGACAACGTGATAGTCCCTAGGAAGCCATAACATCAGTACTGGATACAAAGCGTGGGTTCTGAAGACAGTTGCCAAGGAGACTGTGACATTTCTTGTTCTCGAGAAGGTACCTCTTCCGCCAACCTCTGCCGTGGCGATGATGATTGAAGAGAGCCTTACAGTTGCCAATTAGCCATGTCCATCCCGTGATAAACGACAGCACGATTTTGCCTTTCGACGCGAGTTGGAAAGACCAGTAATAAGGACCAGCCGATGTAGGATATTTCGAAGCGAGTTCGCCGAGGGAAAGCGCAATGCACTCGTCAAGGACAAGCACGACGATCCAGCCGACGAATATAGCAAGAGGACCACCGCCATAAATAGCACTGATCAACGGACCACCCTCTCCATACGGGATCGCAGCAATGGCGAGTGATTGAAACAAGAGAGTCAACATCGATCGATTGCGACTCAGCTCAGGCTTGTAGCCCAGCTCGGTGAGTATATGGACATCGTCGACGGTCCCGGCTACGACGGAGCTTCTTCTGCGTCCCTCTTCGACCACCGGCGCTTGCCCCGGAGTCGCTTTCTCTGCGTCGGCAACCATGGTTCGGTGTAAACTGGCGAATTGGTCTGCGCAGAAATGCGAGAGTTGAGGCTTAAGGTGCAAGGACAAGAGTGAGGATCACCTCTGGCGTCTGAGCTGAATAGTAGAAGAAGTCACTCTTCAGAAATGGCCTTCGGGTCTTTTTTTAAGTATGAGGCTTCCTCACCTCCAAGCTAAGAATGGTATTGTAGGAGGTGAAGGTGGATCCATGAGGAAAATGAAGCACGACTCGGAGGCTTGGAACGTAGCGGCAGAGCGAGTGTCCGCATGGACTTGCCATGCGCTGGTTGGACTGCTCACCATCAGGCAGGATGCCGTGGCCGTGAATGATTCTTCATTCGCGCATTGGTGATATTTTGCCCTTTTACGGACTAGTCGAGATTGGTTATCAAACCACGCCAGACGAGAAGGCGTTAGTCCTATCAGTTGGTCTGGGGAACTTATCAGCAGCCAATTGTGATTGCCGGCTGGGTCTTGGGAGGGCGGCCTTGTCCTTTGGTGGTGATCAGCACACGGCATCTGCCCTCCTTTGCCAAGGTTCGAGCCCCGAACGTAGCTGGCACGCTTGATCAAATTGACCTTGGGCGATCAAGTTGGTCTCGGATCCCGTTGCCCCCCTGCCTAGGTCATGCGAATTGCTCTGACCAAAAGCCATGTGTCAATCGATGCAGGTACCCCAAATCCAAAGGCTTGGATCCAAGGGTGCATCTGCATACTATATCAGGCATGGTATGAGATAGTGGGTGATGTGCCACAATGGATTGATTGACGACGTTTTGGGGCGTCCGCATCCAATTGTTGTGAAACGATAAGCCAAGGGCCAATGTTTGTAGCTGCCGAGGCCGAGGCCGAACATTGACCTGGGTACCTCTGATAAGGACACAATCACAAGCCTCATCAGAGCCTTGCTTCTCAGAATCATGAAGTGGCACTGTCTGACCGGGAGCATACCACTCTCCAGCAACATCAAGTAGTTGCTTTGTTGAGACGAGATCAGTTGAGTTATACTGACAAAGCTGGTGCGATTTCGAGTTGCAGGGACCCACGCTATAACGTTTTTGCGAACAACTCCGCATAGATAACGACTAATAAGTATATGTATCTCAAGGTGAAGAGCTCCCGCAGTCAGACAGTACCACTTTTCTGACCACAGCCTTGGTGTAGCTTCAATCTCCTTCGTAAAGCAAGCTCTGCGCCATGATATCGGACGTGCAGAAGGCCTGGGAGGCCTGCGATAAGACCGACACTGTCTTCGTTCTCTGTTGCACGGTATTCTGCTGGACCATCATTCCAGCTGTCGGCCTCGGCTATTCTGGATATTCGACCAGACGAAGTGGTCTTGCGTCTTTCATCCCATCCGTGTTGACAGTCTGTGTTTGTTCCATCCAATGGTTCATTTGGGGATATGCTCTTGCATACGGAGATGGACCAGGAGGGGTGATTGGGGACCTCACTTATGCCTTTCACCGAGGAGTTCTTGCCAATCCGGTAGGGACCATTCCAGCTCTACTGTTCAGTGAGTTCCAACTGGTCTTCCTGGCGACAGTCTGTGCCATTAGTGTGGGAGGAGCTTGCGAGCGTGGTCGGATCCTTCCATTGATACCGTTCATCTTTGTATGTCTCCGTACTGGACTTCGATGCGCAATTGGAGCTAATGTTGCTACCATAGGTTTGGGCAACTCTCATCTACTGTCCTCTAGCTCACATGGTCTGGGGTGGCGGTTTTCTGGGCGAGTTGGGAGTTCTGGACTTTGCTGGTGGCACACCTGTCCATATATGCAGCGGTGCAACAGCTTCGGCGCTGAGCTTGTACCTGTCGTATCCAATTGCACGGTCGCGGACTTCACCAAACCGTACGCCTTCCCATCTGAAGCTGCATCGTCCACACAACTCGATGTGCCAAGTCCTCGCAATGATTATCATTTGGGGATCATGGTTGGCTTTTGATGCTGGCACCACTCTCAGCCTCACATTCCAATCTGTGATGGCTCTTTGCGTGACGAATCTGTGCGCGTCGGCTGGTTCAGTGACGTGGGCTTTGATTACTTATTATGAGACTGGCAAATGGTCTCTGGACAGCATCTTCATGGGGGCTATTGCCGGCCTCGTCATGATTACTCCGGCAGCTGGCTTCATCGACCTTCCCACGTCCTTGTTGTTTGGTGTCCTTGGTGCAGTGGTGTGCCGCCAGGCTCTGCGGATCAAGTTCACAGACTTCGCTCGAAAATGGAAGTGGGTTGATAATGGAGACACCTTCGCCACCCACTGCGTCGGTGGCTTCCTCGGTACGATATGTACTGGACTCTTTGCGCAGAAGGCAGTCGCAGGGTACGGAGGAGCTGAGGTCGCTGGCGGAGTATTCTTTGATGGCAATATCCGACAACTTGGGTTACAAATTGTGGAGGCACTCATTGGATTTACCTGGTCCTTTGTTGGTTCATACGTGATCATCGCTCTGATCGATTGTATTCCGGGGCTCGAATTTCTGGCAGAGGACAAGTGAGTTGAGATCTGCCTCGTGTCATTGTTATCTGCTAACTGGATTAGGGATGTCAATATCGGCATGGACGCGTCCCAAATGGACGAGAGTCTCTATGAGGCGCAATGGGCAGGTGAAGAAGATTATAAGCCTCTGGAAGGAGGACATATTGCTCTCGATTGAGTATTCTCCCATCCGGCGACCGATACTCTTCGTACGCCATGAGGTGAGTACTGAGAGAAAAGCTCAAACACAAAATGTGCATATTAACCGGAAGATGCTGGCGGTGGGAAGAAAAGAACTGCCTTTGCATGGATTGAGTTAGACATAGAACGGCAAGCTTGAGACACCAGACACATGTGCATGCGGCAGTCTCAACGGTGGCTTTGATGCATCCCAAAAGCAACATGGGCATTTTTCGAGGGATTGGAGAGGCGCATTGCATGTTGAGAACCGTGGATAGACATCTTGACTTGAAGGCTGGAAATGCCTCGTCCACGTGATAGATTACCTAATCGACTACATATATCAATGTCACGTGCGCGACCATCATTACCATTAAATGAACGATCAACAAGTGCCCAGTGTGCCCATATCTTCTTGATGACACCCAGTCCCTTGTTCACAACCAATTCTGACCTGCCTCGCCTGATCTATGCCTCGCTATGCTCATACACAATCGTCCAGATAGAAGTGGTGAATTTGACAATGAGAACATGGTAAGGTCTTTCATTCCTTTGTTCATCTTCTGTTTCCGGTTTCACAATGTCGCTCATCGTCCCAAAATGCCACTTCCTACCTGCACCCGGAGTAAGTCCTCCCTTCTTGCCACAATTGATAACAACAGCGCCGTCCAAGTATGTATTGAGGCCGATGTAAGCTCACAGCCAAGCCACTCCCACCACCGCCGTGCCGATCCACCTCCCAGTATTAAACACAATGTCTACTTATGGCACACAGGATGGCTCCGTGACGGATACAATGTCAGATGATGAGCTGGACCTCTACAAAGGCGGGCTTCTCGCCGTCGAACTTCACGCCAATGTCCTTCTGAATCGGGCACACTTCCTCTTCTCTACTAGCCGTTGCGATGTCGAACGAGCAGAGGACATGTGTACACGGGGAAGAGCTGCTCTCGACGAGGCCGAAGATCTGTGCATGTCGCACAAGTATCCTGTCAGCAGACTTCTACAGGCAAAGTGCTGGTTCGTCCGAGGTTTCCTCGCCGACCTGACGCGGGACCGTAGCAGTGCTTGGCAATGTTTCCAAGAAGCCCTGAAACTCGACGATGGCTACCGGAATGTCAGAACCGTACAAAGGTATCTCAACCGGCATGCGGATGAAGAAGAAATGGCCGACATGTGGAGCGACACAAATTCAGACGCAGCCAACTCCTGGCCAAGCAGCAGAGCAGCAAAAAGCATCTCGCCGCTCGTGCCGGCTGGCGCTAATGGGACCCCTTTGTCTCGTTCCAGTCTCCACCGACTTGCTGATGAAGACGAAATGAACGACATGTGGAGCGACTCCGGTTCGGAGGCAGCTTTCTCCAGCCCACGCAACAGAGCAGCAAAGCACACCCAGCCTGTCCAAGCTGATGCTAGCAGGCCATCCTCCTCATCTTCAATCGACTCCCGTCGAAACAGCGGTCTCTTCGCCATACTGTTCAACCAACTCCAACAGACTGGCTCTACTACAGACTCATCTCGCCCTTCGACTCCAGAGAGCAACTCGCGTTTCTCCGAGAAAGGCCTCGTCGATCAAGTCATCGACCAACTCAAGAATGCCTCCTCCAGAAGGAGGCCATCCGCAGAGATGCACGAAGCTCCAGTCCAGACACCAGCGGAGTCGCCATCAAAGCGCGAACGACTTACCTTGAAGGACTTTCAGCAGCGTGCAGACGCAGAGCACGAAGAACGTCTATACCTCGAGCACCAACATGTCAATCTAGAGACAAAGCCAGAAGCATCACCAGTCTCCCCAGGCAAAGCTTATGCCCAAGAAGAAACTCTTCTTTCCGACACACCCAGTGTTGCGAAACTGCTGGACACGACAACTCGTCGTCCCGGCCTAGGCCTGTCAATTAACGGAAAGCGACCTTCTTCAGCCCATCTCATTCTCAACACGCAACCTCTCAAACGTGTCTCAACGTCCCCGATCAAGGAGCTACCTAATTCTCCGACAACATCGAGTCCGCTGAGGCAAGCGTTCTTTCCTGGCGAGGTTGGCGATAGTGAAGACCGTATCGACGCCAACACTTGAATGGTTTCAGCAGCAGCACTGTCTGGGAGCCACATCACCAGGAGAACGACCTACCAACTCATCTATCTACTAATCATACTCTCTTGGACTGGACCTCATCCTTCGACCTGCATCTATAAGATAATCATGAACATGCCTGGCAGATTTCGGCTGCGGGAATTCGCCAGAACATCAGTCTTCCCCCTCTTCTCCCCGGATTACTGATCGCAACTGTCACGTCATCTCAGACGTGACAGATGTTGCACGAGTGGTGAATGGAGTCTTAATCTACGATATATGCACCAGACGGGCTTTTTGCTCAACCACAGTTTTGGACTGCACATCATCGTTCCCTACCAAGTGTTCGCCTCTCTGCAGGTCCTTGTATCAAGTACAACTTGCTGGACCCGTACACCTCATCAGCCAGGACATATGTTTATTCCGCCTATTTAAGACGAATCTCAAGCAGAATTAGCATCATTTCGGAACAAGCCATCCTCGCCGGCTCATGGTCGAACCAGATCCTTCCTACCACAGCTGAACCTCTCACACGCAGACCCAAACCAATCCAAAAACAACAGCGCCTCACCTAACCATGCCCTTAATAACCCAAATTCAAGCTGTAACCCTCGACCGCCTCATCTACCATTCCCACATATCCTTCGAGTCCGCAGAATCTCGCATCCGATCCTCCATCCAGAACGGACCAAAAGAGGACAAACCCTTGCAGCAAACCTCATCAACTCCAAATCCAGCCACTCGTCCTACAGACAAATCCTTCTTCGAAGCCTCCATCACACCCAAACTCGGTCCGCATGGCTTCATGTACTTCACGGAATTCAATCACGGCAACTGGCTTCGGTTTTACACCCCTCCCACCTCGGCCATCAAAGACCCCGACACCGGCGCGACCAAGAACCTCCGCGCCATAAAGTACGTCTTGGGAAACCCATTGGTTGCAATAACCATGCTCCGACACGATCTTGACGCTGGCCTCTCGGTGCCGGTAGAATTGTATCTCGTGGAAGAGCCCGAGGGTGGCGTCAAGGTCATATGGTTTCGTCCCAGTGGTCTTGTGGCTGGGTATGAGGGCGCAAAGAGCGAGCTGGTGGACGCGGCGAGGGTTCTTGACGTCAAGCTTGAGAGATTCGTGAGGTATGTTCTGGCCGAGGAGGGTGAAGGGACTGGTAGTGGGAAATTGTAGATGTAGATAGTTAGTTCTTGTCATGGTCTCGGAATTGTTGCGAATACTGGTTACGATATCCATATGATCATTTCGAGAGCCTCCATCTTTGTCGTAGGTGAGTCACGACAGGCAGGGCATGGAAAATCGTGTATCTGTTGAGCAGGCGTTGTGTAGACAGATTCTCTTTGCGCAATTGACATCGAACCCTGCCAAACGCATGACCTGAGGTCTAGCCAGTTGTCATCCCTGGACTGGACAGGTCTCTTATTCCTGCCCGGCGTTGCCACGCACATTGATATGTTACTGTAGCAAATCCGCCACTCGATGATAGTACGCATGTTGGGATGTCGTGGCAGCAGATCCATCGCCTGGTGTTCGCATGTAGTTTCTGTGCCTGCTGTCGCACAAGTGAGCCTCATGGAAGGCATGGTATCCCATGTGGCTATCACCCTCCTGACGAAGAGATCCTCAACTCCCCCATGAGCTTCTCAATCGCAGCCTCAACATCACCATCACCATCACCATCACCATCACCACCCACACCGACGTCCTTCATCCGCACATCGCTCTTCTTCAACCGCGCAACATTCTCTACGAGACATTCCTGCATGACCTCGCTGGCCGATCTGTACTGGACACTGTCCTTACCCCAGGTGCGCTCGATATTGCTCAGGTTGAGCCTGATTGTATCAAGGAGGATGTTGATTCGTTGGACGTGCTCATCCTCCTCGGCATCTCCACCACGCTGTTCATTCTTATCCACGTCCATGGCGATAGCTGTGTCTTTACACGATTTGCTACCGGCGGCCCAGGTAGTTACCTAGGTATGTGGAAGGGAGAGACAAAGAGACATCGCTGGCGTAGGGAATACCTATGCCTTGGCGGGACCCGCCAACGCAAATGGTAATATACCTGGGTACCTAGGTAGGTAGGGCTTATCAGACGGTACAGTACACGTTCACTCCAACTCATCATCTGCATGGTGGTCATTCATACTGTAGAAGTCACAGTCTCTCATCCGGCCTCAACAAGCCAAAGACGAGAAGCTGGTTCTGTCCCGACATCATCTCTCGCGGACAGGGTGAATGAGTATAATTCAAATTCAGGCATTAGCTATCTCAGACATCGCTCCTAGCAACGTTAATCCAATCCAACGCCTTGCCAATACAAAGACACAAAAACGTCCCGAGTCTGGGACCGATCTTGCCCAAGTGCTCTCTCACTGGACTTGTGCCACTTATCGCGAGAGCTCTCATGGGCTTACGAATCTCTCGTCTTCTCTCTGTCGTAACGACGGGGTATAACATTTCCGCGATCACAGTTGCCCATATGTTGAGCTTGCTTCGAAGTCTCCCTGGTGCGTAGGGCAAGAATACATTTCAAAATTCCCCTCTCTGGATGCTCGAGAATCCAAGCCTCTTTACGTGCCGATATGCGCGCGGTGCCCAGCAAATCTTCCTTGAGTCGTATCCAAGTTGGGGATATGGTGTTCCAAGTCTTGCAGGTCCTCCTGGGTAGAGGCCCATCTTCAAAGCTGGGAGCGACCCGGTTGGGGCTTCTTCATGTCGTAGTTCCAGCATCCACGCCAAAAATTCGTCATAGAATAGCCGAAGTCTCATTCAATCAATGGCTTCTTTACTGCGCCGACCAAGGCGACACCAATGCAACTCATCGCATTAGGATCCGAAGCACGTACAATCGTGGCAAGTGGCAGCATCGGATTGTCAGCGTTGACATGCGAAGCATCCCTAGCGGCTTGTTCAATAGCTTCCATCTCGGCCTTACATGAATGGTGATCCCACGGCGAGGCGACAATGGGCTGACGAAGAATAATATCTTTGGCGCCGTTCATCGATGCCTAATGCATGGTTAGCAAAACCTCTGCAGGTGACTTGTATCAACACATACCTTGACGGTCAGGTAGTACTCGACTTTGTACAAACCTGCCGTTGTCGTGAACCCAGTCACCGCATATGTCGGAAACCCCGACTTGCCGCGAGGCAAGATACCATCGGAATCACGAAGATCAATTGACGGAAACACCAATCCCAGGTTCGTAAAGTAACCTGCTTCTGGCATCTTCACACCGACATTCTCCGTTTTCTTGACCATATTCTTAGTTTTCCTCTGCGGCTCATCGCCTTCGTGGTTGTAGATAACTTCCTCATCAATCCCGATTTCGATCTTGCGGATTGTGACTTTTCGTGCCTTACTGGGCCAGTCCGGGTTCGGTGATAACTTGATATAAACGCTGACCGGATCAAGAGGTCCATACGACCATCGCGGCAGAGATATGCCTAGCGTGACTAGGTGGTCGGAGACTCGCTCTGCGGATTCGGGACGATTGTACATACCAAAGGTCGAAAGTGTATCGTATCGCGCAATCGGAACTGGAAAAGCATACTGTTTGCGATCTCCAGACCCGTACCCAACGGTCACCACCATTTCATAGAACGTTTCAGCCGTCCTCCGCGGTAGTTGGAGACTGGCGGGCGGTACTCTTCGGGCGGTTTCTTGACCTCCTCGACCAAAGGGTATGAATATCACAAACGGTAGGTCCATGTACATGATCTCTTCATATTCTCTGTTGGCTGGACACCGGAATAGTAGCATCTCTTTCCCCACGGTCTCTGTGGACTCCTTCCTGGGCGCCGCCAGATGTTTCTTGGCTACCGAGTCGGCATGAGGATGGATGCTTTCGCGTCGCTGGAGAGCGATAGTGACTATGGAGATGTTGACGGGACTTGATATGCCAACACCGGAGCGTACCTCGACGGTCCCCTCAATACGGGGCTAAAAGTGTCAGCACAAGGATTGCGCAATCCAACCTTCGAACTTACCAGTGTAGCAGAGATTCCTGGATACCCGACGAGGAAGTTTGTGTTGGGGCGACCAGATACACGCACAAATGCGCTCATCTTCTCATACGGCTGGATCTTATACCGAGACCATTAGGACTGGTGGGAGGTTCCCTGTGCTGCGGGCAGCCTGTTCTTGAATTGAAAGATAGCGGGGGCCTTGTTCTGAGCAACGGTGTGAAGCCCATAGAGACGTCTTGCTGGCGTTTGTTGTTACATGCGGCAAGGGATCCAATTCATTGCTCCCTTCCCTCGTCGCTTTGTTCAGGTAATAATGGGACTCTTGAGAGAGCGGGCTTGTTGACGTCGTTTGTTTTTGGCGAGGGATGCGAGCGAATGACCTCAGGGCAGGCGGGTTGATATCGATAGGGCGTAATATGTTCGATGAGTAGTTGAGGATAGTAGTCTATGGTCAGAGTAGAGGTTGTGTGTACTGAGTAAGCGGTATAGGCTGAAGTGATAAGGTTGGGTTGTGCAGACAGATGGAGGTGCTAGATGATGCTAGGCGCGCAGAAGGCGCAAGTGGATTGGAATTTGGCGTGGAGAGGTACAATAGCAGGTGTCGTGCTACAAGTGACAGACTTGGAGAGCCACCTGGGAGTGAGCTGATCGCCTGCCCCGCCCAGACAAACAAAGAGGAGACCAAAAACGCCTGGAATGCCTGCAAAAGTGCCCTTTAGGCTTGCGATGCTTGCGGCCTATAGCCCACAAAATGTCACAGTACAGCACTCTGCCCTTGAGGAACAGGCATACCAGCCCTACACCCAATAAACCTAAAAAGTTATTACGCAAGCCTGTCAGCACCTCAGCAGCTTGTTGTCGATCTGGTTCACAATGCCTGTGGCGCTAGTCGGATGAACCAGTATTTGTCGCCTAATTGTTGCTGAACAGGGAGTTTCGGACTTTATCATGATTTGCATCTTTTATGGTTCTCCTCTTTACCTGCTTGTTTGCCTGTTGTTTACGTCTTCGTCTATCTGAAACACATGCCAATCAACATGCCACCAGCTAACATAGCCAGGAATCCTGCACTGTCCCGCTCGGCGTGGTCTCGCCAGTATTGCGGGCGAAGACCCCGATCTCTTGGACGAATCAATCGCAACCGCCCCAGTTCCAAGATCTGATGGAGGTACGCCTTATTTTGCCCCAAGTCCGTCGACGGAGCTTGAATTGGCGGACACTTCGCGTTCGGGGGCAAACCTGACAAGAATAATAATGTCCGCCTTCCTTCATGCCCAGCACATGTCTGCACATGGCTGACAGAGCGATGCCATGGCATATCGT
This sequence comes from Exophiala viscosa, assembly GCF_022695815.1. NCBI lineage: Eukaryota > Fungi > Ascomycota > Eurotiomycetes > Chaetothyriales > Herpotrichiellaceae > Exophiala > Exophiala viscosa. Next base: position 837,759 of record NW_026944356.1, on the reverse strand, counting down.
CAGCTCTTAGCAGTGAGGGCGAGGCTATTGGCACCGGCCCTAGCACGCGCTTCCCAGCGTGTTGTGGCGTAATCGTTGTGATGCCACTTCTGTGCGTCGTATACCCCCGAAGGCATGATGTCTTTGGTGCCTTAACGTCTTGCTCAATACTGAAAATCGAACTGCCTGGAAGTATGTCTGTGGAAGGACCAATCGTGTCTTGTCCTGCTTGAGTATCCGACATGGCACTATACCTCGTCGGTTGGCTCCATCGCCTCATTGTCATTCCTAGCCGGCCAGCGGATTCGCATGTATCGTGACTCGTTCGAGAACAATCTTCTCACTCTTCGGTCGATCTTTCTTGTCAACCTCAACACTCTCCATTTTCTCAAGAGTGGACCCCTCTTCAGCACCGTCAATGACTCGTCCAAAGACTGTGTTCTTGCCATCCAGGTGCGGCGCCTCCTTGAGTGTAATGAAAAACTGGCTGCCGTTCGTTTGAGGCCCTTTGTTTGCCATGGAGACCATGCCCCGTCCGCTATGCCGCAGAGCAGGAACCTTGATTTCGTCCTCGATATATTCTCCCCAGATCGATGTTCCTCCCTTTGTTACTGAATTACCAGCAGTGGCGCGAGACGAGAGTGAAGTATCCCCTCCTTGAATCATAAAGTCAGGTATGAGGCGGTGGAAAGGTGTCCCATCATAGGCTCCTGAGGCACATAGAGCCAGGAAATTCTCGGCCGTCTTAGGCACAGATTCGCAGAAGATCTCGACCTTAAGGTCACCGTGAGTGGTATGGAGCTGAATGTGTCAGTGGCTTGTAGGGTAGGGGAGATATACGGTACGTACTGTGACTGACATGCTGCAATATTAAATCCATGGACTACTGCGAAAAGCGACGCAGATCGTGGAGTGTAGAATTGCCGCTGCGGAGCCAGTGATGCGATTTTTTGTGCAAGAGCCACGTGGGTAGAGTCGCCTGCTGCTGGCGATGTGACCGGTAACCTTCTTCGTCGTGAACAGACAAGGTCTACCGTCGGTTGATCTCATTCAAAAAAGTTGTAGGTATTTGTTCAGAGCCGCAGTTTGAAGGTCACGTGCGAGTGTGTACAAATCCACCGAGACTGAGACAGAACAGAAGGGCATTTGCCATTTGGGAGCATTCCACAACGTCAGAATCAGTGCCTCAACTAGATTTGGTATCAATTGCTAGCCTTCCGACCAGCATGTTTACGTTTGATCGCTGATATTTCAACGTTAGGGACTCGGTCCGGTCTCGAAATCCTATCCCTTGGAGAGTTCTGTACAAAAGGTATGATCCCCAGGTATCTCAATCCGTGCATTCATCTTTAGATATGTCGTTCGTGATGAAAATCAAACAAAAGGGTCCTCTCCCTAGTAGTACAAGTCGAGCAGCTGCTCTGACACGCCGAGAATTGAATAATACAAATGTAAGTATAGTGCAACAGGCAAGTCAATGTCCACAGGCCTCTCAGGTAGCGCCAGACAAAAGGTTCGCATGCTTCTTGGATATCCAGTTCATCAGCATGTCATCAAGTTGCGATTGCATTTCAACAAGTTTCGTTCGTTCATCTGAAAAGAGGTTGTGCATAAGTGGGTGCTCTGGACCCACGGGAGTGACATTTGAATTGTCGTGGACGATAATGAGTAGGTCCTTGATGTCTTGATTGTTTTCCATGTAGGTTCGGAGTGAGGCGTCCGACCATGTCGGAGTAGACCTCGAAGTCGAGGGTGTGTGCGTGGCGGTAGAAGGCGACGGTTTCGAAGTGCTGGCTGTCCCTTCTGATTCAGGTGGATTGCCCTCGTGTGGCTCAGGCGATACCCTTGTTATTTCTTGGTAGAACGTTGATGCTGGGAGGCCACCCTGGAGTTTATCATTGGCAGCATTGGTCGTCGATTCGAGAGGTGAAACAGATCTCACGATCTCTATCGACGTCGTTTGCCCTTCTGGCTCCACCAGAGGAGAGACACTGTTGCGATGCACATCTTCTGAGTTCATCGCCTGTTCTTCCGCTTCATCGGATCCACTATCATCGATTGCAAATCGCTCTTTAGCCCTCTTAGAGTAGATGGCTTTCACAGGAGAAGTAGTCTCCGCTGCAGATGAGGAATTTGACTTCAGTGCCGTGGTAATGGGCGCGAAGATTGACCTCTTTTCTGTGAGCGAGGGAAAACGATTGACAGGAGGTGCCGGCTGTGTCTGCGTAGGCGCCGAAGTTTGAGGCTCGTCCGCCTGCGTGGTATCTGAATCGACTTTTCGTACCGTTGGCGGCGCGGGCGCGGGCCCTGTGGGTGCTGGAGGTGCCTCCGGTTGGAGAGCCTTTGGACCATCTCTGGACGGGGCCCGTGTATCCGTTGGTGAAGAGGTCGACGATAGGACAGGAGGTGCTTTCTGTAGTTTGCTCGGCTTTCGCTCTGGACCAACCTCGGGTCTCGATGTGAGAGATTCCAATGAATCCTTGTTTTGCGGTGACTGTCGTGAATCGTCGGCCACTTTCTCATTTTCTTCTTGCGGAGCGCCCTTCTTTCGCTTGAACAGACCGCTGAGCATACCCTTCTTCTCCTTCTTTTTCTCTTTGCCCTTGTCGTCCGCCACCACGGCCTTGTCGATGGTTTCGAGACTCGCACGCTCACGCACTCCTTGTTCGGCGGTCACGTTTGCCTCAGAGTCCCCTCGTAATAATCTTGGAGTCAAGGATATCTTCTTCGTCTCCACCGTGTCGTCTCGGAAGAAGGAATCTGTATTTCTAACCACACCTTTCCTCGACCGCTGAACAGTTTCTTCGGAGAGTTGTTGCTCTTGTTGGGTTTGCGGCTGTTGAGCTTTGGGAGGACTTGACGACATGTCATGATTCGAGCTCTCGTTGCCAATGCTGCGCTGGGCGCCGTTGACTAGTATGGGCTCAACTTGCGCTTGGTTTTCTGTCGATGTAACAGGCCCATCTTGTTGGTCTTCACTCGCTTCACCTTCCTCAGGATTCTCGCCGCCGATCTGGTCGAGTGTGTCGTCTTCACCTTCTTCCTCCTCGTCCGAATACTCATACTCAGAAGGCTCATAATAAGTCGGCGCTGAAAATTGGACGGTCTTGGCGTTCCTCCTGCGCATGGCTTTCTTCAACGGATTCTTGGACTTCTCCGTGTTGTCTCCTAGCATCGAAGCTGACAGCTGAATGGATATTAGTGCAGAAGGAGACTAAACAACGAGGTACGTACATCAACGTTCCGATGTTTATTCAGTCGAGCTAGTCGCTCAGTGGGCGTTTCAATGTGTTCGGCAGGTAGGTAGCCTATGAGTGTGAGCTCTGTATGGACCATGGGTCTCTACTGACTTACCAATACTACCATCTTTGACGACACGCACGAGCCACCAATAGCTGTTACTATCGTCAAGCAAAACCATGGTGTCTCCCTTCGTGGCATTTGCTTGGCCTTCGACCGTCGCGACAAAGGTGTGCAAAGCGTAAACAAACTCGAAGTCAATGTCCTCTATTTCTCGTAAGCATTCTCCTCCCCAACCAGAATCGATGAAGCGATCGGTGCAGCAAAATTGGAATTCATCGGTGTCATCATCGGAGCTTTCATCAGCATCTGGCAAGAAAGACCCTTCATCTTCCCACTCATTCTCGTCGTCATCCGAGTCGACCAAGTCGTCTTCATAGCTTTCGACCGCATCGATCAGGAGAGGATCCTCTACGGGCAAGAGATATCGTCGAAACTCCTGAGATTCAGAAAAGGGCATATTGTGGGAGCTGGCAGCCGTGTCTTGCTCCGAAGCGGGTAAGTGGCCATTGTACCGTATATCGTGATCGGAGATGCCTTGGGTAGCAACGTGTTCGTGATGCTCCGTATACTCACCATGATGACTTGCCGGGGAAAACGATTGCGTTGGGCGCAGAGGGAAATGCTCAGGGGTAGAAGAGAAGGGTGAAGAAGAATGACAAATGCCTCGAGTCGGCGTTGACTGGGAAGCCGGGGAAGCTCCCAAATCCATAGCATCGCCTCGCTGCTGGGGTCGCAGGGAAAGGGGGTATTTACCATCTTCAATGGAAGGTGAACTGGAGATTTTGTCCATGAGGTCGTCATCCATATCCTCGTCATGGGAATCACCCGCTTCTCCGTCGTCCAGGTCCTGCCCATGGTATCCATTCCCATTGATCCCAGTCTGTGGGTCCATATGGTCGTCGTCGTGATCGTCATCCGCATCGTCGTAGAAGTGTTGTTCAGATGAGGGTCCTCCATTGGGTTGGTCTTCTGAGATCCTGGGGCTTGTGTGTTGTTGCTGGTATGCCTGCTGCTCAGCCTGTCTTATGGTCTGCGCTTGGTGCGGTGCAGCGGGTCCAAAGCCATAAGGTTGAGGATGGGCGGGCTGTCTCGTATGGTCTTTTGCGGACGGCGCCTCGTGAGCTTGTAGGTCGAGTGTATCTGGCGGCATGACTGGTGAGTATATGGTAATCCATGTTGTATCTCATACAACAGATTCAGAAAATTTTGGGGTGTTATCTTACCAGCTCTCACAAGCTGTGGCTTCAAGGAGGTCATTGCGCGCACCATTTAGGGCGGGGAGAAAGTGAAGGTCGCGTTATGTGTTCGCCGAGCAGACTCGACGAGTTCCGATGAGTTTCAGGTCGCATGAAGGTTACAAGCTTGGGCGATCGAGCAGACTAAGTGCAGCGAGAGAGTGTACGCGATTGGTACGAATATGAAGCAGGACGAGGCTCGGAGGTGAGGCAAGGTATAGGGACTCGGACGCGGTAAAGACTGAGGCGAGTGCAGAGAGCCAGTCTCGGTTGCTTCAAAAGAGCGACGCGTGTGGAGAGGTGGACAAAGACAGGGAAAGATCGACTGTATTGCAAGCAACGAAAGAGTCGTGTGCGCTTGCCTGCACGAGTAAAGAAATGTACCTGATGTTGGGTGATGGATGGTGGATGTGAACTGAAAGTGGAATAATTGTGATGTTTGGGAAAGGGTCGGCGGGAATAACGTTAACTAAGGCACGGAGTAGGCTAGGGCTTGTTCCTCTCTCCCTTCCCCCCTAAAATCGAAGGGAGGGAGGCTTGCAGCTCCAGTGCCTGTTTTCCAAAAATTAAAGATGGACGCTTGGATTCAGAAACTGGGGTCTAACTTGTCTAACTCGCAGAGAATCAGGGACGGTGCGACAAGTTTGGGGATCGTGATTGGGTGAATGTCCGCCATCCCAGCCAGGAATTATAACTTAAGCCCTGTCAGTTCCCACTCCGTCTGCAGCATCGAAGAAGAGGCCGCGGGGGCGGCCAGTTGCGCTTCCATTGAATGCAGGTGCTGAAAAAGAAACGCCCGTCGACAAGTCCGACGGCCGCTGCAGCTTCTTCTCAATATGCTTTGGAGACGGCGATGAGTGGGCTTCTTGCCGCCCTTCAATCCTACAACCACCAATGAAGGTCACAAGTACTCCTGTTTTTCTCCATACAATGATGAGATTCATTATCATGCATGCTCTTTAAGGTAACGTATTTGACCACCTCCTGGGTTTTGACCACCTCGTGGGGGTAATCGTGACAACTTTTACTCTGGCAACTCGTAAAATCGTGCTTTTCTACGATTAGGCGTGCTCCTGCCCTGATCGGCGATGCCAGGGGGCTGTTTTGGGGAGGATAGGCATGCCGATTAGAACGCTTGCCACTGTAAATAACCTGGAAGCTGTTCTTCTGGGCATTGCCACTATCACTTAGGGTGTTCCTACGTATCCCAAGTCGATCTTGCACATCTATTTACCACCACTATTTATCTTTTCCTGCTCTTTCTGAGTCGCGTTTTTCGCGTCGGTAGCAAAACTTGCTATGATCCTTAGTGTTGATGAGCGTGATAAACGTGATGAACAGCTTCCCTTATTGCCGTGACCTCACGGCGTTGATCTCGCTACCGCCACTAAGCTAGTACCGTAGTTATATCAGAGGGAGAAGAAGGACGTCTAGTAGGTGATTCTATATAGCTATTAGCTAAATTATTCGAGCAAGTCCAAAAGCAAGCCTAAAAAGCAAAAAGCAAGTATAATTACAATTCAATATATTTGAGCTATTTACCCGATCTCGTAGTGGCTCGACCTCGTTATCGACCTCCTTCCTTTCTCTAGTAGGGATAGTCCCTGATTCGACTTAAGTCTCTTTCTCGGCTCCCACTTTACCTAAGTAGGCGCGGGTAATAGCCGTAGGTATCATAGAATCGGGTTCTCAAGAGGTAGAAGAGCTATTGAGAAGTAATATCTTTATCCCGTCGTTACCAAGGTTGTTTGTTGGGCTTGATTCTCCTAAATCAAGCTTGCTTTCCTCGCCACTACTATCTTTAGTGATTTCGGATCTTATAGAGCTCGAACCTGGTTGGGAGAAGACTAATGCTGCTCGTATAGTAATACTAGAGCTCGGAATGATAGACACTATAAGAATCATACTGAGCAAGGAGGAAAGGCTTGAACTAGTACTTACGGCTATCAAATCTAGCGATTTTCTTGTCTCTACTACCGCTTATCGATATAGTATTGCTTAAACGACTTTAAGAAGACGTTTAAATAGTGGTTTATCTATAAAGATTAAATACTTTAGCCAATAGCTTCTCACGGTTAAAGAGGAGCATACTCTCAAGGAGTATATTATGTATATATATAATTTAGGCCGTCCTCCAACTCTTGCTATAATTCACGGCTCTACGTAGGCGATTAGTAAAGGTAGAGAGGCTCGTAAAAGAGGTGTTTCAAGCTCCGAGGTTAATTTCGAGGTTGGCAAGAATTGGCCGCGTAGGTTTATCAAACGATATATAGACCTAGTTTACAAGCTCTCGTTAGCGTTGGAATCAAAGCGAGCTCTCTAAGGCACTCCTACTATTTACTATGCTTTTATACAAAAGATAAAAGAGACGGTAGAGTTATATAAGATCTTACCTAAGGATATCTAGAATATAGACGAAAAGGGTTGCGCCAAAGGAGGCACGATTGGGAAGGCTACCAAAGCAGTATTTAGTGCCAATAGTCGATAGACGACGATGACCTCTTCCGATAGGCGTTGGGTCTCTTTTATCGAGTTCGTCAGTGCTATAGGCGTCGCTAAAGGGCCATTTATCATTCACGACGGCTAGGGACAGTAGGTTTCGAGAAATCTTGCTATAGCTTGCCGCCGTTAGTTTAGTAAGGACGTTTAGGGCTACGTAGTCTCACTAAACGGCTGGTCCGATAACTATATTAGGCTCTAGTAGCTTGAAAAGGTGTTTCTACCCTTTATAACCAAGCGTCGTAAGGGCAAATATAGTTTGCTCGTCCTTAACGGCCACAAAAGTCACGACAACCTCGAGTTTTACAGAAAATGCGTCGAAAGCAATGTTATGGTGCTACTTCTTCCGCCTTATACGTCCCATATCCTTCAACCCTTGGATATGGGTTGCTTTAAGAGCGTACAGCAGTTTTATAGTGCAGAGATTCAACGCCGAGCATCATACGGTCTTGTCAAGATTGATAGTCATGAGGTTGTCGAGATTTACGCACAACTTCGACCAAAAGCACTATCGGAGAGCAACATTCGAGGAGGGTTCCGCGGTAGTGGCCTTTGGCCTATTAATCCTATAGCCATCTCTTTTCGATTTACTAAACTAAGAAAAGCTCTTGGGGACAACGCCGTCAAGGAGCTACAAACCAACCTTACTAGTGCTAGAGAAGATAAGTTAGTGGCTTAAATACTGAATGCGGATAAACAACTTGCTATTCATGAGACTCCTATCGAGGTGGCGCTAAACGTCGAGACAGTATTAAACCTATAAACAACACCAGGAATCGATTCGCTCTTTCGTCCTATCTCGCCGCCGCCGACGTAGGTAAGACGTACGTTTTGTACACTAATGGAAGAGATAGTAAATAAGAGAGACCCTAATAAGCGTAAATACCTTACTTAACTTGCCGAGCGAGCCTTTCAGGTTGAGCAAACCAGGAAAACCATGTTACTTCACACTTCGAGAGCCTTCTTTAAGGCTAATATCGATTCGAAAAGAGCTTCTAAACGTAAGCTTCAAGGTCACTTTAGTAGTGGGCGGGTAATCGACGAAGAGGCTTTTAAAGAGGAGGAAAAACAATAAAAAAAGAGAGAAGAGTATCTACGTCTATATAGAGAGTATATTATGATTAAGAAGAGGCTCGCCGACGCTAGGAAGGTGTTGAAGGAGGAGACCTATAAAGACAACCGCATTCAACTACTTAGGGTGAAGAGCCTCATGATCGAGCTTGACACTTTTCGCCTTCACTACCCTAAGTTCACCCCTAAAAGCAAGCGACAGCAAGATAAAGAGATCATAATATACGACGGTAACGAGAATACACTAGAAACACCTTTACAGGACTCGCCGTCGAGTGCTATCACTACGGAGCCTCGTCAGGTAAAGAGAACCCGCAAGGCTATAGTATCAACACCAAGCCCATCGACGGCAGCGAGGTCTATTATACCTTTACAACCTTTACTAAACGGTCGAGGACAGCCTCAACTACGGCTTTCTCAGTCGTCAAGTCTCTCTCAAGAGGTCTTTCCTGTGCCTACCAACACGCAAGTTACTACCGATTATGCGAGTCAGTTATCAACTCAGTGGCAGTACAGTCCCATGATGCCACCACAGGTACCTTCTCATACTAGCTACAGGCAAATGGTACCTGCGTCGCCATCCTGGGACTGCGCCGTGGACGAGAATGACTGGGATTTACTTGGTTTACCATATAATTAAGAAGTGGTAGTGTGCGTAAAAAGTGTCACGATTACCCCCACGAGGTGGTCAAAACCCAGGAGGTGGTCAAATACGTTACAATTTTCGTCATTGTCCTTGTCAGTATCCTCTCCGGCAGCCCAGACAGGACCCTGTGATATGATGTAGTTCAGGGCAATGCTGCAGACAAAGAAAGTTCTCCGTAAAACGATACGAGTCTCGGCGGCTGCGGCTTCTGCAGGTGCAGGTCAAGCCTGGAGCAATTCACTTGCCCTGCGCATGAACTCAAAAAGAATACACCTGATCACTCGTGCCTCAGATTTTTAATTTCAACCGCCTAACCCAGTGAAGTAGCCCTGCTTGCTCCGCACTGCATGTCAAGGATGCTGATCCCGTCGCGCCGACGCCCGCACCAGCCCCGTCCGCGCCTTTCCTGCCCGCACGTGGGTATTCGAGACTTTTTTCGAAAGAATCATAATAATACAATTGTGACCGGGTGCTTACAACCTTCTCATACGAGCTTCTCCTGCACAATCCTCTGAGGGCTACGAGTCTCGAGAAGCACCTTGACACGACTTCTCTGCTCGAGCATCCGCCAGCGCATACCCGGTTCACCACCAGTTTCCCCGCCTGAGTGCGATGGCCCAGCCTGACAATCATGTCCATGGCCGCGATCATCCGCGTTCAGACTCGGAGACTGATGGTGATCATACCTTGGCTACCGAGGCTAGATCTGACTCTATAAGTTCGTTTTTGGCGAAACCTTCTATACAGTCTTTCAGAGATGCGGCCACCAGCGAGGAGACCCTCCGTGCGACTCGGACTCCTCCCGTCGATATCCCTACTCCGCAAGAGCATCATACACCTACACGAGACACTTCCGAGTCCTCCTCATACGTCAATCACTTCATGCGTAATCGAAACCCTGCCGTCAGTTTCAATGACGAGATCCAGTTGGATTCAGGCCAGCGCCAGAGTATCACCGATCCGCTGGAAAAGCCTTCCCGAGACCGAGGTCGTGCAATGGTGCTAGCAATGGCAAGGGAGAGGAAAGAGTCAAGGGCACACAGTGAATCGGAGAGGTCGTACTACGATCCAAAGACCGGCCGCCGCTTCCCGCAGTATTCCCACAGCCCGCCCAGAGAACAAGCACGCGTGGGTGAAGCCCGTTTCCCCTTGCTACAAACCACGGTGGACGCAATGGCGAGGGAGCACGAAACACATCCACCTCAGACAGAGTCTATGACCTCTGATTCCACAACGTATTCCAACGAGCAAGCCATCCTCTCGCCTCGATCCGACGACAATTACCTACAATCTCCTGTAGCATCACCTCTAACTCCTCCATTCTCAAGTCAAGCCCTTTCCTACGACGAACCAAAGTCCTTCCGACGCACAGCATCACAAAGATGGAGAGATGGCGAATCCAGTGCATCGCCTCAAGATTTCTTCTCGCGCGCAGGAAGTCTGCGCAATCGAAGCATGAAGGACATTGCGAGCCGGGCCTCACGTCGCGATACCTCCGGATCTGCAGCATCATCATATCTCCGCGCATTCTCCATGAGTAGTAGCACAAACAACGGTGACGCCGAGGCTGGACCCCTTGCATGTGACGCCGAAGGTCAAACCATTGGGGATGATTATGTGCTAGGCAAACAAATTGGCTACGGCGGGTTCAGCACCATCCGAGAGGTAACACAACTCCAGGAAGGCAAGCAAAGAAAGCTGGCTGTCAAGATTGTGCGCCGACAGATCGAGAAGAAGTCTGAACAGGAAAATGAACAAGCACAGGCAGAGTTCGAGCACGAAGTCGAGCTCTGGCGTTTCTTGAATCACCGCAACGTTCTCCCCTTGGAAGCCGTATACAAACTCGACGAAGCCACATTCTGCTTCATCCCTCTAAACACCGGCGGGACGCTTTTTGACCTAGTCCGCACCAATCGCAAGGGCGTTCCGCTCGACCTAGCAAAGAGCTACGCATATCAACTTGGATCAGCTCTCCGCTATCTGCACCTTGATGCTCGCGTTGTGCACCGAGACATCAAACTCGAAAACTGTTTGATTGACCAGGGCAGCGACGGACAACCTAGCCTCCTCCGTCTTTGCGACTTTGGCATGGCAGAATGGTTGTCCTCAGACAGCCTTTCTGGTCCTCCGAGCCCTGACTTCAATGATTCTGACCGCCCTCCACGCAAACCGTACGGTCCCGCCGACACTTCCACCTCGGCTTTTGCCGGCGGCAGTCTCGAGTACGCCGCCCCCGAGATTCTGAGGATCGCCGAGCGTGACAAGGACAACGTCACCCCAGAGCGGTCGATCGTGTCTCCGGCTGTTGATATCTGGGCCTACGGTGTCTGCGTGTACAGCATGATCGTCGGTTCCCGGCCCTTCCAGAACTCGTTCCAGCCGCGTGTTGTCATGGCGATTTTGGCGGGCGATTGGGACCGCGAGGTCCTGACCGAAAAAGGTGGTGACGATGTCCTCGAGCTCGTCCAAGGATGTTTGGACATGGACGATTCAGAGCGCTGGGACGTCACTCGAGTCATGGAAACCCCATGGTTGGAGGATCTCGCTGCGGCTGAAGATAACCACGATCAAGGTATACATGGCTGGCGATTGTGATATCTTGAGGCCACAGGCCGTGGCCAATTTTCTTTAATTCTCCACAGGCATACAGCGACGATACCATCGAATGCTTTTTGCTGTTTCTTTCAACGACATCACGACTCTCTGTTCTTCACTCTTGTTACGCATGCAAGGCGCTCTGTGGGAATTTGGTACTGGTTGAGGTGGGATGGAATGCTAGGCTGTATCAACATACCCAATATGTTACCACTCGTTGGCTGGCGGTCTCCAGGACATTGGCGATCATAGTCATATCTACTACTCAGCGGCCAAAGAGGCTGTAATGATAATCGAATGTGATACCAGGATGCTGGCGCATCCTAAAGTTTTCTCCAATTTGATTGAACAATATTCGTTTTGAAAAGAGGAAGATACGAATTGCTTTTCCTCTTGTCTACTTGCTTGCAGAGAGAACCTCCGCATTCATTCCTCGATGCATCTAACATTCGTCAACAGGGCTTGCCACATGGACACCTGTTATCCGCCTGAAACCGGAATTCGCTTGGCCCGATGGTCTAGAGTACCTCATACATTGTGCCAATGTCCACTCTCATCAGACTCTGCGTATGACAATTGTCGACTTTCAGGATCTTTTCCTGTATGGCAATGTCGGGTATCATCAATCCCTTCCGTATGCCATTACCCACTCTCATCAGTCCTTCCGTATTATGTTCTCGTGTGCTCGCTGATACAAAGGTTCTTCATCGCTCCAAACGTGAACAGGGCCCGAAGGCTCCGAAATAAAAGTACAGGTCGCAACTTCCTTTGCGTTGCTGGGTATCATCATTTTTCATCACAGTGTTATCATCAAAACAAGCAAACTCAGGAACAGCATCTGCGCTTGCAACGCTATTGACGGCGCAGCGCCGGAGCTGAATTGGGAATCGAAGGGGCTTCCACCACCACTGCCACCATCGCCGCTCTCGCCGCCGTTGCCCGAGGAACTCTGCGTTGACGTAGATGCATGCGATGACGATGTGGTAGTAGATGATTTTGAGGTGTGTGTCGTGGTCTTGGTGGAGGTAGAAGTCTGTAATGATGTCGCTGAAGAATTCAAGCGACTTGTGGAAATGGAAGTAGATAATGACTTGCTAGTGTTGGTATCGGTACTGCTGGTGGTTTCACTCGATGACGTTGTGGATGCACTACCAGCAGTGGTTTGTGAATTGGTTGAAGCAGTGCTGCTCGCCGTATTGCTTGCCGTGTTTGACGATGTAGCCATCGAAACTGTGGCTTGTGTTGAAGTCGATGTCGCGAATGTCATTGTGTCTGTGTATATCGTCTGTGATGTCGCCCCACTGCCCGCCGTACTCGTCGTTGCAGCAGAAGGTTGATCACAGAGAAAGGCGACGACGTTTCCAATGAATAACTGACCAATCAGACTGTCGGCGGGTGCCTCTTCACCATAGCACGCTCGTCGTACAATGATCTGCACCGTTTCCAGCGCAATCTCGCAGTTGACAGAACATGAACCCGTGCCACCAACCCCGGGGAAGTCGCTAACCTGACAGCTGTCGATGAGTGTGCCATAGGCTTTTGTGCACAGCGAAGGAAAGCCGGAAATGGGCTGGAGGTCGGAGAATGATATACTGGCAATTGAGACCTGTATGAGCCCGCTCAAGCTGATCGCAAGAGCAGTTTGACCTCGTAATCGTGGTCGCATGATCAGTAGGAGGGTTCGTTGTTCAGCTTCGTCGATAACGGTCGATTCTTTGGTTGTTTGGAGAGTAGAGGTTGTAGATTCAATGCCGAGCAAAATCTCTCTCGTCGTGCGTCCGTTGCGGTCCAGGTTCGTTTATTGGGTGAGGCAGAATTCTGGTCAGATTCCTTCACTCGGCCAGTCGGGGGAATCCACCAAAAGACAGACGATGCTCGGAGTATGTTACGCTGGTGCTAAAGCACACATCCCAACTATTCTTGGCTGCTCGTGGTCGCTCCTCACGCGTCGCCCTTCCAGGTGTATACAATGGGTTTCTGAGTTGGATAGTCTCCGCGTCGCCAACAGGATGGTCGCAACTCCGTATTTGATTGAAGACGTTCTTTCCCCTTGGCGCAATGTATTCACCTTTGCTCCAGCGCTAAGATCGACCACTGCAGTCGACTGGCAGCGGTGGAGTTGAACAATGTAGTGACCAGTCACCGGTTCACGTCGAGGATAGACTCGGCAACGGAAGGGAACCTTTCGACGTACGACGTCAGTCCGTGGTCGCCGAACGAGGGATAGACAACAGCTGCAATTCCGTTGTGGGAGATCTGGGAGTCTTGACAACAGATCTTCGTCGATCACAATCAAAAGATCCGCTGGTTGACGGACTGTTACAGGCGACTCTTCTGAAGCGGACCCCACAACCTTTTTGGTCTGAAACAGTAGCCTCCGCGCACAGATGAGGTACGTTGTTTGACTTGTACTTTGGTTCCTTTTTGTGATGTCAGATATCCATCTCTTTCCAAATTTATGCTTCTCTTGGGGTTGTCAGGCAGGCGCAGGCTGAAGTTAGCGGTCAGTGGTGGGCAGAGGATGAATAAGCTGCTCTCGCTTGTCGGTGTCTGAAGGCACCCGATTTACGCAAAGGAGGACTCTCAATTTCTCGCATATAATGCAGAGCAAAGAGAGAGGAACAGGAAAGGATAAGAGGCTGCTGGCTTGAGGCTCCTGTACTCCCTGGATGACCGTCATCACGAAGGCCTTTGGATGAGATGTATTCTCGCTTGCTGCTATGCATTGCGCAAGTCGCGTAGGGTTCTCATCATCACCTAAGCTGAGGTAGCCAAAGGCCGTTCATCGAGCCGCCATCATGGAAGTCGACGCGTATTCTGCGACACTTGAGCCCTGCATCAGGGTTGCTCAACACGAGGACCTGCGAACAATCATGGATTGCAATTCAACTGAAGCAGTCAGTGTATGATCAACAGGGGAGCACGATTAATGATTGGCAGACGGGGGATCAAGGGGCTACCCTGAAGCAACAGGCGCGAAAAGAGACACTAGCCATGCCCTGCCATGCCCACCAGGCGGCTGCCGCGGGGAATAAGCCGCATCTTAGATCCACCGAGTGTTTCCAGAAGAGTGCGCAATCGTTTGACCAAGAATACTCTCGACAATAAAATTTCAAATCCCAGCATAGTGAAGGCAGAGGGTGCATTGACCGCAAACTATTGCACGTTACCGGTCAGGAAGGAACTATCCAGGCATTTCAAATCATTGCGTGAGGATTATCTACTTGGTAGCTGCTTCATGTGTTGTATGGCACTCCATCCACCATAGGTAAGTCAATTGACATTACAGTCTTCATTGACTGGTCCATCATATCTTCGAGGCCATGGAATGGTCTTCCCGTCTACGGAACAAGAACTCCCCTGAATCTGACCTTTCCTTGGACCATATGGTCCAAAGCTTCATTGGCCTTGTCAAGAGGGAATTTCTCAATCATGACATTGACATCGTGGACCCTGGCAAACTCGATTGCCTCCTCGCTGTCGAGTGCGTGACCGCTGGGCCAGGCGACAATGCTCAATCCAAGTTGGATCATGGATGAGGTGTTGACCTCAACAGGAGCGGAGGCCGCCAGAATGAGCAGTTTGCCTAATGGACCCAAGCCTTGAAGCAGTGAAGGGATGAGTTTCTGGTTCGGCGCGGTAAAGATGACTGCAAATCGTCAGAATACAACACTGGTATGAACGGAGACCGAAGAGCTTGCGCCTGAGGGCACAGTCCTTCAAATAGGAGCAATCATACTGCAAGAAGCACCCCCCATCTTGGCCAGAGCTTCTCCGACGTCCTCCTTTGACCCATCGATATAGTCGTGGGCTCCCAGCTGGTGAGCAAAGTCCTTCTTGGAGTCGCTGCTCGAAATCGCAACTGTGCGGTAACCCATCTTGCTGGTGTATTGCAAGGCAAGATGACCAAGCCCGCCGAGACCCTGAACGGCCACGAGAGAGCCAGGGACAATACCCTGTTTCCTCAGAGCTGGACGGCTTCAGTCAGCCAGCTGATCGACGGTTGTGGTCGCATGCGACTTACAGTTGAAAACAGTGACCCCCGCGCAGAGCAGAGGGCAGAACGCAGCCGGATCGACATCTGCAGGCACTGAAACCACGGCTTCTGTTCGAAGAGTCACGTATTCGGCGTATCCTCCATCCCGTGTGACTCCGTTGACTGAAGAGGGAATCTTAGTACCATCGTGCAGAAAGTGGACGTCGAACCATTGACTTACTCTGCTCGTTATCGCACATCTGGAACAGCCCGCGTTGACATGTTTTGCAGGTACCTATCAACCATAGAGTCAGGGTGGGTGTCCAGTTAAACTGAGTAAAAGTGACGTTGCCTCACCATCATGACCACCGTGCCAGGGAGCTCCAACTCGGTCTCCAACCTTCCATCGCTTCTCGTTGTCCGGAACCGCAGCGACTTCGCCAATCACTTCATGTCCAGGTGTAATCGGGAAGCCATTTCCGAAGAGACCTTGTTGAACAGCAGCGTCGGAATGGCAGACACCACAAGCGAGCACCTTGACGAGGACCTTTGCAGCAAGGACATCAGCATAAAGTTCTCATTCAGGAGCGTTCCAGAGCAAACGTACTTCTCCATCCTTAGGCAGTTCAAGCTTGACCTGCTTGAAAGTGAGAGGCGCGCCTTTGGACTCAAAGACGCCGGCCTTGTATTCCTTGGGGAGTTCTGGTGCCATGTTGAATTGTGAGAGCAGATATATGGAGTATTACTGTAAGGTAAGGTTTACAACAGGAATATCCTAAGGTTTGGGTCTACGATTACGAGAGTAAAGTATATTTATATATATTCAAGTGCGATGTCATTATGTACGTGGGCTGCGATCGATCGTGATGATGTCAAACCCTTATCATTCTGCTCTGCATTGACACCACTAAGTACCTAGGTAGGAAGTTACCGGGATTTCCGATTTGGCAATGTTTTCAGTCTTTCTCCATGCTTCCCGGACCACTGCCAGGGCCTAGAAGCTTGTACTCTCCTTTGTTTCCTTATTTGCGACAACGCTCAAGGCTGTGGGAGATGTGTATGGACGATGAGAGTATGGGGGCCGTGTTTTCTCTCCACAGGCCAAGGCTTGAGGTTGCAGGATGATTACTCATTCATCTAACAAGCCTAGGGAGCCCCGAAAAAGGCATTTTCACTCGCTCGTCTCCGGCGCTGACATATGGGAGCCGGATCTACAGGTGAGATGACTGGTCCATTTATCTCCGGCTTTTGGGCTGGCGCTGGCTTTAAGGATTTTCCTCTTTGGGCGGCCAAGATACCGATGAGACGGTTTAAACAGATTCAAGTCCATCATGTCACAGACAAATCTGGACTTCATACTTCGACAGTGCCCGCTCTAAGGACAAAAGGCCCAAATCTGGGCATTGAGATCGGCAGCCTTCACAGCGCGAACGCACTCACTCTAGAACGATACAAGCGAAGGGCTCTGCAAAGATATCAAGGGCTACGTCCATGTTGATCCTGATGGGTTTGTTGATATCAGACCAGTGCAGCTCTCTTGGAGTCGACTCGACAGCAAATCGATCTTACATGGTCGTCCTCATGGGATCCTCTGGTCACACAGCGCTGGTCAGTTTCCTCCTTCATGCAATATCGTGTTGTCTCATCAATCCCCCTCCATCGATGTGTACTCTACCCAGTCCCATTAGTCTCCTCGATCCCGGCCTTCGCCGGAATCCGCTGTTGTCCCTCATCCACCATACCCTCGCACCCAGTCAGGCTACCGGCCGTCTTCTCGACCGTGCCCAAGATACTTGATTGCGCAGGCTCGCCTGACGACTGGGCTTTGGCGTCTTTCATTTCTTGCACGGCCTCGGACTTGGTTTGCTCGCCGGTCTCGTAGCCTAGGGCTGAGGAGATGGCGCCTTGGACGTACTATTCCATACGTTAGATCATGCATACTAGAGTGGCGGCCAGCACGGTGATTCATGGCTGTGGTGATGGGCTTACCTTGGCGTGGCCGCCTAGCATCGAGGCCTGAGACTCTGAGGATTGTTCTGATGACATTGTATGTTTGTTTTCGGTGATTGATGGGCTTTATGAAAGATAGAAGGTGTGGTTGTGATTTGAGCAAACGGGTAAATGAGATTGCAGACTATCTGAAGGGCATGGTTGCCGATGACTGCATTGCGGCGGTGATGTCATGGAGTTTTGGGCTTCCGTTATCGTCGCTCTTATCGGATTAGATGCGGACTAGATGTCCGTGGGAGATTAGATCGGAAAGGGGATATTGTCTGACCCGGGGAGTTGCTTCGAGATCAATTTCAATTTGCAACAACAGATCATCTTGACACTAACTAGCTGAGTCACTGTGATAGAGCTGACGGTCTCCTGAGCATCGACGACTCCTCCTCGACGGTATGTCTAATGCATACCCATCGATAAGGAACATCTAGTGCATTGGCGGCCGGTGAGCTTCGTGTGTCAGACAGGATGTTTGCAAGTTGCGAGATCGGTCCCAATAAGCCGAGGTTGAGTACCGGAAGCAGAAGCCACATGGGTGTATAATTTCTTACGATCCCTAACGCCAGCGAGCTTTGGAAGCACTCTCTTCGTCACTTATCAGGATTGTGTTGCTTGAGGTCCACGCGACAGACAAACAATCCTGCTCGAGAACAGAAAAAACCAGCCAAAAAGGCTCTCTCGTCACGTTGCTCAATGTTTTTCAAACAATAACACAATGAGCACCCAGTTTGAGCCTTTGCCCGGCGATAGGCCCATCTCTTTCAACCGGTTGATGGCTCTTAAACAAAATGGGGACGACACGTTCGAGTCTCTGACCGGGGCATGGCCACCGGGGCCTATGAAGAGAGCATTTGGCGGGCATGTCTATGCCCAAGCTATGTACGCGGCTAGCAAAACTGTCGCAAAAGGGTTTGTGGTTCATGTGCGTCGAGAAAGACTCTCTCCCCATGCCCATGTCGAGTCTCTGATTGTCTTCACAGCAAATGACGGGCTATTTTATACTGCCCGGGGCTATTGATGTTCCGTTTGAATATCGCGTGCGGAGGGTTCGAGACGGTGGCATATACTGTCTCAGGGCGGTCGATGTCTTTCAACAATCTCATGCCGCGGCAGATGGGAGGACACCTTGCTTCACTGCTACCATGTCGTTCAAGCGGTCTGAAAGGGGTAACAGGAAATGGCAGCCCTGGGAGTATCAGAATGTGCCCAAGGAGCATATCAAGACCGAGTACGGCCGTGTTCTGGACGGGCTGAATCCTCAGGATCATATCCTGGCTCCTGCAAGTGATGCCTTGTGGTGGATAGACTCAGACTATATGAAGCGCGTGACGCCTATCTTTCCGGGCGTGGAGACGCGGAAAGTCGATATGACAAAATACAATGGCCAGGTCGAATTGGGACGAGGTATAGAGGGAGAAGCGATTTCGAAATACCGACAATTGCTCTTTTATCGGCTTTATCAGGATGAAGAGGGTGATGGCGATGTGGATCTGAATCTACATGCTGCCGCACATCTTTACACGTCGGACAGAAACTCTTTGTTTCTGATCCAGCGGGCGCTCGGCTATGAAAAGGTGGTGTGTTCCCTGGCTTCTCTATCGCATACGGTGATCTTCCATGGATTTGCGGAGGATCTGTGTATGATCGGAGAGAATGGTAAGTCCAAGTGGTTCGTGCAGGAGTCATGGACGAGCCATGGTGGAGAAAATCGAGGGACACATCATAGTCTGCTGTGGGATTGTGGAAAAGGGAAGGTCATTGCCACAACGATACAGGATGGAATGATCAGGGTGCCGAAGGAATCTGCTGACAAGATCGCGATGGGCAAGGAGGACAGCGGCAAGGCAAGCAAGCTGTGACAATGGCCGTTTTCCTTCGATCAATCACTTCAGAGATGCCCCTCAACGGTGGCCGAACGGGTGACGAACAAACATGCCGTTGCCTTGTGCAGTCTTCAGCAAACGACCGCAATGGTGCAAAAGACGGACGTTGTCGCCGCTCTGCATGGCATAGTGTCAACCACACCAAACCCGCAAAGAGCCTCAAAGTCGTCGATTCCCTCAAGAGATAGAATGTCCAAAGATGCTATCATGTCCAACAACTCTGACGAGATGTCCGAGATCGCTAAAGAGCTCTTCATCCTCCCGGGCGAAGATGGACCGCAGCAAGAAACCGAGCAGGAGTTCCGGATCTCGCCTCCAGAGGATCAAGCCCTCCCGGAGTTCAAATTCGAAGACTACGTGAACTTCCCGCCCACCCTTATGCGCAATCCTCCGCGTAACGCGAACACCATATTCTGTCATTGCAGCTTTGGGGCCTCCTTGGTCAGCAATGGAAGTGGAGTCTTTGTCACCTATCGCATGAGAAACGGCGACCTGAAGTACATCACCAACTTTCTCTCTCAGTCCGTCGGGCCTGACCCGTCGTTCTGTCGAGATCAACGGTTTTGGAAAGCCCCGGCACAAACGCAATACGAGCCTCACTTGGTCGAAGTCGTCAGCTACAGCATCTCTGGAGCCATCATGCGAGATACGAAAGTATCGTACTGTGCCCTCCCTAATACTGGGGAGGACGGACTCGAAGGCAACAAAGAGGAGGGAAGGACTGGGTACGATATAGTGCCTGTCTGTCTGTTTGGCAATATTCGCTTCCTGAGGGGAACAGGCCAGCATATGCTGCTTGAGACACGTTGGTTGATATCGTGTAAACTGTGTGACAAGTGGTATGAAGTCAATGTGTATCGATGAAATGTGCTGGGAGTGCAATAGTGTCCACGGTTAGAGGCAGTCGTACTAGTATGGCATATAGACTCCTAGCTAGGACATCAAAGCATGGTAGTGCTGTAGACAAAAAAGGGAATCAAGTCTTGATAAGTTGATAAACGGAGGAAGTGTCAAACTCTCTTGGGTGCTAACCTCGAGCCCCCAGAATCATAGAAGCGGAGTTTGCCGATAAGTGCATTTCTTCTAAAGTGGTAAAGATAAACCGGTCGGCGTCCTTTTGTCAATCTACTGTCTCCATACCACACTTACGGGTCGAACAGCGAGGGTTGCGCATCTTGACGATTTCGATATATCAACAAAAGGGTAAGGAGTACCGGATTAAGCGAGAGGTATTACCAGGTACAGCGTGACTGAGAACCAATCATTTTCATATGAATATGTTTTGCGCCTGAAAGAGACAAATCACAAGGTCAAGGGCAGCATGGGTATCGTGATCAGGCCCATCGAGGCCGCAGACATACCTTCGGTAGTCGAATGTATTCAACTCGCCTTCGCAGATGATCCGTATCATCAATGGGCTTTCGATACCCGACCAGGCAAATTCAACAAGGAGCGCAACTTTGCTAGTCTGAAAGCAAAATGTGAATGGTATTTAGCCGTGAAGACGATTCGTCGACTTCTCGATTAACAGGTGAATAGGGGTGTGCAGAACGCACTGTTCTACGTGGCAAAGGACACCGACGACAGGGACGGCAAGGTGCTCGGCGTGAGCATGTGGATGAAGCCAAGGAGTGCCACCGAGAAACAAACCTGGAACGAATGGCTTGACGGGTACATCCTGTGGTTCAAGCAGGGTTGGAACTTGGTCAGATTTCAGGGCCGCGGCGGACTGAACACCAAGAGATACTGGATCTGGAAGCACGAGCAGGCCATTGCACAATCGGACATCTGGACTGATCCGGAGGGATACTACTTTTGCAACATCGTTACAGTCAGGCCGGGCATTCAGGGTAAAGGCATCGGTCGGCAACTTTTCGAGATCGTGACGAGCAAGGCGGATGAGGAGGGGCGGAAGTGTTATCTGGAGAGTTCCAAGGAGACGCCGAATATTGCGATTTACGAGAAGATGGGGTTCAAGCTCGTTAGGAATATGGTCTGTGAGGAAGGTGGTGATAAGTGCGATTTGTTTTGCATGATTAGGGAGCCACGGCCCAAGCCCTGAGAAGAAGCTCTCGCTGAAGGTGGCTGGAGTCATGCTACCTTTACTCATTGCGCGGAGTTGATGGACGTTCCGGTCTGAGATTTCATATATTACGCTGTGCTCCTGCCAGCCAGCAGCCAGACATGCTTGATAAAAAGAAGACAACGACTGCTCTGAGCCGTGCTGTTCTAGGTTATCTTGACTATCGCTCATCCATTCAACCCTACCCCCTACTCCACTGGTCTTCATGACCGGCGACATCATGTGAAAGCGTTCCCGGCTGGTCCACTACACAACCTCGCACTTCGGGCTAAAGTCCGGCCCAGTCCCATTCGCCATGTAAATCACACTGCCTGGTGCAGGAAGCACGCCCGGATTGGCGGTCGTGCACGCCAACAAGGCCGGATCATATATTGGCGGCGTCAAACCCACCGACTCCATATCTGGGAAGTTCGGCTTCTGGCTCTCCAGCGCATCAAAGTCGATCATGTCGTAGAAATTGTTCGCATTGGCATCGCGGCATGACAGCGCAGGCAGGTTGTACTTGTGTTCCAGCAGAGACAGCACCGACGTCTGTTCGTGCACGACGTGGCTTATGTAATCTTTCTTCGCGTAGGGAGATACCATGATCAGGGGGACACGGAAGCCGGTCTTGCGATATTGGCTGTATTGGTAGTATCCCTTGGCGAGAGATGCCGCCGGGATTACAGGCAAGACGTCATCGGGCGCGATGGCTGGAACGGGGGGAACGTGATCATAGAACCCTCCATGTTCATCGAAGTTGATGATCAAGAGGGTCTTGTTCCATTTAGGACCGGTCATGAGGGATTCAACGACATCGTATACGAGTTGGTCGCCGAGGGCAACGTTCTCGGGGCACTCCATTGATTGGCTGGAACCATTGTAGTCGAGGAAGCTGAAGGCTGGCAGGTTCCCTTGTGCGACGTCTGACATGAAGGTGTAGGGAAAGTCGCGGAATTTGCTTGTTGGGTAGCCACTGGTGATGTTTGGGAAGAGATCGAGAGTTGAAGTTCCGTTGCTAGATCATTATATGTTAGCGGCATATTCGGGCGAGAGGGACGAGGGAGCAGAAAGACTCACTTGTAGCTGATCCAGGAGACGTTATGGGCATCGAGGGTGTCGAATATGATACCGGTCGGCCAAGTCGCAGCAGCAACCTGGTCAGATTGTCCAGTTGCAATAACCCCACGTGACGAAGCGCCGAGGGCATACATGCGATTCGGCCAGGTCTGCCCGAGAAGGGAACAAAAGAACCGATCGTTCAAAGCGAATTGCTCGCCGAGGCTATGCATAGTGGGCAGATGTCTGGGAGTAAAGTAGCCGAGAGATTGTGGCTTGTCTTGTTCTCCTCCGATGGCGAATCCATCCATGCTTCCATTGTTGAACTGCTGGTGTGACGACTGCCAGTTCTGAGACGGAGTGTTGTTGACGCCGCCGCACGAGTTGGGCATTTCATAAAGCAGCTGGACCGACCCGTTGTTGTACTTCTGAGGCACCAGCGTGATGGGCTCGCCCGTGGAGGGATCGAGAGGATATCCATCCTGGCCAGTCCGGTTCAGCAGGCCGTAGACGTTGTCCCACGAGTGGTTCTCCATCATGAGCCAAACAATGTGCTCGATGCCGGGGATGCTGTCTTGCCCTGCGGGTTTGTCTGGGTAGGGGATCGACCCAGGGAACCGTAATTGAGCTGGAGTCTTGCCTAAGGCTCCGAGCGCGGCGAACATGTGGTTGTCCATGGGGCCACACACGGTCTCGTACTCGATACCCCAAGCCACACCGGCGAGGGCAGCGAGAGACACCACCGCACGCTGGAGGGTATGCATGGTTGGAAATTGATGCACTGAGGCAGATACCGAGGCGTTGCGCTGGTACTCTTTGGTGCTACGGACGGTCTCTTCAACTCGCAACTCTGCAGCTGGATTCCCAAGTAGTGTCCTGGTCAAAAGGCAATCGTCGTTACTGATGAGGCACTCATCTCATTTTTATACCTCGACCAACGCCCAATGCCCACGTGCGCTCGTAAGAAAATTTCGAGAAGGGCAGCATCTGGTGCTCCATGTATGGATCCCGTTCCTGCGCTATGAGCTGCACTCGACAGCTGCACTCGACAGCTGCATAGCTAGCTGTTAGCTAGCATTGTAAGCATGCTGTTCTTCATGTGAGCAACCCAATGGCGCCCAGCAGCCAAGAAACGTGAGGCTTTCAAGGTCCTCAAGAGCCATGTGCGCAACTTTCCGGAGAGTGACCGGCGACCATAACACGGTTGGTTTCCTGAAAGTTGAAAGTTGAGGGACCTTTCTGCGACTAAAGCATGGATACGAGGGCAAGGCTCAATGCCGATCTCAGAAAGGAACCATGTGTCGACGAATAGGGCAGGTCAATGGCGGGTGAGGTTGCAGCCGTTGCCACAGTTCATTGACTAGCACAGTACCTAAGTAGGCACTTGTAAGTAAGCTTCGAGAAAAGAAGAATGTTATGGCCGCCATATCCGGACTTTATATAAAAGGTACCTGCATCGTGGCTTCTTGCCCAATACTTTGATTCGACGCTATGCACGTGCCCAGCCGTTGAAACACGTGCATAACCGTTGAAGAATTCTATAGCAAATGCATTCATGCCTATAGGCTTCGCGTTCCCGACTAAATACTGTACTACTGTAGTGCTGATATCCACCCATGGTACCCTGCATATCGAAGCGGGAACGTTTCCTGCCACAAAGAATGCCTTATGCGAGCACGACCGACATTGCGGATACAATACACATATTCGCAACAGCTCCGAGGCCGGCATCAATACCGTTTACCATATCCTAAGCGAGCTTCTGCTACCACGGACACCTGTGTGACACCTCAAGACTCATTGGAAGAGGTCCAATTTCAAATATCACTTCGTCCTCACCCACCTAGTACCAAGTCATAGACATATTCACAACTCCAATCCACCTTGGACTTCTCCTTGCGTAACTTCGCATTTTTCAGTCTGAAGGGTGACATCGAACGCTTGATACGCACCCTTAGAAATTTCATACTTCTCATCCAGCCAGGGAATCTTTCCCATGGTAATAATAAAGTTCGACTCCATTCGTGTCCGGACCGGTTCGCTGTACTCGTTGTGTACGGCTTTATCATACTCGACGACAGGCTTACCGAGCTTTTGACGAGTACGACAGATAATAATGCGCCTTAGGAGAGGACACTGCCAAATCACAGAACCACTCTGGAAAGGGTCATTGGAAAAGGTGGTCAGTAATACAATATGTGTAAGATGTGAGCCTAGGGATAAAGCTGGTACGCTTAGATGGAGTGCAGCCTTTGGCGAATGTGCACAATCAAGGAGGAATATTCGTCAAATATGTGTTTCAATCTACGAGTTTGGTTGAGTATCTAGCTACTCGGAACCGGTGTATGGGTATTTGAAAGCAGACTGCTCCGTTCCACCTTCGTTCCTCTTAATACGTGTATGTTCGTAATCTTCCCGGCCCGTCGTGCCATGTCGTGTCTTTATGTTAATCCATACCAGCTTCCGCACATCTTACTACCCAGTGTCACTCCTCGATTTCGGCAAAGGCACTTCGCCATGTGCCGCCTTTTCCACAATGACACTGTCCTCAAGATCCTCATCTTCCAGCCCCTCATCCGTCATCCTGACTTCGTCGTTTTCGTCTTTGTACGCATAACTACCGCCGTATCTGTCCCTTTCCCGCTCCTTTGCTTTGACCTCCTCGGTGTTGTAATCGGGCTTCTCCCACTCGTCGCCCACCTCTCCGTACGTGATGCCGCGATCCTTGCCTAAAAAAGTCGGCCCGTCACTGGCATGATACCAGCCTTGATCAACCCACGCTGTCACACATTCCTTGGCCTGCTCGCCGAGGGCGTAAAATCCAGGGTTCTCCCTCGGAATGAACATGGAAGTATGCGCCGTCGTCTCGTCCACGGCTTTGTCATTGATCGTCTTGATCCATTTAAATCCATCGCCAGCCTCGATCGCTTTGGTTCCTTTGCCGTCCTTAGTGACAGTGACCGGCAGATTGCAGAATGTCCGTTCACTCCCAGCCACACTGGCCGTAATGCCATACCCTTCTCGCGCACCCCGTCCCAAATTGGAGTACAGGTTCGCACAGCCGCCACCACGCTCCTTGAAAGCTTGCTCGACACCCTCGACCCTCTTGCGTAGGTACTCGGGCTTGAAAAGCTCTCCCACGAACAGCAAGTGGTCACTGGCCCATTGCCAGCCAGCAGTAAGCTTTTCGCGTTGCGAGTAGAGCGCTGCTGCACCGCCGGCGACAACCGCGCCGGCAGCACCTGCAAACATGGCATATTTGCCCCACGATTGCCATTTGGGCGTTGCTGCTGCATCTGCTGTGGCGGAGGTCGGCGCAGGAAGGGCAGCAACAGGCTTGGACTTGGAGGACGAGGCTATATTTGGTTCTGATTTCGAACCCCAGCCAAATATGGATGCAACTTCGGTGTAGGTATTGTAGGCGTTGGCCACGACTTTATGACCTCCCTCTAGCCCGTGGGCGACCATACCAGGCGCAAGCCCAAGATAGGGTGTGTCGAAGGCTAGTATTCCCTGAATGTGTGGGAACATGAAGCCGGTGGGGTGGGAGCTATCATTTTGCTCGGACGGGGTAGGATGAGACGTAGAGGTTGTTGAGTTCAGGGTTGTGTTCGAGGGGAAACTCGGCGTGCTGACATTCTGGCGTGAGGCCGTGCTGGGAATTGGTTGATCACTGGAGAGTTGTATATATGTCTCTGCCGCTACAATGCCGCCCATAGAATGACCGAGCAGCATGACATGGATCGATGGGTCGATTGTTGGCGAGGGAGTAGAGCGAGCGACCTCCAGGTCGATGACTTTGTTCTGTAGCCTATAGATCCCGTCCCGTCAGTGTGTCTTTCAATATGTGGCTGTCCTGATTGTTACCATTCTTTGAATCGTGCCACGCAGTCCTTCAAGTCGCCTCGGGTCTCAAACCTGGGATAGGTCAAGGCGATAACGTCGATGTTGGGAAGCGCATGGCTGACCAATGCGCGGAGGTGCTCGGGAAAGGTAGCAAAGGTGTCATCACCACCCTAAAAGAGGATCGTCAGCACCAAGCCATGAGAGATGGAGGGCTGCGCGCAAACAGGTTGTCACAATTATCACAAGCTAACAAGAGGACGTACCTTGAATCCGTGGATGAATACAAGAAGTAATGTCTTGCGCATCCTTGCAGGGTAAGTGGTCCAAGTGATGCTGCATCATTCGGTGCGGGCAATCATGTATAGTTGATCATCTTTGTCACAGACCTCGAGGCGGGGAGCTGTGATTCTGTTTGTTGACTTCACTTCACTTTGAAGTGGCCGGCAGTCCAAGTTCTGGTCTCAAATCTCAGAATACTAGACATGACGTCTACCTGGTAGCGGCCGACGACTCAGTAGGTCACGTGATGAACAGGAAAGCGCATCACCATAGGTCGCTTTCATGGACAAATCAATGTCTGAATCGCAACAGCGTACAATTCTGTCACAGCCTGATAGTTATAACATCGTAGTAGGTATTCTGATGCTGGGTGACCGTATGAGGTAATATGATAACTACTGACCTGGTGGGATCGAGGATGACTGCAATGATATGGGGGACAAGTTTATTTTGCTAACTTCTTGCCTCTTGTCTAGACCAGTCTAACAGGGTAACCCGGCCAGAGTATGGTTGAATCATCTACCTGTACATGTGCCTTATCCTCTTTTGAAACGGATGGTATGCCAGCACCCGATATGTTGCCATGTTTGATGTCCGTCCTACCCAGCCGCTGAATTCCTAGATATGCATCGCTAATAAACTTCAAGTGTAATCCCGCCCAGCGCTATGCATAAACCCTTCAATTTTGTGGACAAGTGTTGAAAAGAAGAAATGTCAAAGGAACTTGAACGCTCTGACTTAGAACGGGTATTGCTGATGAGTAAAAGGGGTAGAATTGCTCCGGTGCCATCCATCAGGTTGCATAAAAGGAAGAGGTCCCGTGTGACGTTCAGAAATAGTCTTGCTCAAGGGTTGATAATGAATCTGATCGTATGGAACATTTCTGACAGGCGCTTGGAGGGTAGTAGAAGGCGGTGGAATCAACAACGTGTTGACATGCCGTACAGGGCGATAGGGCGACGTCCGATGAGTTAAAAAGTATGAAGGGGAAAGTCCCGGGAGTGTAGGTGTGGAGGCATTGAAGCCATTCGACGGCGACGTATGAGCTGAAGGATAGTTTGATGCCGACCTGGAAGCGTCACCGAGGTTGGGTATCGGGGTTTGAAATAGATTCTGAGGAATCGCCGAGATGGGAGTCACAGGATGGGAGTAGGCAGCTGATGTGTTTGGATAGACGCTTGCCATTGCTCGATTCACCGGCATTGACAAAGGAGCCAGTTGAGGTAGGGCGAGCTGAGTAGGAGGGAGTCCAGATGACGAATGAACTCTTGAAATATCCAGCCGCGGGATATCCAGTGACGTTGGAGTCAATCTGGCATCCGCAAAGTTGCTGTTGTTCTGGACTGAAGGAATTCTGAGACTGTTCGGGAGGTATTGGTGCGAATTGGTAGCGTTCAAGGCTGCTCCTTGCATCGGAACAGGATACTGCTGCTGCTGCCTTTTCGCAGGTGGAATATCCGCTGAGAGGTCCGCACTTCTCTTTCGTGGTTCAGAGTGGTTATTTGATACGTATGGTTGTTGCCTTAAGGGCGAATTTGGTAGTTGCAATGCGGAAGGCAGTGGCTGTGGTAGGGTCGGATATTCACTGTGTGATGAGGCCGACCTGGTAAAGGGTGTGGCGGCGTGACGAGGTGATGGTGGGGAGGGTAATTTGTGAGAGAAGCTCTGCGATGTTGGTGTGACCGGAGCCGTTCCTTTGCCCTCACGCACCGAAGGCAGTTGTGAAGCTTTGTCATAGAACGCGCCAAACCTGCCCAGTTTGGTCTTCCACTCATTCCACTCTTCGGCCGAGGCATACAACTCGTATCGCATGTTGCTGAGGAATTCGACTTCCATGATATGGATTTCGGTAACAGAAATGCCAGAAACCTCTGCCCAGGTCTTGTTGGTATATGTATTGTCGTCCAGAAATTTGTTGCCCAGCATCAAAGCAATCGTCAGGAGTCTAAACTCGCTCCCTCGCTTGCCGCTGACTGTTGGGTTGAATTTCTTAAGCCGGTAAATGAACATCAATGCCAGCAAAACGACATTCTTGCCAACTTGGGTGGTGCTGATGATTGTGGTCACCCACTTCCTGAAACCAATCGTCGGAGTAGCATCGGAGAGCAGGCCTTTGTCTGTCGGCTTGTCAATTGGTAAATTTTCTGCATATTGTAACGTGTCTGCAGTCTCGAACCAGAATAGAGAGGTGATTTCAGCGGTGAACTCTGCTAGACTGCCCTTGCTCTTGTTGACTGATTCTGGAATCTGCAGATGTGGTGCAATAGAAGTGACGTTGTTTTGCTCCGCGGCCTGGCGGTTGTAAAGGCTGGACTCAGAAATAGGCATCGACGTGTAAGAACTGCCATTCGAGGTTGTGCTCGACTCTCGGTATTGCTGAGAGGTACCAGGTCCAGCCCAGGGCAGATCTCGGTCTTGTTGGGAGAGGTCGCTCACGGAGCTTGCGTAGCTGCTTCCTAGATTGCCCCAGTTCATGTTCTTCGATCCAGGTGGCGTAGGTAAGCCACTGGTGAAGTAATTATCAGTCTTGTCCCAGCTCTTGGATCCATGTACCGAAGGATGGTCGTAGGCTTGCCTTGAGGAGGATCTCGACCAATCCAGGCTCTCAGCACGGTGCTGAACGGCAGACATGGACGACATGAGACGGGGACTGTTCGGTACGGAGAAGGTCGACAAAGGTTTTGACGATCAGGTATTATTCATCGATGGCAGCGACGTTGTCGGCATGAACTTGTCGACGGGAGTGAAGGATCGATACAAGGTGTGGCGATGTGTTCGATGAGGACAGATGGTGAGGCTCGATAGGCGGTGCTAACAACAGAAAACATCGCAGACAAGTAAGGATCAGAAAAGGGATTCAACGAGTAAAGAGGATGGTAGTTGATGTTTGGGAGGGTTTGGAATGAAGACAATATTGATGAAGGGTTGGTGGACCCTGTGGTATGTTTTTCGGTAGCAGTCGACCTTCACCACCAACGCCTCCTCAAACAGAGACTGTGCGAGCACCAACCCAATCAAGTGAGGTATGCTGGAGCAAGTGAGGTCCCAGATATGACAAGAATATGATTAATGGTTAATACGCGGTCAGCCGAACAGCAAGCCAGGGTAGACTTTGGTGGCTGCACTGGATAGTTTGAACTGATCGACCTGTATTTGCATCAATACTCACACGGCCTTGTCTTGGATCCAAAGGCGGTTCGAGGCTCGGCCTCTTTGATGTCAGGGCCCCAGCCTGGGCAAGTGATAAGCCGATGCCCGATGCAGGGAGACGACACAAAAAGAAGGAAGCAGTCAGTCAGTCAAAAAAAAGGGACAGGCAAACCGCAGAAAGGAAGCTACGACGACTGGGTTGCAACGCGCGGCCGGGCCAATGAAGACAAAGGGGGGCCAACGGGAACAGCAGGAAAGAAGGATGGAGCGACAGGACACACTGGCGTAATAATCATCTCGCAAAGTGGACTAAGACGGGATGGTGGAGGGAAAAGAGGGCATGGAATGTGATGGGGATGGATGGTTTTGGAAAGGAAAAAGAGGATTTGCTAGGATGCAGATGGATGGATGGATGGATGGATGGCGGACGGAAAGCGAAGAGGAGAGCAAAAAACACAAAAAGATCAGAGGCCAAACGGGGCTTGGGCACGGGAAACGGGGGCAGTTGGGAGGTTTGACGCGGCGACACCCAAGTCAGATGTGACGGTGATGAACGCGCCATGGTCACGACTGAATGCTGCTATGCGACGCGAGAGTCTAGGAAAAGCCATGGCCACTTCACTTGACTGAACCCGACAGGTTTTAGCCCGATGTGTGTGGTATCCAAAGGGTTGAGGGTCATGGTCATGGCTAGCTAGCTTCGTATGGGTATTTTTCTGGGCCCCGAAGCAGCATTAGTCAAGGGCAAAAACGCAGGAGCCTTTGGGAATATCCTAGTGAACCACTGACCAGAATCTCAGCTGTTTTTGACTCAGACCCATGACGCTTAGAGCATAGGTAGGGGGGCCAGTGGTTAATTCTGAACCACCAAGGCCAAAGATGCACGACGACGATGATGAGTGGAGTGAATCAGAAGATAGTGCCGCCCGGATGCTTTTCAAGGCCAAAGGCGCACGCGGTTTGCCGACGCCATCGTAATCCGCCAGACTCCGTACTACGGCGTATCATCGTCTAAGCCCGAGCACAGCACAGTCTTCGTAAAGAGTGGGTGCGGGAACAAGACATCCATGACCAAGTATACCTGGTAATTCGGGATATCTGGGTTTTTCCACCTGTGTCAACGACTTGGGCGCGTGCAGCAGTGCCAATGGACCCAGCCTATGAGACAGACTGGGGCCTGTCAAGGGCAAATTTTCCAATCTATCCCACGAAGGAATGCGCATAATATTGCGTATGTGTGGTGAAACTGTGCAATAATAATTACCAGTAGTCGGTGTCAGTTGTCTGCCGCCAATAAAGTCTCATCGTCACTGGTCAACGACGGCAAGAAGGGATACTGCAGCGCTAAGACGCGAAAGGATGACCTGAGGAGCGCACGGCCTGGTCTGGACAGACTTATGCTGCGTGCATCAGCCTCAAACTTGCGAAAGCGGAATGGTTTGAGCTTGCGAAGCCCTGCTGCTTGTCAGGGAGGCCACGACTGCAAGCGCATAATCGCTGTGGGTTGGCAACTTGATGGGTGTTTGATAAACCCTGCCGCCCTGTCAGTCTGCCAGGGAAGGAGAAATGCAAAGAGGCCGAACGCAGCCCGTCATACTTTGGGATCAGCAGTGTGGTTTTGATTTGGGGGGAAATGTAAGGTAGGTTGCAAAGGCCTGTTTTACTTGCCGAACTAGTTCGTGACCGCGTAAGGGCCAACGCCCGTCGGAGGAGCAAAGGGGGGACCGTAGTAGTACGGCAGCGATGTTGGAGGATCGTCCAGCGGTCATCCAGAGCAGGCAGGCCAATAATAATAGTGTTGACTCTATCTGGTTGTTCAGAGGCAAGCATCAACGCTATGTGGGTTAGAAGGGTACGAGTAAGGATGGCAATAAGCCGGACGACAATCTAGGAAATGTCCCCAAGGAGCACTGACTGACGCTTGTACAAGGAAGGAGGTCAGGCCTCACCAGAATGCAAGAATATGCGCGGTGTGGCCGACGGTGACAGTGGCCTTTTCCTGGTTGTTCTGTGGCGGTCTGACCAGAAGTGACAGGCACAAATTTTATGCCCGAATTCGTTGATTCTTACTGGTCTTTTGGGGGAGTTTGCTCGCCCAGAACCTAACCGATGTACAGGATCCGTAGCTGGCGCAGAGTCCCATCAAGCAATAATAATAATGCATCACCCGGGCCAGCCACATATCCCAAACGAAGCTGTGAGAGTTCGGATTTCAAAGTCTCAATGGTGGAGCATGACACAGTACAGTCCCGCGTCTGCAAAAGAGCAACGACATTATTTGTGGATAGTTTCAGTCATGCTTCTTGTCACGATCATCAAGAGAATTGATTGTTCGGACTGCAAACGATTTGCTCAGGATGACTTTGGCTCAAGCCGCACCTCGCTTGTCTAGAATGATACCTGCAAGTGGTTGGTTTCGCCCGTCCCACCAAAGACTTGAACGTACGAATAGCCGGGGCAGTGTCCGGTCGGGGATCGCTCAATAATTACTGTACGGAGCATACGGAGCAGTAGAGGATAAAATAACGATGATACAGAGGGCCGTCGCGAAGCTCGGATCAGATCATTGTTGAGCAAGAAAAAAGCTTTGAACCAGGCCTAACCGAAGGAGCGACATCTTTCCGCGTCTTACAGACGGACAAGGCAAGTCTGGCAAACGGGTGATTACTTCAGGGATACGGATGGAAATTGAGTGATGTTTTTGCCGTACGAACAAGGCCTGCACCACGTTAGGTAGGTCGAGGCTGTGGACCGTATAGCGGGGATCAAACATGAATAGACATGACTACAGGTTACGAATCATGCTGGCTGTGCGTCGCCGTAACGATGCACTCAGGCTGGGTCTCGGCGCTGCTGCTTACGGAGCCCGGCTAAGGAGTTGTGTATGATTGTCTCAACTGTGGCGGTAAAAGGAGCCGAAGGGGCGCAATGATGGCTTCCGAGTATACACAACTATCAAGATTCTAGAGAGCAATGTCTCATCCGTGCGCTTGTGCATGTCTGATGGCTCAAAATCTCAGGCCGGTGTACACATTTTTAGGTGGTGATGCATGACGGTTATGGACTCCGTATAGGCCGTCCGCAGGCAGCATTTGTGCCTGGTATTGTCCAATAGGAGCAGATGGGTATCGAGTAATATGCTGGCCAAGTGGCCGATTGACAGTTCGAGTCTCTGAATTTGTGGTTGGTGGTGTGAGGTGCTGCGACTTCCCTGTGTCGTTGTTTCCGTACGACTACTCCGTACCCTGGCAACTAACGTTATAATTCGGCGCCAGGATCTTTTGCGATTTTCATCCTTGCCTCAGAAAAAGACCCATTCCGAGAAGTGGCCCGGCATGGAACAGATTTTGGCGAGGCACCAAAGGCTAGCGATGCTACAGGAGATGTGAACTCAGAGGAAAAAGTTGACAGCAGCCGATCTAACCCTGGATTGAACATCGCAGCAACCCAATGAAACTTCTTTTAGGTGATTCATCCGGAAACTTCGCTAGGCCTGCACATCAATCTTTTTGCTTCAGGTCGAAGTACGGATCTCCGTAGTCGAACCACTTTGCGGATGTCTTTGGACAGGTCTCATTGCAGGCGCTTTTTAGGGGGATTTGCAGAAGTCAAAGTTCCAAGCGAGAGAGAGGTAGCATGATCGAATGAAGTAGTTGTTTAGGGTTAATTCCGAGCAAAAGAAACGCAGACATGCCGGTTTCTTGTCAGTCTTCGAATGCTCCCACCGCCATGGACAAATCAAGCCGAGCATGAATACGGTGTGCCCCACGACTCTCAAGTCACGCTTGCGCCCAGCATTGACCGGGTCCAGCACACAAGCGAGGTCAACCGGCACCTGGGGTCCGAAAGACCTGGCAGTTTCTGGGTTCCTTGACACACCTTGACACCTCAAAAGGCTGGCCAAAAAAGCCCAACCGGCAAGCCCTGGGAAAACTTTAACTGATGTCTCGTTTCGCAATTACACATGTGTCGGGGCAACACACGCCATGCAGTGATGATGTCTCGCGCCGACAGCCACAATCAAATTCTGGAATCATGTCCACATCGGTAAGGGAGATTCGTGAGCGATGATAGAATAACGGAGTTCAGACCATGGTTCCGCTTCCAGGAAGTACCGGATGCCATGGGGCGCGGCAACATCTTCATGAATTTGGACGACGATCAAGTCTATCAAAAAGAGGCTCGCTAAAGAAGCTGTCAGTGACCCCACCGGCCGAAGCTTGCGAGTTGCTTTGCTTCAGACTTCAGAATCGACGAGGATAGTGTGGGCAAGAAAACCGAACTAACTATTGTAAAAGGCTGTCTGACGTGGAGACAATCAAAATGTTCCAGGGCCAGGATTCCGTGTTGCAGTGAAAGTTGCCCGGATACGACCTTGACGGTCAACGTCATGGTTAAGGCCTCCCTCTGTCAGACATGTTTAGTATTCTTATTCTTGCCACTTTTTTGTTCTTCGCCGTTTCCTTTTCAACTGCGGGGCTTGCTTGCTGCTGCCTGCGCCTTTCTTTCTCTTTGCCCCCTCGCTTATCATCCCTTCACCACTGCTCGTATCACTCTAGCTGCGCCTCTCATCGTTAGACAAGCACGCGAAACCTGACCGTTGCAAGCCTCACCACATGGGATCGCCGTCCTGATCATATCAATCTAATTGTCCGTCCGGTGCGAACCCGGCCCTTGTGACACAAATGATATCTCTTCTGCACAATTGCTCCTGCACACTGCACATCTCGACCGGTCAATGTTCACCAAGGTCGCCGTTGACAACAGTCAGTCCATCGGAGCGACTACTACAGGGGTGGCTTTAGTCAACATCTTTGGCCCCGCCCATTCGTGATTCTCTATTTGCAAGGCACGCTCCATTCTGTCACTATTTGATGCGCCTCCTGAGTTGCAGAAGTCTGAGAAGGGACAGCAAAAGTCACGCATAAATGCCTCGGTTCTGGTAGGTCAATGATCTCTGGACTTTTATGGAATCGTGGTATAACGCCGACCGGTACTAACATACAATGATGCCTGATCCCTTCTTTGAAAAGTACGACTCAAGATACTATCGGAGGACTCCTGCTCTCAGCATGGTTCCTGGCATGGTCATCGAGAAGTACGAGTACGTATCCATGGTCGCAAACGGGGTTGATCGTCTTTCCCTGTCCTGTCCTGTCTTTGCGTGAAATGGCTATCCACACTTGACTACTTCTTCGTCCCTCCGCTTGTTCTGACTTAACCCTGGGCTCTATTATCAGAATTTGCACACAACCGCACTCGAGATCGACATGCACTTTAGCATGTCTCCTGGCTGCTATAGCTCACTTTCGGCAAGCGAATGCTTACCGCCTGATGACCGAGGACTCTGGACTAAACATCACGAAGCCAACACCTGAGCCCTTCGGACTGTACAACTCATCCTTCCAAAGTCTGACTAGATCCTCGCGCCATTTGCGCGGTCTAGTGAGTAGCTGGATCATGAGTGGGGCTACTAGTCATCCACGGCCAGTACGAGTAGCATGATCTTATCTCTGGATGATCTGCCTTCAATATCGAGTCGATGATTCAAAGGAAGGCTCCTCGTTCAACAACTTGATGGCGACATTCGCCCATCTTGGCGCGTCCTGGTTTTCGCACGTTTCCTGTGCCGTAAGGTGTCAGGCGCACTAGTCCCGCAGATCAACAGCGGTAGATTTTTTGACAAGAGTTCTCGCATCAAATTAAGAAGTGCACTGTGGAAGTGCCAGGACAATATTACGGAATATCGTCGTGCACCATCAAACATACTCCAAGATGTGGATTCATGTTTTCGTTAGTCATGGTCAAGTGAGCAAAAGGTGGTCCGTTGACAGCTGAAGCAATATTGATTTATCCCCGCCAATCCTAGGAGATCGGCCGGTACTAACAAGCACTCATATGCACACACTTTACTACGGCATTATGGTACTGTACTCCGTACCACCGCCCAGGGTCTGTGATAGCTGACCATCTATTTGTGGTTAGTGCCCCGATCGAACACGAAGGATGTCAAGGCCTCCTAGCGCTCAATAAAATCATGCAGGAAGATCGCTGAAATCTTGATCGACTCTCGGAACCCGAACCATTGGAAACAGAGCTAACGTCACGACATATCCTTGAGTTGCACACGGTCAACTACTCTTGCAGCCTCTCCACCGGCTAAGCTGTGTCGAACTGTTCGATCCTTCGCACCAAAGAGACTTAATAAAAAATCCTTATTGCAGAATCGGAGCTTTCCATATGCTGATAACAGCCTATCATTATCCTTGGTGCTCGAGCTAGACAAGCCACCTTCTCGATATATTTCATGCCGCGTTCCCCATCGAAGTATCAGACCGCTCTGCAGACATTGGTCTAGAGGGTGCGAATGCCTAGAGTCTTTCCCTTCATATTCGGCAGGGATTGTGTATGATTTGACCATGCATTCACGTCGCATCAGAGTGTCGTCTACTATGATGCACCCTTGCCGCGCACCCATGATTCTAACTGCTTCAGGCAGCAGGAGAGTTTGACTGTCTTCACACATTTTTGGGTGGGTCTCGGTCTTGTGTCTTGTCGACATTCGCACACACCCGTGCGCACACTACCTCAGCCGTTTCGGAATCCCCCGGATGTCCTCCTGACCAAGTTCGATTTCCAACACTCGCAAATACCGCCGGTATCACTCGAATGCATTGTTACCGGAACTGCGGCAGGGCTCACGATGACCAGGTGAAGAGGTGCGAGCACGACCGGGACTCTTGCCTTGCGGCATCTCGGGACGACAAGTGGCGACCAATCTTCCGCCAATTCTTTTATCCACGAAGTCAGCCTGCCGTCATAATCTTGACATGAGTTGATGATCTTGCGAAGACCACCAGAGGTGCTGCACTGTTTGTCACGCCAAAGCCCTTCTGGATATATGACTACTTGATCTCAACGTCGGCAGACAGGTAGGGCCATGTCCAGCCATAGTCAGCGGAGTGTTCGGCAATGATGGCAGGGATCCTGCTAGGCCCGCGGGACAAAAGAGCCGAGGCCTCATTCGCGAGGACAAGTCCATTTGCATATCGGTCGATTCGTGGGTGCCGTCGTTTGAGTGACGCTGATGTATCCTGGAGTTCGCAAAGTCATTTTGCATTGGTGGCAGTATGCCCTAGGAAGCACGATGCTGGGGCAAACAGAACGCACGCTGATTATGAGAAGTGCAGGTGACTGACAGAGGTCCTGCTCTCTTTTGGAAGTCGAGTCTGCATAGGTCTACTACGACAATCCCTGAGTTTCCGGTCATGATTGATGACATGCTATGGTGCCTCGTTCTAGCTGATCTCAAGGTGTTCTCGGGACTGTAGCCAAGGTACGACTAGGAATAATATGATATGACCTACTATCATCGCGAACGGCGTCATATCCACCCCTACATCTTCGAGCGACAAACAACGGCGACATCTTCCAGGAACAGGCAGGCTTAAAGTGCGAGTTTCGACCCCGGCCTATACATACTCCTGGAGCCCAAGATCTGCTCTTGCAAGAAAGCGAGGTTTTTGTACTCTTGGACTCGCGACCTCCTGCTGTCGTTCAAACTCGAGGCCTGGTTACTCGTGCATGTCAACTGGTCTTCGCATCTGTCTCTTCGATAGTGGTGGGTGGGTAGTACCCTTGTACGCGATGCCGGTAAGTACGTGAAGAACCTGTCGATTTGACCTCCTGAACATGAACTGCCAGTCGTCTTTCTGAGCATATTATCCGTTAACGTGTCAGTGACCATATGTCTGATGTTGCATGTCAGTCTCCCCGGAACAGCAGGTTCACGACTGTTATGTCTCTGGCAGATTGTCGACTCTTTGCTCGCCCGGTAAGTTGTTTGGTGCGCGGTTCTGTAATGCCTAGCCCTTTACGTGCACATCACATCCCAGGCCGGAAAGCTTCTCCTTCTCCGTCTCCCAGAGCGGACTGAGCGGA
The DNA here is from genome assembly GCF_022695815.1 of Exophiala viscosa. Taxonomy (NCBI): domain Eukaryota; kingdom Fungi; phylum Ascomycota; class Eurotiomycetes; order Chaetothyriales; family Herpotrichiellaceae; genus Exophiala; species Exophiala viscosa. Next base: position 800,231 of record NW_026944356.1, on the reverse strand, counting down.
GCACGTCACACTTCCTAAGCTGACAGCTTTAAGGCTCGGGAAGCAGGAGCACAACGTGAACAGAAGAGACGAAGCTATCTGTGCCAGCTAGCGTTTCGTTTAAGATACTGTTTGACTTGTTTAGGCAGTGCTCCTCTTCTCAAACTGGCATATATCAGGACCAATTGTTGTACGGATATATTTCCCTGAGCGTGTCGTCATTCGAGCGTCATTTACCCCGAACTATCAAAAGCACCTCTATCTACAGTATATCCCCATCAGCGAAGTCACAACATGGTTCTCAAGTGATCAACTGGGAAGAATTGATCAGCTTTCGACTGAGACTCTTGTATCGACCATGGCGACCAAGCCGAGCATCACAATTGACCCTTCCAAAAAGCAGCCGCCTACAAGAGACCATCCAGAACCATCTTCACTGAAGCAGCAGCTACCACCAGCAAAGTCAACCAAATCCCATCCAACAAAGACCACACGGAACAATGCCAGCCTCTTCTTCGTGGGCACTGCCACCACAATCCTCGAATGGCAAGGACTCCGACTGATGACAGACCCCAACTTCCTCCACGCAGGAGACCACGTCCATCTCGGCCCTGGTGTCCAGGGCACACGCCAGACGAACCCAGCCGTTGATCTACACGACCTTCCCAACATCGACTTGGTCCTGTTGTCGCACTACCACGCCGACCACTTTGACCAAGAAGTCGAGGCATCCCTAAGACGCAACCTACCCATCATCACCACCCCACATGCCCAAGAGCATCTAGCGAACAAAGGCCAAGGCGAGTCATTCACTGCGGTCCACGCCGTCGACGCCTGGGAGAACATGTTCGTCAACGTCGACGCGGGCACCAAGGGCGCCAGACCAGGCATCCACGTCACAGGCATGCCAGGCAAACACGTAGGTGATGGCCTCCTGTCCAAAGCCAACGACATCCTAGGCGCTGTGCCACCGACCAACGGCTGGATGCTGGAGTTAGGATACTCATCCGATCAGGACAAGGACTTCGAGTGCGGCTACCGCATCTACATCTCCGGCGACACCCTATACGTGTCGGACCTCGAGAAGATCCCCGAAATGTACACCCATGCCGGCAAACCCATCGACCTGATGCTCATTCACCTGGGTGGCACGACCATCCCGGGCCCGCACATGCCGTTGATCATGGTCACCATGGACGCCAAGCAGGGTATTCAGCTGGTCAAGTTGATACAGCCCGAGTTGACGGTTCCCATTCACTACGATGATTACGATGTCTTTTTGTCGCCGCTGGCAGATTTCAAGGCTGAAATGACGAAGGCCGGATTTGACGAGAAGGTGGTGTACCTTGACCGTGGCGACCAGTTCGAGTTTGAGGTCCGTGGAGGCAAAAGTACTTGAGGCCGGCTATCGAGGAGGGTCACGTTCAGTGTGATGTACGGGTGCGACCCGGGTAACGAGCACCGGGCTGGGAAAAAGCCCAGGCAAGCGAGTTGTTGGCGGTGCCAAACTTAAGGCCCACGAGGCACCGACTCCTATGAGTCGCACTATCAATCTCTTTCCTTCGGACACCAGCGAGAACATAGCGCTTTCTCTGAGCTGCGGAGGCAAGGATGAGCAGTATGCAGGACTGTCCGCTCAGTGAAGATGTTGCTTAGTGGTGCACACAAATGATCGGCTTCTTAAAGAAGGAAAGGACGAAGCCATGAATAACCATATCCAAAGCGGGAGGCCAGCACAACCGGGATACCACTACATTCAACACGATCAGCCTTGTCACTGAGGATAGTGGGCAAGCAACCATGTCACCATCTAAAAGAGGTAGATCAGAATCTCATCAATTTCTTATCTGATGACACCGGGGTGTTGTTACACTATATTGCTATGACAAAGCTCTTTCGTACATTGCAGATTGCATTAAGCCTTTTTCATTACCGCCATAGGGCGAAGTCGTCCTATATGCCCCTCCCATTTGCTCCATTCATAGATGCATTGTGCGTGTACATCCATCCGTACAGTCTTGGGAATCCCAACGCCTCGATGCCATGCAAGATCCAGCCCATATCCCATTTCTCGTTTTCGCCATCGCCATGCAAAAGCCCACATCAATAAGCATACTCTCGTTCACGGTTTCTCACAGGTGACTGTGTATGCTGATCATAGTCGTCATAACTCCCAACTTGTTTCCTGATATCACCATAGCTGTGTCTGGGCTCAACGAGATTACCATAGCCAGACAATCGCTCTCTGCTCGAGGGGAAATAGTGCGGAGCTTGAGGTGGGTACTCCATGCTCGGAGAGTCATAAACGCTGTCTCGCCCTCCTCCATAGACACTGTGGGTTCGATAGTCGTCGCTAGGTTCGAGCAGCTGCTCCTTGACGTCCCAATGACCCTGTTTCGTGCCGACGCTGAACTCGAGATCTTCCTTGGTGATGCTGTCCCAATACTGTACAAAAATTAGTCTCAACGTACACAGCGATACCCAGCATCAAGTGACTCACCTTGTAAACCATCATCACGCCCAACAGATTGCAGACAGTCGCAAAGAATAACGAATCAAGATAGTGGTTGACTCCTTCGCAGACTTTCTTTCCGAACACATAAAGGATGACTTGGCCGACCACGAAGAAGAAGCCTCCAAACGCCAGATTGCCCAGGGGCCACCGATCCTGCAAAGTGTTGACGACCAGAATGACCTGCATGATGAAATAGACAGCCAGAAAGACAGCGTTGATGATGTACAGCACAACAAATAGTCCCGTTGTATTTGTTGGGGACAAGCCAGCCCATCCCTTGACAGTGAGCAGACTGACGGCAAAGCTGATGATGAACATGAACAGACTGCCTAGCCGCAACAGCCAGATTGACAGCGTCGTGCCGTCCTCGTACAACTGAAACCCGACGAACCCATTGATGAGAAGACTCGTGCACAAGGCACTGGCAAGGCCATTCTGCACTGCCACGAACCAAGGATATGCGCTCTGATTTGTTGCTTGTAACACGCCGGCGTCCAGCACCAGACTGACAATGGTCAAAAGAGAATAAAAGTAGAAGAACGTCAGGATCTCCTTGCGGCCGACCGCGGTGAACTTGGATCGGACGTGGAAGATCATGATGGCCGTCATGCTCAAGGCGGCAATGTGTGCAAAGTCACTGGCGGCCTGGAAAATGATGGTGTTGCCCACCTCGATCGATCGAGCGCTGCATGCTGGGAGGAGGACTGGATTGTGGAGGGCGGTGAACTCGGTTGGACTACCAAGTAGATAGCAGAGAGGTAGAGCCGACTGCTCGCAGATCGAATCGAAGGATCCGAAACCCATTTTGTGGGCAGTATGCCCTCGAGGGGGGTGTTTCGAGTTAGCAGACGCGCTGTCGATGAATACCGACTCGGGACAGGCTGCAAAATGACTTTGCTTATATCTTTCCAGCAACGAGAGGGTGGTCTCGTCAAAGGGCGGTCGTCAATGAGGATTGCAGGACGTAAAAAAGAGACCAAGTTCGCTAGGACGATCGCGGTGATGGCTCTGGGATGACGAAAGAACAAAAATGAACGCTTGCGATGTATGATACAGATGTAACGAGCGTAAGGTGTCGCCAAGTCATCAGATAGCGAAAAGCAGGGAAAGATGGAGTCGTGGTGATGGTGGTGAAGGGCAACGAAAGATGAGGCTCTTGTGAACAAGGCGCAGTCCAAACACGAACTGTGCCCCCTTAGGCTAGCGCCCTACTTTTCGTTGCCGGAGGCCCCTGAAAATAGAACGCCACGATCTACGGATCTACAGTATAGATCTTCAAGGACTCTTTAGACACAATTTTCATGTTTAAGAAAGCCATTTCTCAGTCTCAAGGCTTTGTGTATGGACTGCATTATGCCAGGACTGGGTAAGTCGCCATATCACACTAGGATGTAAACCCATCACCGCAACACCAGAAAACACACAACCCTCTTATCACCCAAGCACCATTGCCCCGAGAAAAGCATGCCTTTGCAGCAACTGAGCCTAACCAACGCCATGTTCTCTGTTTCGTCGTTATCGTTGCGCTACCCTACACCATAACCTCACAAACTCAACACGTAAGTAAGAGCTCCGTGGTGTCATTTTACACCTTGCCATGTCTGCGGCCATGTCGACGGCTGTGTCGTTTCGACTTCACCCGAGTTTCGCCCTTGGACACGATCTGTCGTGCGCGCTCTTGTGCAACAGCCAGTTTTTCAACCAACATTGCCTTTGCGCTTAGGTCGTGCTGCAGCCGGGCCAAGTCCATGGAATCGAACCATCTCGAAAGTGCCTTTCCTGCTTCTGAGATGCCATTTGATAGTCGACCCAAAGTCTTCTTCCCTTGAAGAGCACCTCTGTCTGACATTTCGAGGAAGTCCTCACGGGCCGCTCTCGCGCTTTGCAAGACATGCGCTTTCAGAGGCGCAAGGTCATCGAGTTTGTAGTGCATGGCTTCGCCGAGCTTACTTCGTGTTCCATTGACAGCTTTGATGATCAGATTTTGCCGCCTAGCAGGCATGATGTTTGACAGTGTTGTTATCATAGCATGGATCTGCTTCTCAGCCATCTCTATGACCTTCTTCGCAGAGAGCTGAACCAAAGTCGGGCGATCCCCAAAGGACACAGTCAGAGTCTCGCTCAGACTAGGCTTGGTCATGGTCAGATTGACCTCGATGTCTCCGAAGGCATCGTGTGGCTGGAGTTGTATGCTATACACCCCTTCAAGAAGCTCATGTACAACAGCCGGGACAGTATCGTTGTTTCGCTCGAGCACAACGGACAGAGGCGATCGCTTCTTTCGACTGGTAGCAATCTTGGGCAATTTCACCATAAACTGATTATCATTTGCGAGCCCCACTTGGAAATGAAGGGCATCTTCCCCCAGTTGATAGATAGATGCGACTGCGAGGTTTGGCTGTCCAAGTTGAATAGCTCTACTTGTGTCGGAAGGGGTGACCTGCGCGACTGGGACATGTCCGGGCGTCTCAGAAACCGGAGTCGCCGAGGTCCATGTGGGCATCATGCTAGGAACAGCATGTGAATGTACAATCTCTTGAACCCCATCTCCAGATGCGCCCGAGATTGTCTCGTACATGATGGGCCATAGTCGAGCACCGAGAAGAAGATAGGCGCCAAGCAACCAAAGAGCCATCAGAAGGTTCTTGTTCAGAAAAGTGTTGCTGCGCAGAAACTGGCCGCGACCATCCTTTGGCTTCTCCGTCACACTAGCCTCCTGATTGACTGCATCCACAAAAGACCGCGGCAGGTCTTCGTCCGGTTTCGAGGTGATGAAAGCAATGTGCTTGTTCAGGGTAGCAGAGTCGAGGTTCAAAAATTGCCCCATGTGCACTGGAAGCGGGTCGAGGCGGTCGACAGATTGTAAATGCTCGGTCCTTGCCTCGACAGTCTCGTACAGATGAGTCGAATCCCATGTTCGGAGGTTGTATACTCCATGCCAACTTCGATCCATTCGGATGGTGATACTAGGGATCTCGTGCTGGGCGGCAAACCTCAAAAATGCGAGGCTCTGAGAATCCAGGAATCCTCTTTCGAGGTCAACGCATATGATGGCAAGGTCGGGGAGTGTCCAGCGTGGATTGGTCGCCACGTATCTGTAGCCATCCCATTGAGAAGCAACCTCAGATTTCGATTGACGGTCTTTCAAAACAAAAGCCGGTCGTGGGCTGCTCAATTCCTCGACGGAGTCAAAACATTCAAAGTCGATTTGCTTGTCAATAGCTACCAGGTCGGCATAGTCTGGCTTTGATCCTGGTCCGAAGGAGTTTGGAACGAGGTGAAATCTGGATATCGAGGATCTTGGGCTGTACGTCGTGACTGGGCGAGCCGCCAACGCGTCACCAAGCTTTCTCTGAAGTTCTGGCCGAAATTGTTCGACCTGTTTGCCTAGCAAGACGATCTTGAAATAGCCGAGGGTGTCTAGATCCAATCCATGTTCCATGAGTGCCATATGAACGATGCTGGAATAGGTGGTCAGGTCGTCAGTGCGTGGGAATCTCTGTCGCATCGCCTGACCTTGCTCCTTGCTAAGGGAGTTGACCTTCGTATAGCATTGGGGAGGAAATGTGCCAATCTCTTGCGTGTCATCGTCGACTTGGCCACTTCTAGAACGAACATCATTCGTCGCTTCTCCTTGCATCCTCAAAATCTTTGTACGGCGTAGATCTGACGAGTTGTCTCTGGTATCCTCCACACTAGTATGCCTTCCATGACTTGGGCTGAATTCGTCCACGATACTGTAAACGTCCTCTAAGTTGTAAACATCGAGTAGGGACCCGACGTCGGTATGTTCAGACCTTAGATCATCCCCACTCAAAGACTCGATATCGGTGAGGGATGCCCAACTCTCGTCGAGGGCAGGCATGTTTGCCTCGGAAGACGGCATGCTTCGCGGCGGTATCAGGCGGGAGGATTGAGAAAGCTCATGTAGAGACTCAAGTGAGAGGTTCAAAGCAATCTCTGGAAATTCTAGATTGATGTTGGAATTTGCAAGTACGGTTGCAGCCTCGTCGTGGTCTTCGTGGCTATCTTGAGAAGGTACATCAGTCATTTTGATGGTAGACTGGTGATAGATGTTCTGTCGAAGGGGAGGGAAGGAATTGTTCGGCGAAGGGACTTACTGGATAAGGCAGAAATCGCAGGCAGTCTCTCGTGTGAGACACTTTCGACTGCCGACTGTCTGGTACGCGAGAGCGATGGTTCAGGTCATTATCTGGAGAATGATCGATGATAGCGTTCTCTCGCGATCGGGCAGGAGTGAATCACGATTTTCAGGAATTCACGTGCAGTCAGTTGCCAGTCAGATTCAAGCAAGTTAGCCACAACCTCAGTATAAAGCAGAATATATCGAAAGTGTTTATCAAAGAGAGTGAAGATGACAGGCAACAGACGCTGATCGTCGACAAGGCAGACATCCACCCCGCATAACCCCTCCGCATGCACATGTGTATCACAGCCTGATATCGTGAATACCTTATCGGCACTATCAAGGCAAGGCTACAGCACAGCCTGATGACAGTTTGGTACTTGCTCAAAGCAAACAAGAAGTATATCGTATTCACACAGATTGAATGTACATCTCATGACCCGTTCGTTGAACGGCGTTCCTGTACCCACAGACCTATTATAAGGGGTTCAACATAATATTTTCGTCCCCAGCATCCATGATTTGGCCAAAACGGCTCCCTAAAGACCTTGATTGGTCTTGCCCACCTGTTTCCTTATCCTGTCTCAAACGTCTGATCACACCTGTCTCACGGTTTCGGTTGTCTCGGTCAGACCTTGCACCTTTCGAGGTGTTTGCCAGTATGGTCATGCTGTGCGTCGAAAAGAGCAGACAAACACAGCGCCTCGAAATCCAAAGGTGCCTCCAACATCATTTGCACAAATGGTCCGACTTTTGGTCCGAACGTCTCGACGCCGAACTGATGTTTCTAACCAGTTAAAGGACACGCGACACCGCCGCGTAGCGATAGCTAGTCAAACATCTGGTTTGCGGTTGAAATACTTCGAAAGCTCTTCCTCGTCAAGCCTGAATGCGTTCAAGGAGAAGCATAGCCGCCAGCCACCTCTACCCATTCAGCATAGCAACTACCCTCTTTGCCTTCCACATCACGGATATCCGTATCGCATCGACATCGGCAGCCTACGCCGTTCTCCTTGGGAGTATCGGGCATTGCCCAGTAGTCGTCTTCCTCCTTTCGTTCCTTGTCATCTTCAGTCGTCTTCTCGTAGAAGGGAAGATGCGGAAGCTGTCTTGCTGGGGCGTTTGCGGGGCAATGTTGGATTGTCGTATGCCTGTATCCAATATCGCGGAAATAGTGGATGTCTCGTGGTGCTAATAGTGCCCCGGCTGCGAGAGAATGAATGGGAGCATCTCCCCACTGGAAACATGTTAGCCAAAGCCGAGATTGATCACTGAACCGGAATCATCTTACCCTTTCCATCCAAAATCCACCACTCTTATCCATCATGTCGAAGAAATCGTTGTATTCTTGGCTCCTGAACCAGTCCAGCCTTGCAATCTCAAAGTTGCTCCAGAAATGGCACATGTTGTATTTTTCTCCTTCCATGGCTTCCGGATCAATATCCTCGATGTTCTGGTGTCCCGGCTCAGTTTGCAAAATCTCGTTTGGTAACGTTTTGGCTCGGTTTTCGTCCGCAGATTCCTTCTTTTCCGGTTTGGGTTCGACAAACATCTCCCAAAGACCTTGCGACTGAATGTTGTTCTTCCGCTTGTAGGCAGATGCATATCTGAAGATGTTGGGCACGGTTTCCTTCAGTTCCTTGACCGCAATGGTGAACCCGTAAGTTTTGTTTGATTTGATCATCTCGATGAAGGGGTCGTAGGTGATGTCACAAAAGTACTTGATCTCTGGCTCAAGGCGCCAGTACCATTCGTACTTCTGCAGCAGCTCATGCTTGTAGAAAAACCCCGAGTAGAAGCGACACATGTGGTGGTAACTCTCCATGCCACCGTACATGATTGCAGCATCTCCCTGTTTGCGAATACCTTCTCTTGCAACCTCATGATCAACCCAGTCCGGATACCCCCACATCGACGCATCAATCTTCCCGAACTCGGACGGACCGCTGGTGTAATTTGTCACTGTGTCTTTGAATGACTGTTCGAATTCGCCATCGTTCAGGAACACGTAGGGATAATGAAACCACCGGTTGAAATGTCGCTCGATGCTTTTTATCGATTGTATTACTCCTTCCAACTCCTTATTTCGGGCCAGGACAACGAAAGCAGCGTTTGCACGCGGCTGTTTGGCAGCTTCATCCGGGTTTAGGCATCCTGTAGCAAATACCTTGTCGTGCTTTTCGCTGATTTTTCTGTGACGGAGTTAGAGAGGGCATCGCGAGATTGAATTGGAGGACATACCTGATGGAAGGCGGTGTCCCTGCCGGGACTAATATGCGTCCCGGTGAGTTAGGGTGCTTGACCACAAGGATGAGAATTAATATGACCACCAGACTGGGGAAGAGTAGCAGAAACCCCAGAGGTATTGATATTGACGAATTCCCTTTTAACTTGACGCGCCTGCGGAAAAAGGATAATTTTGACATGGACTTTGATTTTTCATTCTTCCAGTCTTCGGCTGACGGGGTCGAGGGCAAGCGCTTGAGGACACGCTGCAGAAACCCCATGGTTTGATGGACGGTGACCCAATGTCGTCCGCCAAGGAGGCCGGTTGCACTTCTCCTAGAGAATTATCTCGCAATCATGCAGACCTTTGCCGCGCATTGGATGATTCAATCGACAAGTCAGGTTATGGGGTTGACTACTTGATCGGACGAAGCTTCGTAGGTTTGAATCGCAGTTTGGTGTCCCAACAAACGCGGAGGCTGGAGGAGATAGGGATGAGCGGATAGGGTTGGAAGGGACAGCTGCACTGAGGGTGTTCGAGGTTGCGCCGTGCTCTATGGCTATGTCGACAGATACTTGAGCAATGTATGGAGGTCGTAATGGTGAATCGTCGAAGAATTAAAGGTATGAGGACAGATAATGGGGGTTCTTTTTCGCTTGAAGGGACTGGACTCTGAGGCAGGGAAAGGATGGAGATGCAGTACCACCGGGAGACCCACTCCCAAGTCCTTTGGCAACGGGCGTTTGGCTGAATTGCGATCGTTGCCAAGCACCGGACTACGCAGCTTTGCAAGGAAACAATCAATCACCCGCCTTCTCTGGGCCCCCTTAATAAGACATTACTATCTATAAGTTAAAGTGCCTGGCCCAGCTGCTGGAAGGCCTGGGTGAGCCTGAGAATATCGGGTGTCGTAGTAGGTACGGAGTGAACATCGGACTGGGTTAATTGAAGTTGTTGGATACAGGCACAAAGAACCAGGAAGTTGCTCCCCTCGAGACTATAGCATTTAAGATTGCGTGATATGCTCGAAAAGAGCGTATATGTCATCAACATGGATTGCCATTAACTACAGTACTATCTACCTAGGTCGGTAACCTTCTCAGATGGAGAAGCCATTCGAAAGCCAGGGCACACCAGGGGAGCCAGGTAATTATTATTGCATCTTCCCCGCCCCGGGCATTCCACGTATGGGTGTGATGGGCATATCTCTACTAGTAGTTTAGGTACTCGCACTTGCAGGTCAGACATGCATGGCAACGTCGATGGCGCCGCAGGGCCCAACCCCGTTACTCCAATCGCCACAAGAAATAATGACACAGACCACAGACCTTACGACTGCGCCTGCGCCGTCTACGCAAACCAGAACACGTTGGCAAACCAACCACTCCTACACTTACGAACCTCATGCCAAACACATCCGACAATTTATTTCCAGCACTCTCTTGACAGTGATTGTACCGTAGTAAGCTGTCCAACCGATACGCCTTCATCAAGTCATCTCTGAAACACACATTTGATTGTTCTGCTACCCGGCTGTCTCGAGTTCCGCACGACTCGAAGACGTCCCCGCGCATTGTATCCACTGCGACCTGAAAAGTACAGCCTACATGTACAGAATGCTATGACAAACATCGCGCGGCGACGGACGCCCTTTTCTGAAAGCTCCTGCAAGGAAATCGTCACATATCGCACAGAATGGCGGCGACCTCTCCTCTCCGGCCCTCGACGCCATTGAATTCGCCGTTCAACGCGCCTCAACTATCGCCGAGCCGAATGCCGCCTCCATTCCTGCCACCGGGCTCCTACAAGTCAGGACACCGACATCTCGATGTCTTCTCGCCGGTCGATCAGAATGGTAGTTTCTGTTTCGACAGAGTAATAAGGCGCGGCAAAGTACTCCGGCGTGTGAAGAACAAGGGAGCTTGGAAAGCCTCATGGAAGCCTGCATATCTGGTCTTGAGGCCGAACCTTCTGTCCGTCTACCAAAACGCAGACGAAACCGATCTCAAGGTATCTATAACGCTGTCTGATGTCAATGCTGTGGCACCCGTCCGCAAATCAAGAGCCGAAAACGTGTTCGGAGTCTTTTCGCCGTCCAAGAACTATCACTTTCAAGGCCTGTCGGCGGCCGATACCGCGGACTGGATTGCACACATCCGTCTCGAAGCGAGGACGGACGAGGAGGACCAAATCGATCTGCGTGCGCCACAGTACTCCAACCGCGATGGCGAAACATCCAATACCTATGAGTCGACCGACATGTCGGCAGATGAAGCACATAATGCTCCAAAGTCTTATGATGGACATCAGACAGGTCTGCAAAAGAGGCCGAGAAAAGGGTCCTATTTGACCCAGCAAACCACTCTTCACGACTACTCTGGAACCGAGCAATTATCAACATCGATGTCTGATTTCTCCGATACGCTGGGTAGCTCTCTACCGAAGAACTCTACCACCTCGCTTCCGAAGCAACCAGTCCTCACTCCTATCGCTTCTTCACAGCAGCTAGCGACATTGTCCACACCTAAGCTGCCCGCTCAGCAGCAATTATCAACGTCTCATCAGGATCAAACGGTCGACCCAGAACGGGTCATTCGTCATGGATACCTGCAAATCCTCAAGTCGCACAAGACGGGTGTCAAAGGTTGGAAATGGCTCTGGGTTGTTCTGCGAGCCCGAAGCCTGTCATTCTACAAGAACGACCAAGAATATTCTGCATTGAAGATCTTCTCAATGAGCTCGATCATCAATGCCGCAGAAATCGATCCGATCAGCAAGTCGAAGAATTTCTGTTTTCAGGTCATCATGGATGACAAGTCATACCGGTTCTGTGCCCACGATGAGGATGACTTGGAAAAGTGGCTTGGTGCCTTGAAAAGTGTGTTGAGCAGACGGCAGGAGTCCCAGAAATTCTTGGGAAACGGCAAAAGGAAAAGCATTACGGAAGCGACTGCCGGCCTTTCCTTGCGGTGAGAGCTGAGACTCCTCGTCGAATACTGACGATATTGGACGGGCAAGTCTTGGACTAGACAAGCCCACGATATTATGAATTGATGTATGAATGCGGAAAAGCCGATGAGGCTATGATTGGAAACGGGCAAATTTGACTGCCGGGAAAAGTGTTAGGACTATAACACGCAAAAGCACTCCTCACGACTACATCCTGGTGATGTGTGCCGTTCTGGTTCAATGTTCGGGACGGTTTTTGCGATGAGAACCCCTTTTTCTTCTTAAAGGGTGGTTATGCATGGGCTGTTGGAAAGGGACGAATTCTGGAAATGAACATGAACGCCCGCCCGACATTTGGACGTCAGCATTCAGCCATGACCGAGCTGCAACACACTGAATGGACAGCAAGAGAGATTGGCGACGAAAGCCGCCAGCGCTGAGCGAGGATGCTTCTCTTGTCTATGTATGGTGATGATGACTATACAATAGTACAATATAGTAGAGTACATTAAATGATACCCACCATGTTTTTTGGATATCCGTCCATCTAGCTCGTACAGTATCCTCATTTCCATGCGCCAGGCTGGTAATCATACAATGGGTGAACCCGCAGCTAACCAGTGCCAGACTTCTTATAGATCCTGATACCAAAGATTTCAAGAATGTAACCGAAGATTTTGTGACAAGTCCGAAAGTCGACTTAGATAGGTTCAGCCGGCCATGTCTCAATGATGATCGAGGCAAAAGGCACACGATCCTGCTTTGTGGAGCATCTGGCGAAATCGACCGAGATTGGTCAACTGCGACCAGCTAATCACCTGGCCACGAAGATGGACCGCTCACAGACTTCACCGGTCCTCATAGATAGTCGACTCCCTTTTCCGACGTCCAAAGAATCCGCGCACACGACCCCAACCACGAGCCAAAATGCCAGTGTTTGAGTGCTCGACGTCCTCCCTGACAGCCGCGATATCTTCACCCGCCGTGCCCCGTCCGCGCTCTTGATCCTGTTCATACGCATAAGAGTCTTCCAGGTCCTCGGCGTCTGGCTGTCTCGGCTGCAAAGGCGCCGGCTGCTTCACACCGCTAGCGAACTCCACGGGCATCCAGCCATCATCCAGTCTTCCACCGATGACATGCACGCTCTTGGATAGGATCGTATCTTGACGAGTCTGTTCCGTCTCTGCTTGATCGGTCTTTTTTGCGTCCTTTAGCTGTTTGAGCACGGCACCTGCGGCACCTTGTGGACGGCGCGGCTGGCCTCTTGCCACGTTGAAAGGCGCAAGACGGCTGTGGACCACGTTCTGTGGCCAACTTGCGGCAAAGAGCCCGTCGTTCAGATCGGCCCAGTACATCTTGACTTCGCGCAACTCTGCCCAGTCGGGCTTCCCTTTGTCGCTGTCCTGAAGAATCTTCCCTTCCTTCTCCTCGAACTGATTGAGAGCAGCTTGCCTGGCCTCGGCAACGTTCTTCCACACGGAACCATGCTCTGACATCGGGACGTCATGCAGGTCGAACCACTCCTCGATGGCGCGGCGTTCCGCTTGTCTCAAGGTATACTGCCTTCTACTCCACGCTTCCACGTCGACTTTGCTGGCATCGCCATCATAAAATGCCTCCCACTCCTTGACGGCGTCTCTGAGCTCTCGAATGTTCTCGGCCTCGACAAGCCTGCCGCAGGAGACAAGCCCCTGGTGCTCCATGCTAAGTTGCTCCAAAGCCGCACGCATGAGAGGCAATCGGCTTCGGTTGTCCGACTCGTGCACCTCCAACGCCCAGGAGGCGCGGTCTTCTAGCTTCTGCTGTTCACTTGTTTCTTCTTTCCGGATGGTATTGGCTCGCTGCCTAGCTCTCCTCGTCTTCTGACTGTGTCTTACGGCTCGATTTGTGGCCACTTCGACTAACCTTTCCAGCGGGCCAGGTCCGGAGCTAATCCAGTCGAGCACAAACGCAGCGTCAGCAACACTTGTGGCTTTATGATCCATCAATCTCCGTGCGTGCAATTTCTTGGGCAATATTTCACCGATTTTTGGTATCTTGCCAGTCAGTTCCTCCCGGGCTGCCATCTCCTGATGATCGACCGGATTGCCGATCTTCGACTTGATGACGGCGATGTCCTCTTCTGTAACCCTTATCAGGTCGTCCGGAGGCGATAGTTGCCTTTGTAAAGAGAGCTCGCGCAGTTTCTGAAACGCGAAAAGACCTTCGAGCGCACCTGCGGGTGTGGAAGGGAAATGTATAGAAAAGTGCGGCGTCCACATATCCGTTCGAACTGACGACGGTACAGTTTTCTTGCCGTGAAAGACCAGTTGGTTCAGTACTTTCGTGCTCTATGTATGGGTCAGAGAATGCAGCATGTAGACACGAACAGCAGAAGATACCTGTAATGTTCTTGTCAAGCTATAAACGACTTGATTCGTCCTGACATGCCGGTAGGCATATATGTCCAAGCCATGAGTTCCGTGCCGTAGCGCTTTAACAGCTTGACGAGACTGTATCTGAGCACGATCTTTGAGCGCATTGGCATTGTGTTTTCGCCATTTACCCTGCACCCACCATCGATCTTCACCAGAAGGTCCAAGGGGTGGCTGGGGGTCTGTATTGGGACTCTTAGTCCCCTTGAGCATCCTCGGAGGTCGTATTCGCGGCATCTGAGGGATGGACATTGGGGGCATCTGGTGGGCCATGGTTATAGCTGCGGTGGCCGCCATTGCGGGCGGTGGCCGTACGGCCTAGTCGGAACTGCACTGCAAAGAAAGGAAGGCAAGAGGTTATCTCGTCATGCCGGATCACTGCCGAAGCGTTTGTGCTGTCTGCGAGTGGACGACCGCAATTGAGTGATGCTGGGTATAATTTCGTCGAGATGCACGCCTGCCCGGACTAAATTGACCTAGAGCTGGCGCGGAATTAGATGGAGGCATGATCTTGGCAAGTTTGCAACAATTACAGTAGCCTCATAGCGAAAGTTCTCCCTATCCAATCTATGGCATACCTGGACGGCTACGAAGACTTGAGAAAGATTCGTGATGAACTCAAGAGCAGTCTTACATAGGGGCGGAGCGTCACTGAATGGCAGTACTATTGAGAGCGAAATTCCTGCATGCTATGGGTCGAGATGATCGCCACGGACTTTCAGCCTCAACCAGATTGATCTCCTACCTCTTCCAGATCTCCTCAATTCTTGAACGCCTCCATGTTTTCCTGAACCACATACCATGATCCATATCCAGAGAGCCTCCTTTGTTGGAACCAGATGCGTCGCTCACTTATAATATAATTCTCGTCGAAATCATCAGTCGTGTTTGTGTCGTTTTTGTTGTATGCCATTCATACTAGAATATGCGAGTTCATTCTGTTCAATGTGCGATGGAGCTTGAGGTCGCCAAAGCAGAAGGTGTCTGCTGGGACGAGCCTGCATGTCCGTCAACAAGAGGTGCCCAGGTTCGCGGAATGTCCATGCTCCTATTGAGGCGTCCACCAGGTGTTAACGGATAGTCGACACGGGATCGATCCAGTCTGTCATCCTCATCAGAAGTCTCATCGGCGAGGCGAGCAAAGTAATCAGCCAGTGCGTGGTTCGCATCCCCCGAGACGATGTTATCATACTGAGGAGGAGGAGTAACTAAAGGTGGCGGAGGATCATCCTCGTCGAATGCGGGTGGATTGAAAGACGGGGCTCGGAGCAAGTGCATCGGCCTAGGCTGTGCAGCATTGGGATCGTTCTGGATGTGTGCTTGATCGGGCATGGTAAGACCCCCACTATCATTAGTCCAGCTGCGCTGTACACCAGGTCCGGCACTGCCATTATCGACTGAGGTGTTGAGCGTTGGAACGCGATGTTGAGAGACTGGAGGAGTATTTCGTCGTCTCAAGGCGGCTCCGGGACATCCGCATTCGAACTCATCAGCTGGGGCAGGCGCTGTTCCACCGGCACTGTACGCAGGTAGCGAGATGTTCGCCTGGGTTGCACGACATGAAAGGATGTTAAAAGGTGAATCAATCGAAATCTCGAAATGGCGTCGCTTAGTGGAGTCATTTTCGTCCGGACGAGAAAGACGCATCACGATCTGCCGAGATATATTAGCAACATTTAGAGGTTAAGTGAGGACAGTCTTTACCTTGATCCAGTGATTGACCTGAATGTTGGCATAAGTGGTGTCAAAGTGCAGCCGCTCACTCCTCAATCTATCTTTCATCTGGTGACAGCTCGGCAGCTGTACACTAAATTCCATCTCCGTCGGGCCAATACTTCCGGCGTCGTTATCCAGGTTACCAAGAAGGTTGGTTTGGTCCCTAGGGACCTGCTCGTCTCCAGCAGCTGCAGCTGCACGGTAGTCGTATGGGACGCCACCACCTGCCAAGATACGCATGGAACTTCCAGGATATGAGGAAACGCTGTGCCCATCAGCACGCTTCTCGAATAGTTGCACCTTTCTCGTTGGCTCCAGCCTGTGGACCTTCTTGTTGTTTGTGAAATACTGGATATTTTCTGTCACAAATACTTTGATCCGATGACATTGCACCTTGGCCAGAGGGGTCAGCTTGAATGCAATTGGAACATTTGAGCCGAGCGGGAACGATTTGCCGGAGATGACAATATCATAATGTAGCTGATCCTCCCAATTACGTGATATTGCAATTGGTTCGACCTGTTCCAGAGAGCCCTCAGCAGGTGCTCTGATCAGGCTCAACTCTTTGATGCCGACCAAGTTGGCACGAAAAGCACCGGATCTCTCGACTAGGGCCTCCAACTCGTACTTGACATGACCGAGGTCGACGTTGATTGATTCCGGTAACCGCGAGTCCAAAGGTAGTTCGAAATTGTAGATATAGTCACCAGGATGAAATACCTTAAAACCCTTTTGAGCCACGGTGGGTCCTCCGTTAATTGTGTCTCCTTTGCCAAAACTTCGAGAGTGATTGGCTTGAAGGGACAGTCTCTTCATGTCGCGAGATGATGGCGCTTTTGCGGGAGATGAGCTACGCTGAAAGAGATCAAAGGAAGAAGTTACGCCAAGCTCTTTCGACTCGACTGAAGGGCCTTTCTGGAGCTGCACAATGTCGGCCCCATAGCTGTGCTCAGCGGTCGGGATCTGAGCATTGAAGAACGACCAAGTGTGGTTCATGATTGTGGTCGTATCTCTGAACTCGACTCGCTTTGGCGGAATGCCCTCCGGCCACTCCGTTTCGGACTTGCCACGGAAATTGAGCGAGATTGACTTGAGTTTGGCTTGCTTGGTCACTCGCAGGATGAGACTACCACGAAGCATGGTGGTGCTGTGAGTGGAGGCATCATTGGCATCATAGCCTTGCAAGAACAGGACTGGTTCTGCGAGGGCGATAGCGACAGAGACGCCATTTCCACTGGCCACGGGCTTTTCGTCGGATAAGTTGGTTATCTTGATGGGCACTTCGGGTTTTGGTCGTTGTGTGGAAGCATTTCGGACATCGCTTTCAAGTCTGGGTCTTTGTACCATACCACTGACTGGGCCGCTGATACTGCTCGAAGTCCTCCCTCTTCGTTCCGGGGAACGCCTGCCATCGGCGTGCACCATGTCCCCCTCTCCCACCGAGTCACGCCGTTCGACTTGTTCAGATATTACAGGTTGGAGGGCGACGTGCTGAGCAGGTACTGGAGGAAGAGATAATCTAAGGAGACGTTTTGCGTGTTCTCGTGAGAAAGCCAGCTTCGCAGGCGTTCGGCTTCCAGTTGTACAAGGCGGCCAAAGCGAAGTGGTGGCGGCGTGGGTGCCGTTTCGTCTCGGATGTTTCGGTCTGAGAGATCGAAGCGCTTTCAACGTTCAATCGACGCTGCTATAATGGATTAGATTCATGAAAACCACAATAACATGGCGTTGGTAACAGCAAGTCGGCGGTTCGTCCTGACACAAGCAGACTTTGGGAATGTTGGAAGGGGAATGGGCAGGCGGGTGCCAACTCCGCAGTTCGGGTTGGCCTTGGCTTGGGCTGCACGCACCTTTTGGACTAATGGAGCAAAGACTCTCCTCTGATCTTCTTAGTGGGAGATGGAGTGCCGCTGCCAGATCGGCGTATTAAAGCGAGCCGTGATCCAAAACGGTTGCACTCATCGTCCTCAATTGATTTGGTGTTGTGTGGCAGTTTCCGAGCAGGCTGAGTAAAGAAGAAACAAGAAGGCGAATTTCGAAACGAGATATCTCCTTCGGATTACCTGCAACGAGAATCGCCGGCAGGTAAGAAAAATGACTCTGGAGAACGACCAGATGTAATGATGGAAGAGCAACAGATACCATTGGTGGTAAGCAGAAAACAGGCACGCCCGGCCCGGCAAAGGAGCAAGGTGGAGGGCATTTACATAAGGCACTGATACACGCCGCAATGATCAATCAGTATGTAGCGCTAATGATGTGGGTAGGCCGTGAGCTTGTTTTTGGGGGTGTGAAGCCGCGTATGGTCAATCTTCTCGGTGATCTTACAGGGTATTGGAGATTTTTATGGGGCTCCAGAAATGTCATTATTGTCATCAGTAGGCTGTGGCAGGCTACTTGGATCTCCTCGGCTCAACGGGATGCTATCGAATGCCACGCATCAGATTGATTGATCAACATTAATTCATTCAGCACGGATCTCGCGCACATCTCTGGTCTGGAAAATTGATCGTGTGCTTCGACCACCTACTGTACAAGCTTACCTGCATTGGGTAACTTATCTCAGGCCTTATCGTGCTCTACTCCGCCCTGTCATGCTGGTCGCCTGTTCTCGTCGCCGGCTCACTTGGCATTCTGACTACTCTCTGACTTGGATCAAACGATACACTCATACCAGCCTGAGGCAAATTTATGCCAAGCTATATCTCATTCTTCCCGAAGCATGCCTTAGAGGGACATTGTTGAGGGCAGGGCATGGTCAGAAGGACAAAGGAACTCGTGACGGTAGTGCGAAGGATGCTCCAGAGCCGCCGCGTCCCGGCAGTGACACATACCTCATCATTCTGCCGCCTCTCAACACAGGACGCTGCCCTGTCCATTGGTCATCTACCCACGTTCATTGTACTGTTCACACCCGGCCACTGTCTGGATCCCTCGATCCACGGCTGTCGGCTTGTACCAGAAGAGCGCCATGATTGCACCGGTACCCAATGCCAGGACATGATATTACTGTTCTCCACTGTTCGAACTTGTACCCCATAATGACATATATGCATGCACGGTGCTGGAGAGCAGAGACTTCAAAGTACCTTAATTTCTGGCGATGCTACGGGGAATTACCCGTACCTACTTGGTTCCTGACTTCAATACCGAGATGCCGGACGCGAGCGGTCAGCATACCACAACCGGAAGGATCGCACCTTTGACATAGTCGGATTGGGTCCTTCGGTCTGCGGTGTTTGTAATAGCCTCCATGGGTCAATGGATTGGCCGCTCTCCGGCAGACGCAGCGCTTATTTCTCGTAGCTTTGCCCTGCATGAAGCATTGCAGTACCTGCTGATGAGTCTTTTAGCACTTCCTCTGCACAAATGCATTCGTGTATCATTGAGGCTGAGTACATGTACAATTTAATCAGTAGCATTTCAGAGCCTGTCTAGTCAGAGTCTTCTTCGTAACGACTTCCTTCCCATGCTCCAGCTCCTATCCTGTCGTGGTCAGCAACGATAGCAGGCACATCAGGGGATGTTTCGCGCATGCAGGCCACGTAGCAGTTGCCTCATGGGACAAATCGTACAGCCGTAACCGGAGACAGGCGGCTTCTTCGGCTCACTTATCCCTGGAAATCCAAGCAAGGATTTGGACAAGGGAGCACACTTGGAGGAGAAAGTGAGATTACACAGGTCAGAGTAGGGCTGCATTTCTCGAAGGTTCCGGCAGTGAGCACCTACACGGGTCCGCACATGCGCGTGCACAGTCACAAAACCTTGGATGAGGTCTCGAGCTGATTATGTTATCTCGTGTTTGGATAGGTAAGCACCATGCAAAGAAGGGACCGGCAAATCCCTGCATTCGGCGGCTTTCCTGGAACTGACGGTGTACTTCTGAAGTCAAAGCGTCTGGAGCACTGTGGGTGCTCTGTCTTGTCATATGAGTTGATGGAATGAATGATTCTGTCGAGTAGATCATGGATGAAATACCCCAAATATGTCGCAACTATTGGTGATATACTCCGTACTCTGAAGTGATATCGATGATTTGCAACCATGCCACCCACGTCAAGTTGGGGCGGCAGAAGGATTTCCCCACATTTTGATCGGATCCACTTCATGTCGGCTAAGTTGCCCGCTGGAACACGTGTTTGGACGCGTCGGGATGACCATAGATACTGGTAGACATGGAGAAAGTTGTCTGATGTACTGAATATTGCCCTATCTTCACCCCGACCTCGTTGTCTGCGCCACACCCATCAGCGTCCTTTGTCAAGCCGACCAACATGCAGAATGGCAAAGCCACAAGCCCGAGGTAGGTCAAATAAGCTCGTCTTCCAGCAAGACTAACGTGCGCTTTCAGGTTCCGCCGAGCGACCTCTTCAAGGTGTTATACTATGCTTTACGTCGATAGGAACAGAAGAACGGGTCAGTCTACGATTGTATTGCGTGTCCTGAGACCTGTTGACGGAAGTTCAGACTCGCTATGCCGACTTAGCAATCCAGATGGGAGCCGAACACAAATTGGACCTTACCTCGGACACCACGCACCTCATTGTCGGTAATACTGACACTGCAAAATACCAATACGTCGCCAGAGAAAGGGAGGACATAAAAGTGCTGCGACCTGAGTGGATTGAGGCCGTGCGAGAATGCTGGATCAATGACCTGGCTTTGAACCTGGACGCCCTGTCTCAGGAGTACCGCGTGCCCACATTGGCCGGATTGAAAATATGCATCACAGGATTCGACGATCTCTCATTTCGAGCCCAACTGCAGCGGAACGTCCTCGAGAATGGTGGAGAATATACTGGTGACCTGACGAAAGATGTGACTCACTTGATCGCGGCAAAGCCTGAAGGGAAGAAGTATGAATATGGTTTGCAGTGGCAGAAGAAAGTGGTTAGCCTCAAATGGTACAAGGACACCCTTGAACGTGCGATGCAATTGGACGAAAGCCTATACAACCCAACACTCCCTGTTGAAGCACAAGGCGTAGGTGCTTGGAATCGTGGTTCGCAACGCTCTCCACGACCAGCTAAGCGTGCTCGAGAAGAGAGCAGTGTGCCTGAACCGGCCCGGAAACTCCGAAGAACCGCTAGTGCTAAGCTTGGGAGCCAGACACAGAACCTGTGGACCGATATTGTTGGGGGAGCTGGGTTCGACGCTGAACCCGTTGATCGTCTACAGCTCAAACCCTCTGTCTCAATGCCTGTCTTACGGCACGGAGAAACATCCATGAAGCAGCCTACAAGTCCTCGAGCCGAACGTCATGCATCTGTGACGGCTTCAGAAAGTCGCCGAAGTGATTCGGGGTTCCTGGCTGGCCATACTTTCGTGGTTGAAGGTTTTGATGAGAGACAGGTAGGAGATCTATTAACACTACCATCTTCGGCTTCTGCTTACGTCTATCTAGGAGAAAATTGTACGCAGCATCATCCTCGACAACGAAGGAACCATCACGTCCCCCGAAGAACCATATACCGCAAGCAACACATTGTTAATTGTTCCACATAATTGTGGAAAGGAAGGGAAAGCCGAATTTTCACCTACCAGTACTACGCTGCATGCTGTATCCGAGTTGTGGCTGGAACGATGTCTGTTCCATAAAACGTTCGTGGATGCGGAGAAATATCCTCTTGGACAGGTCAAAAGGCAGTGTCTCGGTCAATTGTCGAGCCTTACAGTCAATGCCACAGGCTTTGACGGTCTAGAAACTAAACACATTTCGCAAATGGTGAAGCTGCTAGGGGGCAATTACACCGAGAAGTTCACCGCAGGTGTATCCGTCCTTGTTTGTAAGAAAGGGAGCTACAACAGGGAAAAGCTTGGTATGGCACGACGTGACGGTATTCCTGCGGTTTCCGAAGACTGGCTGTGGTCATCGATAAGAGACGAGGAGAAAGCCCCGATGGCGAAATTCTCGGTTCACAAAATACCTGTCCGAGCCGTGGACAACAAACAACATGGCAGGCCGACGTCTAGACTAGAAGAATACGTGGAAGTGAGCACGGTTCCACTAAGGCCTGAGGGCAAAGGTCAACCAGTGCAACTGGAGAGACAGCCGGATCGGAGCCGGAATGAGACGAAAAAAATATCCAAAAGGACAACTGATGGGGTTGAGGTACATCAAGACGCAATGCGTGGAAGTCCTGGGCAAATGGACGAAGGAGGACTAGGCACGGGAGAAGGGGACATTCCGTCCGGACGTAGTGAGACACAAGCGGCCTCACCACAAGACCAAGATTTTCCACTGCAGGAATTGTCGTCTAACTCCCCAGGCAAGCACCATCCTTTAACGGAGGCCAAAAAGAGCACAGCGCAACCCTTAGACGGTACCTCGAGCCTGCATGAACCCAACGGGGTAGAGAACGACCATGAAACTGCCAGGAGTGCTCCCGCTCAACCAGGCAACAGGTCCGGCAGTATTCACGCCTTGAATGGAGCCATCCGCGAGTTCCTCGACCAAGAAATTAGGAAGAAGCCTGCGGCGAGCGGGTCCAATGAGCCCAAGAAGAAAGGCAGGCTCATGGGTCGAGTTCTCAGCAACCTGTCCACCACCTCTGCAACTTCAAGGCAGTCCAGAGCTAGCTCGATAGACAGTATCAACACCGACGGGATCGGCAGCGAAATCGGTAACCCACCATCTGTGCGACAGAGCGGCGAAGCCGGCTCCATCACGGAGAAATCGACCTTTTCTTTCGCTGGAAGGGCAAAGACGACGCTGGCGGGACTCAAGCCTCATTCAGTGCCGATGGATGATCTAGACATGCCACAGCACAATGGTCAACCGGAGGAGGAAACTCCTCGTTTGACGCAATTAGGGTACGAGGATCCTGAGGAAGCGATAATACTTCGAGAAAAGTTGGCGGCGTCAAGGCGAAAGAAGTCCAAGTTGGGCCAAGGGGAAGAAGATCCGAAGCCCGGCGTGAGAAGAGTGAGAGTGGACAGGAAGATACGTGACGACGATGTCCTCACCGATGCTGGATGGGGAGTCGGAAGGCGGACGAGGCACAAACATTAAAGTCTGCCAGACGAGAAGGAGATTTGGACAACCTGAACCTCACTATGAATTAATGATACTTGGATAGAGTTTTGAATATCTTGAGCTTGAAACAGATATTCAGCGTTGAGCTCCTCAAGGCAGCACGGGTGATTGGTGACATGTTGATATAATTGTTAAATGTAGTTTTACTGTGTCCGTGCTTTCAGGTCCATGGACCTTGAAGTGACCGGTTCTCCAAGGTTGGAGAGAGATGCTATGTCGAAGAGTGTGCAATACTTCACCAGAATCTAACAAGTCATTCGGAGAATTGTAAGAAGCCCGTGAGTTATCTTGTACCTTGTCTCCGCGACTCTATTTGTTCCCCAGTATAGCTACGATTCACGATCAGTACAATGTTGATATGGAGGAGAATAGACGTTCTTAAACACTCCATATCAAAGGCTTAGAGTTGTTTGCGGCGCCTTGGCATGAGGTGATGTTTGTCTCATTCTCATCCGCTTCGGATAAGGAAATTCCCCTATCACAATACTTGAAACGAGTCCGAAAAAGGTTATGATTTTCGGATCTGAGTGGAGGAATCGCATTGAGTCACGGAGCCTGATGTGTTATGCTATCTAGGTATCCATCGTTCAACAGTCTGTGGCCATTCGTTTGTCCATCACTACTGGCAAGTACTGATTTGCAGGTTCTATTTTGACCGTGAAGATCAACGGTCTGATCCGCCGTCCCGATGCCGCCTTACGGGGTCACTTGGTATCCTGAGTGCACGCCTAAACCATTTAATTTTTGAAGCTAAGGATTTACAGGTTAGTGAAGCTGGTGAGCCGTGTTTCAAGCCATTCCTCGTCGGTCGTCATCCGCGACAATTGGCGCATCACATCGTCGTTTCTCTACCAAATATTCTCTCGACACGTCGAGCCTTACGCACCCAAGTGACCGAAGTCCCCTCTGGCTCTTCTGACATGCTCCGCGTGGCCTAGTAAACTGTGTGATCGACCACTAGCCCAATGTCACCCACTCCCTAGCGCATATCTCACAAAAGCACACGTCCATCAAACCACCAAACCCTTGCAAGCCCAGCTGTTTTGTATCGGTCTGTGTCATTAGCCAGGAAAGACCCAGCCCCTAGGCCACTGCTATCGTACGTCCTACATAATGGCGGACCTCGCCCGCGAAGAGGCAGACCGGTACTTCTCCCATCAAGACCACCACAATTCCCATCCCGAGGACCGAGACGACGATTCCTTACACTCATTCGACGGCGATCATAAGTCTTCCGACGACGCTTATCATTCAGACCCCGGGACAGACGACGACGACACCGCCGCCAACATGGCCACCATGACCAGCACAAGAACGACATACCATCTGCCCACACAGACATACGATGCCAACACAGGCCCCAAAGGCGTCATTGCCGACGCTCAATCCTACGCTCGTGCCAAACAATCGACCTTCCGCCAACGATTGGCCAGTTTCGCAGGCAACTTGACCTCGTCCATGAAGCCTGCCGCCACCAGCGGCACCACTGGGGCCGATAAGCGCAAAAGCTTCTTCGGCACATCTCCCAAGTCGACGTCGTCCTCCGACGAAAACCTCGCGCTCTCAGACGAGGAAGCAGACTCGGAGTTCATGCGATCATGGCGCGCCAGCCGCCTTGCAGAGCTGTCGTCCCAATGCCAGTCTCAGTCGGCGTCACAACGAAGACAGGCCCCCAGCCAACGCACCTGGGGAACCTTCATAGAGGTCGACGCAACTGGGTACCTCGATGCCGTTGAAAAAGTCTCCGAAGAGACCGTCGTTGTGGTTATGATTTATGACCCGTCATCCTCGGCGAGTGCAGAAGTCGAGGACGAATTGAGCACACTCGCTTACAAGAACAACAAGACGCGATTCGTGCGGCTCAATCATGAAATCGCCGACATGGAGTCCGTACAGATTCCCGCCGTGCTGGCGTACAGAGGTGGTGAAGTCTTCGCCACGATATCGGATGCAAAGGCTGAAGGGCTCGAGGGCGTTTTACTACAGTATGTCTTGTCAAACCCTCGCTGACCCTCGAGGTGCGTCCTGCGATGCTAATCATTTCGTCTCTCAGACATCGTGTACTCCAGTAACGAAAGCCCTCCGGCGCCGGTGCTGGACGGTACCTCCTGTGGTTGAGGGATGGAATCCCGCTCTTCGTGCTGCTCACATGCAGCCCTTCCACACTTAAGACACCTTCTTATGACTCGAACTCAACAGTTCGCTTAACGTTGCATCCGAACTACACTTTCATATCGGCACGTAAGCCCAAGCGGCTTACTTGCACCCTATACATGCACAAGGGCCCCGCTGCCATGATTGCAGCTCTTACTCCGAAGAAGCACAGGCGCTGGAGATCTCTTATCAAGCATGGCGAATGTGCTCAAGAGAACTGCATCATCTCGGCTTCCTGTTAGTTGGGTATGATGCGTGTCCCTCGCCTGTATCCTGGGATAGTGCACGTCATGCGACCCGTCGCCTGGCAGACCTCGGGATTTCAAAACACTGTCAAAGTATCATATGGAGGACGCACCAACAGAGGGAATATGCATCGCAAGCTGACCCCGGCATTTGTCAAGTCTCTCGTGGATTCACATTCATGCTGGATGAGGATTCGTCCACATGGTCTGGTGGAAGTCGTGATTGACATCAGCGACCGAGAGTACATTGAATGGTTTTGCAATGGCAAATCTACTGAGAAGGCTAGCCTATGGCGCATCATACATTGAGGTGTCGAAGATGGCCCTACGGAGGGACTACAAGCGCGCAGCTCATTATATCATGTATGAGCATATTTCAGACACTGTACTACTTGGGGAGACACTCTCTGTGCTTGGAAGAATTTTCATCGCTTGATTTTGTGCATGCGACGTCTATGTCGCGGTTGTGATGCTAGTTTCAAAGCACGAGATATGCTCACCGCACTGATGCGGCTTGTGTAGTGTGCCTTTCACTCTCGTCTTGACCGGTCGCAGGCTGTGACCATCTTTGTCCATGAGAGCATCTGCAGGCAAGTCTCGGCCCTGAGTCCGGAACCTCAATCATATCATCCCGCTCAACGCCCATGCTAGATTCCCTCATCTGCGCAAAGCAAACCCCCAGAACAATAACCTGTTCAAGAGTCGCATTGCTGCCCGTCAAGGAAAAGTGAATCACTAGCCTAAATATGACGAGCCCCATAACCAGGACCCCCTAACGAGAGATCTCTTTTGCTCTAGTAAAATATTGGTATCATTTTGCAAGGTGAAAGAAATGCAGAACGGCTCAATTGCACATGGCACTGAGCAGCCCGCTGCGAAAGGCGGGGTGGTCTCGCATGAGAAGTTGTAGATCGTGTGACAGAAGAAGGCTTGGTGGAGTAGTGGTACATGGTGCAGTTCCCGAGTCGCCCGGATCGGTTTGTTGCCACGAGCGCAAGAGTCAAAATGCGCCAGGTATGACACGAAAAATGCAGCTTCAAGTGCATTGAATGGATGCGCCAAGTCGTGGTCCGGCTCATGCAGACAAAGAAATGGCGTTCTTTTCGCTTGTGAAGTCCCAGAGCATCTTGATGAGGTTGTCAGGAAGAGTGTAGAGATCAACGTGGAACTCGCCCTCTGATAGCAGATTCATTAGCGATTGAGCGCGACACTTTGCATGGAGATGGCCGTGCACTTACGTTCGACGTCGTTACGCATCCAGGAATCCTCGCTCTTGTTGTCATGGACCATCTGTACCACCTGAAGAAGGTCATCTTCGCCAAGCTTCTGAAGTCCTTCAGCCAACTTGTCCATGTCGATGGCCTTGCTGTCACCAGCTTTCTTCTTCTTCTGAACACCACCTGCGCCGATTTCGCTTGTGCGCTTCTTGCTAGCGGTGTCTGCGCCATTGGTGGCCGTCTCACCAGGGATGGGACCAGAGTTACGAAGAGCCTCAAGGAGTGCGCCCTTGGGGTTCTTGAAGGTAATGATCTGCTTGGTCTCATAACGAGCACTGTTGAAGTTCAGGTCATGGACGATGTTGTGCGTCTTGCCGCCAAGGTCTTTGAGTTCGACCATGAGCTCGAATTCTCCCCATCCATCCTCAGAGACGCGGAATGGTGGCTTCTTGAAGACTAAGAACGAAAGGTTAGATCGACTTTGAGGTTGCGAAAGGGTTGTGCGTACCTTGTCTTGCCTTATCACCGAACGACTCGTGAAGCACGTATGTGACTGACTCCAGGATGTCTGCGTCGATCTCTTGCTTTGTGTCCGCATGAAGCAGGACAATTCTCATAGACCAGTGTCGCAAAGGGAAACCAGCAACTCCGCTATCGGCACCAGGACTGCAAAGACCAAATTAGCCTTTGTCCAGGACATGCGCGCATGTTGTCTCCATGCGCATTGTACGAATAAATGTGGAAGTAGGGTTGTCGTGATCATCAATGTGCAGGACAGATCGGTGATTTGGGTAGATCGACGTACATGATCTTCTGCTCGGTAATGATCTTTATGGAACGTTTGACCTGTGGGAACAGTAAGAAAGAGCGTCGGTGACACGGGGGAATGCAGACACTTACGTCCGGCATGTTGGGCAACGTTCAACAGGGTGGAGTGGGAAACGATATGAGTGTAGAATGCTGAGATCGACCCGACGCGCGAGTTGCTGGACGACACGGTCTGGAAGGAAGCAAAAGGAAGAGGTTGCAGGAAGAAGAAGCGGCGATCAAGACGGACACAAGGCGATCACAATAATTGTCGGGTGAGATCGACCGTGTACAAATATGAAAGATGAGAGTGGCAGTAGAAAGAGATGTTGGTGGAATTGAAGTTCGTGTCGTGCCAGGCCACGATGCGATGGGATGCGCATCGGAGGTTCACGTTCTTAAATCTATGCGGGGTTGGAAGCGGCAACTCAGCCGAAGCGCAGTTGGCCTTTTGGGGCACCAGGTATCGATCTGTATCTTCTGCTGGTCTCTGGCATTCACGCAGGATCAGTGATAAAGGTGAATTGTTTGGGACTTCTCAAGTCTTCTGATTCTTCTGAGGGTCCTCCAGCCGTTTTCTATCTAGCCTGAGGTATGGAAAGGTGGGCAGGGGTCAACAGGAATCTCAACGCTGTCTCTCATCGCCGTCCGTTTCATATGATCACATCGCTGGATCGTCCAAGATCCCACGCAGCAGGATATCAATCATCAGTCAACACAGACTCCATGCTCGCTATGACACAAAACATCTATGACTGGAACAAGGCCTCGTTCTCTTGTTGAGCCTTGATGAATGCCTCCTTGAAGAGGTTGGCATCTGCATGCAATTAGTACATGTGAAATGAAGCGATGGGATTGTCCTTACTGTCGCTGTTACCGAAACGAATAGCCAATGTCGAAGCTTCAGGCTCGCCCTCGCTGACATCAGCGGCAACGTTCCAGACCCAGCTGCGATCGCTGCCAACATTGGGAGAGAGCTTCATGTCAGGGGTGACTGTTAGGGTGTTAGCATTATTGCTTCCACAAGTGGTTCGCAAGTGACTGACCGTAGTGGTTTGCGCAGACTTTGAGGGTCTTGTCACGTCTCATAACCAATCTTGTCTTGCCGTTCTCCTTGTGTTTGAGTAATCGTACATCACCGGTGCCCCTCTCCTTCCATTCCCTCGAGTCTCGATCGAACTTGAAGAGCTTAGCTCGCATCTTGAATACCTGTTCCTCCGACTCTTCGTTGGTCTTGGTGTCGACTTTCTCCGTCAAGCGAACGACTGGTTCGAACTCGACCTCGGCTTCTTCTTCTTCAGCTTTGTCCTGGAAAGAAAATCTGATCAGCCCATTTTCACACTGCAAACAATCAATTGAGGGTGTCTCACATCTTCTTCGTCTCCCTTAGCTTTTGAGCTACCACTTGGTTCCTCCTTAGTACCCTCGTCTTCGTCGGCCTTTCGTTCCTTCTTAGCGCCACCACCGAACATCGAGAAGACAGAGGCAGTGACACCCGAAGCCGCAGCGGAAGCGGTGTTGGCTGCGTTGGTGGCGGCATTGGTTGCGGCCTCAGTGTATGTAGTGGACTTAGAGTCAGTGGCGGGGGCCTCAGTAGAAGGGTCACCCAGGGGATTCTGGACTAGTTTGGTCTCATGTTGAGCAAGTCTGGGTTCGGACGAGGCAGTTTGGTCCGCGGAAGGAGTTGGCTTGGTTTCGGTAGCGTCCGACATGATTGCAGGATATGCGGCGGATGAGTGACGATGTTATGTGTTGGAGGAAAGGATAAAAGTGAACGGTGCAGGTTCTTTTTAAGACTATGAGATCAAACGATGATCCGTTGTTTGTTGGCTTAACCCCACACTAAGATGTTGTCAGAGTGAGTGTATCTGATGGATGGTGCGTGCTTCGACGATACACGGTCCTGCCACAGCCAAAAAGTGTCAATAGCCTCTTAAGCAATGCCAAGGGGCGGTCGGGAAACTTGCCCCGAAGCTTCGTCCCATTAAGGACGATGACGCTGCCGCTCTAAAGGTATGCTCAAGAAGACCCGGCCTTGTGGTGTCGTCCTCTCAAATCACTTCCGTCTATTCTGGACAGGCACAGGCACAGGCACAAGCCAAGTTCAAGACATGTTACTTTGTGCAACTCGGGGCTATGTCCCGTCGTACTCATAAGAAGTCCAGAAATGGGTGCGTCCCTTGCAAGAGGCGACATATGAGAGTACGTCTCCAAAGTCCCATCCTAGGTACCAGCCCTCGAGCCTCAGGACTGACAGCCTCACCCTCAAGTGTGACGAAAATCACCCAATATGCGTCAACTGCGACGCCGCAGAGATTCGGTGTTCATTCCTCGGTCAAAACTCGCCTCAAATTGTGCCAGCTGTTCCGCAGGGCAATGCCCTCCCAGCGGCTGCCAGTCGTGCAACCACTGCTACACTAACGCCAGAGGAAACACCATGGCAGACACGTACCACGACTTGTCACGAGCAACTTGATGCTTATAGCCTAAATCTGACTCATATCGAGCTGTTCAACAATCTCTCCAACATGGACTTTCTATCCCCCGAAGACCTCACGCAACCAGGCATCGTCCCCGTGGCATTGTACATCAAATATGCCCTTACGACGCCGTATCTGATGCATCAGCTTCTCGCGATGTCGGCTTTTCACCTCAGCATCAAATACGCCGAGTCTCGTATGTTCTACCGCGAGTATGCTACCGGTCTACAGACCCGTGCTTTATCACTCTTCAATGAGACTAATAAGGTCCTCGAGGTAACTTCGGCAAATTGTGCTCAGATGTTCCTGTTCTCAGCCTTGATTGGGGTCCACTTGTTGTGCGACGCTTTGCGATATCACAGAGACAGCCTAGAAGGATTCATTCACAGATTTACACATTGCGTGAGCATTCATTGTGGTGTTGTGGCTATCATCCTCGAGTCAACGCATCTTCTCCGCGAGACGGAAGTGGGACCTCATCTGATACCGTCTCATGTTTTCGAACAGACGCCGTCAACAAGCGACCCGGAATGTGAGGCGCTCCGCAATCTGTTACATGGTACGAATTTACCGCAGTCATCACGAAAAGCCTATGACAATGCAATATTCCGCCTTCAGCAAGTGTTCGAAGCACAGCGTGCTTTTACGGGGACCAAACTTCTTGTGCCCCTGGTATTTGCTTGGCCGGCTCTGCTTTCATTCGAGTTCATGGAGTTGCTCCGCCAGCAGCAAGCGGAAGCGCTTGTCGTTCTTGCGCACTACGCCATGCTGCTCCATCGTGGACGAGACTTGTGGCTGATGGGTGATGGCGGCCGTTTCTTGATCGAGTCAATCTGTGGAAGTCTTGCATCCGAATGGCACGAATATCTGAAAATGCCAATTGCAGCTCTGGAGGAGACCCCATGAATGTTGCTGCCTGCGACAATCCTCTGGAGTTAGGAGCAGGAAACCAGGGCGATGCAATGGCACTTCGCGGCGAGTGGGTCAGGGCAAGGCCCTCCATGCGCACTAGTAGGTCATTACCCCTAAACTTACCGCCTCGGAAAGAGCCGTACGTGTACACTAAGCCCAAAACTGGCTTATACGCGTACACTAAAAGCATTGCACGAGGCTGTGGATCATAGAACCAGAATTCTAACGTATGTTCACAAACTTGCTCGCATAACACACAATGGACTCGGAGCATGAGGCTGTGCTGAAATGGGATCCCGTCTCTGTAGAGGGGAAAAGAATATAATGCCTACCGTAGCAACGTCTTCAGAGATGGATATTTCAATTAAACTAATTTCAAGACTTTCAATACATCCGATTGCCACTTTTATACTCAAGAACCCTGATTGAGATCATCTTCTCTCCGATACATCGACTTACAAGCTGAAAGGCAGATATGGTTCACCTCAAGCCTGTTGATGGGACAGGCATCTACCTCTGGAAATACCTACCTTCGTTACCTCTTGCCAGCATATTCCTCGGACTCTTCACAATCATGACGAGCCTACTCTGCTGGCGCATGATCAAAACACGGCTATGGTTCTCTGCGGTCTTTGCTGCTGGTGGATTGTGTCAAATCATCGGCTACACCGCCCGAATCTTTTCTTACTGGCATACCGACCAGATTGGGCCTTACATTGTCCAGAGCATGTTCATCCTCCTCGCACCTGTATTGTACGCAGCCTCCATATACATGGTTCTTGGACGGCTCACCCGCAGCGTACATGGGGAGCGGTTCTCCGTCGTGCATCCCAGGTGGATAACAAGGCTATTTGTCTTGGGGGACTTCCTGGCCCTAAACGTGCAGGGCAATGGGGCTGGGTTGATGGCGAAGCAGAAAACACAGAAGATTGGACAAGGCATCGTCGTCGCGGGCTTGTTCGTCCAGCTGATGATCTTTGGATTCTTCATCGTTGTGGCAGCAGTCTTCCACGTCAGGATGCGGAGATCTCGTGCCAAAGAGCCACGGTCGAGCACAGATATTCCGTGGAGACAAGGGTTGGCCATGCTCTACGCCTGCAGCGGGCTGATCATCGTGAGATCGATCTTCCGTGTCGTGGAGTATATCATGGGCACGGACGGGTACCCCTTGACGCACGAGTGGACAATATACGTCTTCGACGCAGCACCCATGTGGACTGTACAGGTAATCTTCTTTTTGTGGTTCCCAGACAAATTGAACAAAGCAAGTGAGGGTGGTGAGGATGGTCAGATGCTCGTGGGGGAAGTGAGTCGCCGATGAGAAAACCCTACTGGCGAAAGGGTTTTCAACAAGACCATTGCAACGACCATTCAATACCTAGGATAAATGTATTTCATTCGACCTACCCAGGGTGAATGTATATTTGTCATTGGCAGCAGGGACACTACATCGGTACGCCACTTGCGGCATGGCGTTGACTGGAGTCTGGTGCAGGATATCTCGGGTTGTGAAAACAATACAGTGATCAGTTGGTGATGATGATGAGCTAGAAGTTAGACCACAACCTGGAGTACTCCGTACTTAAAGCAGCCTCAAGTGCAAACCACTGAGCCTGTTTAGCATTGCGCCTGCAACTCTTGAACTCCTTAACGTGACGTCACTGTTGATGACAGGCACCAACGTGACATTTGGACCATTGCCTTTTAACAATTAAAAACACAACGAGGTATTCATGTCCAACAGTTGACGCTCTGAGTCTTATTATTTGCTCATCTCTCCAGAGATGTCTCTCTTAGATCTGCCCCAGGACATCCTCTCCATCATCCTATCTTACCTTCACCCAAAAGACTACCTTGCATTTTGCCAGATTTCCAAAGCTGTCTACCTGGGATACCGACAAGACTCCCTGTACTGGCGAACCGCGACATCAAATACCTTCCGTCTTCCAATCAGTCCTTTGCTTGATGCGGACGGCCAACGCTGGTACTGGCTGTACAAACGTCTGAAGACCCAGACGCAACTCTACACCTGGGGTCAGGGAGTGAAAGGTAATTTGGGCTTCGGTCGGGCTCTTCCTATTCCTCGTCGGCCGCACCCGAGAGTCGGGCACGCTCGACCATTTCCCCCCAACAGGATCCCTTCTCGACCAACGTTCCCGAAAGCATCATCTAACTGGCCAACCGAGACTCATGTTCCCGACGAAGTTGGCGTGATTGCTGATCTGCAATGCGGAGGCTGGTCAACCACCATTCTCGCCTCCGACGGCAAGCTCTATACTACTGGTTCTATTGACTCCCTCAACGGCGTCCCTGTAGGCCAGACGGTTGAGCAATTTACTCGACTCGAATGGCTGACCCAGAGTACTTCTGCAATTCGGCAATTCTCCGCTGGGAGACGGCATATCCTCGCTCTCACTGATGATGGGGAAATCCTTTCCTGGGACCGAGTCAATGCCAAAGGCTTGAAAGTGTTCTCCAGGACTGGGATAAACTTTGGTGGAAAGCCAACCCGAATTGCAGCAGGATGGGGTCACGGTTCCGCTTACATACCGGAGACGGGCATAGTCTTCTGGGAGCCTATTCGAAACAATCACACCGATGAGATGCTGGACGAAGTACATGTCAAGGAGAAGGTCGTGCCAGGAACAGCCCGGCAACACACAGAAAAAGGCTATACCGAAGTGATCAAACATATTGTGTTGTCAGAATTCTTGCTATGGATCACCAACGACTCGAAAATCTATGCCTGCAGTCTCCAGGTCGAGAACGATGAACAGATGGAGCCTACAAGATCTGTGTTCGAGGTCCCAGGTTATAGTGCGTCAGATCGTGAGTTGAAAGATATACAAGGCCAGTTCCAGAGGTTCGGGGTCTTCACTGCCACAGGAGAAGTCCTTGCAGGCAATGTTGATTACCTCAGACGATGTGCCGAAGCTGTTGAAAATCAACCTGATCCGCTGGAAGCGGCTGACTGGTCAGCATTGACGACATTGCTTTCTTCTCGACCCAAAGATGTCCCAGCCCTGCAACATACCCAGGTCATCGCCCTAGCGTACGGTGACTATCACTATCATGCTCTGCATGCCAATGGCAAAATCACTTCTTATGGGACGGACTCTCAATGTTGCGGGTCTTTGGGATTTCCCAGCCCAGAAACCGGGGGCCGCTTCCGTGGTCTCCGTCGAGCACGGCCCGGTCTAGGACGGATCGACGCACATCTTTTGCCCATCGCCAGTTTGCGAGGTCGTCAGGTCTGGTTCGAACCCGAGCGAAAGGACTGGCTTCAATGGCTAGAAGATCAGGTACAAAAAGCGCACCCTGACAGCGATGGTCGATCAGCCAAAGAGATCTTGGACAACGACACGAGTAAACAATCTGCGTTCAGTGAATGGATCGAGCAGGAAGGGAA
Organism: Exophiala viscosa; assembly: GCF_022695815.1. Taxonomy (NCBI): domain Eukaryota; kingdom Fungi; phylum Ascomycota; class Eurotiomycetes; order Chaetothyriales; family Herpotrichiellaceae; genus Exophiala; species Exophiala viscosa. Next base: position 766,027 of record NW_026944356.1, on the reverse strand, counting down.
ACACTGGGGCGAAGGCCCTGCAAATGCTTCTACGAGTTCTGCATCGGGCAAATCCATGCAAGAAGGAGATTCTGGTGACTATGCCAACCTTGGTGCATATTTTCCGATAACCATCGCCGCGGCAGGTTGGCACAGTGGTGCTCTGGTTCTCTTCGACGAGGACAGAGCCCACGAGATTCGAAACAAGTGGGTGATACCGAAAGAGCACGATGAGGAAGACCAACATCCAATGCCCGGTGCTTTTCAGAATCTGGACTCGGAGGAAGAGTACGTCTGGCAGCGGGAAGGTTTTCCCAAAGTAAGTTTGTGGGACGGATTCGAAATGCCTGGTGATGGCGTGCCACGACCCTGGCGCGATGGATTGCCCACTATGCAGGAGCTGGGAATCTTGTAGAACTATTCCGCTTTTCTCCAGTATGGCAAGCGACGCTTAGGAGCTCATTGATATCCATCTTTTCTAGCATAGCGATTCTTGGTCCATAAGACCCAGGGGTATCAAGTTTATCATGCCTAAAGATTACATTGCTCGATCCAACCAAATTGCTGTTCAAGATTCATCATCGTTATCACATCGATGCATTCCTCCACCACTAGAGCCCGATGGCTGTTGTCGGTCCTCTGGGCGAAGCGCATGATTGCTCTCAGCATCCCTTCCTTGCACCTCAGCCGCCACAGGTTCGCTCCCTGTCTCTTCCTCCCTCTCCTCGTGATCGACAAACAGAAAACTCCCCACCACAACCGCAGCCCCTAGCCAATAAATCCATCCCTCATAGTGGCCTTGCAGAACCATCTCTCCGACTAGACTCAAAGGGATCGTCAAACTCAACCCCACAGTCACCACCAACGGGCTTGTCAAGACCATGGCATAAGCCCAGCAGATGTCGCTGAGCAGACTACTCACGCTGTTAACGAGCAGGATTGTCCAGATGCGCCGGCTTGGAGGAAGTCGGAAACGCTCGATCCCGGTGTAATGCAGGACAGGGAACAGCGGAAACAGAAGTATCAGGTTGAACACTCCTACCAACCCAAAAAAGAGGGGCATATTCAGCGAACGCGGGAGTGCTTTCACCGTCGTCTTTTTCAGGGTAACAGTATAGACGCCGTAGATGATAGCAGACAGCAAAGCCAGGGCGTCTCCGAATGCGATTTCGGATGGGGATTTGTCTGGGAATGTGTCTTCAGCCCGGACGAAAAGTGACCTCCTGCCGCCGGTGTCGTTGTCAGCGGTGGGTGCCGAGAGATCGACCTGCGAAATGAGGATGATTCCGACCAAAGAGCCCAGTACACCGCACAATTTCCTCCACGTGAATTTCTCGGTGCGAGTGAGAGCGCCGATCAGCAACGTCCAAAAACTCGATGTCGATGTCAGAATGGTGGTAGAAGCGACCGTGGTGTGTTGTAGACAGGACATGGCGAAGTAATTGGCGCCGAACCATAGAAAACAAAATGTGAGGGAGAGACGAGCAGTAGGTGCGATGCCCAGGTGCTTCTGCTTGCCCTGCCCGTCATGGCCGTCGGCGTTGCTATCATCCAAGATTCGGGAGGGCGACTTCGCGCGCCCTGTAAAGGCCGCCGACTCCGAGTCTTCGGAGTCTATTGCTTCTCGTTGTGGACGTCCATAACTCCTCCGTCGTGAAAACACCGACCGCAACCTCATGTACAAATCTCCATGCTTGCGCTGTCTTCTGTATGCAATCCGAAAGAGCGTCGGGACCATGGCCAGCATGAACATTGAGGTATTGAGATAGGTGAGGAAAAAGGGCTTTGCGTATGTTCGGTCGGCGAAAAGACTCTGCGCGCAGGGTCTCGTCAGTCACAAGCACTCATTTCTCCCGAAGGACAAGTTACACGTACACTTCCTAGGAAGTTGGACATGGTCCACAAGAACACCACACATAGCAGAAGGATCAAACCAAGTGTATGTCTCGCTAGTCCGGCCGCTCGGGGTGTCGTTGTCGCATCCTCCGGCGCATCGAGCAGCCTCTGCCTCGAGGAGTTTCGCTCGAGACTGCTGCTGTCGTCGTCCATCTCGAAGTGTTCGTGTGGTTGGAAGGATGGACGACGGTCTCGTGAGAGATCAGACATAGAATCTGCACGGAGCGCACCGTTGCGACATTGCTGTGTGGATTGGCCCGCAACCCACCAAGTCGGCAATCAGTCACGCTGCAAGCACTGACGTCGGAAACAAGATATGAAAATATTTAAGGTTTCAAGGCATGACCCGTCACTAATGGACATCTGCCAGTGTTGAATGAGGAAATTCTAGGCGTTGAAACTCCGCCCTCCGTTACAGCCTGGCGATAAGCCTAGGGTGCTCGGAGCGCCAGGCTTTGGCCTCGCTTAGGTATGCCCTATAATTTGGAGCTGATTCCAGTTTATCGATTCGATAAGTCAGTCTAATCCTCTGATGACTGACCGACCAAGGTCACTTTTGTCGTCAAGGGCAAGCTGGCTTATGCACGTTGAAAGTCCTCAGCTCTTCTAGCACAGAGACGCAGCTAGATCTTACTACCTCGACGTGGCCATCAGACCATTGCTATCCAGATCTGTGCCGCGGCTTGAGGCCTACGATGGCTTTTGCCGGACAGGCGGGTTTCCACAAGCATGAATGATGGCTGCAGCGACTCCAATGGCCAAGAAGCCGCTGCGAATGCTAAATAGCCCTCATACAGCATCGTCCCTCCAATTCGTTGCTATTCCTGCCCTTGGGGGCTAGGTAGCAGCCTTTGTTACATGATATCTTCCGTGGTGCACTGCCTATATCAATGCGGTGATGTAGTCGATTCCTGGTAGCAATGCAACAAAAGAGGACGTGGGTTGGCCGGCTATTGTTGCCAAGTGGACATAGGGCCGGTCGTGGGAATGCTCTCAACCCGCTATCGAGCGGAAGGCGATAGTGTTGTGTATCAATATCTCTCGTTGTGTCATCACTCTCATGGCAGGCATGGTCCTACCTGCCAGTAGCAAACATGACTCGCAAGAGCACATGCGATATGATATCTCCCAATGATTGTGTTGGGACTAGGCGCACAAGCTGTGATGAGGTGGATAGCCTTCTCAATCCTAGAGTCAAAATGAATTTCACGTAACCACAGTGAATATTTCATCGTCGGGTAGTGAGCCATTCATTGGCGTCGTAAAGCAGCTTGCTTTGAGCCACCTCTATTCCAGGTGCTTGACTTGCAGCATGTACCTATGCGAGTCAGTACTAGCCAGCTTTTGAACCTGATTGACTTACAGCATCCCAAATCTTCCATGCTTGATCGAGACTCTTGGTCAGACTTCCACTACCCTTCAGCTGCTGAAACCAGTTGTACTTCCCTTCTTGCTGTTTAATAGTTGTCTTCAGCGCATCGGTGATTTCTGGCTCATCGTTGACGGCGTCCAGATACGTTTTGACTGCTATGCCTAGACCGGAGCCATTGTCGCTAGCAAATGGGAGCTTTGATACAAGAGTCGTCCAGTCCGACCGGTCTCGATCGATATCGCCATTGAGAAACATGCTCGTTGTCACCGTCTCCAAAAGATCTCTCAACGAGGTACGGATGGCGGTGATCTTCCAGGCGTATGTCAACAATTGTCGGTCGAGTGGTCCGACAAATCCCATGGGCTTGTGTCGGATTCTACCCAAACACGCGATCCTAGAGATCAAATTTGTGTACACCTTCCGCTCATAGTCCTTGTCTACACAGAAGTCAGTGAAAATGTCGAGGAGCAAAGGGGATCGACGAACCACTTCGCGCAACCGGCGTCCCCGTCGCATAGTTTCCTGTAAATAAACCCAGTCTGAGCATCTCCACGCCAATAATGGTGCTCTCGTCATCGGCAATGGCAAGTGCCGATTCCAGGGCCTTGCCCCACGCCGTCAGAGCATGCTTGTCGTCCACATAGCCACGGACTTGTAAAAATCGGAACACGGTATTGACAAGGACTTCATCTACAGAGCGTAGGGCCGGATACTCTGGTCTGCCTTTCGTGAAAGTCTTTTCCGTGAACTGCGGGTCCTTCAGTGATCGAAGGCATGGCAGGAATAGAGCGGCGTCCCCAACATTGTTCAGCACAGTATCAACGTCAGAGCCTCGAACCTTCCACTGCCCAAGCTTCCCTTTCAGCGCAGGAGTATTTCTTATCTCGATGGTCAGATTGCTGGTATCTTGAGGTACCCACGGCTCGACTTTGATGATCCTGGACTGGTAGTAGTAATGCAGCGACTCTGCGAGAATCTTCAGTGCCTCTCTTCGGACAGGGTTGAGCTGTTCGATCACCAGTCTGCGGTAAGGCTCGGAATCCAGAACGCCTCCAGGGAGAGTCAGCACGACTTCTCCGGAAGTAAGCCAGTTGGGTATCTCAGGGCCAAGGAGGCCTTTGGACTCGTAGAAGAAAAGCTCCTCGGGCAGCCTCTGGCCGACAAATTCGTGCACATCACCAGGAGCTTCGTCGAAGTTCTGTGGTGCAACAACGCCATTCTTTTCCATGATAACATGGTGTCGTATCGTCATTATGGCCTTCTTGTACCGATCGGCGTATTTCAAAGCCTCAACCTGAGGATGCTCTCGATGAATGTTGCACAATTGTATAACAGATTTCCCAGCCCCATTGAGTGCCTGGATGGCATCAGCTATGCCTGTCGACTTTGTGGCCGCAATGCTCTCGAGTGGTGGGAATGTGGGTGTAAAGGATGTTCCGAGCAAAAGCTGAGCGTCCCGAAGCATATCATCATTGACACGGAGCAGTTCTTCGCACAACGATTTGCTGATCAAGCTGAGAGCTGATTTGTTAAGGTTTATGTCTGTCACGACTCTGTCGATGCCGAAGAGGAAGCACTCGGTAGTGCCCATCACGGCATCTATGTACTGATCCTCCAGTTTGAGCAGATAGGCCAGCTGACCATATGTCAATGCGGTACTCAACATAGGGCGGTCCAATGTTGACTCACCTGCGCCGTTGCACTGTAAGGAGCAACCATAAATTCAATGTTGTTATCCACCAGTACTTTTTGTAGCGTTCGTGTCATGGTATCAACGGGGTATTTTGCCTTGCCAAAGTCCGAGACAGTGCGCTTGCTGTCGCCGCTCAGGTAATGATGCCAGGCCTCATCTTGAACTCTTCTGCTTTCCGTTGATTGCGACACAGGCTGACTCTTGTTTACATATTCTAGCCCATCAAAGACAAAGACGAGTGTCACACCGTGCTGACGCAGGAGAGCGAGATCGTCTTCGATGGCTTTCTTTAGACAGAAGGGCAAGCCTCCGAGGGCATGTTTGAGGGGTTCTTCGCCGTTTCCGTTCAGGCGGAGGTCGAGATAGTAAGAGGCATTGACGCCGATGACAGCATCTTTCAGCATATTCAAGGGGCAGAGTTCGACATGTTTGTTGACCCATTGGTCAAATTTCTGGACTGGAGGGAATTGTGAGAAGAGAACCGCTTGAGACCAGCCAGAGTCCATACCTGACATTTTGAGGCGAGGAACAGGAGAAAAGAGAGGAGAGGCGGGATGTAGAATGCGAGGTCAAGCGAAAGTCTGTCGAGAAGGAAGGAGCGAGACAGACAAACAAGTCTGCGTAGGCAATTGTTTGTCTGTAGCAATTGCAACGGGATCTGTGAACTTTTGGGAAACAACCTCCAACTCTGCGCTTGTACAATGGTAACTTGAAAAGTGGATTGACGCCCCGACCATCTAAATTTTGGCGTCGAGTTTAATGGGGATGCGGGCACCATCCACATGTCAAGGTCAACACGGACCTGGTCAGGGGTACCACTGGCTACCAGATTGCACAAGGCTTCAGCCTCGTCTCGACCTGAAATTTGTATAATGATCATGAATTTGTGCACTACTCAAGCCATCATATCACATACTGATGACAACAACAGCCTTAGCACACATGCCTGTACCATGTTCAAACGAGCCGGGCAGTAGGTGACCCAAGACCGCTATAGCCGCTCGTCATTGCGAATGCTATAGACCTTCCATCACGACGTAGCGTCAAATCCATCTGTTGATAATATATACCTCAAGGTTTTCATTCGCTCCAACCATAAACACTGTGCCGCTGTACATAACTCGTAGCAGGTGCTCATCTCTGTTTGCGTGTTGCGCTTAAACCCCAAAATCATTGTCCCTGGATTTCAGGAACTGGTCCTAACGCCAAACAATACTGATCCATAATACTCCGCTGCTATGCAGTTTTTCAAAGTCACTCATGCATTCGAACGACGGCTGAGGTAGACGTTCTCAAGATGACACCAATGCCTGTGCATGCTCCATGATTCGCGTTGACATTCCTGCATAATGGTCAGTCTCTACTCCTTGAGCATGTTATATTCAAGAAAACATACCTTGCTGCAGTACTTAGTTCGCCGGCAACGTCTGCACTTTGCGAACTGTCGAGGATATTCTTCCCATTTGCCACATTGGTAGTTAGCACATTGTCGGATACCTCCTTTGGCATCGTCTTTTCTGCACAAATTGCGCATGACCACGCAAGCCCAATATTGCATGTCTTTAGAATGATGCCGTACGGTAAACTTTTCAACCAGCGGGAAGATGTTGTAATCATCAGGTTGAAGGAATTCCTCATCTTCATCTTCGGTCGGCTCTGGTAGCGGTGGGCATCCACGCATTGGCCCGTAAATCTTTTCGACCTCTCTATCGATGCGAAGCCTGGGAACCAGGTGAGTCTTCTGAAAGTAATGGCGAAGGTAGCAGTATTTGGATATATATGCGAGCAGTTGCAGTCCCATGAGGACATCTTCGTCCCGGGGCATTAGTGCAGTTGTCAAAGGAGTCGTAGTAGCTGTCCTCAGAAAGAAGTTTGGATAGGCATTGAGTGGAATGGCAGGAGACGCCGCGGTAGCAGGAGCGGGAGGTATTGGTGATACTCCAACAGTTTCGTGAGCAGCAGGACCGAGAGGATTGGCCATCCCTCCGACTATTGGCGTTTGTTGGGCAATGTCAACGTTGTCAAGCTCCCGATCCTGCTGGAGAGGAATGGTCAAGCTTAGCGGCTGACGTCCAACGACGTCTTCAGGGTCATGCGGGCTTGGATCGCGCGTCTGCACTCTGCTCTGCCCCTCATTTTGGCCATCAGCGTCCAGAAGCTCCTCGGCCGGGACTGTAATATCTTCCAACATAACATCATCATCGTCGCCTGTGGAGTTCTGATGCCGGATGGAGGGTCTTCTCAATCGACGTCCTGCAGGAGAGAGGATTCCTCGATGGATTGGTGCAGAAGGCGTGGTAGGAGAATCAGGATGTGAGGTAACACCTGTGTTCAGCGCTGGTAACATTGAAGGCAGGCGATCGACTTCGCGGACTGGACGTAACGGGAAGCCGTCAGAAGCGTCCATCGAAGGAACTGCGGTGGCCGGAGCCTGCAAGTTCATGGATCGGAAGGATCCTCTGCTGTCTTGAGCTCTGTTGTGCCGATGAAAATCACGGGGAGGGAAAACCGTTCGGTCAGGGGGAGAGGTGAAGACACTCGGAGGAATGACGTTGCCTTCCGTCGGGGCTGTTTCTGCAGTGCCAAACGCTTCCGAGAATGACTGCGGCAGATCGAGCGAAGGTGGAGGTGCTTGACGTCGAGTCGAACGCTGGTCGGCTGCCGCATTCATATGTTCGAAAAAGGACGTCCTTGAAAGGGGATCCTGTGTCAGCTCTCGAAACACCTTGGACGATCTGCTGCTTCCGGCATGTTTTGATCCGTTTCGCTTTTCCTGTTCAGCGTCCGCTTTTGCTTTCTCCATTTCAATGACGAGAATGTAATCCCACAAAATGGTCGCGATGACCGGTACCATGTCTGCCTCGACGACGCGAGTGCGGACAAGCTCCGAACCTCGAACTCCTATGTTCACAATACATTGGAACGCCAGATTCCACTTCCACATGTGCATCTCATCTTTGCTCCTGCCTTCCTTCAGTATGCACACGAGGCGTTCGACTCCGCCATCCACTGTTAGTATATCTCGTATTCGAGCAGAAGAAGTGGTCAGATAGGCTAGATGGTTGAGAGAGTTGATGAGTGGCAGAGTCGAGGTGCAATCCAGTGCTCGACGGTCATAAAGAGTCGGTGTTATATGTACGGAGGCCTTGTTGACATTGGGGATGCTGAAATTGACCTCCCTCATATTGTCTAACAAATGTTCCTAACATACAACTCGTGTATATAATTGGCCCCTTTTGTCTTGAATGAATTGTCCCCGAAGTAGTCGAGTTATCCCGGTGAAGGTTGGGGTAACTCTGAGCGGCTAAGTGACGTTCCAGAGGAAGGAGTCGACGTTACCAAGGCGTTATACTGGCCTTGCTCGCTATCATAAAGGATACTTCTGAGAGCAAGCAGCCATCAATCTGGTTATGTCGTGATGCAGAAGGGGATGATAACCGTACGGGGTAAACCGAAAGGGTGAAGGTAAGGTCGGGTGGATCCCCTGATGGAAGGTGTCAGGCACTCGGTGCTCAGGTCAGGAAGGATTCGAATGTAGCGTCGTAGCTTGGTGGGAAGTATGCGCTAGGTAGGAGTATACAATTTCATACACAGGTCGACTGGTGAAGAGCGTGGCGGTCTGAGTCGAGGACGCGCGCTGGGAGGTGGTTTGCGGAGTTGGGCTGGCGGAGGACCGAAGGATGCGAAGACTGGAGACTCGAACTCTGCGACCACAAAAGGATTCGGCAAATGACAGAAGGAGGAACAGAATGCGAAACAAAGAGACCGGACAGAGATGAAGCTCGATGGGACCAAATGTATGAGGGTTGTGGCAGAAGGAGGAGACGATGTGTCGGTGGCTGAAGGTGTGAGAAAGTAGGGATGATGATGTTAATTGGCAAAACGAGAGAGGAGAGCCTGATGGAGGTGTTTGCTATTGCAGATGGTCCAGCGCCGAAGCGCAGGCCTCTCCATCGCATTATTCGCAGTCTGGTAACGTTAAATTTCTGGCTTGGGAGGCCAAGCCTCGGGCCTGGTAGCGACTGGACCATGGGCTAGGGTCCCCATGAAAAGGCCTCCGCTGCCAATAACATTCAATATTTGGCCCCTGTTGCACTCGTCGAGCAACGCCTTTCGCCTCCAAACAACTGCGCTATGACTGTTATTACAAAGAAATTATGGTAGCTACATGCCTTCTTCGCCCTTCGATCGATCTCTTCATTGTCACTCTATAGCCTTGACCATCTGGAGATGAGTCCTGCAGTATCACGCATTGCTGGTAACCGTAACACAACATCAAATCCGAGATAATGAAGCTGATCCTGACGAACTTGAAGATTAACAACATCGTGGGGTGACAAGTGGGCGGTTTTCTCGAAAGGTTCCAAGAAGCTTTTGACCCAGAGTTCCAGAACGCTCAAGCTATTATAAATGATCGAGTTGTACTTTGTAGTCGGGTTTGCACCTCCTATCCAAGCCATTGTTGCTCTGTCGCACTTGAGCAAATCACATTTGTTCTTCAAGCACCATTCGAGAAGTCCCTAGAGTGCGTCAAGAACAGTTCGGAGACTGCATTGTGGTAAGTGTCTATTTACAGTACTCAACTCGTCGGGTCGTATTGCACAAGCATTACTAATGAGATCTGGGCCTGATCAGCGGCGGTTCCAGTACCACGGCCGAAGCCTAAAGCATGTTTTGCGTGGCGAGACGTTCAGCAAATCAAGTGACTGGGACAAGAATACTGTATATAATCTTGTGGTGCCGGTCGTTGAGCTTCCAAAGCCATGGGAATCACATTCCTATGTTGCAATCAAGCAAATGCTCTCTCTCATGCCCGATCGAACGCTGATCATACAGCAATCCTCACAATGGTCTAAGTCCGCATGTTGTTGTGTTCGTTAGACCGTGCTCCTGGGATCGGCACTCTAGAACACAAATCTGCTTATATCAGTGGTAGGCATACCCACACATCCTGAAACACTTCTTTCAGTTTCAACAGTCCTTTGTCTGAAGACAGGTGTGTCTGTGTTGCTGTCGACCTTGCACTGAAATGAGCGTCTCTGACATGACGTGCCTTGGTAGGCCAGAATGCCCGCAAGGCTATTTTTGCCGCTGCCCATCTACAGAGACGCCTGTCCAGAAGCGGCTATTTGAGCCAATGGCTGCGAGATGTTCGGTTGTGACACCGACATCAACGGTGAAGCTCCGAGTCGTTCATAGCGATCCTTCGCACTCTGTACTTTGTCATCCACTCTTCCCTCGTAGCGATACTAGGTCTGGGTCTCAGTCTCTGGCCAACATGTAGCTGCCTTGGACCTTCTTCTCAAGTCAAATGTCGAGCAAGGCTTTCATTCCTAGGCTCGAGTGCCAATATGCCCCAGAGCGGTCGGTCTGAGCCAATCGACAACAGCACCACTGAGAGTCAACGAATGTTGGTATTTCTGCCTTCTATGGCACAAGCAGCGCGTTTCTCTCCATCGAGTTGGACTTATCACGAAAGACCGAAAGGTGCAGGTACACAAAGAGGAGTGTTGCATTGAATTTGAGTCTACATCATGTTTACTGAAATCCTGATGATCCCGATCTCATTGGGATATTCTACTTGAACTCGGAATACACAATGCATACCGAGTGCATTCCGACCGGCGAACGCTATACTCATTCTTGAGGTTGGCGCATTGGTATTTTCCAAGCGGTCGGGCGGTGCGGCCGCTCACCGCACCAATACCATACTGGCTACAGGGACGGACATCCCGGCGTTAAGCCAAACGGCAAGGCTGAATCCATTTTCCACTACCTACTCCTCTGCATGGGCATCCCATAAGGCACATATCTGTGGTCAACACGCTCCATTTATGACGTCTCATTTATTGACACTGCTAGTCATGCACTCTTAGTCACTAACACAGGCACATTTCGATACGACCACGGTGATTAGACCAAGGGTCGCAGCGTCGTGCGGTCCCGCAAAAGGCGTTGAAGAGAGCGGCACTTAGGACTTGTAGGTTCACAAAAGCCGTATCTCCTTCAAGATGCATACAGGCCCTCGACCGAAGTGTCTTTTCTACAAGTATATAGGCTGCCAGCTTGCCTCACCTAAATACACATCCAAGCTCATCAACAGCAGCACCATCAAAAGCATTTCTCACCTCATCAACCACAGCGCTCCAACCAGGTTGTTTTATTGAACTTCCACATTTCAGTCAAATGGCCAGTCCACGAGTTCTCCTCACCGGAGCAAATGGCTTCATCGGTTCCCACATCATCAGCCACTTTCTGGAAAAATCTGTCTTTGTCCAAGCAGTGGTCCGTTCTGAAAGCAAAGCGAAGCGAGTGATGAGCGATTTCCCCTCAGCCGACAGAACCAAGCTCGACTTCTCCATCGTGCCAGACATCACAGCTCCCGGAGCCTTCGACAAAGCTATTCAAGAAGCCCTACCTCTCGACGCCATCGTTCACACAGCCTCCCCCTTCCTTTACGACGAGGGTTTGAAGGTAGAAGATCTCATCAAGCCCGCCATCAACGGCACATCAGAGATCCTCAAATCGACACTAAAGTACGGAAAAGGAGTCAAGCGTGTTGTCGTGACCAGCAGCTTCGCAGCTATCGGCAATCCGTTTGATCTGCAGGGGAATGGAAGAACGTATACCTCTGACGACTGGAACCCAATCACGATGGAACAAGCCACAGCTGGCAACAATCTCCGCCTGGCCTATTGGGGCAGCAAGACTCTTGCAGAGAAAGCAGGTCAGTTCATTGTTCCTCCATTACAGCAGGCACCTTACTGACAATGTCAATAGCTTGGGACTTTATGAAAGCCAACAACCCAGATTTCGAATTAGTCGTCCTCAATCCACCCGGTGTTTTCGGGCCCCTCGCAAACAGCATCGACTCCCTCAAGGACTTGGGCACATCCAATGCGATCCTGTACAACACTTTCATGAAATCGAGCAAGAGCACACCTGTACCTCCAGAAACGCTGCATATCACGGTCGATGTCAGGGTCAGTAATCTTCCTCTCCTATGATTGCCTCTCCAATGCTAACTATCTTTTAGGACTTGGCCATTGCCCACTATCAAGCAGCCTTTGCCCCAGGCGTAGGCAATCAACGCTTCCTAGTCACCCAGGGTGGCAACACCAACCAAGAGATCGCCGACATCGTACGAAAGGCTGTTCCAGAATGGGATGAACGCATCCCGCTCGGCAACCCAGGAAGCCACGCCCTGAAGCCCGAACTCCTCAAGGCGGACAACACAAAGTCCCGAGAGGTGCTGGGAGTAGATTATCAAGGTTTCGAGGAGACCATCGCAGACAGCGCAAGGAACTTTTATGAGTTGGAGAAGACTCTGGGCCAGGACTAGACAACAATGGATAAGACAGAAGGACGCGTCGTGCAGATGTGTTGAGTGGAGGACAGTGTCGTCGCCTGCGAAGTACGGGTATGGTCTTTAGCTTTGTAATACATACACTGAACCTTTTCCTTATGACTGCAAGACCTTCGTTCTTCACGCAACGAATCTGCCTCTACTGCCGAACGCGAGCGCTCCCCATCCCGCGATCAAGCACAATCCACCGATTGGCGTGACCGGACCCAGAGCCTTGAACCGCTGCGGATCCAGGACAAGAAGGTACAAACTCCCAGAAAACATCGTCATGCCAGCAGTGAATAGCACGGCGGCGGCCTTGTTCTTGGGCGCCACAGAGGCTGTGAGGAGTAGTACGCCAGAATGAATCAACTGGAATGGCAAGGATGTAAGTCATTCGTCTCGAAGCTAAGGTGTCGGACAGCTCGCGCAGGCATTTAATCATGCAAGTAGGGGGGCATAGCTTACCTGATATTGAGCTGCCGTTCCCCAATTTGCGATCTTAGATGGATCAGAAATGTGTTTCTTCAGTCCATGCGCTCCGAACCTGTAAACCCCAAAAGACGTTAGTTGTCGAATCTGAGAAATTGACACCCGGGACGTCTCTCAATCTTGGTACTTACGCGCCTAACATAACGGACGAAGCTCCATAGATGCACCCTATGGTCCAGAACATTGTGGAAGAGTGGTGGTAAAGAGATTGCTGCTTGATGAATTCCAGAGTTGAAGGACGTCAAGATGATTGTAGTGGTCACAGGTGGTGTGAGCAGGAAGAAGTTCATAAAGTATCCTGACAGTGGTGCAAGTCGATTGGCGGCGCCTGTGCGGGACGTGGTAGGGACCATGGTGTAAGGTTCCCGCTTACCGGACAGATGTGCGCCGGCAGACACCTAAGTTACAGGTGTCGGGAGATACCCAACCTTAACTTAACGCTGAATCTTATAGAAGCTATCTATTAGTTACGGTGGACGGAATATGAATTCATGGTCATCAATGTACTTTTTGGCGAGTCGATATGTTTCTATCGTAGCAAGCCTCTCCACGATTTTGCATAGTGGCTATGCCTTCCGTCGTAAGTGCAAACCAAGTAAGGAGCAGGATAGCTATCCAACTCTTCGCTATGTGTTGCTCGACTATGCTGGTTCATCCTCTGACCCCACACTCTCGCTCACGTCAAGGTTCGCTGCTAGACGAGAAAGCAAGGAATGCTGCAAACCGTCCACGACATTGATCTGTGCCAAATGCGGTATCCCAGATCCATACTGGTCCCTAAACTTCTTGGACCACGAACCTGCAAGTGGGACTTGGTCAAGAGTCCAATCGCTCCATGCCTTGAGGGGCCCTTTAAGTCCGCGTCTTGATATGAGCGTGGGTGGTGCTGTTGCCCCGATAGCCACCAACATGATCGCGAATGATGGAACGCTTAGGTGGTGGTTGTGACTGCGTCTGCGACTGTGATGGTGGCTGCGATGGCGCTGGCTGCCTATATCTGTTCCAAGCGGTGTTTCGCAAAAACCTGTCTGACGAACTGGTCGATTGCGCAAAGTACTTGGTGCACTGGATGTACCAGTACTTTGACAGAGCAAAATACAGGTAGTTGTCAACGTTGTTTGTTGTCACTGAATATGTGCCCCGTGGCAGATTCTTCAACAAAGGTGCACTGTAAGGACCATATCCATCGGGCGGAATGCCCCCAGGTGGTCCTTCGTAGTCTCGAATATGATGGTCGCCTCCCGAAGTCAGCGGGATCACTGTCTCAAAATTCGGCACCTCGTTCTCGAACAAGAACCCCCAATGCAGCAACTCGTGCAGGAGGACTCCACCAGCCGGCGTCATCAGATCACTATCATGATCGAGGAGGTTATCGCAACCAAATCCTAGGTCATTCTCCCAACCGGCGGGCGGGTTGAGAATGTTTTGCAGAGAAGGATAGTCCCACACAGGCGTACACATGGAAATGAGACCAGCATCAGGATTGTCTTTGGAATGAACCAAATAGGCATCGGTGCCTTCCACGGCGCAATCATCTCCGCTATTTGGCGACCTATCTGGGTGGTTGCCAATTGAGATTGACAACAGCGAGAAAGTCGGGTTCAGACCTCTGCCAGTGACCATGGCTTGTATACCTGGATCGAGCCCACCATTGAGATCTTCAATTGAGATGTCGAGAGGGATGTTGGCGATGGTTCGGAACACGTTGCTTACAAATTGCAGTTCCTCTGGGAAGAAGTACCGCTCAAAGACCTGTGCCACTTGTGAGTGTTGTGTCAAGCTTGTCATGCGTGCTGTGCAGCAGGATCTTGGTAGGAAAGAAGCGATGGCTTACAGGGTCGCAGTAGGGGTTCATGGTCACGGCAGCCATTCTTGCGATGACTATGGCATCCTTGAAAGCTTGTCGTAGATCATTGGCTTGTGCTCCCTGAGGATCGACACCCTGTGGAAAGACAAATGCCGGACTGGCTGGGTCAACTGGGTCACCAAAAGTGCAGCTTATGAGGAAGAGAACTATGGCTGGTAGCCAGCTCATCTTCGAAAACCGCATTGCGAGTGCTTTTCCGTCGGTAGACTCGGATGAGCGGCAAATGAAGAATGGACGAGGATCTTCAAAGGGTCAGGTAGATGCAGTAATCCTTTGTTTTCAGACAGAAGGCTTGGAACAATCGATCTTGGATGAGTAAACGAAAGATGCCTCTTGTCAGTTTCAGTTCACCGTCCGTTCAGTGAAACACCACATGCCTTCTCATTCACTGTATGTGGAACTTCCCGAAGTCGGTCATGACAGTGACGGCACTAGGCCGTCCATGAGCACATGAGCACATGTGCGCAAGCGACCGGCTTATCAGTCTCATATGGGGTACTTCAATAACATGTTGAGAAGTGTCATATCTTCAAAAGACATCCTCGTCCCTGTGTGGTGCAGCTCCTGATGAAAACCAGGCATGGCGGAATACACTAAGCTCATAAAGGTCATTGACATATTCGGAGCATCGTACAGTTGCTTCCCAGAGGCGCCGCTGTTTAGACAGTAGTGCCGTTGGTGCGTCGCATGCTGGCAGATAGGTCGACAGTGCCGGTATGCTGGAATAGGTTCTGTCGATTTGAGAAGGAAGACGAGGGAGACTTCATCTTGGTCAAAACCAGTATCGTCGCCATGGATGAGCAGCGGTATCACGGATTGGAGGTACTGGAGAGGACATTTATGTCCGTACACCATCAATCGTCATCATACCTGATTGCTGCGGCAGTGCGTTTCTTGCATGCAGCGAAAGCATTTGCTCCGAAAGCTGCAGCTTAATATCGTGTTAATTCCGGAACTGTCATACATGTCGCACAGAACCTTATCAAGTCCTTCATTGAAGAACCTTTAAAATAGGAAGTCTGTTTGCCGTTGAGATTGTCGACAGGGACCAGGAAAGACCGGTTAGAACAGCAACTTGTCCTGGTACGGTCACGTGAGGTACTTGCAGAGAGATCTTCCCAATGATATTCGGTGTAACCTTCCAGTATCGTCTCTCATTGAGTTGCGAACTCACTTGCAGATGTAGTAAGCAGAATGTGACTAGCAAGGAGAGGCTATACCACGACGGGTGGAAAACCGACGGCTATACCACCAGGTGCATCTGGCCACACCTTCAGCCTCTCCCAGCTTTCCAACCTTGATCTCTATCTTCGCGAGCCAGCAAAGAGCCCACAGCGTCCAGAGGTGCTCCTCGCCAAGTTGCTTTCTGCTTTCCTCGTAGACCTCCGCCATCAAGTGCGCGCCTTCCTCTTACGTTGTCGATTCGAGCAGGGCCATGGCAAGACTGTTAACAAGACAAGGTGCGCAGAAGAGCTGCCGTTAATAAGAACCAAGCACCAAGGACAGGCCGCAGAACTGTTAAGAGCTCAGACTGGCGCGTAGCACGATCTCCTTCAAATGCCTGAAACACCATATACAGGTTACTGAGCATTTCTGTCCCATGTCGAGAAAACAGGCCTCAAAGGCTCGACAGACATCTGAAGTAGCCAAAAATAATGAAGCAATTATGAATTGGTTCAGCATGGTAGACGTTGATGACTTGCACCTGGGAAAACCCGTCAAGCCATTCAGCCTCGGTACCTACCGGCAACCTTATTCAGTCTTGAGGACGGAATTGTTGCCGAGATTGCATCAAAATCTGCTGCCAAACCACAAATCGGATACAAAGGAATTCTCGTCGCCCAGTGGGATACGCCGAAGTCATTGACGACGATCATGTCGACGCGTGAAATGCTTGCCTAATCAAAACGCTTGGTCGATGGTCTTCAAATCAGCCTAGAACGCTCGGGGCCATGTCAAAGCTGAATATGGGCGCATCTGGAATCCGGAAAATGTCGCGAATGACAGTTGAACTCTGATCCTCTTAAGTTACCCAAGAAGTTGGGTGGGACGAGGATCAACTTCGCGGGTTGAAGCCCAGTCCTACCTGCAGACCCTATTTGCCATCGAAGATCTCTGGAGTAGTTCTCGTAAACACAGATATGTCTGCCATATGAGACGATATCATCTTGATGTCCAAGAGCACTCAGAACATCTCGAACCGTACTTCCTCTCCACGTGCAGAGAACGTTCTGCAGTAAGCTGTTCGTAGCAGAAAAAGGGGCGATCAGCCAGGGTCAGATAGCCTGTTTCTAGCTAGCATAAGTAGGTCGTTTTAAGTTAACCGAGAGCGCAAATATTGCAAGCTCTTTGGGTGCCCTAGTCCGGGTATGTTCTGACTTTTCGCGTGGTGCCGTCGAGGTCCGCGACTAGTAGCAGACCTTTTGATATATGGACAACTCCCGGACATGCAAGTATTGAGTCTCGTGAGCAGCGACGGGAGCGATACAATGTGCCGGTATAGACAACCTGACATTGTCCAATGGCGAGTCTCGCCTCGTATTGTGTTGAACTCCCGACTCTCGTGAGATCTAACACGAACTTTTGATGTACCTGTCAGGGATTGAAGGCTGGTGGGTGGATTTCAGCCGACGATCCGTCGCACCGGCGTGCATCTTTAGCCACGGTTAGACGCGATCAGGGCAATTTCTGTCTTCTGCTGGCTTTGGCGCACAGCCACTCCTCAGTGTTCAGTGTTCACAAGCCATCTCTTTCGTCTGCATCCTCTTCCAACTAACTTAAGCGACCAGAGAAATGGAGCGGGCCACCGTTCGGAGAGAAATCTCATTTTAAGGAGTTGATTTGGCATTGGTTATTTTTGTGCAACTCATACTGTCCATTGCCTGACTGGCTGATTGACTGATTGATCGATCTTTGGCTCAAACGGAGGTCGTTTGTACCCAAGTATCGCCGAATTCTGCCGTGACAGCAGCGGCTGCTAGTGACAAGCTCGTTCGAGGCGGGATCTTGCAAGTCTGGAAACCAAGATCAAATACATCTTGCATCTCTTTGACAGCTTGAGCGTAGGACAGGAAATCGGAGCACGGAGGATGTCCTCATATGTAACAAACGAGAATGGTTTAACCAGCGCCAGTGCTGGACTAGTGAAGAAGCTGCTCGGGCTGATCGACTGCTCATCCGCGGGCCAAGCAGACCCGCCCGAACAAGACAACTTGGGAACCCCATCGCTGGGGCTGCTAGGCCAGCTTTCTACGAATCGACTCGCGCACTAACTTACCTACCGCAGCGCCCTTTCCAGCTTCCCTTTAGTGACACTCCCTTCGCCCACACAGTCCACAAACGCCTACCTAGATCCCCGACCAACCTGCCAGTCTTTCCTCGTTACCCTCTCAGGTGCGGTGCGATTCTTCCTTTGATCCAACCTCACCTTCATCCCATCTGTCAGTCAGTCTCTCCAATCTGTCTGCCACAGACATCAATCACCTTTCCGAGCTCGTCAATCCTCCCGCATCTCATCGCAACCCCCCCGGTCTCGCCATTGCGTCCTTGTGGGACCGCCATTGTCTGCCCATCCCTGAGACCTCCACCAACCACCCGAGCTTCGACCACTGCGCAGTCTCCTACCTCTGGCCTCACAATTCGCGACAGAGTCATTCCCTCCTTGCGCAGCTCTTGAGCCGGCTCAGAGCAGTCATTCGAGTCAACTTGTGTACCCGATTTTAAGTCGGTCCGACAAGGACCCCAATCGGCACCATGTCGACCGACTTGACGGGAGAGCAGATGCAGGCTAAGATCACAGCTGCAAGAAGGGAAGCCGAAGGCCTAAAAGACAGGATCAAGCGCAAGAAGGATGATCTGGCTGATACAAGTTGTAAGCCTTTTGCACTGCTGGTCAATTGATGCTAGATTGATTGCTAATTTCTTGATTCAGTGCGACAAGTCGCTCTAAATAACACCGAAGCTCTCCCCCGGATAGGCATGAAGCCGCGAAGAAACCTCAAGGGTCATTTAGCAAAGATCTATGCTATGCATTGGTCAACGGATAGACGGCATCTGGTCTCTGCATCACAAGATGGAAAGTTGATTATCTGGGACGCCTATACCACCAACAAAGTACATGCCATTCCTCTCCGTTCTTCCTGGGTCATGACCTGCGCATATGCACCCAGCGGAAACTATGTTGCTTGCGGTGGTCTCGATAACATCTGCTCAATTTACAATCTTTCAACAAGAGAAGGCCCGACACGTGTTGCCCGCGAACTCTCAGGGCACTCTGGATACCTGTCCTGTTGTCGTTTTGTCAACGATCGAAAAATCATTACCTCATCTGGCGATATGACCTGTATGATGTGGGATATTGAGACTGGCTCCAAAGTGACCGAATTTGCCGATCATTTGGGCGATGTGATGAGCATCAGTATAAATCCAACCAATGCGAACGTATTTGTGTCTGGTGCATGCGATGCTTTCGCGAAGCTGTGGGATGTTCGCACTGGAAAGGCAGTGCAAACTTTCGCCGGCCACGAGTCCGACATCAATGCGATCCAATTCTTCCCGGATGGAAATGCGTTTGGAACCGGTTCCGACGATGCTTCTTGCAGGCTGTTCGATATCAGAGCCGATCGAGAACTGATGTCTTATCAGGTCAGTTTATTCCCTGCACTTTCGCATCACCCATACTAATTCCACTCAGAATGAACAAGTGCTTTGCGGCATTACCTCCGTTGCTTTCTCCGTCTCGGGCCGCTTGCTGTTCGCAGGCTATGACGATTTCGAATGCAAGGTATGTGATAGACTCCTTATTGATATGGTACTTTCTCATTGAAAACAGGTCTGGGACACTCTCCGTGGTGATAAAGTTGGATCCCTTAACGGCCATGAAAACCGAGTCAGTTGTCTTGGTGTCAGCAATGATGGCATTAGTTTATGCACTGGATCCTGGGATTCACTGGTAAGACCGTTTTCCTGTCTATTGCTGTAATCAATGGCTAACTTGTTTTTTTCCAGCTCAAAATCTGGGCCTGGTAGAGGAGTTTGAGGAGATCCGATATAATATGTGCCATTGGGGGCAACCATGTTCAAACAACTTCGAGAGCTCGATTATCAACACCATCAACAACCTTCCAACTCAGACTGTTTCTGCTGACACGAGGCGAGCAACGACTTTACGTGACTGGCTGGCTCTGCGCAAACCTCTCAAAAGACGAGCATGCTATCAACCAAAACGATTGAAGATTTCCTGGATAGGGTCAGCGTCGGCGGCAGTTTCCTGGGATGGGACGAAGTCATTGATGTTCTGCAGGCTTTGTCGAGGAGTTCCCGCCTACTGCACGCCAACGCAGCCTCGTAATCACGACGAATATGATGAATGGGCCTTGGTGCAGATGGAGTTCGATGTATGTTCCCGCGATTGTGCCTCGGGGCGGTTTTCGTGCCACATCATATTCTGTGGCATTGGGGGGCACCAAAAACTTGTTTCATCTTTTCCCCTTGAAGATAGCGTATCAACAGCAGCGCAGGCAGTCAAAAACCGAGATATTCGAGATGTTTTCTATGTTTTGTTCATCTTCAGTCACGTTTTCATTTTGTCATGTCCCCCAGATGCAATATTACGCAGATGACAACGGAATTGTTGAGTGTATGTCAAGACAGCCGACAAGCAGAATATTGTCAGCGTCGCTGATCGCTGACCTCTGATCTCTGCAGTATTGGTAACGGCCACATTTGTCCACGCGTTCTACAGTGCGAAGACAGAAATAAATAAAAAATAGAACTTATTCGTGTGTGATTTCTGTACAAATGCTACATATCCTGACCTAACCTGCCTTGTACCGCTTGCGCCGTGTACGCCACGAAAGATCGATGAACAAACGTGCTGGACGACCAATTTGGTGAGTACATTTGGACTGCTTGCCATATCACAGAGCCGGAATCCACGTTTTTGAGAGCATTGACTGCATTGCTCGCTCCCAAGCACCATCGTCCACTGCATCCCTCCTTCAGAGCCGTATAGATGCTTCATCCCCGCCCTTGAGCATCGTAGGTTCTCGCAAATTATTCTCCGCACTCAATATCTCGACTTTTAACAAGCACATCCATCCCTCTCCTGATCAAGGTTGATGTTGATCGGGTCCGAAAAGTCGCCGCCATATTCCTCGCTCTCTTCCTGCGCCAGTGCGTTCCGGGCAATGACCTCGAACGCCTGCTCAACGTTGGTGCTGTCCTTGGCGCTGGTCTCAAAGTATGGCATCTGGCCTCGGCTTTGGCAATATGCGTGCGCCCTTTTCTGTGAGATCATTCTTCTCTCCTCACCCATATCGATCTTGTTCCCTAGCACGACGAAGGGGAAGCTATCCGGGTCGCGTGGGCTGGCTTGAATGAGGAATTCGTCGCGCCATGAGTCAAGAGTTTCAAAGGACTTTGCCGAGTTGACGTCGTAGACTAGCACGCAGCAGTCGGCGCCGCGGTAGAAGGCTACACCGAGAGATTGGAAGCGCTCTTGTCCTGCGGTATCCCAGAGCTGCAGGGTCACGATTCGGTCGTCGACCGTCACTTCTTTGGTCAGAAAGTCGGCGCCGATGGTGGCTTTGTAGGAGGTGGAGAATTTCTTGTTCACCTATGCAGAAATCGCATATGAGCTGGATGTTGTACTAGAGGAATAGACAGACGTACATATTGATTCATTAAACTGGTCTTGCCGACACCACTATCACCGAGGATGATAACCTGTACGAATGTCGTCAGTTGTGGTCTCATTACGATACGGCCGGCCGACACTCTCATACCTTCAGTAAAACCTTCTTCCTTGACGACATGATTATGGAGGCTAGGTACTGTGTTTGGCCGAAGAGACTGGCACTGAATTGACAACGCGGCTGGTCAAAGTCGATGTCAACTGTGGCTGGTGATGTATGCAGGTGGTTTTCTGCGGAAAGAGGTCACGCGTGCGCTCTCGAAAGGCGTGATGGGACAATAGGCAGGGACTGCGCTTGCTTTGATCGTTTGGTGCCTGACGCAGTACTCTAACAGGGGTGGTCGGGTGTCGACAAGCGAAGTGTTTCTGAAGCTCGTTAACTTGGACGGTTTGAAGGTCGTCATGCACCGCCAAACAGTGATAGCTGGGGCCGCCGCTCCAACCGCAATCGCAAGTTCTGGACTATCGAGGACCCGCCATGTTTCTCTCAAACATCGGGAAAGTCAGCCGACCTCATCTCATCCTCTGACAACTGCCTCGACCAACGTCTTTATGGTTGTATTTCCCCTGTCAAGTCTACATCCTATATTCTCTCCTGAGAGACTCACAAATCCGGCCCCTCTTTGAGATCAACCGCTCGACTTCGACCACGCAATTATGATGGAAATCTGTCGGTGACGGTATGGCAACATGGAGCGAGCAATACCTCGCAGCCTTGCGAGCCCGAGCCGAGGTTGAACAGGCCAACCTCGAGCTCTACGATTATTGTAAAACCCCAAGACTCCGCTGCTCTTCGACTTGGATCGTCTGACACCCGAGATTAGGCACCAAGCTTGCAGACCAAAAGGCTGAGTTGCACAAAAAGGCATCCAGTCATGCACAGGCACCCCGTGAGGAAGGAGAGCCCGTTACATCTCCACAACCATCCCTCATGAGCATGGGCATGGGCATGAGGCGAGTTACCTCACCACCAGTCGCTCGTCCAGATTCTCCAAACCTGGCTCAACTCCGTCAAGATCTCGCCAAAGCACAGCAAGAACGCGGTGACCTGCAGACCCGCCTCGAGTCTGTCACCCGGGAGCTCGAGACTCTGAAAGCAAGAGGCAAAGCAGACAGCAAACGTATCGCACAATTAACTGCCAGTGTCTCTCAGTTGACGGTCAAATTGCGAGATCGCGAGGAGGAACTCCGAGGCAAAGCCAAATTGATCGAGAACGTTCAAGACGAGAATGTGACTTTGAACTTGCAACTCAATATGGCTGAGGAGCAAGTGGGTAAATTGAACAAGGACAACAAGGAGCTTGTCGACCGGTGGATGGCAAGCAAGGGCAAAGAAGCCGACAGGATGAACAAAGACAGCAAGTTCGGGTGAGAGGCTATTCAGCCAACCTCTCTTCAAGCCTCAATCCTGCTCAACCTTCATCTATGCCATCCTCCAGGCCGCGTCGTCGGCCGGCCATGTGTGCATGCATGGTTCTGGAAAGCTCGATCGTAAGTACAGGGTCTTCCACCCGCCGCCCGTACGCCTCATCACAAGCTGCAGTTGACGGGTGAATCAAAGGGTGATACCACTTGGTGCAACCTCGCGTCCATAACCTGCCGTTACAGTATAGGCGGCACAGTCTGAGGCTGGATCCCTCGTCAAGTAGGCATCGCATTCTGATCATTTTCAGATATCGATTTCCGGCAGGTTTCAGGCTATCGGTCAACAACGATTGAACAAGGATTCAGACCAGAATATGCTGCATGGAAGTGCGAGATATGCTGGTGGCACCAGGCCAAGCTCAATTAGATGATTAGACTATCTTAAACTAACCAGCCACAAAGGAGGCCTTGCTCGACGCATTCCGACGCTATGCAATGGTCGTCAATCATCAAACTTCATCCAATAGTCCATCTTGTCTTGCCAGATCTCTTTTGGGGAGTCGCACCAGACTCAACCACTAGTCGTGGCCTCCCATGCTCTTAACAAAAGAATCCAATTCCCTTGAGTCTTTTCGTTGATGATACCATTTTCCCGGGTCGTCCGTCCAACTGACCATGCCACTCCATCGATCCTTCTCCGTCACAGACAACACGTTCACCGGATCATTAACATTCGACTCCTTGATTTTGTGGTACGGACTGCGAAACGGTTTGAGGCTGATGATATGACAGCCAGGCTTCAGGTCCAGGAACACGTACTTCAGCTTGTCGTTGAGTTCGGCCGTAAACGCCTGATTGTTGACCAGGATTACGTCTGCTCGCTTGAGCACCTGACGCACTTCCTCGTTCTTGAGAAAGTCCCCGTGTATCAAACGGACATTGCCAGGCTTGATGCCCCAGAGTCGACACCGAGAAGGAAATTCTGCTGCCTGCAGCTGGGCCAGTTGATCCGGATTGTCCATGACTTCACACCCCCACGATTCGCATCCAGTTTCCAGAGCGGCCTGGAGCACGCAATTGCCCACCCCAGATCCGAGGTCAATGAACACCTTGTCGGACTTCAAGCTTGTCTCTTTAAAGATCCGACTGAGGAACTTTGGTAATAGTTCTCCATACACGTTGTCGGAAAAGCTTTCGTAGTGCCTAACCAAATTGACCTGTGGCGATACCGTTCGAGCGTAAATTTGATTCTTAATGATGTGTTCGACGAGCTTGAGATCGACACGGGTCATCTGATCCAACTTCTTCCCAATCGTCCCGTCCTTCCGCTTCTCAGCTATTAGGGCATTATATTTCTTGATCACGTCGATGTACTTCGACTGAGCGCCGACTTTGCCTCTCAGACCGAGCATTGCTTGTCGATGTAGCAGCTGCACAAAACCGGAACCGTCTTCTTCGCTTGTCACTTTGCTTGCGGATGCGCTATCCAGATAGTATTCGGCCACAATTTTCATGTTTGCTTCTATCTCGTCGAGAGGTTTGAAGTCGGAAGAGTCGGTCGGTCTCACCAGCTGGTACTGCTCGCCCTGTAATGCAGTTGGGTACTGCAGCTCGATCGTGGGGCACTCGTCCTCGTCGCCTTCCAGCGACGTGAAAAATGCTTCATACTTGTCTCGGCCTTGCTCTATGAGGCTGCTGTTTGCAATATTGATGGCATGAATCATAGAGAAACTGCCGCCGTCTTCACTCGTGAATGCGGCAGGATCTCGAACTTTTCTCGTTTCATCGATGCTGTGACTTCGGTCCACGCGAGGTCGCTTTCTAGGCTTTTCGTCTTCCTCACTTTCGTCGTCCGAACTCGTCAGCCTGGGTGTCGACACCGCAGGAGATGCGCGTTTGATGCGATGGTGTTTCTCATGCTTAATTCGCTCGAGAGGCTCGTTGCTCGCATGTCTGGAAGGTAGAGAGGCGGGCGTGCTAGACTTTCGAGAGACTTCCTGTTTTCGCAAGGCTCCATTGGGGGACGGCTTTGCTGACGCTGAAGACCGAGGAGTCGAACTGGACGACGGTTGCTTCGCGATAGGCTTGCTACCGGCGTTGACGGTGACTATCTTTGTGGTGATCTTTGGAGCGGCCTTTTTCGCTTTCAAGGCAGCAAACGACAGGGGTCTGTTCTGCGGCGGCACTGGTCCCATGATTTTGATGTGAAAGCTGGGACAATCGGTCGCAAGGTAAGATTAGCAAGAGAATGACACCCAAAACCCTTCCAAATCTCAAGAAATGAACGAATATTCTAAGAATGAGCAATTGCGAAAGAAAGGGTTGGATGTTTGGATCACACGACTGCGAAGGGATGAAAAGTGAAGATGGGGCGCAGCCCTCCCAGATCCCAGATGCCAACGAGGGCAAGGCAGCCAGACGGAGATGCCATGGGCGCCTCAAGGCCGATCTGCGGCGTGCGGCTGCGGCGCGAAAGTCCCCAAAATTCTGTTTCGCGGAGCCCATGCAAGGCACCAGCTGACAACAGCTTGGCCTACGTAATTCGTACAAGGAATCCAGCCCAGATTGAGTTTGACATTCACTTACTTGTATATACACAATTCGCTCCTGGCGAGGATATCTATGAATAGTATTTCAGATTTCTGGTGACGAGCTATTGCGTCGCTGTCGAGCACCACTGTTCCTATCGCCGTGCCCGCCGCGGTCGTCCCAAGACCTCTTCATACCACCACCGCCACGCTTCGAATGGTTCCACCGGGTATCCCGTCTGTCCCGGTTGTCAATTTGATCTTGGGTCGAGGCTGCTGGATGTTTCTCCATCCATCTTTCAAGTACTGAGGATATCTTCTGTCCCCAAACCTCTTCGCCAGCTTCTAGATCCTCATAAGTGACCGCCGTTGCCATATCATCAGGAGCAGGGTCGGTGATCGTGAAATCGGCCTGTTGGCTTCTCACCAGGGCTGCCATTGTGCCGTAGGAGCCACAAGCCACCCCAAGATCATAACAGAACGATCTGACATAGAAGCCGCTGCTTACTGTCAAGCGGATGCTAGCGGCGGGCGCATTAGCAGGCGAGGATTCTTGTGTCGGGAGATGGTGAGTGTGCAAAGCAGCCTTGTCCTTGCGTGGAATACTGTTGATGGCCGCGTTTGAGACGGGTTTCTTCGCATCTTTGTCTGAAGTTGCCTGCCCGGAGTGTGCGACAATTGACTTCTTTGTCGCTTCGGCTCCGTCCATAAGTTTTCTGGCTACAGCTTTCTCTTCGTCGCTGGCTTGTTCAGCCGGCCATCGGAAATCGTGCTGACCTGGTTCGAAGTACTCAAGTAAAGAACAATCCGAGATCTCCACATCGCGGCTTTCCAACTGGCGAGGCAATGCCTTCCCACTTCGCGCATAATCGTATAATTTCATGCCGTCAATCTTAATGGCGCTGTATATTGGTGGAATTTGCTTGTGCCTGCCACGAAATTTCTCCATCTGCTCCTCAACGAGACCTTCGGTGATATTTTCGGTAGGTGCTTCCGCCACCACTTTACCCATTACATCGTAGGTGTCCGTGTTCTTGCCGAAAAGAACGACTGTTTCGTAGGTCTTCTTGCAAGCCAGAAAATCCGAGAGATGCTTAGTCCCTCTGCCGATGCCGACTATTAGTATCCCTGTAGCCAAGGGGTCGAGGGTGCCACCGTGGCCCATCTTGAAGACCTGATCATTATCACGCTTTCGCCGCTTGCGCTGGTATCGCTCTTGCTCCTCCTGAGCGCTTCTAGTGTTCTGCAATAAGGGCGCAAAGGTTTTGGACTCCGCAAACTTGTGTTGAAGGTCTCGAAGCACTTGGGCAGAGGACAAATGTGGTGGTTTGCTCACGGCTAAATGGGTAGCGCAGTAGTCAGGACATGCACGGAATTGTAGGGTGCAGCAACTTGGGAGAGGAATTGGCCTCACCGAAGACGCCTTCAAGGACTTTTCCGGATGGCTGAGCCATCTTGGAGAGATGTCTTATGAGCATGTAAAGGTGAAGGTTTGGAGCGGGAGATCACGCATCTCGAAGCACGACTGCTGAAAAAGATAATGGTTCTGTGGAAAAGTGAACGCGATCTCTTTGCGGAGAAGACACGTGATACCAAGGATCTATCGCTGATTTAGTCAAGCGCAACCGAAGGACCCAAGAAGAAACCGGGGCCCTTCAAACCAATCGGACAAATGACGTGCGTTGTGTTCGAAGGGCTCCAGCAAGTGGCAGCAACACGCTTTTGCTTCTCCCAGCCTCGACTCTGCGCAGTCCCACCCACCACAAAATGACTCCCATCCCGTCCTTACATCGTTTCGTGGTTGAGTGCAGTGAGTGTCGAAAACAATATCCAGTCACATCACGAAAAGGCCTTTCAACTTCAAACTCCCGGGACATGACTCGTCACTATCCCCGCTTACCAATGTCCTGACGCGAACCCACCTTGAAATCACAGCATGAAACCAGTCCTTTACCACTGGATATGTCCACCCTGCCCGAATATCGTGTCCTCAGACCTCTCGATCCCGTCCCTGACGACGTCAACGAGTGGCCGGATTTCGCGCTGAGAGAAGCAAAGATATTCTATCAGGGAAAGGGACGCTATGCAGACCTGCTGCACGCGTCCGAAGAAACACCTTTATGCGTGCTGGGCGAACTGATGCCATTGGATGATGAACATGATGACCTTGGTAAGATTGGGATGCCACATTAAGCAAATCTTTCGCTGACAACATTACCCAAAGTCTTAGTAGAGAACCCATTATACGCGCGAGTGAAGGTTGACAATGTCACAAACTACAGTTTTGGACAGGATGACGACGGCAAACCCGTCATTTGGGCTGCTGGAAAAGCGGGCTGGTACGAAATTTCGCCATCAGACCGCTACCTAAGTCATTACAACGATACCGTGGAAGCGATCGATTTATTCTATTTCATGGTCGACCAACACCAGAAGATTCCGCGAAAGCGACAAAGATTCGGTTTCATGATTGACCCGTTCCTCACTGAATATCAGAAGCACACCGGGTACAGAATCAACGATGACGACGAAGCCATGGAAACCATTCATAAACACTATAGATTTCTTCTCAAGCAGATGGTCGAAGAACGAGAAGGGATAGACTGGTCACAGACTTACCTGTGGAAACATTTGGCAGAGACGTATGCAGAAGAAGTGGGGGAACTCAGGGCGAATCTGGCTCGAGCCACCCAGACTGTTCTGTCGGAAGAGCCTCCGATGGCTGATAGTGAGGTGGAGGATGCAGATACCGCGTCGCAGGAGGAGTCGCAAGCAGAGTCTCCAGCTTCGGACAAGTCTGAGGAGAACTCCGAGACCGAGCCTGACGAGTCCACCAGTACCGAGACGGAGATGGAAACGAAGCCTGACCCAATCGACTGGACCAGACCTATATGGGATATGCTCAACATTCTTCGCAAGTCAGCCAACTTCAATATGCGGCATTGTGGCATAGACGAAGCAGCAACCGAATTAGAGAAACTGTCTGCCTTCCAGGGCACACATGAAGATGCTGTCGAAGCATTCGAACGGTCTGCAGAAGAATTACTGAGGTTGATGAATGAAGCGAAACTGCGGAAGAAGTTCAACTGGTCCACTCGAAGAATTTATGATGAGCTAGAGGCTACTTTAGCAGACGAAGTCGCCGACGAGACCATGAAGACACCAGGCAAGCCTGCCAAACAGCGCCATCGCATGAAGTCAGTCCTGCGTCCGAGCGGGGCCAGCAAGGCACACAAGCGCGCCAGAGGCGTCGCCGACACGGAGGATGAGGACGAACAAATGAGTGATGTACCAATATCGTCTCCAGTGGCTCGGCGACAGACGCCGCCACCTCCAAGTCGAATGCGAGAGTTAACGGCGGACTCGGCAGGGACCAGGGAAGACAGTCCTAGTCGACAGCTCAACGGCCATTATGACTTGCAGGGTCTACCTGAACTTCCACCTGGACCGGAGGCGCAAGAGATGCTTGATCTGGTCACCCAAGAAGCGAAGAGAGTCGGCAGGCAAAACCAGATCAACCATCTGCACTCGTTCCTGGGTAATTGGGTGGCATAACAGTGCAGGTGCCCGAAGCGGTGGTTGGGCTGTGGCGTAAAGGTTGGTGGGCTGGCTTGAATTGTGTATAGTTGTGATACCCCCCATGTGCTTTGACGTATTCTTCTCTCGGCGAACAAAGATGCCATTATTGTTTTCGTTGTTCATGACGATTGCTTCACGGTTCTCATCTTCCTGCTACAATGCCTCGTGTCACAAATGCCTCCGCCGCATGTCCTAGCCAGACCTGAGCATCCCTCACCACTTGAATGCGTGGTGCCCGTGGTTATTAGGGGCGCGATTCATGGCATTTCCTCATCGCCCCGCTGCTCTCCTGTTCTTGCCCGGTCTTTTCGGCTTGCCCTTCATCCTGGAGGCCGAGAACTCACGCATATCGCCGCTGCTCATGGCGTCGCCGCTCTTGGAGAACCGCTTCTTCCCTCCGAAGCCGTACTTTGAATCTTTCTTCTGTCTCTTATTAGGTCCGCTGCCTCGCTCGCGACCCGACCGATCTTTTGCAGGACCTTTCTCGATGTCGACACTTTGGAACAACTCGTCGTCATCTTCTCTGACTTTGCCTGTATCCTGGCCCTTGCGTTCTAGACACGAATGTTAGCATCGTAACCTCAAAGCCATGATATACAGATTTGGCTTCTGGGAGGTGAACGTACTTCTTTTCAAGTCCTTAATCTTGTCGAGGGTAGTCCTCTTCTCCTTGGCTCGTTCTTGCTCTTTCGCAACTTGTACTGCCTTGCCGAATTTCTTCGCATCGCGCAACTTTCGGGCTTCCTCGGATGCCTTCTTGGAGGCAGCCTCGTCGTACATCTTCTTCTTGACTTTGCCCATGTGTTCGTCACTCTTGACCATCTCCGCGAAGTAGTCGCTTGGTCTGAAGAAGGGAATTCCGTCCTTCTTCAGAAGCGTCCTGGCCTCGACGGCGGCGTCGCGCGCGATCCGGTAGAATTCGAGTTCTCGGGTCAAATCGTCGTTCGGGTCTGGGACGGCGGTGGAGAGTGGAGGGAGTGACGAAACTAGCGAGTTGTGGTAGTGGAAGGGCATTTTGTGATTCTTGATCACGGCTACGCGGTTGCGTGATGCGATCAGCGCTGGACCGTTGTTGATTGTCAGGCGTTGGTGCGGGATTGTATCCTCGAGGTCTTCATCTTCGAGGTCGGAAAGCGGTACATCGGACTCGTTCTCTGCTTCGGAAGCTGATGCGTCGACTGGTTGTGGTGGTTGAGGGATCGTAGACGTGCCATTGACGTTGTCTTCTTGCTCGTCCTCGTCTTCTGAGAACGAGGCGAAATCTTCTGTTTGAGGTTGCTCTGACTCTCCGTTGCCGACGGTAGATATCTGTGCGTCATCTTCGTCGTCTGATTCTGCCTCTGGTTTTGTGCTTTTCGCCTTTTGCTTCTTCCTCTTCTCCGCCGCCTTCACTTGTTTCTGTCTCTTCTCTGCATCATAGTCTCGTCCCTTGTGCCTGTCAAGAGCAGTGAGGAGTTTGCTCTTAACAACCATGGCTACTAACTAGTCCACTGAAAAACTTGTAGAGAACTGATAATCGGAATGGTCCACCCCAAAAGGTCGGTAAGCAAGGCCTGGATTCTCTTATGGAAGAAGTCCTGGAATCGCAGAAAAATTATTGAGACTTCGGAGAATTGGAGAGCGGTCACTTTTCGAGTGGGCCTGCTGGGCTGCACTTGACCCACCTGCAACACCGCTCATGTTGCTTGTGCGGACAGTCATGCGGAAGCAACACTGACTATGTCTCCAGACCTCGAATAATAACCTGAAACTAGGATTCGCAAGATACCGTGGACTCTGGTCGTCTCAGAGAAATCCGGTGATATGCCTTCTACGTAACGTGTATTAGCAGGACAGCCAGTGCTGCCAGACCACCTCGACCCTACATTCCATTCTGCCGCATGTGGAACAACCCTGCTAAGTTACTGCAGCAGCCATATCACCGCACAAGGTGACACCACATAATGGTAAGTTACACACTGCTTG
The DNA here is from genome assembly GCF_022695815.1 of Exophiala viscosa. Taxonomy (NCBI): domain Eukaryota; kingdom Fungi; phylum Ascomycota; class Eurotiomycetes; order Chaetothyriales; family Herpotrichiellaceae; genus Exophiala; species Exophiala viscosa. The sequence goes on along the minus strand of NW_026944356.1, from coordinate 735,252 downwards.
GCCCAGACTACACAGACATGGAAATCACTGGCTCTCCCTATCCCGCCACGCTCTCGCCGAGAAAGGCCAATCTGAACCTGAAGGTGAACATGCCTAACGGGACATACTTCCAGGCCGCACCAACACCGATTCCTCCGCCGGATTCCACGAGGCCTGGCCTCGCGCGTAACGCCACGACATTCACCGACCTCGCGGCGCCGAACGATGCGACTACCAAACTCACCGAAGCGATCGACGACTTTCTAGGCGATCTGGAGAAGAAGTTCAAGGGAATCAGCGATGAGATATTGACGAAGCGTAAGTCTTCGGTCATGGCATCCTTGGTCGTATATATACGGTGGCATATATGGAGCCTGTGCTGACGTGAATACCTACGGTCACAGTGGACGACATGGCTGAACGATGCGACCGGTTGGAGCAAGAGATGCTGCTTAGGGATGCAAGCACTGTGGAGAACGTTGGAAAGGCTCAGGCGGGACCCGCGGCTGGTTCGATATGAGCCCTTCATGGTCGAAGTTGACATCCGAAAGGAGCATTTGTCACGGAGCAGCCCGCCTTCTCTTCACTCTCTAGATCAATCCAAGTCTGTGGCCGTTGCGACGATGCCTTGACAGGCCCTGGCTGCCAGATGAATTGAGATGTGAAGGGGTACAGCGCATCAGCAGAAATTCAGATGGTCAGATCTCGCCACCGAACAGAGATATCGGAAGATGAAGGTCACAAAACGCCCTTCAATCTCGTTAATGGTGGCTGTTGTAGTCAACCACCTAGATCCCGAGCCCAACTTTTGATATCCCTAGGTAATCTACAACTCGCTCTTGGCTTCATCCTTGACCAAGAACTTGGCCAGAATGTTGCTTCTCTTCTGGAAGTCGTCAATCTTTTCTGCTGACAATCCACCTTTTTTCAACAAGCCAGCCAGTCTGGTCTGTTCCTTCATAGCGTATTCCGGGTTGCCAGTCAACTTGGAAAGTGCACGTAGATAGTACTCATAGGACGTGTCCTTCAAGTCTCCCGCAGCTTTCTTGATCTCCTCCGTAGCCGCAGCGATGTCCTTGATACCGCCGGCAGTGACGTACTTGGCGAGAACATTATCGATGGCATCAACAGTGCCAGCCTTCGTGTTCAATGCGCCGCCAACAAGTCTGTACGTGCCAGCCTTCGAGTTCACAAAGTCGACCAGAGCGTCCTCGGATCGTGCACCACTGTATGACTCAGGCTCAGAAGATCCCTTGGGGAAGAACTTGATGGTTGGGTATCCACTGATGCCCTGAGACTGAGCGGTGGCCTTGGAGTTCTCGCCTTCGGCATCGACCTTTGCGATCAGAACGTTGGGCTCGGAAGCGAAGTCGGTGGCGAGTTTCTCCCAGACGGGGGCGAGAGTTTTGCAGTCTAGGGGACAGGTTAATAGAGGCCCTGCAAGAAGTGCAGCGATCACTTACGTCCGCACCAAGGGGCAGTGAAAGCCACCAGGACATCCTTGTCTCCGCCGACCTCTTGCTTGAATGTAGTATCGGTCAACATCTCAACATGGCTCACGGCTTTCTTCGGGCCCTTGGCCTTGACGCCCGACTTCTCCGTCACGAAAGCCGTCAAGCTCTCCAGATCACGACCTCCATTGTAGTCTTGTGGTTGGCTACCTGACTTGCCATCGAACCACTTCAAGGTGGGGAAGCCTTGCACCCCGAATCTCTTTCCCAGGTCTTTGTGCTTGTCGGCGTCGACATTGCCAATGGTGACCTTGTTACCACTCGAGGCGAATGCGGAGGCCAACTCTTCGTAGATTGGGGCGAGAGTCTTGCAGTGGCCGCACCAAGGGGCGAAGAACTCGACGAGTGCGGGTTTGCCAGACTCGAAGACGACACTGTCGAAATTCGAGGGAATCAGATTGATAACATCTGAGGCGGCTGCAACAAGGGGCAAGGTAAGGGCTGCCAGTGACGAGAAGCGCATAATGGCGTCTGAGGACAGATGATCAAATATGAATCAAAGTGAGGATAATGTCCAGAAAGTTGAATCTCTGCTGTAGCAGAAGAGAAGGGAACAGTTCAAATAAATGAATGTCAGGAGCAGCACGTTGCCATCAGTGCGGCGATGTTCAGTACTATATTAGGTGGGCCCGGGGTCCCTGTTTGACGTTTGAGGCGTGAAGCTGGTGGATTTCCAAGCATTAATTGCGGAAAGGCCAGTCTGTCTCCTAGGCATCCTCAGCCTTGTCGACGTCACTTGGATCAAGATTACTGATAGACCAACCAGCATCACAATCTGGGCCCTCACAACACAATCGCGCAAGTACTTTTCGCTACAGTACGAAATCGTGTCTGTATACTTTACATGCCAATATTTGGCTTTTTGAGTATAAAAGTACAGGCCTTTGTCGGAAAACACACGAAATCCTTGATGGCCCAGATAGCATGACCAAAACCAATCCAACGCCAATGCTTGCTTGTTGCTCATCAATCATTTGAATCCAGGTATGCGAAAAAGTTGATTAGACGTCGTCATTGTCATTGCTTCTGGGATATGCTAGCCGTGATGTCCTCCTACCCTCCAGTATATAGCTGTTGGTAAGCACTGTGGGCATCAATGAGCACTGCAACGAGGTTAGGCATGTACATCGGAACCAGGAATTGATACTCACTCTGTAAAACCTGTTGCTGGGCACTTCTGCTCTCACACGCACACTGGACACATCTCCCGTCCAGTAAATCAAGGACTATACTCCACGCTATCTCTTCTCTTTCCATGTCAGGAAGTGTGGGTTGCTTAAAGTCGCTCAGATGATACTTTCGACTGACGCTCCTCATGTTCGCGTCGGTGACAGGCGGCGAAAAGATAATGTAACCTTGGTCGTCGATTCTGATAAAGCGACGCTTCCATAAGAGTGACTCGGGAAATTGTACGTTGACATCCCCGATATCAACAACATGCAGCAGGGACTCGGAGAATGAGTCCTGCCGTATCGGATCAAGTGGTTCTTGAAGTTGTTTGGGAGGCGACTGCGCCTTAGAAGCCGGCTGGTTCTTGTTGCGCGAAGAGGTGAGGTTTGACACCCGCTTCATCAAGCGGCTAGTCCTGGATGTTTTCGTCTTTTCCTCTCCGATAGACGTTGTGTCACTGGCCGACCGTGGTCCATGCTTTTTGTAGGTGCTCGAATGCGACATTTTGCTGTGAATTGATTCCGATCGAGGCAGATTGCTATTAGAGCCTGAACGATGGGAGGAAAAGGAGAATCTGCCTTTCTCGGACCTGGCCGGACTTTTAAGCGAGGATTGAATAGAAACCATCGAGTGGTCTCTTGGAAGCTCATCGTATTTCTCATGTTCGACGATTAAAGGACTTCGGAATAGGTTGAGAGGAGTATTGTAGCTGGAACTGGGTGACATTGGTGGATGCTTGTGAACAGGATCTCGGATGATCTTAGCGGTAACGGATATGGTCTCTCCTTTCTGGACAGGGGCGTAGGCATCAACCGATGGACGCGTGTTCTCCTTTGGCTTTGTGGATGGTGCGTCGGCATGGAAGGCCAACACAGGCAGTTTCTTTGGTGGCGAGGCATCTGTAGAGGCATTGGGGGTTGGCTGGTTGCTTATCAACGACGAGCGCTTCATGAAGGCTGAGAAGGCTGAATTCCCCCCAATGATTTCTCGTACAGGAGCTGGAGGTTGTTGCGAAACCGTCTCTTTTGTGGTCAACACTTCCAAAGCTTTGATGCGTTTGGATATGCCGGTGCCGAGAGTTGGTTTTTTCGTCAAAGGGACTGGCGCTTGTCCAGCTTGCACAGGTGGCCACTGAGGTAACGCAGTAGAGGTACTCCGTATGCTGCTAGACCTCGTCCGATCAGGCGTGCTTCCAGGACTCCGCCGAGCTTGCGAGCCAGCGCTTGTGTTCCTAGCCGTGAACTCACGGAGTCGGTCAGTACTGCCCCTTGACATTATAGGAGTTACAGGCGAGCGTGCAACCGACATGGGCTTCGCTTCATGCACAGTGGCATTTTGCAGTTCGTCCATAAGCAACTCGTCTTCAGAGACATCCGAAGCAGAGGTATCACCCGTGGCTACAAGCCTCAAAGCCTCAGGTGGCCCGATGCGCCTTGAGGTTTGGGCTCTATCAAATGCAGAAGACTGCTCGAGAGATCGGTTTTGCCTGCTCGATGTCTCGCGTGGAAAAAGAGAAAATGGAGCGTCTCGTCGACTTGGGCTGGAGATTGACTTTGTCGAGGTTGTTGTCTCCTTTCTGGTGTCAGAGCCCTGGACTTTGGGTAAGGTTCCAATGCCCAGTCTTGATCTGCTAGCAGGTCTTTCGTCTTGCCACTCCTCGCGTGGGCTTAGCTTTTCTTGAATACCTGCCCTCGGGGTTACGGACGAGCTGGTTGCCGAAGAGAGTGACCGACGATTCTGGGATGCATCATCTGGATCTGTGTACGAGGAAGCCTTCGTCGATGGCTCTTGCGAAATGTGTGTCATGAATGTTGGAGATGTCGTACTGGATGACTGCGCGAGATTCGTTTCTTCGTCAATGTTTGCAAGGTGCTCCTGACTGGGATTCGACGCCTGCGGACCCAGACTCGAACCTGTGGTAACACCGCCCTGAGGACCCGGTGCCGCAGAAGTGTTCACCGAAGATCTTTGTGCTAGAAGCATGCTTCGTTTGCGTAGCTGTAGCGCTTTCATCATTCTCAGCTTTTCTGGCGTTGCTGTTGACGCCTCTGTCGTAACCGAGGCAGGCCTGGATACAGCAGGGCGACTTTCTGCTGGTGTGTAGAGTGACTGTGCATGTGAGGGAGAAGGTAGCGGTGGCACACCTGTCGTAGGACGGCTGGAGGGTACGAAGCGAGCAGGGACGCTGCGAGTGGATTGCTGCGACGACGGTCGCACGCCCAAATTCAGCAAATGTTTATTGCTCACTCGAATACTGTTTGGTAGGTTGGCGACTGGCCGTTCGCTCAGACTGCTGTCCGTCGTGCCCGACGTCTTCGGACGATGGCCTGCCTCAACATGGGGTCGAGGTGCTCTCTTCTTCTTTGTTGAATCAACGCTGACATACGATGCGACGTGGTTCGTCCACTGACTAATACTATCTGACTCTGCAGCAGAAAGGTGACGAGTGTGCAGAGGACGCGGCGTGAGCGCTTCCGCAGGTTCCTTGTTTCTGGCGTCCAGAAGTATGTTACTTGCTGCGTCGAAGTCGGGGGCTCTCGTCGGTTCACCTCCGCTGGTAGTTGGGGGCGTTGACTCGGGTGTGTCAGGCAAGACCTTCTCTACGGGAGGAGGTACGGATAGATGAAAAGATGGAGGCGCCCTTTTTGGGGAGAGACCATCCCTAGAAGGTGGTAGAGGAAAGTCGAGAGTTGCCAATTGTGCATTTTCTTCTGCTGCAGCGGCCGCAGCTTCTTCCCTCCTCTTTGCCAACAGTGCTTTGGCCAGAATAGCACTCGCAGGCAACTCGTCTAGTTCGCGCTTTCCGTAGCTTTGCGCTGCGGGCTCTTCTGTCTGCGGCGTGCGGTTGACCTTGTCGTCTGCTTCAGTTGCACTTTCTTCTGCATCCTCCGTGATCTCGTCAAGTCTGCGCCGCCGTAAAGATGAGCTCGAGGACCTTAATGAAGCGGCTGAGGGCGCTAGCATCATCGATGAGCCAAGAGAAGACTCAGTCAACTCCGAAGCCGCGGTAAATGAGAAGACGGTGTCATGCGGTGTGAATATTTCCAGGATGGATTGGAATTGTACAGTAAGCCGCACTGAAGAAAGTCAGTTTACGTGCGACAGAGCGAAAGCTGTGTTCAAGTCGGAATAACGCGTGCACTCACCTTGCAATAGTCGCGAAGTGCCCTCTGGTACATATTTCAAGATGATCTTCTTCCGCCGGTGTTGCAGCATGCCATATAGTGGTGATTTCTCTTCATATTTTTCTACCGCACCTCTTACTTCCTGCACACCTCCCGCCCCTTTCTGCAGCAGCTCTACCGTGTCGCGATTGGCATATTTGAGCAAGAACCTGTGATCGACCAGTCAGCGCATCTGTCGCGGCTTTTCAATGTGGAGCAGACGTACCATCCTCCTGGTTCTGCCAGCGCAGCTCGGTGCGCAGCGGCGACCGCAACTTCATCAAGCCCATTCAACGACATTGCTCGGCTTCATCTGAGGTGGCCGCAACCACGATGTTGTTCAAGGCTGACATGTACAGTCGGGAAAAACAACGTCTAAAGGCACAGAGGACAGCAGGCTCAGGGATTCAGCGCAAATCACTGATCGCAACCATCAAAAAGTCTGGAGATGCACCCTCGAGGGGAATCCACATGCACGACATTACCAATGAGGCACAGCGCGGAACGTCTCATGCAGATTCAGGGGGCTTTTGTTCCATGACTTGGCCCAAGAAGCGGACCTTGCAAGGGTACACCAGGCCGCGGCAGACCCAAAAGATGCTTGACCCACACCAGATGAGCGCCGGTGGGGATGCTATTTGACCTCAAAAAGCCCGAAGGTGGTATGTAGGGGCAGTTTCATTCGACCAGTCTACCCTCCAAAACGGCCCAATTTCCCGAGCCCGCATGCTGGCCCCGGACGGCCAGAAGCCAGGAACAATGGACGCTATCACCCTTGAGGCCGTACGGAGTTGGTCTTACAAGATTTTTATAAAGTCTCCTACCGAGGAAACGAGATTCCAGCTACGCCACGGGAGGATGAGATGCCGATCTCTTTCCCGTGCCATGTGTCTGTCTGCCTCAACTCAAGGACTAGAATACAAAATGGTTCCTCGGTCTTCCTGGGATCATGTTGAATGCCCTGGGGCGTGCCTGGGGTTACCTATACATACCGTTATATGTCGAGCTCGGACAACAGGCCCAAGCCCTTGAGTTTCCGGGCTCGGAAACGTATCGTGACAGAAGGCTCGTGTTGATCTCTGTTTGAGGTGCCGCACATGGTTTGTGCCGCATTGGCCCTACGGAAAAGTGCGCCAATGGCGCAACCTGCTGCAGGTGATTCCCTTCCCGCACCTTGCTGTGGCTCGGCTCAGCAACAAGGCTACCTAGGTAGGTATCGACAATACCCGTCCTCTACGTGACCTCGAAAGTGCCATGAAGTTGTGAGTCTGTCAACGAAGTCAGAGCTATAGATCGCTAGCCCTGCTCTGTGCGACTATAAGTCAATGGTTCATTTTCTCGAAGCTCGCTTCGTTAACGAAGTTACCATAGTAAGGAGTCCTTAAATGAAGCTGTCGCCAAAACTCCACGCTACAGCACGTGATGATCATCAACCTGCTATCTGGGTGATTGACTACTCGCCAACGATGATATGACGTTCGCGCCTCTGCTATCCATGCACTCGATATCAGACCCTAAATCTACTATCCAGAGTGCTTTCTAGATCCCTGCATCGTTATCCATTGGTATCCTGGTCGGCACGAGTGGGCAAGTCACGAAATGGCCACGCTACCTCCCATCTCGACATTGCCGTCGCTCGACACGGAAGAGCGGGCGAAAGTGCTAGATCTCCTCTTTGAGCCATGTCAGCAGCTCCACACACTGTCCGTCAGTTCACTCCGCGAAAAGACATTCTCATCCTACGACGAGGTCATCGACGCGGTCGGCAAGCAACTGTTCGATCTTTACGAGTCTAACCTCGAGAGTGACACTAGATGGCTTGACGCCATTCTCTCTGCCCACCCCCGCCTAGGCGAGAAGAAGGTCGACAGCGAACAGAGTCGTAAGGAGCAGGCCCAATTGAATCAAGGCGGATCTGAAGAAGCCCAACTTCTCGCTGATATGAATCGCAAATATGAGGAGACGTTTCCCGGCCTACGATATGTGTAAGTTCCGTGCCATGTCATTTGCACTGTGTGGTCTACGGGGCGACTCTTTGGTGACTTATTCCTGCATAGTGTCTTTGTGAACGGCCGCAGTCGCCCGGTCATCATGGCGGATATGCAGAAACGAATAGAACGAGCGGACATCAACCAGGAGAAGGAGGATTCTATCAAGGTAAGTCTCGATGGGCAAGTGTCGGGTCCATATGGCAATTGATGACTTTTTTTTACCAGGCTATGTGCGCTATAGCATCTGACAGAGCGCAAAAATTGGGAGGATGATCCTCGACAGCTGCAGCCAAGGGGCTACGTTCGTGAAGATGTTTGCCCATGAGCCCCTGTCACTTATATCTTGATCATAGATGACAACGATTGACGACTTCATCAAAGACTCAAAAAGCAGTGGCAAGTTCCCATGAGACAGGCGCACGTCTGGCCAACACCTAACGTTCAGACGCGAAGCGAACATATGATATTACAATTTCTCTTCTAAAAGTCCGATCATAGTCCAGTCCGCATAGCTACTCATGATACAAGGTTGAGACATATAAACCGAGCCCAGCTCAATCGGCTCAGCTCGAATTGACAGGTTACATCCTTCATCTGCCGGTGAGCTTTCTGTTCTCATCATCGGTTTCCTCTCCCTCGCTCCACTCTCCGTCGTCCCCTACGGCAAAAATCGTCTCACCGTCCAACGAAGCTCTGGACTTGGGCGGGTTAGGCGGTGCTCTGCTGCTGTTCTGCAATGCAGGGGCAGGCGATGCATTCCTCGGGGCTGACATGTTGGCCCCATCAGTAAAAGAAGTTGAAGCTCCCCCAGACGGGCTGATTCCTCGCTCGTGGTCTTTCTTGTTTGTTGCTGTTTCCTCGTCATCTGAAAGCGAGTCGGCGATGCTCCGAATCTCGAAGCCGTCATCTTCTTGGGACAACTATCACACTGTGTTAGCAGACCATTTCTTGGTCGAATTCAGCAATTCAGACTTACCTCATCACTCATGGCGAATCGTCTGTTGTTGGCTGTCGGACGCCACAGATACGCGATGAACGCAATATCGAAGAGATAGACTAAGTTGAGCCAGCCATCCAGCACGAACCACCGGCTCTGCCAATGCTCCGGGACGAAGTTGGCCTCCCCGCTCCCAGCAAATGCGAAGCTGTTGACGAAGAAGAAGGCGAAGATGATTAGTATGGAGCCTAGGATGCACCAGGACAACTTCTTATACATCATCGCTTTTGTCTTCTGTTTGCGATCCACCAGATCCTTGATTGTGATATTGAGCGAGGACAAAGTCCAGACGTAGAATGCGGTCAGTGTGCCCGCAAGTGGAAGGATGACAAACAGGATAATCGGACCAACCGACTCCGGTGTCACTGCCATCGACACAATGGCGTAAATGACGCCAAAGACAAAATGCGCCGCAGCCAGTATGCGAACATAGATCATCGTTTTTCCAAGTGATGGCTTGACCACGCCAAAGCCCATGCATACAATTAGTAAGAGGAAGAACGACAAGGAATTGCGGCCGGCATTCAAGATCGAGACAATGATCATGAACACCTTGTTCAAGGTGTTGTTCCCATGTCTGTTCTGATAGTCGTAGAAGCCCCAAGTCATGAGCTGCTCGACGATCAAGAAGATGATGGTCGCGGTGATGTAGTTCTGCACAGGGAGAATGTCGCTGCGGTTCTGTACATATAGAAAAGCCCAAAAAGCGCCCAGTACCGCGTAGGTGATGGTTAGGCCGCCATAGAACGGGAGCTTCGCGATCTGGGCCGCTGGCAGCTCTCCATACGCATTGCGGAACTCGACAACAGCGTCGTATTCGTGGTCGGAGTAGGCATACGTCGAAACGCAATAGTATCCTGTTCGGCGGATAGGGTAGTTGATCGCCTTGGGGTCTTTAAGGTGGATTGCTTCATTGTATATGGGGTTCTTTGACTGTTCTGTAGCGTTCGTCGCGAGTATGAAGGAGCCAATATCCTTTTCTTCACATAACCCCTGCCCAACGGCGTCCGTTGTGCATATGGTTTCGAAGTCGCGATAGGTGTCTCCGCCAGGTGGTGTCTTTCCTATCAGGTGTTCGTCCTGCCATTCGAATATTATGAGACTCGTCAATGGGTCTGTGTCATCTTCGGTATGGTCCGGAAGGAACTTGACAAGGATGAACGGCTCTATTGAACCACCCCAGGACTTCCTGCTGTACATCCCTGAGCATCTTTGTCTGTGGGCATCATCTTGTTTCTGTCTCCGGTCAGCATTTTCGGATGTCAAGGAACGCGAACAAGCCTCACCAGTTGTACTTCATTGCCCGCGACAAGCGCCGAAAAGTATGCGAGTAGGCCGAGCGACGGCGCCCAGCGTTTCATGGTGATGGTTCAATCCGCGCAGGCGGAAGCTTTTTGTTTCGATACGGGCTGAGATCGGGTGGTCGCTCAGTCTTGTTGCATGGTAAGATATGCGCTGGCTCGCCGCCGAGCGCGACTATAGTGAGGGGGATGTGTGAATCTGGCTCTTCGAAGTACTTTGTCAGGCTACAGTATGTCTACAGTATGTAAAGATTTGGCTGAGGTTGCTGTTGGAGATGATGGTGCTCCGCCGCACCCCATTCCCGTTGGCGCAGCAGTGTGAAAGGCCACAGGCCCGGCCACGTCACTAGTCCACCATAGTACGGTACACTAACTTAGGTTCACACTTCTTGATTCTCCTGACTTTAATCCTCGCACAGCTCCTCTTCTCTTCGCACTCGCATCGTCTTCTATCGGCATCAGTGCCATATTGAAGTAAGTTGATCCGGAATGTTTACAGCAGAGGAGTTCCCCGGCCGCCTCCAGCCATCGTGTGTCTTTATCATTAAGAGCCGACAAGTCTATTTCCAGAAAAAGTGGCACACCGTCTGACGGGGAATACATCAACGACACAAGTTCATGGTCCAGCAAGTTCGCGACAGCGCGTACTTTGCCCCCATGCTAGTAGGACTGTACAGTAGAGCTGACGACCTTCCCACTGTCAAGAGCTGATGCCATATCGTTGTGTGCGAAAGACTCGGCCATGACAACAAGGAATGGTATCACAGGTATCTCTTCAAAGCTGACGAGCAACTACCGTCAGACAGTGCCACTTTTTTTTGGAAATAGGCTTGCCGAATAGTCTTTACTATTTACGCACACAGCGAGGCCAAGCTTAACTGAACAGCATGACATTGCAAGTCTCGAAGTGACCTAGCTGCTGGTATGACATGCTCGGGTGCTTACTCTTCTGCTTTGCCCTTGGCTTTGCCTACCAAGCTTCTCGCAGTCTCACAAATGAACATCTGTGGACCAATAAAGTTGACACCTTCCCAAGAGCCTCCTGGCACCTCTTGCTCGTCCTGGTCCAATAGATCATTGATCGTCTTCAGCATCCCAGTCGCAATGGCTCTGTTGCTTGTGAGTGTGACAATATTCTTGACCCAACCGTATAGAAACACAGATGCATTGATGGGGCTAAGTCGCAACGTCGAGGCGACACGCGAAGCAATGGATGATGGAAACATGTGGCCTCGGGGATGTGCATGCTGATTGTCCAGTGAGTGGACAGGGATCAATTCTGCCATGTCGAACTCGACCACTCTTATGGGGACTCGGATAGCCTCAGGTAACGCATGTATCGACACCTCACGCAAAGCCTGACGAAGCACTGGCTCTGACTGGTCAGAGTATGCGCCTTCACCGAGGATGATATCAGCTCGCTTCCGTTCGCTGGTTGTTCCCATGCATTGAACAATCTCGCGCATTCTTTGAGCTGCATGAGAAGTACATTCGAGTTTTCGATCAACAAGTAGAGGGTAGATCTCTGTGGGAAGTAGTGGATCTGATTCTTCGGATTCGATCTGGCGGAGAATTGCCGTATGATAGGTTCCTGATTCGGCATCGCGTGCTGCCGACAGTCGGTCTCGATGGAAATGAGAGATGTCTGATATGAGAGCCAGAAGGATCGTGCAATCGATGTTCATTGTTCCAGTAAGCGACACTGTTGCTATTGCTGGCATCATCTGGTCAAATACCGACGGTCCTCCCGCCACTGTTGAAGGTTGTAAGGGTATGCCACTTTCGACGGTAGCACCAGTTGCTCGCAAATCCGCAATTAACTCATCGACATCGGGAATGACACCCTCGCGGATGTTGGGGAGAACAAAATGAACATGCGGGCGGCGAAAGCGGATTCGGACTCTTTTGGATGCCTCCCTGAGATCTTCAGCAACCCTTACAAGCTCAAGTTTGCCTGCTTGCCTCGATGGGGTATCTTCACTATTGTCGCTTTCGCCACTCTCACTGTAATCGCCGTAGGCTTCCCAACCTTCCTTAGCCATCTCAAAAAGTAAACGCTTTTCTGTCATTGTTGACACCTTGATCCATTCCAACCCATTTTCGGCAACGATGTCCACAAGCACGCTTTTCTTTTTGACTTTGTTTGGCGCTGCCATCAGCCGACCTGCACCTATTTTATCCAACGCTGTGTTCGTTTTGCAGGAGTCACATGAATCCCAGTAAACCCTCTTGCCTAGAGCCGTGATGCCATGTCTAGACTTTGCAACGACCCAGACTGCTTCGTAGAAGGGAAGGTTGGAGCTCCTCAGAGCATGCAATTGCGGGGATTCTGTGTCATCTTCCCCTGCAGACTTGGCCAAAACTCCTCTCTCAGAGGGCCTGAACCGTTGTGTTATCTTTGCCACGCTCTTCACTTCGGACTCAACTCCTCGTCTGAAGATTCTCATCTCGACGCTTTGCTGTTTATTTTGGGTCTTGAGAAGGGCTCGGTACGCTGTCAATTCGTCCAGCAGTGCCTGCGCGCGAGTCTGGAGGCTACCCAAGAGCACCAATGGATCGTCTGAGTCGCCATCTTCGTTGTCTTCATAGGCGGGCGTCATGATATCGCGGATCGCACCCAGCAGATTGCCGTTGTTAACAGGGTGCCGGTCGAGGTTGATGGTGTTCATAATGAGAATCTGCAAGTCTGGTTGCGGAGTAAGGAAAGCGAAGGACGACTCCGATTGGCGGAACTGAATCACCGCCAAACTGCCAAATTGCGAATGAAATATCCCATTCTGAATAAGCGTTGGAAGAATGATTCCCACCCAACAAGTTTTTGGCCGACAGTTCCTGCCACTCGAATGCTTCAGCGACGGGTATGCGTGATTTCTGTGGGAGGCAGTTGGTCACCTCAGAGGTCTGAATTCTTGATTTGATCTCCTGGTAACCACATGCAGACCTTCGAGTCCGCTGTGGCCAGCATGTTGAAGCGTGGGTTGCATTGGACCACTGCGCTTTTGATTCCACGGCTTGGTACCCTCGAAGTGGGCTCCTGTCGACCACCTGTGGCTGCTTGGGTGTCCCAGATCAATAATTCAGACTGATCACCAGCTCCTCCGATAACATATCTTCCGTCCTGTGTGAAGCATGCATCGCCTTGACCTAATGGTTTGCCCGAAGTCGAGATAGGTGCAGCCCGTCCAGTTCCGCTCGTTTTTCCAGTCAGAAAAGACTTGACTGACCCGTCAAAGGCGTCAAGCACAAAGTGACCGTGATAATCTGTTCCTACAAGCATGCTCTTTCCATCATTCGAAAATTCCAGCCTCGTCCATAACCGTCCTTTCGTCGTAGGAGTATACCTCTCCTCGGCTTGTGCCATGTCGAAAGTTTCGAACGGAGCTTTGTCAAAATTGCGAACATCGTACATGAGGACGGAGGAGGTGGTTTGTGATGCGATGGCCATCACGTTCGCCGAAGGGTCGTAGGCAGCCAGGTAGGGCGTCACCAGTTTCAGCTTGCCCTGAGGACTCCTCGAGTTGAGATCCCATAGACACACCATGTCATCGTTACCGCATGACAAGAACTGATCTCCTCCGGGTGACAATGCTATGCAGGTGACTTGTGCAGTATGCGCCGTAAAGTAGCGAACAAAGCTTTCGTTGTGTAGTTCGAGCAAGCGAAGGGAGTCTTCTTGCTTTGTGCTGGCGAAGAGTACATTGCGCGGATGATGGGTAAAGCGAGCCAAGTGAATTCCATACTTTTTGCTGGGTATAACCTTGGTTCTTTTCCCTTCCTTGATGTCGTACACTTGCATCGTATCATCGTCTGAAGCCGCGACCAGAAATTCGCCCGCGTCGTCAAAATCTAAAGACGTAACCCGACTGTCATCTCCATCCGATCGCGTTGATCCAGGGAATTGCTGCATACACTTAGCGAAGAAACTCTTGAGATATATTGCACGCAGGCTTACTCTTGCAGGTCGATAATGTTTGACCACATCGTTGACTTTTTGTTGCTGTAGGGCAGCCATGGTTCAACGAAGGCCAGATTTCGTTAAGGATACGCGCATCGAAGACGGCCTGTTCATGCGACTTGATCAGGTACTCGGGTTTACACGCGAAGCTCGAAGATCATCAATCGATGTCAATGGTGGTCGCATGCATTCGGGCAGGAAGATGTGTGCGGAGCAATCAGATTAATTTAGTTCAGCAACGCGCCTGCGGATCTCCAGGCGACGGCCAGGCACTTACCGTAGGCAATGGGGAGGCATACCAATTCCCCGGCTCTTTCAGCGCTTATACGCGGACTTCGGCTAACCCATCTTTTTCTGGTTCTACATTTCTTTCAATTGTCTTGCGCGCAGTCGACTTCCTTGATGACACGAGTGCCCACAACCTCTGTCCTGCCTCAATCCGACGCCGTCCTCTTTCGTCGAGTCATGCAGCCCTACAGTTTCTCTTCTTCACAATAGAACTCAGCGGCGGAAGGCCAGGAAAAGACATAACATCGACCATAAAACCCGACCGACATCGGAAGTGACCATGGCAACGACTACCGGCGCATTCATTGCTGGTGGCATCGCAGCTTGCGGTGCGGTCACTGCGACACACCCTATGGAGACAGTGAAGATCAGAATGCAGTTGCAGGGAGAGTTACAGTCCAAGGATATCGCAATTAAGAAATACAAGGGTGTTTTCCATGGCGTCAGTGTCATCCTGAAAAATGAAGGATTTCGTGGTATATACCGGGGAATAGGGTGCGCATACGTATACCAGATTCTTCTTAATGGTTGTCGGCTAGGTTTTTATGAGCCGTTGAGGGCGGCTTGCACGAAGCTTGTCTTCAGAGATGCGAATGTACAATCGCTCGGGGTCAACATATTCTCGGGGGCCGCCTCTGGGATATTGGGAGCTATGGCGGGTTCCCCCTTCTTCCTGATCAAGACTCGGTTGCAGTCTTACTCTCCCTTCCTCCCGGTCGGTACGCAACACACATACCGTAACGCCATGGATGGTTTCAGGCAGATATATGGGACAGAAGGAATCAAAGGCTTATACAGAGGAATGGGAGCCGCAATGGTCAGAACCGGAGCAGGAAGTTCTGTGCAATTGCCAACATATTTTTTCGCCAAACGACGATTAATACGCCATGCAGGCATGGAGGATGGACTAGCCCTGCATCTGCTGAGTTCGACGGCCAGCGGCTTTGTGGTTTGCTGCGTCATGCATCCTCCCGTATGTTACTGCTCCCTTGGGCTCTCCCACAAGTACTGATCATCATGCAGGACACGGTAATGTCTCGACTTTACAACCAACACGGCAACCTTTACAACGGCATTTTCGACTGTTTATGGAAAACCATTTCCACAGAGGGATTCCTCAGTGTTTACAAAGGATTCACAGCTCACTTAGCCAGGATATTACCACACACCATCCTCACCCTGACATTGGCAGAGCAGACGAACAAGCTGGTACGGGGAGTCGAGTCCCGGATTCTACCTCAGTCATTGAAGGACAAACTCTGAGAGGGTTTCAAGTCTATGTTTGTACCATTCGCATTCTGCAGCATTCGAACAAGCATCCCGCTGCGATCCGGCAGAGAAAAGCTTGTTCCGGCACTCTGAGAAGCACTATAAGTGCAACTGAATGAAGCTGGCTAGGATATATCAACCCGATGGATAAATTTCTCATGTCCAATATGTGTTGGTTGACGAGATGCACGCTCGTCTGATCGGATCCGCGAGACATGATGGGGTGAAGATGCCAGGACTTGGTGCCGACTGTTAGAGCACATTGTAGAACCTCACACCAGAGTCTGCCATTGGTAGCCAAAGGCAATCAATGCACAATACCAACAACACAAGACGTGTCGACTTCTCTTTGCGCAACCTGAACTATCCACGTTTAGTAGGGCTCAATTTTGCATCGTATGCTCCTCTGACGCATGCCCTTCAGTGTACATGAAGAGGCCTTGTACGCATCCCTCGCTGGGCGTTGTGAGTTATCTACTTAGCAATGGATGAAGTGACGTACCGATGGGGCATGCCAATGTTGCTCCCTCTGGGCGCTTCAGACCATCGCATCGGTTTCATTGTAGATGTATTGCTATGGAAGCCTCGTGTACATTAGACATCACGTCGTCTGGGCGAGGCTGAGGTAGACATGCTCGAGTACTCAAGATTACCAAGTTACCTGAGCAGAGTAGCTCTTCTCTTGTACCTC
Organism: Exophiala viscosa; assembly: GCF_022695815.1. Lineage (NCBI taxonomy): Eukaryota > Fungi > Ascomycota > Eurotiomycetes > Chaetothyriales > Herpotrichiellaceae > Exophiala > Exophiala viscosa. The sequence continues at coordinate 718,936 of NW_026944356.1, read as the reverse complement.
TACGATGCCAACCTCGTGGAGACCTGATCGTCCGATTTGACTGCCGGGAGAACGCACTGTGGATGACAACAGAAAGTCCGCCAGCTTTAAACCCCCTGTCAACGCGAAATGCAGGCGGACGCGCTCGCACGTGACTTTCTACAGATTAATCTGATAAGATGAGATTAGATCAGGTGGCCCGAGTTCTATTCGTCATGTTCTTGCCAAATCCGGGCAGCCGCTTCAGCAATATGGTGATGAAAGAAGAATTCTAATGAATGTCAGAACAGTTTCCTCAACAACGCGCTGAAAGGGAGTCCACAAGGCCCCTGCAGGTCCAGTTCAGTGACTGTCACGATCGCGGTGGTCATGTTGATTGTGGATCAAGAGACCTGCCACTTAAAGTGCTCCAGCAACGCGCATCGCGTTAGCCGCGTCCTGCGTGACTTCACATAAATCGACTGTTTTCCTCACATTGATTCCTCTTCCACTCTCGCGTCCTTCATCAACACTACCTTTGACTACCGACACCACTTTGTATTGTCTCTTTGTACTTGGTTGCACAGTCCTAGCATTGAACAATGGATACTCAGATCACACCCTCGAAGCAGGTACGCTTTTGCCACTTGCATTATTGATTTTTCATTGTCAAAGAATATATTGCTAACAACACGCGCAGGCGGCTTCAAGCCTCGAGAACCTCAAGTTCAAGGACAGTCCCGTCAAGAAGCTCAACTTTGATGTTGAAGACAAGGAAAACATGCCCGTCGCGTCGGAAATCACGCTGAAGTCTGAGTCGGACTTTGAGAAAAAGCCTGTGGCAGAGATCAAATCAGATGTCGTCGAAGCACCCAAGGCCGCGCCTACTTGGCGAGAGCTGGAGGCTGAGGAAGACATTCTGAAGGAGAATCCTCACCGCTTCGTGCTCTTCCCCATCAAGTTCCACGAGATTGTGAGTGACCATACTGCGTGTCTTGGGACATTTTCACGACGAACCTGTCTAATGTTGTCGACCTAGTGGAACACGTATAAGCGTGCAGAAGCGTCATTCTGGACAGCTGAAGAGGTTGATCTATCCAAGGATCTTCACGACTGGCATAACCGTCTGAACGATGACGAGAGATACTTCATTTCTCATGTCCTCGCCTTCTTTGCTGCTTCCGATGGTATCGTCAACGAAAACCTCCTCGAGCGCTTCAGCAATGAGGTTCAAATTCCTGAAGCTCGTTGCTTCTACGGGTGCGTCCCTTCTATGGATCTATGTTACTGGTAGACTGTGCTAATCATATTACAGTTTCCAAATCATGATTGAAAACATCCATTCAGAGATGTACAGTCTGTTGATCGATACATACATCAAAGATAACAAGCAGAAGAGTTATTTGTTTGATGCCATTGACACCATCCCTTGCATCCGAAAGAAGGCAGACTGGGCCTTGACATGGATCTCTGACAAAAACTCCTCCTTCGCCCAGAGACTTGTTGCATTCGCTGCCGTCGAAGGTATCTTCTTCTCTGGATCGTTCGCCTCCATCTTCTGGCTCAAGAGCAAAGGTATGTTTCTCTTCACGCTTCTTTGTGTTCGATTGCTAACCATTGCAAGGTCTCATGCCTGGATTGACCTTCTCCAACGAACTCATCTCTCGTGATGAGGGTATGCACACTGACTTCGCATGCCTTCTCATGCAACATCTCAAACACAAACCCAGCCCAGATCTCATCAACAAAATCATCACCGAGGCTGTCGAGATTGAGAAGGAGTTCCTCACTGATGCCCTCCCTTGTGCATTGCTCGGAATGAACGCCAAGCTCATGCAACAATACATTGAGTTCGTTGCCGACCGCCTACTCCTGGCTTTGGGCAACAAGCGCTTTTACAATGCCCAGAATCCTTTCTCATTCGTAAGTTATCTTCTTGTGACTGCTTGAGATCACTGCTGACAGCCGATGATAGATGGAGAACATCTCACTAGCTGGCAAGACCAACTTCTTCGAGAAGCGTGTCGGTGACTACCAGAAGGCCGGTGTCATGGGTTCGCAGACGAGCGCCGACAGCAAGTCAAAGGCAGGCTCGCCCTCCGAGGAGAAGAGCGAAGACGACAGCGGTCTCGCCTTCAACGAGGATTTCTAGATCTCTTAGCTCTCTCACGATCATCTGTTCTACGGCGTTTCACGGAGCACTAACGGAAAGGGTTAATGGTTTTGCATGGTATCTCTACTTCGAATACCCCTTTACACCATGGGAAAAGAAAGCATTGAAGGCTGCATGGGTGTACTATTATCCATAAGTCCGTTCACAGAACGGCCATTTTTGTGTGCATAGCTGCGTTGACGGGTCTGTGCTTTGGGTATTATGAAGTCATACACATGGCGGAGTTAGAAGTCTTGTACAAGATCAAATGTTCCTCCTTGACGATAAGCAGGAAATCGAGCTCCTCTTCTTCCTTCCAGCTGTCATCTCTAAGGTTTTGGATCCCTGCACTTCTCCCAGCCTCGTGTGACCCCTTTTCTACTAGAGCCTCGTCGGAGTCGGGTCCATATTCCTCCCTGGTCTGGAATATTTCTGGCTCGAGGTTGTACATGGCCGTGTGTGATGTGGAACCCAGTGGTATAGATGTATTGGCAGGAGCGTGTGTCTCATGGCATTCGAGTTTGCACAGATGTACATCAATCTTCGATGTGCAGCTGATATCTCAAAGGACATGACATCCTGCTTGGCGATTGCCCATATATCTCCCAGCTCATGAGCTCGAGAGCTCTCTATGAGGTGCTTGAGTTGGACATATGCCGCTAAGCATGATATGGCTCCTCAGTCAAGCCCAGTCTCGAGGTGATCCATTCTTCACGACCTCTTCCCCATCCACCAAAGTTCGTCGACGGTGTGTGCGAACAGCAGGCGGATCATGAATATCGATCCATCTATCCTAGGAGCTTCTCATTTCTTGCCCTTCTTCTTCTTGTTCTTCCCACCACCTCCGCCAGCAGCAGGGTTTGTTTGAGTCGCTGCGGGTGCCGCCGTCACGACCTTGTCCTCGACTTTGGGCGCCGACATGCCGCTGTCGATATCCATTTTATCTCCGTCAAATGCTGCAGCTGATCCGTTCGCGGCTGCTGCCGCCGTCGGCATCTCGATGATCTCGCCTTTTGCTAATCTCCCTAGTCCCGCTAATAATCTGCCCACCTCTGCCGCTTTGTCTGTTCGGTATTTCAGGCATATTCCCGATTCGGGCTCGAATGTCTTCAGTGTGAGCTGGGCAGAGGGCTCGCGCTTCGTTTGTGTTGCTCCTGACTCTGTCTTCGATGGTGCTGTTTCTTCTTTCGGTTTTGAGCGACCCTTTGTGTTCGGTTTTCTGGGTAGAGAGTATTTCGTCGTTATGCGCGCTGAAGGGTATGCTTGGATGAGTAGAGAGGATTGGTGCAGGTACGTGTGGAGGTCTGAGAAGTAAGCCATTGCTGGGAGGAGGGATGGCGTTTCTTGAGGCTGTCGTCCACGTCGCTCTTTGTCTCGCCCGGGTAAGTTTATATACGGCGTCTCGTGCCGGGTTGCTTGTAGAAGTTGCGATCCACTTCGTGTCTCCAAGGGTGCGAGTGTTCGCCGACAGGTTTCTCGTGATCAAGTCGTGCTCCGCGGTGCCTACTGCTCCTTCTTCGTGGCAATGCTTCTCGGAGTGCGCGTTCGCGGAAAGAGAACGACTATCGACGTGGAGTGGAATATTCGACAAAGCGGGCAACGGAACGGTGCTTGGCACCTCTGAGCCGGAGTTGGAGTTCATGGCTAATCGAACTATCCTAACAATTTAAGTCGTCTCAAGGGCCCATTACTTTGCGACTTACAAAGATGCCATTGAAACCCCAGACCCGTATCCTTCAGTCTTTCGTCTGTCCGAGATGTCAAATACGAGCGCAGGCCCGGAAGAAACCTCAGGTGCGGAACTTTGCAACATCTCCGCCATCGTATGCCGCCTCATCTAGCGGACCCAAATATGCGCATCTCACAAACCGCACCATCATAAGGCTCGCCGGGCCTGACGCTGCGAACTACCTGTTCAACCTTCTACCGGCCAGAATCTTGGGGACTGGCAGCACCAAGCTTATTTACACGGCGTTCCTTTCCGCGCACGGCCGCATCCTGCATGATGTGTTCATCTATCCGCCCGGCGAGGGCAACGGGGAAGAGTGGTTCGTCGAGGTGGATTCGGAAAGCGCCAATGATCTGATGAAGCATCTGCGCAAACACAAGCTAAGGTCAAAGTTCCAGCTGGAGAAGATTGACCCGCAGAAGTTGGGAGTGTACTACAACTGGCCATCTGGGGCGGAAGAATCTCCGAGAGCGACTGGCGGGCAGGATCCCAGACCAGGGATGGGATCGCGATGGTTGGACGATACACATACCAAGTCAGAGGTATTGCAACGACTCGAGGATAGTGGTGGACAGGAAGTTGCGTTGAAGGACTACACGATCCACAGAATGCTTAATGGCCTTGCAGAAGGCCCAACGGAGCTTCCTCCCACGGCCTCCCTACCGCAGGAGAGCAACATTGACTTCTTCGGGGGCATCGACTTCACTAAAGGATGCTACCTGGGGCAGGAGCTCACGATCCGCACGCATCACACTGGCGTGGTCAGGAAGAGGATACTACCTTGTCAACTGTATCATGAAAGTGAACGGCCTGGAGCCGATCAGACGGAGCCGGAACACAAGCCGGAATTGGACGTGCTGCGGCCGCCGTCACAGTCGAACATATCGAAGCTGAATGCACGAGGTCGAGGACGGAGTAGTGGAAAATGGCTTTCCGGCGTGGACAATATAGGTCTTGCACTGTGTAGACTGGAGATGATGACTGACATCCAGTTGACGGCTGATCGACCGAACTACGATCCCAGTGAGGAGTATAAAGTCGAGTGGGAAGTCGAAGGCCAGGAAGGCAAGGAAGCGGTTATGCTCAAGCCTTTCGTGCCCCAATGGCTAAGGGACGGCGTAGGGCAGAATCTGCGGAGGAAGGAAAAGAAGGCTAAGCCACGGCAAGAAGAGGACGAGGAGGAGGATCTCGATTAGCAATTCGATCATATTCAGTTGCAAGGACTAATGACTCCCTCGAAAGCTGGTCCTTACCCACCTGAAATGACAAGCGTCCAAAGTCACATGTGAACGGTCTTGATGAATGAAGTGGCACTATGACAACTTACAAGGCTTCTTCATTCACAGCCTTGGTGATCATCTGACTTCTCGCAAGTGAAGCACGTTGAGGGTTTATATATTAATGTCCTTGACTTTTTCCTTGAAATTGCCTTGATGGCCATCAGTAAGACGCACCACGTCGAAATGTGATTTCACCTGTGGTTTGGCTGGCGGGCCTTCCTTGGAGATGACGCTTGGTGGATTGAACTGGGAGTCTCGTCTTCTCCATGAACCTTCAATGAGCCACTTATCTGTAGTTTCTACAGAAAGCAGGCGAGGGGTTCTGTTAAAAAGGTATTACCTATAACGGTGCCGGCTGAATTTTTGGTGTTTCAAACCCTGGTCTTGGTTGATCTTCGTTCGTGTGGGCTATGGCGGTGTTCGAAGGTGTGGCAGATTCCTCAACGATAATGAGATTGGTCAGTGAAGGATGAACCACTCCAGGACCCTAGCCCCAAGATGGTCAACTCGAGGTGTTGGATGAATCTTACTGCACAATAGTAGGTCCCAACTCTATCATTATCGAGCCTTGCTAGGCACGGGAAAGACTCTCCCTGTACCGCGTCCGATCAATGGCTGTGAAGCTGCTCGTTTGCCAGTTCGGCTTTGTGGAGCGGTTGTCATCAGTCATGTGACAGCGTCTCCCGCATCGCGCAAGAGCAGTTTGAGGTTGCCGGGTCATGGCTCGACGCTGAGATGATTCTTCATCGAAATCGGCTGATGTGTATGGCCGGAAGCGCTGCTTGAAATGATGGCATAATTGGGAAATAGACCTGACGTTGCCGTAGATCGGACTGCTGCTCTCAAGTCGCATCCGGTTCTTTCTCAGCAGCCCATCCAACACTCTCAATGCCTTCCCACGGTCCCTGAGCCACTATCTTCTTAGCGATAGCCAATGACTTGAACACAATGACGGCAGTTCCAAGCATGACTTTTTTGTCTCTACCTTCAATGCGCCGTTTCTTGTCCTTGAGAACGAGCACATTTTCGACATCACCTGCGGGAAAGTTCTCTTCGAGAGCCTCCTGGTCGACATCGAGTCCTTCCGCTTCTTTGATCCATCGTACCTTGACAGATCGGTCGATCGAGTCTGAAGGTTGCTCTTCTGCCTCAGCCCGAGCATGGGCTTCTTGTGTCTTTTGCTGTACTACCGCCTCTCGTCGCTTACGGTTTTCTTCTGCTATGCGCTTGATTTCCAGTTCCCTGTCACTCCACGTCCTCTTCGTGCCACTAACACTGAATGCCACGCCATTTGGTCCCCCTTCTCTTTTCTCCAGGTCCTCCTTCATTTTCCTCCTCCTGCTTTCCAAGGCTGCCGTTTCGGCCTGCCGCCTCTGCTTAGCTTCTCGTGTCTGGTCATATTTCAGCTTCTCAGCGGCATCGCTTAGGATGTTTATGGCAGTCTGTAGTAGCTGGAACTTTTCCAGATTTTCTGGAGTTGGCTTAACTTTATCAGGATGATAGAGTAGGGAAGTTTTTCGGTATGCGCGTCGAATCTCTGGTTCTGACGCGGTCGCAGGAATCGACAATAGGTCATAATAGTCGACAGACATGTCCGCCTCACCTGCTGGCGCCATGTCGGTCGGCGCTTTCGTTAGACGCTGTGGTCGGTCGTAGTTTGAGACTTAACAGTTCAGGCGAAGTCTTTTGGTCAAGGACGGCGGAGATTTATGTCCTGCCGTACTTAATGCGGCGAACCACAAAGCAACAAGAGCAAGTCAATCGATCGAGGCGTTGAGTGCAGAGCAAGTCACCTTTGACCTCCACGTCCAGCAGCAACCGAAGAAGATTCCAGGTAACGTCGGGCAGTTGGACAATGTGAGGTGATTACTTGTCGGAACAGGTACCACTGCCGGCGGGAAAATTACTGTGCCTCCAAAGAAGGGTGGGTTGCACCTGCCTCTTCTCACATCATAAGTAAATATCATCCACAGTGTCTTCCCCTTGGTCAAGTCATCTTTTGCGCGCATCGTTTGCCATGCTTTTGTGCTATTACGTTCGTTCGACTATCAGTTCTTATGCTTTCCCATACTCGTCTATGTACAGATGAGCCTTCAGACCGGGAGTGAAATGGACAATGACTGCAATGGTCTTCCTTGCCCAAGTCAGATTGCAATAGCTCTACTAATTGTCAAATCCAAGCCCACTCATTCATCCATCGAAGGTCTGATCACATCACTCGATGCAGCTGCACCTGACTGACGTTAGGAAGAACACCTCAACAGCCTACGGAAGGCTGTAATCCAAGAGCCCCATGCAGGTTCTCCGACGTTTGACTTCGATCCAGCTGTTTATTGGGAGGCACAATATCAGATCCTTGAGTCAGAGAAAATGAGACTGCTAGATGAGATTGCTGCGCTCAAAGAAGGACCGAGAGCCGACCGAGACTCAAAAGCCACCGAACCACCCGCAATATCGTCAGCTCTAGGAAAGAGGAAACGAACCAATGCATCAGTGGTGGAAGACTCACCGCAAACCAAGAGGAATGGTCATGATACCGGGGATGTGCTGAGCGATGACGGTCTTCAGGCTACTGGTGCGAAGGCCACCAGTGGCAGATCTGGTATTCACATCATCAGAATTTCTCATTTCCAAGCTGATCAGCCACAGATCGTACAGCGATCCTTCGCGGTTTCTTTTCTCTTCGCCGCGACCTGCACCTCAAAAAGCCTAGTCGTGACAACCTGCTGTCTGCGGTCAAGGCCATCACAAGTGGACTCTGTAAAGGTTTTCAATTTGCATACGGCAATGTTGGAGTGGACGATGCTAGGCGCGAGTCATACTCAGTTGATGAGCTCTTGAGCATCACCGAACAGGTCTATCCATCGATTCTACGAGCTCTGCAGCACACGGAGCCGGGCAAAGGTGCAGATGGTCATGTGCGCTTTTCAGTCGTGTCAGACGTGGTGCGGTGGTTCGAGACTATACTTGGATGTCTTCACAAATCCGCGCTGGCTGAGTATGTCGAATGCGAGAGCAGAACAGAGTCGAACGTCAAAGCATCACAGCCTAGGACGGAAGCCGATAAGCTACCTGCTCCCGTCAAAACAGTCTGCCGTTCGAGCGATGGACGCATCCTCGCCCGCGCGCTGATCAAGCTCATAACGACTTTGGACCTATCACATGATGTACATTGCGATGTCCTAGAGGGGATTCTATGTGCTCTCCTCGATCAGGTCGGCATGTCCTTGTCGCAGGTCGTGTTTTACGGTTCAAAGAGCACAGATGCCAGCATACTTCCGCCGAAGGGCTTGCTTGGCGATGATCCCATTGACTCGCAGGAGGCCGTTGACGTTGTGAAGGTAGAAGGCCCTTACCTCGTTTGCATTCTTCGTCAAGCGCTGGCCTTTTTACACGCAAATGCAGGAAACATGTCGAAGCAAGGCGTGTTGCTTTTTTCATTACGGGAGCCCACGAAAGATAAGACACTTCGAGACTTGATTGAGGCGACCATACAGAATACCCTTCTTCGTGGAGTATTTGGAGACGATGATGACACGTTCTATGATGCCCTACGGCGTAGTGAAGGGAATCCAAATCATGACCTGGACAAGATCCTGGCAGAACTGCAGCCTGAAGAGGCTTCTGCGGACTGGTATATTGGACAGCTTTGGGAGCATTTGGGATGGGATATCTTGTCTGGCAAAAGAGCCCTCTGAGAACGTCTTTGCTTCTGATCTTTTGAGAAAGCAAAGTTTGGGCAAGGTGTGATGTTGAGCTATTCGTGAATGTCCCTAGGTAAAGTAGAGTCATTCCTGTCTCATACTCATAGCTTGTCATAACTCCAGACCAAGCACTCTAACGGCGTTGCCACCCAATATTTTCTTCTTTGCTTCAGCGTCTTGAGGGTAACATCCATCGATTGCGCCTTTGTTGCTTTCCACGCTGAGCCACTTCTCGTCTTCATTCTCCAAAGGCGGGAAGAAGGGATGATCTGTGCCAAACATCACTCGATCTACGCTCCCAGCAGCCTCGATAGCAGCTTTCAGTCCAGGCTGTCCGTAGATGACAGCATCAAGGTAGATGTTTGAGTGTAGCACCTCCCAGATGGATCGTTGCGGACCTTGCTTGTGACCGCCATTAGCCACAAATTCTCGCTCGTGTGCGACGCAAGATTCAATCCGGCCGGCCAGGAACGGTAACGTCCCGCCCGAATGTGCCAGGAGGAATTCAACTTGAGGATGTCGGTCAAAGACACCAGAGAGGTACATTCGAGAAACTGCAATGGTGGTCTCGAGGGGAAATCCCAATGCTAAGGGTAGCACGTGGCCAGATTTTGCGATGACTTCAGGACCGCCGAATGCAGAGTCCGGTAAGCCATAGTGGGGGTGTAAGAAGACAAGAGTCGATGTGCTCGCCAATGCGGCGTATATTTCGTCCAGAGCCGGGTCGTCTAGACCGTTGCCGAGACCAGTCGTGCCCATTATCACGCCCTTGACGTGCGGTAGTGACTTGAGCCGGTGGATTTCGCTGACGATGTCCTTCGCTGACGCGGATAGCGGGAGACAGCCGAAAGCATATAGCTTGATGCCGGCATGGGCTGAAGAGGTGTTGTTCTCGGCACAAGCTCTCTCAAGGTCGTCGTTGATCTCTTGTGCGGTTGGAAGAGCTGAAGCTGGATCAAGAAAATCGAGCCAGGGATTTGCAAGACTGATGACACTGCATGTGATGCCGTGAGTGGTCATGAACCGCCGTTTCTCGTCAAATGAAGAGTATGTGCTGTCGACGGGACGACCACGAGCTGATTTGGGCCGTGAAGCATCGTCGTCGGAAGCCAGAATTATGAGTCTGGGATCAGTGCCAGCGGTGGACGGTTGGTGAATGTAGGGGACTGTTGTGCGTGAGGACAGCAGCTTGATGTACGAGGGAGGGTACATGTGTGTGTGAATGTCGACGACAGGGTGGGATGCAGTAAAGTAGGCCATGGTGGGTGTTTGGCCTCGACACTGATGGAGTTGAAAGGTTGTCACACTCGTCTCGCGATCATACACTCGCCGTCAGTTAGTCACTGCCGCCGAAGGTATCAGTAGTGCAATGGAAAAAACCACAGCCGTTGATTGACGTATTCGTACAACGGCGACCTCCGTCCTTTTATATTGGCGCTCGACTCCTTATCAAGCTCCGCTGCTCAACTTGGGCCAGATTAGGCAATATCAACCGGCATGTCTCGTGCGTTGATAAACCCCAGATAGTGCCCCTCTTTATCTATTGATATTTCTATCAAAGTTGTCTATGCTTCAATCCGGTCTTCCTATTACAAACTGCCTCAAACCATGCTTCAGCCTGACTTGATTTAAGAGGTCAATCTTGGTTGGCTAGCCCTTTGCACCGGCAGAAATCCGTCGAGCAAGTGAAGCCAGGAGTTTGGCCGCCCACTCAAGCATCCCTAATCACCTGAAACCAATCGATCACAAGCAGTTCGTTGTCCCCGGACCCCCCGCAGTCTGCACAACGATGGGTTCTATGGGAAATGCCGTCGAGAAAGGCGTGGAGCAAGATGACTTAGTCATGCCGGTAAGCCCTACTAGGTGAAAACGAATCTCGATGCTTACCTGGGAGATCTGACCTCTTCTTCGCCAGCTGATTGACTTCGGTGCATTTCTTCATGGCGACTCGACAGTCAAGAAGGCCGTTGCCGAGCAAATCGCGAATGCTTTCAAATCGTCCGGATTTTTGTACCTGGAGAACCACGACATTCCCCAGAAACAGGTCTCGCTGGCCTTTTCAGAATCTGCTCAATTCTTTGAACGTTCGCAAACTCAGAAAAACGAATTGCAATGGACCACGCCAGACTCGAATCGTGGCTACGTTGCCTGGGGTCGCGAGAAGGTCACTCAGTCTGCTGACCCCGAAGAAATTGCTCGACTTCGCGCGTCAAATCCAGATTTGAAGGAGTCCATGGAAATCGGTCGTGAGGGTGTTCCTGGACTGCCAAACCAATGGCCTTCACGTTTCGACGAAGAAGGCAAGACATTCGAGACAGACATGCAGCATTTCTTCCTCACACTCAAGGACCTTCACATCCAAGTCATGCGCGCGATCGCTCTCGGAATGGGCATGGACGAATCTTTCTTCGACAGCTATACCAGTGCCGGAGACAACACGCTCCGCCTTCTGCATTACCCATCTGTCAAGAAGAGCCTCTGGAGAAAGAATCCAAGCCAAGTCCGCGCTGGAGAGCACTCTGACTATGGTTCAATCACTCTACTGTTCCAGGATGATATCGGCGGACTGGAGGTCAAATCTCCCAAGGGAACATGGGTCCGTGCCAGACCGATTCCAGGTACTATCGTCGTCAACGCCGGCGATCTGCTTCAGAGATGGAGTAACGACATCATTAAGAGCACTAAACATCGTGTCATCCAACCACCACCGAAAGAGACGGAACAAGACGAGGATGAGGACGCCATGGTACCGGCTAGATATAGTATAGCTTACTTCTGCAATCCAAACTTCGATCGCTTCATCGAAGCCTTGCCGGGTACGTGGGAGGACTCGGGAAAGAAATACGAGGGGATCAATAGCGGAGATTATCTGGTCATGAGGTTGGCAGCGACATATTGAACACAACGCATTCTAACGAGAACAATGTACTCCATCCTATTTTCCTCGGTTGAGAAACCGGGGTATAGACACATTACTCCGATATCGCTTGCTTAAAGCTTCGACGAACAGAAAAGCACAAATCCACAACGCCTACGCTTCACCGCCCGGATACAAGCCATCCCGTCTCGCTAAAGTAGCCGGCCCCGGCCCTCCAGCTTCATCTTCGCGAGAGTAGAATCGCTCCGAATCCCTAAGTGGTTCCAATCGCGCCCCAGACGCCATGGGCACAGACATACGTTCTGCAGTGATATCCATCTCCTCGGCCTCCACGGCCGAGGGCACAGGACTAACAGACCGGCCCCGTCGTCTGAAGCGTGAATACTCGCCTCGTCCGGCGCGGTCACCACCTCGCACCATAAACCCCGAGAAGCCCGGTCCCTCAGGCCGTCTAGACCCAAGTTCCCATTCTTGATCATCCGGTCCGTCCGCCCTGACGCCGACGTCAACACCGAAGCGCCGCCGTTTGCCGATCAAGCCGCGCTCGCGCCACCAGCCCATGCTGTACCTCTGCCCGCCAAAGACAGTCTCAAATTGAAGCTGGGGCATCCACTCTGCGCCATCAGGGATGATTTGTTTGCGGTCGTCGGCCTGTTGGTGCTCATCGACAGCTACATGTATGCTCTCGGGTCGGTTGTCCTCCTGTCCAAACGACCGCCGGCGGGGTTTGCCGCAGCACTCGCAGAGGCCAGCGTCGGTGTTGTAGCAGAGATCGCTGCCGGCGAGGAGAGACATTGTGCCGGCCAGGGAGCATGGGTTACAGGGTAGGACACGACGCATTTTGGTGGTGAGCCATGCTGCTGCCGCGAGAATGGTCATGACGCCCAAGATGATCTGGAGCATCATCTTAGTGTTGTTGTCTTGTACCAGGCGTGATGTCGTGACGGTGGTGGCGCTGCTGCTTGTGGTGCCGATCTGGCGGCGGGAGAGGCGCGATGAAGTGCTGCTGTCTGCTTGTGGGGCGCGCATGTTGGTCGTGATGGCTTGGGCCATGTAGATGCGGTAGAATTGGTTGACCGCGTCAATGAGTGCGTTCTGGTTGTTGGCGCCCACGAGTGTTGATGGATCGTGTGGAGTGGAGCCGTTGATGATGGCTTGAAAGTAAATGTCGAACGTGTTGGTGGCGGGGGGGTTCGTGGCCGGTGTCTCGACAGCACCGTTGAACAGAGTCATTTCGCTAGCAAGGTTGTTCTGGATACGGAAGTCGAAGGACTTTACTCCGGTAGTGCTCAATGGATTCGCTTTGAGTGAAATCGTATCATTTTGCACAACAGGAGGGTGGTCAGAGTCCATCGTTGTCGTGTTGAGCTTGAATGTAACATTTGCTTGGAGGCTCTGTATCTCCTGGTAGCAAATCATGGTCGTGACTTGGCTCTGGTCATCGCTGTTCAGTTGGAAGTGGCCAAAAGTGAATGCAAGGCTGGGACAACCAACGGCAGGATTGTCGCCAATGTACTGACCACGCGCCTCACCATAGTTTCCGTATGTCGAGGCATTGGACCCGAAAAGCAGATCCAGTTGTGCGCCGGCGTAGGTGCCTTTCCCTCCCGAGGGAAGCTCAAAGTTGTTTTCGTATGTGACAGAAGAGTCAGTGCCATCGGCACCACCCAGCTGGCAGGAGTCTGGTAGTGATGCAGTAGCCGTAACGAAGGCTTGATCCGTGGCATAGGCACTGTCGGATCCGGCTTGTTGGGTGATCACGATGATTGACGCATTTGGTAGGACCTCACACCTCAAGTTGCCTCGGACAGCTGGCAATATATAGCTCATCGTCCCATGAGCGGTTGAAACAGAGCTAGAACTTGTCGGATCGCTGATTGAGACCTTGGGAAAGACCAAACCTTCATAGGTGGATTGAGGATAGCTGAAGTTCTGGTGCATGATCAGGTCGGCCATGGCAGCTGCTCCGTTATCGAGAGAGAAACTGTTGGACCACTGCAAATTGAACGTGTCGAGCTGCGTGAGCGATACATTGTTGCCATGCCTAGCATCATCTTCGACTGTGTACAGACCAGAAACGAGGATCGTGAGAATGCTCGCCAATGCTGCTGCGCTGAAGCTAAGAATAGCGCCTACGTTTCGGGTTCGAACTGCTTGTAGCAAAGCAAACGGAGGCGACCTCCCTGAGATATGGTTCAGTATGGATCTTCTGCTGATAGCGTCACCCTTGGCGAAGTTAATCCACGGAGCAAACATAGCGACATTGAAGTCGAGTATGTTGATCAACATTGCAATGATCAACATTACCACAGTTGGAATATAGTGACTGTAGATCTCGGTCCAGTCGTTATCGGGGACCGTATAGACGCCATGATGCTTGTCGGAGGATTGTTGAAGGACCTCCAGGACGGCAATGAGCGACAGTGGAATTGAAAACGTGAGTATCACAGCGGGAATTGTTGCGGTAATAGGCAACCACCATTTCAATTCCAAGCTGGATCTCGTCTGTGAGTCTTCCGGCTCGCCTTCTGAAGTTACGATTTTGAAATTCGAGCTTCCAGAGTCTGTGGTGGCAATGGCGGTGCCAAATTCAAATCCGGCCAAGGTAAACTTCTGATTTGCAAAACTTGGGATCCCTGGCCGGCTCAAGAGTCTGTTCAATTCGGTGCTTCGTGTCAAGATGGTTGCAACAGTGGCGATTGAGCTTGGGTCGCGCGGAGCAACCGCTCGTGGTGCAACAAAGATCAGTGCAATGCAGAAGAGCATGAGCAGACCAGATATCGAAGCCATCGTCCAGATTGAGATATCATTCACCCGCAGCCTAGATTCTTCTCTGCTAACAGTGCCTCCCTCGACATCACTCGTCTTGGCCGCTCTTAGCACTTGGTGAGCATACTGTGACAGGATACCCTTGTAGGTGTCTTGGGCGGCCACCACCATCTTGTCAGGGTCCATAAGCGTGTTGATATCCTGCGAGCCATGGGTAAGAGCCATCAAAGTAAAGATTCCACTGGAGTTTGTGGTAGTAGCATCGGTAACAGTACTCCCGAAAAGCCCTTCCGCCGACGTAGCAGATTGAACAAACACCCTGGTGGCATTCCAATCTGAAAATGTCGTCAAACTGCTGTTGGTGGCTCCCTCTGTCAATACAACGGTTACGCCCTGCCCGCTGCCCTGCGCTTGAGTGTTGTTGGTCACTTTGACGGTGCTCATAACGTACGAAGGGACACAAAATACATTGGTGATATTGGTGATTGTCCGGGACACGTTGCTTGCGATCGTAAAAGACCCGCCAGCTAGCTGAGTTGCATTGTCGAATAGTGTCTGTTGGTAGTCGATGTCGGTAAGAGTGAATAACAACCCCGCGGGCCCATTTGAATCTGGGACAGTTCCGTTTCCCGATTCGCAATATATCTCCTGTATCGTACCCGTGACTTGACGTTGCGAGACAGTATTTGTGTAGGGATCCTCCGCAGGGACACTGACAGAAGGAGACTGGCTGCATGTACCGCCAACTTCGATACTAAAGAATATATCGGAAGATGTCGCAAAGGCCTCTGCCGAATTAGTGCCGTTGACGATGAGTGGACTATCCAGCTGAACATGAAGGGCCTGGCACATCATGAGAGGCACGAATGCATCGACGGTGCCTGATGTGACAGCGTTCTTTCCTAGCGACGAGTTCGAATCAAACGCGAAGACACCATACGCCATACCAAGAGTCACACCATTGTCGAGAGGCATACCCTGGGCCATGGCACCGTAGTAGGCATATACCGGTAAGGGAGAGAAAGACGACTCATCCAGTGCTGTGCTTGGATCGAAAGCATCCGAGCTGAATCCGATCGCTTTAACGGAGGTATTTTTCTGTGTAACTTGTGTTGGGAGTAAAAGCAACAACCCTGTTGAGAACACAGTCACGACCTTCAACAACACGAACCCTGTGATCGTAGTCATAACAGCAAAGTGATTGTTCTTGATCGCTTCGAACAACGCCACAAGTTGGAATTTCGAGACATAGTCGATAAAGAGACTTTCCGAGGGCTTCAAAGGGCCATTTTGAAGCGCATCGAATGGCATAGCCAACTTAGCATGATAGTCCACCATGCGCCAACCTGCAACAACGACCACAGCAACGACGGTCGGGGCATAAGCCCAGGCATAGTGTTTCATGCCGTTGGACACCCGAAAGCCATCGTTGACTTGGTCATAATGCCAGACTAGCGTCAGGCCGACCACAAGAAGAGCGAAAGCTAGAGCGAAGAGGCCCAGAGTCGACCGTCTCAACCAGATGGGAGTCCATAGTGGAGGAATTGGTGTTGTTGAAGCCGGCGAGTACGTGGTATCCTCTTTATAGAGCGACGCTTCTCGAAGGCTGATGGAGTTTGGTTCATCTTCCTCCTTGAAATCCGGTAGAGGGACATAATTTCGGTTTCCGAATCTTTGCGAGACTTTGAGAAAGTTGTTGTACGACAGGCGGACCATGTATAGAGGGGAAGCGTGAAGGTGGTACATGTTGTTCGTCGCGTGGTTGATAGACTGGCTCTGGTAGAATATCGGAGGAGCTGTGATCCCTCCGCCGGGCTTGGGCTTGAGCCCGTTCAGCGTCGGTCACAGGCACATCGAGGTGAACAGGAGTTGGATTGCTGGAGGCCATGGCTAGGAATGGACTTCAGAGTCGACATTGTCGTTATGGCGGTGTGCTAATTCATCTCCATTCGAATGCTTCTTGTGAATATCTCAGTATGTGAGGCTGCATACGACATCGTCGGAGTGGCCATCTCCTCAGCCTTAAAGCTGAATATGAGAGAAGTCCAGAAGTGACCATGGCTCGGTTGACCTTTGGACCCCAAATAGCGACCAGTAATAGCTAGAGTTAGGCTGGGCAATTTCAGGCGTCCGGAGGCTGAGACTGAGATGGACCACGGATGCACTTGAAACGGTTGACTCAGCCTCTCCAACACGATGATCTCCATATGGACTAGCACAATATCGGTGCTTTTAAACGAATGTCCGGCCGCTACACAGCTCCAGCACATCCAAGAGATCTTCACACTGGCAAATACGGGTACAAGAAGTAGTGGTCACCAGACGCGTAGTCCACGATATGCATTTTGTAGGGCATTGATGCAACGGCAGTGCAGCAGGATTTGTGACCAAAACTTGAACGGTGTTGTTGGAAGCCATGAATTGCAGGATTCAGCTTGGGCCGCACAAAAACAGAGCCTGTCCCGCGGGCCTCGTTCTTACATGAGCATGCTTCCCAAGTGTTTGCCAAACCCGAACTATCTCGTATACTGGACACCTGATGGTAGCCTCATCCTGCAGCCATGCATTTGATAACGCGGCCAACACAGCGGACGACCTGTTGTTCAACAAAGCCATGTGGCTTTTAGCCCGGGACGCCGACCATCGCAAGCATATCTTCAGCTTCTTCTTCAGATCATCCGTATGTCCGGTGCTTTCATGTGAATGGGGAGAAAGCACCATCAAGATCACCCCAATTCAAGTGTTGAACGCCTTGATCACCCTCGCGCCGTGCCCCGTCCGCCAATTCCGTTGCTAGGAGTACATCCACAAATCACTTTTGGTCAATTGAATTCGAATTGAACGGTACTGGGAGATGTGCCCTCGAATGGTACGCTCAGACAATCATCTGCGCGACGCCTTGTCCACCGAGTGTCTTGCTACCAACGAACTCTTGTTGTCTCAATCCTGCCAAAGCGTAGCATAATCCCGCCAAAGCCAGGAAAACAGCTGCGGCAATCAGACTGCTAGTATCCACTATGATGCTGAGAAACTGAACCACGGACATGATGCCGTAGATCGCTGCTCGCATATAGTTGGTGGTGAATCGGCGGATGAATGCGTCGAACTTGGAAGATGTAGGACAGATTCGAAGCAGGAGGGGAATCTCAATAAAGACAAGCATCAGCGCCGAACATCTATAGTCATCGTTAGCGATGCTGCGCGGAATCAACCGCAGCGCCTGAGACTAACATGAGGATAATGCTAAATATAATGAGGAGGTTGAAGTGGAAGATATTGGCAATGCCCAAGGCGAATCCAAGGATAATGCATAATACGCCGAGCCTATGAGTCGCCGAGTCAGCATTGGGACTGCGTGCAAAGATCAGAGTGCAGATGCTGTCAATCACCTCCTGCGATGTGGAGGCGCTGTGTTGCAGATTATGCGGTGCATGCGCTGGGTTGCTCGATCGCGTGGCTGAGAGTAGCGAGGAGAGTGCTTACCATTGCCCGTAGATACCTGCGCACTGGTGTCAGCTTTTGGAAACGTTGATGAGGATGGAGTCGTATACTCACTGAAGTTACGCGACCTGAATTCCTCGGCCAGAGTCATCGTGTCGTATGGGAGTCTTCTCGACTGCGAGAGCGTGAAGTTGACAGGTGTTGCGACAATTGGAGTAAGACGCTTTGCGACGTCTGTCGGTTGAGAATCTCTTGATAGGAGGATACTGCAGAAGTACAGGTGTGTCGTAGGGCAGTTGTCGTTGCGCGGTCTGTTCCTGCGAGCAACGGTGGTGGTGTTAAAGGGGTCCGTGGTGGTTCTCGGTCAAATGTTTGTCGTTGCTGACAGCCTAACGGGGACACAGGGGTTCGCTATTTGGTGGCAGCTGCAACACGCGTTTCTTGGTGAGTTAGCGCAGCACAAGCCCAATCCACACTTGCTTTTCGATGTACGCCGCAGCAGAAAGACGAAGTTCTAGTATGACCTTTTCAACGTCCAGATGTCACTTAGGTATATATGTGATCGAAATGCAGCAGCCTAGCTGTGAGTCTCGGCGGCCAGTGGCTCGAGCAGTCACAGCCACGCGTGTTTGGTAAGACCACCCGGACTTCGAGGTATCTATTTGATAACTACCCTATTGAGACCGGGCCGATCCCGGACATGCATCATGCCAATACACAAAGTGGCACATCCCGCAAATCGTCTACATCTTCATATCTGTCTTGTGTACGTGTTGTTTCGGTACTATCCATCTAGTCAGAGATCTTGACGTCTGGAATATCTGTGTGTCCACGGACACGAATGCGAAAACAACAGCCGGGCACATCGATACGATGGGGATGCAGAAAGGCATGATTTGAAAGATTTAGCCGGAAGGAGGGCATATGACCAAGGGGCCCATGTCCTCCCCGTCTTCTACACTGTAGATCCCCAGAAATAGACAGTGGCGAAAGCAGTCACGGTCTGCTATTGAACTGGCTGTATGAACTCAACTCTATCTTCAATTTTCATCTTCATCATTCCGACAGCCCAGTCCTCGGTCTCGAAGTGTTGCGCCTTTCTGCTATGCATCATCTCGTTGGCTGCGAACAATCGTGCTTCTCGACACATCAATGCAATCAGCCCGCCGCATACACCACTGCACACATCGTTAGCTCCAACCGTGAACCTGGTACCTGTTTGTTTATTCTTACATCGGAAGACATCATTCTGCACGAAATAGCTGCCAGCCTCGGGGATCAGGTGGAATGTCTGAACGTAGCTCATCGGTTGTGGTTGATCATCGACCTGTTGTCGTCTCGTCAGAAACCAATCCATGCCAGACCAGTACGGTGTTTTGATTTAGCATACCATCAGTGCACCAGTAACCAAGACCAGAATCCCGCCTTGGTCATTCGATGGTTGTGCGTCTGTAGTATCCACTCGGTGCTGGACTTTAGCGAAAGGCAGGTTCTGCGTCTATCATCAGCATCTTTCCCTCGTGCTTCGTCAGTATGTCGACCATACCGTCAACTTCTCAAGGATCGACTGTGTGCCCTGGAAGGGATCTTTCTCGAAGGAGAGCATCGATGTGTTTCTCTTTTCCTCTCGTCAGCCAGACGGCCAGTAGTCAAATATACAGAGCAAAATGTACGTAGAGAGCTGCCAACTGCGTTCGGTCGCCATCGAAGGTCTTGTAGTAGAAATCAACGAATTGCTCTGTCGCAATGTCAGGAGATGTCCACGTCGCATGGATGGTCGGGGCATGTAGAATACATACGAGCGATGCTCTGGAAGTCTGTCCCCATCAAAGTTAGCCTGTGTGTACCCTGGAATGTGTCTCGGTCTCGCGTCTTGCCCTGCATGTCGCAGAACAGAACCAACAGAGAGACTCAGCGTCGGATACAAACGTACCACCCATTTTGAATGTTTTGTCCGAGACTTTCGCGAAGCCTGTCGATTGTAGGATCTCAGACCAAAAGTTGTATGGTGGAATACTGCGTTGAATCGCAGATCCAAGTCGTGGTGAGTGATCCGCCGCCGCAACTGAGTTCGCTAAACACCCGTTCAGGGTCAAGTCAGGTCAATTGTGTCACCAGAAACGTGATCACGTGCTGCTGCTGTTGCCAAGCAGTTTGGTGGACGCTTCGACATAAGGACCGCTGGCATTTCTTTTCATCTGCTTTCAAGACAAAATTCATGTGTCGGCTTCCTCAATGTCAGCTACTGCAAACACAGATATGTGATCTTGCCATGTGTATGTGTTGTTGACATTACAGCATCATCTCCCCCCCTTTGACAAGAGCTTTTGGTAAGTCAAAATTTTCATTCTTTGCAATCCCAACTCCGATGATTTTCACATATTCAAACGATAACTGATGAGGCGGAATTTGGCGCCGTCAAACGCTACCGTCGCTGAGTATAAAACTTCAAGCTCAACAGTATGAGGTGCTCCCAATACAGATCATTGTTCACCATCCCAAGCTAGCCGCGAATGTTGCTGACAATGTCTCTGATGTAGGAGTTCTTCAAGTCTCTGCGAATTAGTACCCGAACTGCAGATATCTGCTTTATTCCTACCAGTCCAACACTAACATTATATCGTACTACATTTTATGCAAATCTACACATTTTCGAGCGCATCACCAGGATGGCATCGCTTTCCAGATCAATACCAATGCCAACTTCTTTCGTGACGCACAATTCATCGCATCCTGCCTAGGTCTAATCCAGGCAAAGGCGAATCTGATGCTATCCCCTTCTCCCAGCTCTACCACTTCCGCGTTCACCACGCTCCCCTTCCCTCTTATGCCACGGATCGCTAGGCCAGACCCAACCTCTGACAGTCCTTGCTTCCCTCTTTTCGCCCATCTGGGGTTCAGGTATCCACTTGTCCTTGCCGTCCTTGCCCAACTCTTCAACATCACCGTCTTCGTCAATACAGATAGTGCTGCCACCGCTCCCGCCATCCCAGACTCTTGACCTAGACAGCGCACCAGATCCGCCGACGTCCATGTAGCTGCTCGGCTGACCCGGCAATGGAGTGGCCTTGGCAAGCATCAGGAGGTAATACAGAGTCATGGTCACAGTCATTATGATCTCGCCGTTGACGCCCGCCCGCGACATGTCACTGTCCCTTCCAGAGAAAGTCTTGGTTTCGACTGCTTCCGCAACTTCCAGGAATCCAAAGTACGGCTGGTCACGGTCATCGCAGCCAGCCCGGACACACACAAGTTCAATTTCGGTGATGATGAATCCATAGCGGCAACTGTGATCGCGCATGCACTTCTGCAGATGCGCCAAGGTCCGGAGATACTCGACTTTGCGGGCTGGTCCTTCGCGGCGCATTCCAGTATTCCATCGATCAAAGGAGCGCACCAAACCGACGACGCGTCCTCGTGGCAGTCCTGAGAGGGTGCGGTCGTTGTCGCTCGGATAGTTTGCAAGGAAGTGCGGGATGTTTGCGACATTGGAGCTGACACCAGACCCGGTCGGAGTTGGCGCAGGGTACAAGCAGATCGAATTGTTTCCAAGAGACAGCCTGGTAGCAGCATTGACCTTTGGAAAATAGATCTTGGAGATTAGGTTGGCAAGGTCGCTTTCGGATGCAGGGGTCACTGTGTTTGTGTTTGTGTTGGTGAACGGCAGGCATGCTGTGTCGTGCTGGAAGTTCAGCAAGGTGAGTAGGTCCGGAATATGCGACATGGTTTGAATGGAGAACGATTTCCATGGTCGAACATTGCGAACATCCCACCAGAAGTGATTGGTAAGGCCGCGACCCTGCTGGAAGGTAAGATGCCTAACGAGGTTGATTGGCTGCGTGGGTTGGGTCAGGTAACTTAGCATGCTGGTGGTAGACATTGGCGCAATCATGGGTGGTGGGCTCATGGAGCATGTGCGTGAAATGCAGTCCAGGTCAATCGGCATATCAAATGTCCCCTCGAGATTGATGCCCTCGAGGCTAATCACGGGTGGGTCGGGCATGGTTATGTCGGTGTAGGGCATATACGTCGTGGCAAAGAGATCAGGAGAAGGCGTCTCCTGCTCGAGAGACATATATACAGGTAGCTGGCGATAGGTGGGGTAGCCGAAGCGATTCAGGACGCTGTTGTCAATGCTTGAAGCAGATATTGAACGAGAGTGTGTCCTGCCTGGCACGCTCAATTGTGCCTTTGAAAGGCTTGGTGAAGGCATTAGCGAATTCGATCGTGAGTTAGGTGCACTGGACACTGGCGACATCATAGGAATACATTCCGCCGGCTCAGTCACGCTCCTGTACATAGGTGGACGAGTATTCTTGGTGTTGTTGATGGAGGACAAGGTTCGTCGATGCATGGATGGGCGATGCGTCGCACGAGGATCCACGGAGGTATCCTGTGACCTGATCTTTGGAAGCAGTGTCGGGCCATGCTGACGGAGAACTGGCGACCGGTTTGGTGTTGAATTAAGAGTGATTACCGACTCAGGAGAGGTGTCAACTGTGCAGTATGACGATGTTGACAAGTTCCGATTATGACCACGCTGACCTGCAGCGCCCGTTGCCTCTGGAGGCGTGAGGGGTCGATAGTAATAAGGTGCCAACGACATTCTGGAGCTACAGTCAGAATCATCCAACAGACCAGGCACTCAGGCCACAATACTCACATCTGGCGACTTTTGGTGGAAGCGACAAGTAAAGGTTGTGGGGACGAGAAGCCCGCTTCTCGAAGACCACAGAATAGGATGGAAGAACAGCGAAAGCAAACAGTAAGGAAATGGAATACCAATGGTATATGAACCGAGTATTCAGTCTTGCAACTTGGAAGAACGAAAGGCTGAGAGAGCTCGAGGGGAGGGGAGGACCAGGTATAAATGGGCTGGTAGCTATGCGACCGAAAGCGGGCAACGATGAAGCCCGACCAACAATGTCTTGCAGGTCATCATGCAGATGAAACGTGGAGCAACCCGACCAAAAGGCGAGGAAACAAACACGTCGAAGGCATTGTTCGGCAATCCAGATCTTGGATACCTCAGGCTCGGTACCTACCGTGGATCGTGGATCGCGGAGCGCGGAGGGGAGAACGCGCGCCAGAGACGATGGAAACGAATGCACCTATTTCGGGGCCATGGGGAGGTACCTCAGACGTGGTCAAAGTGGCCGGTTGCGTGTAACCAGCTTCGAGATGATTTCATCGTGTCTTACAAGGCAATCTGTGTCGGCGCTTCGTTCACTGTTTCGAGGTAAGGTGAGAACTCCCGGGGCGGCAGTGTTGTCTGACCGAGATATTTGAGATTGAGAGCGTGGCTGAAGGGGACACGAAGCGCGATGCATAAATCCGATGGCATTTCAGATAAGCGCTGGTACGGCCAGCCTGTTTCATTGGCAGTTCTTTTTGAACTGTCTGGCCGGACATGAAACGGTTATTGGTGGCCACGGTTGGCGCCCGTTGCATAGAATAGACGAAGAATACGGAGTAGAAGGGTAGCATCGGTCGACGGTGGCGCAGCAGCAACAATGGAAACACAAAATCAACCACAATTCGAAGCCAGGGGCAAGTTTGCCGACAGAAATACAACACGTCTTGAACGCGCATCTTCCACCAGAGAAACACGAAACTGACGCTATACACACGTGAGTCATTGATATACCCTGATACAGCAGACACGACTATCTCACGAAGTTCGCACGGCTATGTCCTCCCAACCTCTTCGTTTACATGCACTCTGCACCGTCTGCATCTTTAGGCCTTTGACCTGCATCGACCGGTGTCTTTCCTCTTGCTTTCAATGGCCGTTATGGCCAGCAGACCTCACCGCATGTTTCAGGTTGCTGTTCATCGAGGTGAAAGAGATCTTCTACTGGCCGACCTCAGGCTGACGATTGCTGCATGATGCAAGAAGTAGACTACTCCTGCACATTGCACCTGTTCCAGGCCCGACGTTCCCGATGACGAGAGAGCTACACTGCAGGTAGACATACTTTCTGCTGATCAATTAATGCTCGAATTTGCTCCCAAGGGAGACCCTGGCTCCATTCCCATATGTACAATGTTCATGCGAGGTTCAAAGCAATTATCTTTGCTCGACCACCCAGTAGACACACACTATTAGTGCCCAAACCCTCTCTCAAAAGGTAGTTTGGCTCGCCGGCCAATCCAGATTCAACGCCACCATCTGAAACAGCATATCCGCTGCAACTATGACACAATATCTTCTCCTCCCACTCATTCAATCATGCCTTGACTTCGTATTTGCGACGGAACATGTTATCAACCTCGGTCAGATAGTAAGTTCCTGGCGCGAGATCCTCAACCTTGCCGGCCGGCTTGAAGTCTTTCTTGAGATGGGCCTTTTCACGCAGCATGCACATTTCATCATACACTTCTGGGGCCACGACCCGGCGAGCATCCAGTCGTTCTTGTAGGTTGAGCTTGTCTGACATCTCGGTGGTATCACCAACCACCTTGAAGCTGAACAACGAACTAGCCAAGCCACTGCCGTAGCTGAAGATACCTAGTCTCTTGTCCTGCAACGTCTTGGGAGCAATGTTGCAGATAAGCCCAACCAGTCCGCCATACACGCTGCCACAGTACATGTTTCCACACATGGTGGCAACTTGGATGGCCGGCTGCACTCGTTCAGTGAATCGCTTTTTCGTAAGACCCATGAAGGTCTTTTCAACATTCTTGTCTGTCAGCGAAGTCTGATAATCGATATCTCGCAGCTCAGGTGCGACCTCCTTGAATTGGGGGTGAGTTGGATCGCTCAGGAAATCATTGTAGAGCAGGCGGGCGTAAGATTTCGAGACGAGCTTGCAAGTAGGTGCATGAAAGGCCATGTAGTCGAATCGATCCAGTGGAGCTTTCTCGTCCTCTTTTTTGTGCGCACCATTTCCGTTTACTGCGTGGCCATTAGCTTTTGCCTTGAGTGTTTGCTCCCTCGCATTGTATGCTTTGTAGCATGCGTCGACAGCCTCTGTGTAGCACTTGAGCGAGAACTGGCCATCAACATACGGATATTCACTGGTGAGATCCGGCTTGTAGAAGTCATAGGCATGGGTGATGTATGAACCACGTAGACCCGGTTCGAAGGCAATAGGGGCGTCAGGTCCAACCAACATGGCAACGCAGCCAGCACCACCAGTAGGACGAGCATTGCCCTTCTTGTAAAGAGCGATGTCACCAGAGATAACAATGGCGTCTCGTCCGTCCCATGCAGAAGACTCGACCCAGTTCACAGAGTTGAAGAGTGCGTTCGTACCACCACTAGGTCTTGTCAGTATCGCACTGCATGCAAGGCACACGTTTGAATGAGACTTACTAGCAGGCATTGTAAGAGTCCACTCCTTCGACGTTGAAGTTTCCGGACTTCTCAAACAACTGCATCAAGACAGACTTGACACTCTTGCTTTTGTCGAGCATAGTCTCTGTGCCAACTTCCATGCGTCCAATGTTCTTCAGGTCGATCGAGTACTTGGAGATGAGGCTTGTGAGGGTGGTGAGGGCTATCGAATAGATGTCTGGACGCAGTCGGTCAGTATGTGATACAAGAATTTCCACGTGCGCTTTCCTCACCTTCTCTGTCGTCGCAAAAGGACATTTTGGTCTGACCCAGACCAATGGTGTATTTTCCTGCTGAGACGCCATCGAACTTCTCCAGCTCGCTCTGGTCGACACACTGCAAGGATTGTCAATACGCAAAGTCCTACCAACTACTGCTTTCCTATCGAACCGCGTACCTGACTGGGGAAATAGATCTCAATGGCTTTAATGCCGATATTCTGCGGTCGTGTGGCCATGTTTGCGACTTTGTGGGAAAGAAAAGGTTGGCGTAGAGGGTGTTTCTGAGACAGTGTAGTCGACCACTCTATCTCGTGGGTTCAAGGAGGGGTTGGCTTTATGAAGAGGTAGCGGTGAAGGAGGCGGCGATCTGTGGAGGCGCGTTCACTTTTTTTGGGCTGCTCGAGTTGCAGAGTCGCAAGTCAAAAAGAAGAAGCTGTGTAGGTGATACAATGGGTTCTGAAAAAGACCGTGGCTACTACAATAGCAATGATAGACTGTTAAGTACTGTATCCGCCAACACTTCAAGAATGGCCGCCCAGAAATTTCGTTTGATGGAACCTGAATTGTTGAACGGAGACGAAGATCTGGGTCTTCCGCTAGGTAGAAGCTGCCAATCTTAAGGTTTAGGACGTGCTTAAGTCCCTTTAGATCTGGGAGGCGACCAATGGCAAACCCTTATCTACGGGCGGTGAGTTGCTCAACGTGAGGTGGTGTCATCCGGCAAACCGTTCCTGCATTTCTCCCGGAAAGGGGGGCCACTCACGGGCCTTTCGTAGGGTCCTATCCGTCACTGACAATGTGGCACCATATGAGATCTCGAGTTCCCGATAACGCCTTGATCAAAGACATATTAACTTAAGTTGATATGGTTTGTGGTCGCCTCTGGTCCATGAGGCTGAGCACATGCTGGGATGATTTCTACTTCCTTATGGAATCGTTTCTACATTTTGGGCTGCCTGTTTGAACTGGTCACGCCACCAGTTTCCCGATATTGCTCTCGGTGGTCATGTTAGGCTGTGCCTGAATGCTCCTAGGTGCGGTATCTCATACCGAACGACATCGTTTCCAGAGGAGGATAGGATTGACGATTGAGCCAAGACAATCAAGTGATCTCCATGCAGGTTCGTCCCAAGAGCCAGTGTTTTGTACTTCTAGATATCGAGCCATCTATCTATCGCCTTTACCCGCAAGCCTGTTTCCCGGAAAAGTGGCACGGTCTGACCAGTGTCGCTCGTCAGGTGCAAATGAGTATTGTTTCTTATTGTCGTCTCGAAGTCCTTCGCACACAACGATAGAGCTTTATGGATTGTCAGAAAGGAAGTCATCAGCTCCATTGTATATCCCTACTGGCTTGCTGTCAAAGCACCCGTTGTCGCGAACCCTGCAGAACTTCAATTTTGATCGGTCGATGTACTGCCCTGTCAGACGGTGCCACCTTTTCTGAAAATCGGCCTGCCAGATCGCCGGTTGAGCAATGCCACCTGACCACGTCGCTCTTAGTACGACGATGGAAGCACACTGAGTCGACCACCATCGGTCACGACCGTACAGCCATTGATATAGGCGCCAGCACGGGAACAGAGCCACAGGATGACTCCCGCCATATCTTGCTCGTCGCCCGTTCTTGTGGCCGGAACGACATCTTTTGCAAATGTGCCTTCCACGTTGTGGGTTTCGACTTTGCCTTGAGCCTTGTACATGCCTTCCGTCATCTCCGAGAAGTACAGACCAGGTGCAATTACATTGACACGAATGTCGTAATTAACGAGAGCCGTAGCAAGCTGTTTCGA
The DNA here is from genome assembly GCF_022695815.1 of Exophiala viscosa. Taxonomy (NCBI): domain Eukaryota; kingdom Fungi; phylum Ascomycota; class Eurotiomycetes; order Chaetothyriales; family Herpotrichiellaceae; genus Exophiala; species Exophiala viscosa. The sequence goes on along the minus strand of NW_026944356.1, from coordinate 691,675 downwards.
CATATGCATCACCGCGCTCTTGCTCGGCCCATAAGAGAGGTTCCCCAGGACGTTTCTGTTGTATCCGCCGATGGAGCCCGTAGTGATGATCTGAGGCCGTGGCTTGAAGTTCTCCTCAGTCGGTTGTGGCCTCTTCTTGTTTGCTTCAGCGAGTAGCGGCAGGAACGCGGCAATGGTGAAGTGTACGCCAGTAATGTTCACAAGGTATGTCGAGTTGACATCTTCTGGTTCTGGGGCCCACATGTTCTTCGCCAACTGCTCAATGCCAACGGGCTTTCTCTCCGAGTCCAATACCGGTACAGATGGGCCAGATATGCCGGAATTCGCGACGAGCACATCGATCGAGTCCACTTGTGCTTTGACCTTGTCGTAGCATTGCTGCAACGATTCCTTTGACGTGACATCGCCGACCAGAGGTATTATCTTGCCTCCTGGTACGGATTCGGCAGTCTCCTTCAATGCAGCTTCTCGACGTCCAATGATGAAGACCTTCGAAGCTCCATTGGCTGCAAGTGCTCGTGCCATCATCCGGCCCAGCCCTGGAAGAAAAGTATATTAGATATGAGCCCGTAGACCACTCAAGACAACAAGCATAAAAGTCGCTGATGAAATGGGGTCAGGAGGCGAGATCACGCCTCAGTGGAAGCATCGTACTCACCAGAGCCGGCTCCAGTGATGACAGCAACAAGGCCATTGACGTTGAACAAATTCCCAGCCTCAATCTTGGGTATATCTGCGGAGGACATTCTGTCGATATCGGTTGAGATCAAGAAATGTCTGGAGCCCGCTGGCAGGTGGATGACTCGTAGCTTTGTGCGATCTAACGTCGAGAAGGGGCCTGCTGATGGGAAGAAATGATTATCAATGCTGTATGGAGGGGCACCATGTTGACGTGCGATATGTCGGGCTTCGTCCGTTTAAAGCCGGTTCCGGACTTTAACCGTGTGGTCACTCCTCGATATGGCTATAGGAACTGAGACCTTTTAACTCGTCGCGAACAACACACTGCAACGAAACGTATATGATAACATCAGGGCCGTCTTTCGTTACTCATACAAGCATTACATAGCATCTATCGATCCACAACTCTCCGCCATCCGCCCTGGCGAGCAAAGTAGGGCATAGCCAGTTTTGTCATGTTTCTTGACTGATGCTTCCCAATTCTAATGTCTTCCAAACCCCATTTTGCCCTTGAGTTTGCTGAGTTTGCCAGGCTCATAGGTCTCTCCACGATCACCGCTAGTCTGGACGTGCGTTCCATCAGGAAGCGAACCTGGACTGAGTTCACGTTCTTCTACCGGAGCCTTAGGTGGGGGTTTTAGTTGATCTCGTCCTCGCTCTTCCGCACCCTTGCCAGAAGTGAGTGTTGTTGATGCGTCGGCGCTCGATGTGGTAGTGGAACCTGGGTCGGTTGGGTTTTCTAGAACACGAACACCTCGTTAATGGAAAGTCATAGATGGATTGATGGCAGGAAGTCCATGCTTACCTGGAGCATTTCCGCCATCATAAGGTTCGGTCGTTGTGCCTTTGCCTTGGATCCCTGATGGGGGCTCTTCGCCAGTCCGTACTGGATCTTCTGCATTGCCTTGATCATACGGCTCCGTGACGGTGCCTTTTCCTTGCAGACCTGAAACCGGCTCTTCACCTGATTGCGTTGCGCCTTCGCTGGTGACGTTCGCATAGATACCCTCAGGCATATTGGTGGCAGGTGGTGTTGATGCTCGATAGGAGAAATAGTTAGCGAGCGGATAGAATGGGCAGAGGTAGTGTGGCCTGTGTGGGAATGAAGTACGAGTGAGTTAGGCAACGTTCGTCAGGTCACATTAATATGCGGTCACAATTCTTGTCTGGCTGTCCCCTTGTCAAGGTTGCAGTTCGAGGGTCTTATCATGCTGCAAGATCGGGCTTCCAAAGCCAAGATCTTGGTCTAATGGACAGCAGCAGCTGGCGAGCTTCAAAGTCAGACGGTACGTCATGAGCACGCGAAGTGGGTGCCGTTGTCAAGCTCCTCCGAAGTAAGGGTGCAGCGAGGGGCTTGCCTATGGACCAGCTTAGGCGCGACGAGGACGATCGCAGTCACTGAAGGCCAATCGGGCCCCCAATCTAATACTGCCATGGGGGTTTTTGCCTTCGTCTGGGTGCAAGCCACCACATGCCAAGGCTTTCTGCAGGCACCACATGGCAATCTTTTCGAGAACATCTGCTGGACTTTCCATCTTCGGCGGACTGTGCAACTAAAAACCCAGTATCAGCAATTTTTTCTCGACCCGGGGGCGGTCGACCATGACATCTGATACGTGTGTCGACTGTCGCGAGCGTGACGCCAGCGTCAATATCCGGAACAGGCGGTTATGCGCAGCCTGTTTCAGTCGATATGTGACCGGCAAAGTTGCGAAGCGGATGGAGTCTTATCGGTTTACAACTCTCTCACCAGACCAGAAGCGCCGACTATTTCTACCTGTGTCTGGTGGCATCTCCTCCCTCGTCCTACTTCAGATTCTTGATGATCAGCTTCAAAGGCAAATTGCGAAGCGCAATAGAACAGCATACGATATCGTCGTAGCTCGCGTGGTGCTTCCCGGTGAGCAAGACCAGCCGATTGACGCGAAATGGTATGAAGACCTGAAGACGAGCTTCTCAAAGCATACCTTCCTGCCTTTGCTTGCGCTTCATAATGTACTACGTCTTGACAGCAGGATCGTCCAGGATCTCGAATGCCTCGGACTTGCTCGAAAAGTGAATGAGTCAGATGAGGAATTGTTCGACCGCATAATGTCCTCGACTACTTCAAACACAGCTCGATCAGATCTCCGATCGGTTTTGATGCAGCGCCTTCTGGTGGCAGCTGCCAAAAAAGAGGATTGTGAGGGCATCCTTTGGGGCCATTCTGATACTCGTTTGGCCGCATTAGCACTTGCAGACGTCGCCAAAGGTCGAGGTGGGTCTGTTTCCTCCGCGATCGCTGACGGCCCGTCGATGTACGGGATCGGTTTCAACTATCCGCTGCGTGAGCTCTACGAAGCTGAACTGCAGACATACGGTCTTGTGGCATCCGAGCCGCTATTGCAAGAGGTGGCCGATCGCGCGGCTCCTGTGCAGGCTCCAGCCAGCATACGCACGACGGCTATAGACGACCTTCTCAGTACCTACATTACCTCCCAGGGCGAGAAATATCCCAGTATCATGGCTAATGTGGTTCGAACAGCGAGTAAGCTCGAAGTCAGGAGACCGGATGGCACAACCGCTGCTTGCCGTTTCTGTGTTATGCCGATGAGGGGGCAACTGGGTGGTCAGACCAGAACAACAGACCTCTGTTATGGGTGTCAGAGAATGAGACAAGACATCAGAACTTGATTACATTGTTCACTATCGAGGGCTACAAGGCTACATACTACAGAATGATCCACGAAAAGGCACTGGACACAGAGTGGAGGAAGAATAAAGTCAAATTGAGTCGCTCAATTTTAACGGAACGCTGGTACTAGGTATCATGCTGTATAAAACGCCATCCCCGTCACAATCGAACTCCAAGTCAGTATTTCCTGCAAATTAACGAGTTCGAGCCGGCATTGGCGGTGGCGCTCCCTCTCCACGCTCGACGTCGGCTGTGCGGTCGCGCTGCGCTCTTCTCGCGTCGCGTTGAGAGGTGTATCTCGGTGGTGGACCATTCTCCGCGTTCAACCGCCCCTCTTCACCCTGGTAATCGTACTCATCTGGCAAACTCGGATCTGCGATGTTGGCTTGCGGAGTCCCCTTAAGCCTCTTCCTGCCACGTTCCCGCAGCTCTTTCTCAAGCAAAACCACATTCTTGGTGTTACACTTGAACACCGCGTCTGCGATATCTCCGATAAAGGGTATCAAGCCAATTCCAAAGTCAACAGCCATGTTCAGTAACATGCGCATCTTCAGAGACTCTGGCAATCCTCCCTCGACCGAGCAACACGTGCGGTATACCATGTAGGCCAGGGCAAGATCCATAGCGTCTCCTAGACCTGGGATTAAGCCAATGATTGCGCCATAGCCAAATCTCGTGCCGCAAAAGTTTCCGAGTGACAGGTCGATGTGGTAGGCTCTTCTCTTTGCCTTTGTCAGGATTTTCTCTTCTTCAGGTGTCAGGCCCGGCGGAAGAGCCCTGCGCTGCTTCTTGGTGGTCTTATAGAGGCCTCCGAGTCTGGTTGCTGGGACAGTCTCGAAGTAAGGATCCTAGAAAGAACGATCAGTAATGACGACAGCGCTGAATAATAGACAACGTACCTGGTGACCATTTTGGTTGGCCACATTCTCCTTGAAGAATCTTTTGGCCACAAGCTTCGCTGCGTAGGAAGTCATGATGGAAGAATAGGAGGTTGTGCTTGAAGATGGTAGGGAGATTTCGGCTTTGGGAAGAGGCTGCGAAAGATATAGGTCCCAAGTCTGTTTACAAAGAGGTGGAACAAAGGATAGTTCCGGCGTTTTATGACACGGCTCGGTTTTCCGATTCGAACAAAGCCAAACGAACCATGTCACGACGAGCTTGGCTCGCGTAAGGTCGATTGGAATTCGGACAATTCAAGCTGATCATGCATATTAACGCTGTAAATCTTGCTTGCCACTCAGAAACATTTTGGCGACTTGCGCGCGCCTACGTCACTGTTTTGAGCATCAGCTTCAAAGGACAGCAACTAAAAATGCACCAAGCCAATCATTTTGTCATCAGCCACAATTTCACAGCCACGCATAGCCACAGCGCCTCATCTGCTCCAAGACAACACTCTTTCGGCGCAGTTCCCTTGAGTTGCACACATGCATACGTTTACCCGAACACGACAACACTATCAAAACTCGACTGCCGATCTGGACGTGTGGCTGAGCACATTGCCCTCCGCTTGGTCCAGTCCAGGCCTTCCAGTATTTGAGCATTAGTGGAAATGAGTAGACACCGAATCATACACAGGAACACTAGCGATGCAGCTGGAGGACTGTAAGACCGAGAGCCCTTGGGCAACAAGGCTGAAATCATGCTGACCACGACCGCCATGCAGGGTTGGATGACCTTTGTGTCCGATTCATCATCAATCTACCACCGGAAGAACTTCAGTCTGTAGAGCGAATATGCTTCCAAGTCGAGGAAGCACAATGGTTCTACGAAGACTTCATTCGACCACTTGACCCTTCGCTACCTTCCTTGAACCTGCGCGCATTCAGTCTGCGAATCTTTCAGCACTGTCCGCTATTCGCACAATGGTCCGCACAACATCATACCACCGCCTTTGCGGAGTTCCTGGCCTACAAGTCTCGCGTGCCAGTGCGTGGAGCCATCATGCTGAACCAAGCCATGGACGAAGTTGTCCTCGTCAAAGGCTGGAAGAAGAGTGCGAACTGGAGTTTTCCGCGGGGTAAGATCAACAAGGACGAGAACGACTTGGACTGCGCCGTGCGAGAAGTCTACGAAGAGACGGGCTTCGACATTCGCGCAGCAGGTCTTGTGAAAGACGAAAAAGACATGAAATATATCGAAGTGACGATGCGAGAACAGCACATGAGACTATATGTCTTCCGGGGAGTCCCGAAGGACACGTATTTCGAACCAAAGACACGGAAGGAGATCAGTAAGATTGAATGGTACAAGCTGACGGATTTGCCAACACTCAAAAAAAGCCGCCAACAGGAGGGAAGTGGTACAGATCAACCAGCCCTCAATGCGAACAAGTTCTACATGGTAGCACCTTTCTTGAACCCGCTGAAGAAATGGATTACCCAGCAACGGAAGAAAGAAAACCGTTATAGCTCGCATTTGGCAGCGCCACCTATGATTGCTGAGCAACTGAGTACCGAGGATGACCAAGATATCGATTTTGCTGGCGCCGGACTGCCAGCAACGGTACCCCAGATCATCAGTGACCTACCCGAGGTCACGGCGCCAGCTACAGCAGATCCCACCGCGCACCTGAAACAAATGCTCAATATTGGATCTAGTCAGTCTGAGCGAGCAGGAGTTGTGCCACAACCAAGTCATATGCAGGACGTGGATGCCGAGAAGTCGAATGCTTTACTGGCCCTTTTACGCAGTGCACCCCGAGGACAACCCCGTCCTATACCTCAAACTCCACTAGAGCAGATTTCTGCACCGCCTCAGACACAAGAATCGCCGCACGTTTCTCATATACGTCCGTCGCAATTGCTACATGCTCACCCCCCTCCAACATTCCAGCCACAACCTCAACACTCTATCCAGCCGGCTTTCTATCGTCTTGAGCATCATCCTACGGAAGCTCCGCTTCCTACGACTTCAATGACTGCTCCATCAAGACTCCAGCCGTCGAGTGGGCCATATCAGAGAACGGTCGACCCAGAGCTTGAGCGGGAGATTGAGAGTCGCACATATCAACCTTCTGCACCTCCAGCCAGTGCTTTACCCAAATTGACGAGCCATACCAAATCGCTTCTGGAAGTTTTCAAGGCCAAGTCAAGTACACCAACAGCATCCGCTGCTCTTCCAGACCAAGGGCTACTTGAGCTTCTCTCTGGAAAAAGGTCAATGCCAAGGCCCGAAGTGCATCAACATAACAATACTGCTCCGACGGCAGGCTTGTTTGGCGGGCCACAGAAAGTTCAAGCTCCAATCGAAAACAAGCCACCGGCAAGTTTGGGCCCACCTCTACCAATCAGCGCGAGTGAACAAGCTGCCATAGCAGCTACAGCACCCGCTGGACGTCCCGTCAATGCGCGACAGACGTCGCTGTTGGAGCTTTTCAAGCCATCATCGAAGCCAGAGCAGGCGAATGTGGCTGGCTCACAAAACCAACTGCCGGTCGAACTAGCGGCGACAACTACTGCATCGCCTGCGTCGAAGAAGGTGGAAGGTAATAAGAACGAGCTGCTCTTGGCTCTGCTGAAAAAAGGTGGTCAACAATCTTCACGAGAGGCAGCTTCTACCAGCCACCCATCGCCTAGAGAGGGCGAGACCTCTGCAACGATCAACGGGCCACTCAACCAGCCTGAGTTCGAAGCTATCTCACGACCGCACCGGCATGTTACCAACGAGCTGAGGCGCAGTCCCCTTACCTCGAATCGCACCTTGTATGACCCCAATCAACCAACTCCTGTCAAGATCCTGGCGCGTCCAGATGAGTCACGCCAACAGCAGGCTCCTCGTTCGCCGAAAGGTATCAAGGCACCCCCCAAGAGGACGGCGAGAGAAAAGACTACGGTAAAAAGTCAGAGCAAACCATTCCAACCTCAGATACTTCGACGGCCCCAAACGGCTGAATCATCCGAGCCAGAGCCTACGGGCAGCGAGGGAACGAGTCAGCACGCCGTCTTAGCAGACGCTGTGCCATCGCCACCTTTGGTCACAACCCCTCCTGAGATCAGTGCGAGACCATCATTCAGTCGACAGGCATCCCAAACACCAGCGCAGAAACAGGCTTTGCTTTCATTGTTTGGCGGAGGACCTGATACTACGCCTAGAGCAACAACGGCGCAACCGGGCTCTGGAATAGTATCACCACTCAGCACAAGCCAAATCATGAATGGGGAGGTTCCGTTGTCTGCAATGGAACCCCTCTCCACTCGGACATCACGAGTTGGAAGCATGGCATCCATCGGAAGCGGACCTGCAACCCATCGTCTACCTAGTGAGAAAAGACAGACGGGAGCGGAGAACAAGGCGTTCCTGCTAGGATATTTGGGAAGAATCGCTAGTCAAGGAAGCTGACAAGGCCGGTTCCAGAAGCTTGCCATGTGGCATGCGGCTGCAACAGCGATACAAATCCGGCTTTGTAGTCAATAAAAACTGCGCTCTTCCTCGGGTCAACTTAGTCGCCGAGTCCCGTAACTCGTGATGGGTACCTGACCACTACGCTGAAATTATTTGCCCACTCCAAAAGTTATGTAAGAATATGCACAAGCATTAACAGGTAGTGCATCGGATCTGGCTTTCATCCTGCGAGAATCGCGAAATCTGGGCCTGGTGTCCGTACATATTGCTACCGATGCAGCAAAGAGGGTCAGGTCGGTGTCCGCCAAGTACAACGGTAGAAGGTGGACCAGAATCATCTCGCAAATCATGACCTCAGCAACAGGCTTGCGAGCAAAAGAGCGCTCTTTTGTACTGGACAGTGGGGCATATCTTCACATCGTGTTACCTCTCGGCAAGCAGGAAAGATGGTGACTTGAGTGACCCGCCGAGTGAGGCCACCATTTCAGGTCAGATGCATTATTATTATTATTCTCCGCAGGCTGGCAGGAGGCGTTTTCAACCGGGACCCATTGAGTGGTGGTGAATGGGTGCTTGGATTCCCATGCCCAGATCGACAAGCCTTACGCGGCCATAGTGGAAGCAGGAAATGGATATAATGTCTTGGTAGAAAACAAAACCTGGATCCGTGGGATTCTGCTGACATTGGTTCTTGCATTCTGTTTGGTATTTTTGTATGAGTGCCCCTCGTGTCAAGGTAGCCTTCAATGGCAGAGGTTGCCCCTCCACGGCCCAGTCGAGGTCCAGGCACAAATGTTTCAACAGTCGCCGAGGCTGTTGCGGCGGCGCGGGCGGCCAGGAACAAAGACCATGTCGCACACCAACTTTCCCTCGTTACAGTCAGCACTACCAGCGACAACAAAGCTACTAGTATCAGCCAAAAGTGTACGTTCTACAACACCCAATGGATTATGTGAAGCATCACTCAGCCAGAGCGATTGCCTACTGCGGCCAACCTTGAGCGGCCAGAGCCGCCAGAGGTGCATACCCTCTACCGTCTACTGGAATGTCCAGGCCGTTGGTTATGCCATCATCAATGCTGACTATGCTTCGTGACTGTATTCAGACACCCCACCCTCAAATACGAATGTCGTCCGCAACGCCTCCCAAGGCCACGGTTCAGGCCTGAAGACAGCAGTCTCTGCCAATATGAGTCCTGTCCTTGGCTCGCCTGAGCCGCAGGCGCCCGGCTCTGAATATGTCCTCGATCCAATTTCAAGGGTGCGCTCAGATCCCCCATTGTTCGCTTGATAACTTCTCTCGTGCTCACTCTCGATCAGCAAATCCTAGAGCGCACTCAATCTCACACCAGGCTGCCGCCAAGTTCGCAAGGCGGTGTCAATGCGGACTCCGGTCTATCCGAAGATCAGTACTCGGCAGCAATGGGTTCCGACCCGGGGTCTCTGCGGAGAGTTGACAGTGGTGCTAGTAGCAGGTTGAGCAAGGACAAGAAGTGAGTTGTACAAGATTACGGGCGGAGGAACAACACAACAAGTCTCCGTCCCCTCCGTTTCCCGCGCATGGTCAATGTCGCCCTCCTACCTCCTCGTTGACCCTGTACCCATCGCAGCCTTGCCGGCTATGCGATCGACAAGGCTGACGTATATGGCTGCTCAGGAAAGGTGTGTCGTTCCTAAGCCGGATAATGGGCGGCACCAAGAAGCGCGATTCGCTTGACCTTCGCGACGACAATGCTTCGGAGATGGCTGAGGATCGTTCCGCCGGCGTCGAGGCCGAAGTCTTCTCACAACCGGTCGGCTTCATACCCAAGTTTCCGGCTCCTCCACGATACATCAAAGTCAAGGCGCAGTATAGGAAAGAGAAGGATTTCGACAGGCTCTTCTTAGCTCAGATACTGCTGGACACTCCGAAAGGAAAGCCTCGGAAGATGTCGATCGACTCCAGGATACACGATATTGGTGAAGCTCCCGCGGCCACCCCCACCGCTTCGACCAAATCGGCGAACTCCGCCATATGGGCAATGGAGTTCTCAAAAGACGGAAGATACCTTGCTGCTGCTGGTCAGGACAAGAAGCTGAGAGTTTGGGAGGTCATTGCGAGCATCGAGGATCGTGATGTGGAAGAGAAGCTCTCCGAGTCCGAGAACGATGGGGACAATATCAAGCTCAATGCGCCAGTCTTTAAGAGCAAGCTGGTCCGCGAGTATGACGGCCACACGTCGAGTATCTTGGATCTGAGCTGGAGCAAAAACAACTTCCTACTTTCTTCATCCATGGACAAGACCGTCCGCTTATACCATGTCACCAGGGCTGAGTGCTTGTGTGCTTTCAAGCACAATGATTTTGTGACCTCGATTCAGTTTCACCCTCGCGACGATCGATTCTTCTTGGCTGGCTCCCTAGACTCGAAGTTGCGCCTGTGGAGCATTCCAGACAAGAATGTGGCGTACTGGACCCAGGTGCCAGACATGATTACTGCTGTGGCTTTCACCCCTGATGGCAAGACCGCTATTGCTGGCTGTCTCAACGGGCTCTGCATACTTTATGATACGGAGGGTCTCAAACCACATTCACAGATACACGTTCGATCCGCGCGCGGGAAAAATGCGAAAGGGAGCAAAATCACTGGCATCGACACCATCGCGTTACCTCGAGACGGCGGTCTTCCGGATGTGAAGTTGCTAATCACCAGCAATGACTCCCGAATACGAATGTACAACCTGAAGGACCGAACGTTGGAGGTGAAATTCCGTGGAAACGAAAACTCTTGCAGTCAAATACATGCCACATTCAGTGACGATGGTAAGTATGTGATCTGTGGGAGCGAGGATCGGAAGGTATATATCTGGCCCACCTCAGTCAACGAGAGGCCGGATAATGATAAACGTCCGATGGAAGTGTTTGAAGCTCACTCGGCGATTGTCACGACGGCGCTGTTAGCCCCGGAGTCGACTCGAAGGATGCTTGGATTGTCAGGAGACCCAATATACGACCTGTGCAATCCACCGCCAGTAACACTGGTCAGTAGGGCAGACTCGGTTATCTCGTCACGTGCCCCGACGAATAACAGCGACGACAAGCACGCTATAAGCGAGAAAAGGCTATCGGGATCACCCAGACGTGCACCTGGAACTCCGGCATATCTCTCCCGATGTTCTCACAGAGGTGGCCAAATCATAGTAACAACAGATTATACCGGACAGATCAAGGTATTTCGACAGGACTGTGCGTTCCAGAAGCGAAAACATGAGTCCTGGGATGCAGGCTCGACATTTTCCAAAAAGGTACTCGGTCGCAGCGGATCTGTAGTTACAGGAAATTCTGCAACCTCATCAACACGGCGAAATTCAATGGCCTCGAAGAACCCATCCACCGATCGGATCTTGAGCTGGAGAAACTCTGTCAACGCGACAGAAACTGCCAATGGTGCTTCCGCCAGTTTGTCTGATATCCGGAAAACACTCGTTGATGAACAACGTACACGTAGCGCATCGCCCAAGAAATCGCTCGCCCACCGCCTCTCAATACGCAAAAGGTCGTCACAGGACAAACATGGACTCTTGTCGCCGACATCTCCAGCCCATTCACCACTTGGTCAGATGCCGGATAGGCCGTCGATATCGATCCAGTCACCCACGGCCGAGTCACCGGGTAGTTTCCACTCCGTGCCGCAGCAGAAGACGCCAAATTACGAAAAGCACCTGGGCCAGGAGCATCTGGTGCCTATCAAGACCAACCCCAGTCCTTCGGATCTTCCTCGAAACGACCCACTCCTTCTGATGGACCAACAGTCTTATATGGGGTGGGATATGCGGAATACGATGGTGCCCATGGCGAAACATGCTCCCCGGTCACCCGGGCTGTTGGGACCAGATGGGAACCCTCTGTCACGGGCGAACAGCTACGTGAGCCAGTTGTCTAGTGAACTTACTGGTTCGGAACCCAATAGTGCCAGTGCTAGCGTGCACGACATGGATGGCGACGATGAGGGAGAACGCAGCCGCAAGTCCCGCGCAAGACGGCGGAGTACTCCTGAGAGTGATGGCGATTTGCGCTGTCGAAAGTGCCAGAATAGGACTTTCAAGGCCACTATGACGGACAAGGGTCAGACGTTTCGGTGTAAGAAGTGTGGCACCGTCGTGTAGTACGCGAGGGATGTCTGATTGAAAATGCCAATGAGCAATGTCAGCGACGGCCTGGACGAAGAATATGACCCAGTATATATTACCTTCCAAGGTCTTGTATAATACAGATATGATATACACGTGTACGAACTACATCAATGACTAATATCCCCGTCTACTCATGTCCATGGCTGAATGCAAAACAGTCTATAGACATGCAGTTTGTTAAGCATGTTTACATCTCTGAGTCGGGAAAACAGTCGTACGAGCCCTGCAACAACTCATCTGGGAATCTTGTTTTACTTGCGTCAGCTTCAATATACAGAGTACCTTGTGAGTGTTGTATCTCTGCGGTTTCCTAGATGTGCTCATTGTATTTCATGAGAACAACCAATTTTTTTTTTCTTGGAAAGGGGCGAAGGTATGCACACGAATCAGACGCATAGAAACAGTGACGTGGGAAACATTGACAAGAAGGATTTCGTGATTTCTGTCTGCTTTCCGACCAGACCAGACTATCGCCTGTCCATATCTATCTGTGTTCTTGTGCTTTCAGTCAAACGTTCATCCATGTCGCTCCTATCGAATGTACACAATTTCTTTGCTGTCTGTAGGCTTTCTCCTAGTCCCCAACTGAGCGCAAGTCTCGCATCGAGGCGCATCGTATGTCAAGATAGCTGAATCCAAGGAAAAACCTAGGGTGGCGAATGTCGAGCTGCTTACAAGTTGGCTCGGATGGCCTTCTCGAGAGCGTGCTTGTTGGCACCGACGACCTCGCCGACCTTCTCACCGCCCTTGAAGAGCATGAAAGTAGGCATGGCTCTCACACCGAGCTCTTGAGCAACGTCGGGAACCTCATCGACATCAATCTTGTAGAAGTCGACCTTCTCTTTGAAGTCGGGGTCCTCGGAGAACTTGACGACTTCGGGGGCGATGACCTTGCAAGGGCCGCACCAGGTGGCGAAGCAGTCGAGGACGACGAGCTTGTCGGCGCCGAGAACGGAGGTCTGGAAGGAGGATTTGCTGTGAATTGGGTTAACACCATATCTTCTTTTGGGGGCCTGCTCTTCACGCAGCTTGGCTTGGTGGTAGGCTACGTACTCTGCGAGATTGTGGACACCCATTTTGTTTAGGGTCTGTGTGAAGTTATTAGGTCGGGTTGTGGTGAAGGAGCGAGTTGCTGATGCGACTGCTGTTCTTTGTCGAAGTGGGGCTGCTTTGGTAGCTGATAGTGATGCTGTTTGGACAATGCGCTGGAGCTTGGTGGACGACAAGCGGATTGATGCAGCCACGGCGAAGGTATTTATGTGCAAAAGGTGAGTTGTGTTGTTTGTGTAGATGGAAGATGCTGGAGGAATGGAGTGTGAAAGAAATCAGGAGCGATTTGACTTATTAGTGTTTGAGGTGATGATGACGGTATCGCTGCCGGTGAAGAAGGCGTCAGTCAGTCAGGCTTAGAAATGCAGAAACCCTTCGGGAGTACTAGGTGGGAGCTGTGCAAAGGCGCAGGCGGGAGGGAATTGACTCTTGAGAGGGACAGGCAAAATGCGGGACATTGGCACAATGATTTGAATTGACATGACGCCATAAGAATTGCCCTCATCCTACAGAATCTTACCTAGGTAGTAGACCCTCACAATTTGGAATTCAGTCACGTCACGTGGTTTCAGAGCACTTGTTACTTGCCGCTATTGTCGCAGCCTGATGAGTGATCAATATGCACATTCCAGCAATGCAACACCAACGACGACAATATTCAGCCAGAGCAGACAATCCCATTTTGCCAACGGCCTAGGTGTTTCTAAAATCCAGCTTTGACTGTATGCAACGATACAGATATGCTCACACCAATAATGTACCGCATCAATTGTGATACATGCATCATTCCAATTCACCACGGCCCGAGCCAGGGAAAGGGAAAGTAAAGGGATGGTTTGCGATATTACATATTCTCTTCTCTCTTCTAACGTATTTGCATAACACAGCCCGCTCAGAAATTCAAGTTTTCGCTGCTCGCAACTCAATTGCTCAACTGTACATGAATCTTTTCAACGCTCAAAGGGGCTCAATTCATCCAATATTTTCTCTTCTCCTCCACAATTTTAGGACGAGTATAAGGAGCGATCTGGTGGGTATCTTTTTGTATCATCAAGGTCGTTGTTTCTCAGATCAGAAGTCCCGTATTGTTTCGTGTGCCACTGGATACGTTCTGCAAGTGAAACCGAAGAATTGACAAAGGAAAATGTCATCATCAACGCCCGTCGAGGGCAGGCTCAATATATGTGCCGGTGCTTACTGCTCAAATTGGATACCTGATGCCCTTGGAGACCTTGGAGTTTGAGGCAAACCTGGACTCCGTTGTGGTCCGTCTGAGTGGACTGACGATGCTCGTCGGATGTCCAATAGTCGTGCACTTCCAGCACTGATGTGTCGTGCATGTCCCTTGTACTCCACGCTCCGAGCTCGTAGAATCGGTGCCTCTTGCAATTCAGCTCCTGGCGTCTCCGCCCCAAGTGCTTCCATATCACTATCCGAATCATCTTCGTCCGAGGTCGACTTTCGGGATCCTTCTGGAGAGTCGTTTCCATATTCCTTCAAAAGTCCCTCTTTCGATTTGGCTCGATTTGCCTGGCGAACCACGGTTGCCTGTCGCCCAAGACCTGCATGCCATGTCTCATCGTGGGCATGACCTGCAGGCAGAGGAGGTACTTCAGGCACAGGGCTCTGCTGGCGCTCCCTTTCGAGATCAATCACAGTACTGCTTGCTCTCCGCATTGCCGAATCAGCTGAATCTCGGCGCACATCAGGGCCTGGCGTCAACGTGTTGAGGTATTCATCCTGGGCAAGTTCGTCTTCTTCTGGGTCAAAGGATCCTGGGACGGCATTTGTTGGGAGAGATGACTGACTCTGTCGGAGCGGGTGACTCATTCCTCCCGAAAGCCTTTTGGCAGGTCTGCCAGATAGCCAGGAGGCTTCCGAATCGACTGATGCTAATGACTGAGACACAGTCACGCCATGGTGCACTCCCATACTCGCATCCATCTCCATTGATCGTGACCTGCGAGGATCGCTCGGTCCTCGATCCATGGCTGCGTTACTTGAGGCTGTAGCCAGACTCCTATCATCGAGAGTTCCTGATTGCGATTGTCGAATGAGATGTTGAGGTCCCCCAATTTCGGGACCAGTCGTGGCTTCTGGCGACTGGACGCGAGAATCGGGCGGAGAAATGGGAAACTCGGGTAAGTCTTCACGGAATTTGGACATTGTCCGCTGAGGGACGCCGGAAGAATCCGATCGCCGGAAGGTCCGAGGTACAACGACAGGGGGTGGCTGTTGTTTGCGGGCGAACGACTCCCTAGAAGTGTTGGAAAACTCAGACGGAGTGCTCCTGCCTCGATCAGTGGCACCAGGCTTCCGCCGTGTACCTCGCTTGAAGAAGCTGGTCCAGGAACTCAGCTGCCGCTGGCTACTTTGATCGGAGGCGCGTCTCTCAGATTGACCCTGCTCCGGGATGTCTGGTGTAATTTCGCGACCCAGGGCGGAGGTTTGTGAGAAGCTCTGACGATCCGATGGTCGCTGGACAGGCGATGTGGGCGGGGAGATCGTTGTTGCATGAGAAGGCTGCTGGTTCGTTCTCATCTCGACGGGCGATACCGTCCGCAGTGGCGACCTGACTGGCACTGCCGGTCCTTCGTCATCCTCATGTGCGAATGGATCAATCATAAGATCAATGTCAGTCTCATCTTCGAACGGATTTCGAATGACATTGTTGGTAGGTCGTGACCAAGCTCGAGGAACCTCACTCTCTTCATATATCTCTGGTGCCCTTCCTCGAGGACTGGGGGATACTCGGGCTGCTGCTGCGGCGTGCGAGGTTTCAATACCGCTCTCCACTGGTGGCCCGCCTCGTCTCTCACCACCACCTGTTCCCGGGCCGAGAGGAGACGATGTTGTTTCTTGGAGTTGGCGACCCCGCAGTTCTTCTTCTCGTTGCCTATCCGCCTTGCGTTGAAGCTTGCGTTGGAGACGTTCTCGCTCAGCTGCTTTCTTCTTGTCATGACGCCGTTGGTCCCTCTCCATCAGCTCCCTCAGACCGCCAGCGTCAAGATCGTCGGCTAGTTCATCAATCCTCTTTCTGGATGTAGGCGCCTCCTCCTCAATGGCTTTCTCCACCGAAGGTTTTATCCTGGCAGGCTGCTTTCCCGCCGATGTTCGGGGGTTGCTGATGTAGGTGAGTGTGGGCCGCGGGCTGAGCGCAGCGAGGATACCAATCTTGAAAGAGGCCGCATTTTCCACATCTTCAGACTCTTGTATGACCTCTGGCAAAGGTAGTGTGACCTTGGAATTTGGTCGCTTGAATTTTCGATTGAGATCCCCCGGAACTTCCTTGGTGTCGCGCCGCAATGGTCCGGATCCAGAATAAGAACTTGGGCGTCTTGAAAGCTGATCAGGCGAACTCATGGCGCGAATCTCCCTCTCACGGGCATAGTCCTCTGCCTTGCGCTTGCTAGACTTTCTCCGCGTAAGTGTCGGGTCATATTGTCCGCGCTTGGCCAGGAGGGTGGGCGCTTGGGGTAGAGCAGTAAAGTCTTCAGGTCCAATGCTCGATTTGGACAGCGGGTTTTGGGAGTACACATTCGATCCAGAATCAGTTGGTGCGCCAGTTGCTGGACTTTCCCTTTTATTCCATGGTTCGGTTCCAGAGACTGACGTGGTTTGCGAACGGGAGACATTTCCAGATCCACTCGGTATTCTTTGTTTTGAAAGTCGTCGAGGTCCTTCTTGAGGGCGTTTGTTTTGACCTCGAGCCATAGCGTCCAAGTCTTCAGACGCACTCAGGCTCGCCTCTGCCCTGTTGTTAGTTTTCCCTTCCTCCGCGGATGGAGATGACTCTTGACGTTGATTATGACTTGTTCGGCCTTTCTTACGTCCACCAAAGGGCCAAAATCCCATGCTGAGCCCAACGGTGGCGGACGGTTACGCCAATCCTAAGCAGGACACGGTCAAGGGACGTAGTTGAGTCGGGGTGGAGGATCGCAAGGCTGGATTGGAGACATCAACGACAACGGGTGTGGCGCAAGTATAGGAAAAGTTGAAGAGGGCGTGCTTGATTGGAGCGCAGGTCGACTGGCAACGCAGGCAGGGCAAAAGAGTGCTGTGCTTGTTGTTTTGCAGACGGACACAATGCGCTGCGTAGTCGGTGGCTCTCAAGGGTCTGACAGACGTCTCGATGACGGGAGTTATGGGGTATCCAAGGGTGCACGTGGAACAAGGCTGGAATGAGCGTCGGCTAGTAACTGCAATGTATCGGAGGATTGGTACAGTGACCTTCTGGATGCAGATAACTTGTTCAATGAGAGTGAACAACCAAGAAGGCAAAAATGTGATGGAAGCGAATTCGAAGCAAGCGGTTTTGACGGGCTCTGTTGCTTGAAGGGTGGTGGTGGTGGTGGTGCAGCGAGTGACGCAGTAAAGATGATGTCGAAACCAAGAGGCGAGCGGCAGGCCCAGGGCGGGTGATGGCGAAAGAAAGAAGACCCCAAGAAGAGTAGACGGGGGGTGCTAAGAAGGGGCTTAAACTGTTATTGTTCAAGTGCCCAGTGCCGGTGGACCAACTGGATCCCCCAAGTACAGGCGAGGGTTTTTTTGCGGTGCTTAGCAGCAAGCCACTCAGTTGTGGGCGCTGCTGGACTCTGGAGCCAGCAACACTGGCAGTTGGGATCACAGATTTCACAAGAGCCAAGGTAACCCGAAAGAAGATTGTCCATCAGCAGAACCATGCATGATTGCACGAGGGACACGATCAGAGATTCACAACAGCTGTGGCTGCACGCATATTGGTCACCCGCCACCTGTCTGGCAATATCATCCCAATCATGGCGTCCTCTTGGAACTAGCCAGTCCGAATTCGAGGATGCGGATTTTCTCCTTCGGTCGCTCCCTTACTTAGAGCTGGCTCCTCTCCAGTTGGCTAAGATCATCACCGATCATCACACTTTTAGCTTCTTTCTTCTCCGTCCCGAACTTCCTGCTACTGATCCGACGCAAAAAGGGTTTACGACTGAGGTGCCAGCTGCAGGAGGCAGGGAATCATACTGCGAATCCTTCTGCATGGGTGTACACGCGACTGCACAAGCGTCATATCGAGCGGAGCTTAACCAGCGTCTGAAATGCAAGGAACACAGCAGTACCTTGACAAGGCACAAGTACCACGCCGGCCATAGGGTGGCCGCAAGCAACAATGGGCACCGCAGACCCTCGTTAAACGTACGGAATACTGCATATGAAGGAGAAAAAGCCCGGCCAAGTGACATGCAAAGATGCGCGGGGGATCACTCTTGTCCGCACAGCTCTTTGTGTCCATGACGGTTGACCTTGAGGCTTAATCAGTGTCTCCTCATAATGACGTCCACAAGCACATGCAGATCCGGTAGACTGTTTATCAACCTGTTCCGTCCTAGGCTCGACGGACTTGAGATAGCTTGTCCAGGTACCCGTGGCCGAGTCATCTTGCTCCACGTTTCGAGTCGACTTCCAGGTCCTGACGGATAGGACACTCCCTTTTGGCGATACCCAGGGTACATGATCCTGAGACCCAGTCATGTATCGATCTTGTCCCTTCTCAGCACATGTCTTAAACTCGACAATCCTGTTCGAGGGAGTGCTGATCTATTTCGGTTACAACGAACAATGACATCGGCACCACCTGCCACGCCAGCATATCCCAGCCTGCCGGATGGCACTTCAATTATACAGGGCTACCCATAATAACTACAACACATTCGAAACATCGTGCTGAGATTTACTGTCAAGAACCCTGGACCTCATACTCGTAAGAGCGTGTACTATCCAAGTAGCTCGTCGGTTGTGGCGTTGCACCGGAGCATTTTGACCGTCAGCGGCGCTCTCGGGGCGTAGCGGGCATGCTGTTCGTTCCTGTCGGTAATCTCTCGATAGGCGAGTCACAAACGGTCGACAGCAGTGCATCTCCCCAAGACTGGCAGCCTTTCGCTGTGAGTGAATAGTCTTTGAGGCAAATATCAGGCTGAGCGCCACGCTTGTTCATCCGGAAAATTATTGCTTGCATGCCCTGCTCTGTGTGGCTGGGAAAAGGTGGAGGGCGATGACGAATGATGATTGTTCAATCTAAACCAAACAGCTTTTGTGGGCGAGACTCTCAGTTCAAACGGGTACAGAACGAGGACGCAATCTCACGATGAGGAAATGACAGGACATCGATCCCTCCGGCTTTCACGAGGTAGGCTTGACCTGGAGTACATTGACTGATTTATTGCTCTCTGTGCTGCTCGGGGTCATTTTGTTCGAACCTAATTCAAGCAGAGTGCTGGCTGAGGTCGAGGTGCCCTGCGACTAATGCAACCTGCTTTGCACTTATGGCGTTTGGACCGAGCCCAGACATGAGGTAGTATCAGCAACCTCACGAGCAGGACGTTGCACGCCGTGAAGATCGACCCGATGGAGCACTTGCAATGACTAACGAGGTCGTCTGAAACTCGTCAATGGAGCGCGAAAACGGCACTCGCGTGCGCCCGATACAAAATGATTCTGGTTCCTGAACAATGGAAAGGCATCCATGAACAGCGCAACAACTTCAACCTCGTTTTGGGACTGAAGCGATACAGGTGGCGCTTGTTATGCTGGACTTGTGGCCGTCTTTGGGCTCCCTGTTGAAAATTCGCCCAGGGATGGTCTTCAGCCACAACGCTGGGAGTTGCAGCCCGATGATAATCTGCTGGCACACAGTCGAATAATGTAATTTGCTTGAGATGAGCGCATGCTTTCTATCATCGAATCCCATTCTCGGACACAGTTAACTTTCTTCGTTGGCTTCGGTCTCGCGGGTTTAGCAACACTCCTTGTTTTGTCGTACAATGGCTAGACTGGGAGACCACAAGCGTTTGTCGCTGCCAGCTGCAGAGGTATTGGGGTTGAAAGTCTGCATTTCAGCAAAGCGCCCCCAGGATCACAGAGGCACCTTAAGCAGTGGGTATTATCACTTCACTCTCAATTCTTCCCTGTAGCAGGCATTGGGTCGGCGTTCAGGAAGATGGACTCCGTCTGATATTGAACAGAACCAGTCTGCAACTTTCGATATCAACAACTACGAAGCTGCCGCTCCCTTCAAGACATATCAATGGACTTACGCCGACATGGCTGATTCCTCTCCGAGGCTTAAAGACGGCCACTTCACGAGGTGCATAACGACCTCAAACCAGAGTCGAAGCAAAGTGCGAAACTATAGCCGGTGTGCTCATTGACTTAGACAGTGCTCACACCTTTGCTTTGACCGGGATCGGTATGGTAGGTACAAGCCAGGAAAGCTCTGGCTGACCCACAGTGTATGACCGACAATTGAGCTGAAAGTGAAATCACTCATCATCAGAATGTCCATGTGGAGGATATGTCTCCATAAAATGTGTGTCTCTCTGTCCAAAAGTACGCAATCATCAGTTCATACAGGTGCTTCTCAGGCCAATATCATGCTTTGCACTCCTGGAGGACATCGCAGTGCAGGGCAAGACATAGGGTCAGATAGGTTGTGGGATCACGAAACCCTTTAGAGATGTGAGAAGAGATGTATTTAGTGGTCAAGGTGAAACCATTATGATCATGCCAGGCAGTACTCCCATGATCTCTCGTTCAGGTACTCCTGATTCTGTGTCAGGTGAATAAGGCAGTCTGCCAGTCTCCCAGCCGCGTGAGGAGATACAATAGGCAGATGAACACTGCTCTATTGAGGGCCGGCAGAACAATTGACTTGTGTAAAGCGGTGTATTTGTTTTTGAAAAGTGCACCTATTATTGTCTGAATCCCAGACTTGTAATTCTTCTCACAACACCTTGAATTTCTTTCCACTTCTCATTATCAAAGATCTCCGATAACGACATCCTTTTTCGTGCTCTTTTGGTTGTAGATCACGTGCCGAAGCTTATCGATATCGCTTATCGCTGCTTATTGAGGGAGCGCAGTCGGGCAAAAGATAGAGGTAAGCATTCCTCCGCCCGACCTTCTCTTTGCCCTGTTCCGCCCTTTGTTCGGCGTGCATGACGCCTAAAGGGTCACGCTTGGGGCTGCTTTTGGGCTGCAAACTCCGCAGCCAGTGACACTATACGTGCCTGTTATATCATCAAAAAGCCCCTGCCTTTGCAAGGACAAAAGGAGAAGGCGAACACCACATCTGTCCAGCTGTCGTCTTCCTATCCTGCGGCCCTGTCATGTCTTTCTGAACTGCCTTGGGGCCTCTCCTCCTCCTTATATCCTCCAAATGCTCTGGTCAATGGATTTGTCTGGATCATGGCTGACCATGCATACTCAACGCAGCTTCCAAGCATGGTCCGCAAGCCCAAGGCCGTATGGCCTGGATTGGTCAAGATGGGCATGTATCAGAAGCAGATAGCAGGTGATGGTAAGGCTACAATACTAATAACGTGTACATACCATTGACTCTGTCACAGGCAACTGTCTCTTTGCATCCCTCTCTGATCAACTCTACGGCACTCCGGCAAATCACCCCGAAATACGTGCAAGCATCATTGACCACATGCGGACCTACCGACCACTATTCGAACATTATGTCCACAAAGATGACGTGCAACAACGTCGAACCCTTCGTTCCGCTACAATGGCCATTCGGCAGGAGCCAGAAGACGCGTTTGAAGAATACCTATCTCTCATGTCACGCAGTGGTACCTACGGCGGAGAGCCCGAATTGGTAGCCTTCTGTCAGGTCTTTGACCAGGACGTCACGGTTCATCTTCCGACCATCAAGAACTTTGATCGTGATTCGATCACCTACACAAACGAGCACCGAGAAATTCCTACGCCTACCACTCCTCTACACATCTGCTATGGTGGAGATGAGGTCACGCGAGCACACTACGACTCAGCCCGAAGCCGAGATGGTTCAACACCTGCAAGCCGCAGCAGCCCTCTTCTCAAACCACAAGACATTCCTCGCAATGGCATATCAAGCCCTCTACCATCAGTGCCGATGTCCTACCTCACGTCGAGAGGTATCCGCAATAGCAGGTCTGACCTGTCATCCGAAATCATCCAGGACTTCCTCCAGGAGAGCAAGAAGGAGGCAGGAATCAACCTGGATCATTTGAATGACAAATACCGCGCCAGAAGCCCTTCTGTGACTTCTTCACAACGAAGCTCGAGCTCCAAAAGATCATTGGACGATGACGGAGAGCCTATCCGATCAAGCAAACGAGCCGATAGGAGGAAGAGCATGAGGAGACGTGCACATCCTCTTCCAAGCCCAGACGACGAATTCTCCCCTCGTCTCCCTATCGACTCTCCGAGCGCAGAAACACCCCCAAGCACCCAAGAAACCGAAGTATCATCCGACACTCCGTCACTTCAGACTGAACAAGCCACTATCCAAACCTCGTCCATTACCCTTGACGATGAAACTGTCAATGCGAAGTATGTTGCTCGTGCTACGAAACCATCGACCAAAACACAGACTAGGACGTCTCTCAACCTCGTCACCAACAGACCACAGACAGCCGAGGCACCAAGTCCGAGGTTGATGTCGATGGCCGAGAGACCAAAGTCAACATTACGAGCATGATGCATACATGGAGTACAAATGTGGTTACTAGTGACAAGGGACAATTGTCTATCTTGGTGAGGTGTTTCTGTATAGCGTGGGTTTGCATAAATGATACCCCAGCATTAGCGTTCGGCAGCATATGGTTACCCAGAAGTTCAAGGGACAAAAAAGAACTTCGAACGATCCGCAAGCAAAAGGCTTGGGAAGTTCACATGAGTCATGAGAAACGGTCAGATCATAGAAAAAGATCATCACACAACGGCCTCAAGAGAAGCAGCCTTGTTGGATCTTGGTATTAGTCTTCCCCCAAAGTCTAGTTTGCAACAATAAGATATTGCTTGTAAAGTGGCATCAATGACTCTGTGTCGTCCCTTGCAGTACAATTCATACCTAGGTAGCCCGTGTGAGGATCTCAGTCTCCATTCGGCATATCGTTAGCGGTAAGCGTTGTGGCAGACACGCCGCGCCGCCACAAGTACATGACATCCAGCCCGAGAACTGTGGAGCAATCTTTGCTGAGGTTCACTGCTCCAAGGCCTTGATAATATACCCTGTCTAGGGCTTATGTCGATACCACAACATCCGTTATAAAGGCTACCTAGATGGTGGCCATCTTTTGCAATAACATCTGGCACTACGGATACAGTAACTCGACTGGGGGGGAACATGAAAGTACCTCAACAATTGGGCTACGAGCGTAGGGGAAAGAATATGAAGGGTCGAGGCATGATATCTATTCTTGTAGGTCCAATATCGTCCTGCGTTGTGAGACATCTATCTGTGGTTCGCGGAACGATATGGAACATGCCATCAGCATGCGACCTGTGCTCAATGAGGCTCTGCATAGTAGTATCGAGTGGATGCCTTTCACATAGAGGAAGCCCTCGATCGGCAAGAGAATGCCAGTCCTGTCCTGCTCGTCCCATCACAAAGTTTCTTGACCCAGCCACAACTGGCTCTGCAACCAAGTGGGAACACTTTTTCCGACATATGCACGCTGTCAATAGTGCGACACGATCCCCCAGCGCCTTGCTGCGATTACTCAATTTCAAATCAGTTCAGGTTCGATGGAAGGCTGCTCCCACGCAAATCATCATTCTCGTCTACCGATGTCGTCATGTTAGTTCATCGATTTCGCGTTCTTTCGCACGTAATGCCGCCCTCATGACTTCGGCCTCGCGCATCAGTTGTGTCCGCCGTTCAGTTCGGAATCCTTCTTGGTCTTCTTCTGCGTTCGCTGGAGCCCCGGTTTGTTCGCCTTCTGCCGTGTCTCCTTCTTGTCGTGGACGCCCCGCATCTGTCAAGGCAGGATCGAGCTGCATTCCTTCTGCAGCGGCAGCAGCTAATTGTGCTTGGACGGTGTAGTCATCAATAGACCTTGGTATGCTTGCTTTCGCATCGCCGTTGGTAGGCTCGGGCACATAGCCGGTGTAATCCACTTCTGGAGGCGGCCGCCTCCTCTTGGCTGGAGGGGCATTGTCACTGGACTCTTGCTGAGTGTCTTGCGTGGGAGAGACAGGTTCAGGCGAGACCGAGACGTTGGTTTGTGAAGTGCCTTGATCAGCTTTGGGTGCATCGGGGTATGCTGGGACCACGCGTTTCCGCCTCTTGATGGTAGATTTCTTCATCTGTACAGGTCGGTGCGAGCCGTGCAACTTGTGGTACAAACCGCAAGCGTTGCAAATCGGATGCCCTTGCTCATCCCGCCGCCAGAGAGGAGTGACGGTGGTGCCACAGTTCTTGCATGCAACGACCAGAGAGACATTGCCCGGCGACGGTTGAGACTCTGGCGCAGCGCTTGAGAGTGTTGGTGGAGCGGCTGCTTTGACTGGAGTTGCATTCTCTACATCGTTCTGCGGGGGGTTGCTGGATAGAGCCGTGGCATTGGTAGATCTTGCGACTCTGTTGTTGTATGCTGGGCATCCTGAACAGCCATCGGCACCCCCAGCGCCGTTACAGTTTCCACCACCAGGACAGGAACCTGGCGTGTGTTCGGGGACTCGGTAGGGAATAGCGCCGGGTTGACCTTGCGATGTTGGTGCACTTGTTGCTACAGGTGAGGTTGTAGCTCGTTGATGACGCGGACTCTCACCAGACGCTGCTGAGTTGGGGCGCTTGAAGGTCGTCGGTCTTGGTGCATTCCTCGTCTTAAGATACAGCCCACATGCATTGCAAATGGTAGTGCCTGTCGGCGATCGTCTCCATAGCGGTGTTTTTGTCGTGCCGCAGTTACTATGTAGATGGTCAGCGAGCGCCCATGTCTGATGGCTAGACGATTGGATGTCATCTAGGAAGCATCCTATAGCATCAGCCATAATTTCTTGGAACATACCTGCATACTTGACCTAATCCATTGCCATCGTCTCTCACCTCAGGGAGCTCACCAGATTGATGTGTCCCATCGGCGTTGGGTCTTGGACTGGGTTGACTTTGACGACTATTTTCCGTGGCCGCGTCACTCAGATGCCCATCATGAGTGGGAGGGGATCTGTGGCGCTCGCCGAGTGCGGATGATACGAGTTGATGAGCAGCGTCAAGATCCTCTGCTGATGGTTGGCGCATAAGACTGTCGCGCTCCGAGGCCAACTTGGCAGAATGGTTTAGAGTGTCCATAGGACTCCGAACAGCCAACATGCCGATTCGGTAATTGTTATCTGAAAGATCGACCCATTCAGGCAATAGAACAAAAATAGCTTGGGAATAGAGAATCCGAGAACTCGTGGCCTTCACTGCTCCAAAAAAGACGGTGTAGAGACCAGGAGTGTGTGTCTGCAGGACTGGAGCGGAATCTCCGAGGACAAGCAAATGGTTGGGCGGCGGTTTGGTGTGAGATGTTGCGTTATAGAGGAATGATCAACGCCTCGATTTTCTTGGTTGCGACTGATGGTCGCAAAGATGGTGCTCTGAGGAGGATTAAGTGAGTTCTGATCTCAACAAGAGTCAATTTTTCTCAAGTAGAGTGATGGGAGGACGACGAGGAGGATAAAAGTGACGGCAGAGGTTGGATCCCATCGAGAGAGAAGGCGCGCGGTGGAGCGAAATGTCGCGCCAGGCACAGTTGTTCAGCGTAATGTCAAACACGTCCATCATGATTGGTCACCGGATTTTAAGCATGGGTGATCCTTAGTAATTAAACACGTGATATCACCTGATATGTGTTGGAGGTCTTCGACTTGGATTAATAGATCGTTCTGCTTGAAGGCCGTTCTGTACTCATTACTCTACACATTTTATACACTGAGTGGCATCCTGCTTGTCAAGAAACCAGGTGAGACCAGTCACTACTGGCGAATTCAAGTATTCCGCCCATCTCCCCTTCTTCTCGATGTTGCTATACGCTTTCCTGACGATTGAACGAAGGATTCGCATGCCCACCATCTGTGCGCCCCTCTCGAATTGGACTATCGAGGTGCAAATTGAATCATGCTCGCCGTCCAACTCCTTGTTTCTGATGCTCAGAATCTGCCGGAAGCCGTTCAGACTTGTTCGGCTCCCCAGCCAGCATCGGCGTCCCTCATGTTGGATGGAGGTTCGATTTGAGGCAGGAATTCGAGCGCACAGTAACCCAGACCAACAGCTCCGACGATGGTACCCGCAATGATCCGCAATACATTGCTCTCGATGATGATGCATCCGACGAAAACATAGACTAGTGCTCTGTCAGGTGTTGCGCATGTCAGATAGAGTATGTGTATACTAACAGACACCTCGCCCGAGGAAAGAGAACAGGAAGCTTGCGTATTTCGGTAGATATGGCGGGACTTGAGGCAGCAGTTCAAGACCAGCAACAGCTTATGATAGTCAGTGTTTTGAACATGTCCTGTTGCATCGGACTCTTCATACCAAGGCCAAATATGATCACGTAAATGCCAACAATGATGTTCCGACTGTTCAAGTCTTAGTATCTCGGTCGCGATCGTGTAGATGGACGACTGACATGCCAATGGGGAAAAATTGAGCGATTCCTGTACCGCGAGTATTAGCAGACGTTTAGCAACCAGCGCGCGGCTGCACTGTGACCTGGGAAGCTTACCTCCCAACACCATGATACCACCCACAACCAAGTTCACCAGACGACTGTGCGCATCATCAGTATTTCGGACCCAGATACCACCAGATATCCCCATGTCGCACGTACAAGATATTAGAGAAGTCCATTTTGAAGGGGTCCGAAAGCCAAATGCGACGTGGCTTGAGTGACAATAATCGCGATTGCTCCAGTAGACGGCTCGACGCGAGAGTACGAAAGTGAAAGAAAGGTGGATGAAGGTTCGGGTAGATATTCGAAGCTGGATTCTTGGGGGGGTTGTACTCGAAGACGATGCGCAGGCAGACGACAAAGGGCAAGGCAAGCTGCAGCTGCAGTCAAAGACGAGGTGCCCACTTTCAGGAACGGGCGAAGCTGCTGCGAATTCGCCAAGTAAAATCGTCAAGTAAGGCTCGGCCGACGTCACGTTTTCATCATATTGGGCCATGTCCTTTTCGATTCACTCCTCTTACTACGAATACATAATGGGCTTAACACAGATAATCTCCCTGCTTTGAAACTTGCTGCCGTCTGTAGCCGCATCTCGAAGCGGCCTCAGCTGCGGACCATCTCGCCAGCCCGTCCACATAGACGGTATGGAAATCTCGCGGCTGCATTTGCAGGCTGCCACAAGTGACTCCCATTCTCAATGATCTTCCCACGCCATTAGGATCTCCCTGCCCACTGTCGTGGTCGCTGTTCGTCACTGTAGCTAGGTAGAGGCATCGATCGCCGTTATCTTCTCCTTTCGCACTCTGCCTGTGTAGCGAAGGCCTGTCTCCTGGACGGCAGTAATGTAGATATTCGCGACTATCTCTTCGGTGTCTTGGGTCGTTTTGCGACTTCCTGTCTCATGTAGTGCTCACAAGCTGCTGCCTGAGATATTGCAGCAGCTTCGGCCTGTCTTCATTCAACCTTCCTCAAAGGCCTGATCACCGTGCTCAAAACCATAACTTGATCAACTCCTCACTTATTGCTTTGGGTGTGAGGATGCCATTTTCTGTGATCAATGCATCAATGAGTTCTGGCGGCGTAATCTCCACCATTTGTTTTCCATCAGGGAGTTCCTCGTGATCACTATTCTTCGAGCCATCCATGTCGGTCGTAAATTGCAAAATGTCCTGCTCCACACCCATGCGAGCGAGATCGAGAGGTCCGTAACCTAAGGGGAAGTTGCGGACAAACTTGTACGATTCCACCGCAACATGTAATGGGATCGAGAAAGCCTTAGCCGTCAACCCAATTTGATGAGTGCCCAATTCTGTTATGATCGAGCCATTCTCCAATACAGCCGTAGCACCAACAATGAATTGTGGTGGAGGAGATCCAAAAGGTAAAGAAGCCAGCGCGTAGGTCAATGCTTGTAAAGATATGGTGGTAGTCGGAATGCCCAGTTTGTTGAGTGCCCCGATGGACTTTGCAATAGTCTCAGACAGGCCTTTCGAGGGAAGGACGTAGACAACGTTGAAGTAGCGGTTGGCCTCAGCTGCGTGAGTAAGCAGAGTTCGCACGACCCGGCTATAGCCATAGGTGAAGATCGTCGATTCCTCCTTGACGAAGGGAAGCGCGCAGTGAGCAATTTTGAGTCGCGCCTCATTCGCTCGCTTCACGAAAAGCGAAGAATTGCTTAGGATGTGGTCACGGAGCGTGTGGAAGTCGGAATCGGCCAGCGAGGAGGGCCTCTGTTGAAAGGAGCTGACCAAGTATCGCTGGAAGAGGTCTGTACCGGCCGACAACGGGATTGGATTACGCTGCGAGGCCAAGAGTTTCTGAGAGTGGGTGGACAGTAGAGCCAGAGTCTCGGAGATGGTGGTTAATCGTGTTTTGGCGAGAAGTTCAATGAGGGACTCGATAGCGGCGATCGGTGGTGTGATGGTGGGATCATCGCGAATCAGATCGTTGTAGAAGGCCACCACATCGAAGTTCGTTGACGGTAAATGATCCGAGGGCGGTTTCGGCGTGGTAGGCGGCGTTTCTAAAGAGGCTGCCGTTTTTGAGGTCGGGTTAGATGAGACTTGAACCCTTTTGAAGAAGAATAATGCACTCTGATAGAAAGACCAAGCAGTAAACGTATCAAGGAGTCGTGCAAACTTGTTGTTCATGCTTTCAAGTATTGCTCGTTTGGACACACGATGGGCATCCACCGGGACAGACCTTGACTCATACTGAGGGAAAAACAGGTGAAGGGGGGAGTTTCGCGCAGTGACTTACCCGAAGCCATGTTGAGATACCTTTGTACTACTCAGCCAAAGGCTTGAAGTCGATCGTGGCGGAATGATATTGGTCGGAGATGCACAAGACTCAAGCAAATCCAAATAACAAATTGTAGCAGAGCATGATGACTTTGCTCAACGGCAGAAGGCTGAAAGTCCTCAGCCTCGTCGGAGGTTGCTTGGCGCGGGGTCCCGAAACTAAAGTAGACTATTCCTATCTCAGGCACGTCAACAAAGAATGGGGGACTTATCAAACACGCATGTTATTTCTGATGCCTCCAGTATCCTATTCACAAGATCGCAACTTGCCGCACTGCTTGTTTGTCGCCATATCATACGTTGTCGCCTGTCCACTACCGCCAACATGAACTCCCAATACCGCCCCTCCCAGCAACAGCAGGGGCGCGTCAAGAAGAAGGAAGAAGACCCTGCCGATTTCATGATATTATCCGATAAAGACATCGCATCATGTATCACCGATATGCAAATAAGTTTCCAGCCATCCGATCTCCTCAAGCCCAACCCTCAAGTCATTCAGATGGTGTTCGAACATTTGGGCGGACTTGTCATGAATGCGACCAGAGACACCATAGATCCTGCAATGCGCGCCGCTGCCGAAGATATCTGCACCGAGTTTCCTGAATTAGTACCGACCGAGACAAGACTTCTGATGGGCTTCTTCGTTCAACTGCGGACGATGATGGAACAATGCGGCATCAACGACTTCTCCTTCAGTGACCTCCTCCGCCCTACCCACGATCGCCTCGTCAAGATTCTATCCTACACCATCAACTTCCTACGATTCCGCGAGCCCCATACGAGCGTGATCGATGAGAATTCGAACAAGGCAGAAAACACAAAGGCGAGGATAGAGACTTTGTACACCGAGAATGAAGATATAGAACAAAGACTGGAAGAAATGAGGCATAATAGGAAAGCCATGGAAGTCGCAGTCAAGGAAAAGATGCGACGAAATGACGAATTGAAGGCCCGCTTGCTGGAACTGCGTAAGGGGCAGGAAAGAGTTGCAGAGCAACTCGAACGAGCAAAGGCCGAGAAGACGCGTGCACAAGCACTTCTGGAGGAGAAGACCGAGCGACTGGTGCGAGCACGACAGGAAAGTGAGAAATTGCGACCATACGTCCTACAGAGTCCTGCAGCTTTGCAGAGTACATTGACGGAGTTGTTGGAAAATCTGACGCGAGAGAAGGCACAGATCGACGCTCTCGAGCGCAGGGGACGCGCACTCCAAACATCTGGGGACAGCTTTACTGTGGTGCAAAATGATGTGCAGGCGTGTGTGAAGATCCTTGAAGAGATCTCCATCGAGCTGCAAAAGGAGGACGAAGAAGAAGCACGAGCTGCAAAGAACAGAGATGCTTTAGCAGAACGAGGCAGCAACGTCCGCGAGGTCGAGCAGAACGAGAAACTTCTTCAAAGACAGCTCAAGAAGTGGGAGGAACGAACAGACGAACTGCGCCGGAAGCATAAAGAACGAGATGAAGCCAACAAAGCCAAGATGGACGAACTCCGAGAAACACAGCGGCAACTTCGCGAAGAGAGAGCCGAGAAGGGCCGAGAAATGGAGAGAAGGAGGGTCCGAATTGAGCAAACAGAGAAGAAGGTAAGTCGGCTCATGTGTCTAACGAACTCGACAACTGATGCTAACAATGCGCAGATGGCCGACCTGAAAGACAACATCGAAAACGAGGTTCATTCTGCACATGAAGAATACCTGAAGCTCGAATCGCATATCAAGTTGTATGTTACTGAGATGGAGCAAAGTATGTGAGCACAGATATCGTGACATGATGCCCATGACGGAGTTGGCAGGTTTGGATACAAGATACCCTGGACTGTTGGTTTGGAAAGTTGCTATCGTATGATTAATGCTAAGCTTATGCACGGCGAACTGCGGTTTCCCTGGTCTTTTAGAGCAGCATTGCATCTTCGAGACTCGGAGGGTCGTGAGGCATGTTACCCGGTCTGTGTGATTTGCCCGGGTGATTGTTTCCCTGGACCCTAAACCACCTTGACGCGATTCTCATGATGGAAATGGTCCGACGACCCCAGCTTGCACCGCCTTCCCCAATCTTGACTGACCCACTGAGCAACGGTACTTCGGCGTACCACAATGCCGGACCACTATTGGGATCCGAAGGGTCGTTGATATCCTTGCATTCGACCAGGAGAAGAAGGCGATTTGTCCTATGTGCTGCCGTGACGGCTACTGCAAGAGTTTGCGAAAGCCCTTGCAAAGTGAACTCTGAAGTTCCATGGTGTAGTCTTAGAAGATTGAGGATTATGAGTTGCCTGCCCTCTGGACCTCTAGGGCCTGTTGATGGGATTGGCAGTGCTGAAGTCGAGACATAGCCGGAAAGGTAACCCCGAAGAACTGTGATCGATGGACAAAATACGAGCCGACAGTATTGGCTTGCATTCAAGAGGTACAGGCTCGGTGAAGAAAGTATATGACTTCTGGGCGACGAGCTGGCCTGGACAGTCTGATCGATATCTCTGCCTTCAGCACCCTCTGTGGATACTCTCTGTTCGGCATTGTGACGATCAAGTTCCGACACGACTTCGAGTAGGAAAGCCTCCCTGGTTGAGCAGACTATGAGGTCTGTTGGCAGTAGCCGATCTTGCTTGGTAAGATCTTCCAGCAGCTCCAGGACAAAATCGTACTTGGTTGTGATGAAGTTCATGGAGGGTGAGGTGAAAAGGGAGCTGCGCGTGGCTTGCCGACCATCATGTTGCGACGATTGTCAGAATGTCAAAGGCATGCAGTGCATCAAAGCACGTATTTCAGTCAATCAGATCATTATGATGAGAGTGTTCAAGTCAACGACTCGTCCGCAAAGACCACCACGAGTCATTCATGACAGAGGGCGATGGCTTGGCGCCTGCAGAGCCTCGCTCGCAGCCAACCCCGCCAACAGCGCTCAGCACAACTTCCAACTTACATCGACTCAGATGCATCGCCATTTTACGCGCTCTTGCCAAATCAGGCATGTACTGGAAATACATGCCGTTGCCTCTGTAATTGGATCTGTGAGAAAACACTCAGCCACATCTCAGTTACCCCATCTGGAAGTCTCGACCTAGGCCAGACTTCTCAGCCGTAATTGGGCCGCCTTTGACTTCTGAAAGTGGGGATGATTGCCTAGAACAGCAGGCAAGAATCGACGAACGACGGAGATCGGCTCCTCCGCTTGATACATATAGTCACTGCGATGTCGCCAGATACTATCTGATTTGATCACACAACGAACGCAGGAGACTACATACACAACCGCCGCCAAGATGACGACCATGCAAAAGGTCTTCGCCGGCTACGAGTCGCGCAAAAAGGTCTTGGAAGCCAGCGGGAACCCGTTGGCAGAGGGCGTGGCATGGATCGGAGGCAAACTCGTCCCTGTCAACGAGGCCCAGATTCCAATGATGGACCAAGGTTTCCTACACAGCGACTTGACGTACGATGTCCCGTCGGTGTGGGATGGACGCTTTTTCCGGCTCGATGACCACCTTGACCGACTGACACTCAGCTGCGAGAAGATGCGCCTGAAGTTGCCCCTGCCGAGGGAAGAAATCAAACAAGCCTTATGCGATATGCTCGCTAAGAGCGGCATCAAGGACGCCTTTGTCGAGCTGATCGTCACCCGAGGCATGAAGGGTGTGCGCGGCTCGAAAGGCCAGTCCATGCAGAACACACTGTACATGTGGATCCAGCCGTACATCTGGGTCATGGAGCCCGAGATGCAACTTACAGGAGGAAGCGCCATCATCGCGCGTACCGTCAAGCGCACTAGCCCAGGCTCAATGGACCCCACAGTCAAGAATTTGCAGTGGGGAGATTTGACGCGAGCCATGTTCGAGGCCGACGACCGCAACGCCGATTACCCCTTCCTGACTGACGGCGACGGGAACCTCACTGAGGGATCGGGGTTCAATGTCGTCTTGATCAAGGATGGCGTCTTGTATACCCCGGACCGCGGCGTGCTCAAGGGCGTCACGCGTAAGAGTGTGGCCGACGCCGCGAAGGCGAATGGGTTTGAGGTGCGCATCGAGTTTGTGCCCGTCGAACTCGCGTACCACTGCGACGAAATGTTCATGTGCACTACTGCTGGCGGTGTCATGCCCATCACATCTATTGATGGTCAACCGGTCAACGACGGCAAGGTCGGGCCTGTTACCACCAAGATCTGGGACTACTACTGGGCCATGCATTACGACGACAAGTACAGTTTTAAGGTCGACTACGAAGGTTCTCATGTCAACGGCACCAACGGCACCAACGGCACCAACGGCGTGAATGGCCACTAAGCTCTGCGAAGTGATGTGCGAAAAGTAGCACGCCGTTCAGGGATGTTCACGACCGCCTCACTATGGCACCTCATACATTTTGTCTCAGCACGTAGGAAAGTCCATGCAATTTGCATGCCGTACATTACCGGCTTGTGCAGTGTCATCAAATTTCACGATTCTTTTCGTTACCACTCCACAATTTGTTGTATGCCCACTTCGTTCCTTTTCCGGCTCTCAACCGTGACAAAACGTAGACGCGCTTTTCTGTCGTCTTGGAATTCGACTTTGACCTCCTCGACTCTTTTCTCGCCAGGAATACGTTTGGGCCGGTCAGACGAGATATCCATTCCTTCATCGGCGCCCTCCTCTTCAATGTCCAGTGTCTTCTGTGTGATATTCGCAGTCATACCAGCGTCCCAAAGACATTCGCGTCGCGCGCCATTGAGCAGCAAGTCCAGGGCTTTCCGTCGGACTTTAGGGTTGCGGCATCGAGCAGCCACCGTATGCAGGGGCAGTACGATTCCTAGGCCAGAATAACACGAAGTATGTGTGTGCTTAGCTTTGTCAGCTTCGACGACGGCCTCACAGTCCTCCAGGATTCGCTCCAGGTAAGGTTCCAGGTGGTCGAATGCGGCTTCCCGCTCGTCTGGACGCAGCGCATGTAGACTCAATCGCATCTCCACCAAAGTAAGGTATATTCGTAGCACTGTGATGCCGCTCTCCTGCCGCTGGCGCTCGGGTGACACTGTATGTAGTAGTTCCAGGGCCTCCCGACCTTGCCCTAGTGCGCGAAACAGATCATGCCGTCGTCTGTCGTATGCAGCGTGCTCTGCAGGTGTTGTCGCAGGATAGAAATCAACGGCTTGCAGATAAGCGAGCATGTTGTGATGGAGGCGTTCGACGTAGTCATGTGCTTCCAGGTTCGAAGCGAACAATGTCACAGGTTCCAGCTCCGATACTAAGTGATCCCGTTTCCACTTCGTCAGTGCCTCGTCGTTGATAATGCATCGTACTTGTCCATACACGGAGATCAGGATAGAACGGAGCTGGTGGAGGGGGACAGGGTAAGTCGATGGTGAGCTGCCTTGCTCCGACAGGGAGGTTTCGAAATCTTGTAGAACTCTGAGGCCGGCGCGGACATGCTCGATGGCTTGGGCGAGATGTCCTTGGAGGCTGGCGATATACGTGAACAGTATTGACGCCGTCAAGATAGAGCTAGTGCTCTCCAGCGACGGACCACTGGTGGATGCGGATTGGAACAAGTCGTTCATCAGCCGAATAGACTGGTTCGCTTGCTGCAGCGCGAGGTGTTTACTGGCGGCTGGCTCCCCAGAGCCTGGGAACTTGGAATGTTCGCCTTCAAAGCCCTCATAAGCGGCTCCAAGGGCGACGACGAGGTGTCGAATTGGAGGATAATGCACGGCCGATTGCATCACCTCTCTCGACCAGAACTGCAGGTGAAAGTAGCCGCCTAAAGCTTGACATGCCCGTGCCTGGAAGAAGTCAAAACTTCGCCTTTCCGCTTGTGACGTGAACATGTCCGGTTGTGTCTGCAAACTGCTGCTACTGCCTGGAGAAGGTGTCCTTGACGCTGGCTCGTAGCCATCGCATTTTCGGCCAGTGGACAAACACCGATTGCACTCGGGTTTGGCCTCGTCACACTTAACCTTTCGAATCCTGGGCAAACTGTATCAGTATGTCTGGTCTGGAACTGGGAAACAAGGAAACCACCTACTTGCAAGTTCGACAACCCGTCTTGACTTTGGGTAGAAAGGCACGCTTTCTCCTGATTGGATCCATCGGATATCAGGGAGTCTTCTTGACTACTGGAGATAATTGAATGATATATAAACATTACTCATTTGCTAACAGGATGCAATACGACCATGACCATGAATGTCTTGACATCCTCCCCTCCCCAAACTTAATACCCCAGATTAGCCCCCATTGAACTGCTGTGCACGCCCGTGATCTTTCCGAGCGATCCAATAGGCTTCATGGCCCCATTTTGCCCAGAGTTCAGGCCCCCGACACATCAATGCTATATCTGGGCTAAGACCACACTCAGTGATTGAACAGCTTCACTAGTAGTATACCGCCGATCCATTAGCAGCCTCGTAGCCGATCATGATGAAGTCCTCGAAGATGGCTGTCCCGTTGTTCATCATCGCCTTCTGGCTAGACGTGCATGTTTCCAAGGTATCCCAGAAATAGCATTGTAGCTGAGGATGAGAAAATGGGGTATCCTTGATGCTGAACACGGAGCTTGGTCCTTGGGTGCTGAATGTGGAGCCAATTGAAGTCTCGCCTGTTGCAACATCGGCATTCGACAAGGTGCGGTTAAAGATTCGAAAAGCTGTTTCGGGCTGGTAATATGGCACTACAAAGGACTTGTCAACGACCTTTACGAGAGATGACGGAAGATCACCGACCTTGATGACCTGCTTGAAAGACTCGGGAGAAAGACAGATTGCCATATTGTCGAACCACCCCTCCTGCGTATGTAGCGTTCGTGGTGATGTTGGCATACCCAGCATTGTGGAACTTCGACTTGATACTGGAATTGATCGCTAGACTTATTTGCTCGCCTCCAAACCCTGTATATTTGTGAGCACCAGGCGGTAGCACGTCGTTGCGGACTCACAGTTGCACTGATAGTCGCTATCGCCGTAGACGAGTGCGACCTTGACGCCCTGGTCCAGAAGTCGGCCTAGCGCCGCAAGATTGTGTCCCCGTACGAAGTCGCCAGTGGCGACGAAGCCTGAACAACGTCAGCATCCCTCTCGAAGCCGACCTTCACAGTCATGCACACTTACTGGCACTGACAGGTACAGAGAGCCCTGTAAAATTGAGAGGAACTCCAAGCCCGGATTGGACATTCTGTCGAGATAGATATCCCGCTGGATATTTTGGGGGAAATGGAACAAGTGCTCCAGCCGTGATGTCAAACATACTAAGCTGTAATCTTCGGTCAGAATGCCTCCGATCATGAGGATGTTGGACTTACCCCGGCCTCTGTTGGGTTTTGGTACACAGCGGAGAAACAGTAATTGTAAGCAGCACTGCACGCTTGGTTCACCTCCGTGACGTTGCCATATGCTTGTGCATCATATTCTTGGGCTGCAAACTGACACTTTTCTACCAGTGCTTGACACTCGGTAAAGTTAGCAACCGCAGACTTGTATTGAGTTTCGTTGATGAACCGAATTCCATAAGTGTTGTTGTATGCCATTTGTGGATAAGTTGGAATCTGCGTCAAAGCGTCGATGCAGCCATTGATGAGGCCGACTGTGTCAAGTCTCAATGGAACAGCAGATTCGTGCAGACTGCCATTTGCAATCAGCAGGTTTTGTGCTTCGAAATAGTCGGCAAAAGTAGGGACGTAATGCCCTCCGTAGCTCTCGCCCCATATGCTGAAGCTGTTGTCTTTGGGTTTGTATGCTGGGAATCTGTCGACATCAGTCTTCAACGTAGCTCGATAGACCCATGAGATTGACATACTCTGTCATCCAAACCTGCATGAAGTGCCAAGCAATCCGAGCAGCAGCCATCGTCGTATTGGGGGCGGACAGTGGATTCTGAGAAGCGAATGTGCCAGCCAGGACGGTGGAATTTGTTTTCAGAGAGCTCAACGCCGAGTTGTTGTAAGTCGTGACCTCATAAGGTAATACGGGCTCGTCAACAGTACCGTTTACAAGAGTGCTGTATGAAAATCCAGTTGACACAGGTTGGTCAATGTAGAGCATGTTGGCCTCATTGTTCCAAGACCAGGGATTGAGAACTGTGGTCTCTGAATCCGCAGTCACCAGACATGGCCCGTTTTCGGAGACCGCGGCCGGGATGGAGGGCGTTCCAGGGCCTCCCTGCAGCCATAGAGATAAAGGTGAATTGCTAGGATCTTTTCGAGATTCAAAGAACCAGAAGAAGGTGTGTGTAGGGTACTCGCGGCCCTCGGCAGGATCAGGAGGCAGATTCACGTAGCCACTGTAGGACTTGACCCCAGGAGTCGTTTCGCAAAGGCATGTCTAACGAGCATGAGCGCAATGGAAAGCAGCGACCATGACTCCCTGCTTACCTCCTTGAACGACAGAGACACATTGGAATCGAGAGCTGACTGGATCGTCACCCATTCATCTTTTGATGGGACAGCGATTGATGCGGCTTTTTGAAGTAAAATACCTGTAAGGAGAGAAAAGATGAAGAGTGCCATAGTGGATGTATGTTTGAGAATTGCTGTGCAAAAGAGATATGTGTGTGGAATAGAATGGCTTGGAGTTCAAGGCATGTCATAACGTATATATACGTTAGCGTTCGACTTACCGCAGGCATGAAGCTAAGCTGATCAACTTTCATTCTCGGAAAACAGCCTCACAGCCTCCAATTCCCACGTAGGCTGCAACGTAAATGGACATGGACAACGCCCTAGCTCCAGCGGCTGAGTGTCCAGGTATTGTGGTACGCTTCGGTCCTTGTGCTAGATCATATACTGCCGGCCTTACTCCATAACTGGGAATGTCATTGGTGCGATCGGAAAATGTCACGTGTGGTGCGTTCAGCGCTGAGCGAACGTGGAGTCCCATACAAGATCCTTACCAGATCCGCAGTACCTGGTGGACCCGACAGCAAGATTGAGGTAGGTGCCTTACGAGCAAAGTTCAAGGCGTAGGGACATCGGGAGACTTGATCAGGACACCGTCAAATTGCTCCAGGATCATCGGCATGGCATCGCGACCGCGATATGAATAGCTGCCTGTGTTTCCAGCCTCAGATTGCATGCGTCCTTCGAAGCTGGCTTGAGCTTCCTGAAGGGTCGTGCTTCGTACAAGAGGTCGCAGGATATCAACTCACATGATGAAGTGGAAAGGAAAACCAGGGAAACCGGCGACATTGTGATTGCAGATGTTGTGGATAAGGCGGCGGCACTCTAAGTCCATACGCGGAAAATCGTATTGGCCGGTTTAAATAGCTTGGCGTCGGAACAACTTGACCGGGATGACCGACTCCGACCTTGAGTAAGAACAATCGGCTCTTGCCTTGACTAGTAATACATCATACTGCATTGTAGCACAGCGGCAGGAGGGTGCCGCAAAGCCCTCGAGCAGCTTCAACATGGAGTCAACCTCCCGTATCTCGTCCTTGTTGGATCCGAGTGAGTCAAGATGGATTCGTCATGGTTACAATATGCTGATCCGACTGAAGCACGAGACTTGACCATTGATGCAGCTCAAGCACTGGGCAAGGCACTCAAAGGGGGAGGCTCATCCTCTCGCAATATTCCTTTCCAGAAATTGAAGGCTCTTCTAGACAGTAGGAGCGACCGGGATATTCTCGATGGCATGAAACGAGTCATCTCGGTACGGTTCACTGCCAGGACGTAACGGTCAGACTGCTGATGGGCTTTCAGATGATGTATCAAAACACGCCATGCCTACCATATTTCTCATCAGTGGTCAAAAATGTGGCCAATCCCAACCTCGAAGTCAAGAAGCTGGTGTACATCTATCTTCTACACTACGCCGAATCCGACCCAGACCTAGCTCTTCTATCCGTCAATGCGATCCAGAAGTCTCTTACGGATCAGAACCCTCAAATTCGAGCCCTGGCATTACGGACCATGGCTGGCATGAGAGTCCCAGTCATCAGCCAGATTGTTTCCCTAGCCATCAAGCGAGGCGCTGGAGACATGAGTCCACATGTACGAAAGGCTGCGGCACTTGCCATTCCCAAATGTTACAACCTCGACCCTAACACTTTACCTCAACTGCTCGACTATCTCTCGGTACTACTCGGTGACAAACAGTACTTCGTTGTTGGTCCTGCTGTGCAATCTTTCCTCGAACTATGCCCGGAGCGGATCGACCTCATCCATAAACACTACCGAAGTCTAACAAAGAAACTTGTTGACATGGACGAATGGAGTCAATTGGCAACTTTGAGACTGTTACTCTTCTACGGCCGGCGATCCTTTCCGCAGCGGACACAAAGAGTGACGAAGGTCAACAAGAAAGGCTTTTACGAGGACGAGGCTGATCAGACCGTCGAGACAGACGAAGTTGTTCAGGTCCTCGATCCGGACCTGGAACTCTTCCTCAACGCCTGCAGACCACTTCTCTCGAGCCGGAGTCCAGCCGTCATCGTCTCGATTGTCAGTTGTTTCCTATACTTGGGCACACGGACATATCTTGAAGAAGCTGTGGGACCACTGATCGGACTTTTGCGAGGGCCAACAGAAGTGGAAGAGGTGGCACTGTGCAACATTGTGTTGGTATCTTTGACAGCACCGGAGCTGTTCGTACCTTACGCCTCACACTTTCTCCTCCGGGCGCTGGACTCACCACAGATGTGCAAGTTGAAAATTGAGCTTCTGACGCTCATTTACCCACATGCGGCTTTACATCTCAAGTCAATCATCTTGAGTGAACTACAGCACTTCTCACACAGCTCTGATATTGGACTCATTCGAGAATCTGTACGAGCAATAGGTCGTTGCGCACAATCGGACCCGAACAATGCACATCGGTGTTTCCGCGTGCTCCTGAATCAGATATCGAGCTTCGACAATGTGCTAGTTTCGGAAGTGCTGACAGTCATGCGTCATCTGATCCAACAAGATCCGAAGTCTCACAGAAAGACTGTTGTGCGATTGGCCAGGAACTTAGACAAGACCACAAGTCCGGAAGCTCGAGCGACGATAATTTGGCTTGTGGGAGAGTTTGCAAGTCTAGATCCAGATAATGATATCGCACCAGATGTGCTGCGAATTCTCGCCAAAGGTTTTGCGGAGGAAAGCGAGACTGCCAAACAACAGATCGTCCTTTTGGCGGCTAAAGTGTATTTGTTGTTTTTGCAGAAGCAGAGGTCCGAAGATGATGGTGATGCATCACAAGACAACGGAGGCGATCACGTTCAATCGACCTCTCTGGACCATCTAATAACGAAACTATGGGACTATATCCAACTACTCGCACGATACGACACGTCTTATGATCTGCGAGACCGAGCACG
Organism: Exophiala viscosa; assembly: GCF_022695815.1. Taxonomy (NCBI): domain Eukaryota; kingdom Fungi; phylum Ascomycota; class Eurotiomycetes; order Chaetothyriales; family Herpotrichiellaceae; genus Exophiala; species Exophiala viscosa. The sequence goes on along the minus strand of NW_026944356.1, from coordinate 651,721 downwards.
GTTATTCAAAGCCTTGCTAGCGAATTCTCAATCGACCCAGCTGGCAGCGCTTCTCCTTCTGGCTCCCAAGCCGGTTCCTCACTCACCGTCACCTTCGGAAAGTCGCAAGGGGTTGTTGTTAGGGAGCACGACTCTCGTCCTTGGAAAAGATGTCGCGGGTGTCCTGGGTCTTCCCGGCTACCAGGAACTTCCTGAGTGGGTATCTGATGGCCTTGAGCCAGATCCAAAGCTCAGAGATGGTGATGGCGGAGAGAAGGAAGAATATGTGCCCCTTGCGGCGCGAACGACAGCATCTGTCTCAGCCAGCAAGAGGCTTGCAGAGGCCGTAAAGGAACGGGGTCTGGAAGATGTTGTTGCTGCAGGTTCGACGAAGACTGCCAAACCCAGAACTCTAGACGACTGGTTGGCTGAGAGTGAGGGTGAAGAGGAAGAGACGGAAGAAGAGACGGAAAGCGGAGAGTCGGGGGAGGAAAGCGAAGAAGAAGAGACGGATGCAGAGAGCGCAGATGATGAGGAGAAAGAATCGAGGAGAGGGCTCATTAGTTAGCTGCTATCACAGCCCTTTTCGTATACGACATTATAGCGATGCAATGTAGACAATGAGGATCCTGCAGTGCAGCATTGGGCTGCGAGTCCTCCAGCATGGCTCCTTTCCCATATACCAGCACCTGTTTGTAATCGCAGAGCCGTTGTTCTGGAAGTAACGGCACAATAGCGTAAAGCAGTCACAATCTGTTGCAGCAAAATCGTAACCCGGTATGAGGGTCCTCTACGGAATCCGACTTCACCGTGGATAAAATCTCAGGCCACAATCTTAGTGGATCACTCGGCAAGAAGGAACGGTCCGCATCCCAGGCCGTTGCATTGCATCCCAACCGGATATAAATCAGTGACGTTACGGAGTAAATTGTGCTGAAATTGTGTCCATCAACCCGACAGCTGTACGGTACCGTTGCAGGCCGCGTGGACAAGTCACAGTCGGCCAGCGAATGCATTTCCCCGTCTGCAGCTAACATTGATTCGCACAGCGCATCGACAATGGGGATATATTCCCGCACTGTGGAATGTCGAACTGTCCCGCAGCCGCTGCGTTGATACCTGATGCTGATCGGTGGAGTTGGAACCTGGCGACGGCGCTTCAAGATCAACCCATCACCAACTCGTCCTACTGCCGGTATTCATTGGTGCCTCTATATAAGCGACCGGATAATGCCCGTTTACGAACATCGGGTCGTAGAACCGAGAATGTTAAACAAAGCACCTGTGACCCAGTAACTTTGCCGACACACAGGATGGGTGAAAGTGATGCAGATCAAAACTGAATACTGAACGTTCAAAAGGCCGCGCATCCTGTTCCAGGATTCCGCGTGCGATCTAGGAGTCCTTCCCGCACAGCATTTTATCTGATCAGGGTTAGAGGTTTCTGACCATTCCCAGAACATGCCAAACTGCGTGCATGCGTTGTCCTTGTCAGTTAGTACGGATAGTGCCTAAGGTCACATCGTTAGCAACAACAAGAACATTCGGAGTCTCCGAAAAGCTGGTGTCTCATCATGCCTGACTACCGGAATACCCTCTGGATACAGTGATGCAGGCGAATGCCAAGTGTAAGTATCGACAGTGAGGCAAACCTCTGCGGCCCATAGTCCCACCCGCGCCGTACTGAAGTCTCGATTACCGTGTGTACTTTGCCCGATCCGAAAAGTCGACCGAGCAGGAGGGGTTTCATTTCGCTTGGAAACATCGGCACCGATCAGCAGTGGGAGCATAATTCCGCATTATGCTCGAGGGCCGAAAACTAGCCGTCTCGGTTAAGCAAGCCCTTGGGTCGTGGGGCCAGGTGTGAGGCTTCCTTCTCGGGGTCAAATCCATCCGAATTGAATCCTATCGACGTTCCACCAGTGCTCCATACGTCTACACAGTAGTTCTTCCAAAACCGGGTCACATATTTATCGACAGACGAAGCGCCAGTGGCAAATTCGCATAGGGACAGTCTGTGTGTAAGGCCAATAAGTCGTTCAGGGAGGTTTATATGATCGAGTTCTCCAGGCGGCGAGATATCGTGCTGACGTGATTCTCTCCACGCTGTTTGGATGTCAAAGCCCCAAATCAGGGCGAGAAAGGGGCGTTTCAAACGAATGAGTTTCAGCCTGATTTCGCCTCGGTTGAGTCCTGTCTTGCCGTGAGCTGTGCCGTGTGTGCGATCCGATCCCGCGGTCCCGGGATACCTTGGGATACGAGAAATATGCATGGGTGCCTGAATGACAGTGTCCCTGATGTGAAGAGCGGTCACGACCCATCTCAAGAGTGGGGATCTCATTGTGCGCACAGAGAAGTCACGCAGCAGACAGCACATCCTCCCATCCAGGAAGTATTGAATAAATGAAGTCGAATTGGAGGGAGCAGGGTATATATGTCCATGATTTTCGTAGCCTTACAGCGATATTGTGTTCGGCGGTAATGTGATCTGTAGCAATCAATGCGTGCGATGTTGGAGGTCTGTACTTCCTCTGTGCTCCAACCTGTCGCCGTATGTATTCGACCTTGAATCTGTCACACAGTGTCCATTGGTGTCCTCCACGCAGTTCGGGCGGTCAACTTCGGCAATCGACCCGCCTTGGATCATGATGATCCCTTTACAAAAGAATGAAATAATCAAATCCAGCTCGAGATTGCACACGTGGTGACCTTCGCTTTTGCGTAAAACAAATCCCAACAGAAACGCTGGAGTAGACCCCGTGGACGCCATACCAAAACCGATTTGTAACGAGAACGCTCAAAGAAAGAATCGAGTCGTTAATTGGTAGTCGTCATCGCATCGTTAAAATGCTCGGAAGGAAGAATGAATCGTAGGAAATGTGACAGTTGATGAAAGGTCGACAATGTCAGCTCATGGGCGCTCGCTCTCCTGCGGTCCCTGCTTGGTCGACCGTTATGTCAGGCGGGCGATCGACAGTAATTGTGGCTTCTCGAAGACAGCGTTCACATATTCGGTGTTGACAATTGGGACACTCTGTGGCACCAATTTCCACACCTGTCTGACATTCATGACATGATGCCTCGACATTCTTGGACGCTTCGCCTGTAATGTCAGCCGGAGGGGCTGTGGTTGCGCTTGTCTTCGTGCGATCTTTCCTTGGAGGGTATCGAGAACATTGCGTACAGCGACGATGCTGGCAACTGACACAGACTCTATCATAACCAAACGTCGTAGAACAGTTGTGGCAGGTGTATCTCACTCTCATTCGGATGTTCTTGGAAACTCTTTCATAGGGCACTCTAGGCCTCATGTCCCAATCGGTCTCATTCAACTGAATGTTGTATCTGGCAAAAATTGCCTGGGCTTTCTGGAACCGCATGTCTGCCTCGTTGAAAGGTTGTCCAGGCGTTGTGGTGGATATCTCTTGTGGTGATAAAGAAGACTCAGTAGGCTTCACAGGCTCATCTGCTGTATCATCAACTTCGATCTTGATCTCTTGTTTAGTCGGCAGTTCTGAGGTCTGTACCGGTGCAGCCTGAGGTGTTTCTGATGGTTCGGGAGCTGGTGCAGGCTTCGTGGTTGTGGCAGGTGTTGTTGTAGACTGCACAGTGGTCTTCGGAGTTGTAGTTATGGGTTTCTGTCGGATGATGTCCCTAATCCTTTTCCAGATCCTTCGCAAGCCCTTCTTTTCCTTCCCTGATGACTGAGTCTGCGCACTCTCCATTGGTGGGCTAACATGGAGGGCCTAACAAGAGGGCGTCACAGAGATTCAAGGTAATCAGCGACAACGGGAGGTACGACGTTGGGTCTCGAGATCATACGCGTGTATGGGGTTATTATTGGTTGTTGCGTGACCCGGGCAATTGAACTTCGTGAAGTGGTGTAGAATGTTCAATTGGTGCCGGGATTCCGGAGGAGTGGATTGGAATGTTACTTGTCGGAGACGGAGATCCCTGTTCCAGAGGTGCGGAGCGTCGACTTTCTAGGCGTGCTGTGACAACAACACAGCGACAATGATGTTGGAGGCCAGATGTCGAGGATATGGCTGATTAGATGTACGTAAAATTCGAATTGACTTAAGTCCAATGTGACCGACGGTGGCCTGGTTACTGCCTGGGCGTAGTCGGATCTTTAGCACCGGGGCGAGGATGACAATGGAAGGGCGATCGTCAACGCAGGGTACTCGTAGGGCTTTTGACCGGCAACTTCCCTTGGTCCACTGATCGACGGGTAGAGGTGTCTGTATGAGATTTCAAGAAAAAGGAAGCAAGAGAGATATGAGCGTTGAATTGAGAGGAAGGAGGATGTGAGATAAGTCAAAGGGAAAGAGGAGAACAAGAGCTGAAGGAACGATTATCGGATGATGAAAGGGCGATGAATGAACCGAGAAGAGCGAAGCACAAGCAGCAGAGAGGGGGGTTACTAGAGGAATGTGAACTAGCACTGTACAGTTACTACTTTAAGTGGATGCAACTGCTGGAACCGAGCGCATGGGTTTGGATACCTTAGCTAACAGCAAAGAAATAAGAAGCGCCGCCGCCGCCTAGAGGATCATGGAATGGACAGCACATGGGGCACGAGTTGCGGTAGTAGCGGTACCGATGCAGTGCCCAGGTACTAAATTACCGAACAATCCCAAGGTCAATGCTAAACAGGCTTGACCTGATTGTTGTTAGAGCGACGTTTAAGCTTCAGCGGCCTGCTAATAAAACTAGGACTTGTCTGAAAGCATAATCTTCTAGTTAACCGCATTACCGAGTGTTTGGCTGCACAGAACGTGCACTCTGACGGTCAACGGCGTATTGAACATGATTCATCGCTCTCCCCTTGCCCTTCGGAAAACGAGGCCTATCTCACACCACTTCTGAAGACAGCACACAGCTGCGCCCTTGACTTACTCGGCAGATTCTCTGCGGTACTCTTTGGCTGGGACATATCTCTGGGTCAACGGCTTCACTTCCCATTCGAACATGTTCATTCTCTTAGCGAACTCCATCTTTGACAGCTGTCGCGACCGACGGAAAACATGGCGCTGACGCAGCCACGCATTTCGATTTCACCGCTAAGCCAGGTCAGGGGACGCTCACGAGTAACTGTGTTCGTGGGTCAAACTCTGGAGACTCTCAGATACTAAGGTAAATCATCAGCACAGACCCATGATCCATGGTCAAACCTGATACACATCCTGGTCCTTTTGCTATCCCAGACTGATGAGAATTCCATGGCCATACGGTTTCCGATGCCTGCATCGAATCGAACAAGATGTACCTGATCATTGACGCCTCCAACTGCAAGCTTCTCCACCGCACCACAATCGGGCAGCTAGCTATCTCAAGCCCCCCGTTTTCCCATTCCCCGGGATTTTCGGCTGATTGTCGCTGACGCCCAAAGTCAAAACCTTGGTCAAAGCGAAAAAGGAAAGGCCGTGGTCATTTATTGGATTTCTGCTTTTTGCTCGTTACGAGATGGGAAAATAGACACATAACAAGACATGGGATTTACTGATTGTGCATAGCAGAGATGTTTTGACATGTGTAAGAGCTGAGCACAACCGCGGAAACCAAGCCTTCACGTTTTCTGTTGGGCTTGTTGGCTAGTTGGCTAGTCCTGAGCAATACCAAGCCCCCTTATCGACTTGAATGGCGTGGAAGGCAAATTGTCGCCTATGAAAGAAGCAAGCTCCTCAAAGTACTGGAGGGTGCTGACTTTACCAATTCTTCTCCTGCACACGCCTTGAACCCATATTCAGGGACAACACACGCTAATCTTGCCTTCATAGCGCCCACACGGCACGCACCCGCCAAATCTCACCATAGCAGCTATTTGAGGAGATCGTCTCTAACCCCAGATCTTCGTATTCGAAAGGATGATCTCAGATCTCTTTCCTGTCTGAGCCGCGACCCCGAGCCGTTTCTGAGACGTCACATCTTGTTGAGGCTGCTTCTCCGTGCACAGACAGATCATCCCCCGGATCACCTCGTATTTTGACTTTTGCTTACCCTGCCACGTCCTGCTTACCCTTTTGCTGGTGAAAGCTAACGAAATCCAAATGCTCCTAACGGCTCGGCGAGGCGCCTCAACCGCTACCAGATTCTGGATAGTGATCGCCATAATGATATTACTTTCAAGAGATCTAGCGAGGCAGCATGGTGAAGACCTGGACCTGCATCGAAAAGACGATCTCTGTTGGAAACAAGAGTTCATCCCAAGGTCTTTATTTTGTTGCAATCAACCTCGGCCTGCACTCGAGAAAGTTACACCATTGGCACAGGACAAACCGAACGATGTATACGTATCTCCAAGCGGATTCAATGAGGACTACGCTTGTGGTAGGTTCGACTCCCATTACAAGCTGCCTCCTGATATCATCAGTCGAGGTCAGCCCTGGTCCATGCGCACTATCGAATCTACCAGACCCCATGCTCTAAGACGTGCACGCGTCGAAAGCTCTAGGAGCCAGATTAGCTGTTCAACCGGCGCCTCGATCCGCTACGCTTCCATTCGAGTGTATCAAGATTGCTCGCACCAGCATTGTTCCGCTTTCGTATGCTGGACGTCACGGCGCTTTAACCGTTGCGTGGGCCTCACATGCTCCCATTCGCATTCTCAGTACCTGATTTCAGGAGACAATTGCAGAAACCTGGTGCTTGTCAACAACCAGCATTTTTTTTCTTCCAGGCTCTTGTGAGACAGCATTCATACGTTGACCAACATGACGTCTTGCTTCTCTAACGGGACCGCCGCATCAGGTTCGGAGTTACTCAGTCTATTCGAAGCAGCTCTTCAAGGCATGAACAGCTGCAATTAGCAGTCCATCGACCTTCATCAGTGCTGCATCCTGGAATACGTCATATGGCTCGGCCAATGCAATGTGTTGAGAGCCAGGTCCTTGGTGCCCGTCTGCAGGTTTAGCTGTCTCTTTCCAACAGTTCCTCTTGGGAATCGACCGGGATTTGAAGGGTGGTCGCTACGGAGATCACGTTGCCCTTCCGTTCGAAAGCAAGGACGGCGGCAAGTGTCCATATGCACGCATGCGAAAGGCGCCGTCGACCTCGCCAACGCCTATCACTGACAGACGTCTGCCTGAGGAGAATGGCACTGGGACCATGGGACGTCGAATCTCAGGTCTTCCTTGTGCAAAGCGCAGGTGGATGTCGCTGTATTGTCGATTCCAACGTGTTCTTTTTCGGAGTCGATGTTCATACCCGACAGGAGTGAGTGAGTAGTTCTGTCCATAGCTGCCACGCGTCGTTTTGGCTAGTCAGCATTGGAGGATGGAGGCTCAATCCACCATCGCAACTCTGCGCTCCCACGCCGACTTGTACCCTGGCCTCAACGCCGCAAAAGAGGAGGCTACGTAACCCCAAAGCGTCGCCATCGAAAGAGTCGAAGTGGAAAGCCCAGAAAGAACAGGCTCGGTGTCGCTTGACTGCGCCAAAGGCTCAGTTGACTTCGTGTTGTCCAAGTAAAGCACCATCTTTGAACACATGTCGAAAAGCTTCTTTGTCTCCTCGATCACCTCGTCCCTCTCCGCATCCGTCAAGAGCGAAGACGCCTCCATAAATGCAGTCTTGAACTGAACCTTGAGGTTTTCGCCGTCCATACCACAGTCGTCGTTTTTCTCGAAACCCCAAAACGACAGGGGAAGTGTTTTGTTGCCCCAGAATTCTGCTCCTGCTGATGCAAGCTGTCGGTGAATCCAACGACCACCGTTGAAAAGAGCGAGATACATAGCCCATACGTAGGACAGTAGCACGTGTGGCTTCTCGGACAAGGAGGCGGTAACGCCTGAGAAGAAGGCCTGCGAATCTTTCACCAGTTGATCGACTTCCTCTGCGAGATGCTCGTCCAGTGTCGACTTCAAGGCGTCGAGGTCATGCCGTAGTCTGGTCGTTCTGATAAGAGAGGGAAAGTAGATCTTCTGATAGATGTCTCGGAGTCGAGGATCCTGATTGGCTGAGGCAAGTGACGACTCTAGGAATTGCTCAAAGGCGAAGTATATTTGGCCATACACGGTCATGCCTTTGGCATAGAGAAGTCGCGTGTTTGTACTCGGTGGCAAGCAAAGTGGTAGTCGTGCCATGATTGAAGTGTTTAGCGCATGGTGCTTCTCTCGAGTTGCAGCGTGCAGCTCGACCGGCAGGGCAGGCCGCCCGTTGCTGTCCGGGCTGGAGTCCATTCGAGGCGTGTGTGCTTGTGCTTTACGAGGTTAGGATATTTTGATGTCTTCCTATTCAGTGGCATTAAGGTGTTGTTGGCGAACAATTGCCGACGCAGTCCACTCCTTATACCATCACCCGAGACTGCGGTAGAGACTGGATCGAGACAAACAATACGAGATTGAGATAAAAGAACAATGAAATGATAATCAATGAGTGAGTGATGAGTGGCATCGGACGCGTCTGTCACGTTTTGCCTGGGAACCAGAACAAGGGAATCTTCGCTTGGACCTTTCGCCTTTTACCGAAGATCGCAAAGTTTAAATTCCAGCAATCCAGTTTGTTGCAGCGCCATGCAATTGTTCAATACGAGCAGATGATGACGCCATTAATCAGTCGACTTTCTAAGCTGTCACGTGGTTGTGTAACTGCCAATTACTCCCTTTCCAACACGGCTGCAAGGGTCCGTTCACGTGATTGATGCTGTTTGGTACCGGCAAGCCGGCTTCGTCTCCGCCATCACCGTTGTGTTGAGATGGTTCACGCGGCTAAATTGAATATTACAGTTCCCTGAGGTTCAATTTTTGAACTCGGTGTTACTGAGTATAAATTGATCGATGATTGTGTACCTCAAGACAACGCCAGAGATCAATCATTGAAACCGTGCAGTGCCAGCCGTACTACTCTCAACATGACTATTGGTGTTGCTATCCTGGGCGGAGGTAAGGTCTGCCTATGAAAAGTCCAAGTGCTCATATTGACGTTCACAGGCATCTTTGCCAGAGAAGAACATAAGGTGGGTTGATGGATTTGACAGCTACAACAGTTTACTGATATCTGTTGCTTTCCATAGCCCGCTGTCGAGGCTGCAAAGGACCTTACGCTTAAGGCTGTCTATTCGCGCTCAGCGAAATCAGCCAAGACTCTCGAGGTCGACGAGTCCAAAGTTGACATTTACTCGGACGAGTCTGGCTCCGAAAAGGGCCTGGACGCTCTCTTCGCACGAACGGATATCAAGGCGGTGATTATTGCGCTACCAATCAAGAATCAGCCGGAATATGTTCGCCGGGCCTTGTTGGCAGGCAAGCATGTTCTGTCTGAAAAGCCTGTCGCCGAGAACGTTGAGGAGGCTGTCGAGTTGATCAAATGGTACCATTCCGAGATCGCGCCTAAGGGTGTGACTTGGGGTGTCGCCGAGAACGTCAGATACACCGCCTCCTTCCTTCATGCTGCCGAAGCTGTAAAGCCTAAAGGTCGTCAATTGACCTTCAGGTGTCGCATGCAAACGCTGGTGGAGGGTGGAAAATACTATGAAACTTCGTGAGGCTCCAATTCAACAATGAGCTGGATGGGAAGGCTAACTTTGACCAGGTGGCGCAAAGTGCCCACTCACCAAGGCGGTTTCTTGTTGGACGGAGGTGTACATTTCACGGCAGCCCTGAGACTCATGCTTGGCAAGGACAATCCCTTGGTGTCGTTATCGGCGCATTCAGCTTTGCTCCAGGAGCATCTACCACCTGTCGACACCGTGGAAGCAACAGCGAAGAGCAAGAGTGGTGCCGTTGGAACGATCTCGATATCCTTCGGGACCACTGCCAAGGGTAGTGAGTGGACGGTTGGGTGCGAGAAGGGCTTTGTTAGTGTGAGCCGCAAGGGGGTCACGATAGATGACAAGCTTGAAGAAATCGAGGATGAGAAGACGGGTGTACCGCCCGAAGTTCGAGCCTGGGGAGAGGCGTTGGCAGCCGGCACTGTCAATGAGTTGCAGTCTCCAGAAGAGGCTCTTGCTGATTTGGAGCTGATTGAAGCAATGCTACGAAGCGGCGAGCAAGGAGGTGTGCCGATCAAGTTGCAACATCAGCAACTGTGAGATGACCAGGACGCATGATCGAGTTGAGGGTGATCAACAAGAACTTGTCGCGCACAGTACCATAGTGTACGCGATCAGTTGTGGACGGGCACCCCCCACTCCTGCTTACCAGGCTGGCGAGCAGTCTTCACCGACAGAAGAGGATCTGACTTCAATACTATCGTGGAACCTTCCACATAAAACCTGTACGATCCACTATGTCCACATGATACATGATTCACCCCGAAGCATCAATGTAGACCTGACCTCTGAGGCTCGAAGTTGGAGAATCTCGAAAGCAGCGACTCGATTCGCCCGACAAATACAGTTTCAAAGATGAGACCAAGTCATGATCGGCCTGGCTTAGTCACGTGAGCCGTGCTAGCCAATCACTCTTTCCCGCACATACCGTAACTCTTGGCGCAGAAATTGAGGAAGCCGCAAACTGCGACTTCGAGACGACAACGACTTTCACTCTCCACGTTTTGATCAACGCTTCACACTCCGGACCACAATACCGTCAAGGTACGACTATATTGACTCATTGACTATGTGAAACCTCTAACACTTGCGCAGATGGTCTCAGCAAAGAAGCACGTTCCGATCGTGAAGAAGCACCCAAAGAAATGGTCACGACATCAGTCCGACAGATTCATGTGTGTGCCCGCAGCATGGAGGAAACCAAAGGGTATCGACAACCGAGTCCGAAGACGGTTTAAGGGACAGATGGTCATGCCATCGGTACGTGGATGTCGCACATTTTCACACTTGAGGCAGCATGAGTGTCTAGCGAAAAATTGAACGGCGAGGTTGCAATCAAATGGACATTGGGCTGACCAGGAAACTGTACAGATCGGCTTTGGCTCAAACAAGAAGACTCGACACATGATGCCTTCAGGCCACAAGGCTTTCCTCGTTCACAACCCCCGAGACGTCGAACTCCTCCTCATGCACAACAAAACATATGCAGCCGAGATCGCATCTGCTGTTTCATCAAGAAAGCGAATTGAAATCGTTGCAAAGGCAAAGGCACTGGGTGTCAAGGTCACCAACGGCAAGGCCAAGATCACTACCGAATCATAAGCTGGATCATTATCTTGTCGAGGTTGTGGTTTTCGCTGGTGGGCCTTGACTTGTTTCAAGGACTCATCCTAGCACTGCGCGGAAAGGGTTTACGGCGAAAAGCGTCACGAGCTTGACTTTGGACGGCTGATTGCCAGGCTATGGGCATCATACAGAGCGTTCGGTCGATCGAGAGATGAGAAAAAGAATTGATACCATTCCAACCGAAACTTGATGCACGGTCCAAATCGATGCTCTAACGACTGTGGATACAGCATCATGCTATCGTTCTGTGTGCAAGATCCTGTCAAGCTGTCGCTCTCGGAAGACAATGTACTTGCCTGAATGTGCACTTTTTGATCTGTTTCTAGTTATTTTCGTGGACCATATCATGCTTCGAAACTTCACACAGGCCTTCCCACGCAGCCCTTTCCTCCATTGAACAGACCGTTCTCATTCAATGCTGGGGGCAAAGCCTGGGTTTTGTTACGGTAGCCACTACGCATGAAATCCATTGTCGCTGTTGCATTGTTTGACAACTTTTGTCCCTCGTATCGGAATGAGAGCCGTCCGCTCTAGTTTCAACTGCCGTTCTGCCTTCCCATCCTCCGTCAAAGCCAGTATTCAGTAGTTTCCATACGAAACAGCCGCGTAGATCTTTGTACTATGTCGCAGAAAATCCAAAGTGTGGCGTTGCGGCGCAGTGGTGGTTCCGCAACTTGAAAGACTTTCGAGCCGAAAAAGTACTTCATCAACAACAATATATCCTCTTTGTCTCAAGGAATCGCGCCAGTGAACCACGCACTCCTATCGCTGCGCATATCACTGGCTCCTTCACATCGCATTCTTGCCTACTTGGCAAGTCGGGGTCGACTGCCCAAGCCTCCTCAAAGTCCCAGTATGGCACTGACTGCGGTCGAAACAAAGCCTGATTCGTTCTTCGATGATCGAAAGCCTCTTGCGCCCCCACCAGCGGTCGCAATAACACCTGCCGCTGCTCTCCCTCAACCATACTACGTTGAAAATGGTCTGCGCCGCGTTGCGCCATATCACTTCACGTACAACACATACTGTAAGCAGCGATGGCGTGGGCGGGAGATACTCGACATTTTCGCTGCAGAATTTCGTGATCGGACAAGGGAATACTACAAAGAAGCGATCGAATCAGGACATATTCTGATCAATGGGAAACCATGTAATGATATTCATACCGTTGTGCAGAATGGAGATGTCATCTCACATACCCTACATAGACATGAGCCGCCGGTGACCGCACAACCTATCCGAGTGATACATGAGACAGACGAGATGATTGTCATCGACAAACCTGCTGGAGTACCTGTCCACCCTGCCGGGAGGTACAATCACAACTCAGTCGTCGAGATCATGAAAGCTGAGCGCCATTCCACTTTCAAACCACTGCCGTGCAACAGACTGGATCGACTAACCAGCGGAGTCATGTTCATTGGTAAGACAAGCAGGGAAGCTGAAGTCATCAGCGAGAAACTGCGTGGCCGGACCGTGCGCAAGGAGTACGTTGCGAGAGTGAAGGGCAGGTTCCCAGACGGGGAGGGCTGGGATGGAAGTCCCATGCGCGGTGGTGTCGTTAGCTGCGAAGAGAGCATTCTGCAGATCAGCCCAATTGTTGGCCTCAACCGGGCTCGAGCAAGCGGGAAGTCTGCCAAAACACTCTTCAGGCGGTTGGCATACTATCCCCCACACAAGCAGAATGAACCACAGTCTGCGGACACCGGGACGAGCTCTGGAGTTGCTCAACCTGCACCAGCGATATCTGGCACGGAGAATGACGGCTATAGTATTGTCCACTGCCTGCCGCTGACGGGACGAACTCACCAGATCCGTGTACATCTTCAATTTCTGGGCCATCCGATCACCAATGACCCTATCTACAGCAACAGAGCAGTGTTCGGTCCTTCTCTTGCACAGAACGAGTCGACTGGAGAGAGGGACGAGGAAATTATTGCCAGGCTTAAGAAGGTCGGCAAGACCGAGGTCTCGGACTCTGTTTCGTACGAGCAGGAGCGTTCAGATAAGCACGTGGATCAAACTCAGCAGATGACCGTATCTGAGGCTGCTAGAATGACGGACGGCGAGCAGATTGCGCATTTCAAGCCGTTGAATGCAGGGACTCTACATGCTGGATCAACGTCGAGACCTGGCGAAGACCCTATGCACGATGAGGCCGAATACGGAGCATACATCAAAGCCCACGATGATATGGTAGCTGACTACAACAAGCGTAAAGGAGAGAAGATGACGGGAGAAAAATGCGCCGTTTGCGATACTCCATTGTACTCAGATCCTGGACCACATGAGCTGGGCATATATCTCCATGCTCTCTCATACGCAGACTTGGTGCCAGGAAGCTGGAGCTACCGCAGTCCTGTACCGCAATGGGCTTTACCACCCGCAGGCTATGATGGCCCTACGGATATTGATGGTTGGGAGTACGAAGGAGAGGAGGTGTTAGAGATAGGTGATGAAAGGGAGGATGAGAGAGTCAAGAACCTTCAAGGCGCCGAAAGGAACAAGGCAGAAGGTCTCTGACGTGCTGATATCAAGTTAGATACCCAAAGACTTGCATAACATCTTTCTGTGGCATCCAGCACACACACCATACATCTAATAAGTGAGCACGTCCCTCCCACGAGGCCGACGACGTTGAAGGAATCTCCAGCCACCCAGCTTTTTATTAGGCGGGAGAGAAACCCCGAATTATTGCTTCGCTCCCCCCAAATGGTCAATCGCACGGGCTAAAAAAGCAGCTCCATCATCATCGTTCTGGCCAACCAAGAACCCCTGAAGGTCGTGATCGAATCTCTCCACCTCTCTGATCCCTCGCCCTGCCTCTCGTTTTCCCAGCACACGGCCAAAGGTGACGGAAGCTGTGACTTCTTCGCTCTGCTCGTCTCCGTCATTTTCTACTTACTCGTCCTCCTTCTCCAATCGCGCTCCTCTCTTTCTCTATCTCTACAGTCGCGTTATTCGATACCCTTCTCGACTGCGAAGACACTTACGCCTTATCTGCATTTTCAGTCATCTCACGTTTCCTTCTATCGGCTCATCGGCGGGATTGCGCCAATTGTCGCATTCACTCAGTCCATTCTCGCTTGCGCGACGGCCGCATTTCTACACTCCCTCACCTCTTATACCACAGACGCCTTCCGCGCTCTGAAACCCGAAGTATCTCAATATGTCGCGAAGTCTGCCTACGAAACGGAATCCCCTCATCTCGCGGGATTCGGCGCCTTCTTGTGAGCAATCTGCTTTGCATACTTCTACACTAGGCGCAACTGACAGGCCATTTAGTTGAAGACTTGCTCGGCCTCCGCCGACTGGGCAAGACGAAACTCACAGTCAAGCCTGGACAAGTAGGTACTTCAAACGCCACAAAGGCTGAGAACCTGGGTCCTTTCGAATATGCGCACCTCCGAGCTCCTCTGCCGGATGATCTGAGCGGTTCCGAAATCTTTGCTACTCAATCGAACCAAGCTCATCCCGAAACATACTTCCTAATGGTACGATCGCAAGCTATGGTGGTGATACAAAAGTTCTGACATGGTCGCAGAGAAGAAGCAAGGATGGTTTCGTGAGCGCCACTGGCATGTTCAAGATTGCATTCCCTTGGGCTACCCATACGGAAGAAAAGGAAGAGCGGGACTACCTCAAATCACTCGATTCGACCAGTCAAGATGAAATAGCTGGCAATGTCTGGATAACGCCCGAATTCGGTAGGACAAACTCGCCGACGAAGCAGATGGTTTTTACTGACAATGTCCGGCAGCTCTTGAACTTGCTGAAGACTACGGTCTGAACGAATGGGTACGGGCACTTCTGGATCCATCTGAGATATCTCAAACGCCTTCAAGCACCAAGAAGCCGATTAATCCACCACCTAAGTTCGACCTGCCCACGGATAATACAAAGCTAGCTCCGCCTGCCAAAGCGCCGCGGGCTAGATCAGTCAGATCTGCATCTCCCAGCAAGATGGCCACTCCCGCCAAACCTGGCAAGGCTGCATCGCCGCGCAAGAGACAGACTAAAGCTCAGAAAGAAGCCAATCTCGCCCATGCAAACGCTGCAAGTGCCAGCTTGCAATCAGCATTGGATGATGCAGCGTCTGTAGCAGAGACAGAGACAAAACCTGAGTTGGCCGGGCCCCTCGATCTAGCTCCTGCTGCACACGAAGAAACGGTCAAGGTTCAAGTCGACCAGTCAGTAGAGGTGGACGGCACGACGGAGACCACACATACAAACGTGACGGTGGAGATGCCGGCTGGTTCACCTGAATTACCCCTGCCCGAAGATACGGAAAAGATGCTCGAAACTGCCAGAAAAATGGTCGAAGAGGCCAAATCGCTTGAGGCCTCGCCAAAGGTTACGAGAAAGCGCAAGGCTCAAGAACCCGAACCGTCTGATATCGATGCGGAGTTGCCCCTCCAGCCGGCCAAGAAGGCCAGAATATTGGAAGAGAAACTGAAGAGGGAGAAGGTGAGGACGAGGGCGGTCCTAGGTGTCACTGCCACGTTGGCCATTGCGTAAGTTATAACCCTTTTGTTTTTGAGATTGCGATTGCTGATGGTACTAGTGCTGCTATTCCTTACTTTTTCTGAATAATAATCGTCAGAAGGCCACAGTATGACTTCTTCGAACTTTTGTTGGAATTTACTTCGAGAGATACCTGGTGCTCAGATGACCCAGAGGAGGCAGCCCAGTCGAATAGTGCACATCACCCTCTTGGGATCTGGGAGCGCGCCGAGTCGCATTCTTGCTACTTGGAATTGCCACAAAGACCTTTTCTACCAGGCTCTGTCCATCTCAGAGTCGCCAGCTCGATTGATCAGGACTTAGGATAGGTCTCGCACCCACCTGAGCACCCCGGGGAGCCTGGCCCGAGTTTTGTACAAGTACAAAAATTCGATGCTTTTGTTCAGCGCCTCGGAAGAAGACTTTATTTCCCCGCAACCTTTTTTCTTCTTTCGATTATCTGTATACAGCGATCGCCACCGTGTTGGCGTATGTGAGACCGGCGAAAGACGTGATGTACGAAGAACCCCAGATGGAATACTAGGATGTCAGGTAGATGGGAATCCAGTTGGAAAGGACATCCGATGCCTATCACAGGCTCCAGCACAGTATTCGACAGAATTGAGAGCACCACAGTACATACTTTTTTCGATGCAATTTCAATCTGATCTGTGCCTCATGCCGTCTTACCAACACGTGATTGTCCTCGATGTCTTCGTGGTCCCCGCTGACCTGCATCAACCCCCTTCCAATGTCCATTTCCCTGCAATGTCACTCTCTTTTGACAGCGGCTGAAACATGCACTGTGACAGAATTAATGTTCATCCTGTTCTCTAGAACTCCATTCTCGCGCAGTCGTGAGTTGTATGACATGAAAGTCGTACACTCAGATCGTCTGTGCAATTTGTTGCGTGTTGGAATTTGGCCTGGGGCTTAGTACTCCGCCGCGTTTCAGTCACTCCTTCCTCGTATTCGCAGGCGCCGACAATATCACTGCCACGGCTCGCGCCTAATACAACTGGACAGCCGTCGTCGAATGCTGTGGACTTCACACTACCCTCTGAACACTCTTTTACGAGAATGCCATGGCTACATCGGCCGTCCTCCTCCCTAGCGCAGTAATGAATCCTTCATTCTCGAACCCGACCTCGAACGAGGTATACGCCTCCGCCGCCGCACTCGCCGCATCCTCCTGCCCATCATGCGGCTACCATTTCCCTCAATCGTCCGATCCCTCCACCGAAGCCGCGGAAGCGCATCGCCGCGTTGTCGACCTGGAAGCGCAGGTCAGGCTGCTCAACAGTAAAGCCGCCTCCGCAGTAGATAAACTAGCCGACTACGAAGATGAGATACGGTATCTGCGCGAAGGGTACGCGCGGTCACAGCAGCAGCAGCAAGCGCAAAGGCCGTCTCTCGAAGGACCGGGACCTGCAGTGCTGCCTGGCCAGCAACAACAGCAACAACCACCCCACCAATTGTCCAGACTCGCCAGTCTGAGCGCCTTACTACCCGGACGTCGGAAAGAATCCAATAGTTCTGGACAACTCCCCCTGACGCCTGCGACGGGGACATTTCCTCAAAACAGCGCTGCCTATGGCAACAACACGCTGTCACCGCCCAAGACTCCGTTCTCTGGGTTACTTCAATTGGGTCAAACGCAGTCAGATATGCATGTGCCTACACTTTCGTCTCTACAAACGTCTCTCGAAGAGGAGCGGACGCTGAGACTACGCGCCGAGTCGAGTCTATCAGATGCACAGACTGAGTTGGAGGACTTGACGGCGCAGTTGTTCGGGCAGGCGAATGAGATGGTTGCGACGGAGCGGAGGGAACGAGCGAAGTTGGAGGAGCGGGTGAAAGTTCTGGAGCAGAGGGATAGCGAGAAAAGAAGGAGATTGGAAAGATTGGAGAAGGCGATTGCGAGGATTGAAAGGGTTAGAGCCATGATTGGGCCTTGAACGAGGGTATCGGCATGGTGTATGGTCACCATTGAGATGAAAAGGCGCGAGACATGGCATTGCATCACATGCGTTCATCTCTCCAGGATCAAGCCAGATGCCTAGGACACTTTTGCTGAGGTGCTGCAATCAGGTCAAGCACCGTTGTGGACAGGAACGTCCAACAAAATCCAAAGGGTCGTGGACCAGAAACGATCCAGCAACGGGTTTACGACACTCTACTGTCCGACGGCTCGAATTTCACGAGCCAGGATGATATACGTCCAAACGCCAGACCAACGAAGGCGTCGGTTCACGTCGTCCACGTTGGAATTAGCTGCTTTCAAATAGCAGTGGGGACACAGAGACGGGGAAAGAGAGAAAGAGGCCAATCTCGAAATGTCGGGCGAGAGAGCAGCAACTCATCCACCATAACAGAGTTGGGGCCCTCAAGATTACGAAAGTCTCAATTGTCGGCTTGATTGAGGTTACAGTGTGTCCATGATCGGCACTTGGTGGACGCACCATGGATGTTTGCGGTGCCTTCTTGTTCAGACCTGTCTGGGATACAAATTGGAGAGGACACTTTCGTCGATATTTGCGGTGGACTTCAAACAAGCGATATATTCAAGCTGATGCCGAGGGAGGCAGGCATCATGGAGCCGTTATCAAAGCAGAGAGTTGATAGACGTGGTATAGGCCTCATTGATCATGGTGCCTATAACACTCATCATTGCTACAAGCAAAGAGACCTTCAGTGATCAATGGTTCATCTCAGTATATTCATATATGTACATTACGTCGTAAGTGGTATCCAATAACCTGATAGACCTGCGCTCAGGCCCAACATTCCTCGGACAATATGCCCATCACTAGCCCAATGTGCCCAACTCTATAACGCCGTCGCTAATGCGTTGTGGGTGGGACAAAAAGTTGTGGCTGGATCTCTTGCTCGCTGAAACGTCTGATAGACAATGAGCATCGCCTGGTGTCTGGAAAGAAAAGAGTGACACGTTCCTCCTCCGTGGTTGATTACAACGTCTCCGACAATTCGTAGGCAGATTACAGCTGGATCAAATCGACCTCGCTGAAATCAGGGGGAGCGCCGCTGTACACGCATCGACCTTTGGAGTCGAGTCCCTGTCTGACATTGCTGACCCAAATATGCGAGCTGAATTTTCCCATGCGATGCACCTCGTCATCACTAATGCCCAGTTCATCACGCGGGATCCAGATCACAGGTCGTCTGGCTCGAAGGGCGCTGTGCTGGAAAGCTCGCTGGACCAATCTGTCGCGCTCATCGGGCGTGAGATCCTCGAGTTCATCGCTCACTCCGCTAAAGAGAGCCTCGGTAAGCTGGTTTCGAGCAGCGCGCTGAGCTTCGACGTCCTTCTCGTTACCGAGCAAGGGATTGAAATTGTTCAACTTGTTGAAGACTTCTCGGGGCGGTGATATGTGGCGCTTGTTTGAGCCATGTCTGGGGCGTGCCTCGGAGTGGGCTCTGCTATGGCTCTGTGATTCGCTTGCCGACCACTGGCCAAAACTGGTCGATCTTCGATTGTGAGCATTGTCTCGGTCTGCCCATGACTTGCGCTGTTCTTTTCGTGACACGGCACGGCCCAAGAGCTGCTTGGTGGTACCAGTCGTCTTCTGAGCCATATTCTTGGCCAATCGAACGCCTTTGCTTTCCTGGTCCAGATCCATATTGATTTCAGGATTCTGAAACTCGTACGGCTCGAGTTCAGGCAGCTGTTCGGATTTTTGTTTCTCGAGTCGTGCTTGTTTGTCTGACTTGATCCTCTCCAATTCGTATTCTTGCTGCTGTCGGTCTTCATCCCGTTCTTGTCGCTCCTTACGCTCCAATTGATCCTCCAAATCTTCAGCTTCGGTCTCTTCCTCGATGAGGCCAATGTGCTTCGCTTGCATTGCTCTGGCAAATTCCTCGTCCCGGCGCACAGCGTCGTCCTCGAGAGTGATAGGCAGATATCTGAACAATGGACCAAAAGCCTCATTCAGCAGGAGTTGATAGCCAGCAGTGAGAACCAGAATTATAATCATGCCAATGGCTTGTCCTGTACAAGCAACATCTCCAGCCGTATTCCTAACAAGGAAGAACATGCCGATCAGGGCAATCTCCATGACGTAGAGTCCGACAAATGTAGTGTTGATTGCATTCGGATACAGCAAGCCGCCAGTGTCGCGAGTGAAGCGGGTCACATAAAGTGTGTTGTAGCGGTATGCAAACCAGAACAATGCAAATGTGATGATATTGAAGATCAGGATCAAAGGTGCAATGACGGAGTAGATCAAGCCGATGCAAGCCAAGTTAGTGTACACAGGAAAGAATGTTCCCCACTGGACGTTCGACAGCTGGGTCTGTCGTTTGAACTTGGCTCGAGCTGTGCTGTCGAATAGAGGAGCCAGGATAAACCACGCAATGAGTGAGCCCACTTGCACCAGAGCACCTGCGCTCACGGACAGCGCTTGCAGCAGCATGTAGGAGAAAAAGTAATTGCTCGCTTTGGGAATGTTAGTCCCCAACAGCGAAGGAATATTCGTGAAGCCGTCCACGCTAGTGAAGAACGCGAAGAACTGGGTTAGCGCCGAGGCGACTGAGACGACCAGAAACAGCTGGACGAAGAGGAAGGCGAAGTAGTAACGCTGGACGGAAATCTCCACAAGCATACCAGACTGAATTCCTTGCATTTTGGCCAGGAATCGAAGGATGAGAGGAAGTAGGAGCATCAGCAGACCCAACAACGCGGCAGGCAAGACACCCTGCAAAACACTCCTGAACCATTTGGGAATACTTAGGACCCAATGGAGCCAAGTATATGTCTCGGCAGCGGTATCCAACTGTGACAAGGCGGAGGTGAAAGCCACTGGAATAGCCCAAAGAATGATCATGCCCGTAACAATAGCGACCACTGCACCAGTTCTAACGTAGCGTTGCCACCAAGGAATCGACATGTTGTCCCAGATAACGTCGTTTGGATCAATCTCGACAATACGTGGCGCCATTTGCTTGGGTAGATGATGGCTTAATGTTTGACAAGCCATGTGAGCAGCCACTTGATGATTAAACTGGATGAAAGCCGAGTTCATGAGCGGAAATCGTTCTGGATGAGCTTGGTCGTCTTCAATTTCGACGTTTAGTCTGGCAACTTCCTTTCGGCAGTACCGAATTGTATCGACCTTTTCGCCAACGAGCGGAAGTGAAGGCATCCACGACCATCCGAATATGGGCAACCTCGTAGTGTCGCGATCTTTTTCCGGTAAATAGTGCCGCCATAAGGCATCATCCGGATCGTGTTCGAAGCCCCACTCGAACGCCTGAGGATAGTCGACAGGCTCCTTTTCCTCAGACCCTAGGCCGATCGCTTTTTTGACCTTTTGGAATGTACTCAGGGACTTTTCTGGTCGGCCTTTGTCATCTCTCTTTGTACTAGATCGAGAAATAGGGCTGGAAGGTGCTAGATCTCTGCCGGACTTTTCTGCGGACCGTCCACGGTTGTCGTTCAGAGCAGTCGCGGAGGCATCTTTGGCGTGCGTTGTCTTCTTCTGGCCGAAGGTATTTCGTTGCTCTGATTTTGCGCCATGGTCTCCGTTTTGCGGCGCACGTTTCTCATCAGAAGGTCTTACAGCTTGTTCCTGGTCAGCCTCTTGGGGCACGAACCCATTGGTCCTATCAATCGTGTTGTTGACCCCTTTGTTGACGCCGCGAATTCCACCCAGAAGTCTGTTGCCGATGTTATCCAAGCCCTGAGTGACTGCTGAGAAGCCTTCGCCTAGAATGGGAATTGGGAGTATGCGCTTGTTATGCTGGGGCTCCTCTACTTCCTCGTCGTCGTCAGAGGACGAAGCGGAAGAGTGTCGAACATCAGGGCCATCGAGGACGTCTCGAAGGTGATGTTCGACTTGATGGGGGTTGCCAGTAGTCAGACCGTGTCCGTGGGCTGCGTGATCACCGGCTTCGTTCTTAACGGTAGCCCGAAGCTTCTTTTCCTCCTTGCTAACCTTTTTGCCGGCCTCTTTATCAGCCTTAGCAATGTTGTCTTCATTCTTCTTGAAACACTTTTTGATCAAATCTGTTTCAGCAGACTCGAGAGTAGCCGCAAGCTTGTCCCGGCGCTTGATCTTGTCGTTCAATTCGTCAAAATTTCTGTTGATCCAAATATTCCTTAGACCACCCGGAAAGACATCGTACAGGCCATCAAGTGCTTCGACAGTGCACCACTTTTGAGGTATCGAGCTGACCAAGACGGTTGTAGCGGAGGCGCGCAGTCGATGCTGGGGAGATGTCAAATATGCCTGACGCATACGAATGTAGTTGCGTAGTTCATCGAAAGCAATATAACAGACCCAGATGATCAGACTGAGGGCCAACAGCCAGTGGGCCCAGTATCGGCCGGTGTGGTTTGGAGCGACATTTCCCCAAGCAAGGGTGTCCAGACCAGTGACATTGGATGCATTGGCGTTTTTCCCAACGGCATAGTCGCCACCACGACCATCGACCGCGTTCAAGGGTATCAGAATCGGCAAGATAATTAGAGCAGCAGGGACGAAGATCTTAAGCAGGGTGCGCAGATATCGGAGGAAGAAGTATGCGTCCAGGCCACATTTCTGTACGAACTCGGAGTTGGATGTGGTGAAGACTGGCTTGATCCATTCCCACCACCCAGGAGGACTTGGTTTGGTCCGTTCTCTTTCTGGTACCAGGTATGTTCTTGGTTGATAAATTCTGGCGAATCGATCTTTGATGAGGAGGAAAAGGGCGACTTCGATCCCGAAAATGGCCAATGAGGTGATCAAGGACGCCGCAAATTGACTGGCCGTTTGTCCGCTCTTCGAGGAGCCTGCGTTACTGTCACCGCCCAAGGTAAGGGTCTCGTTGAGAGACATCTTGAACTATTATTGTTCGGTGTAGGGTATGTCGAGTTTTCTATCAAGGTTCGTGGGTAGAGAGTGCGCGTAAACACATGGCGGACACTCGTGATACTCGCTCTATAGTGGTGTACGATTAGGTGCGGTGTTGGTGGAGCGCTATTAGGCGTCTTTCTTTGGAACAATGCCTAGGTCAAAAAGACAAAGCAGGCAAGAAAGGACTGTTGTGTGCGTGTCAAAGAGGGTAGTACGGTAAAAGATGGACAAAAGGACGCGGAGAGGATTGAGATAAAGGGAAACTTGGACAAAAGCAATGGTGGAGTTGATTGTCGGTCAAACCAAGAATTGAATGGCGTGTCTTTGATAGAGCGTGCAGTGCATCGTGAGATTTGGTGGCCATACGATGCAAACGCCAATGCACCAAAATGACGTCGGAGGCACTCACAGGCATGAAATTGGCAATGCCCCGGGCACTTTAGTAGCCAATCATCCTCTAAGCCTTCGGATTATCCCAGGCATTTTCCTGCCGCCTAGCCTCCGTCAAGTTTAGGGGCTCCGTTTCAAGTAGACGAGCCGCGCGGGTGGCATTTTTGGCAGCACGGTCGCCTAGATCAGAACCGAAGAGAACCCTTCATGTTCCAGGGTTTCCAAGCACCACCGCGCGCGTTGTTCTTATCTAGCAACACGTGTGATTTGCCGAGCAGACACACAAAGTACGAAATATTGGTGAGCTTCATATCTACTCGACTTCCCAGGACATCAAGATCGTCGTATGAGACATTCTACGCGGTCCAATTTCTTTGACCTTGCACTGTCCACTCACGTAGTACAAGGGATCCTTGCGCAGTCAGAGGTGTGAACCGAGGGCAAAATATGTCACAAGGCTGAGAATACGAATCGCGGGGTGCATCCATGCTATGTAAGCAGCCTCCAGACTACCATTAATCATTCCTCTTCTTGTGAACAGCGATGGTGCGAAATGACTGCAGGGGAGTACTTCTGACGAAATCAGTTGCCTGGCTACTAGAAGAATGAGCGCGCATTCCAATCCAATGGTGGTCATATCCACCACTAGCGAGGGGATAACCACGATTACGATCTCACGGCCTCATCGACGAAATGCGGTCAACCCTGCTACTGCCCGTGAGCTATACGCGGCATTTATCAAGTTCGAAGAAGACCCCTCGCAGAAAGTGGCCATCCTGACCGGTGCTGATGGCTCTTTCTGTGCTGGCGCTGATCTTATCGACCTCACTACTCAACAGCGGCAGGATCCAGAAAGCTTGGATCCACTGGACAGAGATCATCTTCAGCCCGTCCAAGGTCGAAATATCGCACCAATGGGTCCTTCCCGACTCCAAGTCCGCAAGCCTGTTATCGCAGCGGTTGCAGGTCACGCAGTCGCAGGTGGGCTCGAACTGAGTCTTCTGGCAGATATGCGTGTCGTTGAAGAAGATGCTGTCTTCGGTGTGTACTGTCGACGGTGGGGTGTGCCCTTGATCGATGGAGGAACTGTCCGACTTCAGGCTATCATAGGCCTTGGTCGAGCGCTGGACATGATTCTCACTGGTCGACCTGTTCCTGCTCAAGAAGCATTGTCGATGGGTCTCGCCAATCGAGTGGTCCCTAAGGGGACAGCGCTGCAGGAAGCGACGAAGATCGCCGAACAGCTGTTGAAGTTTCCCAATGGCTGTATGAATGTGGACAGAAGCTCATGCTACCACGCCGCGTACAATGCTTCAAGCTTCGAGGATGCATTGCGGAACGAATTTGACCAAGGTAGCAAAATCCTCAAAACAGAGAGTTTTCAAGGCGCAGCAAGATTTGCTGGAGGTCTTGGAAGACATGGAGGATTTGAGAAATTGTGATCGAAATGAGGCATTGTGTGGGCTACACATACCTATGCATACATATGACGGGATCTTTCCACCCAAAACATTTGCAAAATGTGGCTATATCTTTCTTACATCTCTTGCATGTTGACCATACCGTCTTCCAGACACCCCTGGTGTTCGTACTGGAATGCGGAGGTCCTGACTTGGTGAGGAATGCTCATCATTCGACCTGGATGGAAATATGGGCAAGTCATCAATTATAGCAACCGTAAGGGAAAGATTGGACTTCCGGGTTCCGAGGTTAATCAAACCAACCATATGTACGAAAACCTTGTACGAATCTGCTGCACGTCAATCAAACTCAGTGTCAACGCCTCAATCTCCCCCGGCTTCACCCCATTTGACCTGGACCCTTTCTTGCACTTCCCAACCACCATGTCTGACCCTGCATGCGAAGACGACCTCTCTTTCCCCAGTTTCCATGCCGTGTTGACTATTTTTCGTCCTCCATGTACCTGCAGTCAAGTACAAGATGGCGATAACCCCGTCATCGTGATAGTACGGGACACTCGTTGGGTCCTGCGAATAGGGTGTGTCTGGCACCAGACCTGGAAACAACTGCAATGGTGTGGTCCTCACAGGTATCGGGGTAGCTTCGGGCGTCTTAGACTCTAACTCTTTGACCCTCTGGAAGATGGTGCCCACTGTACTGGCAACCGCATCCCTCTCAGAATGGTCGATATGGATCTGGCATAGCCTTTGTTCCATGAGAGCTGCTTGGTCGGTTCAATGTGATTTCAATCGTGGTGACGGCGTCTTCGAAGGCTTCGAAGGTTCGCCGACTGCTTGGATGGAGTCCATTGAAGCAACGTCGAAGAAAGTGAAAACTGCACCCGAAAATTCATGGGCCATTGTCCCCAATGCAATATCGAATGTGGTATGAGAGCCTCTGCTGAAGAGGTGACAGAAAGTACCGTGACACTTCCTCTGCGCAGGATTTTGACTGCAACCAAGTCTTCACAGCCAGACATTTTGGAATGCGGCTTGGCGATCGCGAAATTCCCTAAATGCCAGCAACCCGTCCTTTCCTTTCCTTCTTTTTACCTGTCACTCACTTCAATGCTACCGAGCCATCTTTTGATTGTCTCTTCTTCTTCCGATCTTTCTCTGCGGATGCGCGCAATGGTACGGTTGACGAGACATCAGCTCTACCGACCCTACAAGCAGCAGTCCGTGGTTTCACGCTGCGGACTGCTGCTTACTTCTACCGGCTTCTTTTCCCCCTCCTGCAAAACAGTCCCAAGCTTTGGAATAGTCTTGCAGGCGGGTCCTCTGTTTACAGTGCATCCTTCGGGATCACTGATACCCAATCTTACATGATGTCTTTCAGGTCATCTGAATCTCCTCTCCACGCGACTCGTGAGGCCTGCGTGTCCTTTCAGGACATTACGCCGAGCGGTCGTAGCCCCCCAGCCTCCTGTACTCGTGCGTCCCATATTTTGGGGTGCTGTTGCAGGTGTTTTCTCCCAATGGTTGGACATGGTTCCTCCATCACAGCGTTCCTTCGGGAATTCTGAAACCTTTTATTTTTCATGATGTCTTCACTGTCATCTCAACCTTCTCGCCCTGGCGAAGACAAGGCCAAGGCCAAAGTCAAAAGGTTCAGGAGCCCTGCGCAGGGGAGACACCTACGCGCAGGTGCAGGGCGTGAGTAGCTGGCTTTGGCCGGTGAAACCAAGATCTCCCCAATGTCTCTCAAGAGCTCCAGGAGCCTGACAGAGATGAGACCAAAACCGATGTGCCAACGAACGGTTGGGTCGCCCTTCTGGCCTTATCTGAGATAAGTGCCTTCACCCTCCACTTAGGCTTAGGGTCCACCTCAAATCTACATGCATCTGCATCAATGCCATGAGAGCTCGCACATCCAGACAGCTCTTCGTGGCCATGACAGAAGCCACGTTCGCGCGGCATCGCCTCATCCGCAATGCATAAGTCCCCTGAAGGAGTTCCTACAAACAAATGATTTCTGTCAAGTAAGATTGCTTCTCCTGCTTGAGTTAAGTTGTCTTGCTGACCCTGATGCCCGTTGCAGGAAAAAAGTGGTCGGGGAACTACGCGACAGTAGTTTTCCAGATCCAAGGCCAGGCTTCCCGTAACCTCAAAAGGACATAGGCATGCCGGCTGGGGACCTGGTGGCATTCAAACCAATCAAATAATATGCCAGAAGTTGAACCCCCAATGACCTCAACAGGAAAGAATACTGACTGTTCTGCGGTTCCGTAGACAATTTCCTCCTCTTCACACAAGACAAACGTCCGCCGATCTTCGAATCTGGAACTTTCTCGAAACACTAAGAGGCCTGGCGATTGGAACATCGCATGCCCGATGTTTCCTACAAACACTGGCGCATCACACGAGGTGGTCGCCCAAAAGCAAACAAAGCACCGCACTCGACTTCTCAAACGTCACAGTGCACTACAAAAGGAGGGTTCTGGCAGTAAATCGAAAGTCACCAGGTTCAGCCGGTGTACTTTAGTGTGCCACAATCCAAATGTGCGCTGGAGTTCGTTGTCTTCGGTGCACAACCGAGCGATATCAGAGCATTGCTCGTGCAATACCCGTGGGTGTTCGTTCTGCCTTTAACCAGCGGTTGAATGGCCGCTGGGCGATGAATGAGCCAAGTAAGCGAAAAAATGGGTCGGGGTACACTGCAGCATGTGTACATGTGGGGATATTGCACTGGGACTTGACCGCGGCTCTCTCTATTCGGTGTCTGCGCAGGATTACGCGCTGCTGGCCTGGCAGGCGTGGTGGGAGGGGGCCAAACCAAAAAAATGGACTCTTGAAGGAAATCCGGAACAGAACAAATGACTCCTTGGTCAATATTGCAGATTACCACTTGTCAATCTAATATGGTGATCAAAACCTTTCCGCTCATGCGCTTCAATTCTTGACGCCAACTTCAGGTACTGTGCCTGGTTTCGTCCAAGCAAGACCTCACTGCAAGTAAACGAGGAAATTCGTGTTCCCTATCTCAGCCTCATCGTCTTAGGATGTTGCCCACTTTCGTAAAGTCATATCGATTATGCGCTGGATCTATCGACTTTGTCCCTTCACTAGAGCCTATAATGTAAAACTATCACGAGGAAAGGAAATCAGCGCTTGGGGGCGCGTCAGGCTCTGCGGACTGGGAAATCACAGACGACCTTCGCAAATTCATACCCAAGTTCCCATCCCAACCAGTGGAAGTGGGCGAATCATTCCCGCCTGCTGAGGATGAGGACAAATTCCCAAAACTCTTCGCGAAGAACACCTACGACGCCTTCATCAACACGAATCTCGCTGAGGTCTTGGAGACACCGAAGATCGAGCGGGTGGTTGTATGCGGTGTTATGACGGATTGCTGTTGTGATACGACGGCCAGGAGCGCATTCAAGCGTGGCAATGAGACTTGGCTAGTCAGCGAGGCCTGCGGGAGTGCTAACAAGAGACAGCATGAAGCTGGCTTGAGGGGCTTTGGTTTCGCATTTGGTGATGTCCTGACTACATCTGAGGCGATAAGACAACTATGGGGTTGATTGGACCGACTTGTGGATGGAGGCAGCATCCAGCAGAAAGCACCTTCCACTCTGGGATGGTCGCTTACTGTGTACAGGGCATGACAGAAGTTCAACTGCCGAAGAATCCACTACCGCTAACATCCGTGGGACTTTTGAGAAGCGGATCATGGCTCGGGGCGAGCCTGCACTTAACTTACCTGCTGAAGTGCCATCGTGCATGATGCTGTAAAGTCAATCTCGCATCTTGATCCTGTAATCCTCGAAGTCCATTTTCACAGGGTCACCCAATAGGTGTCAGGTGTAGGCTCCGCGAAAGACAGTTCACGACCACTCGAGTTGGTATCAAAGCACAATTATGACCTTATGGTTCCAGTTCTGAGAAAGGAGAAGTTCTGTGTAGGAGGATATTGCAGCTGAAAACGGAGCAGTACCAGATCGCAAGGAAATGACCCATCGTACTACAGTATCGGGATGCATGTTAGCTCTGGTCATGTCCTTCATTGTCCATCGTGCAGACTGGCCAAATTCGCCCTGTCGCGCCCGGTTTCACGTCCTCAGCACGCACAGCCCGTCCCATTCCCGACAAACACGATCAAAACAGCGATGAATGTAGCAGTCGCCGCAAACGAGTCGATTCTTCGAGGCGTACCCAGCAGCGTGAGTGCAGCACTGAAGAAAAATCCAAGAATCACAATGACGCCGAGCCTGATGAGTTGGTTATCGATGAAATAAAGCACTATGGCGCCGGATGTGGGCAGGACCGGTGCTAGGATAGTCGTCAAGATTGTCACGACTTTGGCGATATGCTCGTTCGAGTAGTATGTCAACTTCAATGGAAGAGCTGGACGCCATGCTTCATCCACGTCGAGACGAGGGTGAATCTTGCCTCCAATGAGCCGGTGGTACGGATGTGACACGCACCATGCCAGCCATTGTGAGAGTGTGTCCCTCTCACCTTCCGCGTCTATCAGCGAAGTCATGTCGTATTCATGCTCTTCCTCGCCCCAAACGGCCCATTCGCGGCGAACCTGAAAGTCCATGTTCCTCAAAACCTCGCGGAGGTGTTTGAGGTTCGATTTGTGGACCGAAGGCAGGCCTTCTATCTGCCGGTATCGAAGAAGGCCTTCATCTATGGCACAGAAAGGTTAGTCATATTGACCAATGCAGGAATGAGAGGATCTAGGAGTGCTTTCCGAACACTTGCCGTACTCCTTGAGAAGCTGCCGGATATCCATCATCATCTCTCGTTGTTTGCTTCCTCCTTCAGTCGTGTCTTCCATCATTGCGGTGAAATTGTGCGGGAATGACGCCCTCGCCTTCACTTTCGATTCTCGGTCGGCTGCGATTATGGAGAGCAGACGGCCCTGCTTCTCAGCCAATTCGGCTTGCATGAGTAGCAGGTTTCGGCAATTCAACGTAGAGTATTTGCGAAATATTGCAAGTTCAGGGTATTTGCCCATCAGGGCGCTCAAACTGTCGTAACCTTCCATCCCGGACTCTTGCTGTCGCGGTAACGGCTGAAAGCGCAAGAGGAGGCCGACTGAATTGCATATCGACTTTTGCCCTTACCGGAGCGTGTCACAAGCCTGTCGATGAAGCATCAGCCCACCACCCTCATGGTGTGCTGGCAAACAGTCTAAAAGGCTGCCTGAGAGGCTCATTTCGCCCTGCTTGTCTCGAGCAGCCAGTGGCAGCATGAGATCCTTGCCGGCAAAGACGCACGTAAGGCAGTTGCACAAGAAGAGGGGGCTGAAGAAAACTGCCCAGACAGGTGTTCATGCACGATCCTGGCTTTCTGCACCCTGACCTGAGTAGCGTCGACGACTGCGTGAGATAGGCTGTGATAGTGGTAAGGATTGTGACTGATAGGTTCTTCACGACGCCAATCTCTGGGAGCAGAAGCCAATG
Organism: Exophiala viscosa; assembly: GCF_022695815.1. NCBI lineage: Eukaryota > Fungi > Ascomycota > Eurotiomycetes > Chaetothyriales > Herpotrichiellaceae > Exophiala > Exophiala viscosa. The sequence continues at coordinate 621,999 of NW_026944356.1, read as the reverse complement.
CAGTGGAGACGAACCCCTAGATGCTGGAAGTGGCGGGCCTCGGTTCAACGTTACACCAGACGACGAATACATAAATCAGTCGTTTTCCCAAGCTGCGCAGAACCTACATAGCTTCTTCGAATCCCACCTTGACGGAGATTTCTTCTGTACAATGCTGTTTCTTTCTCGATGCTCGCTCGCATAGCGAGGTAGACTGTGTCGGGCTTTGCGACCTTTCAGGAGTCAGGAGTCGTCAGTAAGGTTGATGGGCTAGCTCTAGCTCTGGCGGCAGCCACGCCTCTCTTCAAATTCCCAGACTGTTCTTCAGCTGCGCATCCCCAGACCGGCACTTTGAAGCACATAAAAGGGCATGAGACACATAGCCATTGACGAAGGCCATGCAAATGCGTTCATCAACACCAAAGGTTTGCAAAAGCTTTCCGAATGAGGTCGGCTTGTGGTCGACCACGCGCAGTTCCTTTGAGATGGTTCACGTGACGCATCAACGAGTGTGCTGGTGGACAACAAATCACGCGCACCAAAAACCAACAAGAGTACTTATGGAAGCCTATCATCGATGGACCAGAGAAATGACGATGTCAAGTGAGTTCAGTGAGCAGTCAAGCATATGCTGATCTAGGGACCCAACGATTGAACAAATGTTACCACTCGATATGATCATGTCCAATAACCTCTCCACCTTTTGAATGAGCGGTGTACCATTTCATTGCTGTGGGCAAGGGTAGGCATTGTCCCCAACCTTGGGGCCTGCCAAAGAAATTGCTTAGCAGGGACGATGCGGCTATCATCCCCAAGCGTCCCCGTGGTCCAAGGCCAGCTTTAGGCGATCAGCCACTGAAACCTTAATTCCACGGTGACGACAACAGGAAGTTGGCGCAAGGTGATCTCAAAGGGTGGATTTTCCTGGAATGCTTTGCACTTTGGGATGGAAAACGACGGATGAGTTACCCTGCTGTTAGCCCAGGAAAGACACCCTGAGTACAGTCAAATGCCCTTCCGCACCAACACTTGTCGTTCCTCGATGCCGGCGGAGCATCCGTGGATGCTGTTTTGGCCCGGCTGCATGACACCAAATTCCGGCAGGGGTTTCAGTCGATCTTGCGGATGGTGCTTCTTGCAGTCGCGACAGTGGCATCAACTCTTGACAGCTGTTGAGCCATTCCTGGGCATTTGGCGGAACATGTCTGTCTGCCGTCTTGCCAACCATGCGCTGCACTCCTGCGCATGCTGATGGGAAGGTTGAGACAATGCAGCGGCTCTTTTCGTTCCGCTGATGTTGACACTAGCGCGACTTTGCGTACTGCGGCGTACTCTCTGCCCACACCATCTTTTCACACTTTCACACACATCCTCCTTTGCCCAACAATAGCCTAGGTGTTTGTCTGCTCCTCAAAAATTCTGCCCTCTTCCATTGTGCCAACTTGCTGTCAATGATCGCTGGCCTCGATTGATCTCAATTTGTTTTCTGACGCAGACCTGCAACGCGAACCTTCGTCCCTTCCAGCCTTGGAAAGCGTTCCACGATACCCAATCCAATGATTTCTGCCATGGTTGCCATCGGGATTAAGCATGCTCTGGACAGGAATGAATACCGCACCAATGCCAGGACATCCCGTGAATTCAGCATGCGAAGAGCAGGAGCAACCATAGCTTGGGATATTCTAGAGTCAGGACTGAACTCCAGGGCTGTTGACCATGCCATCTGGCCTCCAGAGCCGCCTTGTTGCCAGAGTGGTGAGGCCAACGGAGCCGGAAACAAGACAGACACAAAAGAGGCCAATGTTGTAGAGGAAGCAAGAGACGTAAGGATTCTTTTTGAAAGACGTCTCTTCAAACGTCCGCAACGCTGTGAAGAAGGCGGCCCGATGCTTCAAGCATGTGCGGTGCCGAACCAGCTCCCGCCTGTTCTGTACCTGAAATCCGATGGCGTGGTTAGCGATGCGAGTGTCGAGTCCGGACATGACACAAGTAAGGACCCGGTAGTGAACGTTCTAGCCCGACTTCCGCTCAGGAACAATTCGCCCGTTCACCCTGCGGATCGTTCGGCAGATCGCCCACCTCAAAAAGCAACACGTAGCAAGCAGCAATCGCGGATCGCTAAAGCTGGAAGGCGGACACACACTCAGCCATCCACATGCTCTTTTGAGACACGGAATCATGCAGCGAGGATCGCCGCAAGAAAGGCTCTGAAAAGAGATTTAAGCTATCCAAGCTCAAGAAATGGGGAGAACGTACCTCTAACCACATTGCTGGATACTGGAGCGGACTATTCAGTAGCCTCTCGGAGAATTGTGACACAAGGCGATGCTGAAGTCCATCTTCTAGCCACCCCGTTCACATTGACGTCTGCTTTTGGAAACACTGTGACCATAACCGAATTTGCGAGGCTCAACGTGAGTTGCGGTTGTTCCATACATGCCGAGTCTGTGTCCATCGATGTCTTACTCTTGGACGATGACGAGCTCTCGGGGTATGATGCTTACCTGTGTGCTTTTGACCTCATAAGGATGGGACACATGATAAATGTGCCTTGCGAGGACCTGAATGGGTGAAAATGTTGACCGGTTACGCTAAACAACTGAGCTGGGCTGCAGATCCTTGTCGTCGAATCTGTGCCCTGAATGAAGCAGTCGAGGAAGGCTCACTCATTACATCGTCATGTACACAACCTCAAAGATAGGCTTTTTCTCCAATGACAATAGGTTTTGAGACGGCTCATAGAGTGTTTCTGCCCGATGACTTGCAAGGGCCATGTAAGCAACCACCCTCCATCGTGAGATTAGCGGCAATTGTGTCTTGAATGGCTGCCAGGTGCTGACCGCTTCGACAGCTCATAATGGCCATGAGCCTATGTTCCAGCACGTGCCGACGTGTTTTACGTGTCCGATTCTCCTTGATGGGCGTGTCGCGAGTTCTGCGGTGTGACCTTAATGTCTGCCAGGGTTGGAGTTCATCGGACGGTGGGTAAGAGATGATAATGTGGCCTTTTTAGTAAGCCCAGGCGTATGATGAGGGCACGGAAGTACGTATAAAAGAGCATGAGGCACTCATGTTGTGACCGTCACCTTTCTTCTCATGTCAAGTCTTTATTATCATGGATTCTTCACAAGAGCCAGGTACAGTGGCATACACTGCAAGCTTGTGCGGGCCTGTCCAGCCAGCAGACCATGTGGCCAGCACCACGCAAGGCAATCTTACCCGGGCAGACGTTCGCGTTTGGGCAGATCAAAAGGGAAAGAAGAGATTCATCGCCCTTCCCGTCCCACCTACCTTGGACGATCAAGCCAAATGTTGCACAATCACGACTCGAATACTCGAAGAGGTTGACCCTAGTGGTACTATACCGCCGTTAGAAGATGGCCATGAGTGTACGCAGAACACTCACTTCAGAAGAGTACGGCTCTTTCTCAGTGGGGAAGATCAAACATCTTCTACCGGGTTTCCGTTCTGTGTCCTTCAGGGAGAAGAGCGCCGAGTCGTCATGACTGGTCGAGAAAAATGTTTCGAGGTTTGTCCCGAAGTCATGCGCATGGCAGTCATAGCTGCGGACCCGAAAACGCAAGGTGAGTGGATCTGCACCAACGCACAACAGCTTCATCGGATGACGTGTACGCCAGAAGAATACTATGATGAGAAGCGAGTTGAAGAGGAAAGAAAGAAGCGGTTGGAAGCCGAGGAGGTTGCACGAGCCCAGAAGGAGCGAGAAATCTGTCAGGCAGCTAGTAAGAGGGACGCGGAGAAGGCAGAAGCTGCAAAGAAGCATGCCTCCAGATAGCAAGCCGGGAAGGAGCAGGCCTCCAGATGGTAAGTCGCTCTCGAAAACGATGCAAGCCAGCACCACGACCGACGAATCACTCCCCAAGCCATTACATCTTCGCTAATCACTCCTGGCAGGCGCCACTAGTCGCGGCCACACTTGCAGACCCAGGAAGAACAACAGCGAATAAGACACGCGTACTTACTTGTACTACTGCGGTGACCAGTTTTGCTCGGTGTAAGATTAGCCTGTTGGCTCATCGTGACTGATTTTCGGTCAGGACAATGTAGAATCAGAGTCGTCTACCATGACTGGAAGATGATGGCTCAAGAATGTCCACAAGTGCATGTAGTGCGAACCACAGTTTGAGAAGGTTTGTCTCGCGAATTTCGTTCGAAGCTGTATGCAAGTAAATCTGAGAACGATCGTCGTCATGCATTCAGCTATATTTCTGTGTCCCGGGCACTGGCAATAGAAAAATGGCCGAGCCGCACAAGCTCGAATGAATCCAACCTCATTTAAGGGGCTCACAGCCTGGTCGGGCTAGAGACCACCCCATACAAAGCTACATCTTATGCTCTGACGGTCTGAATACCTTCCACGATATTCTGACCCCTCGGTCTTTTAAACTTGTGCGACTACAAAACTCCTGACGAGTCGCCGATGGTCTGGGCTGCCTGTTATTGATGTCTAGACTCTAAAATGTGTTTCATTTCATATGACATTGATACTTGTAAAAAGCTGATATTGCAAGCTATGATTATAAGATAATATTACAACGTTTCAATCAAATCTAATACCCGAATTGAATTCTATCGTCTCCCCACCCGAGACTCCCATCACTGATGTTGTTATCCGTCATGCATGCAGAATAGAATGACGATAAGAAGAAAGTAGAGCCTAGGCAACTGGGGTTGTCTAGACAGTTGTTGTGGTTGTTGTTGTGGTCGTATTGCCGAATCCTGAAGTGGTGATTATGCCTGACGTGGTTGTGAAAAAGGTGGTTCAGATGGTTGAGTTGCCTGCTGTGGTTGTGATGACGGATATGGTTGAGATGCTTGAAGTGGTAGAGGTGGTTGATGTGGTCGGTACGGTTGTAGTCGTGGTTGTTGTGGTTGGGACAGTTGTAGTCGTGGTTGTGGTTGGGCTGGTAGAAGTTGTTGTGGTTGACTTAGTGGTAGTGGTCGTTGTGGTGGGTTTGGTAGTAGTTGTGGTTGTGGTGGGTTTGGTAGTCGTGGTCGACTTTGTGGTTGACTTTGTGGTAGTAGTGGTTGTGACTGGTTTAGTGGTAGATGTCGAGGAGGAATGTTTGGTAGTAGACGTAGATGAGGAGTGTTTGGTGGTGGATGTGGATGAAGATTTTCTAGTGGTAGATGTGGATGAAGGATGTTTACTGGTGGTCGTGGTTGTAGTATGTTTGGTGGAAGTTGTCTTCGAAGTTGGCTTGGTTGTGGTGGTGCTGTGTTTAGTTGTTGTGGTGCTATGCTTGGTAATGGAGGTGCTGTGCTTGGTCGTGCTGCTGCTATGCTTGGTTGTGGTTGTAGACTTGGTAGACTTGTGCGTAGTCGTGGTCTTTGGCTTGGTTGTTGTTGTTGTTGTTGTGGACTTGGTCGACTTATGCGTAGTCGTGGTCTTTGGCTTGGTTGTTGTTGTGGTAGACTTGCTCGACTTGTGCGTGGTTGTCGTAGTCTTTGCTTTGGTCGTAGTTGTAGACTATTTAGTTGTCGTCGAAGTCTTGCTTGTAGTCTTTGCTTTGGTGGTGGTGGCACAAGCCTGTTCATGAATCAGCGATTTTCCAGGGCACAACCTGCAGCTTTACCACATATATGGTAAACACAGTTTAAGAGGACTCACCGTTGCGGTTTCAATGCATGAACACATTGTGGATCTCACATGCGTAAGCGCCTCGAGGAATCTGGACCAAACGGAAGACTCTTTTGCTGAGTTTATCGTCGTTGTCGTAGTCTTTGACGTTGCTGCTGCACGCTTGCTGACACCCGCAGAAGTGCATGAGACAGGGAATGATGTAGAGCAGGCTTCCAATGCCACAGTGTAGGAGGCAAGATACGGTCTGAACTCTGAGTAGACGCCGCTGGAGCATACATTGTCGCTTCGAGCCTCCAGTTGTGGAGCTGCCAAGCTCCCCTGAGGTAGGCAGACGGCCAGGAGGGGGAGACCAAGATCTGTGTGTACATCATCTTGAGAGGTTGTCAAGATAGGTCGAATGGGATGGTGACTATTGAAAGCGCGAGTTGTCTGGGGAAGAGGATGTACTTCTGCTTTATATGTTAGACCTGCTGTCACAGACCTCAGCATGCCTTCGAGGGCGATTTCCACCTGCGCATGTTCTCACCACGACATCTCGGTTGTTATGCTGACCAAAGCCAGCCTGAAGCCTCGAACCTGAGTCGCACAGACTCGGACTTGATGTTCAGATCATATGAAGACATTATTGGAGACATGTCAGCTAGTCTAGACCGTCTCCACGGGTTCGCGGAAGATCCTACCCCGGCTTCAAGCAAGAGTACCATTTGTAGTGCAGACCCCCACTCGAGAAATCGTTGTCCAGGTACCAACCCTAATGTGCTTCTCAAGACCAGATAGAAAGATGTCAAGACCCTGTTACGTTGCTGTCATGCTTTGTGACAGGTTGCTTAATTGAACTCAGCTTCGTGTTGGTACAGCGTCCAATCAGATTGACTTTCTGGAGACATGCTCGACACTGGATGACAGGTCATGACAGACTTTGTTATCCGAGAGTATTCATCTTATCACGAATGACAAGGCTACACGCTTCCACGCGCCATGAGCTGAACAGCTTGGAGCAGGCGAGGCTTTCACAAGCTGTCATTGAGGCTGCTTGATTGAACTTATTCAGCAGCGCCTCGATACGGTCCGTCCCAATGAAACTCGTTCACTGTACGGGCACTATGATACCACTCTCGTGCAGTAGTTGTTCCAGACGTGCCTATAATCGTCCACAGGGAACGAGATCGTGGTTCCTGGAAATTTGGAACGTGACCACTGGTCATGATCAGTATGAAGCAACAGAAGAATTTCACAATATTGACCCTCAATCAGGATCGCTCAGTCGGATGATGTTTTCGAAATATGGCGCCATCAGACGTGGAAGTGCAAGTCAATGCTAAGCGGTAAGTTGGTGGCTGTATGTCCAGATGTGTACACAAAACAGGGCAATAAAGAGAGCGAGCCCCTCGAGCTGTGCTGTTCACCACAGCTGCTGCACTAGGGTATGAGTACACGCAACAACTGCACCGTAGGTGTTTTAGCCTGTTGTTGTCGCTGTGACCGTTTTTGGTATCTATCTTGGATAATAAGTTAAGTTGTGAGAAGGTAATCGAAAGCCAACCTCAAGTAGATACGATTTCCTGACCTGGTTCCCAGTGGGGATTAGTCTTCTCGGGAAGCTTATTGACACCTGCCAGGATGTCAACGCGGGTGAAGAGAGGCACCTGCGCCATATTTTATTACCGCAAAAGGATTCTCAGATCAATGCTTCTCTTGACATATCCTCAAGCATTGTGGAGATGGACGGGACGGCCGGGAGATCGCTACCGCCATATCCGTTAGATTCGAGGCCCTATTCAGCGCCTGCGACTCCTGGCTGACCACGTTTTTCACACTTTGAGCGATTTGTAGAGTCTGAGCTCGGACGATTCAATGACTCGTTTCACGTTTGTGCTCTAACTTTGACGAGATTGAAGTATAAAGAACCAAGGGAAGAGAGTTGCAGGCCGTGCCATCGGCAAGACTCCAGGTCGCGGCGAGCAGCAAAATTGACGGGGTGTTTCTCTCCCGTCCCAGGTGTATTGTTATAGCAACACTGTTCGTGAAGTCTCAAGTCGATCACTGTTCGTTGCCGATTGTATAAGTCTCAAATGTGGTCACGTTGGGGCTGCAGAGTAGACTGCTGGGTGTCAGGGGCCTTCAGGGGTTTCAGCCTTGTCTCGACGGTGGCAACCCCCGCTCAACTCTCCTGAATTGTTCTGATCACGATTCATCAGTTTGGACCGCTGTGAGATAGCACATAGTCGCGCGCACAATGAGTCGATCGAGGTCGACTACGCTTGCAAATGATGCTTGAAGTCCATTCTTTGTTCACATAAAATGTCCTAATTGCATGCGGGGCTTATCGGCAAGTCGGTTATCGCAACATGACATGCTCTCTCCGCATCTCGGATCATCACTAGCCTCAGGCATCAGACCAGGACAGTACTCTCCACGATCATCTCCCTGATCATCTGATCAACTGTCATTCCGCCTTTACGCAAATCCCTCAATCGCGAACAGATTTCTATATCTTGTGCGAGACCGCTAAGTCTGGCTGCCTGTTCTCGCCTGCCATGGCGCAGATAGACTTCGATGCCCTTATCGTGGGCGCCGGGTTTGGTGGTATCTATCAACTCCACCTCCTCGTTGAACGAGGTCTATCCGTCAAAGTGATCGATGCTGCCAGCGATGTAGGCGGAACGTGGTATTGGAACAGATACCCCGGCGCCATGTCCGACACGGAATCATACAGTAAGTGTTTATCCACAGACCATATCGAACAATCCAGGCTCATCTCTCCAAGTCTACCGCTACAGCTGGGACAAGGAAGACCTGATCCAGTACCATTGGAAGGACCATTATGTCAAGCAGCCAGAAGTTCTGGGCTATCTGGAACATGTGGTCGAGAGATACGACATGCGGAAATACATGCAATTCAATACGGAGATGGAGAATGCACAGTATGATGAAGCCAACAATGTCTGGGTCATTTCATGTTCGACGGGCGAGAAATTTACCGTCCGCTATCTGATTACCGCCTTGGGATTGCTATCGAAGACGAATTACCCCAATATTCCTGGCCTTGACAGGTTCCAGGGAGAAATGTATCATACAGGGTAAGCCTGGAACCTTGTTTGTCCTTCCCTTCCACTCTCACACATACTGCAGCAAATGGCCCCGCCAACACGACTTCAAGAACAAACGCGTTGGCATCATCGGAAACGGCTCGACCGGAGTACAAATCATCACCGCCATCTCAAAGGATGTCAAGCAGCTCGTTTCCTTCCAGCGAACACCCCAGTATAGTGTACCGAGCGGCGACGGGCCCGTGTCCAAAGAGTATCGCGACTCAATAAACTCCCGATACGACGAGATATGGAAGCAAGTCCGTAATAGCAGGGTTTGCTTCGGTTTCGAGGAGTCCAACGTTCCAACCATGAGCGTGTCAGCGGAAAAACGCGAGCGGATCTTCGAAGATGCATGGCAACGCGGTAATGGCTTCCGCTTTATGTTCTGGACCTTTAACGACATAGCAATCAGTGAGGAGGCGAATGAGGAGGCCTGTAAGTTCATCCGCAAGAAAATCAGCCAGACTGTGAAAGACCCAGAAAAAGCCAGGAAGTTGACTCCTCATGACTACTATGCTCGACGCCCGCTGTGTGATGCCGGATATTATGAACAGTTCAATCGGCCGAACGTCGATATTGTCAGCTTGAAAGAGAATCCGATCGGGAGCATTACCGAGAAGGGAATACAGTTGTCTGATGGGACGCATTGCGATCTCGATGTCCTGATCTTCGCAACAGGCTTTGATGCTGTGGATGGAAACTTTAATCGAATCGCCATCAAGGGCCGCAACGGAGAGAGTCTGAAGGATCACTGGGCCAAGACCGGCGGTCCAACGACATATCTCGGCTGCTTTGTGCCTGAGTTCCCGAACTTGATCATGATTACTGGTCCGAACAGCCCCTTCACAAATCTTCCGCCGACGCTTGAGGTTCAGATTGAATTTATTGCGGATATCATCGCTCGAGCCGAGAAGAATAGCCAATCCAAATTGCAAGTCAATGGTAACAGCAACGGTGACCCAAAGCCTGCTGGGCCGGTTGTCGAGGCTCTGCCCGAGGCTGAAGACAATTGGACGAGGTTGTGCGAGGAGCTGAGCAAGGATAGCCTGTTCAGAAAGACGGATTCCTGGATTTTTGGCGCCAATGTGCCTGGCAAGAAGCATACTGTTATGTTCTACTTTGGCGGGCTTGCTGAGTACCGGAAGGAGCTGCAGAAGATTGTCGATGGTGGGTATACAGGATTCAAGCCTTTTTGAAGGGGCACAATGCTGGACATAGACTTGTCGGAGAAGCTGATCCAGCTGAGATGTATGAAGATGCAGTCTCCATCCCAGAAACCCACAGTAACGCCATCGCTAAACGTATCATTGAGTCCTGACAACCACAAGTGCTGCTAGTGGGAATGTCAGTACTTGACTCTTCCCAATGTTGGCTTCCAATCCAGCGGATGTGTCTCCGGCGTCGCTTCTGGATCCGGTCTCCAGATCTTGATCGTCTTATCCGCCTCGCCCATGATCAATCGCAGCCCAGTCTGATCGAATGTACTGCTCATGATACCAGCTTCGGCGTCAAGAGAACCAGGCTGTGCCATCGACTCCGTGGACTGAAATCTGTGACCCGTCTTCCAATCCCAGAAAGATATGCTTCCGTTGTCACCACCACTGAACAGCACGTTATCTTCGTTGACAGCCAGCGTGTTGATTATGGCATTGTGGCCTTCGAAATTCTGCATGAAGGCTCCTTCAGGGCACTTCCACTGCTTGATTGAACCTGCAGATCCGGATGCGAAAGTGAACTCTTTCGGGTGTGTAGCGAGAGCTCTTACTCCTTTCTTGTGGTGCGTCAACACACCCATAGTTTTGCCGGCGGCGAGGTCCCAGAGACGGACGGTGCTGTCGAGACTCGAAGAGATGACTTGCGGATCCGCCTCTTGACATTTGACGTCCGTGACTGTCCCCTTGTGTCCGCTGAGAACGTGTATGTTTGATCGAGTCCTCATATCCCATACTCTGGCCACACCATCCCTGCCTCCTGTCACCAGGACATCGAGTGTTGGGTGTAGAGACATTGTGTAGACACCGGACAGATGGCCGTGGTAGTGTCGGATCACTTTGTTTGTTTCCAGATCCCAGCATTTGACCATTTTATCTTCACCACATGAGAACAGGTAAGGATGACGCGGTGACACTGCCAGGCCGCGGACTGTAGAGATATGTCCTGTCAGCGTAAGGCGGAGCTGTCCTGTCGCTAGATCCCAGATCTTGATCGTCCTGTCTCCAGCGCCGGATGCGAACCATTGATTTCCAGGTTCGACAGCCAAAGCTCGTACCCAGCCCAGATGTCCTGAGATCACTCTCATCAACTTCCATGGGGCATGCCAATCCGGTCGAGGTTGTTGCATATTCGGTCTTCGAATCAGACTGTTTCCTGTGCCATTGGATTGCGGCGACTGTGTCTGTGACCCTGGCTTTCCCTCGCTTTTCACCAACGCTAGCTGATTGCCTCCAGCCTGTACTTTTGGTCTTTTGGGTCCTCGACCGGCCGCGGCCTTCGCCTGTTTCTCTGCCAACACTTTGGGCAACTCGCGAACACTTTCATATTCGACTTTTCTTTTGAATGACATCGATAAAGTGGAGGACGTAGGCTCGGTCAGGTCGCCAAAGTCATTGCCGAAGATGGATCGCGTCCGCTCTGTGAGCGCTTGTGCTGCACCAGCTACCTGTGCCATGTTTGCAGCGTACCCGGGTTGATCCTGCAAGTGTCTGAAGCAAAAGGCAGCGCAGGCTTATTTTTTGGGAGCGAAGATCGTATCGAGGGAAAACTTTACAAACTGGCCAAGCTTGAACGAACTTCTTCCGTATTGGCGGTAATAATTTCGCCGGAGAATGCGGGGAAACAGCCTTGCCATTTGTGTTTCCTGGCCGCGACATTTGTCCCTCTGCCTAAGCAAGTCAGAACAGTCGTGATGGCTGAGACAAAAGAGAACAAATACGCTATACACGAGGCGGCGCGGGAGGGAAGAAGTGAGCAATCCGGGTCTTCACGCGACGCTTTTTTACTGACAATTTCTGTCTAGTCCAGGTCGTCGACTCTCTTCTGAGCGTGAGTCTTCCCGAGCATACGCATCCCATCTGAATGGTAGTAACTATTTCCAGGCAAACCCGAAACTCGCATCACTCGTCGACCAGGATGAACGGCTTCCGATACACTGGGCCTGCGCATTCAATCATCTCGACATTGTCAAACTCCTCACATCTACACGATCCTTCGATCCAGATGCACAAGACGGCTCGGGATGGACGCCACTTGCCATTGCGGCCAGTTTGAAAGACAACAGTGGCGAAGAGATCATTGAGCTGTTACTATCGAAAGAGGCTGATGCCAAGATCCCTACAAACTCTGGTGCGACGGCACTACATTTCGCTGTCTCGAAGGGTAATCTCGAAATCTGCAAGACACTGTTCAAGCATGGGGCTTCCGCCAGGACAAAGGACAAGCGAGGACAATTGCCATTGCACAGAGCCGCGGCGGCTGGCAGCGTTCCAATTGTGAAACTGTTACTCCAGCACAAAAGTCCTATCAATGCGACTGATATGGATGGAATGACGGCTTTGCACCACGCTATCAGCGAAGGAAATGGAGATGTGGCCATCGAGCTGCTGAAAGCTGGCGCAGAGACGGACAAAAAAGACAGTGATGGAAGACTTGCCATCGAGTACGTTCCTGACGCCAAAGTACGATCCTACATATTAAAAGCTGCCGAAAGAGAGGGTATCAATTTGGAGTGAGATCGCGCAGATGATCAACACATCAGAAATCATTTCATGGTATCCGCCAGCTGCCGATACATCTGCTTCACATCCACTATATCAGCCTTGAGCTCCTCGACTTGCTCACTCTTCTCGCCGAGAAGTTCAAGAGTGGTTTGATGGCGTTGGCTCAGATCGGCTTGATCCTTTTCGAGAGCTCTTAGTCGGGCTTCGAGCTTCCGCTTTTCTTCGACCTCCCGCATCAAATTCACGACTTCCTGTCTGGCTTCGTCACGCTGTGTGGTGAGTCGTGTAAGTTCGTCCTTGGAAGCAGCCTTTTCACTTTCGAGTCTACGAACATTCGCAGACATTCGTTCAACGAGCTGAACAGAGGGGCCGGCCCCGACCGTGGAAGTCGAAATTAGGTCGTTCACGGCACGCGGAGAGTTGTTGGAATGAGGTGTTGGGGGAATGTTGGCGAAGAAGTCGTCTGCATCGTTCGAGGTCACCACAGATGGGGTTTCTGCAATGGTCCCGTTGACCTGGTTCCTGAAGGAAGGGTTCGAATACTGACGGGAAGGTGCGTTCCAGTCGAACGTTGGCATCATCGAAGACTTGCGGCTGTTGGGCCTTTCGTATTGAACCGGGCTCATCAAATGGTTGATATCGAAGCCCAGATTTGAGTTCTTGCGGGAAAGCCCAGGAGAGCCTGTTCGCTGGATCTGTAGGCTGGCTGTCCATTTCGCCTTTTCTTCATCGAGTCTGCGCTGCAGCTCTTTCTCAGCGTTCGCTTTTTCTATCTCGACATCTTTTACAGCAGTGGCAAGCTCGGTTTCGAATTGGGTCGCTTTACGGCTCAATCGCTGAACCTCGGCCTCTGCATCAGCCACAGACTTGTCCATCTCTGCGAATTTGGTTTGCACTTGCTCGAGCTCCTTGTCAGCACTCCTCAGTTTCAGGGTAGCATCACGCAGCTTCTTTCGAAGGTCTGTCTCCCTTGCCGCAATGTCGTCACGCTCTTTCTCCAGGTTTGTAATCCTTCCAAGCAAACTGCTCTCAATGCCTTGCCAATTTTGACTTGCCGTCGCGTATTGTGTCTGCAGGGTCTCGATTTGGCGGAGGAGTTTTGCCTGTACATGACCGTGGTCTGCAGACGAAGCCTCTTCTGCACGGACACGAAAGGACTCCAGCTTGCTTTCGAGTGCTGCCTGCTCGCCCAGCATTTCACTTTCCATGACACGGGATTGTTCCTTTTCCCTTTCAAGCGTGGCCTGGAGGTCTCTGATTTCTCTTTTCAGTTTCTCCTCGGTTATCTCCCGCTCAACTTTGGCGCTGGTCAGATCATCTTGTAAGTCGGCGATCCTCCTTCTCTCCTTTTCTAGTTGGTCTGCCTGCGCCTTGCTCTCGGCCGCTTCAGCCCTTGCGTTGGCTCGTGAGATCTGAGTTTTCATATCTGCCAAGGTCGCTTGAAGTGCTTCGCGTTCTTTTCGGACCGCTTCGAAATCATTCACACCAGCCGTGCTTGCCGCCAGACTTTGTTCCGCTCGTTTGCTTGCGGCTTCAGCCTTCCTTGCCCTATCCTCCATCATTCTTAGTGAGCGCTCTGCTTTCTCGGCTCGAAGCTTTGCTGCGTCTTGTTCTTTGTTGTTCGTCGTGATCTGGGCTCGTAACTTCTTGAGCACAGTCAAGTGGGTCATCTCTGCTTTCGAAAGTCGCTGACCCTCATCCATAAGCAATGCTATCTTTGCATCCTTTTCCAAGATCTTGCGCTCCAAACTTCCTGCATCTGCGGAGCCTGCAGCTTTCCTTGCTGATTCTGCCGCCTCTTTGCTCAGATAGTGTAATTTCGCCTGAAGTGCATCGATACGTTCGATATAGTGGTTGATGTCTTCTTGTTCTTGTGTGCTCTTCTCTGCCGGTCGCATAGCATCTTCACTCTTTCTTGCAAGGTCCTGCGAGGCTCGATCAGACAGCGTCTGACTATCCCTCGGGGCGTCGGTAGAGGGCCGAGCAGAGTCGCTGTCAACTTGCACTATAGGATCCGTCCTTTGTGTTTCTGGCTGTGGACCTTCTGTCCCCTTCAATGTCTGCTCATTCTTGTCGGTGTCAAGATCAGGCTCAGCCTGGTCTTCCACCTTTACCACCAAGATAGCAGGCGGTTGCTCAGGCGCCGAAGAGCCAGCCTCGGCGTCGTCAGTCAATAGGCCGACGGGCTCGGTCGTTGCGGCTGCGCTGTCACTCGTAGCGGAATCCGACGCAGGAGCTGGTGCCATGGGCGACGCTGTTCGAGTAACATCTTTCTTCGCTGCCATCGCCCGTGCGAGGCGCTCTTGGAGCCGGTCATTGGTGTTAGAGGCATTGCTGCTAGTCCTTGAGAGTTCAGATGAGACTGCAACTGAGTCAATACTGCGATGCTGCCGAGTGTGTTTTTTACGTACCTCTTACCGCCGGGCTGGTCTCGCGAGAGGGTTGCGGTACTGTGCTGGCTGGGTTCTGTGGATCGTCGGCGAGGATATTGTCTAGACGAGACTCTACAGACGCGACCGCCTGCTGCAGGAAATTCCACCTCGAATTTGGTTTCGAAGCCATGGCGCAGGAACATCACCTCGAGTGTTTACTAGGGAGGTTTCGCAGCCTCGGGCACGATGCAGATAGTTGCATTATAAGTCTGGAGGTGCATTCGAGTCCTTAGAACACATAGCGCATGTCAGTGTGGCGGATTCGTATACTTATTTGAGGAGTGATCCAGTGGTCCAGTGTGAGTATTGATGGCGCGTCCCTCGTGGACAAAGTGTAGGTTCGCAGTGGTGGAGATCTGGCGTTAAGTAATGCATTGTTGGAGAACGACCATCGCTAATAGCCTCTAGCTTTTGGAGCTTCGATAGCGATTAGGCGATGACATAGGTTTTCTGAATTGACCTTCAACCAAATCTCTACACCTCTTGTATGCTATGCCTGCATTCATGTGAGACAGAGTTCCTTCATCCACTACGCCTCGTCTTCGATTTCGCAGTCAGTGTTCAAGATGTCGCTGAGCCAGCCGGTCTACCTTAGCTCGCTACAGAACAACATCAGAGCACGCCCGGTAGGTCACCTTACGACGTAATCCAGACATTGCCCAAAGCTGACAATTCCATAGATACCGTGGGATGGAGCTGTTCGAGCTGGAAACCTCACCGACGACCAACTCAAGAAGATAAAATCAGTGGACAAGGTCAGAAAAGAGCAGAGGAAGCAAACCATCGAGAAAGACGTCAAAAGCTACAGCACGTTATTAGTAGGAGGTCCAGATGGTGGGAGTGTGCTCGAGAAGGCATCCAAACGGAGTGATATCATCCAGTACATCTTGGTCCTGGCGACAGATTTGATCAATGGTATATGCGCTCGAACTGCTGTTGCGGAAGACAATACTTACTGACTTGGAACAGATGCGCCAGCTCTTGCAACAGCCATCCTAGAACAACCTGAACCTTATAAGACTTTCCTTGCCCTGCTGAACCAGCCTGGTAATCCGGAAGATGCTATTCCCTTGTTCTCGGCCACTTTCTTGGTCAACATCATTGCCATTTCTCTGACAACCTCATCAAAACCAAGCCCTCGCGATGACCAAGCACTTCCTCAAGTCTATTCATATCTGGCGAAATTGGTGAAGAACCAAGACAGTGGACTACAAGATATTGGCGTACAACACTTATCACAACTACTGCGGACTACGCGGTCTAAAGAATTGTTCTGGAAACAGAAGGCCGACACAGTAGAACCACTGTTCGACATATTACGAAAGGCTGTGGGAGCTGCAAAAGATAACGACTCTACTCTGTGGAGCGGGGGAACGAGCATTCGAAGCTCTGACACAAAGTTCGGTGGCGGTGTCGGGCTACAATTGTTGTATCAAGTGCTACTTGTGATCTGGCAGCTAAGTTTTGAAGGTGAATTGGTTGGTGACGGCCTTGAAAAGTATGGCTCCCTTGCAGATGTCTCCACACTCAAGCTAACAACGATTCAGGGATGAAGAAATTATACCACTATACACACAGCTGCTGCGGATGTCGCCAAAGGAGAAGACGACTCGACTGTTGCTCGCCACACTCAACAATCTACTTTCGACCAACAAGGATACTTTGATTCCAGCTGCAACGACCGCCAGGCTTCCTGCATTGCTAAGCAACCTCTCTGGACGACATCTGACAGACCCAGATTTGCTAGAAGACCTTCAAAGTCTCAATAGCATGCTTGAGGATTACACGAAGAATCAAACAACATTTGATGAATACGCCGACGAGGTCAATTCAGGTCATTTGCGTTGGTCGCCGCCACATCGTAACCCCACTTTCTGGAGGGAAAACGCTCGCAAGATATTCGAGGACAAGAAAGGCGAACTTCCGAAGAAGCTGGCCGAAATTCTCGGTAAGGGATGGGAATCTGAAAAAAAGGTACTTGCCATTGGCTGCAATGATGTGGGTAGTCTGGTCAAAGAAGTGCCAGAGTATCGGTCTACTCTCGAGCGACTGGGTCTCAAAGCTCGACTTCTTGAGTTGATGGGTGACTCGGACGAAAGTGTGCGATGGGAGAGTCTCAAGGCTGTTGGAGAATGGATGCGATACAACATTGACAAGTGAACGCTTCCACTGATCCAGATTGATGCTGAGAATGGAGCGATACGAGGTTAGATGGTCCGCCAGCTCCGGAGCGGCATACACTAAATACGAGTACTTTCGAGAGTGGGATAAGCGAGGAACAACACAGCTGTTTTCGGTTGAAGAGGCGCCATCTGGTTGCGGAGTAATTTACCCTTGATCAGCCCGCATTCGTGTAGATATTTGTTCTAGGCGTGGCTTTTGTTCAATTGCTTCGGACAGAGTTGCTTTTGCTTGCACTAAAAGCTGACCACAGCGACTTTCTGTCCGTACATCAGCAGCGCCATTCAACATGTCTACTTCTAAATGCTCGATTAGCCTGTAACTCAGAGAATCTTCCACCCTGCTCAGTCCCCATCGATAGTGGAAGCAACCATTCTCTATGAACCGACTGCACTGTTGGCCAATGATGTTGTAGAACGAATACTCCATATGTGATACTGCGAGATGCTGGCTAGTTCGTGGTCACTAGATCGTGATAGCAAAAGTGAACCGGGGCAGCCAACAGGGGAATTTGTGAATAGGTCTCAAAAGGGAAACTTCCCCTGCCAAGCACAGCGGCTTCATCTCTCCCCCAGTGTCCACCAGGCTCCTCATCAGCTGTCTCACTGGTCGCTCGTCTGCTGCATGTGCATGTCAATTCGACGGCCTTGCAGGTCAGATCGGAGGCTCTCGATCACCACAGGCACTCAAAGAAGACAGAGGAGGATTTCCTTGTGAACTCTATGACGGTTTCATGCTTCTTGCTGATGGCACGCGTTTATGCCCAAGAGAAGCTCGAGCCCCATTCCAGCCACCCTTAACAACCAAAGTTACTACCCGGAGCCCTCCGCTTATACTTGCATCTTCCCTACCTAAACGCTGGGATTTTCGCCAATACCCCGATACGCTCGCTGCTCACACGCGCCATCCTGCATGCGTCTGTCCTCTGGTTCTAGCATATTACATTCGCGCAAGTGATAAGTTGCAGTGAACCTCAATAATCTCGGCAGATAAGTCAAGTTCATCAGCCAGAGATTTCGCAACTTGGTCCTCAATCATTAGGCGGGTTCTAGTTAAATGCTCGGAATGCGGTAGGCGCCATAGTGCGCAATCTGCGGATGATCCAATGAGGGCGACATTGTCCCCGTAGCCTAAACCACTTTCCGTTTTGTAACAACTTAGCGACCGTCTCTCACTCTCGATTAATCGTCTCAAGTTCACCATCCACTACCACCAAAGTTACACTCTGGTTTCCACTGGTCCGCGAATGGACGATTGCATGTGGCTGATCTACGTGCCATACTCTAAGCAGCAAGTCGTGTCATGTCGCTATTCTAGACGGACGTCAAAGCGTCAACCCACTCCGTCTGCGCCGTATCGCTCCCATCCGCCAACCCCCTGACTGCAACCAGGACAAATGGACGACTACGTTCGTCCTCCAAGAGGCTACGCTTCTGCTTCCCCTCCTTCGTTGCAGAACGAATACTCTACTGTACAACGGCTTCCCTCCATTCCGGCAGCTTTAAGACCCTTCTCCCCGGTGTCTCCTGTCCGTCGAAAGCCTCTCCCTTCGAACGCCTCACCCATCATCCAGTCACCCCAGTCTCCTGAAACCGCACCACGGTTACAGCACGGGAGCTCGCCGTCTGTTGAGAATCCTTCAAGGGGGGTTGCGCAAGTCATTGACGGGGTGGGCAGCGCGTATGATACCTCGTTATGCAACGTGTATGTACACTCGGCTAATCCCAGTAGCACATCGAAGACAAGTGTCCAGAGAGAGACAGATGAAAACGGATTGACGCGACTAACGACGAACGGCTCCCTTTCCTCCATCGACGGTCGCGCAGGCTTTCCTTCAAACAGCCATAAGGCACAACAACTGAATGGCCTACCCGTAACAAACGCGTCTTTAGAGGAGGATATGGCTCCGAAACCAGGCACGAGGCCGCCGCCTCTACGGACGAACACAAACACCTCAACAAGGTCATTGACCGTCGTTGACTCCAAGAAACCTCACACGCCTGGAAGCAAATTTACTTCGTTTTTCAGTCGCAAGCCCGCTGCATCACCTAGTACAGAATCCTCAGCAACAGATTTCTCAGATCGCAAATCACCCCTTCCGTCGCCATATGTCGGATCTCCACATGCTTCCGCACATTCATCGCCTGGGTTTCCCTTTGGGGTGTCGGCAGCCCGGGCCTCTCAATCTCAGCCATCCCAAGATTCTATCGAGTTCGACGCCAGCACATACATGCAGACCACACCCCATGGCGACGCTGCGAGCAAATGTCTGCAGCTCGAAGCTGAGTTGCGCGAGATCAGCACAGAACTGGCGGCCTCGATCAGACGTGAGATGGACTTGGAAGACCTCGTGGACCGACTACAGACTGAAGGTCCTCCAGCCATCAGAGAGGTTGATCGAACTAGTGATTACTTCTCGGATTCAGGCGCGAGTTCCATAAGACCCTCGACCAGCGAGGAAAACCCTAAGGAGGAGATACAAAGGATAAAACGTGAGTCCGAGCAACAAAGGGCGCAGCTGAAGGTAGAAATGTCTCAAAAATGGCAAAGCGAGAGATCCAGTAGGCAAGCACTGGAATCTCACGTTCACCTACTGGAACAGAAACTTTCACAAACACGTCGCGAGCACAATCAATCCGCCGATGTCACTGCAAGAGCGAAAGAGTTGGAGATGGCGCTAGATGATGCGAAAAGGAGACTCGTCGAGGAGAGACAAACGAAAGAGAATTTCGAAGACCTCTTGACGGCGCTCCGAGTCGACCTTGAACAGCACCGGAATGAACGTGACAACCTGCGAGATGAGGTTCTGCCTCAACTACGGTCCCAAATTGAAGGTCTCGAATCTAACTTATCTGACTCACAAAAGTCGCCGTATGACTTTACGCGCTTGCAGCAAGAACTTCAAAGCCTTAAGGATGAAAACGCAGCACTGCAAAGTGCGAGGGCCATGAACATGCAATTTCAATCTATCGCCGAGGACGGGGAAATAGTCCAGTCGCCGACAAAGACGTCATTTTTCGGAGGTCGAAGTACTGGCCTCCAAAGGTCCAACACTGTTATGAGCAGATCAAATACGCGGCCAGCGAACCGTGCAAATTCTCTGTCCAGATCAAACTCCAGCACAAGCCCAGAAAATCAACTACCACTCGCCGACCAGCTAAAGGACGTGACGGACCAAAGGAACGCCCTGCATACCACTGTTAGGTATCTTCTACGGAGGCAAGAAGCCCAGCGTCGACAGTACGAGAAGCGTCTCAAGCTAGCTGAGACTGAGTGGGATCGCGCCAGTTTCGTCCAGAGTTCGAGAAAGGGTAGCTACGAACGTGAAGTACGGACATTAAGGTCTGAGATCAACCTTCTGCGGAAAAGAGCAGATGACGCCCTCGAGCAGAAGTGGCAGTGCGAGAAAGGCCTGGCTGGTTTGAAGATGGATCTTGACCGGAGTAAGCAAGAAACGGCTAGCCTGCAAACCTTGCTGCAGGTTCGCGATGAAACTGCACCGGAGGTCCTTTCGTCCACCCTCGAACAGGCATTGCGTCGTTTGCAACAGGAACGGGATCAGGCACGGCAACAAGAATCAGTCGGCTCATTGAAGCATGAGCAAGACTTTGCTGCAGAGCTTGAACTGTCCGCCGAAAGATCTGAAACGTTGGCAATACAAGTCAGGAAACAAATGCAAGCCAACTCTGAATTGAGGGATCGACTCAAACAGGCCATTCAGAACGGCCAGAGCAATCAGCAAGCCTCCGCCGAGCAGATCAACGAATTGCAAGATAGATTACGAAATCTCGAGGACGTTATCACCGTGGCACAAATGCAGTCAGAGACGGCTGTAATGAAGCATGAAGATGAGGTCCGCGTCCTTCGGGCTAGTCATAACAGTCAACTCATGCGCACAAGATCCGGGAGGAAGACCCCTGGAGGACTTGGGCTCTTCACATCGACCCCGAGATCTCCCATGTCGCCCATGTTTGTGAACTCTACAAAGAGCCCGAGACTGGACCAAACCAGCAGTGGGCCGGGCATGCCGCTCCAAGAAGCACTGAAGACTGAATACCTCGAGGTCAAGGTCGCAGATCTAGAGAAGGCTCTGTCTGAAGCGGAGAAAGAGATGCAAGAAGTCGTTGGGCGGATGAATACGGCTCAGATGGGCGTGGCTGAGCTGGAATCAGAGAGGTAAGCATGACCTGGTCGTCCTTTTCAGAGGTGATACTAACAATATGTGCAGAGACGAAGCCCTCCGACAAACTCGAAGACTCGAAGCCGCTATTACGGCTGAGCGCGAGAAAGTGCAGGCGCTCCTGGAAAACACGTACGACTATGGCTCGGACTACTAGTCCACAAGCATGCACTTTGACGACATGAAAGCGACTTGCCCGCCT
Organism: Exophiala viscosa; assembly: GCF_022695815.1. Lineage (NCBI taxonomy): Eukaryota > Fungi > Ascomycota > Eurotiomycetes > Chaetothyriales > Herpotrichiellaceae > Exophiala > Exophiala viscosa. Next base: position 600,612 of record NW_026944356.1, on the reverse strand, counting down.
ATAATCTATCTTTCAGCATCAAGCCTTTATTGCCTGAGGACATATTTATTTTAGCGAAGGAGTTAATGGTCTGAGCGCCGTTGTCGTGCTGGCCTTGGACAAAAGTTATTTGGGATATATTTCTTCAGCACCGTCAGATATGGACTTTTACAGGTTTGGGACCTGATTGGAGGGTTTGGTCGCGGGTTTTATTTTCGACAGCAGGCGAGCATCAAGATATGGATGGACTGCTTTGTACATCACTATACCCGGTTAATCAGCGATAACCATATGTGGGAGAACGTCCTTGGATAGGATGACAGTGTTCAGGAGTTTGCGGGCTCAGCTTCAAAGCTGCAAAGAGTAGAGGAGCAGGTCGAGCCTCGCTGAGTTATCATGGTGCCTGCGTTCATATCATCAGGGTGATGAATGGACGAATGCCTTGAGCCACCAATATAACCGACATCAACCACCTACTTATAAGGCAAACACTTGGGTTATGCCTTAGAAGGTGCTCAAAGGTTCATCAGCCTCGTCGGGACAGAACTGCGTGTTGCAAGAGTAATGTTCTACGGTACTTTGCTGAGTCGCCGTAGATTATGACACAATGCGCAAAACCGATTTTCCCCACGATTTCGTGATCTTGACTTAGGTTCTGATTGTTGATCCTACCACAGTGTGTTGTGCAGAGCTTCCATCACGATATTTTCGCATTGGACTAACAGTGGTCTTTCACTGATCCGTTGATTCTCCCAGAACCAAAGTGAAGACATCTGTTGAAGTCTCGTGTTGATCAGTCTGCACGGGAGTTAGCTACACTAGCAGTTTACGATATGTGAGGTGAAGAATCACCGACACCCACCTCTTTCATACTTTACTCGGACTATAATATTCACCACACACTCACAGCCTCTGGGCTTGAAAATCTCGACACCGTGTCTTAATACTTCCTTCCCTTGTTGTCCAGAAATTCGGACCAGAACCAGATCGAAGAAGACGTCACATCGCCCAACCCTAACCACCTCACAAACACAAACGCGAGCGAAGAAAGATGGCACCACAACTACCGCCCTACCTCGCGCATTTCGCCGACCTCTACAATGCCTACATCCACCCTCTCCTGCCCACACCTTTACAAAGCATCTCTGGCATGGTCACACCGTTCCTCAATTCCGCAATCGCAGCCGCGGCATCAGGCGATATTGTCAGTCTGGCCGCGTTCGTGGTGACGATATACTTCACGGTCCGGATGGCGGATTACTTGCGTCGCAGTGTCGTCGCGTGGGTGGTGTTTGGGCTCAAGATAGTGATGGTGATTGCGGCGGTGAATGTGGCGTTCTATGTGAACTCGGTGGGTGTGCAGAAGGCCTTGGGTGATGCGGAGTGGGTGGTTGGCTTGGTTTGGGGGTTTGTGGAGGATAAAGTTACCAACAGCGGCGGAAGTGAGAAGACGGGTGGTCCATTCGGATATTATGGTGGAGGTCGTCAACAGGTGCCGCTTACTGGGGGGAAGAAGAAAGCTGGTGGATGGAGATGAGAAATATTACACCACACTGTACTGGACGACTGGATGACTCAATGCGAAGACTGGAACTGGACACTAGGTCTTGAGGCTAAAGCCGATTGTTGGGTATCTACCACTTGAGAGTACACGATGCCGCCAACGCCTACGCTGAGAATCTGAAACAAAATCCGATCGAGGATCAAGGATGGATACATGGTAGGGCCTCAACCCTCTTCCCAAGCTGGCTCTTCAAATTCCGCTTCTTTGGGATCTTTCGGCTCTTGCGCCTCGTGATACTGGATGGCATCGTCAATATAACTCAGAATGTCGCCCACACTGTCTTCGTCATTCACATCCAGCTGCAGGAAGGAAACCATGCTGAAGTCATCGATCAGTCTAGCCACTGCGCGATTGAGCTGTTTGAATGACCCTCCGGTCATTACTTGGTCGACCTCGGAGGGATTACCGACGTCAACTGTATGTTCCGCAGTACCTCGCCCGGTATCATCGTCGTCAAGCAGGTTGGCATCTGGATCGACGAAGCGCTTGAGCTCTTTCTTGGGCACTTGATCTTTCACCAGGTCCATCTTGGATAGGATATTGACGTGTGGAAGTTCCATCATGATCATGGCGCTCATTGCCGAAAGTGTTCCGGCAAAGAACTTGGCCTTGTCCACCACGAATGTCGCTTCAAGCAGATATGCAGCGCAGAGGTTGATGTTCAACGGTCCCATTCTTGACAGGTATTTGACCAGCTCGGGAAGTAGAGGGATATGTGTGTAGAGTTCTATTTGACCGGGAAGATCGAAGAGGATGAGGTATTCTTCGGAGAGTGGCTCGATTGCGGAGGCGAGGAAGTCGAGGTTTTGCAGGAGAAATTCGAAGCAGAATATTAGACCGCCATTTGGTCCTAATGACATTTCTTCCATCACGTCTTCCAAGGAAATGAGGTCGCGAATGTCGAGGTCGGGTTCGTAAGCGAAGTCGTTCGCCGCAGGATCGAGGTTGATGTAGAAACATGACCGCCTGCTGTGTTGAAGATGTTGGATCAATGCTGTACAGAAGGTAGTCTTGCCGGCACCGGCAGGGCCCATGACTAGACAGCCGAACTTGGACATTGTGAGTGTCTCCTGCAAAGGAAGGAGATGGCTGTTTTTATTGCGACAAAGTTGGATTTATGCGGTGTACTTCGATCGTTATATCATTCATGGCACATGAGCATGCATGTGCACAGCACGTGTCCTCCTCTTTGACGATTTCTGCCGGACCGGTGTCCCAGACGCGTTAGACTCGTTCGCCTTGTGTGTATGCAGGTGAAGACAATAGTGATATCGATGTCGACGTTGTAGGTTGTTCTATAGACAAACACATTTGACACTTTCAAAAACTTTCAAACAAAATGACGGCGACCACAGTCCGGGACTTCTTCGGATAAAGACTTCAGTTGTTAAGGTCAGTGAGAGGGTCTCAGGTGTTCAGAGAGTTGTCCAGCGATGGGGTCACTGGAACTCAGGCACCCTCAAAGCCCGATAGGGCGAAGGGTCAGGCAATTCGGGAAGAAAAAGGTATGTCGCGCCGAACACGCACTTCTCGTGCCCGCGGCCGCGCCCTCTCTGCCGGATAAAGCGCGAAAGAGATACTGTGAGTGAGTGTGCATGGGGCCATCAGGAACCGCTATTTGCTGGTTTGGCTGGAAAAAAGACACGACTGCCGATTGCCTGCCGATAACGACATCGCAAGGGCAAGACTGCAAACTGTTTTCTCCTCACTAAATTTCCCCCCAATTTTTTTCCAAGGTCCATCCTCTTCTCTACTTGTTGTCATAGACCGCTTTTCTCCCACTCTCGCTGGCTTGAATTCCTTTTCACACACCTCTTGTGACTCTTGGACATACGGATCTTGCAGTACATCACAGTCAGGACCCGGGAAAAGTTCAGCAGCGATTGGGATTGTCACTTCTCTTGACAGCCTCCTCTCCCTCTCCAGTACATACCCCTCCACCAGCCTCTTCGCGTTCAACACCCTCGGACAACCGTCTCCGGCACTTTTTCTCTCCTAAAGAAACCCTCAGCAACCCCTGTACTCTTTCAAAATGGCCGGTCCCGTTAATGGCAACACCAATGGTGCCGACAAGCGTGATACCTTCCTCTTCACCTCCGAATCTGTCGGCGAGGGTCACCCCGATAAGATCGCGTGAGTTTAGAGCTTCGCTAGAGAGGCCGAGCTATAGATCTGACAAAATGTAGTGATCAGGTTTCCGATGCCGTCCTCGATGCCTGCCTCAAAGAAGACCCTCTATCCAAAGTCGCTTGCGAGACTGCCACCAAGACCGGTACGCGGCCATAAAAATACAGCCGTCGCTGCCCAGCTAACCGTTGTGCAGGCATGATCATGGTCTTTGGAGAAATCACCACCAAGGCTCGTCTTGACTACCAGAAGATCATTCGTAACACCATCCGGGAGATTGGCTATGACCACTCCGACAAGGGTTTCGACTACAAGACTTGCAACGTCCTTGTGGCTATTGAAGAACAATCCCCCGATATCGCTCAGGGTCTACACTATGAAGAGGCGTTGGAGAAGCTCGGTGCCGGTGACCAAGGTATCATGTTCGGATACGCTACCGACGAGACCCCAGAACTCCTTCCCCTGACCATCCAACTCGCCCACAAGCTCAACGCTGCCATGACATCTGCACGAAAGTCCGGCGAGATCCCATGGCTACGGCCCGACACCAAGACTCAGGTCACGGTGGAATATGCTCATGATGGAGGTGCCGTCATTCCCCTGAGAGTGGACACTGTTGTTGTCTCAGCGCAACACTCTGAGGACATCACCACCGAGGAGCTACGAAAGGAAATCAAGGAGAAGATTATCAAGAAGGTCATCCCTGCCAAGTACCTTGACGACAAGACCGTCTACCACATCCAACCTTCTGGTCTCTTCATCATCGGCGGCCCTCAAGGTGATGCTGGTCTTACTGGACGTAAGATCATTGTTGACACATACGGTGGCTGGGGTGCTCACGGTGGTGGTGCTTTCTCTGGCAAGGACTACAGCAAGGTTGATCGCTCGGCAGCCTATCTTGCCCGATGGATCGCCAAATCCCTTGTCAAGGCGCGTCTCGCTCGTCGATGCCTCGTTCAACTCTCATACGCTATTGGTGTTGCCGAGCCTTTGTCTCTGTTTGTCGATACATATGGCACTGGTGACAAGTCCAGCGCTGAGCTCGTCGAGATCATCCTTGCCAACTTCGATCTCCGACCTGGTGTCATTGTCAAGGAACTGAACCTTATCAACCCCATCTACTGCCGAACCGCCAAGAACGGCCACTTCTCCGACCAGACCTTCACCTGGGAGCAGCCTAAGGAGCTTAAGTTCTAAGCTGCTATTGACATACTGCGGCAAAGATGATGGCACTCCTCAACTGGACGATCGAAGACGTTAAACAGATCGAATGGCGGATCATGCAAGATTCTGCACCTTGGTTTCAACCATCCAAGGTCGGTTTGATGCCTGTGCTGCCATTTCCTGGAAGCGTTTCGATGAAGTCTTTGTGACGACGGAAAGTATCATGAGTTTCATATGTGGTCATGAAAAAAGAGCGGAGACAATGGTTTTGCTTATTTCCAAAAAGTTTCTAGGGCGCGGGCAAATTCGTGACGATATTCAACACTGTTATGATACCCCCTGCGCGCAAGACACGTTGATATGTTTGTTTTACTTGGCATTGGGAAACGGCGTTCAACTCGCTATGCTAGATGGGAGACAACAAGTGTTGTACAGCTATGGAGGGGGTACCTTTTGAGGGCTCCAGAGAGATTTCAGCGGTTACGCATACGCAGGCAATCCTGTTGCGAGGAGTGATGCCCGCAATCAACACCTCAGGATAGACCGAAACTGGTCAAACATATTGGGACGGCTCGAAATGAATACCAGTCGCACCCCAAGGTCTCAAATACCAGCCTGCAGAGGCTTCAGCTTCAACCCCGACGTGCACTACGTTGCGCTCTTTCTTTTGCTCTTCTCTCACATCGGCTTTGTCCATCTGGGCTGATGAGGATCATCCCTTGTGTTTCTTTCACTAACATCAGTAGACCTGGACTGCCAATTGCGGTGTCCGAAATCTTTTGAAGCACGCTCAAGCAACTAAAACCGTTGATTGAAGGAGCTGACACTACCACTGATACCGGATTGATCTGGCGATCGCAGATACAGAAAGCAATCGGAACCAGAGGACCATGGCCAACAACTATCGAGGTCATATTGCCAACAAGAAGCAGAACTCAAAGCTCCCTTACGACTCTCGCGTCGAAGACCATCATCGACCAAACGCCGCCACCGCTCACCTAGTCCGGTCCAATTCAGTGCCTCCCATCAAGCGTTTCGCCCGTCGATCCACCCATGCAACCAATTCGCGATATCAGTCACATAAGACGGGGTCCCCACGCTTTTCGGACTAGCCAGATCTCCATCGCTCGCAATACTCCCGGAGTTATACACGCGCAGTGCCTCATACACGTTCCCATGCTGTCGATCAAGGTTCTGCTTGAAATGCAGTGCCCCGGCGTGGATCATATCCGTCACAATATCTTGTCTCAATGTGCCGCCCTGCCGACAAAAAAGTCAGTACTGAACACCAAAATGATCCACATGCATTGCAGTGCAAGGGCGAAGCCAGATTCGAAAGCACACATACCGGCGCAACACCAGTGCAGCCCGAACACTGCAAGAGTCCTCCAGTCCCTTGACCGTCAGCGTCGATAGTCGTCTATTTATGGTCATCTCGTCAGTCATCGTCAAGATCACCGATTTTCATTGTCTGAGAGGCGAAAGAGAGCTTACAGGTACATAACAGTTTCCGGTACTCTCCTGCATGAGCATATCGTACTAGTACGATATGCTCGACGCCTTTACAATCTGGCTTTGCAACGACGGTGTGAATTGCCTCATGAATCTGCAAAGCAACAATTACCCAGTGTCCAACCTGAGCTCTCATACGAGAGAGTACAGAAGACGTACGAGATTCGCCGCCTGCTCTCCGTCACCGTGCGGCTTCTTTGCCTGCTCGATCGTGGGCTGTAAGTGCTTGAACAGGTGGCCGTACGAACAGACACGAGGGTCGAACATCTTCTCAAACGCTGTTGCCGGCCCGCTGCAGTGATAGTAGGTCTCATTGATCGGAGCTGTGCCTCTTGGGATGGCACCACTTTGGTCGGTCTCCTTGATAGGAGCTTGACCCTGGGAAGCCGCACCGGACTGTTGTGCTGCCATGGATATGATATGACGTTCCTTTTGTGCAGATATATCCCTGAATGGTTTGCAAACCACGTTATGATCAGGCCGTTGCCTGTTATATACCCATCGCGCCTCATATTACTATGCGACATGGGAGATCTGAGCCAATTTGCCGCTGAGCAAAGCCCATTTCCAATAAGACTAATCCTGCGTTGTCCGTTGGGGCCCGGAAGTGATACACCCTATTCTAGGGATGTCGAGTATGACATTGTGAGTTGCTGTCCACTAGATTTAGAGGCCTTGCCGCCTTTGTGGCCATAATACGCACGCTTCGGACTCTTCCAACTCTTCCGAGGGGCCGTATAAGTGATACAAGGCAAGACACCACGGGTAGTTCCTACATAGATGGCAGTCGACGGCCAAATGCCGAAAACCGCATTGCACATGTTTAGGTATAACGATGCACGGATACCTGATAAAGAATCGAACCAGGAATAGTTGATGCTGGCTACTTTAACTTAGTCTATGGAGTCATATCTCACCTGCCAACCTAGAGCAGCAGGCGTGTTAGTTCGAACAACTTGGGCCTGGTCACTTGTGGGGGGCCAGCAATGCCTGATGGGAAAGTAAGCAAGGCCCTCCTCCACTTTGTCCGGAATAGGAGATGCCACTGGCTGATAGATTTGATTTGTCTGGAGTAGCTAGAGACGAATGTATGACCCCTGTTCATCATCGAGGCCCGCAGTACTCATACCACCCGCCTAGCATGTGTTTTGCACAAGGTACATAGTAGAGGAGCCTCCCTTACGCAACGCCTGGAGGTGGCACATGCTGCTGAACCTCGATCATATTGCCGTCCGGGTCCTCCACCGTCAACAGCTGCGCAAATCCAACGAGTTGTTGGCCCTTGACGAGCAGCTTACGCTCGGTCTGATTAGTAGTGGCGGACGGACCAAAACCAAGCGCATTTTCGACCGACGTGATATTCTCCGCACTCTGGCCAATGCGTTTGGTGATCTTGGCCCCGAACTTCTCCATTCGCGCCTGAGCTTTTTCTAGGTCTGGCACTATCAATCCGATGTGACTGAAGGTGTTGGGACGTACGGTGGTCGCTGTCATGCCTTCATCCTGGGAGTCAGAGAGATACTGCAGTTCAAGGAGTCCCGCGGCGTTGTTCTTGTCACGTAGCATCTCCTGGCCTGTTTGATAGCCTGTGCCGTTCCTGCCGCCTTGTGCATGACCCATGTAGGTTACGCTGTAGCTGGGAGATAGCTGCGCGGTGAAGATGTGTCGCATGCCGAGGACCTTACTGTAGAAGTGCTGGCTGGCCGTGAGGTTGCGCACTATGAGGGATAGGAGGTTGATGGCGAAACCGAGGGTCTCGGGGTCGGCGGGACCGTCGTCGCCGTTTGTCAGGAAGTCGGCGCTGGTCTGGCGGGACTCGAGTGCACAGGAGTGGACCCCTTGGGCTGCTAGGGCGAGGCAGCTGACTAGAAGTTTGATGGCGACCATGGCGATCGATGTGTCCTTTACAAAATCTTGAAACCCCTGACTGTAGTTCCTGAGCAAAGGGATGTGGTTTCTTGGTAGAGGCTGGAACAGTGACTGCGGCCTGTGTAGAGGTTTGTTTTTTATTGTCGAGGCGGTACATCTTGATGGATTTTCTGCTGCCTTTTTATAGCCTGCGAGAATCCGCCCCCATCATTCGAGAGCGGTGTTCATACCTGCTTTGGTCGAAGTCCTTCTGTTCATACTCACGATTGCTCCGGTTCCTACTCACTATTGCTCGGGTTGAGGCTCAAGAAGGCGACAAGTCCGTCCTCGTTCTCTGGGCACGAAGATCATGCCCAGAGCGTGAGGCCATGCGCGCTATTGTGCTCAGGCTGTCCACCTTTCCTCAGGTGTAGAGCAAGTGAGGCCACCAGCCTTGTTAGTGGTGCCGCCCACTATGACAAGAAGATCGTAGGTCTTGGTCGTCTCAGTGCTATTGCTGGCTGCCGTCTGAAATGAAGAGGATATGAGGGGAAGAGCTCGACTTGGCGAAAAGCTAGGCAGCTCAAGATCAGAGTGGCACAGCACTGTACGGCCGTGAGATGTACTTCCGCTATGGTTCCATGGAGTATCGGCCAAGACGAATCCTCCTCCCCTCAAGCACTGGCACATGGCGGAAATGTTCAGCATAGAGTCTGATCCGACGACGCGCTAAGCCCGATCTGGACCTATACAGCGCTCCGACTTGGCCGACCATTTCTTTGGGAGGCCTTACCTGATACTAGTCGGTAGGTCTTGGGACATTCCCACAACTGCTGTCCTGGTGAAATGCCCTCATAGCCTCCAATAGACTTCGGTTCAAGCACATTTCCTCGAGAGGCGAGAAGCACAGTTTCAATCACACTCCAGGAATGTGCCCTCAAGTCGATGAGATACCACGTATAGGCACGTTCACCGCGACTCGATCTCACGTCGTCTGTCCCTGTCAAGATCGTAATCCGACTCTCTCTTCCGCCGCCGTGGCGATCGTGACCGTGACCGCGACCTAGAATGTGATCTCTTCCGTCTCTCGCCACGATCGCCATCTCTGTACGACTCTTTCTCGCGTCGCTGACCCACGGCGCTGGCATTGGCACCGGTGGGACCTGTATTGCCACCACCACGCTGGTCGTCTGGGAGGAATCGCTCGTCCAAGCCTCTGGTATCGAAACCCTCACCAGCACCTCCTGATGGGCCAGCACCACTTCCTCTCCACCTCTTCACGTCCTCGCCAAAACGACCGGTATCCTGACCTTTGAGATCGGTGTATCGTGTGCGCCCTTTCTTGCCTAGTTTCGTCATGTCTCGTAGCCGCATATACTCCGGCAAAACAGACTTGTCAGTGACATCGTCCTCGAATCGTGCGCCCATGACATTGCGTCGTTTTAGGATCTCAGCAGTCTCGTCGCCCTGGAAGAACGCGCCTTTGTGATGATACCTTGCCAGAAATTGTGCTTCCGATCGGCCTCCCTCGCGTTCTTCACGCTGCTTGTCCAGGTACTCTTTGTCTTCCTTCTCCCGCTCCTCAGCCGTGAGGTTTCGCCGTCGTTCCGTCTCTTCAATCTCTTTTTCTCGCGCAACCAAGGCTTCTCTGTCGCGTTTTAGGCGCTTAAGTTCCCGCACTTTCCATGCTGCATACTCTGCTTCCGGGTCGACACCATCCGTGTCGTCCACCATGGATTCTGGAAGAACATCGTCGTCATCGTCCCATGCCTTCTTGCCTTGAGCTCGAGCGAGGGCATCGCGTTCGAGTTTGTCCTTGATTAGGAGGTCTGCTTGGGCGAGCCGGCGAGATTGCTCCTCGACTTCAGCGTTTGGGGTCTGATGGGCTGCGTCTGTAGGTGCGGATTTACGTTCGGTCTTCTTAATGAATGTTGGGCGTTGGAATTTGCGTTGGGGTGCTTCTTCCTCTGAGGAGCTCTCCTCTTCCTCTTCGGATGCTTCGTCGGATTCGTCCTCCTCCGATTCCTCTTCCGACCTTGCCTGCGTAGAGTCCTGCTTTACAGCAGGCGGTCTGGATATCGTGGATGTAGTTCTTGCCGGTTGTGATCCTGCCGGTGCTGGAGTTTCTTCTGCATCTTCTGGGTCTGTTACGAATCCCTCTTCGTCTTCGTCTTCCTCCTCACTTTCTTCCTGAACTGGTGCCTGTGGCCTTTTGGCCTGGGTCGGTCGTGCCTGAGGTGTCCTCTGAGATTGTGGTTGCTGTTGCTGTTCCTCTTCTGACTCTTCTTCTTCTTCTTCGGACGACTCTTGTTCTGCGACTGCTTTTCCCGGACGATACCTTCCAACGGGTTTCGCTGGGTTTGCGGTCATGTGCTTCGTGGGATTTGGCATTGGAGGAGGCATGTTAGGCAACGTATAGGAGGAAATGCAGGCTGATGGCAGACTTTGTGATGCACCAGTGCCCAAGGTCAGAGGACCCTTACCATACGCTCGGAAATGTTTCGTGGTAAATAGTGATGAACAATACTCCGCATGTAAAAAAAGCTGCGCGACTGACGTCGGATGTACGGTTGGGCATGAAAATTACGGCAGATCATAAAGCTCGAAGACAAATAGATATTCGCGTCCGATCTCGGCTTCATCATACCGGCTGTCACTCCGATTATGGCTCGCTCGAATACACCCCCAGTACAAAACTAGATTTGGGACGTTGCGACCCAGAGGGATACGCGATTCAACGTCCATTTGATACATTCATTATTGGAATATCATAAGTCTCATTTGGCAGCCGCCGTCTGGCCCGACTTCCCTAGCCTTCCCAACGAGTGACGGTGCTCAATCCAGTCTTTTACAGTCTTGACCTGTCTACCCGTTACACAAGAGACAGGCGTCTCTCTTTTCACCGCTCCATCAATCCCGTCCAGAACCTCCAACAACGTATCCTGACTCGGATGGCAGAAATATGCCATTGAGTAGCGATCCTTCCCAATATCTTCAGCTCTAGGGCTTCTTGCCACTCTGTGCAACGTGCTCTTCATCAGTCCGCCAGAAAGAAACGTCAGAGTCTCTCCAATGTTGATCAACACCGCTCCAGGGATCACAGGAGCATCGAGCCATTTCTCGTCAGGTTGGATCTTGCCCGTGTACTTTGGCGGTCGAACCTGGAGACCCGCAATGACATTCTGGAACAGGATCGTGATCACGCCTTGGTCGCTGTGTGAACCAAGTCGAACGGGCGCCTCGTCACCTGCCTCCAAGGTCGGGTAGTATATGAGTCTTAGGGTGGTGTACGAAGGGTTCTCATGCTTATGCATTTGTGGAAGTTGATCTTTGGTCAAGCCCAGACCAAGACCTAGACATGCGAGTAACCGCAGTGCAATCCTTTCGTGAGTTTCCGCCATGAATTGCTGGATTTCTGGGTTGAACTTGCGCAACGAAGGCGGCATGGGTTGATCGTACGACGCTTGTTTTCGAATCACAAAGACTTCTTTTGCGTCTTGTTTGGATGTGATGTCGGTGGCACCATTCTCCGCAAAGTACTTTTCCGTGCCGGTGCGTGCATCGTAACCGGCATTCAGGACGCTGTTCCACGGTGTTGAAGCCTTTTCTTCGAGGGGAGTCGTCGTGAAGAATGTCTCGCTGATGTTGAACATGCGATCGACCTGGCTTTGCTCTAGGCCATGATTCTTGAGGTACAAGAATCCCCACGTCTCGCAGATCGTTTTGATCTCTTGCGCTAGGCCAGGAAGATCAGTGTCGAAGCGCGAAAAGTCCACTATGGGTATATTCTCTGTGTCGACAGCCCCCATTTTGGCTTGTGGGAGGATCAGAATAAGCCTGCAGCAAGACAAGAAAGTCTGAACAGCACAGTGAAGTAACGAACAGGGGTAGTGGCAAACCTTTGGCACTGAGAGAAGAGGTACTGAGCGTACCTTTAAAGAGCCTCACAGCGCCCGAAACCAGCGATAACCATATCACGACGAGCCAATCGTGCACCGGCCATTGGCCTAGTGTGCTTGTAATCTCTGCCGCGTACTCGGCGACGATGGTCTCGATCTCGTCAAGCTCGGGAAAGCGGCAGCAGTCCGAGTACGACGGTGATGTCCGCAGATAAGCAGTACGACGAGGCTGAAGTCCAGAGGGGGCGTCATCTCCCCATCCTTGTCCTCGTAAGCTGCGAGCACTCGAACAGTATGTCTATTCTACGTATACGGGATGTTCGGCCATCTTCCGGTCCATCCCATGCACGTCCTTGACAGTTTTGGACATCATGCCCAATGTCATCAATCAGAACCGAAAACCCAATGTCTTTACCCCAAAGAGCACCTCCGCCTTTGGGTACAAGGATGAGACACCCCGCAGAACATGCGAACTCCAACATCAAGACCGAGGGCCGGACCCCTCGACATGGTACCTAACCTAGAGACATTGAGAACGGTAGGATATGAAAGGCCATCGTGACTCTGTGTGAACTTACTCGCTGCCGTCAACGCCCGTGACATATTCGTTATACGCCAACCTTCGTCCACCTGATTACCCTCTCATTTTGCATCTTTCAACAATGACAGGCCGAGGTCCAGTGGAAGACTTTCCAGTCGAGAACAAAATCGTCCTCGTCACAGGCGGTGGAAGTGGCATTGGTCTCACATTCGCCCGTATTTGTCACGAGAAGGGCGCAAAAGTCATCATCGGGGACCTGAAACTCACCCAAGAAGCACAAGACTATCTCTCCTCGAAGGACAAGTCTGAGATCTTCCACGAGACATGCGATGTGACATCCTGGAAGTCATTGCACAATCTGATCTCGGCGAGTCTCAAGACGTTCGGCGACGTTCCCGACGTCTATGCGCCAGTCGCAGGGGTCTTCGATCCGTCCTGGTCAAATTTCTGGGATGACACGGAAGACGAGAGCTACAAGACAGTGGCGATCAATCTGCAGCATCCCGTCAAGTTGACTCGCCTTGCTATGAAGGCTTTGGCGTCCGCTGATAAGAAGGGCGTTGTATGCCATGTGGCTTCGACAGCAGGGATTCGCGGGAACTTCTTTGCGCCACTCTACGTCGTTACCAAGCACGGTGTCGTTGGCATCACCAAGTCACTTGCACAAGCTGATCCTGAGTTCGGCGTACGGATTGTGGCTGTGCTGCCGGGCACAGTGAAGAGTAATTTGTGGGAAGACCGGGACGATCACGTCATGGAGGCGACTAAGTACAAGGAACGGAAATTGATGCCACCGAGCACGATCGCAGAATTGATGGTCAAGATGGTCGAGAGCAAGGAATATACCGGTGGAACTTGCGTGCTGAAGACGCTTACGGAGGAAAGAGTTGTTGAGGAGGGTTGGGACAAGGCTGCTGGGAAATATGACCCGAGTCCTCGACCGGAAGCTGACCTTAGCCATATCAGAGAGGTCATTGCCGCGGAAAGGGGCAAGAAATGGGAGGCATGATTCGCACAACACTGTAGCACAGTTGAATTGGATTTGCTCATAGGGCTATAACCGAGCCTGTTCCGACGCATCGCTTGCTATGTTTCAACACATGCTGTCGATAATCCTATAAGTTTGCTTCCGTAAGCTGTTTCACAGCTAGACCAGCGCCAACGCCGATCAAGCTGCCCGCGCCGAGTCGACCGGCAACCACTCTCCAGCCTTGCTTCACCACTCCTGCATCTCGAATGGCCCCAAGCCCAATGGCCGTTGTCATGCCTATTAGACTCCAAGTGTCCACTGCGACCTGGCCTTTATTGTGCAGCAGCCGATAACTTCGATCTTGCCATTCAATCTCCTCCTTGCCGTGCATCATCATGGGAAGCATGATGGCCATGGCAGAGAGTCCGACGACAGAGCCCACACCTGTGCTCCGTAGGATCTTGGCTGAGGCCGCTGTCGTCGACTGAGCATTGACGGGCAGACGAAGTTGTGAAGTAGTCGTAGAAAAGAATTGCCGCGACGGTCTCGTGGCTTGAAAAGTGGCGGCTGGATGTGAGAAGACTGTTTTCAATGTCGTCGGTCGATTGCTGGCAGAGAAAGCGCCTTCAATGGCCGAGTTGTGCTTCTGCCGAGGTCTTAGGATGCTCGAGTACATCGAGTTGAAGGGAACTGTCCTGAGAGCGCCGACAGCTGCTCCCATTACAGCTCCGGACTGGAAGCCTCGATGTAAAACATGCGTGGTGAGGATAGTGCCGGCAAAGCGTTGATCCTCGGCATATTCTGCTACAGGGAATAAAGCTGACATTGTTGTCGAGATATATTTGTCGACCCTTGCGATAGGGATATTGTGTTGCTTTAGTGTCCAAGTTGGCTATCTTCAGACTTTCCTTGCTTTCAGTTGATCTCAGGTATTGGGAATGCACAGTTTCACGTTTTCACGACAGATGATACTCGTAAACGTTGGTAGAATTTTAGACTGCTTGTGGACTCACCAGATATAAGTCATTTGCATGCACTATTGTTCGGCCGTGCTCGGGTTTTATCATTATCCGCTGCTCATACGACGAATGGCTTCGACATGCAATGTTTTTGAACATTGATAGGGGATCCAAGTGTCACGGGGAAGAAATTCCCCCGAGGTTTCAGGCTTTGCGGCCGCAAGACAGAGAGTCTTCCAGGCGCCTAACCGCTTTCCCACTAGCATAGACCGCGATCATTCCACTCGCTCTGGGGTGAGTGGAGCGTATAAGGGCACGGGCTCCGAAAGTCAAGGACGAGGAGCAATTCAATCCCGTCGGTTCATCATGCTTTGGAAGTAGGTGGTGCAATCAATTGCAATGACTTTCAAGAGTAGTCCTGCGATTCTAGCAATGCGTGATAGATGTGGTTGAGAAGACTGAGTTGTAGTAGCAGATTGATGGTTGAGGTGAGCATTCAAGGCCGTTGTCAGATATGGGAGGAGGGGCCTCAGACGACACAGCGCTGTCCATATCAGGTCTGCGGCGCTAAATCAATTTCGGTCTTCAGGCTCAAAGTGTCGCTGAAAGAGATAGAATGATATGATTTCAGCGGATTACATTATAATATGTTTTCATGGCAGTCACGGGCAGTAACTTCGAGCAAGGTAATACCCTGGACCCTGCCCAGAGAACTTGGGGAAAGGTACCCAGTTTAGGTGATACTACAGCCTAAGTCCACTTTCAATGGGGCACCAGACAATAAAGAACCTTAACTATGCTTAATTAGACAACCACGTGCAGTGGACCCGGGCACCATCATCGATCCTTTGCTCTTTGCCGCATTCTCGCCTGGGTGATGAGAAGTCGCTCCCATGCCAGTGTTGCCATCACGCGGTAAGTCTTTGTACAAGGGAAAGGGGCTCACGGGGCTAAGCAAACCATTGAGTCTCAAAATGCCAGCCATCTTTCATCTTGCCTGTCAAAGCCAGCACAGACATGCTTCAGTCGCAAGATGAGGAGAAACTCCTGAACGATATACACTTGCGCCGGCACGCCTCTCTAATTTGATTTCTTGGCAGGTGTTCTCATGATTTCGACGCCCGGCGCGTATGGTCTGACAGAGGCTTCGAGTAGTGACCTTGGCCACGGCCAGTTGCAAGGGAAAAAATTGCAACCCTCTCGCGCGGTCGGGCGGAAAGCTTGCAAATTTCCTCCAGTCGATGCCCTCACGGCATTTCTCATCATGTTGGCTGGCCCTAGTCCTGAGACAAGCGCCACCGAGCTAAAGGAAAAGCGGCACACTCTTTCCCAGTGCTAATGACCTCAACACAGTTCGGCTAGCCAAATGCCACAGCAGATCCATCGGTTGTGACCTTGAACTTTTGTTCTTCCCCTCAATTCTATTGCAATGGCACGTTCTGTTTCTTTGCAACACCAACGACAACTGGGAATGACCACTCTCTGACGCGCACAAATAAGACCGCAATCATGCGCTTGAGTCCGCTCTTGTTCGTGGCCAGCGCCATGGCCACGCTTGACCTTGACCTCAGTTCTCGCTCATCCATCGCGTCCGCCGCCTCTAGCGTCGCGTACAATATGATGACTTACTACGTCGGCAACCAGACCGGTCAAGTTCCTGGTATTCTTCCTGGATCACTCAGTTGCAATCCCAATGTCGCTGGCACATACTGTTGGTGGGAAGCGGGCGCCATGTGGGGATCGCTCATCAATTACTGGCAATACACCGACGACAGTACATACAACTCGATCGTTTCCGAATCAATACAGTTTCAACGTGGACCACAAAACAATTTCAACCCGCCGAACCAGTCGCGAAGCATGGGAATCGACGACCAAGTGTTTTGGGCCTTCTCGGCGCTCGATGCAGTCGAGTCCAACTTCCCAGAAGCTGGAGGCGACAATCCCTCATGGCTAGCGCTCGCACAAGGTGTCTTCAACTTCCAAACAGCATATTGGGATTCAGCAACCTGTGGAGGAGGCTTCCGATGGCAAGTGTATTCCTTTAATTCTGGTTACAACTTGAAGACAATGGGTGCGAACGGCGGCAATTTCCAGCTTTCTGCTCGACTGGCTTACGTGACTGGCAATTCCACCTATGGAAACTGGGCGAACCAGGTCTGGGATTGGATGTATAGCAGTCAGCTGATGACCTTGTCAGGCGACGATCTGTATATCTGGGATAGTACGGATACAGCCAACAATTGCACCAATGCCGACAATCTCGTGTGGACGTACAACTACGGAACTGTGCTTTCAGGAGCTGCCTACATGTATAATTATACCAACGGCAGCTCTGTATGGGAGACTCGAGTGCAGCAAATACTGGCAACGACGTTCCTCTTGTTCTTCCCATCCGAATATGGAGGCAACATCATGACCGAAATGGAATGCGAGCCCAAACTGATTTGCAACCAAGATCAAAAGAGCTTCAAGGCCTATCTTGCCCGCTCGCTTGCCATTACTGCTCTCCTCGTGCCTAGCACTGCTGCACAGATCACGCCCAAACTACAGGCAACCGCACAGGCAGCGGCGGAATCATGTAACGGCGGTGTGTGTGGCGAGCAGTGGTATTTGGCGAGCTACGACAGCACGACTGGCGTTGGCGAAGAGGTACGTATCTTTACTGTGGCAAGAAGTTCAAGGCTAACAGTATTGTAGATGGCTGCGCTATCAATCATTGGTGCCAATTTGATGGACTCGAGTATGATTCCTCTGAAACTGAGTACGGGCGCAACTTCCACACCTGATCCGAACGCTGGAGGTACCACCGGCACCACTCCATCAACCGCGTTCACGAAAACCATCACCACAGGCGACAGAGCAGGTGCTGCAATCCTGACTATCCTTGGATCCGCCTTTATACTTGGTGGTGTCTGGTGGCTCATAATATAGGAAACGGACGAATCTCCATCAGCAATTGGATTGCAAAATCTAGAAGTTTTGTTCGCGGCCCTGACGCCCACATGCGCCATCACGACTCTCATCAGAGAACAAGTCTACTCACAACCCTTCGTCACGATATGATTTTGTCGAGTTTTCACCGCCTGGTTGGACGAGTCCTCGCAAAGCTCATGGAAAAGACACGCTTAGCGTTGCATACTAGTGCGATGATTGGACCTTTCGAGGAGTCATCGATGCCCCTGAGAGGTTACGTTAGCCATCAACCGCTTCCCTCAGTGCTTCACACGATTGCAGCACTCACCTGCGTCGGAATCGGGCATGATGAAAACCCCGCAGAACTACCACTGAGAAGTGCTGCAGGTGGACGAGTCAAAGGCCATAACGATCAGTATATCGGTCAGTCTCATCGAAAAGGTCCTTCATATACAGGGCATTCTAATGCCTCCCAAGAGTCGCACGAGCACGCCAAGAGCGAGGGGGTGGTGGAATATTGAGAGACGGTTGTTTTGCGTTGACTCATTCGGACTTGAGCTGGCAAAAGGCCGGTCGTCGCGTTGGATCTCGAATCTCTGGACGCCATTCAAAATTGTCGTGATCCGTATCGCTTGTGTCTGCCAGTTGTGAACATGGGATATCGACTGCTACGTTTCGGCGAAATGGCATTGGCATCAATCGAGAGTGTTTTGAGCATTTCTGCGAGGACACCTACCTGCATAGCATCGGAGCAATCAAGATATTTGTACCAGCATGCCATTGAGATGAAGACAGACTTGGTATTCGTACTCAAGACAATCATGCGCCCTAGCTGCAGAGTCGATCACTCATTGTTCAGTTTCATCGTGCAAGTCGTCGCGTTAGCGGATTCCCTATCGTCACAGAATGGCTGTCTGAGATCTGCTGTAGCATAACGACACTTGCAGTCGTCATTACCTTGACATCCGTTCATTTACTACCTCTTTTTAGGTGAGGTGTCATAGATGACATCGACTTCCACGGTGATGCGTCCCCAGTCATAATTGAGTGAACCTTCGCCGCTGCACGCCTCAACGTTTATCTTGTTACCGCGGTTCTTATCGGCTATCCATCTTGCCCAAAGTTAGGTTCCAGTACATCGCTACACAGCCTCACCTATCAAAGGTCTATTGAGCGTTGAGACCATTTCCATTGCTCATACTATCCAAGAACAGCTAAGGATGCCCTCATTTCTCTCACGGGTGCTCGGCGCCTGGGAACTTCTCACATACACCGCAACCAATGTCGAGGATGGCAACGATGTGATCTATCCAATGGGCGAAAACTGCAAGGGTCAGATCGTATACACCAATGACGGTTACATGGCTGCTCTGCTACAGTGGGGAGATGTCGAACCATACAAAGACGGCTCAAAACGAGGTACAACACAAGAGCTTGCCGATGCAGCGAAGAAGACCATGTCATACTGCGGACCATTCCATCTCGATGAACAGCCAGGAAATAAGCAGAAGATCATTCATCACGCAAAGATCGCCCTTCCGCCAAATTATATCAATACTCTCCAGCTGCGAGTTGCAGAAATGACCGAGGACGATGGACAATTGTTTTTGACATTGGGGCCTGAAGGTCTCACTGAGGACAAAGGTGTGAAGAGAATTGTCAGACTCAAATGGCGCAAACTACCACAGAACGACACAAGCAAGGCGCCACGAGATGGAAAGCTGTAAGACGGAACCATAACATGGTGGCACCTGTTGGCTGCATGTGGGCTCGATAGATGATGGGGAGACGAGCACCGTGATGAAGTCGATTTCATTGGGTGTTAACCGTGCTGGCGGTCTACTGATGAATCTGGGAGCTTTTCGGTTTACTGTATCACTCCAAAGAACTATACATCAGGCTGGCATCTGCAAACAAGTCTTTTCCGAGCCAGACAAGACCTTCTGAATATGACTTCGGCATCTGTAGTGTCGTTATCAAGCGGTGTAAGAAAATGAGGCCGTCCGGCAGGAAAAGTTCCCGTCCGTCGCGCTTCCTGCGCTTCCCCAACAACTCGCGTCTTCCTACGATGTGAAGTTCAACTCGCAGGGCTCTTAGTTAGCCACTAATTCCCTTCTCTTCCTTGATCGTTTGAAAACCACAGCATGGCTGAGGTTGTTAGCATTCCGGTGGCTCCTGATGGGTCGACAGATCCCGAAAAGCCCGCAGGCGACCTCGCTTCGAATATGAACCAGATGAAACTCGAATACAACTCGGCGCACTCCGCAAATGGTACTCAGTCTGTACCCGTTCCATCCAAGACGCTGAACTTGCCCCGTTCTAGTGCTGACGGCATCATCAAAACACCTCTTGCCGAGCCTTTGGGAACTTCCAAACCCGTTGCGAGGCCCCCATTGACCGCGGAGCAAGAAAAGAAGTACGCCACCTTATTCAAGAGTGTGTTAGGATGGGACCTGTTACCTGTGGCTTCCACGAGCGGCGCGAAGACGGCTGTTCTTACAGATTCGGAGCGAATGTTCTTGACCCGCGAATGTTTATTACGTTACTTGAGGGCAACAAACTGGAACATGGCGCAGTCAGAAACAAGACTGAAGAATACGCTGATATGGCGTCGAGAATATGGCGTGGAAAAACATACCAAGGAGTACATTTCCATCGAAAATGCCACCGGCAAGCAGGTGATACTGGGATGGGACAACAACGGTAGAACTTGCCAGTATTTGAGACCATCCAAGCAGAATACCGAACGAAGCGATCGTCAAATCCAGCATTTGGTGTACATGCTCGAGCGTGCAATTGATCTAATGCCTGCTGGACAGGAGACTCTGGCCTTGCTCATCAACTTTGCCGAGACGAAATCAGGGCAAGGTGCGTCGGTTGCTCAGGGAAGACAGACCTTGAACATTCTTCAAAATCACTATCCCGAACGGCTTGGCCGGGCTCTTGTTACGAATCTCCCCTTCTATATCAGGGGATTCTTCACGCTGATTACGCCGTTCATTGATCCCCTGACACGAGAGAAGATCAAGTTCAATGAAGACATGGGTCTCCATGTACCGAGGGAGCAATTATTGAAAGAAAGTGGAGGTTACGTGGAATTCGAGTATGACCACGAAGTCTACTGGCCGGCACTGAATGATCTGTGTGAGTTGCAGAGGGCGGAGAGGCAAGCCAGATGGGAGAAAGGAGGTAGAAGGATAGGCGAATACGAGACATATCTCAAAGGAGGGGAAGAGAAGAGCCTTGCAGAACGTGAGCGGGAAGATGTTGCAGCTTAGTTGCCTCAGCATCTGGTTCGTTGACGTCCTTGGAAAGAGATGCAGAGTATGGGTAATGGAGTTTGCTTATGGGTTCGAGAATTGTGTCCGAATGCTGAGGGAACCTTCAGGGACGGTACGCTGTTTAGACATAGACTGAGCCAGACGATGCATGATAGACTCTTCATGATGTATGGAATTTTAATCAAGATGTGTTCAACGACAAGTCTGAGTGTTGTCTCAAGGGGAAATGTGACTCGGTGTTCTCCATCACATGCTAAAATAAGGTACAGTACGCCATCAAGTCCCAGAAAAGCAGTGCTTAAAAGACAGGCCACTAACCCGCATCGTGCCGCATCCCACATCCCACCAACCAGCCTAATTTGCTCCCTTCCCCTTCGGTCTCTAATAAGACCCTCCGACCCTGCGCTGTCAAAGCACCTGCACATCAACGATTGCTTGCATTGACTATCAGCGAGCCCTTCTTTAAAGACCCAGAAGTCATCACTTTTCCCCGTCTGTTGTCGCTTAGAGTTCGATCTCTCTACCCACCTGTTCTCCACCTGTCACCCGACAATCATCCAACTCCTTCTGCCAACAAACGAACACCTGCCCGCACTCTCTTCCCGCCGTCCCAAGAACAGAACCTCATTCGTCTGCAAGAAAAGAAGATGCTGTTTGACCGGTAACCATGACAGAAAACGCAGAGGCGACCAGGATGTCTACCCCACCAAACGGCCAACCTCCTACGAATCATCCAGCTTCTCCTGCTGCGACAGCCCACACTACCCACCATGGTCACGAGGGCACCTTTGTCCGACCATCAGATTTACTACGCCCAAGAACTGCATCTAGACCAAAAGCTCCTCCGAAGCCAGAGCGACCTATAGACCGAGATGAAAGAACTGGACTGGTAAGAGAATGTCAGACATGGTTGAATGGGACTGATATGTGAATAGAAAGCCATTCGAGATTTCCTCAGAGTGCGCAATTGCTATGAAGTTTTGCCATTGAGTTTCAGGCTCATTGAGCTTGATGTTGGCCTTACGGTAAAAGAGAGCCTGAATATTATGGTTCAGTGCAGTATGTCGCATGTTGTCTCTGTTGGGATATGATATTGACATTGGGTTGCAGATATTGTCTCTGCGCCTTTATGGGACTCCTCAACTTCCACCTATGCGGGCCTGCTTACCGTCAACGATTATCTGAATGTCGTGCGATACTACAATTTACAAGCCGACAAACTGAAGGACGTTGACAAACTCTTGCTCTCCGATTTAAAAGGTAGGGAACCAAAAACGGCCGGTCGAAATTGGTGCTGATCTGTGGTGAAGAGGTCGAGAAATTCCTAAATGTTAAACCTCCCGAGACCGTATCCGCCTCACCGGAAGCAATCTTGTACGATGCGCTACGGAAACAGTTACTGTCCAGGGCTCGTCGCATACCCTTGGTGTCGTATGATAGTGACACGCAGAGGACAATGGTCACCAGCGTCATCACACAATACAGAATCCTCAAATTCATTGCGATGAACGTCAAAGAAACCGAGATGCTCCGAAAACCGCTGGAAATGATCAAGCTCGGAACGTACGGAAACATTGTGCGCTGTAGCATGGACACAACGGTTCTGGATGTCATTGACGAAATGGTGGTCAAGAACATTTCTAGTGTTCCTGTGGTAACGACAGAAGGTAAGTCAAGCGCGCCAAGTTATTGAAACGTACTCATTCTGTCTAGGCGTCTTGCTCAATGTCTTTGAAGCCGTCGATGTTATTGAAATTCTCAAGACTGGCGACTATGGCAACCTTACCTGGACGGTTGGCAAGGCTCTTTCTGCGCGATCGCCTACCCATCCCGGGATATACTGCTGCTCGTTAGAGGATGGTCTGGACACCATTTTCGACACGATCAGGAAGTCGCGCGTTCATCGATTGATGATCGTGGACGAGAACAACTACCTTAAGGGGGTTTTATCTCTCGGTGACATTCTACATTATATTCTGGTTGAAGGGCAGGAAGACGCACAATCATGACAAGCAGCACATTGGGACAGCATAGCCTGGCGTTTACTGGGGGCAGACAGACTGGCGTTATTTGATTTGTGAGAACCAGATACGATACTCATAGAACGCGCTGGATACAATTGGGCTAATGTCAAAGATTGGATCGGGAGGAAAACCGTACAAAAAGAGGTAGCCGTTAGTATTCAGGTTGCCTTCTGCGACAACGTTCCCGATATAGTGTCGCCGCACGTGTTGTAAGTCGAAGACATTGAAAGCAAGGCCGAACAATGGGTCGAAGTTCTTGCACTAGCTACAATATACTCTCCCGTAGAATGGAACTACGTTAGCGCATACCATGCGGTGCGACGCGTTCCACTAAACGCGTCTCCCAATCCACTTATTGTAGTACTGGTGACTTGCAAGCAACACTCTGACTATTGTCGCTCTCCAATCGTTATAGAAGAGCAAGACGACTCACAGGACAAGATGACCGACTCGAAGGAAAACCTCAACGCGGCATTCGACCCTACAGGCACCGGCCTCTCGCCAGACATCCTCGGCGTCCTCGAGTCGACTTCGCGCCTGCACTCTCTGACCGCGGACGAACTGTTCATAAAATGGGAAGTCTACTGCCTGAAGATGGGCAGCGAGGAGACGCGGCTCGATCTAGAAACGGCGCGGATGTTCGCGAAGGATGTGCAAGACGGTGTCGAGCGAGGCGAGGTCTATAATAAAGCACAGCTTGCGCCCAAGTCGGAGAGGAAGGGTGCCGTGCATGCTACGCCTCGTGCTGGGGCGGCGGGAGGGGTCTTCGGGATGTACGTATCATGGCTACATGCTCAGGGTTCCTCCCCTCAGCCGGATGTCTACTAACAAGAGTATTAAGGCTCGACGAACTCACGCCGAATGCTATCCCACGACGCAATGGCAGTGTCAAGAGGAAAGCGGACTTTGACTCGCCTGTGCCAAATAAGAAAGTCAGTCGGACGGATACGAAGACACCAGCGAAGAAGACGGATGGACCTGCGTATGGACACAACACTGCGTGATTGAAGATGGCTGTGCTAATACAAGGGATCAGGGGGATTCCATTTCCCGAACGCCAGAACGCAGGACAAGTCGTCGAGACGCTGAACGAACACCTTCCCGCCGCAGGAGCACCGATGGCTCCGTTCTCAGATGCGCGATTCCGCTTGATTTCGAGAACGGACTTCAAAAAGTTCACATACAAGCCCATGTCGATGCGGTTGTCAGACGCTTCGGAAATCCTGGACGAGCGAATCGATGATTTTCTAGCGCTGGTCCAAAAACATCATAACCTTGAGGACTCGGCGTTCGGAAACGCTGCGGCACAGAGTACAAGCGAGATCATTGCCGTGGGGAGGATCGCGTCAGACACACCGGAAGGCAAACTCAACTCTGCGTCGCTCGTGCTGGAGATGTCAAGACGGATGGGCGCGGGACTGCGTGTGCCATTGAAAGTCGACGCATTGCCAGCATATCAATTCTTCCCTGGTCAAATCGTCGCGCTGAAAGGCACGAATGCGTCTGGACTCTATTTCACGGTCAAAGAAGTGCTCTCCGTGCCGAAATTGCCTATGCCGTCGTCGCTACCGAGCGAGATCACCACGATCAACGACAGACTCGAGGACTCTACGTCGTTACCCCTGAACGTCATGATCGCTTCTGGACCGTACACTGCGGACGATAACCTCGATTTCGAGCCGTTTCAAGCTATCTGCGAAAAGGCCGCGGAGAACATGGCGGACGCCCTGATCCTGAGCGGACCTTTCCTTGACATCGAACATCCTATGCTTGCGAGTGGGGATTTCGATATCCCAGAAGTGCGAGGCCTGGATCAAGAAGCTAGCATGGCAGCATTATTTCGGGTTTGGATATCCGGACCGATACAACGACTCTGCTCAGCTGTGCCGAGCATCACTGTTATCATGATCCCAAGTGTGCGCGACGTGATCAGCAAGCATGTCAGCTGGCCGCAGGAGCGACTGGTTAAGAAAGATCTCCACCTGCCCAAACAAGTTACCATGCTACCAAATCCGTGTTTTGTGTCCTTGAACGAAGTGGTCTTTGCCATTTCGTCACAAGATGTCCTGTACGAACTCAGTCGGGAGCAGTTGTCTCATGGCGCCGGGCCGGATCTTTTGACAAGGCTGCCTGGGTATCTGATCGAGCAGAGACACTTCTTCCCCCTTTTCCCGCCCATGTCGAGAGACAAATTGTCGAGTAATGGCGTGGTCAAGGCGACTGGGGCGTGTTTGGATATGGGTTTTATGAAGCTCGGTGAATGGATGCAAGTCAAACCAGACATTCTGGTCGTGCCGAGCATGTTGACGCCTTCTGTCAAGGTAAGTGCACGACGCGTATCATGAATGCAGCGCTGACAATTCGTGTCTAGGTCGTCGATAGCGTCATGGTGATCAATCCTGGACAATTGTCCAAGCGGAAAGCCGCCGGGACGTACTCACAGATTTCTCTGCAGCCGCGGATCGTGGCCAAGGACGAGTCGTCGGCGAGAACTCTGCCTCATAATGTGTTCGAGCGTGCTAGGGTGGATGTCGTGAGGATATAGAAAGACAATGTGTCGTAGTCCCTGAAAGAGCATAATGGATAGTCATAGCGTGGCATGCAATCATCAACTCGGTTTTTGTGTTCACCGCAGAAGTAACAACCCCGTCCTCTTGCCCTCTCTCCTTGCACCGGGTCTTTCTCCTCCGCCATTAGGTTTTACATTCGCCACGAGACTTTCCAAGCCCAGGTCTCGCCAGACCGGTTCTCGCTGTGTTCCCGCGTTGCTCGCCTCACCGCCTGGCTCTCCTGCGTTTCTTGTTTGGTTTGTCTGGTTCTGGCCGAGCGCGCGATTGATTCCGAATGCGGCGTGCATGTCGGGAACGACATCGTCTTCGTCTTCCGGATTGATGGGCATCAAGTGTGGCGGGAGCTGGATCTCTTCGAAGGGTAGGAAGTGGCCTGGTAATTGGGTCATGCCGGAGCCGTCGCCGCCGCTCCCGCCCCCTGCGCCATTCTGTTGGGTGTTGGCGTTTTGTGCGTTACTGGGTGGTGGGAACGTCGCGGAGGGAGGTCGACAGAATTCTTCGAAGAGGTCGGCGAGTCGCGAGGATTTGAGGTGGATGTATGTTGCTGAGGAGTCGCGGGACTGTGATGTTGAGGATAAGGTTAGTTTGGGGAACGCGGTGGGTGAGAGTGTTCCACGAGTGAGGACGTACCATGGCGAACAGTGTGAGAGGCGCAAAGGCGCTGGGCAGGAAATGCAGGTGGTGTGGTGTACGTGGTACTGTTGTAAATCGAAAGGTGAATGAGGTAAACATTCGCGATCAATTGTGGGGGAGATCCATTAAAGCGCGAGTAGCACCTATAGAATGCTAGCGCCCGACCACTAAGCTTACGGGCTTAGGTAAGTCGGAGTGTTACTGTAGGCCCCGTCCAAACCACTCCACTCTACAATCGTTTACCCCTATTGTCTGCTCACTTCTTAATCCCCTTTTCCGCCGTATCTACCTCATAACATCTCAGGTCTTCACGGACACGATCGTTATACTTCTATCTCAATCTTTGCACTCGCTGGTACTGCAACACATATCTTCACATCACCATTGGGTTCCATTCCACCACTCACTTGTCCGCTTCTCAATTTGACTGTGCAGGCTCCGCATGTGCCTGCTCTGCATCCATACCCCGGAGTCAAGCCTGCCATTTCAGCAGCTTCCAGTAATGTTAAGGCTCTTACGGAAGACCCATTGTCCTGTTTGTCATTGGCGGCGCCTTTTCTCCATATCGTGCTGCATTGTGATTTTGAGAAAGTGATATACGACTTAGAGATGGAAGTCTCTCCAATGATTGCTCCTGGAGAGAATGATTCGCTGCGAATCATGAACTCTGGAACTCCAATGCTTTGCAGATACGATTTCATCTCTTTCTCGAAGGACGTCGAGCCGCAGATATAGACGGTCGAGAACTGGCCTTCAATTTCGATGGGCGTGATCTTGACCGGATCGACAAAATATGGAGGTAGAATCAGGTCCTTCAGAAGTTGTTCTGTGATGCGGCCTTTGTGCTGATAGTGCTGACCTAGCTGGTCCTCTGCTCCAGGTGAAGAGAATGTTGTTACCATCTTGATCATGCTTGCAGCCTCGGGATCCGCATCTCGTAACAGGTTCTCGATTTCCTTTTGAAAAGTATGGCTTTGGCCATTTCGTGACGTTTGAATCCAGATTGCGGGTGTTATTTTCATTGCTGGATGGGTGAGGTGTGCTTTGAGCATAGCGAGGACAGGAGTGATTCCAATTCCGGCGGAGATATAGATCTGTCGGCCAGCAAACATTGGTGTCCAGTCAAGAGTAAAGGCGCCTGCTGGGGAGCGAATCTGAAGTATGGTGTTCTCTGTGCATTCATCATGCATCCACGCAGACCCGGATGGAGCGTTGGGTTGCGAGGCAGCTTTCTTGATACTGAGACGATAATACTTGGGATCATCGTAGGTAATCCAGTCCGATATCGACCAGGAACGCACGATTCCATTAGGTAGCTGGACTGTCAGGAACTGTCCTGGGATGTATGTCGCAAGCGGTCTGCCGTCTGTTGGTGTGAGGTAGAATGATTTGACATCGTTCGTCTCAGATACTATCTTCAACAGACGAAACGACCGCCAACCCGTCCAGGAGTTCTTCCCTAGTAAAAGTTGGTCATTCATCGATGAAAGCTTTCTCTGGAAGATGGCTCTGTTCATATAGAGAAGATTCGGGTCAGCTAGAAGAATGTTCAGGGTATCTTTCGTCTTGACAGAAGCATCGAAAGCTAGCTTAGTGATGGTTGCACAGTCCAGGGAGGTTGGAAATTTCTCAAGCAGCGTTGCGTGGTCTCCAGGGTGTATTTCTCCCTCTGTTAGCACCTTGAAGTACACCCCACACAAGCCCGTATCTGCCAGCTCTTTGATCCACTTATCCTTTTGTCCACAACGCCATGATAGCTTGTGACATGGGACTCGACTTCCGCAAACCTGAAGACGGGCGGTCTTGCCAACGTGCCAGACATCCCCTAGGTTGAAGTCTTTCTCGGCGAGGATCCCGCCTTCGTCACATCTGAAGGTGATGTTCTCACACCAGTGGCACCATCCCCATTCCGCGCGATTGACGTTGAGTGTCTCGGTCCAATAGTCATAGTGTTGTGCAAAATATGCATATATCTGAGCGTTGTGGGCTGCAGGCTTGTTCTCATCAACCCCGTCTCTCACAGTGACGTTGATGAGATCTTCTTTCGACGTCAGAGGTTCATGTATGATGGAGGTAAACTCTTTTTTGCCATGGATGGTGTGCCACCTTGGCTGAGCGTAGCTGACAGCAACAACTTCCATAGTGCAAGGGGACAAGATGGTACAAAATACCTGAAAAGCTGCAAATGGCAACGGAGCTGACAAATGTATGTATGTATTCAATGGCACCCATTTGACCGGAGTTATGGCCGTTGTCTTTGGACAGCTGGCCAGGGTAGGGAAAGCAGCTGTGCGAAATACTGATCCGGAACTTCGTAGCATTCTGACTCTTCCAAAGCAAAGCTTGTGAAATTGCATTCTGGATGACAATTTTGAGAAAGTCGTCTGCGTCGCAACCCTCGCTCCACTCCTTGGCCTGAAGGTGGTAAGGCAAGCAAAGAGATCTCGTTTAACCATGCTGGCATAATTCCACCAATCTGCTGCAGCCTTGCCCGGCAGGGGGCTAGCCCCATTGAATTCCGCACTTCCCACAGCCTTCGGGACGACCGAATCAAGCGTGCTCGTGATCTGATGAACCCTGTCTTCACAACCTTTAGCCAGAGAATTCCAATGACGCTTGATTGACATGTGAATTGCATTCCAGAATGTAGTCTTCCGTATCTAGCCGTGCCGTTCTTGATAACAATTGATATGGATCTCCACGCCATAGCTTGTTCTCTGGATCATTGACGGTTTGAGCTCACCCTGAGTTCGCTCAAAATTCGTGTATCGTACACAAAGATACTAAAGGTACTAGCCTATAGATGATTGATGGTACGAAGTATCAAACCTCGTTTATGACCGGGCGCGATATGTATCATCTACCATTCACTTGTTCGCTCAAGAATGTCTTGACATCTGCCTTGGCTCTCCTTGCCTCATCCGACATCTCTGCACTAAAGGCAATGAATGAATGTGGCGCTCCTTCATAAATCTTCAGGATTGCTTCAGCACCCGCCATCATCCACTTCACGCTCATGAACACCGAATCATCCAACAGCGGATCTGCAGTACCGCATATGAACAGCGCCTTGTGGAGCCGGGAGTCTCCGTTCCCCATTCTGAAGTCTTCTAGCTGCTCGTATAATGGGCTAACGCTTGCGTCCTTGCATTCGGCAGGTGGTCGAGCTGGCAGGAAGGCTTTGTGAAACTGTCCCATGATATCCCTGTCTAACATCGCAGGCTTCTTCAGAGTGAAAGCTGAAGGCAGCAGTGAGAGGTCATAGACGCCAAAGTTGAGCACGAGGCCGCCAGGTAAAGAGAAAGTTGGTCGCGAGCGGAAGAGTTGGAAAGTTGTCATGACGGACATTTGTGCTCCTGCAGACTGTCGGGTGTCAGCCTTGACCCTCCGTTGAGACCACGAATGGATCCAATAATGACAAGGAGTGACCGTGCTACTTACCTCACCACCAATGAACCTGAGTGAGCCTCCAAATTCCCTTCCACCGTGCTCGACTATGTACTCAGCAACATCAAAGCAGTCCTCTGGTGCGGCGGGAAATGGATGTTCAGGGGCAAGCCTGTAGCCGACACTCAACGCCACGCAGTCACTCACATCAGCGTAGAACTGTAGCAGAGGGTCAGATGTCGCCTCAGACATCAACACCCAGCCCCCGCCATGGAAGTGCAAAAATACTCCTTTAACTCCATCTCTGCTACTGTGGCTGGGGTAGAAGAGCCGGCACGGTATTTTGCGACCAGCTTCGCGAGATGGGATGAGAATATCCCGTCCCTGGGGTAGAATGGTGGGTTTGGGAGTGGGTGTCTCGCCGTTCAGGCGCATTTGGCGGTATCTTTCGGCACCGACCTTGGTCGATTTGTTTAGCAGATGCTCTCAAAAATGATCAGGACAGCAAGGCAGACTTACATCCCACCAAGTTGGCCCTATCTTACCAACGTGGCGGAGCTGGTCAAGCAACTTCTCAGCCTTGTCGGAAGACGCTCCAGGGTTGAACTTATGCGCCGCGATCGTGAGGTCGGAATCAAGAGACATTCTGAGCGAAAGGCTCATTCGGTATGTAGACTATCCTTTGACTTGGTAAGTTACTACAATTCAGAAAAACAGGTGTGAGGCACAGACTTTATACTGTAAGTGGGACGATCGAATCGGATTCACAAAGCCACAAGATTGCACGGAGTGCTGTAGGCCAATCAACTCCGATGTCCAATGAGGGAGAAGAACGACATGGTAAATGTATGCCCCTCGAGCTA
This sequence comes from Exophiala viscosa, assembly GCF_022695815.1. NCBI lineage: Eukaryota > Fungi > Ascomycota > Eurotiomycetes > Chaetothyriales > Herpotrichiellaceae > Exophiala > Exophiala viscosa. The sequence goes on along the minus strand of NW_026944356.1, from coordinate 570,375 downwards.
TGTGTATGAATGTCCTTATTCAAACCGTGGAAGGTGTAAAGCCTGCTAACAAGAGACGTTCTGTCTAGCCACCGAGCACAGCATGCGGCATAAGCAACCCTTGTTACCTGGCGAGACAAAGTGCTCGCTGGGCTACTGTTATGTTGAACAGTTCTGTTGCAGCGGTTTACTATCTGGCCTATAAATACAGGTAAGATGCAATTAATGGCCGTATCTATAAAAGAGCATCACAAAATGCTTTTTCACCTTCCTCACCACCTTACGACATCCAGAACAGAACTGTTTCACCAGATCACGCCACCAAACCTGTTCTTGCGGTTACCTCACACTTCCTTCACTGAAGCTTGTTTTGCCTCATCTGTAGTGTTGCCAATAGGAGATTCCACACCTTCCACTGGCTCCAGAGGTGACATGCCATGCTCAGCTGCCTCCTCACGTGTGAAAGTACCGAAGTAATCAATATCGTCTATCTCGCCAGCTCCCATTGGGGGCGAAAGTTTGCAGAAAGACCAATATAGCATGAAACTGATTGTAAGCCCGAGAGGAAATGCAAGGTAGTACATTCTGACGCACGCAATTGGAACCTTCACCTTGGGATTCACCTCAGCAATGAAGCCGGGAATTTGTGGTGCCCAACCAATGACCCAAGCGACAAACGTCCGCCAGTTGAAACCGTTCCAGAAATAGTAAATGCCAGTCTTGCTTGGGGTGTACAAATCTGATAGCTTGTGTCGTCTGTGACGAATGACGAAGTAGTCGCACACCTGGATTCCGATCAAGGGGCCGAAAAACAACCCATAGGCGGACATGACACTGGTGAAAGTCGCCGCAGTAGATAAAAGTTCCCATGGGCACATCGCGGACGCGGCAATGAGGCCTATGTAGCAACCGCGGCGAATGTTGATGTACTTCGGGAAGAGACCAGCTAGATCCATTCCTGCCGAATATGCATTGTCGACCGTGGTGATTGCCAGCTGGCAAACTATCAGTCCGATAGAGGCGAAGAAGATTGCCGCACGACTTCCGGAGTCGTAATGCGAGTCCAGAATCCTGGAGTGATGTTAGCCATTCTGCACTTTCGCTGAAAAAGGTACTTAACATACTGTTGCAGTATAACCGGAGCATTCCACATGGCTGTGCCGTAGAGCTTCATGGTTGCTGAAGCTGCAAGGCATCCAAATAGTGGCATAATGGTGCCGAAAGTAATGATAGAGAACCATTGCCCGAAAACTTGATCCCCAGGATGACGCGCGAACCGTGAATAGTCAGGTTGATTGGTAAGTCCGACGGCGAGACCCCCAACAATAATGGTGGTCCCCTGGACGACAGCCCATCCGAGACCTGAGCTTCCTGTAACCACTGCTGGTGCAGAAAGTAGCGGACCTCCTCCATGTGCTGCACCCAGAAGATAGATTGTCATAGAGACAAGGGTAACCATGGATACGATGTTCATGCCAAAGAGCATGTATCTGGTCTTCTCAGGGCGCACATAGAGGATCGGAATGGAGATGATGTTGTAAACAACCCAGCCAATCAGTTCCTTCGTTGTAAGGTTGGCAGAAAGTGGTAATGTGTTGTTCATATTCTGGAAGGTTGAAGACAATGCGCTCAGCAGGGAGGTAACACAAAGTCCCCCAAACCATGCTTGAACCGAAAACCATGTAAAGGCAAGCACTATGCGCTGTATGATAGGCACGTAGGAGCCATATATCCCCCAGACAGCACGCGAGAGGACGGGGAAGCCTATGTGCCATTCAGCGCCGATGGCACCGTTCTAGAACACACATGACCGTTAGCATTCATGTTCGAGCAAGATTTAGAACAGTGTCTCGGCCTCGAGTCAAGCTCGAGGTTTTGGCACGAAGTACATAGAAGACAGGTACTTACATAGACTGCAACAATTGCCGTAATAATGCGACCAAGTATGACTGCGATCATCGCCTGCCATACGGAAAGTCCTATTGCCACGAGTGAAGCAGCTTGTGAAAAGTTGGAAATGGACAGTTGAGCAACGGCCCAGTAGGAGACGAAGGCCCAACTGTCCCAGAGGCGTCGAGACGGAGGGAGAGGCCGAATGTCATCGTTGATCCAAACTGAAGCATTATCTGGACTGTGTCCAGGTAGGGCAATCCTTGCTGGGAGTGTCTTGCGCATCGACATTGTCAACCGGGCTGAATGGTGTACGGGAATTCAAGACAGACTAGACACTGCTGAAGGAACGATAGTAAGGCCTTCCAATTGGCAACGTGATGACCAAACTCCATCACTGGTCGCTACATCCGGTCAACTATATAACCTGTACAGAGAATGTTGATCTACAAAGACTTGATGGCTCATGGCTCGGTGGAGAGATAGATCTCGGCTTTACACAAATCGAATGCTTTTGAGTCCGACAGCCAACCAGATAGTGTGGTGTCCGACAGCCAATCGAGTGCACTAGGGACCCTCCTTTCGAATGGAATTGTTTCCGGAATATCGCGCTTCAGGCTTGCCGTTCGGCCTTATCGCTCCACTGGCGCCCTAATTGATAAGAGCCCGTCCGCTAGCTTATCACTCTTCTTGCATGACATTCTGTCGAACACTGGAACATCTATTAAGTGTACTTCAGATTCCAAAACCACCTATCAATTGTCGAACATCCCGGACTCGTGGCAGACAACCTACGTATCGAAGCAGGAATGGAAGGTCTGGCCATCCCCAAGAGCAACAAGCGAAAACGACGGGTTCTAAGCTGTCTTCCCTGCCGCGAACACAAACTCAAATGTGACCACAAAGCACCTTGCTCTGCATGCACTCGCTACGACCGAGAGGCTCGGTGTTGCCAATATCCGTCCTCCTTGATCAAGTCAGCAAGCCAAAGTCATGGCATTCTATGTTCCAAAAGTAGGGAAAGTGGTGTCTCTAGTCTCGATCCAGAAGCAACGATTCAGCGCGCACGAAGTTCACTTCCAACTGATTTTCCCCAGTGGGGCTCTTGGGATTTCCCATTCGACTCTGTCGATACTATCTCGCTGCGGCAGAAGACCGTAGCCTCAGTTGTAACAGGGAGAATCCCTATCGTCGCAACGACCGACGATAAACGAGACTATTGGCGCTTAAGACTTGCAGAAAACCTGCCGGAGCAACAATTATGCAATATTCTTGTGGATTACTTCTTCGTCAATCTGAATTGGATATATCATGCTACGCATGTTCCGTCATTCAGAGAAGAGTACTCGGCCTTTTGGTCCCAGCGCACCTGCGATATCGATCTTCACTGGCTTGCGTTGCTGTTCAGCCTCGTCTGTTCGGCTGCAATCGTCCTACCCACGGATCTCTGCGAACAGATCGGCGTCAACCGCGAAGACGTTCGACGAGGCGCTCACGCCTGGTATTCGGCATCTCGTCAAGCACTAGCTGCGCATAATTGGGAGGCACATCCGTCATTTCTTGCTCTGCAGACCGTGATCAATCTACAACACTACCTTTATGCCACGAAGAAGACGGAGATTGTGTATTCGTAAGCAGCGCCAATGTCGCCCTCAATCCGCGGCAAGAGCCACGCCTTGCTGACAGATCCAGTCTATTGGCTTGTTCCATCAGAGGTGCTCAGGCGATAGGTCTTGATCGACCATCTCAGAAGACGAATTGTATCGAAAGAGAGATGCACCACCGTATTTGGTGGGAAATCTGCCATTCAGACACGTGAGTAACGTTTTCCGATAAACCATACCGGTCAGTGCCACTCACTCATGCAGGTATCAGTCGATCTCCCTGCAGAGACCATCCTTGGTTCAGGCATACCTCTCATCGGTACCATGGCCTTTGAACTGTAATGATTTGGACATCACAGATACCCAGATACATGCGCATCCTCTTGACCATCCGACAGAAATGAGTATGAGTATAATACGAGGCAGGATTCTTGTTACCATGAACAAGCTGTATACAGACAATTGTACCCATCTTACCGACTACAACTTCGTGACAAATGTGGACTCGGAAATATCGTCCATAATCGACACCTTTCCGTGGTTCTTCGATGCTCGAAACAGCCATAGATGGATGGAAGTGCCTTCAGAGCTTGAAAATATCCATTGGCAATCCCACTTGCTCCATACAAGCGTTTGTATGCACCGGATTAGGATACACAGACCGTTCTTACACCCTCGCGTTGGCGATGCATGGAACGTGACGCTTACGGCGGCCGAAGGTGCACTTTCCGTTTATCGAACGCTCCGGATCGATGGCTTAGAAAAGCTTAGGAAGCACATGCGATCTGGTGTTCAGATGCATCAAATTTTCTCCGTGGCGGTGACCTTGGCAATACTGCTTTTGGTAGAGCAGCCCGAGCCGAGCACTCAGACAAAGGCAATTCGCGCGAGCATCGAACTCGTGGTCTCAGATTTGGATGCTTTGGCCCTGAGAGAAAGTATTCCTAGTGCGGCAGACGAGAGCCGGATCATCAGGGGCATACTTGAGATGTACGATTGTCCAGAGAAAGCCGAGGCGGGCGACTTGATCACGAATATCCATACAGTGACCGGAGGCAAGAACAACATCGAGCACTATCTGCAGCAACGCAGACAGCTTGGGACAAGAAGATTTCAGGCTCTGTCAGAACCAAGTAAGCTCGAACTCGGATCTGCAGAACAGAGGTATCCGACGCCGGACATGTATTTCGACGTCTTACAATATGACCTGAGTCAGTATGATTTCGGCAACTTCGTGGACTATGGCAATTGGGATTGGGAATCACTACTGGCAGTACACGAGCCCTGAACTTTGGTAACGGCCTGACTCATGTTCAGCGGAAGCACATAGGATGACCGTTGACGTCCACATTGATAAGCTACTGGTGGATTAGTGTCTTTGTTCATGGTGTCTTCCATTTGATGTGCGCCATCGATGCAGGCCGACACGTTATGCGTCTCAACAGGTTCATTTCCGTGCCGCTTCCAGAGAACTTCGTCTCCTCCGCGACTTGCCTAGCCTTGCAGTAGGCTACGAGACAAGCTTTCGCATACCTCGTTTCATCCAATCCGTCCCAATCCACCAATCTGGGGCTAGAGTGGCCGAAATGAGAGCAATAAATCGTCCTACTTGGGACATATACCCGATTTTGAGTCCCGAGTCCTTATCTTCACGGCTGTTTCTAGCCCACTCCTGTGTAAAAGAGACCACGGCAAGTTGTTATCGGTCGGCGCGGAACACTGCTTGTCGTGGTCGTTCCTACCTCAAATCCTCCAATCAGATACCACCATGGCCGACGACACCTTCCCCTCTGGTCTGACAAGATGGGCACGACCTAGTACTCACTATAGCAGATAGACTTCATCTATCATGACTTCCCAAAAGTCGAGACACGGGGCGAGGAACCATATGGTAACAACTCTTCAATATGGCGCCGATAGTCAAACAGGTATATCGCATTGGGGTGGACGTAGGCAAGTCGCCCTTGTATCTAACACGGACGATATCCCGTGCAACACATTGCTCAATGAGGCTGACTTTATGCTTCCAGGTGGCACTAACACTGATTGTGCCTTGCTTCGCATGACTGAAGTGACAGCCAATGGGCAACTATCAACGCCCGAGGTCATAGCGACCCAGAAAAAGCCGACCACATCAGACGTGACTGCAGGAATATGCGAAGCCATAGGATCAGTTCTGGAAGCGAGTCAAGTGCCTCGAGCAGATATATTGTCCGTCAACATTGGCACGACTCATTTCATCAATGCCGTCACACAATCGGACCGAACCAAGCTCAATCGTGTGGCCGTACTTCGCCTTTGTGGCCCCTTCTGCAGAGAGCTTCCTCCTTTTGATGGCTTTCCCAACCGTCTGCGAGACATTCTTGAGGGACATGTCGGATATCTCAAGGGCGGCTTTGAGATCGATGGACGTGTTATAGCGGAAGTTGATGAGGAAGAAGTCATCAAACATGCGAAAATCATCGCCAGTAGCGGCATACAGGCAGTCGCAATCGTTGGCGTCTTTTCTCCTCTAGATAGTGGACCATTGACACAGGAGGAGCATGTCAAGGAGATCTTGCTGCGAGAGCTACCACATGCAGACATTGTCTGTTCGCGCGATATTGGACGGGTTGGCTTCATCGAACGAGAAAACGTCTCGATCCTGAACGCGAGTATCTTGGAGGTGGGACGCAACATCATCTCGAGCTTTGAGGCAGCCCTATCAGACCTGAACCTCAAATGTCCGCTTTATTTGACCCAGAACGACGGCACGATAACAGATGCTATAGCTGCGCGCAAAGCACCGATCAAGACCTTTTCCTCAGGGACAACCAATTCTTTGACAGGGGCGATCTTTCTGTCTGGAATCCACAACAAAAAGGGTGCTGTTGACCTCGAAACGGATCAAGTGCTCATGGTCGATATAGGTGGTACCACCTCCGATTTTGCAGCGCTCTCGTCATCTGGGTTCCCGCGGCAATCGAATGCCATTGTCGATATAGCTGGGGTCCGTACAAATTTTAGCACGCCCGAAGTACTGAGTATTGGGCTAGGGGGCGGATCTCTAGTAACTTGCAATGTTGATGGATCTGTCACAGTTGGGCCCAAATCGGTAGGTTACGCACTCATCAATGAGAGTCAATGCTTTGGTGGAATGACCTTGACTGCCACGGACATCATCGTGGCAAGTGAAGCGAACAGTTCAATTGCCTCCGGATGGAAGCACGACATCCCAGAGTCTGTTCGTCTTCAGGCACGCAAGAACATTAGGGAACAAATACAAAATGGTGTCAGCCGCATGAGGACCTCTGACTCTGGTAGGCTTATACTTCTTCTTGTGGGAGGCGGGTCGATAATCCAGATGGATGAGCTCCCGGAAGTCGATCTGTGTATTCGCCCTCCTTTTCACGACTGTGCGAACGCGGTCGGCGCTGCGATCGCGAAGATCTCGGGCGATATCGATGTCATTGTGATACCCGGATCTCGCACACATCAGGAGATTGAGGATGATCTCAAATCGCAAGCTATTGCATTGGCAAAGAAGAATGGAGCTCAACCATCCAGTATCAAAGTGGTGGAGATGGACATCATCCCTATCAATTATGTGAACAACAATGCCGTCCGTGGGGTCGCGAGGGCGGTTGGTGAACTTGGGCTCCAGCCCGTCAAGCACGTCTTCACGAAACGCAACCCTCAAGAAAAAGGGTCAGCCCGCAAAGTCTCGGATTCTTGGATGCAAATCACCACGGAGCCTAGAACAAATGTCATGGAGATGGATCTCGACGGATACGTCCCGTCGGTATCGAAAATAAGCGGAGAATGGTCCATCTCTGAAGTTGATCTTGCCTTCATTTCTGAAGGTGTGGGAATATACGGGACAGGTGGTGGTGGGCCGGTTTACTCCATTTATATGAACGCACTGAACGTCCTTCGACAACTTCCAGCAGGCAGGATGCGGGTCATTGAGCCGGACAACGTACCTCTCCAGGACCGGTTTGCCTACGTCGCCAGAGTGGGCTCTCCGTCTGTCTTCAGTGAACGCTTGGAAGGCGACAATGAAATCTCAACAGCTTTGGATGCTCTTGCAAGGTATGGTGGGTACTCACACTATGGTGGCATAGTCCACCCCGAAATTGGCGGCGGAAATGGCATGTGTGGCTTCTCGGCCGGCGCCATTATGGACATTCCAATCGTTGACGCCGACAGTATGGGAAGAGCATTTCCGACAGTGGATATGTCCCTTCCCTATGTATACAAGTCATGCGATGCGTGGCCAGCGGTTGTTGCGGATGCGCGTAGCAATGTTCAAATCATTGCTTCTGCCGACAGCGCGCAAAGAATGGAAAACTTTTTACGGCAAGCTGCAGTTGAGTTGGGCCATAGTGCACTTTTCGCCATGACGATCCCAGGCCGTTCGGTGAGAGAATATTGCTGTCACGGGGTCATGTCGCAGGCTTGGTATGTTGGACGACAGATCTATTTGGCAAGGCAGAAGAACAAGAACGTCCTTGAAGCAGTGGTAGGGTATTTGGATCCATGTTTCAAGGTGTGTGCTAACTTGAGTCGCCCAGGTTTCGACATGGCCTGGCAGCAGATTACTCTACTCGGGAAAGATTGTGAGCGTATCAAAGCATGTTGTGGGTGGTTACACGATCGGCGAGGCTGTATTGAAGCCGGATGCCGAAAGCATTGATGTTGGGCAAGCGCAAGACCAGACTTGTCGCCGATCGCTGGTCGTCCAGTACAAGGTGAGTTTTGCGCAGGGGTAGTGTGGAGGTTCTAACGTGTTGCAGAACGAATACCTCTATGCAGCTTTGAAGGACGCGGAGGGTCATTTGGAAACCTTGTGCACAACACCCGATATGATTAGTGTGCTCAACCAGGATGGCTCCGCGTTGCCAACGTCTGAGTTGCGGTACGGTCTCCAAGTCGCTGTATTGGCAATGCCTGCACATCCGCTTTGGCACACTCCGACAGGGATGAAGGTGGCGGGTCCAGCGGCGTTCAAGTGAGTGACCCCGTATTGTCCTTGCGTTCAGCAGTGCTGACCATAGTCAAGTCTCAACGTCGAATATAAATCGTTTGGAGGGACATGGCAGCAACCACCATCTGTGATACAGGAATTTGGGAGATAGACACAGAGGATCAAGGGTCCGGCGTCATTGATGCGTGAGGAAGAGAAGCTGCAAGGCTAGATCAAGAGTCCAAGAGCGCTGAGAACAATGGCTGAAGCAACTCGTATCATCAAAGGGGTATCGCAGGATAGCATAGAATTGAAAATAGAGCTGTGTCGCCAGCCGATGTTGGACACTTCGAGCTAAAGCAGGCTCACGGAGATTATTCAACGTGTTCGTCGCCTTTGAGATCTCCTCCTTTCTCCATCAGCTGTATCTTCTTGCCGTCCGGCACCAGCGGCTTGCCCAATATCTTGTCCTGGTCACCATCCTCGATACTCACACCGACGCACTTTGCGATGAAATTGCACAGCATCACCTCTGCCTCTAATGTGTTTCGGCTCAGTGCATGGTTATCTCCCTTGAACAGCTTCAATGCCCGATCACCTTTTGGACCGTACCAGTCGTACAAATCTTGTGAGCAACGATGACTTAATGTCTGATCTCCCGTGCCGTGCAGAAACAGGACCGGCCGCGGTGGCAGGTATTTGATCCCCGATGTTGCGGCGGTCTGGCTGGCGACTGTAGCACATCCGACCACTCTTTCTGGCGTGGTCGTCAGCATTGCCTTATAGTATCGTCAAGTCAGTGGATATGCGTACCGCTCTCCCGCCCACCGACCGTGAATACTGGCGCGCCACCGAAAGACCATCCCACCAGGACGAAGCGGTTGATAGAGTACTTTTCCTCCATGAAATCCATTGCTGAAAGCACGTCTTTGACACAGGGATTCGTGTCTGCTGGGTACCGGTAATCCAGCCTTAGGGTTGGGATGCCGCGTTGCAGAGTGGCCAATTTGTCGCCTATGGATAGATACATTGCTGAAGGACCTGTGACGCCTCCACCGGCGCCGGAGAGGAGGATCGCTGCTGCTGGTACCCTGTTGGGCTGGGTTGGGGCATAGCCTGCAGGTAAATGGAGGAAGCCTGGGACTCTGCCGATGCCGCCGACTGGGATTGAGAGGTTTTCGACGGTACATAATGAGTGCTGTGCTTGCTTGAGGGTCGGGAAGTTTGTGGCGTGCTGGAGACTCGGCGTGGCGGTTCTGGAGGAAGGCTGTGAATTGTTCATGGTTGGTATTTGCTGTTTTGGTAGAAGCTTCAGGAAGTCGGCGCGAAACCTTGCGAGGATGTTCATGAGAGGTAGAAGGGTGTTTGAGGGAGAAGTGAATGTTGATCTTGTTAATCAAGGCTTGTGTATTGCATGCAGCCTTGCCACACTGCACTTAATGGGCGGATATTTGTTTCCGGCGTGTCGAATCTGGACCGGCCCGCATTGCGTCACTCGGGGCTGATCTGTTTGCGGAGAGAAGTCACTACCACAATACCAAGACGTTTGCTCACACGAGCATCGCGGGCTGGTTGTTGTACTCATGAGCAATAAGATCGTTCTACTGAAGTCACAACGTGAGGCTTTGCATGTGTATCTTTTGTGCACACGACACGTTCTCGACTCAACGCGCGGCGGCTTTCCGATGTGGACTTCAGGGATGCAGCTTGTGCCATCACCATTCAATGAAGGAGCGGCACATCGACACTTCCATTGGGATGGTAAGGGCCTTGACATAACATCAGTGGAAGCCTCAGTGCAGAAGGATTTCCTGGATGTGTGGTGTTGTTCTTGACATTCGTTGTGAAGAGGGCCCGATGCTCAGACCACCAGTTCATGATGGCGGTTTCGGTGACATGGTTTCCTCACATGCACGACCTGATATGCTTGGTGTTGACGATGAGATCATAGGTCTTGCGCACGTTTGATGATAGCGACATCCGCTCGAGGATCCTGACCGTCGACACTTATTGAAGCCTAACACGTTCGGGCAGTCATGGACACGACCAAGCGATTCCCTCCCTATGCGAGAAGGTTGATCTAGGCAAGATCTTGCGCGTCTGGCCTTCAAATCCCCTGTCTGTTGTGTGTAAGATATGCACATGGTATTGTCATCTCTTTCTCTCTCTCTCTCTCTCTCTCAGACCTCGATGTAGTGAGGTCGATAGCCCGTGCTCCTGGACCCACCTGATGTGGCTTCACGATCAGGCTTGATCGACAATCGATAGCGCTCGGGTAAGCTCCTCGATCAACCAGTCTTACCTTACTGCAATTACCTCAAGCCCACGCCGTTGAATTTACGTTGTGGAGATACAAACACAGAAATGGTATGCTGGAAGACGCGATGCTGGAAGGGTCGACATCGTGGCTATGGTGCTAGTTAACCAGTGCCTGATATAGTACAGCGCACCGGAACAATGTTGCGCAAGCAGGATGCACACCTGATACAGGGGACGTTGGAAAGGGCGAGATCTCAGCTGCAACGGCTATGAGCCTTCTTGATCGGTAGGCATTGCAAGCGGTGCTGTGGAACGTATGCTTTTCGTCCCAAGTAATAAGTGTGCAATGGACAACTCTTAGCGCAGCACGGACGCGTGGTGCTGCGGATCGTTCCTTGAGCACTAGACGAGGGCAACAAATGGCGGCAGCTTGGACTCAGCTGTATAGGATGATAAGACGGCTCCCTGGAGAATGAAAGTCCCGCTATCGGTTGGATGTCGACCGGCGATAGCCAAATGCTAGATCGAAGAATGGACGGAATAGGTGAGGATGGCGCCGAACTGCTCAACTAAGTGTAGCACGCGTGTGCAGGGTCGATATCATGAAACCATGCCAAGCCTCTATGGAAGCCAATCATCTTGTTGCCTTCGATTAGATAAGCAAGCTCGATTTTTCCACCATACCAAGCATGCGTTGGATTCGTCATCCCCTCGACAGCCATCACACTTGACCACAACACACTCCCTGCCAGAAAGCGTAGGACCGTTGTCGCCTTGCACTCCGACACGGCGTCAAAGCGTTCCGACGTTGACAGACCACTTCGCGCTTGATCAGGACTTGTCATGTAAGTTCCAAGAGGCCTACAAGCCAAGATTTCGGTACCTTATCGATGCGATGCGAATGCGCAATCCTTTGGGAAGCTCGGGGCAGCTTGAGGGCCTTGTGAATAACGGCCGTCTCGTCTACTGTTCCACATGTTAAGACTGCGCATATATCGAATCCATGTGTTCCATCGTCATGTCTGTGATCGGCGAAAGAATCGAATCATGCAAGTGTTGGGTTCATGCAAGAACCTTCCCATTGCCGAGTATGCCAGGCTTACGTCTCAGACTCGGCGAGTCGGACTCTTGCAACCAGAATGTTGTTCCCACCAGAGTGGAGAAGATTCAGGCTATACAAGTCCTTCCGCTTGCGACCAGTCGTGTGCTTCGTGGGCAAGGCAAGACTTGGGTCGAACCAGGAGTTTGAGTGTTGTAAAGCTTGGTTTGTGAGCAGAACATGGTTCACTAGAGCTACCTGTCCACCCTTCCTTACCGCGCAATGGCTCTCCCAGCGGAGGCCCTGAAGAGGTTTTCTCTATGTCCTTTTTTCTATATATTGTCGTGCCCATCACGATTGCCGTCTTTGCTTTCTAGCCCCTCTCACATTGGCAGGTCATCATGGCAATGGAGATTTCATATTTCTACCTTGCCCTCACTGTTTTCGGGTACAGCCCGGCATCGGACTGTGTGAATGGAATCAGGACAGACCTTTCGAAGTTCAATTTCGCCGGCGGTACTCCGGGAGATGATTGGGGCAACGTCTGCACCAACAACCTTAGCGTCCATTCCATGTGGGCAGCAGCAAGGCTTTACTGTACTCCAAAAGAGATTGCAGTTGGGGCGAAGTTGCTTGGAGTTTTCTGCCAGGAGTTTGGACAAGTCAAGCTCTTGCCATACCAGGAGGTCCTCCCTCATCTCACTGAAGACTACGTTTCCAGCCTGCCGAACGTGGGATTCAACGATATCAATGAGACCAAAACATGGGATCATCCTGTCCTTATCTCCAAGGATTTCTTCGACGCCGGATTGCGGACAACGGTGAGTCTGAAATGGTCGATGACAAGGACCGTGAACTGATGGACTCTCCAGAGCATCTTCCACAGGCAAGGCATACTCAACCAACCACTGAGGTACGTCCATCTCCATGAATCGGGACGACTGCTGATACCTTCCCGTTCAGCTGGGCAATCTATGCATTCTGGGGTGGCATCTTGTTGATAGGCATTATCGCTCGTGTTGTGACATATTTCTCTTCAACCAGGCTGGCCACGCCAAGTGCAGATATCGAGGATCACGCGAAGTATGCGTCTGCTGGTGGGGGATCGCATTGGAGCTTCGCCCGCTACTGGACCCGAAGAACCTTGATCATACCAACCGCGTTCGGACTGCATGGTCAACGTTACTGGCGGTTAATTACAGTCCCAACCCGACTCGAAGCGCTCGTCGTTGCTGCCTTTTACCTCCTAGTTCTTATCATCTGTTGTGTCTCCTACGAAATCTTCTGGCCGAATCTTTTGTATGCCTCCTATCTTTGTGACCGTCCTTGCCGCCATGTGCTAACAAGCCTTGCAGCTTTACCGAAGCTATGCAGACGTGGAGGTACATTGCAGACAGGACTGGACAAGTCTGCATCGCTACCTTGCCGTTCTTGTGGATGTTTGCGGGCAGGAACAATATCTGGCTATGGTTGACAGGCTGGAAGTATTCGACTTTCAGCATATTCCACCGTCATATCGCACGAGTCGCCACAATCACAGCGATAGTCCATGCCACTTCTCACACCGTACTGGCCGTGGATAGTCAGTACTAGCCACTCTCGACCAGAGGTCTCATGTGCTAACATTCTGCAGAGGGCATATTGGCTGAGTCCTGGAGCGAGCAGTACTTCCACATGGGCGGCATGGTAAGTGGCAATTCTAAGCAACGGAAATGTGCTAACCAAGACTTGCCAGGCTGTCGCATCGATGGGGCTGTTGGTGCTCTTCTCGTCAATGTGGTTCCGAAAGAAATGCTATGAGTTTTTCCTGCTGGTGCATATCGCCCTCGCAGTGATTGTTGTGGTTGCACTCTTCTAGTATGTTGGATATTCGTCGTCTCAATACCTTCCTAACTGTGAATGCAGTCACATCAAGCCATTCGAGGGCGAGTATGAACCCTATCTCTGGCCGATTGTCGCCATCTGGAGCTTTGATCGATTCGCTCGGTTTGTCCGTTTGGTATATTGCAACCTCCATGTCAGACTATCGGGCAGGCCTGCCACTACCAGCACGACCGCTACCTACCTCAAGGACGGCGACGTGATCCGTCTGGAGGTGAGTCCTGGATCACGTATGCTCAAACCTGGGCCTGGCCAGCATTATTTCATTTACCAACCCGCGACATGGAAAACTTGGGAAAACCATCCGTTCACCCTGGCCGCTTGGCATCCTACCCATGCTAACGCCAAGTCACCTAAGATATCCATCTCAAGCATGGATACGACTCTGTTGAGAAAAGCAGTGGAAGTGGAGGAGATGCCGCCAAATTCACCCACCGGTTCGTCGTCTTCCCGGACTAGCAGCTCGAGCCCCTTGGAAAAGCAACATGCTGTGGACGAGCATGATGCCAAATACAAGCTGGTGTTCTTTGTACGGCCATACAGTGGCTGGACAAAGCGGCTCAAGGCGGAGTGCCTGAAATCCTCGTCCGGATCAGTCAACCCTAAGGTCTTGATTGAAGGCCCATATGGTGGATGCAAGCCACTACACCTGTACGAGAACGTTGTCTTCATAGTTGGTGGGACAGGGCTCTCAGGTGCTTTGCCATATCTTCTGGATCATGTTAGCAGAACATCGGAGGGTGTCTCGACACGCACTCGAGACATCACCTTCATTTGGACAACCAAACAAGCCTCCCTGATCTGGGATGTCGCGGCTCGAGAATTGCAGCCTCTCCTCGACAGAGATGATGTGCGTATGCACTTCCATGCAACATCCGACCACGAGAACAACGTCGAGAAGACAGACGAGATCTCTCCTCGACTGAGTATTTCTCGCGGTCGACCGGATGTTAGACATCATATCCTAACCTTGGCTGAGGAGATTCATGCCGCTGGGTCGAAGGGTGGAAAGGTGGCGATCTTGGCTTGCGGTCCGGCTGGCGTAGCTGCGGATGCCAGACATGCTGTTCATGAAGCGCTGAAGAACGGACAACGCAACATAGAGTATTTTGAGGAGACTTTTGGGTAAGTATCATCCAGCTTCCGCGATGTGCAAACATGACTGATGCGCATCCAGATGGTAGATTGATACGATAGATGGAAACAGGGGATCCAGGTGCCGTGGCATGGACATGAATGGTGATGGATCGCCTATGAATGAATGATGAATTTATAGAATCATCTGCGAATCTGCGACCACTGATTGCTGGCTGTCGGGTAACGCACTAGATAGTTGTACCTGAACACTTTCGAAAATCACGCTTGCTAGATATTTACGTCGCTCGTGCGATTTCCCATGGCGATATGTAGAGATGCAATTTGACGCCGACCATGACTGGGCTGTTTCTATCGACATGATGATGGGTTGTCGTGGACTACCTTGCTCACTGATAGCTGCGCCGTACGAGCTTGCTGAAAATCCTCTCAGGGGTTCTAGTGTTCGACCGAGCGCAGCCTTGCGACGTGTCTCCACCAATCATGGCATTCTAGCACATCTCAGTCACGTGAAAGGCTATGACCATAACTTCTTGTCTTGGCGCCACCCTTCCCACAATCTTCAGTAAGGACCGCACCTCAACCTCGTCGCCGACCGATCGCAGACAGAACCCCTCAACACTCCTCGTCGTCCAGACTCGCGCACTTTCTAAAGTGAGTTTCCACAGTCCTCCCAGTACTCTTCAGCACTCTTACCATCACTGCCGTGGCCGGATCCAATTCAGAATCACGAAACTAATCCTCTTGCTTCACAGTCCGAGAAATTTGCTTCTCAAGCGCATCAACACATAACCGCAATCATGTCTCACGAGAGCGTCTGGTACTCACGGCCCCGAACCTACGGCAAGGGTTCTCGATCATGGTACGTCTCAACAAAGTTCTACCTTTGGACTTCGTCTTGGTTTCCCTTCCATACACACATTCCTCGACAACAGACGGTGGCCTCCTTGGTCGAAAAGAGCGTGGAAATATAATCGGAAATGGGATTAGGCAACGAAAATAGCGAAGGAAAACGACCATTGAAGAATATATTTGACTGACATTGTTCTGTGTATAGCCGTGTCTGCACCCACCCTGCCGGTCTGATCCGCAAGTACGGCCTGAACATCTGCCGTCAGTGCTTCCGGGAAAAGAGCCAGGACATTGGTTTCATCAAGGTATGCCAAAACCAGCACACCGGCTGTGTTGTAGCGTGGGAGTTCTGGCGTGGCTGACATGGCGAAACAGCACCGATAAATCCCTCAATATGACCATCCATCGATCTCCGACCGTGTGTGCGACTTTCAAAACATCGATTATGGCTCTAAACGTTAGTTGATATTGCAAGGAGAGCTGGGAGAGCTGGGGAAATGCAGATGAATGGGAAGATGATTTGCGGCTGGGTTTGCATCGAGCTACTGCGAGATGGAATCCAGTGGTCAGTAGCCTTGGGCGATGAGGCATGAACCATTGCCTTTTCTTTCAGCATTTCAAACACGGACAATGGTAGACGGGTTCCCTTCTTACTCCAATTATGGAAATGGGAAGGGAAAAAATTGAATGAATCTCGAACAGCTTCCGGATCACCATGGTATTCTCGCTTGCTGCGAAGACATCATGCCCGCGTTCTCGTGTCTGCGGTGTCGCTCGAAAACTACTCTATCATCAGCCTAATCCGAGCATACTACGGCACGATCCCAGAAAGGAGTCCAAAAAATTGTAGTCATACACCAGTGCTTTCAAGCCTTACGAAATGACCCGTCCACCTACTCAACAACCACGGTACAACCAACGCTTCATATGAAACACAATTCGAAGACCTTCAAATCGCGATTCTCACTGCTCACTGCTCCATCATGCCAAAGCCTGCTCGTCTCCATGCACGCCATTAACCACAGGGACGGCCATGGGCGGCAGACTTCCCAGCTCACACACCACAGCATCAATGAACTCCGCCGGCGTAACATCGTACATGAGATTCAATAGGAACAACCCCTGCTGATCTCTCCACCCGGCCAACCCTTTGCCCTCACCCTTATCCTCATCATCCCCATCATCCTTATCTTTTGGTTTCTTGCCGCTTTGTTTGGGATCCTGCTTCGTCGTCGTACTCGTAAAGACATCCACCTCCGCGACTTCGACCAGAGCATCCGCATCGCCCACCTCATTCATAATGATACTATCCAGCGCTGCTTTTGCCGTGAATTTGACCGTCTCGCAGAGCACAATCACAGGCACACTGCGAGATTTGTTTTTCGAACACTCCTTCGCCATCATGGCGACCATCGCACTGCCCACGCGCGACAAGAGCGTCCCGTTGCCCAGCATGGCCGACGCGCCTAGAAAACACTTCGTCACTGATCCCTGGTCCACAATGTCCGCCAGTCCACTGAGCAGAGCGTACTGGACTTGCAGACCGGCCCGGATCAGACTTGTCGCGTGGTTCTTGCCTTCGAACATCGGCCGCGAGTCGACGATGATGACTTTGAAGGTCTTGCCCTGCCGGTGTGCCGCGATCAGCGTCTTCTCGACGACACTGCTCTTGGCGTAGGTGAGGATGACGTCGGCGTTGTCGATGCGCGACCCGGCTTCACGGGCAATCACTTCGTCGGCCAGCGTGATGCGCTCACGGATGAAGCGGTCGATTTCGGCGCACAGGGTCTTCTTGGCTTCGCTGTCCGTCGCGTCCACGGGTTGTGTCGAGATGAGGTTCTTAAGCCATCTGATGCTGTTGCCCTGGCTTGTGCTCAGTGGCCGAGCGTTGCGCAGGTACGCGATCTGGTGGTTCAGGTGGGTGAGGAGGTGTCGCGAAAGGGCGACGCCAGGTGGTGTGGTGTACGTCTGGATGACCTTCTTGAAGGCGAGGAGAGTCGCGACGCACCGAGCGTTCCCGCCGCAGATAACGTAGTCTCGTAGTTGGAGGCCGAGGGAGAGGACGGCAGGGTGGATTTCTCGTCCTGCGCCTCCAAGACTCGCCTTCTTTTCTTTTGGGTATAGATGTGAAAACATGCTGACGCGCTTATCCTGGTGCTTGTCTTTTTCTGGGGCTGCAGGCATCTGGGGTTGTTGTTGCTGCTGTTGGGGACCTGCTCGTATGGGTAAGGGCTTCCCACTAGCTGACGGTGTTCTTTTGTGGTGTGTGCCTGTCTCGCTCTCCCTCTTGGTCGCTGACGGTCGACGCTGGAGATCTGGCTTGGGTGCCGCAGTCACTGCTACCGCCTGGGCGCCTTTCTCGGCGACCTTTTCTGCTCTCCTGGCAGCTTTCTCTGCCACTTTCTGTGCCTTGAGTTGCGCTCCTGTAAGTTTGACTCCTGCCCCGGCTTCTGCAATGTTCTGCTCGGTGGTCATTCGAGGGGCTTGTTCTGGCCGAACTGGTTTTGCTTTTTTCGAGTTGTTCTTTCTCGTCTGATCGCCGCCGTTGACAGTGGTTTGATCGGTGCCGTTGGTCAGCACAGTTCCGCTGGGAGAAGGCATGGTGAAAGATGTGGCGGCAGGGTTGAGAGGAGAGTTAGCACCAGAGGTGTTGGATGAATTTGAGTCATCCATGTCCGGCAGATTGTCCAGCTGGTTAAAAGTTGGACTAGGTCATGCAGCAGACGTATAGAATGCGATCTCTAGACGTAGGCGAGTGCAAGGGTTGATGGTCTACAGTACATAGATGTTGACTGAGTCATGCTGTCTCAAAAAAGTTCTTCTCCAACATGCGGTTGCAGTGTTACTGTGCACCCGCATCATACTACTTAGGTCCTCGCTCTAGGCGATCGGCGGAGCATGCCATGCCAAGGCCGCGGCGGTTAAAGGGGCTTAGCCTTAGCCTTCTCGATCCATGGCTTCTCTTCCGAGACTGCCTTTTAGTCTTTCATCGGACAATATGCACAGCCTTGACGAGGACGAAATGTCGAGTGCCAGGGCAGGGGTTGAGTACCAGGCTTATATAAGGGAGTGGGAAGAAGAAGAAGGGAGAAAGGCTTCTAGCAATACTTGCACCTAGGCTATATCTCACCATACGCTCCCAGTACGCTCTGTCCACCAGTATGGCAAAACAACACATTCGATCCAGGCTGTATCTCATTCTGCTCCAGCAATCCCAAAAGCCCAGCGAACGCCTTGCCCGTATACACAGGATCCAGAATAAGAGCCTCCATCTCCGCCGCCACGCGCACCGCATCGACTGTAGCCTTCTCCGGCTTCCCATACTGTGACCCAGTAAACCTGTCTTCAACAAGAACATCGTCCTCGCCAATCTCATCTTCGGCCAGTCCAATCCTCGCCGCCGTAGTCCGGGCAATCTTGAGAACCATGTTCTGGACTTCCTCTTTCGGCCTGGAACTCGCATCCACACAGACAATCTTCCTCTTTTTGTTGGTGTCAACATCAGCCATCTTAAACCCAGCAATCATCCCAGCAACGGTCGAACCGCTATTCACCGACACAACCACCGCATCAAACCGCACGCCCAATTCCCTCTCTTGTTCGACAACCTCAAACGCCCACCTCGCAAACCCCAAGCCGCCGAGCGGATGCAAACTCATCCCCGAAGGGATAAAGTAAGGTTTCCCACCCTGAGCTCGTATCTGGTCCATGACCTCCTCCACACTGTGATCCTGTCGACTCTCACAGCCCATCACGCGCGACAGCTGCACATTGCCTAGTTCGTAGTACGTCTCGTTCGGTGGATGTACGCGATCATCCTGCACGGTGACCACTTTGTAGCCAAATTTCGCGCCGATGGCCGCAACTTGCCGACAGTGGTTGGACTGGATACCGCCTACGGTTACGAGCGTGTCGCAATCGCTGGCCTTGATTTCGGGGACCAAATACTCCAATTTGCGGATTTTGTTACCGCCCATGGCGAGTGGTGAGTTGGTCTCTTCATGTTTGACCCATATGCCGATGTTGTGGGCGTCCCCGTACTTGGAGGTCAGACGATCGAGGCGGGAGATGTGTGTTGGGCCTGGGTACATCAATTGTGTCCGGGGGATTGATGAGAAGGGTTCTGGCAAAATAACCATCCTGCTCTGCGCCAGTTGCTCGTTGGATAGGATGTAGATTCCTTCTCCGCTCCCTCGCCACTGACTCTTCTGCGGTGTTCAGTGTAGTTGTAAAGGCACGTGAAATGCACAGCAAGCAGGCTCACTGTAATCGTTCATCCGAACTTGTGTCAGGTGGGAGAACACTTCTTTTACCTACCTTCGAAACGCCGAGGCATGGACCTGCACCGTCTTCAGGAAACATGATTTGAGAGGGACTACGCCCTGAAGTTGACATTGTCAGCTTAATCATCGGATTGAGAGTCGCTAAGAAGGTCGATGCGACTCTGACGTCAACGAAGCGCCAACACCTTGAAAATGTATGAATGCAGACTACCTATACTGAGGCAATATTCAAGACTCTCATACTTACCCAATTGAAACCAGACACCATGACGCCTCGCTATCTGATTTATGTCTGTCGTCATATTCGTCAATACTCCCGAAAGACCACATTCCACATTCCCTATGCCGCAATGCTGATGCCAAACATCTCATGATCACTCGCAACTTTCTTCTTGAAATTTGCCAAGTCAGCAACCAGTGCCTCCATCTCAGCCTGTATCTCTGCTGCTTCCTCATCGTACTCCGACTCCGTGTCGACTTCGTCGCTTGAAGCAGTATCGTCCTCGTAAATCATGTCAGGCGTAGGGACTCTAGACCTGCCGCCAATCAACTCAGTCTCCTCTTTGTTGATGACGATCGGGTTCTTCAGCTCATCCAGGACAAGTCGAAGGTGGATGCTCAAAGCTTCTTTCTCTTCCTCGAGTTGTCGAACCTTTGACTCAGAAATGGCCAGCTTCTCTTCCATGATCTGCAACATGTTCTCATATTTCGAGGTGAATTCCCGGATCTTTTCTGATTGATTATCGGCATTCTCTTGGACAGCCTTGATCACAGAG
The DNA here is from genome assembly GCF_022695815.1 of Exophiala viscosa. Taxonomy (NCBI): domain Eukaryota; kingdom Fungi; phylum Ascomycota; class Eurotiomycetes; order Chaetothyriales; family Herpotrichiellaceae; genus Exophiala; species Exophiala viscosa. The sequence continues at coordinate 549,772 of NW_026944356.1, read as the reverse complement.
ACACTGCCATTCTGCTGCTGTTGGCTAAGCGTCCATCGTAACGTACGAATGGTCTCCTGCATCTCCTGGATTTGAGCATCCTTTTCAGCTGAAGAGACATGATCTTGATTGACAATAGCCTTGGTACGGATGTTCTTAGCTTGGTCGGCATACCGCAGCGTTGACAAGGTCTCGTCGTAGTCTGCGGGTGCAATGCAGGCAATCATGGCAGTCTTCGAGTTTCCACCCAGCGAATCCTTCAGCAACCACGTCAGAATTGAGTCGCGGTAAGGCACAATATCCCGGTTCGCTCGTTTGCTGTTGTGCATTCGGGCATGTTTGGGGTCTGCGAGTGCGGCAATGACTCTTCCTAGAGTGGTCAAGGACTTGTTGATGTTTCCACCTTCTCGAAGTCTTTGGCCGGTCGCTTCTGTCGCCTTTGCCCGCTCCGACCCTGCCAGGTCCACTAGTCGTATTCGTGCCAGTCTTTCTGTGGTCTCATCTGTCTTGTAGTCGTGGTGAATCTGTTTCAGCATGATTGTGAAGACAGCATGTGAGCGAGAGGATGTATCATTCATCTTGGTCGACGCCGTCGTTCTCGAGCTGTCACCCATGCGCATATACTTCAGGATCTCAGTGTAGTTCTTGACCTGGATCTCTGTCAAGTCCTTCACATACGGTCCTTCAGTAGGTGATTCTCGGATCTTCAGATACTGAGGAGGATCTGTTCGAGGTTGGAACAGGTCTCTGACATGCTCATTGTACACTTCGAAATACGACACTCGAACACTGTAGCTGATGTGGGGGCTTTCGTTCGACTCGATCCGCTGGAATAAGTCCTCGCAGGTGCGTGGGATTAGGCCTTCCTGCTCGGGCGTACCCATCATCGTGTAACTCTTCCCCGAGCCTGTTTGGCCATAAGCAAAGATACATGTATGATATCCTTCAAAGTTGTGATCAAGAAATTCCTCTCCTAGAGAGTTGTAAACATCTTCTTGTGTGGCATAGTGCTCGTCTTCAGTATCGTGCGACCAGAAAGATCTGTCGAATGTGAAGGTCTTCTCTTCGACCACTTTTCGGGTTTGGGCTCGGGCATTCGCAGGATCACTCGAGGGAGGAACGAGGAGTTTCGTGGACTGGGTAACTGGGCTCATGTCGATCAAGCATTGTGCACCTCTTTCGATCTCTAAGCTCTGGTTAGAGGAGGAATGGCCGGTCTCTCAGCCGCGCACTCACCTCGAGGAAGAAATCCTCTGACTCTCACCACTACTTTCACGTTACCACCTGGATTGGAATTCACTGGCGCCATGAGTACATTCACAGGCGTCCTGGATCGGAGTGATGGACTGGAAGCGCTTGAAGGAGTCGGTGTCTTCGACCTGGAGTCGGCAGCAGTGGTGATTGATCGTGGTGGTGGCACCATGGCGACGGTGTGGTCGAGGAGTTGAATACACTTGTCAAGGACAGTGCAATATCGATTATGTAAAGAGATATACATGAAAGGGAACACAGACGACAAAGGGACGTGTTCGATAAGCTTGGCTGCGCTGCGCTGACGGGGGTGATTGATGGGGTCGCAGGGTCGCAGTGACAGGACCTTTTTTGAATCGCTAAAATGGACAGAACGAGTTAAATCAAAACAATGACATCATTTCGTGTTACACCATTTTTCTCTACTACCAGGTAGTATCTCACTCCAACATCAACATCTCTAGGAACCTCCTTAAAAGCCTTTTGTCACCACATATCTGTTGCCTTTCCTATCACCTGGGAGCCAAATGATGAAGACGTCGTGCTCCGCGTCGCAGTCTGCAATCGGCTTATGCACGAAATCTCCTCTGCCCCCCTCATCGCATCTGAAGACTCACACCAGTATTCGCTTGCGCACCGTAGGTGACAGTCGTAGCCAGCTGTGACAGGTTTTCTGGTCCCCGGAGCCATGTTCTATCTTCGTTGGTCTCCCTTCATGGATCCATTGCCCTCCGTGGAGACAGTCATGGCGACAGGACACGTAAGCGCAGCACATCATACGGGCTGTTGTTGGCTTTGGAGTCCGCAAGGCTGCCATAAACTGCACTCTTCCTCCACGAGGCTCGCCTCGCCGCCCGTCGACGTACAGGCTTATAATGTAGCCATATTGCAGGCCTCACAAAGTTGTACAATCAGGCTCATGGGTGACCGATCATTCTTTCACCCAAGGTCTTCAATCTTCCTTTTCTTGACTCCAGAAACAATCTCTCCTTTCAGATGTGCCAGTACATCATCCTGCATGACCGCTACATCATCATGTTCATTTCCTAGTTCGCCGTCTTCGTCTTCCATATCCGAAGTGTCGAGTCTTATTTCATCGTCGTCGGCTTTGCGCTTTCGCTCACCTAGCACGCCCAGTCCCAGATTCATCTCGATGTAATGCTGTTCATCATCCGAAACATGATCGATCCTTTTCTCGACCAAAACATTCGCATCCTCGAGCTCCGCATTGGCCTGTTGGAGTTGCGGTAAAAAGCTCTGCAATCGAGATCTCAAGTCCGAATTTCCAACTGCTGCAAGCCGTGTCGGCAGTCCCGACGGGAGGACTGGAGGCAGAGCATCCTCGTCCGATGCATCTTCTTCTGAGTTCTCCTCGTCAGATTCATCCGATTCTGTCGAGGTTCCTCCATCCTCGTCCTCGTCATCATGCTCATCACTTTCATCCCCATCCATCAGTTGTCGCTCGAGTTCGAATTGTGCACGAGGTCTCCAAGGTGGTGAATACCCAGACGAAGACGAAGAGGAAGTAGACGATGATGATGGGGCAAGTGTTTCACCTTCAAACTGTGCTTGATGATCCTCTTCACGGTCAAGATCATCGATCATGTTTGCATTATTGTTCTCTTCCATGCTTTTAGACGTATGACTTTCCGAAGTTGAGGCGCTTTCTCTCGGGAGCCCATTCAAGGCTCTGAGTCTGACCCCAGACCCAACATGTTGATGGCGACTTCTGGTTAGGAGAACTGAAGCCTATCGCATAAACTTTGTAAAGCAGATAATTTAACATGAGGACGGCCGGCCCTCAACTCTGACGTATCGTCAAGACGATCGGCTTGGCAATGCGCAGCCTTGCAGGATATATCGGCCCACCAAGGCTGAACAAAGAATCACGTCTGTCGTGTTCAAGCTCGGGTGCACTTCATAGTTCGTCGGGCAACTCAGACAACTTGGACCTAGGCGTCGACCAGGCGAAAAAGCATAACGCTCGCCAGATTATAACAAGCACTTATCGAGGACATAAGGGACAAGGTATCCGATGTCGTGAGTCCACGAGAAATGATGAAGATCGCCGAGAAGCTGGATTTCAAGTGGGAGAAGACTGCTCGTGGTCATAGATTGGTTCAGCCGTGTGAAGCCGCATGAAAACACACTTTGGCTGCCAGAAACATGGTGCAAATTGATTCCTGCTAGAGCTTCGCGTTCGACGCACGCATCTTGAATTGCCCATCTTGGAGGCGATCGGACCTCACATTGCCTCGTCTCCTTGAATGGGAAAGTCGATGGTTCAACTTCGTATCACCACCATATTGGCCGACAAGCCGTCCCCATCCGCTGGCTTCCCCCAACCCATGCTCAGGCACTGTACGTCACCAATACTCGCGTTCTGTCCCGTTGAACCAGGCAGGTTGATGTCATTCTGCTCATTGATGTGCCTTTTTGTAGTTTTAGACTCGCGAAAACCACCGCGGTTTCCGTCTACGAACCGCCCAAAGTCTTTCCCATTTCCTCGGCCCTACTCGTCGCCGCTTTCACTGCCTTGTCCACAATCTCCTTGAAGCCTGACGCCTCAAAGCTCTTCAACGCCGCATCGGTAGTTCCATTCGGACTTGTCACATTTTTACGAAGCTGAGCCGGCTCATCTGAAGACTCGACCAGCATCTTGCCCGCACCCAAGCACGTCTGCGTAGCAAGGCGTGTGGCCTGTTCCGTCGAAAGCCCCAGGCTGGTTGCGCTTGAAACTAGATGTTCCACCATAGCAAAGAAGTACGCCGGTCCCGAACCTATGTCACACCTGCATCAGCATAAATATGTAGAGAAAAAGACTGGATAAAACTCACCAGACAAGCCAGTAACGACATCGAGTAACTCCTCTTTGTCCACCCATTCAATAGCTTTGCTGACACTACCGAGCAGGGCAGTCACCAATTCCTTTTCGTCTGACGACACATCATCTCCTGCGAACAGTCCTGAAGCACCTTCTCCCACCAAAGCAGGCGTATTCGGCATGACACGCACGACATGAGGTGTCCGTCCATCGCTCAGCTTCGACCACTCCTGAAGACTCTTCAACGTGATGCCCGCGGCGATGGAAACGATCATTGGAGTGCTCTTGCGCTGGCCCCAACCACCGCCGAGTTCTTGACATACACTCTTTGCGACTTGTGGTTTAACGGCGAGAATGACAATGTCAGCAGTTTCCGTTGCCTCGGTGTTAGATGTAGTAGTATTCACCCCCAGGCCTTTCATCTTCTCTCGGTTAACGTCCCACGGCTCGGAGACGAAGATATTTTTGGGGCTGATGTCTTTGGCCAGTAGGCCACCGATAATGGCGGCGGCCATATTGCCACCGCCAACGAAGGCGATCTTTGAGCCTTGCAATTTCCAAGCCATTGTTTTCAACCTGGGTGTTTGGAGTTAGTTGTTGTGTTTCTTGTCTGGATGTAGCGGTTAGATATGGCCATTCTAGCTTCGCTTAGCAACGGAAGTCACTTGTGCGCCGTGCGGCGGGTCTGCCAATCACGTGCAGCTACGTAACCAAGGAACCGAGCCTCTGATGAACTAGGACTCAATGGCATCGCTACGATCTGGGGATTGCGCGATATGGTGCTTGAGCGTGAATCCTGCAACCAGTGGACTGCGGCGTGAAGGCAATGCTATCGCGACATCAAGGTAAGGGATCGGAAGGAGAGGGGAGAGGGCAGTATTGAAGGGCACCGTTAAGGAGCTGATCTTTAGGTCTTCAGATTCGATTCATTAATTATCGCTAGTGTAAGGTCCTCTTGGTAGGAGTCGCCAAGGGAACCGCGAGGGTATAAGACGATCATGCCGAGGGTAAGTTGAAGCCGGACTGCAAAGGTAAGAGGAAGGTGAAGGGGAGCCGAAGATAACGCTCACGATGTCGGTACAGTCTGGTTAGCTCTCACAGGAGCTTCCAGCATTTTCAACATTCGAGTTGCTGGCGACGCCAGGTAAGCACCAAGTAATCCGCCTCACCGATTGTACCCAAACACCACACAGCATTTCATTCGGTCAAATATGTAGAAGCCTTGCCAGGAATTCCCCCAGAATCTGCAGAGTCAGAAGAAATTGTGATCGAGGTCTCAACGCCTTCTAGCCGATTGCTACTTTGATGCTTTCAACCTAATAGAACCTGGGACTTGTCGTCAAGGTATGCTGGTCGAAAAGTCGCTCCTCATGGGGTCAGAGTGCAATTCAAAGTGCCGGCCTCGACTGGCAGGATCTAATCACAAGGCTACAGTGCCAAGGAGGAGAATGAAAAGCCTCTCCATCGCGTCCAGGCTTTCATTGTGCGCTGGTCTCCTACTTCGTATATTTATAAATCATTCCGGTGTCTGGCGGTACACCTGTTTCCCTGCTGCCCAGACCTACCTCTATGACATGCCTGGGGTCACACTTTCTCTTGACATTCGCTGACATGATGGCCATAAGAAAGCACTCACCGGGTATGTCTGCAAACATGTTGGTTTCCAGAAACCGTGTGTTGTGTGTTGTAATTGCAAAGCATTGCTAAGGGCGGAGGAAGACAAGATTGGTGGCTACCACGAAGTCAGATGACTCCAATGAAGAAGTCTAGAGCACAGAGACACAAACCCCCTTCGTCGAATCCTCCTCTGCAGCGTCGAGACCACACCCCAGTCGAGTCCAATAGCAAGTATTGCGAAAAAATCTTGCAGGGACTGGACATAGGGAGAGTGTCTCCGGCTCTGCCATACTGGCACCAATCTAGCCACCTGTGGAACGACGGCAGTTGGAATTCGGAATATTTTCTGCACTGTTATCGACCTTTCATTTCCGGTTTTCCTCAGGATTACCGACATGAGCTTGTCGTCGTTGCGGACGTCCGCTCGGACTCACCGACAAAGATCCATGCAGCTTGGTGAACATCCTCCTGAAGGACGACGATGAGGACGCCTAAAGCCTTGGCATCGTGAATTGAGAATGTCTCAAGAGTCTCTGATCCTGGTCGAACAGGTAGCATTGCTGAATGGCAAATTGGCAAAGTCAGTCAAGTTGAGACCCGCGTTACATTTCAAACAGCTTCTCGAAGCCAGACCGCATTGGCAATTGATGTTTTCCGTGGGTCTCTCAAGTTGAAGATGGTTGAGACAAGGGATACGGTGGATATTTGTTGTGGCTCAAGGAAGGTTCCCATACGGGGTGTTTGTTCCGGTAGAAGGAGACTCACACTGACAGACTTACATACTTCCAGTTCGTCGAATACGGTGTTTTTCGCCTGAACTTCGGTGAATGAGGGTTGATGATCACGTGAATGAGATCTGTCCTTCACATGTCATTTCATCTCCTTCTTCCTCTCCATCTTCCCAGCGCTCGGTGCCATTCTACCGAGACACAGACACTCACCTTTCTTCATCGGCTACCCACCTTTGTAACCACTTTACCCACTCGCCATGTGGTGCCAGGCCTGCTTGCAGACGAAGCGCCATCAAAGACCATCCCACACGATTCCACATACTGCATGCTGACAATTTGTATCACAAACGCAACGCTGACATAACTCACGCTGGTCGGTCTTCGCGACATGACCAAGATCTAGCCCTTGTGACCGTGGCGAAGCTGATTTCTGTTTCAGAAATTGTCTGATGCGCTGTACGTCTGGTCGCGCTCAGTTGCTGGATGTGGAATCCTTCGGAACCGCTGCGATACCTAGACTGCTAGAAATGGAAAGTGCCGTTCAAGCGTTGACATGTTCCCGTATAGACGGATTATTGGTGCAACACACCCACTTTCGTGGTATCTCTGCGAAGAATCGGCGTGCGGTCCCGAGGCCGGAAGACCCAGTCGAAGATCGCTAGTCGCAGCAGTGCAGCACACGGGTTGCAAACCAACTTGGGGTATTCCGCGCACAGATCTCTTCTTCCCCAAACTCTATACTCGGACGTAGGGCCGAAAGCAATGGAAACAATAGTGTTCGGGCAATCACCAAACATGGTAGCCAAGAAGCGCAAAGTTGCTGATGTCTCAAGATGCGTTACTGTCATCGTCTTGCCTTCCGGATCCCGAAGATATTCTGGTCGTCGAAGTCGAGTCGATTCAGTCAGCACCCAGTCAGCGGCGCGAAGGTTCTGTCCAGCCTGGAGGCAAGGGAAAACAGCCTTTCGCATGAAGGAAACTTTGAAAGCTACACATCGGTGCGGTTGAGGCTTGACCCGAGATCGGCTCGTCGGGTATTGAATGCACTGACCCTCGCCAGCCGCCTTCTCCTGCCTCACAAAGTATCTTCCTGAGTGATGTCGTGCGGTCTCACGTCGTAAGAATTCACGGAAAGGCCAATATGACAGCAAAGTAACACCAAGTCATGGTTTGGAGTATAACCTTCAAGTCGCCACTAAACTGTCAGAGCGACTCGGTGGCGGGCGACATTTCCTCAAGGGACAGAGAAAGCATATGCTTGAAGCCGAACAGCCTCCCGGTCAACAGGGAACCATATCGATCTCAATTCGACGCAACCGCTTCCCGAGCACACTCGAATTTAAGGTATCATGACCACATTTTCCGCTGGCCGACGGAACGATGCCGGGGTAAGCTTTCATTCCTCAGCGTCACTGTCGGCGGCACATGCAAGCACTTTTTTCTTTTTGGACAACAACTCACCGCTCTCTCATCCTCTGACGGATGCTGCTTCCTTTGCGTAAAGACAGCCATGCAGTCGGCAGAGTCTTCCGTTCGTATAGCACACTTGTCAGGTAGAGCTCTGATGCAAGAGTATGCAAGGCTAAGTGGAAGTCTCAACAGATATACCTCAATGGTGGTCATTTAAATTGCAGTAGAGGCGGCAAACGTGAACGCAAACGCCCCCAATCGCAAATACAGTCCAACGGTCCCGAGGTCGATGCATCATCGTTGCTCGCCCCCCGAGCTTTACTGCAGACTGTAGCATGTGCCGAACAACATCCCTGACACTGGATAGTATGTTGACATGACGACAGATATTTACTCGTAGTCGCAGCATGTGTGCATACTGCATACGTATGTCGGCGACCAATGTCTCGGATGCAAAACATCCCAGGAAACGTTGGTGCGTGGTCGGTGTTGTAAATCCACGCCCGTGGAAGCTCCCCGCGGGCGTGCGGAGATTCAACTAGAGGCTAAGGGGCGTCTGCAAGAAGGAGCCTCGGGGGCCATGCTCGTAAAAAGCCACTGAAAGCATGAATGTGGTGGTTGCTGTGAAGGGTACTCCGTACCTGACGTAGAAGCGGCGAAAAGGCTGGAGATCGACATGCTGCAAGATCGCGATCTGCGCACAAAGTGCATGTGTGGCCGAGCACCTTGCGTGTTAGGATTCCGAAGGTTCGGGCACTACGGAGTAACACTGTGCAAAGCACCCAAGAGACAGCTGCAGCATGCGTTGGCATCGACTCAACCACTGCTAAGACGGTTCCTTTGATTCAGGTTGGGCGCAACCCCCCAGTTGGAGGCAAAGAGGCGCCCGTGTGCTTCACCAGCGAAAGCAAGGCAAGGCAGGGCGAAAAAGGCCACCAAGACCCTTGCATGTACCACACAATACAGCAACATTGCCTTGCCCTGCCTTGCCTTGCATTGGGCAACAACAGTAAGCAAGTTTCGTGGTCGTACCACAGATCAGTCGAACATAGCCACAATGCACGAAACATCAATGAAACGCAAAAAACCAAGATTGAATAACGGTGAAAGTGGTTTATGGGTAGATTACTTGATTGATTAATGCTACTATTTGTAGCAGATGCTGTAGCACTATATGCTAGCTATGATACCATACTCGTACGAGGGTATTCCAGTAACTCTCCAGTGGTACTGCTGCCACATGCGTATGAAGGGCAAACAAGTCAACCACTTCTCGTATCCATGAGAATCATGATCCATGTCAAAATACATCGCCATGTAAAAAGGCTGATGATGGGGGGTATCGTATGAAAAGCCCAAACCCGGTATCCGTAGATATGCCCAAAAGACAACATATGGGTTGGCGCGCAAATCGTTTCGCTCGTGAGAAAAAGTCGCTCCTCGCTAAGCAGACAGATAGTATACAATGTCGTGTCGTGTCGTTGAGGAACCAGCCATCAACTCTCTTCGTCTCATCATTGAGGACCGTTCAAGGAACCCAGACCACGTCGGACCGAGGGCTGACGTCGCTTGGGTGCACTGGGGCGCCGGGCGTTCTCGTCCTGACTAGCAGCAGCAGCAGAGCCAGCAAAGCGTACGACTTTGCGCTTTGGCTCGGATTGCTGGTGATTGTGGCTGTGTGCGTGGCGATGCTGGTGATGGCGATGCGCGGCCTCTTTCTCTTGCAACTCGCGCAGAAAAGCAATTTGTTCTTCGGTGGTGAGTTCCTTTTTGGGTGAAGAGAGAGCGGGGATCGCCTCGACGGGAGGTAGACTCTCTGGTGTGCAGAGCAGGTCATCATCTGACAGGTAGGAACTAGGTTCGGACCCGAAGGTCGACATGCACGACCTGTATGGGCTGGGAAGCCATGAGGAGTTGCTGCTGTCGCGGCGCATGGCGACGGAGCCAGCCTGTGAGAACGACAATGACTGAGACAGTGTGCCAGTAGACACGTCGCTGTCTGAGCGTGTAAGCGTATGGGATATCGGCCACGACGAGGTTGGCGACGCGCTCAGGAGCGCAGAGTACGCGGAATTGGGCGCGTAGATTGTGTAAATGTGACTGGTGTTGGAGGCGGTCGAGTCGCGAGAGTCGGAACGCGACATAGCCACCGATGTCATGGCTGGAGTGATGTTGGAGGTGGGCGACGAGAAATACATCTTGTCTGTGTCTGTAGCGACAATTTGCTGAGGGGAGGCGGCGCGACGGTGATATACTGTGGTCAACAGTAATCCCGGGCGGATGATGTTTTTATGATTGTTGTCTGAGGCCAGGGTTATTGTTTCCGGCTTGTCGGACCTGTTTTCCTTGAAATGATGTGTCGGGCCGCCAGGGTGATGGTTTTGCGCGTTTTTGGATGGTGATGCAATGCCACAGTCAGGCCCTTGCAAATCGTGGGCGGTGCCGTCGGTTAATGAATTCGTGTTTGCAGGGGGATGCAGTGTCGGTGACTCGGAGTTGCTGGGGGATTTGATCGGTGGAATTGCCGCGGGTTTTGCTCGCAGACCAGGGTTGGCGCTGGTGACTAATTGCTGCCTAGGAGTGTGCTGAACAAGCTGGGCGGTTGAAGTGAGTGGTGGCTATATGCCTCAAGACTCAAGAGTCAGGGCGGTTATTTGTGTTCGACACAGAGTGGTTGGGTTGGAAGAAGAATGTCCGTAGAGGAATGATCCGGGGTCGAATGTATATGAATTAATGTCTGAGAGAAGTGGTTCTCGCCCCCTTCCCCGTGCTTGTGAGTTCGTAGCGATGGCGAAAATCCGGTATGTCTTCGTGCTCCGTTCGGGATGCGACCTCGGCCCAGGCGATGACTGTGTCTGTGGGTGGCTTTTGGTAACAACCAGATGGATCGGAAGCACTGACGGGCCCCGGTTTTACTGCTTTCGGCCTGTGGAGAGGAATGTTAGGATGAATGGGTCTGTGTCTGTCACTCTTCTGGCACCGTGCCCGTGGTTCCGCGAAAATGCCCTAGGCTTTGGTGGCTTTCTCGGTAGGAGGGGAGGCTGGACACCCGGAAAATGCTGGCTGTTTTAGGAGTTGGATGGTTTCGAAGAACAGCACTGTGATGAACGCAGGGGATTGCTGTCTCTGTTTCACGAAAAGATGGCCTCTCACCTCAACGCCAGAGAGAGCAGATGATATACCCTTTGCCCGCGGAAAGAGGCAAACACAGCTGGGATTCGGGAGTTGGATTCCGTTGGCTTGGGATTTGTTTTGAGAGTATTGAAATAGGGCGGATGATTGATGCCTGTGAGATGAGTGGTTCTGGGTCGTGTCGGTCTACTGACCGCCGAAGTGTATCGACACCAGTCAAGCGGGCTTGATCCAGAAATGGGGGGTGACTGAAAGCCTGAGACCCTTGTCCAGAAGTGACTTTCTTTCTGGCCGTTCGCTTTCCCTGGTCAAAGCAAGGGTTGATGGCTGGTGGCTGACGGGGCCGCGCGGATGGCGCCTGGAGGATACAGCTGCAAAGCACGGGGCGAGATCTCATAAAGCAAAGCGGAAATCCACACCCCACATCCACGAGTGTCCGTGATTCCTTACTCTCAAGTGTTGGTGACGGCCTAGAATTCCTTGATTGATCTGTCCACTCCCACGCGACGTGTCTAAGACTTGAGTCGAGATTCGTGGTTGGGATTTGTCCTATGACCAGACTGTGTCGCTAATCAAGGACGTGATTTGTATGCATGTGGCAGTGACAAGAAACAAATGATGAACAGGTAATTGGCGGTGATGCCTGGATTAAGGGGGTATCACAGAGGTCGAACAGGTGGCACAGCGATAATCCGGACGGTCAATGGCCAAAACAAATAGTAACAAGAAACATCTCCGTATCACTTTCTATAGATGAGATGGTGTTTGGCATTCTCGTAAGCATCATCCCGCGATCCCCGTCTCTCCGCGATAATACGGAGTATTGATGATTCCCTTTCGTCAATTTAGTATAGAACTGGGTTGTTCTTGAGTAGTATCCTGAATAAGAAGCAATCGTTTAGCATATTGTAGTTGATGATATGATGCAACCAACATGACTAACACAATCTCACAGGTTACGGCCGGGAGAAGGGAGGACGATTACTTCACCATGAATATAGCCTGAAGTTGTATCCCACACGCAGCATCCATGATGGAGAAGGGTGGTTGATGAACCCTCGACTATCTCTTGCCTTGCACCTGCTTCAACCAGGGCCAGGAGGGAGTGAAGCAACCAGCTCTCATGACTCCATGACTCACCTCGTCTTGCATGCCTGGCATCGAAAACATTGCTGCCCAAGGCGTTGGTACAAGCACGAGAACTGCACCCGGGATCATTTTCCAATCCCTCGGTCGGTCGTTCCCGGGTGCCAAAAGAATGTTCCCAGAAACCGCTTCCGACCACTGTTGACCTCTGGCGAGTACTGTACATCTGTCACATTGATTATTTATCCTATACCTTCTTTCAACTCGCCTCTCGTTCATGTTGTTCATATTCTTCCACTTTCGGGACCCTTGCACGGGGGAGGGCTTCGTCTCACCAGTCTTGACGGTGTCTCTACCGAGGTTTTCAACGGGGAAAGGTTCTGTGTCTAGACCGATCCCTCCTCCAGACGCCAGTGAGTAGTGCAAATTTTGGCAGGTTCCGGCGAGTCTCGTCCTCGGTACCCCATGTACCTTGCCACTAATTTTCTAGGCGAAAATACATCTCGGAGGGGGTGGTGGTACGGCAGTACCTCGCTAGACATCTGCCAATGCCAACATGGCATCCTCAAGCTGATACTACGGGGTACTCCGTACAGGTCACTGGTCCTGATCTCTCTGCGCAGTTGCATTTCCTTTTTCGTTCTCCCGTCCACAGTACTCCGTACCATTGCCTCCTTGTCATGCATCTTACTTTTCTCGATCGTGGGCACTCTTCCATGCAAAGAAAAGTCTGCATGGGCGGTTCCATATTGCTGATGTTGAAAATGCACATGCTTCGGATGCGTACCTCTGATCCTCTGCGGCTCTCTGTCGCCCTTTGACCCGCTGTCAGGATGCCAACGACAAACGCCAGATGGCGGACATGAACAGGGTCCCTGCGTGCGATGCTGGGCAAACTCCCCACAACTCAATAAACGGGAGCCATGGCCAACACAATACAATCCACATTGCTGCCCGCCTCTGACCGCTAGTCTTCTTCTTTCGAACCTTCTGTGCGTTGTACCAATTTGCCGATGTGCCGATACGATTTTGTACCCAGTCATTCGGTAGCTGGTGGCTGGAATGAAGCATATTTTCAGAGGTCCACAACAGTATAGGCAGAAGGCAAGTCACCAATCTCGCCTCTGCGGTCCAGACATCGACTGGATTTGCTTCTCGGCGACACCACGGTAGATGTTCTCTTAGTCTCGATATTTTGGAGGCTGCCACAGTATATTATTGTCCGTCTCGAGGCACTCGTATCCGTTGACCTCTTCTTGGCTTTCGGGCCATTTACACCGAGCAATCACTGCACCAAGAGACTGATCCGGCATTTGCCGATGTGAGAGCCTTTGCTTCTTTGACATGTACCAGCCCATACACCACTAGTACTATTATTGTTACTTGTCAACAAATTCACGTTCAGGACAAACGATTTAGTTAGGCTCTCAACTTGTTGTTGATGCCTGGAAGATGAACCATACCCAACCAAATACCCAAAAGGGTGTGTCGCCTAAGCACTTCTGGATGCCTGGCATGCTGATCCGGCTGACCTGAGACGGCAGCGAGCCGTCGACGGACCGTACTGGACCACTCACACTCTTGATGACAGGACATAGCCATCTGACCTTTACGCACGCGACCCTATCACGAATATCATGACTCGCATACCTGCATGACTAAGGCAGTCGCTCTTGTCGTGTCCTCGGGTGTCAAGGACTTTATTTTGCGCAACCCTACCGATGCACGACTGACCGTCAACAGCTGAGCCTCGCCTTGTGTGACCCTTTCTACCAGGCTATTTGCGGTCCTCAAGATCGCCCGAAATAGATTTCGTAAGATCATCAAGCAGTCATGGACTCTGCCACAAACAAGGCACAGGTCTTTTCAGGCCTCCTTCACACCATTCCGGCGCTTACCACAGCGCTGATCTTACAAACACGGCTATCCCCCACCCGATGTCCTCCGCATTTCACGGCGGCTCGTATGCATGTTATTTCGTGAATTTGACCCTAAAGACGGAATACGAGACAGTCCCCCGGATTATTCCTACATGTGCGGGGTGTGGTTCGACTCCAGGGTTTCGAGACACCACTGATCTGGTACTAAATGCGCGGGTTTCTATCTTGAGGGCTCCCACTTCCCTTGTGCCGCTAAGGCCGAACTAGACATCACGCATGCGCGACTGATCTTTGTATCGGCACTAATAAAATTCACCGTCGCCGACTGCTGCGATTACTGCGTTTCGGTTATGCCATCGATCTTACGCCCACTGGCAAACCTCCCTCACCCCTTCGAGTTTGGTGTCGCGAATAAGAATTCCACCAAGATAAACCGAGTTGGGCTTGGTTCAACGATTCACGATCATGAGTCATTTCTCGAATTTGTCTCGAAGAACCCCTTGACCTTATCAATCATGGCAGAGAGGTATCGTCATATGCTAAAGACATCGCCCGAAGACATCATTATCGTTGACTTCGAAAGTTTGCCAATCTTTCAAAAAGGGATGCGTATCGTCCCGACGGAGGTCACGTTCCGAGATGGAAATGGGAAAGTTATCCTCAGCGCCGTTATTAAAGATAATGGGGTAAATAATACCCAATTCGAAGAGAAAATCAAAAGACTTGGCTATACGGACCAGAGGTGTATCGCATCCTGCAGAAGAATTCGAGGCATGCCAAATCGAGACCTAAGAGCTCCATCGATGACTCCGAAACAGATTCTTCAGAAATTACGGGACTATGGCTTTAATCGTTCTTCTGTGCTTATCATAGAGTACTCCATCGGATACTATGATCGCCATTGCTTTGAAGACGTGATTATACAAGCCGGAGTATCGCCTGACGACTTCCTTCCACCACTTTCACAGTTCTGGCCGGTGTGTTCAGATTTTATGCGTTGTCTACCCGGTAAGTGTATAGACTTCGAAAAGCGATGCATCTATAATTGATGAGATTTAGGTCTAGGAACATCCTATAGGCTTGGAAACGTTGCAAGACTCATGACACCAGCGATTCTAAATGGACTACAGCTTCACACCTCCAGGGCTGACACTTTCGTCCTCCACCAGATTTTAAGGCACTGGGTCAATGTGTACGGAGCAGGGGCTCCGGGTGCATCTGTCAGATGAAGGCCATAATCACTAGTTGAAGCAGAGCCTTCGATTCCAAGCCGCCAAAGGTCTCTATCTCTTTCGCGGCACTTTCGCCTGCGATTCTATGTGCGACCCATGCCCTGCACTGAAATGCCTTCTGCGTCCATGGCGTCTGCTCTACAACAGGTCCGCTGCGAGTCGTATTTGACTGCCACGGCAAATTGAAGGGTATGGTGCGCTGACACGTCCTGGGAAAGCTGTGCTTGCCTGATATGGAATTGCATGATTCAGGGGAGGTTTTTGGAAGGCAGAATGGATGCAACTGATAGCAACAGAGCCGGCAATTGCTGCAGCATGGCGAAATCGTTGTACATTGCAACCTGTATGGCGAGCACCTTCCGTCTACCTTGGATGGAAGTCCTCGTCGAATTTGTCATTTTCGACTGGAGGCGAGTAAGGTTCATCTTGGCTACTGTCTTGGCCCGGCGTAGAAGACATGGAAGTCCGTTCATTTGTTCACATTGTGCTTGTTGCTGAGAACGTACCACCGAAGATAAGTGGCCGCCTTTGACTGTCAGAAGTCTGTAGCCAATGGTTCATCTCGAATAACACTATTGACGAAAGCGCTCTCTTCCCAGACATTGCCAGGCAAGCTTTCTATGCGAACGGGAGTATGTGAGCGCAAAGTGTCGAAGTTCCAAGTCATGAATATCATGAAAACACAGCAGTAGGCTTACGTAATGAGCCACAGACTCGGGATACCTTCCTTTTACCTTAGAATCTCTCTCTCAAGCTGCACCTGCAATCATCATCGAGCTACATTGGACTGCGCACCAAACCATTCACCGCTTTAGTCACATCTTTCGACCTGGGTGGAGGTTGGCACAGTTCAAGCAGTCAAGATGAGTCTGGTTTACCCGACCGGTGGCGCTGTCACCGCATTGAGCGTCGTCGGACTGTGTAAGTGACGATTCGAAGATGAATGTGAAGCCAGCTAATTTCCTGTTCTAGATATGCTCTTTAACGGCGAAGGCGAACGGTTCAATGTACGCAATCGAGGGGCGATACGATGAAGAAGCTGAGGATCTAACATGAGTGGCGCAGGTTGGACAATTTCTCGAGTCAATCTCGCCGTATGCCTGGGCGGATCTTGGAATTGCGTTATGTATAGGGCTGTCAGTGGTGGGAGCTGCATGGTAAGAGATGACAACACTGAAAGAGAAGATCATCAGACAGAATCTGCTCTCTTTTTCGAAGTCATACTGATGTGATGGTTTAGGGGCATTTTTATCACTGGAACATCCATCCTCGGTGGCGGAGTGAAAGCGCCTCGGATACGAACCAAAAACCTGATCTCCATCATCTTCTGCGAAGTCGTCGCCATCTACGGTGTCATCATGTCCATCGTCTTCTCCTCCAAGATTGCCCCAGTGGCAGAAGAGAATTTGTACACCGGAGCGAATTATTATACAGGCTACGCAATTTTCTGGGCCGGCATGACTGTCGGCATGTGCAACCTGATATGCGGTGTCAGTGTTGGGATCAATGGTAGCAGTGCTGCGTTAGCAGATGCAGCCGATGCTAGCTTGTTCGTCAAGGTGTTGGTCATCGAAATCTTCTCCAGTGTGTTGGGTCTGTTCGGACTCATTATCGGCCTGCTGGTCAACGGCAAGGCTCCCATTTTTGAATGATAGAGGATACCAGCGCCATGGAATATACTGCTCAGAGACCTGCACGAGAAGGCAGGCCAAGGATCGTGGTATGTTGTTCATGCGTGGAACATGACTCAATGCGCATGAAGCGCTGTGATGGATGAGAGGATAGAGGCCAGATTTACGACGAGGTCATGATCCGTCGATTTGAGGACAATGAGACAGGAACGTCGACGGAGTAGCAGCCGGCAAAACGGACAAGCTGGAATGTTGAGATTACATTGTATATCTAGCGCTACAAGCTTTTGTAGGGATTGGCAGAACGCATTAATGAGCCAAAAACGCAATTTGGCTCCTCGAGTGAGTGAGAACAACGTCTTGACTAGCGATGCGCAGGGAATATAACATGTGAACCACGTTGATCTCGAGTCGACTTGTTTGATGGCTACTGTGATACACTAAATTACTAGTAGCTGCGATGAGATAGATGCATCTCCCTACGTCATTGCCGAACTCCGCGGTTGCTTTGAATTTCCTCGCATAGCAGCCTCGTCCACCCTGCCAACATGTGCTTCTCTCTAGAAATGTCGAGGTAGGAGTTTGCTGGCAATCCCACCTGCCTGTTTCTGTTTGTCTCCTTGTCTTCAGCACATCGAGCGCAGACAGGCTTTGCCGCAAGGTGTCGAGAGACCCGAAATTCGCTTTCGTGTACACTCTTTTGCTGCCTGCTTTATTTTCCGACGCACTTCCACCTCTTTTGTCTTGGATCTAATTCTCACTTGTTCGATCTCAACCACATCAAGGTGCGGCACGATTGTTGGTGCTACAATGGCTGAGAATGCCCATTCTTTGGGACCTACATGTGTGTTTCACGAAGACGACACCGAAGACACCATCACGGACGACTTAAGCCCACCGAAAGTGAAAGCTTATTCTTCTACGTCTCCTCCCTCCCTATAGACGACCCTCTCTCGCCTTTACCGCCAATACCAACGGCGGAGAAAATCACCGACTTTCCTCCCAAGCCCTTCTCTGTTCGGGACAATGCGGCTCTGGAAGAAGCATGGCAGTCTTTCCAAGACGGCGGACCTGGCTCCCTGACAGATCCTCATGCAAAGAGACGGAGAAATCTGGCTCGTGGAGTCATTTCGTTTCCTGAATTCAAAGATTCCAAAGGTACTCCTGCTACACAGCCTCTGGCCACAAGATCCGGAAATGCAGGAAAGACACCAGGACGGGCTTCCGCGGAGCCGACTCAAGCCGAAGCTGAAGTCATGCTAGACCCGGTCCCGCTGGAACTGAGTGCGGACTCAAAAACAGTCGACATGCAGGAACTACAAACACCACAGGATGACATGCCCCCCAAAGCGTCCACCAAGCACAAGAGACGAATGTCACCCTTCCGCCACAGGCACAAGGATGGGAAGAGCGGTCGCGACACTTCTGCTCCTTCAAAGAATTCTGACAGAGGCCGTCTCGTTCCATCTCCTTCATTCGCCCCCGTTGACTCCGCTATTAGTGGCCGACCTTTTGCTCGAGCGCCTAGTGCACGGGATGTGAGTTCAGGTCTTGGGACCACTGGTGGCTATGCTACATCTTCCGACGCCGAAGATGAGGATTCAAGCACAGACATAAGTCAGTCCCGAAGTCCCGGACATCATCGACGGAAAGAAAAGGAGCCGGAAAAAGTCTTTGTTCCCGTAGGAGTATCCCGCCTGCACCTGGTCGAAATGCCGGACCTCATTATGAAACCAATCTACTGGTCACCCATCAACGACACGTCCGATGTACTCAGGGCTACTTGGTTCTACAAAGATACAATGTTACCCGTGCCGGCAGATGTAGCCAATCGTTTAGAAGTGGGCTATGAGTATATCAAGCCATACGCCAAGTCTTATCAGGATGAATTCCAAGCCTGCATCGAAAACGGCGCATCTGCCGAGATGAAGGTCGTATATAAGCTGTGGCCTGACGACTCCAAGTCCAGCAGGCCTGGTACGTCCATGAACTTGGAAGCAGATACGAAAGTCGGCGGTCAAGAAGAACTGAGTGGGATGATACCGGAAACAGCAGCGAATGTAGCTGCGGATCCTCGAAAAGCGAAAGACAAACGATTGTTCTCGACGCACAGCGTTATATATGTCGATGGGAAAAATGCTCAGATATTGAGGCCAAGTTTGTTACCATCTACCAGCCAAAACCGTCGACCTCTGAGTTCTGTTCGAAAGGGAAGACAGATCGGCGTCGCCGTTGTGCGCGGGTTCGACCGAAAGGCTTGGCTGAAGGCTCATCCAGATCCCAAGATGAATGCAAAAGCTGCTCATGCCAAAGTGGGAGCATACATGTCCCAATCGGGAGACGCGGCCACCAGAGGACGAAGAACGTCATGCAGTGCTTGCGAGCAGGAATCAAAGGCTCCAAAAGTGTCGGATCTTGTGCTTGTGATACACGGTATTGGACAGAAGCTCTCCGAAAGAGTAGACAGCTTCCATTTTACTCACGCAATCAACGGACTGAGGCGAGAGTTCAATGTTGAATTGTCAACAGAGGCTGTCAAAGGAAATACGAAAAACGGTACAGGCGTCATGGTCCTACCCGTGAACTGGCGTTTGACTGTGTCCTTCGACGATGATGACAAATCATTGAGGGAAGAGGACAATAAGTTTGCATTAAAGGATATCACTCCCGAGACATTACCCAGCGTACGCTCACTGATCACCGATGTTATGTTGGACATACCATACTATATGTCGCACCACAAAGCAAAAATGACGTCGGCAGTTGTACGCGAGGCAAATCGAGTATACAGACTCTGGTGTCGAAACAACCCCGGGTTCGAAGACTATGGCAGAGTCCACCTCGTTGCGCATTCTCTCGGTTCTGTTATGGCTATGGAGATTCTCGGCCAGCAACCCACCAAATTAGGCAAGGACGTCACATTCGACGGCAACAAGCCTAGTGACAAGTACTTCGAGTTCGACACCACAAATTTGTTCTGCTGTGGAAGTCCTGGAGGTTTTTTCCTCCTCCTAAACAACGCCAGTCTTATTCCCCGAAAGGGCAGGAACAAGGTCGGCATGGAAGGCGAAGATAAAACCCCGGGGATCGCAAGTGAAGCCCGATACGGTTGTCTCGCCGTGGACAACGTTTACAACATCTGCCATCGTAATGATCCAATCTCTTACCTGCAAAACGCGTCAGTCGACCAATTGTACGCGGCATCCCTACAACCTGCTTCGATTCCAAGCGCCAGCGTGGGTTTCATGACACGGCTCGGCAACAGTTTGCGCTGGGGCTCGACTGCAACGTCCTCGGACTCGTATAAATCTGTGGCGACCCCAGCCCGACCCGAATTACAACACATACCTAGCACAGTGGAGCTTGAGACGCACAACTTCACACGCGAAGAGATTGCTGAAAAGAGGATGTATCTGCTCAATGACAATGGGCAGATTGACTGGTTTCTCAACTCGGGTGGTGGTCCGCTCGAGATCCAGTATCTTAACATGCTGAGTGCCCATAGCAGCTATTGGATTCTGCAAGATTTTGTACGGTTCCTTGTCGTGGAGATTGGCAGAGAGCCTGGGCGACAGCATACGCTTCCGGTTTTGCGGGCCGTAAAGAAGAGGGAATACAAAAGAGGAGACATTGTTTGAGGCTTTTGTCTGTTTACGCCAGAAGTGACGGGCTGACGAAGTATGTCTTCAATGGGTCAGCCATACGACGGACGTCCTCGAGTTGGAAAGAGGAGGATGTATAGAACTGCGTTGCATTGCATGGTTTGGTGTTTTATCCTTACGACATTGATACCCCTGGACGTCGGACAGTACCCATGCTTCACTTGTATCACTTATGACATACATTACGAGAATATGAGGTTCAACGCTAGACGACTAATTGTTCATGAGATAAAGACATCAACTGTCACTGGCCTACGCATGCTTTCTGATGGTTATATATCTTGTGCCTCTCAAAACGAATCCGCGCACTCATAATTCTCTGCCTTTCTGGCATCTCCATGCCCCTTGTATCTCGCGACGAGAGGGTACATGCACAGTGGCCGGCGGATCTTGTCGCCGCCGGGTCTGCTGAAACTCTCGGCGTCGAGTGTCTCGGGCGGCACACCGTCTTCTACCCAAGCACGTAATTTGGCCATGACGTTGATTGGCAACGCGCCGGTACCGCCGCCGCAGTGGTCGACGCCTGGCGCTAGAAAAAGCCGGTAGTAGTCTGCCACGCTCACATTGTCGTGCGTCTCTGTCGCAGCATGGGCAAGCACCTTCTCGTAGTACGTCTGCGTTTGTCCGGGCATGATGGCCTCGTCGGTCATGCCGTGCCAGGTGATCATCTTGCCGCCGTGGGCGGCGAAGTCGGAGAGATCGACGTCGTCGGTGGCGATGATCGACCGGTAGAGTTGGTCGGACTGGTGGAAGAGTCTGGTGAACTCGGAGCGGTCGATACGTTGAACGAGTTCGTCGGGGGTCAAGGTCGGGTCTTTGTATAGGAACAGCCGGATCCAGTCGAGGGTTGTTGACGAGGTCGATGCGCTGGTGCATGTGCCGTTTTTGTGGCATTTTGTTTGGGCGAGAGCGGACAGGGGCGTGGATTGTGAGAAGCCGTGCCAGAGGCTGTTGT
Organism: Exophiala viscosa; assembly: GCF_022695815.1. Taxonomy (NCBI): domain Eukaryota; kingdom Fungi; phylum Ascomycota; class Eurotiomycetes; order Chaetothyriales; family Herpotrichiellaceae; genus Exophiala; species Exophiala viscosa. The sequence goes on along the minus strand of NW_026944356.1, from coordinate 528,382 downwards.
TGTGGGTATCGACGGGGCCGCGCCATATTGCTGATGCTACTTGTGCGGCTGCGTGCGTGATGGTGAGTGTGCCAGTGCTTGTCTCAGTGCATGGTACGGCCCGTCCGATCATGCTGGACGGGTCGAAGGTGCATAGACTTGGGGTTGAAATGACACCGTCGGTGACGCCGTCGAGGTGGTCGCATTCCTTGATCGCGGCGGCTGTGATGGCGTCGAGTTCGCATGGGTGAGGGTAGGCTTTGAGTTCGGCCATCACAACGTGCGGCCAGTGGTGACTTACGAGAAGTTTGGGCCAGTAAATGGCTGGCGCGGCGGCCAGAATGCCGTCGTAGTCATTTGGATAGCGCTGGGCATGCATTAGACCCTGGCGCCCACCGGTCGAGCAGCCTTGGAAATAGAAGTGGCGTGGGGGCCGGCCGTAGAAGGATTGAACGATGGATTTTCCGATGACCGCCATGTCGTGTAGCGCGACCGAGGCGAAGTCCTGGAGGAGGTAGAGGTTCACGTTGCCTGGAGAATTCAAGGCCCAAGAGTCTACCTCAGAATCTGGGTCGTGGCCGCCATCCGTTCGGGAGACCGCGTAGCCTTGGGTTAGAGGCGACGAGATGTATTCGACGGGGAGACAAGTCCTCCAGCCACCACCACCGAAGGAGAGGAATAGCCCATTCCATGATGGACTGGTGGTCGGCGGATCGGTGGAGGTGGAGGTGGTGGAGTCCGAGGCTGAGATGGGAAGCCAGGTACTTACATTGATTGTGTCATTCTGACCGGGATGGGTGTATGCCACGCTGACGTTGCAGAAGGACAGATTGGTGGTTTTGCCGTACAGGGGAGGGTCCGAGTTGAAGAAGCTCGGGGGCAGGAAGGATGCCGTATAGTCTGGGACGAGGGATGAAGTAACGGACAGTATCTCAGCGCCGAACAAGTCTGGTGCCGGGAGCGAAGATGAAAGACACTGAGCTGTCAGGTTTGTAGTTGTGCTAGCAATTACAATGGGCGCTTGACCTTGTAGGACGCCCATATTGCTCGTCGATTGGATATGGATAGTTCGTACGGAGTACAGCCTAAGAATGGGTTGAAGTGATGCTGCTCTTGACGCAGGCAATATCCATGGCAGGTGGCATAGAAGAATGAGTGGCTCACGATTCGATCTCACTCTTACCCCGGTATCCAGTATTCTCGTTCTGCAGATTGATTTCCATATGCATTGTGGTCTGGACGAGATGAAGTTGAATAGTAAGTTCGTCGGAAATACGTTGATGCGGATGACTAAGCAGCTTGGTTGACTTCACCTCATCACGATCAGACGTGCAGTGCATTTGTACTGCATTGTCATCTATTTGATCAGGTCAAACAGCTTCCTCACAACAATGAGCACACAATCGCTTCTGCGTCCAGCGATCTTGATCATCTCTGATACTGCGGCTGCCGATCCATCTACCGACAAGGCATTTCCTATTCTCAAGGAGACCTTCGCCCAAGACGGGGCAGGGAAATGGGGAGAACCTGTCGTCGAGATTGTTAAGGATGATATACTCGAAATCCAGCGCATAGTACGTGCTTGGGCAGATAGCGAAGATGCTTCGTCCGGCCAAATTAATCTGGTCGTCACCACTGGAGGAACGGGCTTTGCTCGACGAGACTTCACACCGGAGGCCATCGCTCCATTAATCCATCGCCATGCACCGGGTATCGTGCACGGCATGCTCGCAGCTTCTTTCCAAGTCACCCCTTTCGCCATGATGGCCAGACCTGTCGCGGGTGTACGCAACAAAACCATCATCGTCACACTACCAGGCTCACCCAAAGCCGCGAAGGAGAACCTCCAAGCCATCCTCAAACTACTACCACACGCATGTCTCCAAGCTGCGGGCGAAGACTCGAGGGCCGCGCATGTCGGCGGAGTGAAGAAACTAGAGACGGACGCCGGCTTTACTGCCTCAACGAATGGTCCGGTACCCGTAAGCAACAACCACGATCATTCACATCATCATCACCACCATCACGACCACGATCACGGGCACGGTGGTCATCAAGTACCCAGAGCCCACACGCAACCAACTGAAAGACCCCATTCTAATGACCCTCGTCTTGGGGCCAAAGCACGCGCCCGCTCCTCACCCTATCCAATGCTCAGCGTCGCCGACGCCGTTGCCAAAATCCTCGAGGTAGCACCGCAACCAAAACCGGAAGTACGCGACTTTGGTCCAGATCTTACAGGCTACGTGATAGCAGAAGACATCAAAGCTGCCGAAGCTGTCCCAGCTTACCGTGCCAGCATAGTCGACGGCTATGCCGTGATTGTGCCAGATAAAAAGTCCTCCGAAGTCCACATCAAGGGCACTTTCCCCGTGGCGTCCGTCTCGCATGCCCAAGCTGCGTCCCTCCCTCCGCCCCTGGAATCCGGCGAGATCGCACGCATCACCACGGGAGCACCTCTACCCGAAAACGCCAATGCTGTGATCATGGTCGAAGACACCACCATCGCAAGCCTGACCGACGACAAGACGGAAGAAGCCACCATCGAGATCCTGACCGACGAGTTAACCGTTGGCGAAAATGTCCGCGAACCAGGTAGCGACATCAAACTAGGCGAGATGATCCTCTCAAAAGGTACCCATATCAGCGCTCTAGGCGGAGAGATCGGCGTGCTCGCCGCAGCAGGGATCCAGAAAATCCCCGTCTTCCGCAAACCGCGCGTGGGTATCATGTCGACCGGCGACGAAGTCACAGACATCACACACTCGGGTCCCTTGAGCGGCGGTATGATCCGCGACTCCAACCGTCCATCGCTACTCTCGTTACTGCGCGGCTGGCGCATATGCGAGGAAGTCGTAGATCTGCACGTCGCGCGGGATACGCCGCACAATGAACTCGAGGAGAAACTACGCGCCGCGTTCCGGACTAACGATCTCGACGTGGTGATCACCACGGGCGGTGTGAGTATGGGCGAGTTGGATCTTCTCAAGCCGACGATCGAGCGGAGTTTGGGAGGAGAAGTGCATTTCGGTCGCGTGAGCATGAAGCCTGGCAAACCTACGACTTTCGCGAGCGTGCCGTTCAAGGGCAGCAGCTCGGGTGAGCGCGAGAGCAGGCTTGTCTTCGGCCTGCCAGGAAATCCGGCCAGCGCGCTCGTCACGGCGAATCTGTTCGTGTTGCCGTGCTTGCAGAAGATGGCGGGATTGCCTGGTAAAGGGTTGGAACGGATCATTGTCAGGGTGCAGGGGCGGGTCAAGTGTGACAAGGAAAGAGTTGAGTATCATCGCGTTGTCGTTGCTGTGGACGCGAAGGATGGGAAACTTGTGGCCAAGAGTACGGGTATGCAACGCAGTAGTCGTGTTGGGAGTCTGGCTGCGGCGAATGCCTTGTTGGTTCTGCCTCAGCGGGCAGGTTTTCTAGAAGAAGGGGCGGAGTGTGAAGCTCTGATGATGGGGCCGATTTTGGGCTTTTGAGCACCAGCGATGAGGTGGTCGAAGTTGTTATTCGATGAACTGCCATCTCACGATGGTATGGGTATATAGCTGTTCCTTGCCAGGCTTATAACGACGTCCCTGAGCTCTTCTCACCATTGTCAGCTGAACCCGTCCTCGTAGTCGTAGATATCTCTTTCCCACCATCCCGTCCCTCAATTCCGGTGGAGGAGCCATGCTCTAAACGAGACTCTTCATCTCCAACTCGTTCTTGTCTGCGCGTCAAGCTCAACGGCTGCAAAAGACCCCTCGTAATCTCAAAGGTGACGAAGAGATCGTCAAGCGGCGATGGACTCCGGAAAAAAGCCCACACGCTCGTCAATGGCTGCGGACCTTGTTGTCCACGGTCAGAATCTTCACCCTCATCCCCACTGCCATCGTCGCCAGAGTCCTTTTGCGCTTCACCAGGCCTAGCAGTCAGCTTCGGTTCCAACTACACTGCGATACGGCTCGTCAACAAGAAGTTCCGCGCCCATGGCCAGAACGCTGAAGACCCTGCCCTCTTCCAACAAACCAAGACCAGCACAACGTAGCATCCCAATAACGTAAGTGCGAACAGAATGATTTGGACGATGAAGAAGATGGGCGCACCGATGACATTCATAACAGCCTCGATAAAGAACCATGTCGGAACCAGTATGGCGCTAATTGCGCGGCGAACATCAAAAGTTCTCGATGGCGAAGAGTTGCGTGGATCTTTTGGGAAGTGTGCATGGAACGCGATCTGGTCCTGGCCATTCTGCTGACTGACGGCAGCATCGAAAGTGAGTGTCAAGAGCGGCACCACATCAGGACTATCATGATTCGCCTCCTGTTTGTCAAACATTAGCCTCATATGCGGAACGTCTCCAACGAGTCTCTGACACAAGGGTGTTATGACTGGACCACTCACCAAAACAGAAGACTGAGCAAGCACTTCCACCGCCCTCTTTTCGTCGTGTTGCACCACCCTCAATCGCAGCGGCACATACGCAACGTTACGATGAATCTCCCAAAAAAGCAGCGTAGCATCAGCCTGCGTGAACCAGGGCAGATCTATCCCATCCTCGTCCCCAGTCTTGCAACGCACGGTGAACACTTCCAAGATCGATACAGAAGATGATGAGGACAACAAGGCAGTCAAGTTGAATGAGTGCGCACTGCGCCCACTGCCGACAAAGAATTGGCTCGTCCCACGGGCGTAGCTGTACTCAACAGCGAAAGAGCGACGGCCCGTACCTCTCGCGTCGTGAACAGAAGGAAGCGGGTCATTCCAGGAGAAGAAGTCATCGATACTGATGAAAAAGACATGTTAGCGTCAGCGACAGCTTCAACTCAATGTGCCATTTCAAATCAAACCCAGCATTCCAGCACAACACGACTGGAGATGAAGCATGTGGCGGCGGCGGCGGCGGCGGCAAGGCTGGACTCACTCATAAACACGCGTCACACTACCTCCTCGCCATAAATGTCCAGATGCCTCATCGCTCCATGAAGCGTTAGGTGAAGGTAAACCGACCCACAGCAGTATTAGACCCAAATAGAATAACGGTGACAGCAACAGTATGCGTAAGGGTGTTATTCTAGCCATGGCCGCATCGCAAAGTGACGCAACCAAACAGGATCGCACAGATCAGAAAAGAAAATCCGACCTCGATCGATGGCAACAACGAAAGCTGGACGCCTGACCTGAGGCGACATGACAAAGAAATGTTTCAGAATTAAAGGAGACATTGGCTTGCACAGCCTTGTTGTCTGAAAGTTGCCTATTTCGGGTAAATATCTGCGTCCAAGGAGAGCCTTATCACCACGTACTAAGTGTGCATGTAGTACTCCGTAGATACTCTTCATATCGAGTACTCGTGTAAGCAGAAGCGGACACAATGCGGGAATATGAATGTTCAAGTATCTTTTTGCTCCTCCTGATTATATAGTAATATACAGTACATCAGTGAGAAAACGAAGAGCATCACTCTCGTGGGATCAGTATCTTCCCATCCCCGTAGATAAGTACATAATAGTAGGCCGTTGATATACATGGTAGTACAGTCCATTCGCAAACCAGCTCTTTTTCAACATCGAGCTGTCGAATTCCTCTCTTTTCCCAAAGTCATACATATCATGAAAAAAAGTATGTGCTGTCCTTCAGACGATTCACATCGAACTCGCCCTTCTTAGGCACAGGTCGGAACTTGATCGGCAACCACAACCACATTTGGTTGTTTGCACTCTTCTTGGCCTTCTGTTTGCGGACCTTTTGTCCAAAGGCGTTCAATACCACGTTGTCGGCAGGAGCGGTTGGAGTCGTCTTTGCAACCCCCAAATCGTCAGAGTCAATCATGTCGTCGTCATTGGTCACGGCATCTCGCAGAGGATCCAAGGTACTGGCGATATCAACGTCACCGGCCACCTCTGATGCGTGAATGGCGTCTTCCACAGTGGCTTCCTTCGCATGCTCCGGGATGACGCCAATGGCTGTTTCGCCCAACGAATCCCGGTGGAATAGGTACTTTTCTCCATCATGCTGTTCAAATAAAGTGGCCGCCGTCACCATCTTCTCTCCTTCTTCTCGCTCTTTTGAATCCTCACTTTCGAGCAGTTTCTTTCTGCGAATCTCGCGTAACAGCTCCTGCTGCCGTCGCTCGGAGACACCTTCAGCGCCTCTGGACGGTTTGAATACACCTTGCTGCACCATTTGGTCTCGGTAGGCGGCGATGGCCTTTCCAAGGACATTGCCCTTGTTGATTTGAGCCAAGTAGTAATGACCTTCATATCTCTTCTTGAACTCAGCTGCAAGACGACCAATTATGTCTTCGCTATGCATACGGATAAATGAGTCTCGTAGAAGCACATTGAGGGTATTGACGTCAGTGGCATGCGTCCAGAAGCTGTCATGTACAGCCGAGAAGCTCAGTCCAAGTTCATTGGCCTTCAACGCCGAAAGAATCATGTGAGAGGCATCCAGGGAGTGAATGAAATTCGGGGGGAATGCTTGCAGTTGCTTCCGCTTATTCACCGAATCTGCCACGCTGGGTTGGGCCAAGGTGATGTTCTGCAGGTTGGTCTGTATCTTCAAGCCTTTATTGAGTCGATATGGCTGAACGACCGGTAACTTTAGTGGTGTCGTCCAGATGACTGTAGACTGGAAATTGCTAGACTCGAGCAAAGACTTGGATTTGCTCTTCTTGCGTCGTCGTGGTTCTTGTTCCGCAGCATCCGTCTCATACTCCTTTTGGTACATTTTGTCTTGTTGCGCTGGCGAGATAGATGAGCTAATACGGTTGGCGCAATCGCCAAGCCAGTATTGAATCTCATGCGCACCAGTGAACAAGGCACCCAAGCCTTTGAAGATCTTTCTTGCAATGTAGCTCGATGCTTTGCCGGAGAGCTGAGCCGCCTTGATGTCCGGGAGCAGATCATCCACTTGCCTGCGAACTTGACGAATGGCACCAAGGAATGTGACGCCGTAGACATTTGTCATGACGGTCTGTTTGACAACCTTTCTCGTCACTTTGCCATCGAGCAATTTCGCCAAATGATCACCGTTGGCCGCATCTTCTTTGATCTCGGCTTTGACCAATTCGCAGACACCAGTGTAGACGTCTGCCGGCTTGTCGCCCGGCACCAGATTGACTTGTCGAGCACCTGCAACATCTCCACCGAGAGCAGCGTAATGCTGGAGACCGTTGCATGAACCATCCTGGTGAATTGGCAGTCGAGACACGAACTTCGTGGAGTCTACAGAGTCGAGCGCATTGGTAAGTTCGTAACAAGCAGCAAGACACTGCCACGGGTCCTCGGCGGTAAGCCACCAACGTCGTCCGTTCAATGGGTCCTTGACCGAATCATAAATATCATCAATATGATTCATAGGAAACTGCGCACGATCGGCCAGGCTTGCCTTGTCGTAGCCATAGACATTTGACAGATGGATCTTGAGCCAACGCAAACCATCAGGGCCAAGCTCGCGTCCCCTGTCAAAGAGCAACAATCCACGTGCGTTATCAGCACCCATTTGATTCAGGTACGGAGGAATAGGGTATGCTCGACCGCGGAAGTCCACATTGTGAGGCAGATAGAATGTCTCGTCCAGATAAGACTTGGCGATCTCCATCTGGAAATTCTGAAAACAGCGGTTGGAATGGATGCCGCTCTTCTCGTTGTCGATTTGACGCATCTTTACAAACCAGTCGTATCGTTCTTTGGAAGTGGCATCCTCACCCGGGCGCTCAACTTCAGGAAACACTTTGTCCAATGGCGGCAAGTTGGCGACTTCTTGCCCGCTGTTCCACGCCTCGACCATGACATTGAAGACTTGCTTGTTGATACGCCAACCAGTCTTGCCAAGGATATCCACGCCAGCAAACAGCTGATCAAGGTCCCCTCTCTCCGCTGCAGCTAGCCCGTATTGTGCCTGAGCATTTTCATGATGTTTGACTCGCAAGAATGGTTGCTTCGACTCCAGATACCCGCCTTCGTCAAAGTTGTTCCATGGTTTGGGAGGGCAAAGCATCGGTAACTGCTTGGCAATGAGATGCTGGGCTGGCTGCGACACGAGGATTTTGACAAAATCTTCATGTAAGGAAACCACACCGACCCTGCGCCCCTTTTGATAGCTAGTAGCATGGATGAAGACTGGTTGAGCAATGGTCATCTTCTTTCCAGTAGCTTTGTCCTCTTTAGTAATGAGAATCCTTGCTGAATCGAACATGAGTTCACAGAGAATAGACCCGAGCTTCACATGTATCGTCTTGGACCAGTTTTTGGTGTATTTCAGGGGTAAGGCGGCATGGTGTGGCGTTCGCCTGTGCATCTGATGATCCGTTGTCGCCATCCACGTGGCCCCTGGATCGTCGACATATGGCACCTTCTTCCTCATCTTGTACATCTCGTCCTTTCTTCGAGCAAGTTGGGTAGCGTCATATTCTACTTCAATCGCCTGCCCTAGTTCGGTGACCAGTCGCACAAGTTTCACAGGCTTGGATGCTCCCATTTTGCTCATCATCTGCATGAGAGCGATTGACGTGACAGCGGCGACTTTCTCTGGAGGAAGTAGCTCGAGAAACGGAGAGTATTCGGCACGCAGTTTCTGCTGCGAGGATTTTGTCCCAGAAGCTCCATCCTCCTCTTTCGCCGTCTTGATCTCCTTTGTGATTTTTCTGGCCAATATTTCATGCCATTGCCAAAGCAGTGCTCCAATTTTTCCATGGGCCAAATCGCCAGTGATGCCCCCTCGAGCTCTCTTTTCGTGTTCAATTCTCCATCGCTGCACTGCGGACTTGATGGCGTCTCGCTCGAGTCGGCGTTGTCGAGTGATGCTGGGATCCTCCTCTAGATCAGCTTCCTGACTGGGGTTGGTCTCTGCCGAAAAAACGGCCAGGGACGTCCTTAACGAAGTCAGACCCATCCCTTTTTGTTCTGTCTCCCGCACATGTACGTGATGTCTAGAGATTCCAGCAGCGGAGACGTCGCGAGACGGGGATGAGATGTCCCTAGATTGGAAAGATTTCACCTCCAGAGGGCAGATCTGAGAGAGTCTTCCAAGATCTCTTTCGTCGAGGACTTCTCGAAGACTTAGTACCTTGCTTTCCAGACCACTTTCTGTTGTCATGTCCCAATATCGGCGAATCGTGCGAGTGCGCTTCCCTCCGCCCAAAGACTCCAAGGCCACTTTTATCCTCAAGGCCAGTGTGCATGCGTCCGGCTCCAGACCAGCTCTTCTCATATGAACTTCAATCCATTCGTTGATACGTTTTTCATGAGCCATATTGTGATTGCGAAGGAAGTCGTCGATCATGGCGGAGAAGACCTTGTTGTAGGAATTTTGGACTCGTGTAGGGTTGGTTTGATGCGAGGCCGATAGCTGGGACAGCATGGTAAAGGCACGATCCCACCGACGTACTTGCAGACAAGCGTCTAAAGTCGCCTCAACTTCCGTTATATTCCTCCGTATATTGACTCCTGGAACATAATCCGTGCCATCGTGATCTTGCGAGGCTTCGGCGCCATTCTCCAGCATGAGGATCTGAGACAGGTCGAACGGGGTGAGGTCGCCAGTGGCAGGCCGTGATGAACGATGGGGGACGGGATATTCTCCATTGCTATGTACGAAGGGAATGTAGTCGTCGTTTCGATCGAAGCTCTCGGGAGCTGCTGCCGGCGAGGCAAGATGTCTCGACTGGGTTATGGGCGCAGGCGAAGTTTTGGAGCGGGATACGGATGGGCGCGAGGAAATCGACCTTTGTTGCCGTTGAGGTCGATGCGGCCGAATGAGAGTAGGGCACAGCCATGGTAATTGGATGTTTTCTGCTGCCTGTTGGACTTGACGAAGAGTGTGTCTTCGCCGCAGCGCCGCTCGCGTGAGCATGGCACTAGACAATTCACACAGGACTCGGGGGCGAAAGAGAAAAGATACAAACTACAATGATAGTGGTCAAAGTGAAGACTATCAAAGCAGCTGGCCCCCAAACAGCAGATAAAAGCAAAAACGAAAAAGGGGATAGAGGTGAAGATGTCGAATGAATTCGTGATTGAGGAAGAGAAAGATTTCTAGAGAGAGACAGACGGCAGGCAAATCATTTGATTCGATTTTCTTTCCTCCGAAAGCTTAAGCTACTTAGTACGGAGTAGTCATCCCCATAGCCAAGTCACGTGAATCGGGGAGTATTCCACCCGGTCGGAGTGACTCCAGTATTTGCTACTCGTACGCGTGGTACCTCATTGTTTGCATCCCTTTGGTATCCTCATATTCCTTCCTGGTGTTGATGAGCTGATATGTCCTCAGGAGGTCTTCTAGCTCCACCTGACCGGGAACCTAGTTTCATCGGGGTGGCAGTCGTGAATCACGAACTCTGACAAGCGCCCGCCACGACGTCCTTGTTAGATAGGAGCTGCGCTGCTGCGTTGATCTGGTCACCTTCTGTCGAGGCAGAGTCCTTCCTTATGTACTTGGTCGAACAACTTTTGCACTCGGTATCAGCCATCGCCTGATGCGGCGTCGGGCCCGGGATTCTTTTTAGGTCGTCCTCTCTTTTTTGGGGTGGTGGCCGCATTCGATATCGATCCGGAGGCGGTGGGCTCCTCCTTGATCGGTACACTGTCGACGTTCTCTGTACCTGTCATCGTCATATCCTCTCCAGCTTCACTCTCTGAAGCCTCGGGGCTGCTCAAATCGCTGTCCGAAGACATATCCAAGGTGTTATTTGCTTCGATTGTCGTACCATCTGCAACCTCTCGCTGCCTCTGGCGTTTTTCCTCCTCAGCCTTCTTCCTCCGAGCCCGCTCACGCTCCCGACCGCGCAGCTTTGCCAGCAATCCCTTCTTGCCATCTTCCCTCGGCGCGCTCATTTTATCAAGCCAGTCACCATTGCTGAGAGCACTCTTCAATTTGAGTTTTGGTTCGCCCCCATCACCCCCCAAATGCATGGTTGTTTCGAACGCAGCTCTTGAGCCTTCCTCATCTTCGTCTATCCAATAATGATGTTGCCACGGCTCAACCTGGATATCACGTAGCAGTCTAGCGTTCTCGTTCAGGCTACGGTCGCGAGCGTCCTCCTTGGTATCCTTGATCTTGATCGAGATGGCTTTCGATTCCATCTTTTGCGCCGAAGTTTCCAATCCTGGTTTCTGTTTTGCGGCTGCGGCATTGTTGCCTGTCTGAAAGCGTTTCTGATTGAGCTCGTCTTCGGCATCAAGGTGGTGCAACTGTGGCCGCAGTTGGACGACTCCGTTCACACGAGTAAGGTTCAGCTGATTGTCCTCAAAGCGTCCCAAGAAATAGATCGGATCTCGGGCGCTTGGAGCGACAATCTTGCCACCCAACGTTTGAGACGCCAACATGGTATCACCGACGGGAGGCCGATCGTGCATCGGTATGTCTACCATCCGTGACGGTGCTGGGCCACCAGAAGAGAAGCCTCCCCCAAGGCCATGACTGCCACCCACCTCCAAAGTATGACTCCTTGACAAAGCCTTGCCCAGTTTCTCGCCCATGTCTGGGTTGTAGTTTCCTTCCGTGAACATCGGAACATCCACCTCTAGAAATCCTGTGGTCGGTTTCAAGCGAAAGGACGTGGGCGCCTGACCCCTGGCAACGTTGTAGGGTCTGGACTTTTTGCGATGTGAAGGATATTGCAAAACGTATATCTTCGAGGAGTCCGCTTTGCTGCTCTTGGCCGGTGCGCTTGTCAGGTAGACATCGTAGGAGGCAACGACAGGGTCGTCTTCGTCGTCCATGGTTGGATGTTTTGGCTGATCAGTGAATTGACTGGGAGAAGGGAAATTCCTAATTTGGCCGTCTCAGGACTGCCGTCCCTTTGCAACGACTTAGCCCTAAGCCTATTCCAAGAAACGCGCTTCTCGGATTAGTGTCAGATGCCCTTCGCCAGCCTTGGTAAGGACTTGACAATAAGAGACTGTCGTCAACTACGAAATTTCGCAGGTGATAAATCCGTGCCAAGCTCTATAAATCCGGCACTTGTCGATCAGGGACTGGGACACTGGCATTGCAGCTTCACTGCTCACCGTAGTTCCCTAGTGTCTTTCCGCCACGACTACATAATCTAACCACAAAAGACTTGGATGCCGAAAGGGCCAGTACCACAGTACTTCGAAGTGACAGCTGGATGCCTGATATGCTGTTTCTTGCCAATCCTGTCAGCTTCCAGTTCTCGAATGTCAACAGGATTGCATGACTTCATAGGTTGGTGGTGAACATCTCGTCCCAATCTTCCCAATTGATGTTCGGAGTAGCACCTCCACCACCTAAAGTGGTGGTAAGATCATGGTCAAACAAAGCCGACTGTGATTCGACCACTGATGGTCCCGGTTGCCGAGGACCTGAAACCTCAATCCCGGACGAGCTTTCAAGTCTCAAAGGCGTCCCCAGATGCATCTGACCAGTTGCTTTGAATCCTTCCATCTTCAGTGAAACACTTGCACAGACCTCTTCCCTGGTGAGTGCTATATCTGGATCGAGTCCAACTGTAAGCCAAACACGGGCACGCAGACGGCGAACAAGATCCCATGCCTCGGCCCCTCCTTCCGTCAGTGGACGTGGTGTCATGCTTGAGCCATCGCTGCCCGTGATACCACCCTCAGGACTGCAGAGAGCCATGACTTCGTCAATAATTGTGCATGAAATCCGCACGTCTTGTCCCGCGGGATCGCGCTCTATGCCTTTCAAAACCATCATCATAGCGTGAAGTGGCTGATGATTTCCGGGCCAAGCCCATTGAAAACGCCCGAAATCTCCTGCGCAGGCCAAAACCACATATTTTTCGAGGAATGCGCAACAGTGGACCTGCAAGCTTTGGCTATTGTTAGCCCTTGATTCGCGGCAAGTGCAACATCAAGATCATGCGCAAGGCAGGACCTACTTTGGCATCATCATTCGCCATGCCTGGTTTATGGAGCGATGGAGCAGAGATGAGTGCAGAAACCACCAGTTCTTATCACCAAGCGCTGAAAGAAGTATTTTGGCCCACAAGTTCAAATCTGGACTGTTCTCGTAGGTATGCGACTCCGTATGTAAAGGGATTCGTCCTACTCGTTCCTGCATCTGTTGTTGTAGAGATTCCAGGCTATTTCGGACCGACTCGAGGTCATTCATGGTCATCGACTCATGGCGAAATGTCTTGTTCAGCAGCTCCCGTACAGTTACTGTGTCATCAAACGTGAGCAAACGGAGTGAAGCTGGTCAACCTCTCACTCACATGTTTCCTGTATCTTCCCCTGCAACCAAATCCCCATAGGCGAGATTAGGGACATTTCGTCGGCAGGGCCAGCCGGAAGTCGTAATCCTTTTCGAACATCTTGCATGTATTGGATGCCCTCTACAGTACCGATCTTGTCTTCGTACAGCTCACTGACCATCAATGTGTCCCATGAATCTCGATCGATGATGGGTGGCAAACCTGATGCCAAAGAGACCAGGACGTCAACGTGAAAGACGTGCCACCAGACTCGGCGATGAATCTCGGCAGGAATGGGAAGTATGGAGCTTGAGAAGTGCGTGGGATCTCTGTGTAGCCCAAGCATTTGCGCTACTCTCACAGCCACACCTATGAAGCTGGAAGTGTTCAGTGGTTCCTCGTCACGCATCCAGGTTCCTTGGATTATCAAGTAAGCAGCTAGGGAAGCCACGGTCGGTACTCTCGGGAAATGGGCACCATGCAAAGCGCGTGTCGCTTCTCTTTGCAACTCAACTGCGACTCTCCTGATATCGGCATTGGGCAGGACATCTCCAAGTGAAGAACCTTGATACACTGCTGCACCAGCGTACAGAGCGGCCAAGATAAGAGGCGATGTTTGAAGTGCGTCCTGAGCTTCGTTGGCATGGATCGATTCCCAGAAATGGTCGTAGTCTTCGCGCAGAGTGGGGATATGGGTCAGCGGCACGACTGGATGAAATGAGGAGACATAGGCCTCAAAAAGAGCGTCACTCCGAGATCTGTCAGGGATATGCAGTGTTCGCAAGGGTACATGTTGCTGATATCTTGAAGACCTCCGCTGGTAGGAGTTCCAAGATGGCGGCGCGGAGATGAGGGTGTCTGCGAATTGTGCTGCTCCGGATCCCGCGTAAATGGTGTTATATCGTGTCTGTTCTCGTAGAAGGTTACCGATCTCGTCAAATTCTTCGGACAAGGCTACCCAGTGTGTGCGGGCAATATACCGAACTCGACCTCCAGCTTGGACATCCAAATAGCCCGTGTTTCTATCTTGCAGTGACTGAGTTGCTGTAGTCTGGGAGACTCCGATGCTATTCGTAGACTGGGTAGGATTCCCCGGGTGATTGTGTTCAAGAGAGCCTGGGTCGGTAGTGGGAGGGGGTTGCAAAGAGTGAACCAGAGCGGTGAGATGGTGCAATCTTGCCTCTAGATTCTCGAGACGCTCCACTGGAATCGTCACCTGATCATTGCGTTCAGCTACGCGTCGTGTCCGATCGACCGGAGACGTCGCATGAACAAACTGGTAAGCACTAGAGCCTTCGTTTGCAGCATCGTAGATACAGCGTGTAGTTGGGCTAGCGGCACACCTTGAGCAAGACGGCTTTGTGAGGTCACACCTTACCTTACGCCTCTTGCATTCTCTGCAGGCATGTGAGGTACGCGGTCTGCTTGAGCCGGACATGGCGACTGATGAAAGAATCGTGTTGAAACGACTTGAACATCCACGGACCAGAACAATGGGTGGAGAGCCCCGCAAGTCCAGTTGCTGGGACGTCAGAAGCTTCCATTATAGCGACAATCTCGTATTGATATGACCCTACAAGATAATGGACAATACGAGTAGTAAATGATTATCTCGGGCGTAAACGCATCACAGCGATGTGACACAGATGACACACTGAATATAGAGTATTACATAAGCAGGTGTTTCTGCTCTGTGTACGAGAATCGACGAGTACTTTCGTACTGTAGCAGGAACATCCTTGACATGATTTCGCTTTCACCTTCTCGAAGCTTCCTGCCTGACATGAACGTCATCTTCTTTCTCACACAGCACGACGGCGAGAAGTGGATTCTCCAGCATCTGTTTTTGGAGAAAGGTTCATTATGGCTGGCATGATTCAGCAATGTGCAAGCCATCGCATCTCATGCTCTTGCTCGATCAAGAAGATTCGGCCGAGGCGCCCTTAGGTGCAATGACAGGCTTTAGTCAACCTGCAGTGCCATGACTTAGCATGAAGGTCTATTTCGTTTCGATGAGCCAGGCCGTTTGTTTCAGCTTCACGTACCGTACTACCCAGTGGTGGCGTTTGCACTTACCTTACGCACATATTTGGTCCTCCACACGTAAAGCCACATGGACGGAGGGACCAACTCGGCCGGTGCTGCCTTTCACGGTAGGTGTATGATCGAAGTTATTGGTAGCAGGATGCCTCAAAAGCTCGCTGCTCCCTGCCTTCCTGTCACAAATGAAGGTGGTCACGGTACCAACTACTGCGATGATGGCTATAAAATTCACCTTTGCATCCCTGGTGCTCTTCATAGTCGTGGCTCAAGCAGCACCATACGAAGTGGTCAACGTCAATGTGTCGCTTCCACAAAACAACAGCGCCCTTGACTACAATCTTGCCTGGGTCCAAAGTCAGTTGTACGGGTACAACGGCGCAACAAACAACCAGCTCACCCACAGCTTCGTCCCAGTCACCTGTGGAGCGAACGTGTCCGTCTACCACACTGATCCTGGCGTTTTTGCCAATGCAGGCACCCCCCAGACTCCCATCCTACTACTCAACCATGGATACCCCGAGTCGAGCTATATCTGGCGGGATGTGACACCAGTGGTCTCACACAGGGTTCCAGTCTTCGTCCCAGACGTGAGTGTGGTGTATGGTTTGGGGCTGGATGTTCCTAATGTTCTGGCAGCGTCCTGGATACGGTCTCTCCACGGTGTGTCCTAATGGCACAGACGAGTTTACGATGGCGAGTGCGATCTTGGAAGCAGCCAACAAGATCTACGGCAACGGCATACACGTCATTCTAGGCGGCCATGATTGAGGCGCCCGTTCGATGCACCGAGCTGCTGTGTCTATTGATCAATTTCCCAACGTCAATGCACTTGGTGTGTGGATGGCTGACGTCGTCCCCATCGTGGAAGAGTACGCTTCCTTCAGCAATCCAAACTACTCTACAAACTATTTTCATTGGGTAAGGCGTGCGTCATTGCACTCATGTCTATCTCCCTTGCTGATTATCATGCTCACCAGAATTTCCTTCCGAAAAATGCCTTTGCCACAGACGTGATTATGGCATACGGCGGCGGGAACTGGGTAACCGAGATCAATCACCTGGGCAGCGGTATCAACGCAACAGCCACGGCCATATTCCAGTCGGGTCAGAGTTTTGAAGTTTATGCCAACTTTTTCAATCAGCTCTCCGTGACCAAGGCCAGCGTGGAAGACTATACGTCGGGCGCCACCACCGACTATCAAGCGCAGCTCGCGGATCAGGCTGCTGGTCGCAAGATCAAGATGCCCACCCACGTCCTCTACTCGTACAGCAACCTTGTCGTAGCGTCGGGGTTTAACGTCTCGGAGACGTGGTCGCGATGGGTTGAGCCCAGTGCCGGACTGACGACGGGTCCTGTGTGTTGTGGACAGGGCCATTTCATCATCGAACTGGCACCACAAGACTCAATCGACCAGCTCGACGCATTCATGGACCGTTTGGGTGTTGCTCCTTGCTGCGCGGGTTAAGGCTGGGGTTAGCTCTGAATACTGGTGTCGAACCACAACCCAACTTTTGTCACTCATTTGTCGTTGCGGCGATGTTGCAAGGAAAGCATACCATACTGGTCGGGGCTCAATCACTCTTTTTGCATTTCCCACTTCCTCCAAGTACCAAGCCTGAATACACCATCGAAGAAATCACCACCGCCATACCCTTTGTCAAATCTGCTCCTACTAATGTCCTCGCTGATCTTGCAGAACAATATCGCCATGAGTTGCTCCGTTGCGTAGTCGGATGTGTAGTTGTGTGTCTGGGCGTGGTGGAGAATGGTTGATGGCACGGGTTTGAGGTGGGAGGGAGACATGTAGTTGCTGCTCACAGGGTTCTAGTCGGCATTGCATATCTATCGAGGGCCATGATGCCACTCCAGGATCAGTGTCATAAAGTCATTGAGTATGGTCGAATATGTGAACAGGTAAAGACATAACATGTGAAAAGGTAGCAGACAGTACGTAGTGACGGAGTGGCTCACCGCTTCATGCAAAGCCCCAAGTCACCACTTCTACTACAGTACTCCGTACAGTATGTAGCTTGGCTAGTTGCTCGTCTCGCTAAGAGTACCTATAAGATGCTGGTATGGGCTCCAACTACCTATACCTGGTTGCAACATGCGAGCATCTAAAACACAAGATCAGCAGAGACATACCTAAAGTACGGTAAGTGGAAGATTGTTCCGGTGCCATTTCGTTAGTTTCGGCCGCTGTCTCTGGCGCTTGTTCCTGCATATCATTGCGTCAACACCCATCATTAAAATCTGTCACTCAACAAAAAAGGCTACCTAGGTACACTGTACTGTATTGTACCTATCAAGCTTGCCGAGCCACGCACAAATCCCAGTACCTCTCTGCTTTCGTTGCTTCCATCGATCGGGAACAAGATGGGGGACCCGTCCGAAGCTCCAGCACAAACCCATATAGGCGATCAGTACGATGTGCCCGAGTTTGAACCACACTCTTCCGTCGCTACGTTGAAAGAGCGAATACGGCACCACTACGAGTTGGCATCGGATTACTACTATTCTTTATGGTCAGTACATAACAATGCCGTCCTAATTATTTACCTCTTGCCTTGTGAGAAAGGGTCATGACACCTCCGAGAAAGCCTGGGGAGTGGTCAAACATGCCTGTCGCGTGACCACCTACTATACCAAGCACACCGCATCTTCATATCCTCACTTACTTCCCGCATGCTTCACCCCCTTCTGATAATCCATGAATCTAGGGGTCAACACATCCACCACGCCTACTTCCTCTCGCCGTCCGACACCAAGGAGACCGGCCAGACAAACCTAATCAACTTACTCCTCGAAATCTCCGCTCTCAAACCAGCCACCACCGTCCTCGACGTAGGATGTGGCATTGGCGGCACCACGCGCCATCTAGCCCGCGACCACGGCTGTACCGTCACCGGCATCACCATTAGCGGTCGTCAAGTCCAGATCGCCAAACGTCTGACCGGCGACGAATCGTCCACCCCAGTAGACGCCGATGGCTTCACCCCGATCGGCACAAACGGCGGGCGTGTGCGCTACCAGGAACTCGATGCCGAGAAGATGGACGCCCATTTCTCTGCCGATAGTTTCGACGCTGTCTGGATATCCGAAGCTCTCAGCCACTTTCCCGACAAACCTCTGTTTTTCCGCAACGCGGCCAAAGTCCTGAAAGTAAATGGCAAGCTAGTCATAGCAGATTGGTTCAAGGACGATGATCTCAACCAGGAAGCTATGGAGAATGACATCGAGCCAATTGAAGGTACGTTTCCCCCGACCATTCCGGTGTACAACATCTCCGTCTACATGTAGATGTTTTCCGCGATTACTAAGATAACGTTGTTGCGACAGACGGCATGCTCCTCCCTCCTTTGTCCACACAGTCCGACTACATCTCTCTCGCGGAGAAAGCTGGTCTGAAAGTCCTCCACCCACCCAAAGATATCAGTAAAGAAGTGGCGAAGACATGGTAAGTCTCCCCCTCATTTCCCGAGTCTACCCTAGCTTGTACAAGGCCCCTGGGAGCGTCCTCTGATAACTGTTAGGGACATCTCTTGGAGTCTAGTATCGTCGCCCTCGCTCTGGGCCTTTGCCATCTCCCAAGGTCGAGACGGATTGGCCTTTTTGCAATCATTCCGTGCGATGCGCAGGGGTTATGCGAACGGTAATTTCAGGTACGCTGTCATGGCGTTTGAGAAGCCTGCGTCTGGGACTGGGGTTGCACCAGCGGCATAGCGGAACATAACTGGTGATGGGCAGGCGACGACAACTGCTCGACAACACTCCACGACAGAAGAGAGCGCTCGAACATCCTTCGGCAGCACTGGAACTCTGGACAGCACACGGCCGCATCTCCTGGTGACGATCAGGATGACAAAGCGCGACATCTCGCATCTCAAGGGAAACATACCGGAGACAAAATATCAAAACACCATTTGGGATCAATGTGTAGATCATAGATGATGGTTGCAGCCTGATCTGTACAGCTCCTGGTTGCCATCAACGAGGAGACAAACACGCTGGTGATAGATTTCCCATATTCAATTGCTAAGAAATCAATAATGCTACATGATATATGCACCCATCAATGAGTTTCTTTTCCATTCCACGCCATGCAAAATACATCAGATCCAAACGCAATGCCGTTTTGCAACCACCTTCACTCACACGGCGACCACCTCAATCCTCCTCGCTCTCTACTTCAGCAGTATTGTCGTGGAAGTACTTGCCCTCAGTAGTCTCATTGATCACACCAGAGCGAATCGTCCAATCGCCAAATCTCTCGCCCGAGTTTCGTTCCTTCGCATACCGACTCAACAAGCCCGTCATGATCTCCAAAATCTCCTCCTCCTTGATACTGCTTCGGAACAACTTATTCAGTCTTTGCCCATGGTACCCACCGCCAAGGTACATGTTATACGCGCCGTAAGCTTTGCCCACGAACGCGGCCTCGGCCAACCACGGTCTCGCGCATCCATTAGGACACCCCGTCATGCGCATGACGATACTATCCTGCGCCAGACCATTATCCTCAAGGCACGCCTCAAGCTTGCTGATCAACTCCGGCAAGTACCGCTCCGACTCGGCCATGGCCAACCCACAAGTCGGGAACGCAACGCAAGCAGAGCTCGACAATCTCATGCCCGAAAATTGCGTGTTGTCAAGCTTATACTTTTTCATCAACTCCACCAGTCCAGGCTTCGCGTCGTCGCTGACATTGCTCAAGATCAAATGCTGGTTACCAGTCAGGCGGAACTCGCCTTTATGCACCTTGGCGATCTCTCGCAGGCCAGAACGCATAGGGAAATCAGCAGTATCTTCGATACGACCGTTCTCGATGAAGAAAGTGAAGTGGCTCAACCCCTTTTCGTCCTTCTGCCAGCCGAAAGTGTCGATGTTGGAAGCGAACTTGAACGGTCGGGGTTCCTCGAACTTGATGTCCAGTGGATCCAAGAGCTCTTGGACTTTGGATTTGAACACCTCATTGCCCATGTCGTCCATGGTGTACTTCAGACGGGCGTGCTTGCGGTTCTTGCGGTCGCCGTGGTCGCGCTGGACGAACATGATCTTCTCGCAGACCAAATGAGCCTTGTCCGCGGCGACGTAGCCCATCATGTAGCCTGTACGGGGGTATGTCTTTTTATTGTTGTGCGTCACACCCATGCCGCCTCCAGCGAGGATGTTGAAGCCCTCCAGATGAGCGTTGTCTTTGGAGCGGATTGCGATCAAGCCGACATCGTGCGCGTACACGTCCGTGTCGTTGTGAGGTGGGATGGCGATTGTGATCTTGAATTTTCTTGGGAGGTAGGTTGGTCCGTATAGTGGTTCGTAGTCTTGGACGGCGTCGCCTGCTACCTGGGCCTTCTCGCCTGTTGTGTCGTCCTTGAGCCAGATCTCGTGATAGGCGTTTGTTGATGGCAAAAGGTGGTCGGAGATCTTCTTCGAAACGGTGTGGACTTCGTGATGATATTCTGACATGGTGGGCAAGCTGGAACACATGACGTTTCTGTTGACGTCTCCGCAGGCTGCGATGGTGGTCATGAGAGATTTGTTGATAGCCCTCATGGCGGGCTTCAGCTTCGACTTGATGACACCGTGGAACTGGAATGTTTGTCTTGTGGTCAATTTCATGGTCTCGTTGCCGTGGGCGCCGGCAATGGCATCCATTTGTAGCCATTGATCTGGGGTGGCAACACCACCAGCAAGTCGACATCTGATCATGAATGAGTATGCTGGCTCGAGCCCTTGAGCTTTGCGCTCGTCTCGCAGGTCACGGTCATCCTGCATATATGTACCGTGGAACTTGGTCAGCTGCTGATCTGCGGCCGAAATGGCGCCCGTAGAAGTATCCAACAGTCCTTCGGCGATGGTGCCTCGGAGGTAATTCGAAGCAATCTTGATGTCTTCGTTGGTTACTGGCGCGGGTTCCTCAGGCAGACCTTCAACATTGGCGACATCCAGTGCTTGCCAGAGTCGAGGCTCCCATTCTTGATAACCAGTTTGATATGAATCAGGGTCCTGGTCGTCACCGAGGCCGATTGCCGTCAACGATTTGGCACCCAGGAATTGCATGCGTACATCGAGATCTTTACCAGGCTTGTTGTAGAAAATCTTGTCCTCTTTTCGAGGCCAATAATGACTATCACCAAGGGCAAAAACTGAGTAGTGGACGTTGGCCAGGTCGAGATCCGCAGCGTCTTTGATGGCTTCCCAGAAGGCTCGACCGTTCTGTGGGAACTCTCCCTGACCAGCTGTACTAGAAATCAAAACGACATTCTCTTCACTGGCGAGATCTTCCAAAGGATAGTCGTCCATGGCGAAGACCATGGTCTTGAGACCACGCGCCTTGCCACGGTTGCCCAGCCTCTTAGCAAGACTTTCGGCGTTGCCGTTGTCGGATGCGAACAAAATCGTCAATGGAGCTCCGTAAAGACCTTCCAACATTTGCTCGTAGGCGTCCTTGGCTTTACGCTTCTGTAGCTTGCGTACTTCAGTACCATAAGAGTCGGACAAGTTGGCGGCAAATTGAGGATGTCTGTTCATGACCTGTGTCAATTGGTTGTCCCGTCGGAGGAAGTCTTCCAATTCGCGCTTGATCCGTTCAGAGTCCAGGTTGAAGGTGGGCTCGCCCTTCTCTTCGTTTGACGGGTCCCATCTGTAAAGAGGCCAGTAGCCAACATCGACGGCTTTCTTCGTCTCTTGCAGGACGGTCAGCGGAGAATCGGTCTCCTTGTTGTATGGCAGGTACGCAAGGACGACCGAAGGACCGTTAAACTTCTCTGCCTCAATCATGGCCTGTAACACTTGTGTATAAGAGCTGTAGACAGCCACTGATGCGACGTAGGCGTTGCCAAAGTTCATAGCGTAGAGACCGATGTCCTTCTTCCGCTTATTCGAATCGGCGGCAGCTCGTTCCGAGTGCGGCTCCGAGTCGATGATAAGCATATTAACGTTCGCACCAGATGCGAGGACATGGTGGACACCAGAGTTACCCAGATCATATGCCCAGGCATCGGAACCAATCAGCCACTGAGACTCCTTGTAGAAGAAAGCCTTGTTATCAAGCAATCTCGTAGACAACCTGGATCCGTCGTTTGACAGACGAGCAAGCACCTCGCCTGCATACTCATTCGCCTTTGCAGAATCATTAGCGTTCAATGCCCATCTTGATAGCCACTGTTTCGGTGATTCTGTGATAAACTCATTGCTGCGTGCAGCTTCCTCTGCCTCCTTGACGAAATTCTGACGACCTTCGATCCGGGCAAGCAATGAACCAAACCCATATTCAGGCGACGCTGCCAAGGTTGTAGATACGCCTGTGCTCTTCTCCTTCAGCTGGTTGGCGATGTATAATCTGCTGCCAAAAAGTTGATCGAGAATCTTCAGGTAAGCGTTCTCCAGTTCAGGTTGTTCCGGTGTAAAGCTGTCAACGACGGGGTCAACTTCGTTTCCAATAGTCAAGTTTTGAATGGAATTCACGACCATCGAGGAGCGACCTCGGCGTCGGGAATGTTTGCGCGGAGTTGAGGGTGGGGCCAGGTTCTGGAATATACCGCGAAGTGCTTGCAATGCTGTTGCGGCATCGATTTGACCCAGGCGGTATTGAACCAAGGATATTTGGGTCTCACCACCAGCACCGGGACTCAGGCTTGAGAGAAGATCGAGGAAAGAAGGTCCCCATCTTGTGGTCTTCCTCCTAATTTGTTCCAGCACAGCAATCTTCTTGATTGATCTCGGTATCGAATCCAGGAGGACGGCACTTCCCAGCCAGGGTCTGTATAGTCGAGCGGTGATTAAACCAATGTTTGTCAGATCGGCCGGTACATCATCCGAGTCGAGGACGTCAACGAAAACACCTGTCGACCCAAAGATGAAAAGAGCGGCTTCGGCATCTGGAGGACCTGAGTACTCAATGGCGGAGTAGCTGCGACCGGTAGCCTGGGAAATGACAGCCCAGATGTCGCTAGCATAGGTGAAAACGTCGGTAGCGTTGACTGGACGAGAGGTTGGTGTTTCGACAGTGGTAGCCAGAGATGAAGGGGCAGTGCTGTCCGAGGAGCTGTCCCGTCGGGACGAAGGCGCCGAGGAGATATCGGTGGTGCCGTTGGTGGAAGATGGTGCTACAACGGGTGACAAAGGGTCTTGCTGGGCACCTGCAGCTGTTTGCCCTGACAGCACCTGCGGAAGACCAAGGTCGGTGATTGTCGCAGTCCTTCCACTACTGACGTACAAGCTGTGTTCGTCTGAAGCTGAGTGCGAAGCCTTGGGCCCGACACCAGTCTCCAAAAGTGTAGTAACCACCTCCCGACTCTCAACCGCAATGGGATTGTCCTGTACCGAGTTTCCAGGGTCGTAAAAGTGTATGACACCTTTGCCACTCTTGATTGCCAGAGCATGGGCAGTCAAAGCAATGTCCTGCGCCTCCTGCAACGTCTCTGACTGTAGAAACGTAAAGCCACATTGTCGAATGGAGCTGATCTCTGAAAAGTCTGGGTGCGGTGTTGCCAACGCTACATGCAACACGACGGGGTATTGAGCGAGTTTATAAAGGTGGGGGATTGAGGTCAGGAGGATCGAGGAGGGGGCGGTGACTGCCACAAGTTTGCCAGCCTGGGCGGGCGTGTAGGCAGAGAGCAGAGGGTCTGAATTCTGTCGTACTGGAATGATCTCGGGCAGAGACTTGGAGACGAAGCTCTTTGCATTGTTGCCGGTGAATCGGGCGAAGTGGTAGGAGAACTCGGAGTCGGTGTTCAACGACGGTTGCACAGAGAGGATGACATCGCTGGCAAGATATGCGATTCTTGCAACTATTCACCAAGAGTCAGTCAGTCTGGTTCTGTTTGCCTTCGCAGTTTGTAGCTTTGGCGCAAATCTTCAAGGGCAAACTGTGGGGGAAATGCAGGGTACAGCAGTGTAGCATTCTTACGTACCAGCTTCTGCGGGGCTTGCAACAGACCCCATGTTGCCTTCTGAGTCTCAAAGAGAGTGACAAGAAAACAAAAAGACACTGAGCAGAAGTCGAAGAGCAGGACGAAGAGTCGAGAAAAGAATAGCAATAGTGTAGTTATAAACTCCAAAATATTACTGCATGGTTTCTCCGCTCAGTGATGCACCCACATAGCAAAGCCCGATCAAAGCCCTTGACTATTGAATCGCCTCCTTGGTGTCTTGGAGGAAATTTTTATTGTACCGGGCAACTTGTTCTCGTCATCTATTTGAGGTGGATGGTGATTGGCTGGTGATGGCGACATCGCGGTCGAGATGCGGCGAGTCGCCCGATCGAAAAGGTGGAGTTGAGAATTGGAAATGGAAATGGAATTGGAGATGGAGATGTCAGTACGGAGTGCTCGTCCTCATCGTATCGGATGCGGTGAGCGCGGATGTGGGCGTCAACGAAGAGTCGGCAGTCTGGTTGTTTACGACTACTAGTAAGTCATTCCATCTCGCCTCTCGGGCTTGCGACCATACACGACATAACTGCTTCAAGTGTCAGCATCAGCCCGGGGCATCCAATGGCGATCCAGTTTACGAAAACAACTCACTATCGCACATATTGATGATAGTTTCGATTCTTCACATCTTTCCGAAACCCGACCATGGCCAGCTCCGTCTCCTCACGTGTCCATCCGTATGCATGAGAAAACACTCGCAGTCCAAAGGCAGAAGCCCCTTCCACCAGGTTTGTCATCTCCAGTGCTCCCACTTTCTTGAGACGTCGGTCCTTTGGCCACGGTGATGATGGCATCTTGAAGATAAGCTCGGCCACATCAACAAAGCCGGCGTTTCGAAGATACTCGGCAAAGTGTAGACAGCAGTCCAGTGGAGCACCCAGTCCATATGAGGCCTCGATGAACCTGTCGCAGATAAATTTGAACATGGAACTCTCCGGCATCGATGCATCGTCACACATGGCGCGAGGATATACCGAAGCCAGCTCAAACCACCCTCCAGGTTTGAGATGATCATATGCTTGTCGCATGAGTTTCGGCCAGTCACGCACCACGTACAACGGATCGCGAAGGTGAATAAAGTCAAAACTCTCCATCCGGTAGGTCCAGCTATCCTCGATATCGTCGATTTCGAACTGACAATTGGGAGCAACCCATTTGGGTTGTATTGGTGCAATATCTACCCCAAGTACTGACGCAGTGGGGAACATGTCTGCCACGTCCAGTGCCCATATGCCCGTACCAGTCGCCAGGTCGAGGATGCTCTGAGGGCAATCACCAATGGGAGCCAAAAAGTGTCTATCCCCAATCACGAGTTCGTATTTGCGGTGTTGCAGGTCCATTCGGTCCATCTCAGCTTCGTCGACCGGCATTCCGTAGCTGTGTCTTCCATATTGTGGGTACAGTCGTTCATTTTCTAAGATGCCTCGAGATATCTCCGAGGCGATGGATGTCACGTAGCTTGTGCTAGTGCTTTCTGCATAGGCTTCGTCGTCTATATCCAAATCCGGCAACATCATGGGCGCGATCTGGGTGGTCATTACCGGAGGTGGAACCTGAATACTGAACTCTGTATCTGCGGGTCGATCAAGGCTGGCGTATGCTGGAGATTGCGGACCACTCTCAGAGTCGTTGGAAGAGATTCCCTCATGAAGTGCAGGGGAAGCAACGTCAATTTCACTCAGGTCGGTGGATATGGGCATCAGTTCGCACTCGAAGGGCACGGCTTGCGGTTCGTCTTGACGAGTTTGGCCGTCGCCCGAGAGCTGTATCGATTGAGGTGTCGCCGGACGCTCTTCATGATCTTCATTCAGAACTCGATGTTGAGTTATATCCTCGCCATCGGCCTCAGCGGGAGAAGCAAGCACTTCACGCTTAGCTGACAGCTCTTGCGAAGTCGAGTGGAGATGCTGCTGTTCATTCACAGCGCATGCATGTTGAATACTTTCTGATGGTGCACTGGTGTCGTGCGGCGATCCAGAAGTCATAGGCGTTTCGATCGTTAACGGCTCAACTTGTGCACCTTCCTGACTACCCACGTCGAGCGTTCTGGCCGCACATTGTTCACTTGGCTGCATTTCGGCAGACATGTTGAAGAAGGCACGAGAAAAATCTCGTACAGATACACCTACCGCCACAATTCTGATATTCAGAGCGGCCGACAACGCAAGGAGGCAAACATTGGCGCATCCGCCAAAATATCTCTTGTCTGGAGAAAAGAGAAGCCATGGTCATTGGAGTCATGTTCCGCATGAGTAGAGTCGTACAGTGAAGTGCAAACAAGCCTGGAAAGAGCAGGCTGGAGAGGCACATCACTGCCATTGCTTGACCAATGACATTAACAACGATCAAACTCGGTGTGGGTTGGATATATTGTGCCGATGATCACCCAGCAGTGTGAGATCATGGATGCGTGCAGATATCGTACGACTATATGCTTAGGCAGAGGTCGACCAGGGAGCTAGGTGTCGACCAGCAGGAGAAAGATGGAGCGCGCAAGGACGATCAAGCACTTGCAGACTGCACATCGCAAAGATCAGTAGTACAGACAAGAAAGCGTTCTGGAATCTGTGAGAGGTCGGCTCCCTCTCAACAGGCGATGTTTCAGCAGGGTTACACGAAAAGGTCTGATTTGACTGGCCTTTGCCACGTGGAGGGCCAATCAGTCTCGACGGCGCAGAATAACGCCCTCAACGTGCATTCGACTGTAGGTTTACGTGCCGGACAGCAATTGAAAAGAGGCGTAAGACATGTCGAGAGGATAACAGCATATCGCAAAAGGCCGACGCAAGCTTCGCCGATGGACAGAAAGGGTCAAAGAGGCCGTTGCTGGCTGCTGGTTTTCATCGAGCCTCGTTTCAAACCGAGCTCCTGTTCTCGTATGAGTCCTTCGCCCCAATGCATAAAATGGGATATTTCGTATGCAGGTCGCCGTGGATCCGTTGTATACACAACCCTGACCACAAGATTATCCAAGTCGTCGGCATTTCGGAGAGTGGGAAACCTAAGTTGAGTTCTTTGCATTCACTCACCTTTGATAATGAAGTCTGTGACCGATCAGCCTCGGCTCGGTGAAGAATGCTTGACGAGGAATCCGCAGCCATCACAATGGGCTTGGCGGATTGATGTAGTAGCAGTGTCCGGCGAGTTTGGCTTGACCCTGCATCGCGGTCGAGAAGAGTCTGTGTACTTGTTTTGCTCGACCAAGCACAAGGGGCCGGATTCCAGCAGCCATCTGCCAATGAGGCTGGCAAGGCTGAGATCCCAAAGGGGTGCCAAGGCTGACAAGCATGTCCTTCTGGAAAGACGACGATGCAAGGGGGAGTGGAGTGGAACTTTATAAGGTGGCAAGGGTAGGTGACTTGTCTATGAGGGATTTCAACATTCGCAGCCTCTTTAACTCCCTCGCAAAATGAAGTCTTACCATGTTTCCTCACTCAAAAGATCGCTTAACATGTCACTTTCTCCAGCCTCATCTCGCAAGTGGGTGTATGGGGTATTTGTCGCGGGTTTAGTGCTCCTTAGCCTGATCGGCTTCAATCCAGCCCTCTTGACCGACGCGACGAGCCAGGGAGTATCCTATGTCTATGACTTCCCCTATGCTCCGGAGACTGGCCTTGCCTCCAATCAGCTGGCGAAACTGAAAGCGTATCTTCCTGAGCTTGAAGATATCGTGTCAGCATTGCGAAAGACGACGATGATAGACCAACCGGTATCTGCTGAATGGTCGGCAAGCATCGCCAACAGGACTCTCGGAGTACGTGAGATCCACAGCCTATCTGTGGGAGACATTACTGATCGCGCGCACAAAACAGTTCCAAAAAGTCTTCGTCTTATCACTTCCAACCCGGCCAGATAAAAGAGACAGTATCAGTGTGCAAGCTTCCCTCACAGAGTTTGACGTGACGTTTGTCGACGGTGTTGTAGGCTCTGAAATCGGTGATAAAGCTCTACCATATGTGAGGGGACCACGTCCGGGAGACTGCGGCTGATCTCTCACTGACCCAAGACCAGACAATGACAGGTAGAGTTAACGAATTGGGATGTTGGAGAGCGCACATGAATGTCTTGCAGATGTAGGTGTTCCTCAGGGTTTTCGGGGCTCTGAAATATATCTGACGACTTGTTAACCAGGATTGTGAACCAAAACATTGCAACAGCCTTGATCTTGGAGGACGATGCGGACTGGAACGTTGGGCTGAAAGCGCAACTCGTTCAGTACGCGCGTGGTGCCAGGTATCTCCAGGACGTCGAAGAAAATGCGGTGACCAGATCTGCCTATGGTGATGACTGGGACATGCTATGGCTGGGACACTGCGCCGCATTCACCAACCACACGGACAAGCGGCGGTTCGTGATAGCCAACGACCCAACGGTGGAACCGGTAGGACACCGCCACTACTTGGAGGAGATTCCCGACATGTCAACGTGGGATCATCCGTCCAACGATGTCAACGATACTCGGATCGTCTTTCGGTCCGCCGGTGGAGGTAAGTTCGCTACCATGGCTGTTGGAGGACCAGCTGACATTCTGTGCAGTCTGCACGGCCGCACAGGCAGTGTCATTGGAGGGTGCTCGAAAAGCCCTGTACGCCATGAGCATGACACCATATAACAATCCTGTCGATTGGTATGCAACAGACATATCCTCATTCACAGATTCGGTGCGCTGATGATGATGACGATAAATAGGGGTTATCAAAACTTGTGCAACAACAGCGAAGCCCATTTCTCCTGCATCTCACCGTTTCCCACTCTCTTCGGCACCAGTCAACCAGCAGGAGCGTTGAATCGGGGCAGTGACATTAGCAGTAGAGATGGGGTGCGGCCGGAAGCCCACTCGAGCAAGACAGCCTTTTCTACTCGTCTCAATATCGAGAGGCTGATTCTGGGTGCTGATAAATTCAAGAGTCAATTTCCCTGGGGGGCTGGTGAAGAGATGACATATGATGAGATAACAAGGGGTGTGGGCCATGCAGAAGTTTTGCCTTGAGATTGAGACTCGGCAGACTGAGATGAGGTTTGTCGAGGAGGTGTTAATTGCTTGCAATTGTACAGACGAGAACATTGGAAAAGGGTGAATTTCGAAAGCTACCAGAGTACAGAATAAGTTATTGTGAGTGCCCAAAAACTTACGGCCTGGGACCGTTCTCCAAGGGCCTAGGGAGCCCCTAGCCTAAGGGGTCCCCCAGAGTGCGTCATCTTTACAGTAAGTTAGCACCTCATCGGCGCCCGGCTGAATAGTTGCCGTGGAAGCCGGCTGGCTTACAAGTAATCCGTTATCCTCAGTCAATTCAACCATCTATCTCTGTTCCCCACTCATGGACCGGCTCATCATGCTGTTATCAGCCGGATCTTGGCCTCAGCTCCGGCCAGAGCATCCGCTTGACATCGCAGACAATGCTCTCCTGCTCAGATCCCTCACGGTAGGTAAACGGACTTGCCACTCATGGCTGGCGGATTTACCCATACGACACGCCAGCTAGTCGGCCAAACACGGCTGTTGAGAATAGCTTCCGAGCCGTTGGAATGGCGTGCTAAGAAACTAGGTCGGCGCCGAATATCAATATCAATGCTCAGGCCTCCCGTCTCTAGGTACTGTAGGTATATGGCAGCTTTGAATACTTATAGCTAGCTTCAACCCACTGCCATAGCCAATACCTTTAAAAGAATCACTTGTAAGCCAGATCAGCCCAAAGCAAAGCAAACAGACCCTCATCGAAGCAAATACCAACACTTAAAATCCACAATCATGGCTTCCGCAGACACCTTCTTCGCCGCCATCGAAAACCGAGTCTCCTGCTACTCCCTCACCAATAAGTCTCCAACAATCTCAGACGATCGCATCCACCAAATCATCAACGACACAGTCAAACACGCACCCTCCGCCTTCAACGTGCAATCCACCCGTGCAGTCGTCCTCGTGAAACAAGACCACGAAAAACTATGGGACATTGGTGACGCCCAGCTCAAAAAGGCCATGCCCGAGCCCGCCTATGCAGCTCTGGCGCCTAAAGTCCAGGGCTACAAAGCCGCATACGGCACAGTCCTATGGTTCGAAGACCAAGCCGCGCTGGACGCACTGAAGAGCAAAAATCCAGGCCTCCAACATGTTCTTCCGGACTGTGAGTATCGTCCCGTCCAGTTGGCGGTCAGCGCTAAAACTTACAGGGGCGCAACACACCAACGGCATGCACCAGTTCATCGCATGGACAGCCTTGGAGCTGGAGGGTCTCGGAGCCAATCTCCAGCACTACACGTTTATGCCCGACTTCTCAAAGGAAGTTCTCGAGACCTGGGATCTGCCTAGGACGTGGGTATTACACGCGCAACTGGTCTTCGGACAACCAGCGGACGGGTTGAAGAGGAAGCTCGAAAGGACCTACGCGCCTTTAGAGGAGAGAGTGAAGTTCATCGGGGCTTGAATAGGCTGTTGGGCGGCAGGACAAGATACAGGTAGATATAGATGCTGAATGCAACTGATAGATATAGCCAGTCTTGGAACACCGACGATGAGAGTTACAAACGCATGTACTTTCCTCTTCCACCACAAACAGCACAGTATGGAATCCCTGCGCAGCCTTCCAAACCTCGTCTTCATCTTGGACCTCGTCCTAAAAAGCTTTATGCACCGTTGCCTCTTTCCCCAAAGGCGTCGGCTCGACATGTCTCGCAAACAACCTTCTGAACCCTTGTATGAAAACAATGTCCGCGAAACGAGCCGGCCCTTTGGCGAGACTGGCGAGACTAAGTCGTCGCACTCGGAAGAGGTAATAAAGCATGATGCACCCAAAGATGTTGAAGAAGATGTAAATGAACCCGATCCCAAAGTTCCGCCAGCGCTGGCTGTAGTAGATGTCGCTGGAAGCGAGAAACTGGTCCGCCGATGTGAGCGGGCAATACTCGCAACTCGTAGTGGCGCTCGGGTTGAGCAGCTGTCCTGGCGCGCCGGCACGAAGGTACTCTGCGAGATATTGGGCGCAAGTCTGGCCGGACGGCGGATCGAAGATGGCCTTTTCATTTTGCGCGCACTCGACGTGACGACCATGGAGGCCTGTGCTGGCCCAGCCTGAGACCTATCACGCAGTCAATGTCTGTTTGATCCATGGAGGGTGGGGTATTGCATAGCATACCATATAAGTCATTGGCGATGCACGATCTGATTTCAGTCTTGTCAATTATCATCCCCTTTGGATAGACCCCGGCGGAGTATTCTGAGTAAAACTTACACATAAAGATCCAAAAACCAGGCAATGCACTCGGCGCCTGTAGCACGCCATCGAAAGTGAGCATCATGCTGAACAAGAGCGTCGCGATATTGCCCGCCGTCTCCGCATCCGGCAACGCCGCAATGATCATATGCGCGAACGTGCTGGTGAACAGCATGAACTGGACGACGAACAACAAGATGAGACCTCTGGCCTCGCCGCTCTGGTCCTTGCCGAACAGCGCAAAGTACCAGGATATCCACATGAGTACCGCTAGAACGATCTGATAGGGCATCTCGACGACTATGTTGGCTACAAGAAACGCAATCCAGGAGTACGCCTTGGACGGTCGTTCCCTGACTTCGTAGAGAGATCGCTGGATGACGAAGCGTGGCATGATTTGCTGGACGAATGTCGAGAATATCCTATCAAAAGGTCAATACTGCCCGGTGAGAACTTGATGGGAGGAGGTTTTACGTACGTGACGAGCATGAAAATGCCGAAAATGGTGTTCTGTAATCCGGCCATCGTGCTGTTTTGTTTGTAGAAGGAAAAGCCTATGAATAGGGCACTCATGATACCGAGCAAGAACCTTTGACTTTGTCAGCATGTGCCGTGGACTGGGATTTCTCAGGTCAAGGAAAGCGGATGATAATATAACTTACTTGCCGCTGATATATGACGGCGTCCTCCAGTACTGCTGAAACACGCGGACGGTAACATAGTATACCTGTGAGGTCAGCGGCATGGCAAACTGTGTAGGGGCCCCTTGTTCAACGAGGGGCTCCGACCTCTTCGCTTCATGGATCCGGTCGAGCTCGGCTTGAACTTCTCGGGCTTCTGGTGTCGCCTTCCACACCTCGCTCCAGTCCCGGGTAGCTTTATTGCCGCATATATCAAGCATGTATTCCGCCGGATTCGCATCGTCTTCGCATTGTGGAGCACCGTTACCTTCAAAGTAATCGAGCATAGTCCTTGAGTTGGGCCCAATGTCACCAAAATAAATGGTCTTGCCGCCCTTCATGAGGAATAAGAGCCGGTCAAACTCCTGAAATAGAATCGCCGATGGCTGATGAATAGTGCAGAGTACCGCCTGTCCGGAATCGGCGAGCTTACGCAGGAATGCCACGATTGACCAGGAGCTCTGGCTGTCCAGACCCGAGGTGGGCTCGTCCAGGAAGATGAGTAGGGCCGGCTTCGCAGCGAGTTCGACGCCAATGGTAAGAAGTTTGCGCTGTTCCACGTTCAGACCTTCACCGGGATTGCCGACGACGGCTTCGCTGAAGTCCTCCATGTTGAGCATCTTGATTACGTCTTCGACGAATGCGTCCTTCTCCTGCTTTGAGACGGATTTTGGCTGTCTCAAGTTCGCTGAAAACCGCAATGCTTCGCGGACAGTTGTGGTTTCGAGATGCAGATCCTTATTGGAAGTTAGTGCGTGATACCGTTTCCACACATCTCACTTTCTTTGTTCACTCACCTGTTGCTGGACGTAGCCCGTTTTACGTTGAAACGAGGCATCGAGTGGTTTGCCGTTCACGAGCTGGAAAAACATCGGTCAATGAAAATCCTGATTTATCATGGACAGACTTACCATATCGCCAGTCAAAACACCAATGCTGACCCTTTGTGCCAATGCGTCCAGCAGGGTAGTCTTGCCGGCACCGGATGTTCCCATCAAGGCTGTAAGAGTCCCAGGCTTGACCCAACCAGATATGCCGTCAAGCAGTCGTCGAGGCTCGCCTTTGATTTTGATGTCGAGGGTGACATCGCGCCAGGTGAAGACATCCCTCTGTGCCGGGAGAGCCTTGACCTGTTCCTGCTGGTTCTCACCGACAACCACGTCGTTCGAGGTCGATGGCTTTTCGTCGGAACCAGCTACCATTTCTTCATCTCTGCGAACGCCATGTTGCATGTATGACGGGACATGACCTCGTCGGAAAACCAAAAATTCCGCTGCCGATGTCGAATCCGAGTTCAACTCGCTTGCAATGAAGTACATGGTGTAGAAGAAGATCATAAACGCGAAGAGAAAGCCGAGGTTTCGCCAAATGTGGCTATAGGAATATCCATACGAGGACTGCACCCACGCATCGCCGGAAACCTCGATGTGGCCAGCTACAGCACCTGCAACAGCGCACTGGAAGTGGTTGCCAGTTCCATAGGGAGGCACCAAGCTAGTCGTTGCGCATGGGAATTGTCGTCCGTGTACTTCGTTGACTAGGAGGGCTTCGAAGGCATAAGCAACCGGGTTGATCTGCCGCAAGTTGCCATGTTAGCATACTGAGTCTTAAAATAGCGCGGTGGTGATTGAAAGCCCTAAAAATAGGCGCCTTCCCTCAACAGGGACGAGCTACTTACCCAACTGGTCCATTTGAACCATGGATGCATGTAAGAGCGTTGCAGAGTAAATCCAGTGTAGATCACAATCCACAGCACCATGATACCTGCGATGGCTAAAGCCGCACTGATTGTCTTGGTCATAGCGGCCGTGGTCCTGAAGATCGCAGACATGGTCAACATGGACATGAAATTGAATAGGAAGAAAATGAAGAACTGTGATGGTTCCGTCCTCAGGCCCGCCAGAAAATATAAGATGATGTTGAAGACCGTTGCGATGCAGAACTTGATGGGCAGGTCGGCCACAATTCCAGCTACCGCGTCGGTAAAAGGATGGTAGAAGGCATATGACTTGTGCTTGGTGACAATCGGCCGCTGGGCATATAAAGTGTTGATCTCGACGATAGACTGAAGAGCGCTGAGCAGCACCGCGAAGAACAAGACTGATCCCTTGGCAAAGAATGACCCTGTCGACAACGGCGTGCCATAGAAGACAGACCCAATGATGAGGGCCTGAGCGATTTCACTGAAAATGACGGCACTGCGAACAAATTGAGTCAGTCTGAGCAAAAGTGGCTGAATGAGTGGGAGTCTTACAGTGTTGACGCCTTGTCATTCCAGATCCTTTGGTAGGCTCGTCTTGTACAAAGGCGGATTTGCATGAATATACTAACCATGTAAGGTGATTGGGGCCGGGTGTGCTGGGCTTGCATGCGCTTGTGGGTCTCTCTCAGGCCCGATAGTGCTTCTTTGCCATCGGCGTTGACCTCAACAGCGTGTTCAGATTCAACCTGACATTCTTTGTAGTTCGGACTTTCGAGCCAGTACTTTTCGAACTCTTCAACTGTCCGAGGTACTTTGTTTGCGAGACCATCCTGGGCCTTTCTTTCTCGAGGATTGGTGACTGACGTCAAGAAGTCTCCTGTTGTCTGCCTGGCCGGGCAATACCAGCCCATGTCCTCAAAGTAAGCTCG
Source organism: Exophiala viscosa (assembly GCF_022695815.1). Taxonomy (NCBI): domain Eukaryota; kingdom Fungi; phylum Ascomycota; class Eurotiomycetes; order Chaetothyriales; family Herpotrichiellaceae; genus Exophiala; species Exophiala viscosa. The sequence goes on along the minus strand of NW_026944356.1, from coordinate 493,739 downwards.
TGCTTCGTCTGTGGGACCAAAATAGATCTGTCGGCCTTCATACAGCACGATGACTTTGTCACAAAGGTCATAGATTGCTTGCGAGGCTTGATAGATGGCAATCAGTGAGGTAAGACCACCAACATCTCCGGCAATCCTCAATGACCGGACGAATTCGAGTGCAGTTTGGGAGTCAAGCCCTCGAGTTGAGTTGTCCCATGCGGCGATTTGAGGCCCTTTGAACTGATCAATATGGTCTCCAAGGTTAGGATTGTGTTCTCATACCTGCCAATGCCATCTCTGCAATGCTTACACGTTTGCGCTCGCCACCACTGACCCCGCGAACAAAGTCATCGCCGACCTTTGTGTTCTTAGTATGGGCTGCATGCATCACAGATTAGACAGGAACTTTCATCAGCTTCCCAACTTACAAAGACCGAAGATGTTCATCATGACGGCCGACATGTGCTTGACCCAGCTAGCTCGGGGTAGGTCAAACATTCTGTTGGAAGGAGTCCGGCAGGCGGCAGCGAACTCGAGTGTTTCACCCACGGTCAAGTGAGGGAAATGTCTTTCGTTCTCCTGGTTGTAGACGGCCTCGCCGCGGAACTCCTTTAGGAACACGTCTTGTGGTATACCATTGTAGGAGACAACAGACTTCTCGGAGAGCTGCAGGCCCTGAAGTTCGCCGCAGATGGTCTTCAAGAAGGTGGAACACCCACTACCGGGTCTACCCAGCACGATAAGAAGCTCTCCACTGTTGACGTGACCATTGAAGTTGCGCAAAATCTGCTTCTCTTGCGGGTGACCAAACGCTTCTCGGAAACGGAAGGGCTGCATGAACATGGAGCCAACAGTGTCCTGGAGCACGAGGGCTGCGCCTTTGCCCGAGACATTGAGGTCTCTGAAGGTGAAACCGCTTCGTTGCAGCCTGTGTCCTTGCTGTTCAAGCAGTTGCGTGAATTTTCGCATCCAGAGAAAGAAGTTGAAAGCGGGATGGGACGGATCGAACTCTGGGGACTCGAGGGTCATGCCTGTGACCGTGTCTTGTTTCGAGAGGCCAGCAGTGCTGTGCGTACGAGTGGCTTGACCACCAGACAGCAGCGTAGCCAATCTTGCCAATTCGCCACGCTTGGCCACATCACCGTTGTCGAACTGGTAGTCGGCTTCATCTCGTGTCTTTCTGGTTCGGATGGGCTCAAAAAATGGACCATCAGAGCCTATACCACTTCTGGTGGAGAGCGACCGATGGTCGTCTTCGAACCGTGCAGACACTGCCGTCTGCTGGTTATCGCGTTGTGCCATATCGTGCAGATGCATTCACCAGTCTGAAGTAGGCATTGACTGGAAAGGCCGGTACTGAACGGATGAGGAAGGGCTGTCAAACCTCACCTTGAGTGCATACACTCTTACAAATTCGAGTATATATGTAAGTTGGGGAAGATATATAAGGAAATGCAACAAGGTTGAGGACGGGAGCAAAACATTCCGGGCACAACAAACAGCAGCGAGCACATCCTGAGCCGTCCGAGCACGTTTCGATCCTATCAAAAGCACAGGCTTGCTCTAGATCGTTGACAGGACCAGACGGTGGTAATGACCATCGTGGAGTTGATGGTCTGTGACCCGAAACCCTGAAGTCTAAAACGCACCTGGTTGGAAGCAAGCATCACTGACCATGCCCCAAATACGGTCTACGGTACAATGCACCCTGTGCTCGCAGTATCGATGGTGGCTTTGGACTGACTTTGACGGGCTCCTCTGTGCACCCGGGCTGCCAGACCGACGCGTGGCATGGTGTACAGGTAGGTTTCCCCATAGATATTGCAAGGATGAGATTCCGCCGCGGAGAGACTCCAGGTGTCAGGCGCAGAACGGCTTGCATAGTCAACGAATGGGAACAATGGCTGACTGTTTAGGTCAGCATCTTGGAATGCGAGTTGCGTGTCTATTGGGGGCCTTAAGCGGGAGTAAGATGCAAGATGGTGATGACAAACAACGTGCCAAGGAGGTTTCGGCTCCCCAGCGGCGGGAATCTACAATGCATCTCCCTGACTAAGGACTTGCAACGGGGGTCCGACCAGGTATTCAACCGTTAGATACCAGGTAGGGGACTTGACCGGGGCGGCATGCAGGGACACAGTCATTTGTACCAGCGCAACATGAAGCTTTGTTCGGGCGGGCTGCCGTCTGCAATGCAAGGCATGGGATAGGACGTTTTTTATTGATCTATGGCCAGACCATGCCTTAGAGAAGAGCATATCCGTATCCGAAATGAAGAAGTCTGTACGGACAACGAGGAGAGAGGAAAGAGGAAAGAGGAAAGGACGGGAATTAACGACTTGTAAAGAGGAAAAGCGCTGCTGTTGCTCGTCGGGCGAGCTTTCAGGACAACAACATGCTGACTAATACGCCAAGCCACCCTGCTCTCGGGCGACCTTCCTTGACTGCGCCCATCAAAATGACTTCACCTTGCAGCCAAATGTTGTTCTCAAGGCATTCCAGTACAGCGCGTTGGTCATGATGAGGAGATGTCTCTGCCTGGACTTGGGCTAGCAGAGCCTGAAGAGCTGTCTGCAGTTGAGACAGCGCAACATGACCTGGCCAAAGACTGCGAATGGCGTTTTGAAGTCGCCGTGGGAAAGTATGTTCAGGTCAAGGTGAGAGATCTCTAGCGGCACGAGGTACTGAACTTGTACTCACAAGAAGTTTAGGTATTGACAGGTACCGCCGAGCTCTTCGGCACCGAACTGGTTATCGGCAACACATACACGTTCACAGGCACGAAGGCTGCCATCTACACCTGGCATGGCTGTGCATTTGAAGTCAGCGGCGACTCACTACAGAGCGAGTACACCGCTGAAGAGACGCCCATGAGCGAGTACATAAACCTGCATTTCGCCCTCGAGAGTCTACGTGACCAAACCAAAGCGTCCGGCCGAGAAGGTCCACGAGTTCTAATCCTTGGACCAGAAAACGCAGGAAAAAGCACACTCGCAAAAGTCCTGACTGGCTATGCTTCTCGATCTGCGCGATCTCCTGTCGTCGTAAACCTGGACGTCCAAGAAGGAGTAATGAGTGTCGCTGGCACCCTTACGGCCACCGTCTTCAAGAGCATGATGGACGTCGAAGAAGGATGGGGAACAGCACCTATGAGTGGTCCGAACGGAGCGGTCCCCGTGAAACTGCCACTGGTCTACTTCTTCGGCAGCCACACTCCAGAAGGGAAGGATGGCAAGGTTTACAGGGCTCAGGCCAATCGTCTCGCCCTAGCTGTTGCAGGACGAGTGGCTCAGGACGCAGAAGCCCGAGAAAGTGGCGTCATCATCGACACCCCAGGCAGCCTCATCAGCACCAAAGCCGGCAACGTAGGCTACGACATTATCCAAGAGATTGTCTCCGAATTCGCAGTGTCAGCCATCATCTGCATCGGCTCTGAAAGATTATACAGTGATATGGTCAAGCGATTTGACCGGCAACCAACGGCATCTCGAACACCCAGTGCAAACGAGACCATCTCCGTGGTCAAACTGGCCAGATCGGGCGGCTGCGTCGATCGCGACCCGAACTTCATGCAGGCCTTTCGTGCCGCTCAGATCAAGACGTACTTCTACGGCAACCCACGCCTGAGCAACGGTATCTCGTTACAGCCTCGTCAACAACAAGTCGACTTTTCCACATTGACTGTCTGGCGGCGCATAGGGAGCACGCCTAATCCATCTGGCGAATGTGCAGACGAAGACTACGACACATTTCTACCAGGCGGGCATGAAGACTCTGGAAACAAGGTTGCTCTGCCTGCGTCACAGATATATGAACGATTGTCCGCTCCGGTTGCGGCCATGCGCAGTTCCATCCTTGCAGTCATGAATTGCGAGCCCGAAGCCGACCAGGGAGTCATCCGAGACAGTAGCGTCATGGGGTTCTTGTACGTGACGGACACCGACGAGACAAGGGGCCGTATCAGCTTGCTCAGTCCCGTCGCTGGACGTGTTCCAAGCCGTGCTATTGTGTGGGCAGGCTGGCCAGAGCCCGTGCTGGGAATGGATAGATCATAAATCTTGTGAATGGAGCAGGAGGGCATCTGACAGGCAACCATAGACCACGATGATTGAAAATGAACGGGCATTTTGACGTGATCTTTCCCCTTCAATACTTGTACATTGATTTATCCTTTTCCTTTTACATTGTTTCCGTGCATGCAACTATTAACTGACCAGTTCTCGCAAGACTCGCACCATATTCCTAATACCCATCAACGAATTCTCGTCGGGTCCATCGCCAGGCGTCCATGAGGCATGCGCGAAATCAATAAGCCGTACCTCGTGCACTTTTTGTCGTATCACATCGTCGTCGTCGTCATCATCATCGTCATCCTCTCCTTCTTCCTCTTCTTCACCGTCCAGCTCATGATTGGTGTCTTGTTCATTTTCTTCCTCCTGTAGACCCCGCTCCAGAGCCTCTTCGTCAGCCTCATAAACCATCAGCACACTGGCGCTATACATCCTGCTCTCCTCATTCTCCAGCACGTACTGTATGCTCTCCAACTCGCGAGTGAATCTGTTTACAATCATGCGCGCTCTTTTCCGCCGGAATATGCGCTTCCCCGTTGCTGGATCCTGGTGAACGCCGCCGAGATATGTGGTGAAAGCGCCGAGTACGTTGTGATGATTGAACGACTGGCCGTATAGCTTGGTGTAGGACTTGTAGCCGTTTTTCAAGTCGACATGCGCTGGATCCTCTTGTATATGTGCAGGTTCGTCTTCGTCTTCGTGGTGGTGTCGGATCTTCATGCCCGCGATCCGAAATCCTAGACTCCCGCTCGTCGTCCGACCGGCGACTTCCTCGAGTTTCCTCCTTTTCGCGGCGGGAGCATCATCGGCCCACAGCCTTGCTCCAAGCTTCACGTCTAGTATATTGGGATGTTTGAACCCGGCTGCGACATTCTCCAACACTATCGCCAGGCCTGTAGACAGTTTCTTCCCGCCAGAGGGTTTCCAGGATGCACGCTTGCCTAGGGTGGGAGAAGGGATTGTGGCTCCGTTGAAGGCGGCGGTGCCTATTGCAGAGGTGAGAAGAGGTGCCACGGTCTCTTGGTCATCATGTAGTGAAAGAGCCCCAATGTAGGTGGGCATCTGTGCTTGGAAGAGAGGGTGGTCTTTGGCGGACTCGTAGAAGTCGATCTCTGCTTGAGTGCAGGGTTTGAAGATGAGGGTGCCGGAGACGTTGGAACTGATTCCTTCACTGCGACACACAGTCAGTACTCAAATAGCCTTCCAGTCTATCAGGAATAACGACTCACTGGCCGGCGGCATTGTGGTCAAACGCGACCAGTTCGGACTGGGCGGGTATGGCAACGATTCTCTTGCTGGGCGGCGGTGCTGGCGACGAGGTCATCGTGCTGGAAGTCGTCGGTCGTGTGTGTGTGAGGTGTCAGAGAGGCTTCGAGCACAGATTAGGCACCGAGTTGAAAGGGCTCCCCTGCCAAGGGCGCATCCTGGCGGAGGGAATCAGGATCGACCGTTGTAAAGTTTTCAGAAAGATCGTCGGGCCTAAAATCCTGGAACTTGGGATCCGAAGGGAAGTTAAGTTAATGAGGGTGTCGTTGGTGGAGCTGGGAACTTCGCGACGAAACGTGGGGGAATGGCGCCGGTGATGGCTGACGCCCAACGCCTAATCCCTAATGCCTAAATGGCAGCTGATTCAGGTACAGCCGTCGGTATCGGTCCTAGCTTTGATGCCACCGATTTTACTTAACGTACTTTTGATTTCAGCCTTGTCAGATTGGTCTAGTGGTATGTGGATTGTAACAAGAAGCGGCAGAGAACCAGGTATCGATTTCTGAAGCTGATCCGAAATGGTACTGGAGCTGGGATGCAGGTAGCCCGCTCACAGGCATAAGCGTTTGCTCTCACAACCAAGCTGAACGAACCTCAATACACCAGGTATTCACCACAACCTGCTGACTTCACTTCTGAAGAGTCAAGGTGAACATGTCTGCCGAGAGCTTCACACGGTGTCTACTGGTATTAGTTCCCTGAGACATTCTTCTGTGCTCTTCACTAGTTTCTCGAGGAATGATCTCAGCAAGGGTTTGATTCAACCACCTTGTTTTTTGCATCAAATTTGTGATCTTCTCTAAACCTCATCGCGAGAATGGCGGGGCACGAAAACCCTGGAAGCGAGTCTCAAGCTGCCGGAAAAGACCTTGCAGCGTCTATGATTGCAGTCGATCTTAACCACCAGCATGGCGAGGAGGACAAGCAAACCCCTCCCATAGACGGTCAGTTTACCAGCCCCAGTGCCAACGGCAACGCTCGAGAAGGATCAGTACCAGGAGACGAACCAGCCGATCATCCCGACGACGAAGACTATGGAGAAGAGGTCGACCTACCTCCTCCTGAAGCGCGCAAGAAGAAAAAGAGAAAGAAGGCCAAGCCAAAGAGCCAGCGAGGTCTTGTAAGAAAAGCCGGAACTATCCTTCAACATGAAGGTTGCCATTAACGCATCATCTTAGGGCAAACCCACCGGATTTGAAGACTTCTTCGCAGATGCGCCAATGACACCAGCTCAACACGCTGAAGAGCAGGAACTTTATGACCCGTGAGCATGCCTCACGACATCCTCACACACACACAACTAACCACGCATACCCAGTGCTCTCCACTTTGTCGACCGCGTCCTCACTGCCATTGCCCGCTTCGAGAGAACTCGCAAGCTTGTCTCCGAACGCCGCGAAATCCTGTTCAAATACCTGGCCTACGGTAGTATCGAGACAGGTCCAAATCAGTTTCAAGGCGGTCAGGATACCGAAGGCATGGACAAGACGCAGATCGCCCAAACTCTCACACAGGCGCGCATTCGCGACGACAAGCGTGATCTTGGCACAGAAACAAGTCTCTACGAGGTTGATTTCCAGGGTGTGATGAAGGGCTTCCTGAGCCGCAGAGCTCAAGACATATACGGTTTCGAGACGAGGGAGCAAGTATCATTGGTGACGACCACCCTCGAACGTTTCATGGACTACCTCCTCCAGCACGACGTCTGCCCAGAATACCGGACCGACGTGCTGGCCACACGTAATCTATGTCGAGACGCGCAAATCGAACTATGGGATGTGGCGGAAGCGACCCGTCGCCTTCCAGGTGATTTCAACATCGCGTGCTCAACCTTATTCGGAGGGAGCTATGCCCAAGGCTACGATGGCGAAGCATCTTGGAGACCTGAGAGCGAGGCGCAAGCCTTTGTAGGCATGAAGCCAGAAGAGGCGCGTCAAGTCATCCACTTTGGTGTCGCAGGCGCAGCAAGCGAGGACGTCTACCAGACATATCTGCACGCCGTCCACGGTGACGGTGCGTTGGAAGTGCTCTCGGTATGGGAACACGTTGGTTTCGAGATCACCAGAATCGTACCGCCCACCGAGGAATGCAAGCAGCTGTACACAACATCTTCCCAGCACTTCCGACCAGTCGGCTGCGTCTACGCCAAACCATGGAACAATCCCGATGCACCACCCGAAGACCTCACCGAGGATGAAAAGCAGGCTGTGAGTTTGCCATCCACGCCCGATGAGACGGAGTACGTTTTCTTCATCGAGTCGATTTTGCAGTCCTACCTGCGCATCGGCATGAAGGTAGAAGCCACCATCCGTGTGCTGAATTGTGGCATCATGTTCTTCGACGAGGTGCTTAATGTGTTCCCGACGTTCGATGAATATGTTGTCAATGACATGATGCTAGGATGGAAAGAGCCAAGACCTTTGAAAGGTGCACTCGACTACGTGGAGAGCGAAGATGATGACGAAGGCGACGAGGTTCACAGTGATCAAGCAGAAGATGAAGGACCTGCCGAAGAAGTGACCCCCAAGCAGAACGGCCACGGAGATGAGTTATCGTGAACGATGCCCGCTGGGGTCTCATTTGTTGGTCTGGTTCACACCAAAGGCACCTTCGAGCAGGTACATCGAGGACATTTCTCACCCCTAGACAACCAACCCACAGCGAAGCGGCTTATGTGAGACAGATAGAAAAGCACAATCGGCCAGTTCCTTGGATCCGAGCAGGCTCAATTCGTGAAACCTAATACTTATGCGTTACCGAACAATAAACGCCATCTTGTCTCGAGGTCCAAAAACGATTACACACTTTTTGCAATTGTCGCCTGTACTGGTGCAGGACTCGCTACGCTCAACACTCAAACAAAAGCAAGTTGCCAACAACCCATATATCCCGTCACTCACTCCTCGCTATGTAAACATTGACCAAGCCATGTCGGTAGTCTGGGACGGAACTGTGCTCGAGTTCCAAGATACCCAGGTATCCAACCTGCCTTCCTTCCACACCTGCGCTGTCAATCGTCCTCCGTTCCGGAAGACATCTCCCACTAGTCAAGTACCTAACTCAACCGATGCAGGACTTTCCTTCCCAACACCAAGACGCTATTCCGCCTTTGATTCTCCGGATCACTATCGGCTCCATCCCCATCCTGATGATTCTGATGGTTGTTCTGATGACTGTGATTCTGTCCTTGATTGTTCTGTCCCTGGTTTTGCCCTTGACTCTGTCCGGCGTGGTGCTCGCCTCGACTCTCGCCCTGATTGTTTTTATGCAGACTCAACGAGCCAAAATGCACGCCTCTCTTGCCGGCTTCGGAAAAGTGCCGGCCAAAAGTATTGCTCAACAAACTTCTCGGCACACCAGTATGATTTGCCGTGCTGGGCCTATCAGGCGCGCCGGCCAACGGCGCGAGAGAAGGCGCTTTACTATTCGACGCCGCTGTCGATGGTGTCACACTTCCTCCCAGCCCACCACTGGGGCTCGACCGCGGAATTTGAAGAGCGCTGGTGCTCGGCATGTTGATACCGCTGGTCGAGGTCCACGATCCACTCCTCAGCAAAGGCGAGGGTCCAAATGTGGGGATCTTGTGCCCGTTCTGATCTGTGGGCGAGCGGAACGTGATGCCCGAAGACTCAAAGTCGTCGTCTTTGTCATCCTGCGAGAAACTGTACAGACTCGTACTTTCCGATGTATTGGACAGCTGCAGATTGATGTCAGAGTTCGGAATGGTCGATGTCACTGCAATCTCTTTCAGTCGTTCCACTTGCTGCTTTTTTGGTCGGTGGTGTGATAGTTTGTTGCCGATGATGGCGCCGGTATGGGATATCAGGGCTCGGATAACGTCCTTCTTTAAGCGCAAGGCCAAGTCGAGGTTCGACCATGTCTTGTTGCGGTACTCGAGAGTCGGCATGCGGAAGACAAAGTCGTGCAAATCCTCAATGTTTCTGTCGCCCTTGCCCTTGTAGCTTAAACAAATGACGAAGCTGTTCAACTTCACATGCGCGAGAGTCATGTAGTTCGATGCTCGGGACATCATTTGTGACAGGTCGTCTGAAGGTTTGTCCTTCTTATCCTTGTCCTTTTTGGTGACCAGACCGCCGTCTTTGCTTCTAGTCCGGTGCAGCATGCCTCCTTTCTTCTCTTCAGATTTGCGTAATGCAACAAGGCTGGTAGTCGAGACGTCATTCTTCTTGCTGGATCTTAGACTGCTATTAGATCCTTTGCGAGTAGGCTCCTTCAGAACTGCGCGAGGATTTGACGAGTTAAAGTGCTTGAAGAATGTGTGATGCTCGGATGGAACCCGTAGTCCCCTCGGTTTGCCCGATGATGTGGACGGAGTCGCTTTCTCACGATAGGTCAAGCTGTAAGTCGGCTTCAACCTCTTGGCCATCTCGCCTGGAGACGTCTCCCTTTTCGATTCCATGCTTGGACCACGAAGGTCGGTTTCCGACATCAAAGCTTTCTGAGCCGCCTCGAGTTCTTGATCGTCACCTTCATCGAGAGGCTCCATGTTGCTCACCAACATAGGCGAAGAGTTGTTATCATCGAAAGCGTCAGATCCAGTGCCAGGGAAGACGTACTCAAAGAGCCTCTTGCCAAGCTCTCGTTCCAGTTGCACTTTGAGTGGATGTACAGTGACAAAGAATTGCTCCAATACTGGAATACCAGCAATGGCCTCGAGCATGTACCATTGCACTTGTATCATCTTCTGCGCTTCCACTATGCTTGGTTGTCGATCAGCTGATTCATAATAAGGACCAATGATCTCGGGATACAATGCATTCGACAATAAGTTCCAGCCTCTGATGTGTTCAATCTCTAGTGCATTATGGTTCGAACCGTCAGTGTTATCGATACGCTCATATGCGGCGTTGCCAAGTTGGAACTCTGTCAGCGGCTGATCCTTGTCCAGCATCAGATGCCATACGATCTCGGAAGCACTTAGATACCACCTCAAGAGGCCACTTGTCTCGGTTGTTTTTCGGTCGTCATTCCTCTGCTGAGAGGTGTTGATGGCTTTCATGATAAAGAACAGTTCGTCTTCACAACTGGCGAGATCCTTTTCGAGGTTGATCCGATCTTGCCAGCCATGCTTATCCAGATACTTCGCATTGATCTGGAAGTGAAGCTTGATATCTTCAAGTTGTCTGATCCGTTCTTGCAGGCTCTGGGCCATTTCAGGAGCGCCCCTTAGATCGCTAAAGTCCGATGCAAGCATAATCTTTTCAAGCCGCTCGCTTCTTGTCTTCTCCAGCGGTTCACTAAAGAGTAGCAGGTCCAGGACAATGATATACATTGTGTAATACTGTTGCGAATCGCATCGAGCACGAACTCTGGGGAAGTCGACCCATAAATGATCGATACGGTTTTCTCGCCGCGACGGATGTTTGACTTCACCCTTTCTATCACTTTCCACCTCTTCGTTGTATTTGAGGCGAAGAGGATTGTACTTTTCGTATCGGAGACTTGCAGACGTTTTCTGAATGACCCGTTGAAAGCCAAAAGGCTCCAAATGGAAGTCAAACATGGCCTCGAGAGAAACCCATGGAGGCCATGATGAACCAGGGACGTTGCCGTATCTGTTGCCAGAATAGAGGTGGAGAAATTTCGCCAGGGTCTTCTGACTAGCGACGAAGAACTGCGCAGCGTCCATGTCAAGGGCGAACCTGCGCTGAACAAGTCCACTGACCTCGTCTGCCATTCGTGCCTTGTCCATGATAGAGACGACTTTCAGCTGCGTACCCTTCGTCGCAATCAATACGACCGCCTTTTCGTTCTTGTCACTTTGAAGCTGAATCTGAGGGGCAATCAATCGCAGATGATAACTGTTCATCGCCTGAAAGTTTTCGGCTATTTTATCTCCGAGATCAGCACTGGACGGTCTCCTCTCTGAAGCCGTATCGTCTCCTTCTGCGTTCGAGGATCCATCTTGATCGGCGTCACCAACCTGCACGAAACGTGTGGCGTCACTCAATAGTTGGTTGATGCGGTCTTGAACCACAGAGTCTTCGTCCTTCTCCTCCGTAGGCGAAATGACACTTGGAGTAGCTGGGACCGGAATGTCATGCTTTCTTTCTTGCTTGCGTCGCAACTCTTTTGCTTTTGCTTGTTCGTCCACAATGTCGAGGATAAACTTGACGGCACGCCGCGACATGTAATAAACAAAGCCTCGGCGCTGGCTGACTTGATGGCTGTAGCGAAGAATGATGTTTCTGAGCGAATTGTTCCACTTGACCTGCGCATTGTGAATAATGAAGCGGTTGTTGAAGTCACTCGCGAACTCGTCGTGAGTCTCTGAGTCGAGTGCATCCATATCCACTTGAGGTGTTGATGGAGTCGAGCCGTCCACAAGTTCAGCAGTCGAAGTGGCTTTGCTTCCTGTGCCCTGAGGACTACTCTTTTCCTGGTCCTCAGCATCCGCGGGATATATGTTACCCATCAGGCGTCGCAGTCCATGTTGTAAGAATCTTCGCTTACTCTCTAATTCTCTCCTCTGAGCCACAAGCGTGTTTTGCTTATCCATGATTGCTTGGTCGTGCTCCCCATCGCGAACCACGCGCAGTTCATGATCGCTCATCAACTTCAAATGAGCCTGAAGCTTCTCTTCGAGGTCGTGAAGCCGGTTTTGTATCAGGTCCATCTGGACTTTGCGTGGATCATTGTTTTGGGACATCACACAAAAGTGCGTGTCTTCGTCACCAAAAGGACTTGTCCGGGAGTCGTCGCCCTGGATATGACCAGCTCCGTGTTCCGTCTCTCGGAAATAGGTGAACCTTGGAGTGAACGCAAGAGGTAATATCTTGGTCTCGGGATTCGATTCAGCCGGCAAAACCCAGTCCAACTCCACAAAATCATCCATATCAATCCAAGAGAAATCACGATCGGGTATCGTGAATTGCGACATGTCAATGTTCGGCGCAATTTCTTGAAAAGAAGGCAGTGTCTCGTCAGTAGCTTTTTGCAGATCCTCGGCGGTCGTCCCAGCTATGCTGGCTGCGACAGCTCGTAGATCTGCCCGCATAAAGTCAAGCTCCGCTCTGTTGATCTTCATGCCGCTTGTCCTCATCTGTTTGGACTTGCCTTTCAACAGAGTATCGAAATATTCTCGTCGTTGATGGAGGTCAAGCATAAAGCTGTCGATCTTGATTTTCAAACCAGTCGCAGATACCACGTTTTCCTGATAATCCTCGGCATCCTTGTGCTTGTACAGATGAGCGATGAAAAGAGGTGACAGGAGTAGGCCGTACTTGATTGTGGCCAAGTGTCGACCAAATTTCTTGCTGTTCTTCTCCACGCCCCGCCATAAGGGACCTTGACGGATGGGTATAGACATCGCACCAGAAAACAAGGACCACCAACTGAGAAAGTGAGAGAAGAACCTTGGACTGAGATGGACACTGTTATAGCTTTCTGACGGAGCTGTATCAGCGCCTACCCAGTCGCGGTCGAACGGGGCCGCTACTGCAACGGAGAGATGAATTTGCTGGCTGCGGAAACCACGAAACGCATCATAGGTCTTGAAGTCGACCCCAGGCATCGTAGCTGGATTTCTCAGGATAACGTCGTAGTGGGGTATGAACTTAGAAGTGCGGCCTCCGTCATCCAGATTTCGTTCAAAGACCAAACCAGCTGTCCACTGGACATTTCCAGAGATCTTCATGATGACTTTCTTGAATATTGCAGCATTCTTTTGTGAGCTGTTGGTGGACACACTGTCTGAATCTTGTGTGCCTCGCCGTTCAGGAGTATTGCGGGCTTCATGACTGTAGTCTGGGATCGCCAGAATATACTCGCCACTTCTGACGGTCATGAACTGGCGGGGATCGTCAGTGGAGTGTATCGCCCATTGCACATCGTTTCGCCAACACATGACGAAACCTGCACCATAGCCTGTCACGACATAAGGGTCCCTCGAACCCTTCAGTCGCAGCTGTACATCGCCATCGCCTTTCCAATTCACGACGAGGCGTGAATGGAAGCTCATGCGGATTTTGTCCCAGAATCCAACCCTTTCTGAAGTATCAACTTCCGGTTTCGTAAACCCTTCAATGGTCATCATCATGTCCTGTATGACAGGCTGGTAAGATGTGCCCCAGGATATTGTCGTTGGCAAGCTCGTATTGATGTCTATGACAGGCCTGGAGTATGTTTTGACAGGTGAGACGGTCCTGCGTACGTCGATATAAAAACCTGGAATTTCTTCTCCACTCTGGGCATGTTGTCCCTTAGGAACCACTTCCACTTTGACATGTCGGATGGACTTTTCGTCTCGGAATTCTTCTGCAATCACGAAGTCCGTCTTCAAAGACCAGCTTGGCAGGCGAGAGGATTGACCATTCCGGATTGCAGGTATGTGAAGGAGGTTGAGGGGATAATCCCGAAGCATGACACGAGCTTCCCCCATATCAAGAGTGAGATTGACGGGAATGAGAAGTGAGTATTGAGTGTCATAAGGCATACCTTTGCCAATCTCGTGCAGGAACTTGGGCAGCTCGGCGTACGGAAAAGAAGGCTTGTCAATGATGAGATGTAGATCACTAATGATCAAAGTCATCAAGCCTGGCCGATTTGGCACACCCAGAATTGCCTCATGCTCTCCACTATCATGAGGTGGCTCGTCGGCACCCGAAAACATTTTGCGGATGTTCTTGATTGTGTTGTTCTGTAGCTTCATCATCCAGTCGATGCGTCTCTTCCAGCTCCTGACGTTGTGCTCTTGAAGCTTCTCCCATGCTTCATTTGCATCTATCTTCGCAGTGCTTGACAATGCACAGACTCCATCACGGTCGTAGCGGATCCTTGCGGAGTCTCTACCTCGTCGTCCCCTTGAAGAGTTTCGTTTCCTGGGTGTGTCATCGACGCTCCTGGCACGGCGGGAAGCGTGGTCAGCTCCCGCGTCCGGAGATGCTCGGCGACTAGAGTGAGCTCGATACCTCGATTCTGCACGTGGCCTTCTTTCCTCGTTCAAGCGTTTTACTTTGAGGCGGAAGGCATCCTCTCTCGCCAGCCGTTGTTTCTGTTCAATCCGACCAGCGTGGTAGATGACACCAAGTTTCCATTCGAAAGGATCGTCCTCAAGTTCGAAACAAAGTGCTTTGGATCGGAGTGAGATCCGGGGGACCTTTTTAGGACCCTCAGGTTCCTTTTTGAGGATGTAATCATTCGTCCTGGTCTTGAAGCGGTGCATGAGCTGGGCCATTGTCTTGTTGATGTTGACAATATTGTCAAAAACCCTGTACATTTGCAACCCATGAGGCACCGCCAAACGAAGAAAGTCTGTCGTCACATCAATAGATCTCTCATCTGTTATTAAACCATGCTGCGACTTCTTCTTGCTGTGGCGCAGATCAAGACGAACATTGTTTGCAGACACAACACGCGCCCAGACGTTCTTCAAATGAGGCGCTTCAGCGTGCAAACGTACAAGCTCGGATCTCATATATGGTGGAGACCATCGGTGTCGACCTCCAGATACCTGATAAATTTGCAGGAGCAATTGCGGGTCGTGTGGCATCTGACCCTTGACTTGGACGTAGTTGGCTTTAACATCAATAACAGTAAGCTCCTGACCCAGAGGGTGTGGGTGGTGTGTAGGGACATCATGCTTCTTGGCGGGAGAGGCTTGATGGACATCCGCTTGCACCGGCGTAGCTGGTCCGAGAAAGGCATCTTTGATAATCGAGCCTGCGACGCCTACTGAATAGAACCTGTAAAGGGAGAATTCCAGATATATTGCGCGTATTACCGAGTGAATGTGGAAAATCGGACCTTGCTGATCTCTTGTGGTGCTTAGAGCAACTTCGAATCTGGGTATCCATGTGAATGGCTTTGGTTCCCAACCTTCGAGGGACTCAATTATGTAACCTTCTAGCCCCTTGATGTGAAACGTCAGACGTCGTCCGTCAGTTGGATCGACATGGTGATGTCGAGGTGGTGATGTCGGCGGCGACAGATGGCGGTTTGGCGAAAATGATTCATCGAACCGGGCAGAATTCGATGCTTTCCTCCGCGTCAAGGTCTTTCGTGCAGCTTCCGTCGACGACGACGCATAGTGTGCCGTCCAAGCCTCGAGTTCTAGTGCGACACCTCTTGTTTGACTTGAGACGCTGGTATCTACACCGGCAGTCTCGATACTGAAGCCAGAACCTTCAAAGGTCGCTTCAACAATCCAAGATGGGAGCTTTCTCAAAAAACTGGTCGCTTGTGTCTCATGTACGGCGACATTCTCTGTTGGCACACGGCGTTTGAAGTGCCGTACGATGTTGTAAATTGCTTTACTGACTTCTTCCCGCACCATGATGATAGAGAACGTTCGGAGGTTCCCTGAAACACTGACAGCAACGTCCCTGGACGCAGCCACCTGAGCCTTGATTTCCAGCGCTTCCGTGATCATGATCTTGTGTTTGACGCCTGTAGACGCTTGATAATAGAGTTGATGAGACATTACACGGAAGGTTGAAGCCAAGGAATACAAGAGCTCGCTTCCGGCCGAGTGGGACGATTCAATATCCAGAGAAATCGACGTTATCGACGAAATTATCATGTCGTATTCACCGGGAGCCGCATGGGCTGCATTTGCCACTGGTAATATGAACCTGACCACCGGCTCATGAATCGAAAATTTGACACTTGCTTTTGGAAGTAATCTGGATATAAGGCGATGGTGATTTTGGGCTGGACTCCGAGACGGTGATTTGCGGGCTTGAGCGACAGCGAGTGCCCTCATGAGATGCTGCGGTACTAAATCGAGCGATGGAGAAGTAACAACCAGGTTTGCGAATAGTATATTTGTGTTTCTTTCGGCCACGTCTCGATCTTGGGTGAAGCTCATTGTCTTGGCTGGCAATGTCGTCCGGATCGTCGTCGTGGCCATCGGGATGTACATGATCCTGTTCGTGTGTGAATCGTCTTCGTCCAAGCTGAGGGATATCGAGACAGCCGCTACCAAAGCCTGATGAGCGACATCGTCCCTCGAAAAGTACATGCGGTGAGAAGGAGAGTTTTGATCCAGTCTGTGCAAATCAACTCCGATCTCGTGGGTTACAAGATTGGCAACCAGAGGCAGATTTGCCTGTCGGAGGGACACAATTTCTTTCGACATCCGAACGAAGCTCAATCCAACTTGAACCTCCTGCACGCTGCGAAGAACGGAACTGAAGAATTCTTTGGAGTCAGCCACCGTCTGTACAATCGATGCCTCCCGGCTGCCGGGTTGATCCAGTTCTTCAACAACATCTTGGAACGACATTTGCTCGATAGAGTTCTCAGATGGTGGTGCAGTATCTGTATCTGACTTTGCAATCTTTTTGGCTCGCTGCGTGAAGTGAAGTATCTCGTCAACAGGGATGTGAAGACGACCTGCTTTGATGGCGATGGAGGTATCACGAAGGCCCTCACGCTCCTGGTAGAGCAGACCATGGACATTGATAGTCATGGCGTCCAGAATCTCCATAGGGTCACGGCCACCAACACCCAATAATACGCTTCTGACGATAAGCACCCATTCCGCCGGCTTTTGGTTTCCCAAAGGTTCCTTCTTATGACGAAAAAGGCGTCCTCTGTCAAGAAGTTTGCGTCTCGTATACACAGCCAGGGTCAGATTCGTGATCTGTATATAGCCAATTCCCACAACCTCGGCAGTGGTGTTTTGAAAACTAATATCGAACATACGCAGTACGTTGATCTGACGGTGTATCCGTTTGAGTCGCTCCTTGATATTGGTCAACTTTCTCCATAATTCACTTCGTCCACCTGGTTTGCGGCGTCCGCTATGGTGTACATGGCTTCCTTTGTACTTGTCTCTGAGGGCAGAACGACTCGTAGAGTTCTCGTACACGGCAGGGTCAAAGGTAACCTTGAGCTCCTCGAACACAACGCTTATCCATGTTGGCTGAGCAAACGTGGGTCTGTGTAGACTGAGCCCAAGTCCTCGCAGGTCTATACGCAGTCCATCTCTTGGTGTGTAGGATATATGCCTCAAACTGAAATAGCCAACTCGTTGTATAGAGA
This sequence comes from Exophiala viscosa, assembly GCF_022695815.1. NCBI lineage: Eukaryota > Fungi > Ascomycota > Eurotiomycetes > Chaetothyriales > Herpotrichiellaceae > Exophiala > Exophiala viscosa. The sequence continues at coordinate 476,415 of NW_026944356.1, read as the reverse complement.
CGCCGGTAGCGATGCGCAGGACGGCGAGCAGGACGAAAGACGACAGGTACAGTAGGATGAAGAAGGCGGCCACGGAGGTGGCATTGACCAAAGGCATCTTTCAAGTCTCAGCACCCTGCAAGAGGGCGACAACGATAACAGCTCGATAGACGGTGATCGTGACCATATTATATGATCTTCTGGTCGAGTCTTCCGCAATTCATGCTGGAGAACCGGCGAGGCCAAATAGACAGTCCAGCTCTTGCCATGGCCTTCCGCAATGCCTATTGTCACTCTTCCAGTGTCCCAGCGGCTTCTTCTTGTTCGGCGAAGCTGGTATTCCCCAAAAGGCGCCGTGCTAGGCCAGGGAAACCGCGGATTTATCTCCGGGTCGATGTTGTCGGTTTTGCGAGATTGAGGATCTGCGAACCCTGCACTGGGTGAAGTAAACGGTCGGTCTATGTGTCTCGTGTCATTGCGACAAAGGAAGAGGACTCGCGACAACAGAAAAGAAGTTGCCGGCAGGTCCGGTCAATGCTAGCAGCGATTGAAGGACAAACGTAAAGGTGCGGAGGGAATGCTGCGCGCGGGCCACTCTCCATCTCTCCATCACAATCTCGAAGATAACCTTTCTGGGAGGCCTTTCCATCGGTGGTTCTGCTCGCTAAGCTTAGTGGACCCCCAGGCATGAACTCATCCCGCCTAAACTAGCTTGTGCAACAAATCAAAGGGCCTAGTGTGCCTGGCACCTTCAACATGCAGGTCATTATTGGGCTATCCGATTAATGAGTAAGCTTGAGGAGAGCATGACAAGCTTTTTTCAACTACCTATGGCAGCAATAACCTGTTCTTATCCTAAGTTAGACAATTCCGACGTCACCACATTAACTCTCGGTGCCAATGAGCGGATCGAGGTGTGGCCAGGGATCCCAGCTCTTCGGGGTGCATGAAGTTAATTAAACATCTCCAAGACAGAGCCATCGCATCATATGGTCCAAATTGACGTTGTGCAATGCCAGTCTTCCTCAGCTCCTCCCTCGGTTTCAAACACGACCGTCTTCACCCCCTGGAGATGCTTAGGAATTGGGCGCTGACTTGATAGGGTCCTGTCCACCATACATGTTGGCGAAGGCCTTCATTGCTTGATTCTGCAGCGCCAAAATCAAAGGGGTTTACTTTGTGGCAGCACATCGTCTCTCGCGATCGACCACAGGTGAAGAAAGCAGGACTTCCCGTTTGCTCAGTCGTACTTAATCCTCACGCCGGCTCACCAGTAATGGGTGTCGAGAGAACCACCAAATCCGGGCTGTCGATTGTTTTTAGTTCCCTCCTTCGTGCCCCTGAGTTGCTTCTGCATCTTCGAGGCCCAGACGGAAGTGGCGGAGGGGGATTGGAGGAGGCCCGCGTCCCATGTCCTACGGGTGTCGCTTTTCATACGTTTTTTGTCCCTCTGACATTATAGGCTCAGGCTGTAGTGGTCGGCATCCAGATGAAAGCATGGCATGTTGGCCATATTGCTGCCTTCGAATACTTGAGCCCTTTGTGCGTGGCTAATACTGTCTGCCAGGACTTGGGCTATGATAGAATTGTGATAATCCGGGTCGTTAACGACTCACTTTGTGCTGTCGTGAGTATGCTCAATACTTGTTGGCATCTGCTGTTTGCTTGCGGTCCGTAAGTTCGCTATTTGATCATCAAGGATTGAGATCTCCGCCTCGACTTTGATTAACTTGTTCAGAAGCAAGTCCTCATATTCCTTATCGGAGAGTGACTTCATCGGAATGAGACCTGCAAGGCCACGTTGTAGAATTGAAGGAAAGCCAATGGACGACCCTTGCGCAAAATTCAGCCCGGCTTGGGTGACGGCTGCTAGTACTCCAAAGATGATGCCACCTGAGCGTATGGCTCCCTTCGGTACTTTACTGGATCAGTTTCCATGCGCAAAAGCCCATATTACACCACTCACAGAATGCTCCGGCCACAGCTCCAGCACATGACCCGCCTATACCACTGGCAACCACTCGGTGGAGGTCATTGTTTGCGGACAGTGATGGTTGTGCGAGTAAAGCACTACGACAGTCTTGTTGATGGTCAGTGGGCCGGTCAGACTCAAAACCCTGACTCCGAACATACAAAAGTAGGTTGATCCTGCACAAAACCATTGCACTCCAGACACAGATGAATACAGCAGCGGTCTTGGAGTCGAAACAAGAATACCAGCTACAGTACCATAGGCCACGCCCAATGCTCCTGCCAGAGGATGTCAGTAACCTACATTGTGATCTCCATGAGGACAATTACCTGTAGCAGTTCCGACGCCTAATGAAGGCAATAATGGATCCAGAAGAGCTCTTTCGGCAGATGATCTCGACTTTGCCTGAAGTTCGGGCATGTTGCCCTCAGATCAGGTGTTCTTGTAACCAGGAAAGAAGAACGGACAGAACCAACGTTGTGTCTCGAGGCTCGGTTGATGCGAAGCGGGTAAATCTGACTCGGCGAGGGATCGGCAATGGACGCATGCCAAGCCCCGATCAGTTCTCGCCCCGGCAGAAAGAGAACGGGACGCAGACTGCACTCGACTCTCGCAGACCTTTCAGTCTTCCTTGAGACTTGCGCCAACATTCCAGGCGCTTCATCAAGACCGTCTATTCTTTCGGTCTCTCATACGTCTAGTCTAGGCACATCCACATACGTGCCGGACCTTGCTTCCACATCAAACCATCAGTTTTGCAGGCAGTCGCACACTTGAGTGCGCCCTGCTAAGAATTTGCAATCATGGGTATGATCATTGACGTATCCATGCGCAACCCTCTCGCATGGGCAGGCATCCTCGGAATCACCTGCTAACGATGGATAGGTCCCAAAAAGAACCAGAAGATGTCCCTCGGGACCTTCTTGCAGGACGAGAGTACGTTCTACCGCGATGTCGGCGGGGTTTACTCAGGTCACTGACTGGTACAGATTATGGATCATGGGCTGACGAGATGGAGGATATGCCTCTTCCATGTATGTTGTTCCATGCTTGACTGCTCTCACTCTCTGCCGACTAGGAGAACCAGACTGACCGACATTGTGATGACAGCCTCGGACAGACCAAGCTACGGATCAGAGCGCCGAACGTTCAGCACAAACACTGGTATGGGTATGGGAATGGGCAATGGGTTCGCAGGTTAGCATACCTTGCTGAGTATCAATTGCGGCAAGCGTTTAACCCCGAGTGGTAATAGACAGACGAGACGGCTATCCTTCGCGCGAACAACTCCCTCTTCCCACTGAGCCTCCATTCACCGCACATCTGGCAAATCTTTCATTTGACGCCACTCAGGGAGACATCAGCGACTTTTTCAGCGACTGCGCGGTCACCAATGTGCGCATTGTAGAGGACAAGATGGATCGCAAACCAAAAGGATTTGGATACGTTGAATTTGGAACTCTGGACGGCCTTAAGGCTGCATTGGCCCTGAGCGGTAGCAACCTTGGTGGTCGTCAAGTTCGTGTCAGCGTGGCGGAGCCGCGTAAGTAATGTGGAAAGGTGGATTATATGTACATGCTGACGAAAGTGACAGCCAAAGACAGAGATTCTTCTCGAGACTTTAGCGACTGGTCAAGAAAGGGGCCTTTGCCCGATCTTCCCAATCAGCGCAGGGTCTCTGAACGACCTAGCGGTGGTTTTGGCGGTGGTCGCAACTTCGACAATATGTCAGACGCAGGCAGTGAGCGCGGCCCTCGTCGTGGTGCCTTCGAACAGGGCGATGGGAAGTCTAGAGATTTCTCGAACTGGGAAAGAAGGGGCCCCTTGTCACCAGTGTCGCCTGCTCCCACTTCACTTCGGGAAGGAGGAAGACAGGGAAGCAGAGAGGGTGGTTTCCGCAGAAACTCGCCAGCCTGGGGTGAGGGCACATCGCAAGACGGTTCGCGACCCCCTAGACGCGAATTTACCGAGCGGCCGCCACCAGAGCGACAACCTACAGCTCCAGAACTCGATAACCAGTGGCGATCTAAAATGCGACCCGATGCTCCAGCAAAAGAATCCACCCCTGAAGCTAGCGAGCCTTCTTCCCCTGGCCCGGCAGCTGCGCCGACGACGAGGCCCAGATTGAATCTGCAGAAGAGGACTGTTTCAGAGGCTGTGCCGGTTGAGTCCCCAGCTCCAGGGTCCGACTCGAAAGCTAGCCCATTCGGTGCCGCACGTCCTGTCAACACAGCCGCCAAGGAGAAGGAGGTGGAAGAGAAGCGACAACTGGCTATCCGGCAAAAGAAGGAATCCGACGAGAAGGCCAAGGCTGACAAAGCTGAGGAGAAGCGCCTGGCCAGAGAGAAAGCCGAGCAGGAGAAGGCAGAGAAACCAACAACCAAGGAGAGCAAGGAAACGAAAGAAGCCCCAGCAAACGACACGACTACGTCCAAGGACGATGATGAGGAAGCCCCACAAGAGGCTACGCCGAAGTTTGACATTCTGCGTCGCGCTGATTCGGACAGGAATGACATGGTTGCAGAAGATGAAGAGGAGGGCGAGGAGCATCTCCCGGTCGATGACAAAGCTGTCAAACCCAAGGAAATTGTACAAGATGCCCCAGCCAAGGCCAATGGGTCGTGGCGCAATGCTAAAGCACCACAAGCTGCTCCCGAAGGAACCACCACGGCGGAGCTGGAAGAAGAGGGATGGAGCACTGTCTCGAAGCCAACCAAGCAACGCAACAACCGCCGAAACTATCCGTCTCGAGCGATTGCCTCATGATTTGATTGAAATGTTGAGGCCATTGATGCACTTGTTGAGAAGAAGTTGAAGCGGACCTGCTTGTGGCTTGTGGCGGCCTTGTACGTTCTAAGTGTCTGCAGACCTTCGGGTGGCATGCCTGGTGGCGGTACTGATCAGGACGCGGAACTCTACGATTTTGGCTACATGCTGCTCTTACTCTCGCACACGCTCTCCGATTCAATGCAGGCTGCGGGATCGCTTCCCTTGTTCCAGCATTGTGGAGTTTCGGAAAAGTGCTGGAGTGCAAACTGGGCAAGATTGCAAGCAAACAGGCGTGGAGGTGGCTAGGGTTTCAAAAAGGGATTAATTTCTCGACTCGCATTTGCACATGTATTTTGTACACAGGCTCTAATCTCAGTCATGAGAGCACGATAGAGAATGACCTTTCTACAATGTCCCGGGTACTCCTGAATGTTCGCAGTGACAGTTGGATGAACTGGTAATGAGCAACAATACTGAGTAGGCGGTAGTCCAGTATCAGCCAATCATAATTCAAGAAAGTTGTTTGTCGCCAAGACCACAAAATCGACCAAATATTCACTGGCACGGGTGAGGGTCGAACGTCCTCAAAAGTGATTCAAGTTCTGTATCCGATTTCTTCTACGAATCCTTCTTTGTTATGGCAAAGAAACGATGGCGAAGAGCTTGGACGACTTGATCGAGTTTTTACTCGAACAGATTGCCATCAGTGGAAGTCGAGGTTAGTGTCATTCCGTATTCGATCTTTGGATGTTGTGGTTGGTCTCATTCCAACGCGACCTGCCCCACACTCCCTCCGCTCTCATTCATGCATACATTCCTCCGACAAAGATGGGTCTATCTTTCAGGGGATATCACTGACCTCTTACCTGCGTATGAATAGGTCTCTCCGTCAATGAAATCGCAGACTTTGCTACTTCGTTCTACAACACGACCGACAATCAGAATGAGTTGCACAAACCGGACGACGCCTCAGCCACCAATGTCACCGTCGATCGCCGTCTGCTGGAGCGAATCTGGACATGGCTGGGACGACTTTCCGATGTGTCCATTGGCGAGTACAAGCAGTATAATCAGACTAGCCTAGGTCAAGTTGTGCTGCAGTTCCCAGGGTATCTCCATGCGACCTTTGATAAGACCACCCAACCGGTCGATAAACTCCCAGACGACGCCTCCCCGGAGAACGCCTCGGAGAATCCAAAAGCTAAACAAGGGAAGCACCGCACTCGTCCAGTCGAAGGTCCAAGGTTCCATGTCAGCGAAGAACGAGTGTATCAGGCGATATGTGGTCATCTTCCGGACATCGCCAAGGTTGGCCCGTTGGAATTCGATCTCCTGTCCCATATTGCTGTGACGCGCTCAGATGGAATTCTACAGGGCGAACTCGTCAGGGCCTCTGGCCAGGATAAGCGTTCCGTACCCAAACGTACCGATGCTTTACAGAGAAAGGGTTACATTCTGAAGGAAATTGTGTATCAACGGGGAACACGGACAAGTCGCCTGATTCTCAAGAAGTTTGCCGCTTCCTCCGGCACATCCGGCGACCATGCTGAAAGGAAGTCGACCATACGAGATGCTGTTCGACGAGTATTCGAAGTTCTATCCGACCGGCCTCTCGTCCCGCAGAAGGCGATTGCAGAAGCATTGAACCTGGAGTCCCCAGCAGAGTTGGCAGTTCTGGTCAAAATCATCCGTCGACTTGAACGTCTGAAATGTGTCAAGAGAGTGAGAACAGCGACTGGACCTTCCGCCACCTCTGGAGATTTGCAGAACTACGTTCAGATCTTACGTCCTCTTGAGCCCGAGGACATGGAGAACTTTGACACGGATACGTTATGTATGGATCAGACCATTGAACACTTATCTGCACGATCCGAATCTGAGTCCCAGGTCGATCCTCCGACACCAGCTGGAATATCTGAAGATCAAACGGAAGAAGAGCAAACTAGGCGCCATCTTGCAAGATGGAACCCTGACCGCTTAATGCCCAACGCGGTGCACGATGCTGCCTGTCTTGCTGGCCATGAAGGACTGACAAACACGGTAAGATGGCTATTGCGACATCAACCCTTTATCATGCTAATCTCACATAGACCTCTAGACAGTTGATCACCGGTCTTTTCGTTCAACGCACAATGGAGTCACTGCTTATGCGTGTCTCATGCAAATCATTGGTCGTGCAGCCATCACATATACGCCACCTTGCGATTGTTAGGACGGTTGCCGTCAACGACGGCGTAACTCAATATATCCACTACCCTTGGCAAACGTTCTGCGAACTGGTTGACGAAAAGGGGTTGGACATAAGCCAGATACCAGGGGCAAAGCAAGCCTTGAATTCTAGGCACCAAGGTCGATCTGGTATTGTCAGTGATCAGGAGCCTTCAGAAGGGAGGGATACAAATGAGTTCGGCTTTCCTCCTCAAGGCTCGATCCCTCTCCAAGTCAGAAATGGAGAAGTGGACTTCTCGACACTGTTGGGAAGTGTTGCTGCAGGAGACTTTATGCCACGTATTGGTGAAACCATTGTCGTTAAGCAAGCCGACGGCAGCTTTGCCATCTCGTTGCGAGAAAACATGCCAGGGAAAGCGGGATCGCTACTGATTCGTCAGCAACCCAGACCTCAGACCCCTAGAACTCCGAAGCGAGCGGTAAGAAACTCACCAGGGGTGGAGATCGTCAAAGGTCGTCCCCGAAAGTACATGCGAGGTACAGAAAGCTTTTGGCGGAGAGTGTTCAAACAAGTCCGCACAGACTCTGGGATCCCACCCACTATAGGTTGGGCAGGAATCATGAACGATCCGGGCGGGTTGGACCTCTACGCTCGTCGTCCTGTCAACTTTGATGAAACACTCTTGGAAGCTATTGCTGCCGGGCTACCAGAGCCTCACTTTCCCGAACACATCAATGATGCTTGGATCACCTCGACCAAGGAGATCCTCAACCGCTCATCAGATGGCCTATACATAACTCCAAGAGGCTTACGCCACGACAGTGCGAAGCAGAAATCCCAGATTGTGATCATGAGAAGCAGTCGTCTGAGCGAGGTCGACCTTTATGACAGGACACAAGTGCATCCGTTTCGATTGATATCCTCGAGCGCTGCACATAGTTTCGCCTATCGAAGATACTATCCCTCACCTCCGGTGGGACAGTCATCGACGAAGATCACTGACAATGCGTCCGCAGACAAAATCAAGTCTCCAAAGAAGAGGGCCAAATCGATCGGCAAACCAGGTCCGCCAGTTGGTGTGTTCTATGAGGAGCGTCCTCCAGCCGAGCCCTCAACAGCAGAGTCACATGCGCACCATGAGACCGTCATTGCCTTAGATACTCATATGGATACTACAGACGAAGAGCTTGAACCTCCTCCAAATACTGATCAGCCTTCCACATCCGTCAGCCTTAATTCGGCCATACGCCCCTTAGCGCCAAATCAAGTGCAATCTATCCAAGGGCTTGCCAAAGAAACAACGCACGGAGCCGAACACGCCTCAGAGAGATCTCGGGCTACTCCTTCCGCAAAGAGGCCAAGGTCCCCATCAGTCACAATCACAGACCTTGCGAGGCCATCCAGGAAACGAAAGTTGACGCACAAGGCAGTTGAACTGTTGGACTCATCAGGCGATCACGATTCTCCGCTCCTGCTCGGACCCTCCATACCCCAAGGAGACAGCACAAGTGAGGCAACAGAGCATCACCTTGCGTCGGGCGATCAGGGTCAAATTCAACCACTGGCGCAGGAGGCTCCAACTAAGCAGGAAACACCAGAGGAAGATCGGGTTCCCCGTCTCTTTGTCGAAATCCCGCCAAGAGCAGCTGAGCCTCATACAGAAGATGAACGAACGCTACCAACCACAAATCAAGGATGGCGAGGCGAGCAGCGGATTGTAGCACAACAGCCTCCGGCGACGCTTACTGAGCCAGTACAAGAACCAAGCTCGGCCCATCCCACGGTCAGCCGGGTTCAACCTATCCCACAAGTTCAACACAATTCGAGCATTACCCAACCGGAGGAACCATTTGTGAGTGTCGAGACTAAGGGGAATGCGCAAGCCACTGCTATCCCGGAGGAGTCTACCAGAAAGAAGATTGTTACCCGAACGAAGAGACGTCGTGAGGACTTGTCTTCCGACTCTGAGGCTCCCGCCACACCAGAAAAGCGTGGGAAGCGTAGCGACCACCAGAGAGCCAATGCCTTGTGTCGCAAAATTGTCCTGCAGCTGGTTTCGGAGACATCGGGCGTGGTGCCCAATGATGCTTCCACAATCAGACGAATATCTGCACCTCGCTGGCAAGAAGCTGGACAGGAAGATCGACCCCAGTTGAAAGCCATTAAGGCCAACATCAAAAGCCTCTGCGAACAGAGGAAATTACGACAGGTCATGTTCACTTTTCGCGGTAAGAATGGCATGATGCTCAAACGAGCAGTCTTGTTTTTGCCGAACATCAGTCCTGAGTCGCCTCTTGTTCAAGAAACGAAGCAGAAAATCATCGATAATCAGCCTGCTGATTATATCCCGCCGGAGTGGATAGATGAGGGCAACCGCGTTCCTTTGGTTGGGAAAAAGCAACAGGCCACGATTTCGGATGATGAAGACACTCCAAGCAAAAGACGACGTACCTCCACGGCTGCAAGTGAGGTGTCTGGTAGGACACCAAGGACACCCAGAGGACAAAGATGGTCATTGGCGACCAGTGTCACTCCAATTGAGGATCTAACAATGCCGCCGAACACAAGGAGCATGTCGAGAGTGTCGACGCCACCACCGGCTGCTGAGACAGCTGCCACTGGTTTTCTCACGCTTAAAGTGCCACGAATAGGCACACTCCCGTCGGTTCAGATTTACAACTGGCGCACGGAGACACCTGTTACTGCGCTACGATTCGAAACAGCCGCTCCAAATCCACCAAACTCTACTAGTGTCACAGCATCCAGACGTGGTCGAAAGCCTCGAAAGCCGGCAAATCGTCCACCTGGTCGTACAGTCGTCTGGGCAGGTAGTAATTCTCAATCATTCCCGTCGTCCCTGAACGACATCCTGGACCTCCCAAACCTCAAAGTCCCGTTCGAACATGTCCAATCCGACGATTCCGAATGGCAACGCTTTGCTTGCGAGGTCGAAGGAGTTCGTGCTTGGGAAGAACAGGAGACAGAGGCGGCGACCGCAAATCGGTCCAAATACGCCTTCATCAATCACACTGTACCTGGAGCATTATATGCAGAAGCAAGCAGCCCTGAGACGACCACCTTCGCCGGTCTTGTCCAATTCGACCAGGATGGTGACGGGTCCGTGCTTCCCCATCCTTCCCCAGAGTCCTGGCCAGTCTTCGCTTCTGCGCTGCGGGCTGCTCCAGAACAAATGGAGCGCATCGCGGGAGCAGCGCCTGACGAAGCAACAGCTACGCCGGATTCCGAGATGCCGCCACCAGTGGGCAACGAACCAGCGGTGCGCCGGTCAGGACGGGCTCCCAGACGTAAAGCTGTGGTCGACGAATTTGGGTTTGGACCACATCCCAAACGACAGAAGAGAGGAACCCGTACTCCGCGCGCTACGCCTGGCCGTCGCACCCTGACTGCAGCTACCGTCACTCCCACCAGGCTGACTCGGGCACCTCAAATCCTTCGGGCGATGCCGGAAGGCGCGATCTATCGCATTGTCGTGTCTGTAGTTGTTGTGCGCACATTGGCAGGAGGCATCCAGAGCAATATCGACTGGCCACTGGTTATGACCATGTTCCCCGATCAGGATGAAGAATTTGTCCAGGCGCGGTGGAAGACACTGGCGAAGAGATACGCGCACGACATCAACGGTCTGACCGAAAGTCTTCAGTTCAAATACCTTGACGCACTCGAGAAAGACGAGGTTCCATCCGTCAATCTCGAGGACCTCAAAGCTACCGACTGGCCCGGGATCGTGGACTGGGCACTCCAAAAGCTCGACAGGTTCGACACAAAAGAAGTCGACGATTTGCCGGCCACGCAAGAAGAGGTCCTGTACACAAACACTCTGACCTTCTTCGAACCTAGGCCATATCACAGCGTCCTTGGGTATGGCGCCCTGTTAACCAACCCAGTGAAAGAAGACCTCGTTGCCAGCCTCCCCTTCGCAGGAGCGCAGAAGGCTACAATCGAAACAGATCTCCACTATCGACCATCTTTCGAGCTCGCAATGTCCGATCCGAAGCTGCATCTCGCAAAGTCCTGGGTTTTCGCGACTGTTCTCACTCCCGAAGATGGATTTGATCCAATACTCGCCCAGGCGAAGCTTTCATCGCTAGCCTCAGAGCCTGGAGAATGCGAGGATCTCGTCCACCGCGCCCTGAAGGTCCTACAAGACGAGAAACTCGTTCAGCGTGCACACAAGGAGAGACACTCCACTCAACTCGCCAGCCTGCGCACATGGGAAGGATCTCGACGGCTGTACGAACGTTTCGAAGAGCGTCGCAGCATCAACGCGCAAATGCTCCAACGTGCCGCACGGTATAAAGTTGACGTCCTTGACCCTGCGTTCGCGAAAGGTGAGAGTGTGCCCTTTGAGAATGATGGCATTGTGGACGACGGCGTGATGGTCGCGGTGCTGAATCTCATGGCGATGGGTATGGTTCGGGCCAAGCCTGGTGCCGACGTGCCGAGGACACGGTATGGTTTGGAGTGGGAGAAAAATGGATATCAAACGAAGAAAATGGATAAGAAAGTGCTCAACTTTGGGGTCGATATTGTGCCGACTAGCGCATATGTTCCTGATGATCCGAAGTTTGGGGATCGCAAGATACCTGTACCCCGGGGAGGCGCCGATGAGCCTGACGGCTTGATGCCGCCTTGGGTCGATATCCATGGATCTGTACAGACGGGTCTATGGGAGATGTTTCTTGGTGGTGTCATTGGGCTCGTTTCGCAGCTGCCCGGGATTTCGGCGCTGGAAATCTCGAGGGCGCTTACCTTCGCGTTGGACGAGGGTGGGGTCGAATCAATTATGGATTGGTGTGTTGCGGCTGGGTTTGCAAAAGTGGATGGTATTTCGGGAGGATTTGAGACGACGGAGTGGTGGTGGTTGTGTATTTCAAGGGGGAGCGATGATGGGTGGGTGTGGAATGCTTGAGTGCGATGTTTTATGATTTACAAGGGCTGGCGCAGGAGGACATTCGACTACTAAGCGTGGCGTCGAGGTGCGGGCACGGAGGTATGGCTTGCTATTTACATTGGGCTCTATGGGCTGGCGTTTCGGGCTTTTTCAGGATGGCAGGGGGGCAACTACATGCAAGATACCCCAACTATGTACCACGACATGAGCAATGAGAGCTGATGCAATTTAGAGCTGATTGACTATATTCATTCGGTCTCCTGAGTCATGACTTACGGTTCAACGTCCTTGTGAGGTCTTCTGCAAGTACTGTTGGTCTACGACTCTAATTCGAAGCGTTCTTCCGAAATAGGCAAGAGAGGTGAACTGGTGGTGTCAACAGAGTTTCGCGTATCGGAGGATGATGGGGGAGCAATCGACTATTTGACCGCGCTTACCGCCCTTGCCTCTGCAAGTTCATGAACGTCGCAAACGAGTACCGACCTCGACTTCCTGGTACCTATCACCTTGTTATTGTATATATACGTGCAACCCTCCAGAAGTTTAGGACTCTGAGGACGACAATCCTTATCTTATCAGTGATATCTGACCCTGCTCACTATACCATACCAGTTCGACCAACGATTCGTTGACATTAACGGCAACATCTGAGCCAACCACGATCCGCATTCCAGATAACCAGCCATGGTCTTCCTCCCCAAGCCCGGCGACGCTCACGTCCTCGACCTGTTCAGTCTAAAAGGCCAAGTCGCCGTAGTTACAGGTCAGTATCAATTCCAGCCCGTCCCTACCTACTGCCTGGCCATGTCTCCAGTCTGACATGCAAAGGCGGCAACCGCGGCATCGGCCTCGAAGTCGTCAAAGCCTTGGCCGAAGCAGGCGCATCCGTCGCCATCATCTACCGGAGCTCCAGTTCCGCCCATGAAATAGCATCTCAACTATCGTCCCAACACGGCACCACCATCCGCGCATATCAATGCGACGTCAGCGATGAATCCGCCGTCGACAAGGTCTTTGATGAAGTTGTCAAGGACTTTTCCAAAATTGACATCCTGGTCGCCAACGCTGGGATATGCTATAATGTGGCCGCCGAGGATATGACAACGCAGCAATTCCGATCGGAGATGGGCGTCAACTTCGACGGGCCGTGGTTCTGCGCGCGTAGTGCGAGTCGGTACTTCAAGAAGCAAGGGTCTGGAAATGTCATTTTCACGACGAGCATCAGCGGGATGATTGTGAATATCCCGGATAAGCAGGCTATTGTGAGTTTACCCCTGCCTCTCTTCCAGTCTGTGGAAGTGTCTCAGCTAATCTGCCCGTCCGTAGTACAATGCATCGAAGGCCGGTCTGATTCATCTTGTGAAGAGTCTGGCGATAGAATGGATCGACTTTGCCCGGGTGAACTGCGTTAGTCCGGGGTATATCGCCACTGATATGTTGATGGCGGAACCTCAGGAGCTGAGAGATAAGTGGGTTGCCCTTACGCCGGCGAAGAGGATGGGCGAGACATATGAGTTGAAAGGGGTAAGTTGGATGACCCAACGTTGACCACTTGTGAGCTGACTGAAATGAACAGGCGTTTCTCTTCTGTGCGTCAAATGCGTCCAGCTTCATGACTGGCGCAAATATTGTTGTTGATGGTGCGTATACGATTCCGTAGAAACCCCATGCAAGGCCCAGGCTCGAGCATGAAGCATCCGGTGGCATCACATCGTCAAGTGTCGTAAAGTGTCGTAAACATGTCGGCATTGTTCCTTTGCTGTTCAAGGGTGAACTTCATGAAATGCCTCTTGCGTAACGGCAGCTTCGTCATACGCCAGTCTCGATAACGTACCCATGCTCTCATCCCAGAAAAAGGTTTTCAGATATCCTTCCAACTCGTCCCACTGCCGGAATTCTGGCCATCTAACGACGGCCTGCTGAAGCAGTGGTATCCACTGTGCAGTCGGTCGTTGCGCGTATTTCAGGAGTTCGACAACCATCATCAAAGTCCAGACATGACACTTAGGACCAAAAGCCGTGAGGGTTGGAGTACGTCGCAGGGCAGATTCAGCGAAAGACTGCAGCACCAACCCACAATAACCGGTGACGACCTCATGGAAGTGTATCAACCGTAGTAAGTAACAGTACACGACGAGTCCATGGCACAAGTTCCGTTCTGTTTCCGTGACTCGCCAGATTAAAGGGGAGTGCAAGATCTCGAGGGTCGTCTGTATCCTGTGTTCCAAGCTCGCATCGATAGTCAGGTACTTTGGACCATTCAACTGAGCTGTCGTGGCAGTCAAATCGCTTAGAAGCCGTATCGTTTGGAGAGACAGCACACCGGTAAGAGCGACGTCGCAAAAGCCCGGAGGGATATTTGAGAGTATTTGACAGACTTCTGGTGTGAAAGGATGCTTCAGGTATATTGGACTCTGCTCGCTCTGCTCGGTTGTGGGCACGGATGCTGGGAGACTTGACCATAGAGACTCATAAACGAAGACAACGGCACGAAGCTGTCGTTCTAAAGGCGTATTCTGGCTCATGCCACCTCGGAGTTTGATCATGTGTTTCAGCCCCATGGTGTGAGCCGCAGCTGCCGCATGGTCACCTAGGATATATTCGATGGTCCCGAGAACAGATGCTGCCAGAATGGTCGAGTCTTGGATGCATTGATCCGGGCTCCGCAACCGCGCCTGTAATTTAGTTATGGCATTGCCTCTATGGCGGATGAAAGCTTTGTCAGCGTTTGCGGATTCACCACGGTCGGCCAAAAGCGCGGCTCTGCTCAGAGCGATGATGCTTTCAAAGTAAATGTCGGACTGCAGGGCAAAGGGCCACAAGAGGCTCAGGAAAGGGTTGGGATGGTCTTCGAAAGCAAACGCTGGGCCAAACTTAGGACTCCAATCTTGAATATCTGTTGGAATTAGTGGTGAGGCATTGACTTCCATTCATTCAACTCACAGTATAAGACGGTCTGCTCAACGCAGGCGGAGTTAGCTATCGGCAGAGTATTGAAAGGGTCGAATTCTGAATTGTGTAGTGGAGACTTGGGAAGGTCCGTTCGCTTTTCGATGGTCTCAAGAAAAAGACGTAGCTTGGACTTTGAGAACCTGATGTTTGGAAACTTAGATCGCAGCCTGGTGCGCAAGCATGATATCACGGGACTGCTTAGGCTCACGTCTGGATCCTGCATGGTCAATCATGAGAGGAAATCAGAATTCGAGGAGGCATAGTCATGCGAGGAGGCTCCTTTTCTTCCTTGAACCTGGTCATGGGAGAGGGCGACAGGCACGGGCAGGTGTAACTTTACATAAGCTGACCACAGGGGAAGCAAGAGCGCTTCCAGCAATTGCGTCCCTGTGACAGACCTACATTTTGGTCATCGACAAGAGGTAAGGCTTACCTTGCAAACATATTCATATTGATTATTCTGTATGTGGTCGGAGAGTCGGCGAGTGTCCGGGTAAAGAACAATTTATTGCGTTAGTCAGCTGCCACTCAATCAAGTCTACCTAGGCGGGGTTCCCTCGATAGTAAACTTGATAGGCGGTAGGCTAGCGACGACTAGCCCAGGTCCAGTTAGACAGCTCACCTATAGCCTATAGGCCATATTAGGCCTTCAAACCCCCGGAGATGCTCATCCTGGCACACATCATACTTCTATATTTAACCTGAAACCTGTCACCCTCGGTAGAGAGTGTATAGCAGCCAAGCAGTATAGGTTTCATCTTTTGAGCCTCGAGTTCATTGTCTTCAGGTCTGGAACATATCAACCCATAGTACTCCATACGGGTCCAATTGAAACAATATACAATTCAAGGGATTCATGGCACAACTTACCAAGGTAATAAGTCGATAGCCTCGTCATGGCCTACGCGGCCTGCGGATCAGCCTTCTCCTTCTACTTTTGCTTCTTTTGGCACGTGCAACCAGGTTTCTTCCAATCTCCGTACTTTTTCCTCATTCTCAATCTTCCTGGGGGATATTCTTCCCATCTCTCCACTCACCACCAATAAACCCACCCTGTTTTCCCCTTCTGCTATCTTCTGTTCGTTTAAATCATCCCTGCTATTGTACTTAATCCTCGTCTTCTCCACAGGCTGGTCCTTGTTACTTACTCGATACTTCGTCGTCTTTTTCGATCCAATCCCTGTAAATATCAGTCTGCTTTGACTGCGACTGCTGTCCTTTCTCTATCAGCAATGGCTATGAAACGATAATGCTCATAATATGCTCCTACCTCGGTCGACTCGAACGCTGCCGGCTCTATGGCATCGTCGGAAGTCTAGCCTAATTGGCTCACTGCTGGCCCTCATCGCCCTTCTCTTCTTCCTGCAGAATCAATGGCTACGAAACCCTGTCGAACCTGCGTCCGTACCTGTTCCTCCAGAACCACCACGTCCCACGAATTCCCTCCTCAAGAATCAGACCTCCTTCTGGCGAGATCTCTACCTCATAATACTCAATAATGACCCGAACTGCGACAAGCCTCCCGAGGTCGTGGTGCCCCAGAAGTTGGACATCGGATATGACGCTTCTCACGCCCATCCGCGGCCGGACGTACTGTTCATGGAAGCGGCAGACGTCACACGCATGCGCGAGGCACATACCAATTTCATAAACGATCTGAAAAAGACTCCGCCAAAGTTGCCATATGAACCAGGCACTCGAGGGATCGTCATGACTGCTGGCTTCAACCAACTCCCCGTCCTGGTCATTTCCATCCGCATGCTGCGGAGGACTTGGTCACTGTTGCCGGTCGAAGTCATACTAGCCGACCCGACGGATTACGACGAAGAAATATGCGACACCGTCCTACCATCATTGAACGCCAAATGTCTGGTCTTGTCCGAGATCTTTCAAGCCGCCGAGTCGGGTGTATCGATCGACAAGTACCAGTATAAAATCATGGCCGTCCTGTTCTCCTCGTTTGAAGAGGTTCTCCTGCTCGATTCCGATGCTTTTCCCGTCTACAATCCTTTGACCTTGTTCGAAGAGGAACCTTTCAAGAGTACCGGAATGGTTGTGTGGCCGGACTTCTGGTACGCTTCCGAATCCCCATACTACTTCGAGATTGCCAAGATAGGAGACATACCTCTACTCAGCTCTCGAGCCTGCATAGAGTCTGGTCAGCTCATGTACTCGAAAAGCAAACATAGCATGTCCATTATGCTTGCTGCTTATTACAACTTATATGGCCCAACCTACTATTACCCACTCCTCTCGCAGGGCGCTCCGGGTCAAGGCGACAAAGAGACATTCGCATGGGCGGCCGTAGCCCTAGGCGAAGATTTCTATCCGGTTCGTGAACACGTCATGGCTCTCGGTCGCTTCGATACCAACGGTCAATATAAGGGAAGTGCCATGGCCCAGCACGATCCCATGGCGGATCATGCCTACATGAAAACCCATAATGTCCCTGTGCATCCAGGTGGAGACATACTTGACAATCCATTCGACATCCGGCCCAGCCACGTGAGGCCTTTTTTCATCCACGCCAATTTCCCCAAATTCGACCCCTCGACCATCTTCAACGCCCTTAGTCCCACTCACGATAGCAACGGGTCAGCTGTGCGTTGTTGGATGGACGAGGAACGTGCCATTGAACTTTTCGGGGTCGATGTCGAACGCGCCTTTTGGGAAGAAATCATGGGTACGGCCTGCGAATACAACTTCGGCTGTTGGAAGGGCAGGCAGGGCATTTGCGACCGTACTAGGGACCATTTCCTGGAAGTCTTTCATCAGATGCCAAGTGAGTCCCGCCCAACAGACCAGGAGTCGTGATATGTACATGGATGGCGCGGACTGACCATCCTTCGGGCACTGATATCTTGATCTTTGAGATCTGTATATGTTTGAACTTCATGCACATGTAGCATGTATGGACTGATATTGGTTGTTATCTAGGATGGGGAATGGGTAATACAAAAGGTAACGACATTTTCCGACTTTTGAATGAATACAAATAAGATACCTAGACAGCATTTGAGAACAATTGGCATCCTTGGGCATGTTTGTGAAATGAGACACGGGAGATGTAGCCAAGCAATCTTGAGGGCTTCTTAAAAGAGTAGAAACATGCGGCATACTGTAGGAAGACATGATACTGACAGGAGTGATCATTGATCATCATTATGTGAACTTTCACCGTTGACAAAAGTACATTGGATTCTCAATGTAATGTAAGTTCCCTTAACTCGAACCGAAAGAAAAGAAAAACCCCTCCAGTTTCTGTTTGTTGTACGTGTTCGTTCATCAGACAAAACTCCCGTGCTCTCAGCCTCGCCCCCAAAAAAGCCACCTTGATTTCTGTACACTCATACACCAGACACCAACATTCCTGAAATCCCATATCCCAGTAGACTCAAAATTCTCAATTCGTGAACATCATTATGGCGCAAAACCGACTCTGGACCCTCCATCAACTTTTTGTTCGCATAAACAGACAAAGTCCGACCTCAGCACAGCATCGGCTAGAAACGGCAACGTTAGTACGTCTCTTCCAACTCAGTGCTCCACGCAGCCTCGCTCTCCTCCCCAGCACTGTGCGCGTGTAAAGCCGTGCTCAAGTTCTCATCCGACACGTCTCTAAACTGTCCGTATTGCTGAGCTTGATGGCTAGCATGAGGCTGTACTCGCGTCTTCGCTGGTGGAGGGGCCATTTGTCCGGCAAAAGCGCTTGCTGCGCTTCTGTTCGCATTCAGATTGTGGTTCATGCCTAAAGCATTCGTGGTGGCCACGTTCGCTTGTTGGACCTTGGAATAATATGTAGCGCGGACGTCGCGTTCGGGTTCCATTTCTGAGCCATCGGAAAACGTCTCCCAGTTTTCACTGCCGCTCGCTGTGGTGCCTGTGGTCATATTGGAGGACGTGTTCGAGGTCTGGCGAGATACAACCGTTGAAGGCGGTGCAGATGGGTTGTGCCGGATGCTGTGGCTGTGTATTGATGTCGATGAAGAGTGTGAGGGTTGCTGTTGTTGGGCGTGAGGGGCGAAATACCGCTGCACAGCTGGCTGCGCTTCTTGGCTACGATTCAATAACGAAGCTGACATGTACGACATCCTCTCTCGATCATCATATACGTCTTCGGGACTCGTTGGTACGACGTATCGACTGCTTTCGTTGGAGCCTGTGGAGACAACGCTTGCTGGACGGTTTGATGCGGGATGCTGGTGTTGCCCAAGGATGCTATGTGCTTGTGGCTGTTCTTGTGGAGGCACAAAAAGATCCCTCATCCTTGGAGGCGGAGCGCGAGGTGGTCCCATAGTCCCGGTGCTCTGCGCAAAATTCTGCGGAACTTCAAGCTGGGAATGTTGAGAAGAATGATGTGGCGCATTCCGTCGTTCGGGAGAATTGTTCCCATGCTTGAGGTTGCTTAAGGGTGCACGAGCTGGAATCTTCGAAGGAGACTTTTGCGCCGCGGGTGCTGCGATTGCTGGTGCTGGTGCAGCATGTTGCCTCATTGTACCAGGTCTACTGCTGGTGGGAGTCTTCGCATTCGAACGTGGAATTGTCCCCTTCATTACGCTGACTGGTCGACTTGGTGGAGCGGACTTTGAAGAACTGGCAGCTGGCTTCGAGGGATGAGCTGGTGCAGGTGTTTTCGATCTTGGTGGGAGCCCATTGGGTGTCTTTGATCGGGCAGGTGGTGCTTTCACTTCCGCCTCTTCAAGCTCGTCGAGGAATCTCTCCCCGTGTATGAGGAAAGGTCTGCCGTATTCGTCCTCATACTTCTGCAGAACCTTCGTTAGGTCCGCTGTGACCTTTGGTAGGTCTTTTGCAATTCTCTTTCTCATCTTCTCCTCCCTCAGTAATTTGCCAGGATCTCGCTTCTCGCCCTTCTGCGGCTTCAGCATCAGTCTCGAGGCGTCAGCGGCAGATGCTGCAAGAGCGTCACGGTCTGCGAGGAGAAATTGGTACTTCTCGACGGCAGCTAGAATTGGCGCACGCTGTTCTTTCAGCGTGGTAAGTCGTTCGATTTCCGCTTCGTGCGCTGACAACAGGGCATCACTGTAGACGTCCGAGAATGCTGGTGTGAAGTCGAGCATCTCTTCTTCCGAGAAGAACAGTGAATCCCAAAGCTCTTGAAGTCTGACCCGAGCATCTTCGACAAACAGGTGAAGATTCTGTCTCTTCAACTCATTCAGTCTAGCAAGCTCGTCTTCGAATTCGTTGATGGTCCGCAATCCACAGCCGCGGTTAGCAGCCAGGAAGGCTTTCCTATCTGCTTCTTTGATACCAAGTCGATCCCATAGATTCTCAATGTTCTTTTTCACATCACTCAGCCTCTTTTCGCGTGCCTTTTTCTCGTCCAGCAACTTGTCACGCCGACTCCTTAGCCGGTCGACGTCGGCCTGGTGAAGACCGAGTTGTTCGGGAGTGTCGCGGTAGTGTTGTACTATCAGTGAGTCCGTTTGTGCTTGTGGAGTGCCCAGTTCGGACCATAGGCGCACAATCTCCTCCGCTGTTTGCTGAACAACAACCACTCTCTTGTTGTATTCGTCGTATACTCGGGTAAACTCATCGTCGAGTGTGGTGACGTACGAGGGAGACAGGTCGAAGTTGGGTGGGCAGGAATTGGAGGAAGTCGGCGGCAGTCTGATCTTAACGAAGGAGGATTCGAGATGGGATGAGTATGACTCGAGGGCTTGTACAAGCTTCTTGACTTGTTCGAATCGTTCGCGGTGTAGTCTGCTGACTATGTTGTATTTCTCTTTCAGGTCGCGCAAACAATCAATCAAAGGGTAAGTAACTCGCAAGCCAGTGCTGTCCAGATCGTAGCCTCTGTCCTTTTCGTCGTCTAGCGACGCCTCCATCTGTTTTATTGTCTTGATGATGTTCTGTGCTTCCTCCGACATTTGGTTCTTCTCCCTAACACCAATGATTAGCAGAGCAGGCAGAAGCGACATGGTTATGGTAGCATACTGGCTCACCAGCCGTAGCTGATTGTGGAGGGTTTCTGATAGTGCTGCAAAGAGCTCTGCTTCTCTTGACTCGCGCTCATTGCGAGGAACACCTATTTCGTCGAAGATCGAGTGCAATTGGCCGATGATAGTGGTTACTTGCGTCGTCAAGTAACTGGTATCCATTGGCGCAGGCATTTTGGCGACTCAGGCTCTATGGCCGAGCTGTTGAGAAATGATTGTCGATCTGAGATGTGTGTCCGCAGTGGCAAGAATGAAGGATCAGTGAATGCATGGAGAAGACCACCAGGTGGTCGCGGCGTGAATCTTGTCGAATGGTATCAATACGAGAGTCCTGTCATTGGCGAACATCCGTGTTCGAGAAAAGTTGTTGACGGTTTCGCCGTTACGGCAGCAACGCAATTTTCGGCTTATGTAATAAGCTTAATTCTCCGAGCTGCGGATGCGGGGGATCAATTCATTCATTCGTCACCTCCATCCTACTTGTTGCGTGCAGCCAGATGAACTGCATCGCGTTTACATCTGCAACCTGAGTCAACCCTTGCATCTATGCTAGTGTGATAGACATTCCCGCGTGGGAGTTCAACGCAAGATGTCGACTCTGTCAGCTCTTCGAAACTGGGAGGCCGAAAACAACATCATCACCATCGACCCTTCCCAGAATGCTCTCTATAGCCTACCAGATCCCGAAGCCTACAAAGCCCTGCAAAATGCTTCGCCATGGAAAAAGGATCCAAATTACTTCACCAGTGTCCGGATATCCGCTCTCGCGCTGCTCAAGATGACCACACATGCACGTTCAGGCGGCAGCATCGAGATCATGGGCTTGATGACTGGCTACGTATCCGGCCGGTCCCTCATCATCACAGACGCTTTCAGATTGCCCGTCGAAGGAACAGAAACAAGAGTGAACGCTCATGCAGATGCAGACGAATACATGGTCAACTTTGGTATCGCATCAAGAGAAGGAGGAGGTCAACTTGAAAACCCAGTAGGATGGTACCATTCACATCCAGGGTATGGATGCTGGCTGTCGGGTATCGACGTGAACACACAGATGACGCATCAAATGGTGGAAGATCCGTTTGTCGCTGTGGTCATCGACCCAGACCGAACAGTCAGTGCAGGCAAAGTCGAGATTGGTGCTTTCAGAACGTATCCCGAAGGACAGCGGCCTAAGGACAAGCAGTTCACCGACGACAGCGACGAATTCCAAGCGATTCCCACAGGCAAGATTGAAGACTTTGGAGCTCACGCCAACTCCTACTACGCTTTAGAAGTGACTCACTACAAGTCAACTCTGGATTCCCACCTGCTGGGTCTTCTCTGGAACAAATACTGGACATCCACAATCTCCCAATCTCCATTGTTCACCAACAAGGAATACACCAACAAGCAAATTGCAGACCATGCAGTCAAGACCCGAGAAGCTGTAAAGAAGCAACGTACAGGCGCGAGCATGGGAAGACGAGGCCAAGAACTGGCAGGCGGCGGAGACAAGAACTTCAAGATCGTCCGCGACGGCTCATTAGAGCAGGTCGTTCGGGGAGGAAACAAGATCGCTTCCGAAGAAGTGGCCGGACTACTAGCCAACGATGTCAAGACGAAACTCTTCTGGGGTGTCGTGCAGGAAGCACAGATCAAGGCTGCCGGCCAACAGGCCACGAATGCTGCAGCTGGTGTTGCGGTCGCCAGTAACGGTGGCTGAAGAGCAAGAAACTCAACAGCATCAAAGATCTTGAGCGGTTCCGCGCCCCGGTAGGGTCTAGACCATGATGGTCACTTTCATGACCACGCAGTCCACGATGGATATGGGTAGTGCTTTCCCAAACAACACCGACCTCGATATCTGGTGAGCGCGGAGACGGCTTGCATGCCCGAAAGACTGACAGGTCTTATGGAATGACCGGATGGGATGAATCGACATCTGCAACAGAAAGGCACTTGCGGTTGCGGACACTGGTGTACATACTCTGCCTCATGAGAGCTGGCGCGCACACAATTCCCCTCTCAAGAACCGTGAACGGGTGTATCAGGGTCGACGGAGAAAAGTGCCCACGTCCCCCTTCGAGGTTCTGATGCTCCAGTGGATGTGGCAGTGGAATGACTAAGACGCAGTGAACGGGCGAGCAGTTTGAATGTGATCATGACCAAACACACAACACTCTAGAACGCTAGATGAATATGAGTAGATTGAACAAGAAACGAGAAACGTTGCATGCATGCATGCATGCATATATTGACATCCTGTCTCAACGGGCCGAGCAGAATGACTTGCACTTGCACTTTCTTTTCTCACGAGACCCTATCGCTATGCTGATCGTGATCGGGCCATCGTCCTCGGCGTCCTCCGGTCTGATGCACTTCCGCACTATTACTTAGCAGTACTTCGGATGTGCCTCGACCGCAAGTAAGTTCCATCCGATGTTTCAAGTGACAACAATCCTTGCAGCCTCAACCTGCCCTGTCAGATCAATCTGACACGCATGAGATATCCGGAGCACGCAGGGTGAACTTCTGATGTCCTAAAAAGTAAAAACCGTTACGGTTAGTCTTGAACAGGTGATGTTTGTCGCTTGATTTACCCTCAGCTTTTCAGTTTCGGCGTTGCCGCTGCAGCGAGCCGCTTATCGTCCCGTGCTGGGCCCTCATTTTCTTATTTCCTCGGGAGACAATCTGGTATAGACTTTCTCTTACGAGTAGCCGCCTGCATCATCAAACCTTCTGATCCTCGCCCCGGGCATGTCCCCGGTTGGGTCATGACGTCCCGACGAAAAAGGAGCGAGAGGGGGAACGTGCGGTGAGCGAAAACGAAAACGATAAACCTGATACAACGATGAGCGGTGAGTACAATAACGACAAAATGAATGAGAAGAGTCACTTCATGGTACGCCCAGAATTGTTCTTCGACATAGATATCATTATACAGGCTCAATATAGATCGAACCTATGATGAACGGCCGTAGAACCTGAGGATCATACATCTCAGAGCCCTCCCATAAATGCCGACCTTGATACCAACTCGTCCTTCACATATTCTCAAGTGCAGGCAAATATATTCTTCGATAATGACAGTCGTATTGTGACCAGCCAACATCACTTGCCCACGGTCCCAAATGTCGCTCACATATGCCCTCCCCTTCCCATGTTAATATCCCTTGAACCTGCAAAGGAAATGGAAAACTCCACGAAAATGCCGCAAAGCCGCTCACAATGACATACCACACGCTAACAAGCAAAGACAAATTTGTGAAATGATCAAGGAAATTCGAAATACCAAACTTTTCCCCCAAGGTAATAATCAGACTCGGGTCCTTCTCGGATTTGCCAAACGATACTGAGTAATGTCGACGACGATGGAGCTTTGATCGCTAGCATCATCAACTTCGATGTTGTCAGTCGACAAGCCAGGAGCGTTGTTGTCCGAAAGTTCAGGGACACCGAAGGAAAGCTCTTGAGCTTTCATATCCTCCAAAGTGCGAGTTGTCAGAGTGGGACCACAGTCTTTGCTGAGTCCAGACCTGATGTAAGGTCCTCGGTCCAAGAATGATTGAACCGACAAGGTGGTATCAGACTGTGTGGTACCACCAGAAACCAGTGTGCAGCCATCGGAATCCGTATCTTCTTGGGCTGCCTCGTTCTGTTGCTCTGTGAATTTCTTCAGGGATTCAGCCGTCTTGGTGGCTTGTGCCAGGACGGCATCGATCTTTTGCAGTATACTGTTGAGTTCAGTGCTGCAGTCTCCGTCTCGTAAAAACTGGTGCGCCGCTGTTTCACAAAGTGACTGTATCGACTCAAGTTCTCTGTCGACCAACAGGAATGAAGATTCGTCATCCGCCACGGGTGTTTGCGGCCTATCAGCAACTTTCTTTCCTGATATTGGTGCGAGCGAGGATGTTTTTCGAGATATCATAGTGGATCTGAGGCTGTCCAGCGAGGGGTATTCTCGGGCTCGAATACCCAGGGTAGGTAATCGAAAACCTCTGGCCGCAACCAATGCATTCTTCCCCTTACGCAGATTGTTCCGGCCAACTCCTAGAGATTTGACCATGGAGTCGAGCTGGTCCTGTAGAGAGGAGTCATAGTAGACAATGACTTGATTTTTGTTCCTGAATTTCTGCGGCCCTGAAGCGCCAGAACGTATAGAGGTACCAGGTTTTCTTTTCTTAGTTGCCTGTGCGTATAAGTACTTGTTCCCGGCCTCGAGAGGATTGATTTCTGCACGATTAGGGATAGAGGGAACATCGTCGGTATGTTGTTCGGCAGCTTCGTCATTTGTGTGAATCGAGGCAACCGAGGGACTCAATTTCCGTTTCGGTCTGATCTGATTAACTAGTTGAGCAAATTCGTTGACGAATTCGAAGTTCTTTTGTGCAGCATAAGTGGACAATGAGGTGATAGTGGTCTTCCAGATGGGGAGGTTGTCGAGGAGGTAGACGAAGCTCGAGTGAGCGTCCATGGCTTCAGCCATGATGACCGCAACACTGTCGATGTCGAGCAGTACCAAGTGCTTGATCGACTCTTAGGACATAATTTGGGACGTTCAAGTCGTGCAAAGGCGATATTGCATTGACAACACGAATGTAAAATCGATCGAGGAGAACCAGTCGATTATGCGGTGTGCAGGTGGGTTTATGAGCGTTTGGAAGTGGAAGGCGCCGGATCTGTCAAGCTGCACGAACGGTTTGGGAGGAGTCGCTGCAGGTCATGTAAATCGTATGCAGGCTGTCAGATGCATTTATTGGTGAACCAGATGATGATGGTGATGGGAGTGGGAATTCGTTGTAGGGAAGGATAAGTACGGATGAGAGAGAATTGCAAGCGTAGGAGGCCGCAGGAAAGTGGGCTTGAGCTGGGTAGAAACTAGACGTGGACCGTGGTACTGTCCGGCTTCGGGGGTGGTGGAGGAGGGAAGGTAACAGCCAACTGGAGAGTGACTTGGAGGGTCAGTGAGGGTGACTGAAGGCTGTACGTAGGTAGCAGTGGTTTGTGGCAGATTGTGTCTGTGCGTACCGGCACTGGACAGAGATGATTTTTCCTCGTCGTTTGATTCGAAGTTTGTCCCCAGATGGCACTATACCCGATACAGTGTGAGGAATAATTGGAATACCACAGTCAATCCGAGATCTACACACTAGAAGCGACAAGGGGTGAAAAGAGACTTCCGAGAGAGATGTGAAGATTAACTCTACTGGTAGCTGTGGTGGTCCAGGAATCATGTTAGAAAGAGATACGGAGTACCTAGAAAGAGTGGAGGTGGATGAGGTGGTTACTGGCACTCTGGCGGTAAAATTGTCCCCCAATGACCCCCTCAAATAGGTGTGACAGTCAATTCGAGTCAGAGTTGCAGGGCTTGACTGCCATAATGCCTGCGCTTTCGCCCATGCTCTCGCCTGTGGTTGCTACTCTCGTTCATTTCTTCCTTGTTCCCTGCTAGTTTGCTGTTCCTCTCTTTCCACCTTCCATTGTCCATCGCAGCACTTTACAGAGTACTACGTACAGTACTTGTCACCTTTGAGTGTTGTTGTTGCTACTGCCCTTCTCGCTCTACGGAACTACTAGTAGTCTTGCGTCGCATCCATCATCATTTCGCGAGCCTCCCTACGCTACAAACACCACACCCTAGTCTGCTATATCATGTATGTGATGGAACCTAGCCGTCAACAAGGTCAGGGTCGGGTCGAGGTGTCGGATGGTTGACAACGTCCCGCTCGTGCTTCTAGCGAATGTCCTATCTCAGTCAAGTTTCTCACTACTATCGTCCCCCACTTTTGCCTCCTCCTTTGTCCTTCTGAAGATATTTCCTTGCTTACACCCTGGACTGTGTATCACAATTGGCTCGCTACTGTTGTTCAGTCCGGGACACCAATTACCTTCTTAAGTAAGCTGGCGCCCACATTCCGACCATCCGCCTTTCGGCCTTGGCCCGAAAGCGCCTATTCAAATGGACCAAAACCGACGTCAATGTACACAATGGCAGAGGGGCTGCTGTGAAGCATTAGAGAGTATTCAAACACAAAAGGACCTGCGCTTTCTTTGGGCCAGGCAGCATATGATGGTTGTTATTGCCAGCTTGGTGTCACAGTCCTTCGGTCCGGAAACCTCGTCCACCTGTTTGTGTGTGCTGGGTGCTGCATCACACTCGTGCAACCTGTTCATGCCTAACAGATTCGGATAGGACGATTCCAGTAGAAAAGTCCCACTCGACCCCAATCAAGCCATAAGCCATGGCCCCAGAAGCCACCATGAAAAAGCCACTACGGCCGAGAGAGTTCAAGCCCCACATGGCTATGGTGTCAGATCAAGCAATTGAAGAAATCCACGATGCATACGAAAGGCTTCAACCCAGTTCATACTTTGATAATCGTGAATGCATCGTCAAGAGAATCACATTTAGCGCTGAAGTGCGACACGTTCACCACTACCAGGTTGTGGTAGATCTCCCATCTGGAGTGTACCGCTCATAAGCGAAACATCTGCATGATGAGTTGTCGATCATTCAAAGATGAGACGCCCATTATGATCACCACGGTGAAGATCACAAGGACGTCGGACCGAAATCCTGACTCCCTAAATACGTGTCACAGGGTCATAAAACATCAACTATGTGCTGGACTTGCGGAGAAGACGCTTATGCTGAACCCAATCTGCCCATCTCCTGGCCTAACTGTTGGCTACAGTGTTGAAAGTCTGTCTCACCGACACTTTTGGCTAGGAGAGGGTTCCGTTAATGATCGGCAATTGGTTTCAACTCTCACCTTACCAGATCTCAAGGCACCCAATCACTCGCAGGTTTGATCCCCATATGTGAGGACAACATTGACAAACAGTAAGTATGGAGTGGTTGCTGTGAACCTGCGAGGACGATCATCCATCGTCAAGCCGTCGTCTACGGAACCCCATCCTTCAAAGAGATCGCCCTGGACGGAGTATGCCACCACGGCCACCTGCTTTTGGAGAGCCGCTACGGGTGCTAGACAGCCCACTACAGCCTCAGATGGAGTTTTCCCACCGATCCCAAGAGCACGGAATACTCCGGTCTCTTTTAAAACTCCCCAAGTCACGACCATCTGGTGGCTGGCGCCATACTTGCACTGATCGACCACTATTGAAACGGAGTACTGCGTAATGCGGACTTGAACGACCACTGCAGTAAACGACGGGGATAAGGTCGGCTACCACTACTGCATAGGGCCTTGTGTCTTCGCACGGGGGATGTTAATGACCGCATTGTGAGATTCGAATCTTTCTCGCTCATCAAGCAAATCGTCCGTGCCCGTAGAAGTGCGACTCGATTTGACAAAGAACGTTACATGCAAGCGCAAGGCTGTCACTCATTTCCCGATGAGGAAGGTCAATGGTGTCTCGCCGTCCAAAAGGTCTAAATGCCCAATTACACAGTAGTGGCTGACGCACGATGCACGCTTACGAGTCAGGCTAGGGTGACCTAGGTTAATGTTAATCCGGCTCGGCTCATACCTTCCGACCACTAGGTACTCGAAATTTGACATCTTCAATGTATAGTAAAGCGACCAAAGAATATTGACTGGTATACTATGTATACTATGATGGTCCGGAGAACAATCCTTGACATCCAGCAGCGCAGTATTCGGCGACGTGTTTTGTTGCCTGAGTACTATGGTTTTCCAGGAGCCTCGCCCTAAACAGAGTATGTACTACACTATGTACGATTTACCCATCTAGTCAAGCAATGAACAACGCGCGATTAACCAGATCCTCACCTCCAAAGCTCTCCAGCTTCAAAAGACAAGCCCGGCAAACAGCGCCCCTGCAAAGGAAGACCCTATCCCCTCTCGCCACTCCCATGGTTGCCGCCGCCAATCGAGCTTCCCAGTTTCCATGTGCCATTACGACTGCCGGGCTATTGGGCCTGTCAAGAAATTCTTCCCAGGACCTAATAGCTACGATGCCATCTGTGACCTGTTCCGACTCCCGGCTAGGTGAGTCATGACCACATGTGTGACAGTAAAAGAACTCGTGATCTGGTTGCGCGCAGCCTCGCCGCAGAGCAGTCAACACATCAAGATCCCCAGTCCACTTGCCCCGGTCGAAGACCGACACGAGGGTCTCGACCAGCAAGGCTTCAGCACTGCGACGGCCTCGTCCCGCAGCACCTGTACTGACGGGCACAGACCAATTCGTGAAGGACAAGTGCAGGCTGGTCCGGGAGAAACAGTCCTCGAGTTGTCCGCCGTACTCTTCTCGCTCAATCACGCGCCAGCTGTCAGGATTGGGCTGAGATATCATGGGCTCGGCGGGTGGAATCATGAGGGCCAGGCCTGACTTGCCCACATTTCCCTCAAGACGGATGACCTTGTCCGGCTCACGGGGCTCGAATGGATCAGTCAACAAGGGTCCAGAGACGTAGATCGATTCACCAATGGACATCGCCATGACAGATTCGAACTCGGAAGAGGCGAGGTCAATGCCACCAGTCTCAAATTCGGCAATGCACGCAAAGGCCTGCTGGCGAGTGCAGGGAAGAGATGCTGAATCGGTAACTGAATGAAGATCGAGCTTGAGACTCTTCGTCCATTCCGAGTCCATGACGCGTTTACCCAGGACAGCTGGGTCGACGGTTGCCTGGCCTAAGTCGGTGTATAGATTCCAGGCCGACGCTAGCGCCATGAGAGACCGGTAGTAGTTCGACTGCCGCTTCTCCGGCGCGTTGTCTATGTCCGACACCCACTTGGACAGGTCTATCTCATCCGAACAGAAGGCTTCTTCGATATCGACGAGATCAATTTCCTTTTTCAAATTGAGTTTTCGTGCCCACCCGGGTCCTGTTGTGGCGGCGTCGAACTGGGCAATCAAGTCTGCACGAACGAACATCATACCAGATTGAAAGTCTCCAAAGAAGGAGTCTTTGCTGCCATCAATTCCAGGGGTCCCCGATTGAAAGCCATGTCGCTGCTCGGAATCTAAACGCATAGTAATGGTGGTGCCGTCCGGTATTATGTGATCGCTGGCTGCGAAATCGACGTGATGACCATCTCCTAGAGGAAGGCAGGCCTCTTCCCGGACCTTCCTGTAGGACCAATGGAGGTAGGATTCTGAATGGGCTGCAATAAGCCCCTCGACCGGGAATGCCGAAATATATTCGATTCCGATGTCTGACTCTGTCTCCGCTTTTCCGTCATTGTCAGACGATATACGTTGCTCGTCGGAGACCTCAGAGACCTCTATCTCTGGTACGTTGAAAGGTACGGTTAAAGAGGAATGAAACCGCGGCTCATAGTGTACTACGAGCGCTGGATGGTCTGGGTAGTGTATGATCAATGTTTCATCTCCGCCTGCTTCGTTTGCCGTGGTTGAAACTCCTTTTTCAGCGTCAGATGGGGAATCGCTGGTGGTTGATGCACTGGATTGGCTCTTTCTGTCGTCGACATCTTCATGATTTGTACTGGTGAGGGTGCTGTTCAAGTCTTGAGTCGTGAAATCGAGTAACGCATGTGGGTCTGCACCCATCTTTTCATCAAGGGCTTGTTGTGGCACCGGTCGAAATTGTGCATACCAGCTTGGAGACACAGCGACCTTCAAAACCACGTCATGTCCCTCCGCCGTAGGAAAAAATCGTCGAGCATACTTCCGAAGGATCTTCAGCTTGTACTCCGGACTCTTCAAGCACTTTAGGAACAGTGATGGATCTTGAAAGTCCGAAGACTGGCAGCGGATGGGTCCGGGGATCCGCTAGTAACGATGCTCCCCTTTCCCGACCAATCCTAAATAGCTTCAAGTTAAGGAGCCTTGCAGCATCATTTGAGTTCAGCATATCTGCTGCAGCAACTCCAAGCATACGCATCCAGGCTGGGGCACGGCTCTCAGAGCTTTTCACTATCGCCTGTATGATGCGGGCGGCGTCAAGCGGTGAAGGAGACTTAATGCTCCACTGGCTGCTAGTTGAACCAAGCACAGCGTGTAAGAATTGAGTGAAAGATATCCGGGAAGAACCCGTGGCATAGCTGCGCTCAGTCTGGATAGGTGCACCGTAAAACCTCCAACAGAAATGATTAGCTTTCCGTCATGGCCGTAAACAGCGGCATGATTTCTCACCTCATGTGAGAAAGTGACAGCGACCAGTAAATGCCACGCTTATCTGTGTTAGGATTGCCCTGCAAGTTAAGGTAGGCAGTGGTTCCATGTGGAAACAGCTCATCTTTCTGCAAGACAGGAGCACCACCCTCGACCTATCGTGGTGTCAGCCCGCCGCCGCATACACCTCAGGAAAAACCCATGACACATTCTTACACTCAGGTCGGGGTAGAGATGCCAACATGACAACGCCAGTATCAGTCCAGAATGAGAAACACCCTGGGAGGCGCCTTGGAGCAACTCTTCCATCCCGCGAAGAGCCACCGTCCAAGAATCAATGACACTTTCGTAAAGGGTCGATTTCGTGGCTATGGGTCGTTGCATCTCGTCGATGACAAGCTTGAGCTTGGTTTGCTGCTCATCGTGAGCTCGATCAGCGAAACCAAGCCATGCTCTTGCACTGTTGTCCCATTCTGCAAGTTGTTCATGTGTTATTGAGACCTGAGAGGCGAGGATGGTTGCCATTTGAAATGTCTCATCGATTGCCGCTTCTTCAAGAGTCTTCTTGCGAACACTAATGATTTCCTCCCATATCGAAACAGCCTCGGCTGGTTTCCAAAATCTTGCACTTGGAATCGAGCTCAGCACCGACTTAGAACTATTCATAGGAGGGGGACGTACAGGAGGCATGCCAGCAGATGGACTGCGATCGCAGCCTTACCAGACGTAGCTGCTGCCCATATTGATGTTGCGTCTGGACCCGCGAAGTCGGCGAATAGCCCTACGCTTTCCTACCCTTCTTCACTTTTTCCGTAGTGCTGACAGATCTGTGAAGCTCTGCGTCCATATGCTTCGTACAGTCTTGGTGTTGGTGGAATGACATTCTCAAAAACGGCGCCTAGCTTTCTGGCTGTTATATGGGTGGATCCAGATTCTGCAACATCACGCCGGAAAGTACTCAGAGCGTGACCAACCCCCTCGAACTCGATTGGGGCGTTCACCTAAGAGCGTTAAATCGGCATGCCAACTATAAGAAATGGATGATGGCTAACCTTGACCAACGAGAAGTCGAAATTGACATTCGCTAAAGCTAGGGTAGCCTCTGCAACGCCCGAGAAGACCGAGGCGCTGACTCTGCCAAGCTGGAGCATTACGACCTGAAGAGTCGCCAGTGCTGAGATAGGTAGCACTGGGCTGGTCAAAACGGATTGTCAAGTGCAAGCAAGCTCCAGTCGATGAAGTCAGCAGGCGAGGTGGCTTGGGGAAGTTGAGGAAGGTACCACGTATATTTATCCGAGGCAGGCGTCTGACCTGGAGTGAGGTTCGCACACAAGACAATCTGTGTGAAGCTAGGCCAACACCGCACGATTTTGGCCCGGCAGGAGCAACACATCTAGCCATCTTGGGGACCACATAGCTGCGGACGCGGCAGTTGCGTCGCCCAAGCGTGACTCAGCCACATGTGCAGGGCACGCATTGGGTCATCTTGATAAGGCAGCTTCGCTTCGTAGAAGAACGGCAATACTCATTGGAGGGTGCTCTACCCTCGTCATCCTGGCCCACGCAGCCACTGAGAGAGGTTCTTGCAAGTGGAACAGGGGAGCCTGATCGTGTTATCAACTACCTCGGATCCATGCTAGAGCTGTGATATGGGCGCACTGGAAGGGTGTAGTGGAGCGTACTTGTGCATCGCGGAAAAGTGCTAAAACCGCTTGGTGTAATAGCACAAAGCCGAGTGTGAAACAGTAGTAAGTCTTCTGTTATGTATCTTCATAGCAAGAGTTCGCATTGCCGACAAGAGAAGGAAGAATGAATGCAGACAGGCAACAACTTGAACTGCTCAAAATCTGTCAAACCGCCACTGTGCGCCACCACGCTTCGTTCCGCTCCGTTCCGCTCCGTTGCCCCTCCCGTAAATGTAGACTTATCAAAGTGCCGCCTATCAGTGCATCTGAGACGACAATAGATTACCTACACGAAGTCGACGCTGTTGAAGGGTTTGCAACTTTCAATCTACCGTAAAGGGAGCTGCTGTGAGTGGCAACCAGGCACTAGACCAGCGTCAGGCATGGTCAAACGGCAACAATATTCACTTCCTCATGCTCCAAACAGTATCAATAGTAACTAATAACGTATAGCTTATGGGGTATCATTCATACACAAAACAACTGCCAACCCTGATCAGACCTCTGCAGCCCTGCATTCTAGACTGGAGTCCGTCGGGAACAACCTTCAAGCATGACTTGACTTGAATCTTTTCGCCGGGCCTCGCCTCTCAGACACTGCAGCTTCAATAGTAAATCTTTTCCTCAAAGATCGGTGGACGTCCGCCAGACTCCTCCTCATCCCAGACAATTTTGCCCTTTTCATTAAACGACGCTCCCTCATCAGTCATGGGCGTCACTTTGTTGGTATGCAAACATTCCTGCCGCGACACTCTCATCTCATCATGAGGCACCCACAACAAAGGCGCGATGGCGTTGACGGCCGGATCTTGATAGGCGTCCCTCTCAACTTCAGGCGAGTATCTGATCTCCGCATAATCCTGTGGAACGAGTTTCCGCAGCACCGCATAGCTGGCATAGACGTCAGGCCTAAGGAACTTCTTGAACATCGAGACATGCTTGTTACCGCCCGGTTGCATGGCGCGCTTGGTATTTGTCAATTCTTCCACTCCATTCTTTTCGAACAGATTGTCCTTGCCATGCGCTTTGGACGATGAGGCACCTGGAGATTCTGACTGAAGAAGTGCAGCCTCTTCGGACTCGAGCGACCGAGGAAGAAAATGTAAGAGTGGCTCCACAGCTGATGTCAGAGAGATGTGATAAAGGATCATTACAATCAGAAAGATCACCATGAGGACCAATGGACCTGCCGCCGCTCTGATGGCCAGCAGGCCAATAAGGCAAACGACTGCAAGGTAACAGCCGGCCAGGGTATGTTGCAACGCCTTCGAATAAACAAGACCTTTCGTATCGATCACGGAACTGTCGACAAACAGCAGGTTATATCGGTAAGCGAAGTAGAAAAGTCCAAGGCCGAGCGTCGCAAACCCCATCATCAGAGGAGCAATAGGCGCATAAGTGATGGAGATGACTGTCATCATTCTGCATCAACGTTAGCAAAACGCGTTAAGAAGCGTCGAAGACACATACTCAAGGACAGGAAAGACGGAGCCCCATCCTACGGAGGACAGGCTCGACCACCGAGCATACATTTTCCTGGGAGTCTTGTCGAGGAACTTTGAGAGAAGGTTGAACAAAATCAGGCCAACAATTTGCAACAGTTGGCCTGAAGAAAATACCAAGCCTTGCAAGATGAAGTAGGAGATGTAGAAGTTTGATGACAGCGGCAGGTTCTTAGCCAAAAGCGTGGTGATGGAGCCCGGATTCTTGATAATCTGAGGGACCGCAGCACTTGCTGCAGAGGTCATGGTTGTGACCAAGAAAACTTGTATAATCTGGAACCAGAAGAATGATTCATGACAACGGAGTTCAATCAGAGAGAGGGTTGGCAATCCCGCCACCTTTCCCATGAACCTCATGATCTGCGAACAAGGATGTTAGCAGGTGTCGAGGAATTTTAGACATGGTCAAGAACTTACGGTGGGCACAAGAGACATCAGGATCGAGAGCATGATGGTCGGCAAGAGATTGGTGATGACTCCTAGGATCACACTGGGACACTTGTTGATGAACTTCAAGAATGGAGCAACCTCGGTCAAATATGATATTTGTGAAATGGAACCGACGACGGCGACTGGGATAGACCTGGTCGAAAGTCAGTTCCTGACAAGACACTCGTCTTTGCCATGCAGTACTAACCAGAAGATGATGAGAACTGTAACAAACGCGAGCGAGACGACATTGCGGATTGTTCGAGTCTTCCAGGTAATGCCCAGGTTTGACCAAACCACCTCTTCAGGACTCAGACCCACGACACGGGGAGACATATGCAACGGTTGATGATGGGCCACCATCTGAAAGGCGCTCTGAGCTTGGGTCTGATTCCAGAATTCCACAAAGACCGCATTTCTGGGTTTCAACTCGCTTGATCGGTACTTTTCTTGTTCGGTCTCGATAAGTGGGTTCAGTCTCGCAATTTTCTCTCGGCACCAATCGATGGTATCGACCTTCTTACCAATCAATGGTTTCAAGCGATGCGTGGGACGGTCTTTTGGTCTAACCCAGCGAGAGGCCGCTGCGCCTGACTCGTTGCCGTTCTCTTCGTCAGCAGCAACCGGCGTTGGCTGGGCATCCCCAGGTTGACCTTTGATGGACTTGAGGCGGGCATTATTGGCAAGCTTGATGAGTTTGGTTTCGGCTGTCTCAAGTTTGATGCAAGCCTTGTAACGGTCTTTCACCATGTCTTCCAGGTGTTTGGCGTCCGAGACAACCCACACGCTCTTGAGTTCGTCACCGAACATTCGGCGAACTTTTGCTTCATTTGCGTATTCGATGGGTACTGACTGGAAGAGAACCGTTCTGGACGAGATTCGCGATGCGTACAATGGGGACAACAGATAAGCTTGCCGCAGATTTATGTAGTAAATCATCTCCCGTGTAACCAGGAAGAAGATGAAGCCTATGAAGATCCAGGCGACAAAGACATGGGCATAATATCGATTCTTGTTCGTTACGTTGCTGAAGCTCAGAAGGTTGAGTTGACTCTGACCACCACCGCCTGTTGCGTTGACAGGAAACAAGATAGGCCAGGTAATACAGCAACCAACGAAACAGATGATGATGGACATTTTGAGGTAACGGAGCAGGAA
The DNA here is from genome assembly GCF_022695815.1 of Exophiala viscosa. Taxonomy (NCBI): domain Eukaryota; kingdom Fungi; phylum Ascomycota; class Eurotiomycetes; order Chaetothyriales; family Herpotrichiellaceae; genus Exophiala; species Exophiala viscosa. The sequence continues at coordinate 440,880 of NW_026944356.1, read as the reverse complement.
GTAGCCATCAAGGGAGTTGTGTTGAAGGACGTACTCATCCGGGAGCTGAGGGTTTTTGCTCATTAGATTCCATAGTGAACGTCGACAGCGTTATTTGGGCACTCACCTTTCTCATAAACGGAATCCATCCAAACAAGGTGTTAGGCGGTGCAGGTGTACGTTCTTGCGGCCGCAAAGCGCCCAAGTATGTCCGAGGAGCATATTGTCTAGGGAATCTGGCGCGTAGGACGACGAAGAGGGCAAAGTATGCGCATGCGATGATCAAAGTCGGAACGAGGGTAGAGATGAGACCGGAGAGAGATGGCGAGGTTGAGCGGCTGGAGCCCACGTTTTGATCGTCGTTGGCGTTTGTATCAGGAGCCTGCGCGCGAATGTGAAGAATGGTGTGCAAGGCCTCCATCTTGTTAGACTGCGCCTGAGGGTAGGATAGCGATACTAGTATGAACGCGAAGACGACTGAGGTAGAGAGGACGTAAACAAAAGCATTTGGGATTGGAATGAGAGAACGAAGTAGGTATTTGTCTATCGAGGAGTCGAGTCAGTGGATGTCGGGCAAGTGCATCTGCAGTGCATCGCTCGCACTCATATTCACCTCAGCTGGCATCTGAGTTTCTAACCAGGAACCTCCTTCAAAATTGGTCAGGGCAGAACCGAGTTTGAAGCCAAAAGACAGACATCAAAGACCGACGATTGCGCCCAATTTCTGTCGAATCTCCACTGATTTTCCGCTTTGACATTAGTAGCATGAATAGCTCCGAAGGGGGACCCTGATTTTCCTGGGCGCTAAATGACGACGCCCTGACGCCCATAGCCACTCACGGAGGTTGCCGAGTTCTCGTCAATGCACGTAAACTTGAGTGGCCTGTGGGTGCCACCTTTAGGCATGCCTGTACCACCCTTGTTGAGCTGACATTGTCCATTCAGACTGTCCTCCGGCACATTGCACCAACTCGGTTGCTCTACGCGATGTGACTTCTACTCTTTGTGTGATACTTCATTCTCCTTTGTACGACAAGGACATTGATTGCGCTGGCACACAAGCTCAGCACTCGCACCCGCCACATGCCAGCCACGATCGAGTTCCTCTTCATGACTGACGGTATCTCCGTCCATCTCTTCAGGCCACATGCTGCCTGGAAGGTACCCATGTGGGGTGGACAGTCGCGGCTGAATCAATAAAACTTGAAATCGGAATGCTGACCCTCCTCGAATTGAACCCTGTTCACAAGGTGGCCAGGTATCTGATTTTCACTCGGTTGCAGCGGGAAAGAAGACGGAAAACGGTATTGAAGCACAAGCAGAGATACAGGAACATTTTCCCTTGAGCGCTGAGGTGCTAATCTTAACGTCAACAACGCCGTTGGGGACTTCCAAAGCATACGGCCAGGTACAGGCTCCTGAGTACCGGTCAGAAGGGATTTCAGAGATACCAGGCCACCAACACCCTCGCATCGCCACGTGTTCCGGCGCCCAAGAAACCTCGGAAGAACTTAATGCGCATCAAATTCCTACCTCATGCAGAGAAGCTGGTTGTGGCAAAACACCCCAAGCACTGACGGTACTTTTGCATGGTCCAATGCTCATATTGGTACCCCAGCTCTAGATTCTCCATGCACGTGCTGGTGTTTCTTTGCTGCACATTCTACCCTGCTGTCAAATTCAAATAACATGGTAGGAGTTGCCCGTTCGGGCGGGTGCCACACTTGCAGAAGAAGAAGGGTAGGGGTAAGATGGTCCTTGATTCCACAAAGTAGCATCAAACGAAGCTACAGTATGCTTATCACGTACTAGTGCGACAAGCGTAGACCAACATGTCAACGATGTGAAGCGGATGGCCAACTCTGTCAAGGCTATCAAAGCTATGCCGTCTTCATGAACAGAACACCAGAAGGACTACAGAGGCGCCAGAGACTTGAAGAGGCCATTTTACCCGGCCATGTCATCCCTACAGAACGCGACACCCATCCTGCGGGAATGTTACCTTCAAGTAGCAGCGCTTCGGCGACAGCTGTTTCAATCGCACGAGACTTGGGCATTGCCGCAGCACGATCCCAACTCGATGATTTCATGACAATCTACCAGCCGACAGCCCCGGAAAACAGGACGGGAGCGACACTCGTCTGGCTAAGGGAAGCGTACGGCTATGCGCAACCGTCCCTACTACTTGAGGTTGCCCGCAATGCCCTGGCCGCCAACAGATGTGCAGCGGCCACTGGGGACCCATCAATGCAGTATACCGGGCATATGTACTATGGTCGGGCTCTACAGGCGTTGACCGAGAAACTGAACCAACAATTTGAGAATTGTGACAATCAACTTCTAGCAGCAATCCGCTGTCTCATGATATATGAAGCAAGGCGTCTTTGTTGATTGTCGGCTGTCACCTTACCAACCTATCAAAGATCTTTGATTCAACGGCCGCCTCGGTAAGTGCTTGGGCCAGCCATCAACGTGGCCTTGTCGAGCTGCTCATGAAAAGAGGATCGGCCAACTTCGAAGACAAGACATCTATGGCTCTGCTTATTGACATTCGAGGATCCAATGTGAGCACGTGAACGTGTCTGCATGCGACATCGATATCTGATCTGAAACGACAGCTTATAACTTCTGCTCAGTACTCGAAGTCCTCTCCCTTGGCTGCGAGGGAGTGACAACTTCAAGCCCCGCCTCAATCACTACTCGACATTGAACACCGATTCTGCGACCTAGGTCTGGAAATGTCAGTATTATCTGAGCAAGACGACACCATTGTGTCTTCAGCTGAGATAAACGTCGAACGGAATGAAGATCTCGTTGCCGAGATCGACCAGTGCAGTTCAGACCTTGAGACTCTGTTGCAGCAAATGCAGCAATTTCGGCCTTCTGCTGGGTGGCATGATGAGTAAGGCTTTTGGAACCTCGAAACCGCGTTGCACACTGCCAATATCAAGGTCATGATGTTGGATGCTTCAAGCATGATGCGCGAAATAAAGATTAGACACCACCTTACAGCGGCGCCGAGCTAGCCTTCGGCCTCCATCGTCACGGCTGTTCCCGACAAGTATACACCAGAGGTTGAGGCGATCAACGCAAGTCAGATACTCTCGGCTCTCGAATACACTACTGGCGATGACATGGGTCTTTATGGAGCGCAAAAATCGTTGTTTGCAGTCAGAATGATGCTATGCAATCTTAAATGACAGGACCCTCTCTTCGACCGCTTTCTCGAGATCTACAACAGGCTAGCACAGAGAGGATTACGGCATGTCCAAGATCTCAACGACGAATGGGGCCAGCCAGGAACCCTGAACAGAAACCAGAATCCTCCATAGCGGCGTCAATGTCTCCGGGCTTCACGTATGTTTCTCGACAGCTGTTCCCATCCTACCAAACTGGCTCCTCAGGGGACCAATATCAGCATCTACGACAGGCTGGATCCATACCTCTTCGCCATCCTCATTTGTGCATTTGACGCTGGTCAGACCCATCAGAAGAGGATGCATATTACCATAGATGGACTCGTACGCCTTGGCCGGGACACAAAACATTTCATGAAAGAAGCCGATATGTTTGTATCCGCCCTTGGAGAGAAAATCCCACGCCTTGCGGTGTATGTCATCATGAGCAAACTTGTTCAACCCTTCCACATCACGGAAATAGTACACCATCATCAACGTATTGCCGGATCCTCGCTCAGCGGCACGCCACGGCGAGGCTCCCAGCATGCCATATTCATCTGTCTGCTGAAAGACCAGGTCATTGCAGGCGTTGAAGTGGTCCAACGTTTGTCTCGCGCCTGGTGAGAACAGCCCCAATGGATGACTGAAACGGACGCCAAAGTGGAAGACCACGATCGGGCACTCCGCGGGCTGGTTGCCGAAGCGGGCAGTGGCTCGGGAGGGATATTGTGCACTTGTTCGCCCAACCATCACATCTCTCATGTATGCATCTTTGGGACTGAGAGCGGTGCCTAGAGCGGTTGACGCGATGGCGTAAAATGTGAGTACCGCGGCAGGCAATACCGCCACGCGGAAAGGCAGGACCGAGATGAGAAGAATCTGCACAACGGAGCCAAAGAGGATGAGTGTCTGGAGGGTGAACAGGTCCTTGACGAAGAACTATGCAGGTCAATCAGCGTCCGAGTCTCCTTAGGCACTCATGTCAATGCTTGCGTACACTGAAGAGAGCAAATTGCCCCGTCTGTTGAGACTTCTGTGGCCTGAGGAGGCCTTTGAACTCTGCTGGAGCCATGGGTTCCTCAATCAATTGCAATCTACAGTGTCGCAACAGGGGAATGTGTCAACGCAGCTCGTGAGATACAAAATGATGGATACTTTCTACGAGGTCCTTCCGTAAATCAGAGTAATGAGTCAGTCACTTTGAAGGGATGGGCCACTGGCGACTATGGACGAACCAGCCTATGACGATTCAGCCAGATCCCCAGTCCGAGCCAGGAGAGTCTCCTCAGGACAGATAGCCTACTACTGCTCTCCCCACAACCACATGAACAGCACAGCGGCCAGAGTGGCGGACGCTATACCCAAAATGGGGGTTATTCTTAGAGAAGCCAACCGCTTTCGAGCCAGACGATTCTAATATGCCGTACATTCTAGCAGTGAAGAAAACTGTCCCCGCCGCTGGTCACTGCTCTTATGACGGTCGGCCACAAGGTAAGCTGTTCCACTAGGTGGCCGGTCATCTTCCCATGCAGAACGGACAGATCAGGCTACCAGTGCGAGAAGACGTACGGACGGAACAAACATCGAGATGCTTTCCAGGACAGCGGCTGCAAGCAACCTCGACCGGGCTCAGCACAACGGTTGACTGCTTGCGCACGCTTCTTTGGCAGAACAGTCGACCTTTGAAGCTTATGAGGGTCTTTGAGAGATATGGGAAGAAGCGTTGTATATATACCCCCCTCTCTCACCGTGGCCAAGCCAACACAGCACCCACCACCACCACCACAACAGGCCGAGAGCAAGAGCAAGCGCAAGTTGCAGCACCAGCACGAGCCCGATTGCCAGCGCAATCGATATACGCCAAAGCAGAACATGCTGTCGAGAGCGCGATGACGGGTAGCACCGTCGGGAAAGATGCGATGCCAGCGGAGGTGTGGGCACGGCACGTTGTCAAAACGCTGCTGGAAAACCCACGGGAGCGAAGGATTTGGAAAGGGCACAATGCGTGTGGGGTATGGGTCGCTGGCAGGTCCATGCCCGCTGGGTTTCTGGATGATAACATGAGGAAGATGCGGCGTTTGAATGAAGTTCAAAGATCTCTCAAGGGAGTGTCATGATTCACTTGGACAGTTTCGGGGGAAGCCTGGAGGAGGTCTAGAAGCAGCTCTATCATGTTGTGTTATTGATGTGTGATGTGCTATTGAACAAGACATGCATTGCCTATCTCCATCTCATCTCTCACAATTTCTCCAATGATGGTCCCCCAGCTCGATCCGACTCGACATGTTCTTTCCGAGAATGATCAAGATTACCATTCCAGGTTATGTTTAACTTAGTAATTGACCTCCCGGGCCAAAGACGGACCCAGCAAGTCCCAGACCTGCTAAGCCTTTTGACTCCAGCTTTGTGTTGACATGCCGAGTGTTGCTGAAAAGCCCCAGATGAAGGAAGCATTGTTTTCGAAGATAGGTTTCGTCAAGGAATGTATGAAAAGAAGCACCTTTCGAGTGTGCGAGTATCACATCGTGTGGAACGCCACCAAGCACCAGCCAGCCATTTCAAGAAGCAATTTTGCGCGTGGAATCCCCGTGATCATAAAGTCGTGAATCTGGTGTCGTACTCTGTTTGAATCTTGTTCAGATCCACGGCTTTGCAATCGATCCGAGTTGATCCTCAAAGATACCACCGTACAAGCCGGCAATCTCGTCCAGATATTCTTCCACGCCAAACTTGCGATAGCCCTTGCTCAGGATCTCCTGCTCTTCTTCTTCCAGCAGTCTCGCCGTTGCGCCGAATTCTTCTGCCACCTCATTGACCTGAGCCAGCTCTCTCCCGAAGGGATGGTTGGGGTCAGCAGAGCCACCAAAGATATCGGCACTGCGTCGAACGACGGGCTTGTTGAGTGTTGTTGGTGGAGGTGACATCCGTTGAATCGATCGCTTTCGTGACAATTCGACGTGAGCCTTCTTGGAGTGAGATGGAGCACGTTGAGGAATGGCCGGTGTCTCGAATGCAGGAGAAGCAAGGGCGGGCACCGCTGAAATGGGCTCCTTCGCGTTGAAGAAGGCGTTGCCATTGTCGGCAGGTGTGATGGGGGTTGCCGGACCACTACTGTCAATGGACGAAGCGTCGCTACCAGAGTTGTTGAGGAAGCTTCGATCGATGGTGGAGAAATCAGACTCGTTACCACTAGAGATGATCGAGGCCGACGAAGAACCTGAGACGCTTCGGATGTCTGGTGCAGTCAATGCTTGAACATTGGTAGTGGAGATCAACTCGGTTGGGAGCGAGATCAAATTGCGATTGATTGTTCCCTGTGCATATCTGACACTTGTACCACGCTGGGGAGTTTGCAGTGTGTTGTCGACGCTTCGCTTGCCTCGTCGAGTGAATGCGCGAGCAAGAGACATCGTAGTCGAAGACATGACGATGTTGCTGATCGTAGGTTTGTATTGGCCTTAAATTGGCTTGTGCGTTATGTGAGTTCCGGGTGACGGGTGCGATGTGCGAAAGGTTAGGTTGCGATAATCTTAAGTCGAATTGAAGGTGTTTGTGTTTGTGCAAACGGTAAGGAATGGTTTGGTTCTAGGTTTGTTGAAGATACAGGACTCAGTCTCTGTACAAAGGAAGGATCGATTGGAAGGATAAAGTGAATGTGCCGTTGTTGTCGTGAAGGAAAGATGACAAGCAGGACAAACACTGGCGAAGGAGTGAAATGATAGGATACTGCGACGAATCGACCGTCGAGTAAGGAATGTGGTTGTTAGAGAGAGTGTGAGAGAGTGTGAAGGAGAAGTCGACAGTGAAGGGTCAAAAGAGTGACTGAAGCCGTAAAGAGGCCAAAGAGATAGACTTTTTCCCTTTTCCTGGGTCGAATGGATGTTGGGATGCGGGAAGATCGAGAAGGGGAAGAAATGCAGGAGAATGGAGTGAGCGCAGGAGAGATCACCAGTGGTACGCGAGAACTCTGGGTGAACCACTTGGAGGGTGGGTGTGCATTCTTTCTGGGCGGACGCCCGGGTGGATGCTCTACAGGCTCTACAGGCATTGGCCCAAGGCACCAGGTACCCGGAGGCTTCTCAGTGGAGTCTGCGGGTGGAAAAAAAAGGGTACCTGAGAAGAATGTGGACTCCTCAACCACTCATTTCATTTCCTCTCCCTCCTTGAAGCGACCATGTCACCTCAACCTCGACATGACTGGCCATCTTGTTAACGTCACAAAGATAACTGCCCTTTTTGGCGCCATTCCTCTGCAAGTCTAGACACCTGCCGACCGCGAAAAATGCGACTATCTCTCATTGCTCCGAACGCGCATCCACCTTACCACGTTGCCGATCCTGTTCCTGATCAGTGAGCATGTGAACATGAAAGAGGAGGTCAGTGCATACGCACCCAAGTGGTTGTGAAGTTTCTTGACATAAGAGAGTGATGCTGAAACGTGGAAATCGAATAGACGCTGCGAAGAGACGCAGTCGACATCAGCATTCCTTCGTACCGGCGGCTATAAACCTCGTTTTCGTACCTGAAGTACATGTCAGGCGGTTCTTTGAAAATCACAGACCATGATTGTTGCCCACAGGCCATCTGTCAACGGGAAACGTCCCTACTGGTTAAGAGGCCAAATGTATTCAAACAGAAACAGACCACATCGTTGACCGTTCTTCATCTGGACCACCAACTACAAGATTATACAGGCAAACAACGTGGACCCTAGAAACCTCACGAAGCACGTAAACAAGCAATTTGCGGGTGCGCGTTCTCAAGCCACCGCGTGCGACTTACGGAAGGCCCATTTGAGATGGAGAGATCTAGTTGTGTGACCCCGTCGTTTCAGCCACGCCTTTCAAGTTAGGGCGCCCATTAAGACATGCAATTGTAGCCTGCTTTAGCCCCAACTTGACCGCGAGCAGTTCTCTTCGGTTGTTTCAGAAAAAGACACGATCTCGTGCCTGCGGAGAGCGCAACTCCTGACTTTGACCCAAACCGCCATCTCCAAGGCTTGTCTGCGTTTCAGGGGCCATAAGTGCTCGGGTATCTTCAATTCGGCTTGATGGTCACAAGATACGGCAGCTTACGTTGTTCTTCTGAAAGTCTCATGATGTAGTCCTTTCTGCGTCTTGATTTTGACCAACAATACCTCAGGTACGGTAGGGAATGAAAATGTACAAGATGCGATCCGGGGTGCCTGCCAAGCCTTCGCAGCCTTGGTGCGTCATCCAGTAAACTTCAGTAAGCCTCGCGTTTGAAGATGCAAAAGATTTCCGTACCAGCACAAGTCATAGGAGAAAGCAATGTCATGAAATCTACATTGCTGTTTACATGCCTGAGGTGATCCCGACCATGCACATCACATAAACAACCGAATCCAACATGGTCCGCATCAAACACCGCTACCTCCTCTTCAACATCCTCTACCCAAACCCTCCACAAGCAACGGCACTACCCTCCTCTCAACCTCCCTCCTACATCCTCTTCTCACGTCCTAGCCCGAACCACTTGACTTCCCAACTGTTGATATCCTCCATACGCTCCAGCATCCAATCCGTTTTCGGCGACTATGGCGTTTCTGTTACCCAATCCGGCATGCGGATCGTCTACTTCAGCCCAGGCACAAGCACGGTCATCCTGCGCGTCCCTCGCGCGCACTTCCGCCTCGTATGGGCGAGTCTGACCTTCATGGACACTTTGCCAGGAGCGTCAAGGAATGATGCGCCAGTACGATGTGTAGTGCGAGTTGTCAGATTAAGCGGGACGATCAGGAAAAGCGAAGAGGAAGTGCTACGCCGAGCGAGACGAGAAATCGTTCGCGCCAAGAGGGAAGGCAGAGACGCTGATGATGACCAAGGCGTCCTGCAGAACTTAGTTGGTGAAAACAAAGGAAAGGGTCGAGCAACAAGCGACTCGTTGCGCGCTGGCGAGCAAGTGCTCGACATGGAAGACCTCGACGAAGACGATATTATGGACGACATTTCTGACTGAACCATCACACATCGTGATATTCACCCATCTTGCCGCCACGCGGCCATCACGACCAGTGTGACGCCTGACGGTGTACAAGTCCTCTGTGACTGACCCAGGCGGCCATCATGGTCACGAACCATCTACCTCCGGAACATCTGTAAGTTCAGGCCCCGTTTTCTCTTTCTTTCGTCTGACCTTGACACCACTATCCGGTGGTGGTGGAGGCGGCGCATCATCTCCATCCATCTGCATCCCCTCCTCGTACTCCTGTTCCCGCCTCTTCTGCTCCTCCTCCCACTGTTTCTGCTCCAAATCATCCCACTCCTCTCTGTTATCTATCCACCGCTCCTGCACATCCCGAATATCCATCTTTCCAACGCCCTCTCTAACAGCGACCTGCCAGATCGAATCATTGGCCCCCTCCGCCCCACCAAAAGCATATCCGCCCGCGCGATCAATCGTCCTCAGAAGCGCCATCATACTCTTCTTGTCTTCTACCGCGAGCGTCTCGAATCCAACCAACCCATACTCTTCAACGAGGTTGACAATCGCCTCGTTCAGCGCCGAGAATTTCCCACGTGCGAACATCGGCGACTCCGCTTCGAGACTTGGTATCAAGTACGAGAGATCCTGCACTTCGGTGTAGAAATCCAGGTTGAATTGTAAGGGAGGGTATTTGGAGAGGTTATCGATCTTAGTCAGGACGTTGATATGCGTCATGTCGAGTTGCAGCATGCTCCGCAACGAAAGGAGGAGTGTCGAAATGTATAAAGACGGCAGCGTCAGAGCGTACGAGTCGATCAGGTTGACAACCACCAACTACTCCTGTGTTAGCATATGCGTAACAAACAGAAACGCGGTGTTGTCCAAAGACGCGCAGCGTAGTCCACACTGAGGTGGAAAGGGGGAGAAACATACCCGATACCCAAGTTTCCCCAGTTTCGTAAACACCCGTCGCAAAGAATCATGATGCGTAAACAATTCAACCTGCCCCGGACAATCGAACAGGACATAATCCTCGCCCAATTTTTCCAGCTGCTCTTCAAGCCACTCGAAATTCTCCTCGAGTTCTTCCAGCGCATAGAGCACGCCGCCATTGGGCCCCAGCCGCACATCCTCATCTTGCATGATACTTTCGAGCGTGACTAGATCTCGCACATCGATCGCCGCTTCATAACTGGTCTTGTCGTTCGCCGGGTCTAGATTGACGATAGAGCATTTCCGTCCGATGGCGCCCATGAACTGCTGCATGCCGTTGCAGTAGGTCGATTTGCCGGCGCCGGGAGGGCCGATTACCAACTGCGCAAACGGCATCTTGGATACGTAGAAGTGGAACCTCAACCGCAATCGCCTTTCTGTTGCTTTCTGCTGTCCGTAAACCAACCCTTCTTGTTCCGCCTGCTATCGTTTGGTGCGTGTGTTCTGGATACGCTTCGAGGAAGAGGTGGTCGGTGAATCGCTCGTCTGGTATATGACGTGTGAGGTTCAGCCTTTCTGGATGAGATGGGAGAGATATAAGATAGTGGGTAGCGATCAGATCAGGTACTCTGTGTGAAGTACTTGAGCGAGTGAGTAGAGTGGCACAGTAGATTCTCTTGGGGAATGGTGGTTCATGTCGTGACTGTCATGTCCGTCGTTCTGGCATGCCCACAATGCTCATATCTTCAGCGCGCGGTCACAATCCTCATGTCAAAGAAAACTAGAATGTCTACTTCTGATCCAACAAGAAATGTATTTCTCGTGATCAAGTCAAGGCAAGTGGCATGTCGACAGACGATCTGGAGTAAAACCGCAGTCGGATTTCCCAAACGTTCCGCCAATCAGAATAGAGTACCGAGTACGACCATTCATGGCCCATTATGATATGGCTATTTATGACTACTTCCGAGCACGGCTGCAGCAGAAAGGAGATGGAGTATGAAAGGATTGTTCGGCTGCTTCAGTTGCTAGGAGTCCTATACTGTTCTGGCTGTCCCTCTTATGAATACAATAATGATAAGACGCTTCAACGCTGTTCATCAGACTGGCCGTCTAAAAAGGTAAAATCAAGGCGTTTCTACTATCACGTCGACGTTCCTTAGACCCAACTTCAAAGGAATTCTGCACGTTGATGTCCCATTTCCATCCGCCAGTGCGGGCTGTACACCAACCCTCTGATTTGAGTTGAAAGAGATCAAAAACCTCGGTCACCCAGCTTCTCCTCTCTTTCGATGCTGCGATTGGCAGTGCTTCTGTGTCTTCATCTTGAGGATCCTTGTACTCCTGAGCCAGGACCCTGGCCATATGTAAATCCGATATGGAAAACTCGGCCGGCATTTTCTCATGTTCGATGATGGTCGCCTCGTCACTTCGACGACTGCTAGCCACCGACTTTCTCAGAGGATGTCTGAAGGTGACCGACCTAGGCGAGTCAGCTCTAAGCCTGCTTGCCTCCGTAACGCTTGGTCGTTTGGTTCCTCGTGTATTATTCGAGCCCCTGCGCCTGATGCAGTATCTCTGGAGATGGGCAAATTGAGTTTGGACCTGACGTGGGAATGTTCCTTCATCGGAGTGGCTGCCATGTTCGAGCTGCTGCATGCTGAAGAATGAAAGTGGTACAAATGTAAAGTCCTTCTGTGGACCCGATGCATGGATGTTGGTCATGAACCGCACTGTCAACATTGTACAGCTGGTACAGCTCGGTGTCGAACTAGTGCCGCCGCCATGTTGACATGAGATGCGGAATTCTTTGGCCGAGAATCTGGCTTGCATGATGGTGTCGTAATTGCCTACCAGTTCCACAAGTCTGACGAAGGCATTGTAAAGCTGACTGCCAAAATCGTCGTCCAATTCTAAACCACTGGATCTGTTAAGGAGCGCTCCAAGGATTTCGCCGACCGGCTGTTCGTCAAAAAGCTGGAGCTGCATCTTTTGCTGAGCAGAGAGTGGGGACAGTTGTAAAGTGACATGTGGTAGTTGATTTTGTGCACCCTCAGGTACCAGGACATCAAAGCTCTTGTACATGCTTGGACGGATCATAAAGAGAGACAAGTAAACTCCCGGAGGTGGCAAGCATGTTCGTTCTGCACAAAATCTCATGCGTTCCATCCTCTCCACAAGGTGACCACGTTGAACTTGTAGGCTCCTAGCCAGGGTATCCGCGACTTGGTCCACAGCAGCGAACCGATAGCCACGAGCGGAAAACTTCGCAGCATCACTGAAAGAAATTTGACGGATGAGAAAGAGGTATTTCCCTTTGGCGATTGATCGAGAGTCGCTTCCCTGTTCGATATCCCCAGTATGAGAGGCGGAGGCGGAGAAACATGAGAGTCGCCTGGTCGCAATACTTGACCGTGGGTAAGCAGCGCCAGTATCCATGGGTTCTTCAAACAAGGTTCCGACATTTTCGACCGGTTCGTGAATGTTGTTGGCAAGCGCCTGAGCGGCAATGCAGAATAACTGTTTGAACAGGCGTGCAAAGTTGATGGATATCTCACTAGCATCATCAGGTAAAGTTGTTGGAGGAGAGGCGGCGCAGTATTTCTTGGTCATCGGATCGGCCTCAAGGTCAGCCTTCATGGCTGGGATGAGATCTTTCAAGATGTTCCAGTGATGTGAAGCCTGGAAGATCCACAAGAATGTCTCATGTGATCTACTCAATTCGTCCTCCCCAAAGGTCTGTATTGTGTCAACGCACGAATGTGCCCGGGTCAACGTAAAACATACCTTCTCAACATAATGGTTGGTGATCTCCGTATTCGGCAGTATACCATTATTACACACCATCAGCTTACCATCTTGATTGAAATAGGCACAGGCAAGGACGAGGCGTTGAGATCGCTGTTTGGCAGAATGCATCTTTCGGCCTCTGACGAACGTTCCAACAAGCAGTCCGACACAGGCGCCTATTGACTATTGACAGTCAGACTTGTACATTTTCCCAGGGAGTTGACTTACCAAAGACGCTGCGATGACGGAAGTCTGAATTCGGTTGCCTCCATGGATCACCATAATGCCGTTCCAGTGATAAACTGTCCCGACAGCGGCTGTCCAGTGCATACCGGATACTGCCACGGCAAGCACACCAGCACAGAGGGCTCTTTTCCACCAATGATCGATCCATTTGTCCCGCAACGTGAAGAAAACACTGAGAGCTATCAGGCTGGCCGCCACCGCTATTATTGCTGCTCCCACGACATGTTGTACCTGATATGTGCAGTCGTAGTTGGCAATTCCCAATTGTCCCATATAATGCATTCCACATACCGCGGCTCCAGTGAGAACTCCGGCGATCGCAATGTAACGGTGACGAGCTTTGTTGGACATGTTTCCAAGCAGGTAGAAGGCGAAAAGGAGAACAGCAATTGGCAGGAAAAAGGATGCAGCAGTAGGGCCGCTGCTGTATGCGATTTGACGCTGAGGATTTCCATGGTCGAGTACAATGGCCCTATTTCCGACAAAGTGCATGCCCCATATGCCGATGCCACCCATCGTTATGGCGGAAGCGAACAGAAGAAACCTGGTAGGAGAGTCAGAGGTCAGCAGCCAGAACGAATGAGAACACCAATGGCTATCAGTACCAATTGTAGACGCCTCTCGTCGACGTGCGTCGCTGCAACAATTCTATCGTGGTAATACATCCCACCAAGGAGGTGAAAAAGGAGAGAACGATATAGCCAGCATCGTAGGATACTGCCGTCGGTGAGGCATCGAGGGCCGATTTTGCTGGAGGTTGGAGCCAGACAGTTGATACATCTCTCTCCATCCGTGATCTGCGCACCACTGACAGCGCGAGATCGACCAAGGCCGGGAGCGAGAGTTGAGGATACCAAAATGGTTTATCTGAACGAGTGACCGGGCACTGAGGGTTTCATCTGACAGAAAACAAGTAGAGTTTAAGAGAGAAAGGTTGATAGGGTAACATCGAATGTTAGGTAGAGAGGGTAGAAAATAGCCGTTGGGACCAATACCTCACTGCTGAAGCGTGCTTGAAGTAAGGAGAATAGCAGAGAGGTGTATAGCGCAGACAAAAGGACTGATGAAGTGGCGGAAGGTACGATCTGAATCTGAGGAAGCCACGATCGCAATATACTCCCGCATCAATTGCCATGACACAATCAAGGCAGTCCGAGGGCCGGAAAAGACATGTCAATGGGAGAAGCCGCATCAAACAGGGTGTGGAGGTAAGACAAAATACGCAGAAGGCGTCGATAAACAGGAGGGCCCGTGGATGTACATTGGACTGGTGTAATGTGGTTGACAGGAGGACGTGGAGCAAGGGGATCCAGGAATTCGGATTTGAGGGCAAAGCTCGGATCACCAATGTCGGTGTCATCGATTGGAATCGAGACCATGTCGGTTCAGTCATGAATCCCAGCGTGTTGCCTGGCCGGTACTGTTGAAGAGAGCGAGATATTGCCAATCTGATCTCACAGAGTAAGACTCGAAGTCGAGAAGACGCAGCAAGATGATGCCCATAGGAGTAGAAGATCATACAACACTCACACGGTCATTCAGGCAGCAGCAGCACGGAGAATGAAAAGGTTTGAAACTTGAAGGGACGGAAAGTTTTGGTTGTACCGGAGTAACTCGAAGCCAGAGCTGCATGGACCAGGCCCACGGGGAGCTGAAGCAGCGGAAAGCTGTAAGTTACCTTTGGACATCTGGCAGGAAAATTGGGGTCATGGTTCATTCAATCCAAGGACCAGAATCACCAGATGCGCGGAGATTACTTGCGAGGGAAAGACACGAAAAAGTTAACTCTAAAAGTTATCATATATCTATATTCATAAGGTTAATAAGCTATCCATGCTCATCATACTTTGCTAGAGAACAATAACATCTGGTTATTTGCATTTCCCTATCCCCCAGCCTTTTCCTTTTGGTTGCCGCCCATTTGCCCATGTTGTACTACTGTAATATCATCCTCGCTGTCAGAAGCCAGGTCGTAAGGCTCAGTCTCCATGTTTGGCCGTCGACGATTTGAACCCAGATTGTCCAGCTCATTTTCGTCAAAGTCTCCTGCCTCGACGTCTCGTCTTTTGCCCAGTGCCAAAGCACCATTCCCCAGTGGAACGCTCATGTAACCTTCTCCCCGTGCTCTTCGCCTTCCTCGCCATACCCACCAGCCGAACAATCCTGCTGCAATCAGTACTACCACCAATGCAGCCTCTCCACTGCGATAGTATGCTTGAAGCTCGGCATCCTTGACCTTTTGCTTCTCGTCCTCGATTGCGGCAGTGCTGTTGGGGTGTCCTCCCACGCTGGTTTCGGTGCCGGCCTTTTCACCGTCGATGCGGCTATCAGCTGGCTTGCCGCCAATACTGGCAATGTCAACTCCCATGAATCGATCCAGCATATCGCGACTTCGTCGTGGCCAATCAAATGGAACCATATGACTGGCGTTGTAGAATAACACATATGTCAGGTTTCGAGCCTCCTGGTATATTCCAGCTGGCTCGTCTTCGAAAGTCCAGTCGCGTTTGGGTGCCCAGACTCCAGGAGACAATTCGAACCCAGTCCCTCCACCCCATTTCATGTTGCTGATCAAATCTTCTGTACCGAGATGGTTGCAGATCATGTCCTTGGCACCGCTGAATAGTAAGATGGGAACCCCAGCCTCTATGATGCCGGGGAGGAAATCCACACTCGGCTTGGAATGACTTGCTCGGAACGCTGCGGACACAGCTCCAGAGCACTCGGTCCAGCCTGTTCGCTTATCGGGATTGATGTGCAGAGCGTTGATAACATCTTGTTGACGAAGGTAAGGCGTCACCGTTGTCAAATCAGGCGGCCAGGCCATTCCACAAGATGGCCAGTTGTCTTGTAGGCGGATGTCGTACATGTTGTAGCATTTGCCATCTTGTCTGGAAACGTCCAGGATCATTGACAGCACAGTTTCGCACGTATTGACGTCCACTTTCTCGTCACCACCCGGTTTCCCCAATTCTCCAATACACTTGGTCTGCGCCGACTCGACCCTTTTCGCTTCGTCTGTCCCACCGCGAATGAGACCCTCTTGATAAGCGAAGGGTAAGTAAGAGAGGTACTGTTGCGCTGGTGCAATCCATCCATTGCCAATCAACAAGCCTTTGATGTCCCATGTCTGTTTGCCGTCCGTTTTTGCCTTTTCGTTGCGGTCCAGAATTGCTCGGGTGATGTAAGGAATATGCTGGCCAGCGTAAGACTCGCCTGCAAAGTATATATCATCGGTTTCGAACTGTGGGAACAATGCAAACCACTTCTCCAGGAATATCAGAAATTGATCCGCCATCTCTTGCAGTTCGTGGAGATAGCTGTCCGTATTGACGTAGCTGAAACCGGTCCCAACAGGATTGTCCACGAAGAGCAGATTGGCAAACTCATCCCAAGATCCGTCATTGTAGCCCAACTTCCCTCCTTCTCTTACTCGGTATGGACCCAACTCCATCATCGCTCCGTCCATCGAGCTGCATCCCGGCCCACCATTCAGCCATATAACGGTTCGAGATCGATCCGCGATGTGTCGGTTCTCGTAGAGCCAGAAAAAGAGATGTCCGTTATGCTCGGGAGTTACTTCAATATGCCTGAAGTCGGTCAGTGTTGCCACTCAGAAGACGTCAAGCAACGTACCCGGCATGCATCTTCAATAGAGGACCGTCAGGCTGGCCCGGCAGCGAATGGACAAAGTAGTCCGCTGCGGTCTTGTCTGCCTGGACGGGACATGCTGTCAACAACAGGAAGCCCAAAAGACAGTGTAATAATCGCGTAGGCCATCTTGAGGCAGGCTGTGCGTAATAATCACTGAAGTTCGCCATTCTGCGATCAGAGCATGAATGAAGAATGAGGTAACAGGCCTATCGCGCAGCCAACATCTCCAGCGGGCAAGGACACGCGTGATCGCCGCGCAACGGAACTCGGGGCGTTGGGGCAGCGGAAGTGGCTTGAGGAAAGGGGATGCAGAAAGACTGAACAGGACAAATATTACAATAAGAAGTAGAGAAACAGTAAGTTGTGTTGAAAGAGCACGAGGTGAATGAAGCCCCCTACCCTTCACTGTGCCCAAAAGGTCCGGTCTTGCAGGTCGTCCAGGCGTTCGCTGGTCCAGCCAGAATGTCAGTCCGTCAAAATTTCCTTAAACGGTATGGCGGCGGCTTCACCCCGGACCAACGCGTGCCGAGCGCCTCAAAGCTGACGTCCTCCCAACGACTCCCTCCTATTCTTGAAACAATGCATGCTGGAGAATCCTTTCTTGTTGAAGATAACGACGACTATGCTTCGGATGTGCCATCAGCCGGGGCTGCTTGACGCGTCCACGAAATAGATCCAGCTCAATATGGTGATGCATCATGGCCACTGCTGTAGCGAAATGGGGAGGAACCTCACTCTTACAAGGCATTCGTTGGTCTTTGTCAAGAGTTGACTGTCTACAATGTCGTCTTGGTGTTCCCCAGAGCGAACTTGCAAACATGGACGAGAAACGTGGGTCTGCTCTACCGTGTATTGGGCATGCTTCCAGGAAAAGTGGCATCGATTGACGAGGAGTACAACAACGATCCAAGATTACAGTCCAGCACGTTCAGAACAGCGGGATACTTGACGCCAAGCCAGTAGGAGTATACGATATGGCTGATGACCTTTCTTCGACCAAATGCGAAGGCTATGGTGTTGTATGCGAAGGGCGACCGGTCAGCAATGAAGAACAATATCCATTTGAGGCTAAGGGAGTCCATCAGCTCTATCGTTATACTCCTACTGTATTGCTGTCCTGGCACCCACTGGTGTGAACCTGCTGGATATCGAACTTGGATCGTCGTTGTGCTCCTAGTCAAACAGTGCCACATTCCTATGTGCAGCCTCGATGGGTTGCTATTGTCTTTTCTGCCACACCATCTATTCATTCACAAGTAGGTGAGAAAAATCTGCATTGAAGCCCAGCCCCTCAATGGAAAGTAGCAGAGTGAGTGAAAGTCGGAGTCTCAATTTTTCATATCATCTCTAGCAACTTATCTCAATCCTTCAACATCATTATGAATTCTGAGGCGACTTCAATGGCACCCTCGAGCACCATGTCCACACCAGAGATGATGGCCATTGACGACATGAAGGACATGATTCGTCAAGTCGTGACGCCAGAAGAGCTTTCGGGCTCATGGTACAACAAGACCATGACTGCTGTGAGCAGCAGCCTACGCTCTCTCGGCGGTAGAACCAGAACCATCAGCGCCGACGAATACCTCAACAAACCATTGCCAATCGAGGACTACCTCAACAAGCCTCTTCCGCCGCTTCCGCAGCAGCCCTACTTTGAGTACATGTTTGCAGACGCTGGTCTGGGAGGCAAAGACTCCAGCCCTCCAACACAAGTTGTGTTCAAGTCAGGCCCAAAGCATCAAGGTAGGCTCGCAGTCTGGAGCATTGAGAGTTCTCTGACACATTTTCAGTCTCCAATGCGCAGCATGATATGATGATGCCAGACTATGAAGTCCCAATGGCTGCAGAGTATCCAAACAAGAAACGCATCCTTGAGCCCAAGTCTCAGAAGTCGAAGGCGACCCTTCAGGAAAATTCAATTTTCGACTCAAAATCTCAGATGACCATGACTGCTCCAGCCGTCCAGGCTCCAAGCTCAGTCACCATTCGCAGAGGTATGCTCACTCCCAAATATGCGACTTTCTTTCTGACCGATCTACAGTCAAGAAACGCGGCGCTCGTGACTCCTTCGTGGCCAATGCACTGGAAGACAAAGGTGAGTCTACAAATCTTGGAAGTGCATCACCAACTCACAATTCGCTCAGATTTCAACATCGATCTCCGCACCACCAAAAAGATTCGGGTAATCACTCAACAAGTAGATTCAGATGTCCAGAGTCTTCGCGCCTCGTCATCGTCAGTCTACAGCAGTGAACCACCAACTCCCCCACCCAAGGATCTTCCCACCAGCCCGGACACCATCTACTCCGCTCTCGACCTTGATCTTGAGCCCAAGAGTCCAACCCTCACCGGCTACGCTGGCCAATTCGAAAGTTACGAAGCAAAGTACATGCGTCGTCGTGGTAAGACATCCTCATCTCACCCAATTCCATGGTCCACAACTAACCTCTTCATCAGCCGCCAAAACTTCCAAGGTACTCTCTTTCACCAGCGGCGACGTTCTTCACCCAAACAACCAATTCACCCACACCAACTTCATTGCCGACCCAACCTACGCCACCCAGAACTACACCAAGGCCATCCTCGCCAAACTTCCTGTCCGCAATGCAGCACTCACCTACGCAGACTTCCAATCCGACCTTGCTGCAGAGCTTCTCACCCGTTCTGTGTCTGAAGAAAATCTCCGCCGTGAAGCACACCGCGAATGTGCCGCTGCTCGACTGGAAGGCTGTGCTGTCGGCCAGTACCGCTATTACCAAGGCCACATGAGTCTCGAAGAGTACAAGGCTGCGAAGATGTGCGTGTGCTGGGATGGATGCTACTGCTCCAAGCTCTGCACTATCTATGGTGACGTTTTGTGCCCTTGCAACGAATGGATCGTCTTGCACAAGGATTAGGAATGAGGTGAAAACTTGGATAGGTGTTGCACTCGAAATTGCGGCGTGGGCGATCAGGTCGTGGTGGTTGACCCATCAAGTATCACTGTTGGTCGGAAATAGACGGTCAGACATACCGAGACTCATCATAGGATGGTGGTCAGTAACATAGCGCTTCTCATGCAATTTTTCATCCAATCATTTCGACGTCCCTCGTGCTTTTATTGGTGAGCTTCTTGCTTGGGGCGTGGTTTTGCGTCAAAGATTCCAACAGCACCTCTTTCAACACTGTTTGTGCTCCGCGAGCAGCCGCCACAGCGCTGTCGACGAGCTCTTCGTAGCCCAAGTCATTGTCACCCGCTTGTGTCGAACCGGAATCATTACACCAAAGCTCAACAATTTCATCGCGTGACGGTAGATAGCCCACAAGACAGCTCGACAGCATTTCCGGATGTTCAATGGCTGCAGGGTCCAAGACTCTGACAGGCTTCATATCAGGTCCAAGAATAATAGCGCCAACTCCAGCAGCCAGAAGATCCAGACAATCCAGACGTGCGTCGGCAATAGCGGCCATAGCAACGTTGATACATCCAGCCAGCATGTTGAACAAGCCTAATCCGGCGATGCGATCTCCCGTCTCTTGATCATCTTCCCCTTCAAGTACCGTTACAGCGACGTCAATCGCGCTCTTTGGCCATCTGTCGGGTATGATTGCGCCTTTCAAAGCGTTCTCCAAGTGCAACCCGAGATCTTTCTCCGTGGAATCACGGATGTACCCTAGTCGGTTTCGTGTCGCGAATGGCGCAAACTTGACCGATGCCGTCATCTGAAGGTTTGGTGAGAAAGAAGCGGTTCGTGGTAGGGGTTTCGGTCCCTGTACAGAGCATGACAATTTGATGGTAGAAGATGCGGATACAAAGGTCGTTTTGTTAGGTTGACTTTCGAGTTCGAGGTAGGCTGAGCCGCTGGCAGAAGGTATGACTCCAACCTGCAAGACTGTCGGAGTTAGTGTAAGTCAACATGCTAGCAGGAAGATTTCGTACAAATCTTTCGTAGTTCATTCGGCTTCCTCGACCGTTTGGGCTGTGATTTGCCAGATTGATTGGGATTTACGAACACTGCAGGATATGTTGTGCCTGCAGGGCCGTTGATACGTCTTCGCTCAGACATAGCATCACATTCGCTATGTTGAAAGAGTGGACGTCCCCACCAAGGAAGGACAGCTTTAAGGCAATAAACAGTACATAGGCCTGGAGCGTCGCGGTTGGAATCTCTGGAACTTTTTTTGTCCGAGACGTCATTCGCCAAATTGTGGTACTGTAAAATGGCGGCCAGATTATCCAGTTTAGGGACCAGGGGTCGTGCCGCCCTAATCTCAACCCCCGACTTCCGTCAGCCTCGCAGCCTCGTGAGCATCAACTCTTATTGTACTTCACCTCACCATCACCACCTCCTTTCTAGTTCACTCACCACACCCGGTGACTATTGTACCTCACCCCATTGCCTCTTATGTAAAATTCAGGGTTTATGGATTAAATGTGCAGAATTATGCCTAACAATACACCTTCATCGGGACAGTCTGGTGAAACCGTTCGAATTTCTCGGCGGCCCCAGTGGCAGTGTCGGTGGTTGTTAACAACCACACAGAGTTAACTTTTCTAAATCGACTACACACTAAATCAACCAAACCTAAGGCCTCAGATGCGAGAGATGGGGGTGGGTAAAATGGGGTTGAGCGCTCATGCGAGGAAGAAAGAGAAGGACTATGAGCAGGAGGGGTCCGCTGCGAGAGGGGAGAAGGGCTTCAAGTCCGGGAAACCACACAATCTTTTTTGCAACTTTCCAGTCCTTGTCTTTTTCATTAATGCGTGGATGTTTTGTGGCTTCAAACTTCACTATGCCAAGTGGTAATGCACGGTGGGCTTATCAGGGCGTGGCTTCACTCGCAGTCTCTTCAACAGGCCTTCCAGGGCAATCTAACGAGCATCTGTGACTAACCGTGTTATTGCTGCGAGTTTCGCTACGACATTATGACTGTCAGGCCGCATCCCTCCAACTTGACAGTCTTTCGCCTACCATTGTTCGGCAGTCATCAATTTTGGCCTTACCGGAGCGGCAACATGCTTTGGGTAAATATGAGAAAGGGCACATCCCCAAAAAGCAGTTCCCATAAATTATAATCTGATGAGCCCGTCCAAGGTATCAGGCCGCGACATTCTCAGAGCAAGGGATGTATAGCATTACATGGTACACCAACTCTGCACCGGAGCCAGTTTGCCTTCTGTGCTTAGACTTGCTTGAAGATAAACCAGTAGGAACAAAGAGGATCGATGTTTCCTTTTTCAACTAGCCATACCGAGAGGAAGGTATCTATCGTAGCCCACCCGCCAGTGTTCTTGGCTGGCACACCACCTTTTCATCATTCATATGACAGATAAGTGGATGGAATGCAGACCCGGTCGCTGCAAGATCACTTTTAGCATGCCTCGACCAATGCACAGGTAGGGTGCTGATGACGATACTAGGCACAAGCAACCGATTCCACAAGCGTCGTTGAGTTGTGGTGATACGCCATGGTGCCTGAGGCTCTGCCAGATAACCGAAACTTCAAGCGAAGCTAGAGTGCCGACAAATATGTCGTCTTCCTTCCCTTGCCATACTACCCATTGCGCGTTTGTCGCCCGCCGCACCTGTTGGAGCTGGCTTGGACAACCTTCGTCGAATGCTGATCTAGCCTACGGGAGTGTATTCTGGCACTTCACCGGCTGCATTTTCAATCATCTGACGTCTGAAGATGTCCCATCGTGCGTTGGTCATTGTACATTTCCTCAGCTGTGGCACGCAGACTCTCGATAAACTCCCTTGTCATCGAATACGGAGTGGGGAAGAGTCGCCATCTGGGATCAGTCGGTGCTCGCTGTGCTCGGAGTTCTTCGAAGAACGCCAGAAAGTCGGCCTTCGTGATTGTTCCCAAGACCTGCTCTCGGCTGAGCACAACGGCCCGCCCAGTAAGACCAGAGACAGCCTGAGCCAATCTGGGCTCTACCTTTGTGGAGACATACAGGCATAGCGCCTCTAGGTGAAGGCTGAGAAGAGGCAATCCATCTGCGCGTGCCACGAGAACATCTCCAATCTTGTTGCCAGTCCAAGTCTGAGGCGTGGAGGCGAAACCCTGCTCGCCACAGTAGGAGCCCTCCATACCGCGCAAGAAGTCGCCGTCTCCAGATCCGGGAGTGCTTGTACGGGTGCTAACCTTGACCGAAGTGATGTCTCTCATCAGCAACATAGCTGTCTGATTGCGGAGGTCTTCGCTGCCAGTGGGGTGCGCGTACCACGGACGCACAGTCATCGGGAGTCCGAGTAGGTTCGCTATCCCGCTACCTTCAGCCTGGAAGATGCTATCACAGCCGTTGACAATGAAATACCCTACGGGTGATCGAACGAAGGTCATAGGGCACACGACAATTCCAACTGGTACCCGGACGCTGTCAAGATCTGGATCCTGCCCACCCCTTCGGTAGGCGGAGCTCAAGTAGTCTGCCGCTTTCCGAACGTCTCGCATATCGATGTCGCGGTATTCTCCAGGGGCAGTTCGAACGTCTCGCACATCGATGGCGCGGTGTTGACTTGCTACCCAACGTGTAACAAGGATCGGACCCCGGAAGTGCTGAGCGCAAGCTCCAGCCCGCGTAAAGGAACGCACCGCCACGTTTGGTGCTTGATTTGCGGCATATCTCTTGGAAGTAAACCACAGCGTCTCGTACTGCTCACGGTGGATGTCGCGGGCTTGAATGCTGTTGTGGTTGGTAGATGCGCTATCATGACCGCCACGGCGGAAGTAGGCTTCCTTATTGAAAGATTCACCTGCAGTTTGAGGATTCTTCGAAACAGCGAGCCAGGTGAATCTTGGAGGTTGGTCGCCATCCGGGAAGAACAATGCTCGTCGATGTGCGTGAACATCTACACCTGCGGTGCTCGGTCTCGCTTCGCTGAAAGAAGCGCAGAGGATCTTATGGTTCTTCCAGTCAAGTCGTTGACAATCTGGCAGGTTTCAGCATCAAACACGTCTCGATCATTGTTGAGATTGGAGCGCACCTTGGGAGCAATACCGCGCATCCAGACATTTTGGGCATCGTTTGGACCTCGTCGAGGACACGTAATGCAGGTTTCCTCGAGCGTCATGATGCTATCTGCGGTGGCGGCGGCGGGTGCCATGGCGACAATGGCGGCCGCGATTGACAAGTTTACCAATCCTCGAAATTGGAATCCAAGTTATGATATGATTGACAGATGTTGATAAAGCAGAAAGTCAAGCAGGCCCGCAGAAGCAGTTTGATTTTCGAATGAGCGCTTACAATCGCTTCACTTGGCGAGCGTGTCACTGTACGGTCGGTGAATTCTGGTCTGGTACATACGGACCAGGTAGGTATCATTGCAATTCACTTTCCTGCCTTCAGCGTACTGGGCGACTTTAAGTACTCGATACCTCTATTGTAGTCGAAAGGAAGGAAAGTGCCGCTTCAGAAAATATGTTGCTCCGCTGTAAGAGCAAGACCACAGGTTGTGATGCGGGTCCACAAGGCTGGCCTCCCCTAGATGGTGGACCGAGGGTTTCCGCACAAACTGCCTTTGGACATCAATCAAATGGCGCCTGGAAACACGCCTCACCACAGATGTGATTCGATACGGACAGGTCTGATGGGAAAATACTTCCTTGCGAAGAGTTGAGTATTTTGCTGCTCGGATAGCAGTACCTCTCCGTATGGAATTTCACTGCGGAGCACAGACACGACTTCTCACGTACTGCGTCTTAATTCCCGGACTCCATGCCCTGACGATTGATGCTGGGGCGGTCGAGTCGTACATTCCTACAGTCGATAAAGCATTACCACAGGTGCCTGTCTATGTACCTGTATGCAAGGATGTGATTTCCACTGTCGCATGTCAAATGTCCGGATCTCTCGCCCCGTACTGGCCCGCACCTGATATGACATGTTTGACAGGTCAATCTTGTAAGCATCGACCTTGCCATGTTTATGCGTTGTTGCGCAACGGCAACCACATCCTTGCTATCACATGCGCATCAGTATGCGCATATCTGGAAGCTTTACGCTCGTGGACTGCAATCTGCATCCTGTGTTTTGCTGGGGATTGTGCTCAAGCAACATGCAGCACGAGCGTCTTTCCGGGGAAGCTTGAAATCAAGGGTTCACGGCGCAGCTCTGTGATATCAGCTTCCTACATATCGCCTTTGTCCTGCTCTTCCTCCTTCTCCTACCTGTTCTGCCGCTGCATACCTCAAGCATGTAGAAATGCATCTGCTTCTCAGGGTCCTTTTGTGCTTCTGCACCGTCGTGCTAGGTCATCATGCCCCCAAAGGCAGCTACGAGCATGGGGACTCAGCTGGCATGACAATGCTCCCCACTGTAAGTTGCTTGCCCCAACGGCTTAGTTCCCTGAGCTTACGTTCTGGTAGCCAGATAGCCGCATATCTGAGCATATGAGTTATGCTCCTCCGTACGATGCCCGGACACCAGGGTATCTGTCAAAGTATCCGAACGACAGCGCTCATGGGGAAGAACTTGGGATGAACATTATCGCAGATCGACAACTATCTAGTGCAGCTCCTGAGATGACTGTGTTTCAAAGCCATTTCATGGACCTGGTAGAACAGTTCAGAATCGAAGCCGAATCCTGTCCTTCCGAATGGACCTCCGAGCCAGAGACTTCGAGCCGTGGTATAGTTGCTCTAACAAGTAACATCGGCGTGCCAATGCTCAAGCCGACATCCCTTGTAGCCGCATCAGTTTCCGAGTCAATGGACGACCGAGGTCTTGTCTTGAGCATGAAACCATCACGATCAAAGTGGTGGTATGCCGCTTATCCCCTGGCCGCGAACGCCATTGCGGTCACCGCAACAGTGGTCATTTCCGTGCTCACCATCTCCTTTATCTTCAATGAAATGTCAGATATATGAGCAGCTTGTCACAGTGTGCTTTAAAGCATAATACGTTTGATCATTCATTACTTTTGTTGTCCCATCTGTCCTCTGCGATCCGTTACCGACAAACATTCCCAGGAGGCTATCCCTGCTGCTTGTCAGGCTTTCCCCGGACCATAATGCATGCATTCCTCATTTTCATGACCCCAAGATCAGATAGCCGCCGGAGCGACCAACAACTGTCCACCCTCGGGGTGAATGAGCTGGTTGTTCAAGAACATTCCACCCTTGCCAACCAAATACAATATTGTTGCAGCCATATCAGCATCGCCACCACCACGACCTATCATCCAAACGTCAGTAGATTGCTCACAGGGAAGGTTGGGTGTGCCGCGCAAAACGTATGGGAAAACATTGATAACTTACCAGCTGGGTTGCTCAACTCAGAGCTCAGCTCGCTCTTTTGACTTTCATCACTCTCGCCCGTGGTCATTTCACTCGGGAAAATACCTGGGGCAATCTGGTTCACACGGATCTTGGTTTCGGCGAGCGTGGTGGCCAACATGCGCGTCAAATGCACAAACCCGGCTTTGCTGGTGGCATAGGCGAACTGTCCATTACTCGATCCTTTCATGAGACCACTGATACTTGTGATGTTGACAATGCTTGATGTATATCCAGGGGTCACATCGCGTCCCTTGCCCAATAAGGGCAGGAATGCCGCCGACATGAAGAATTGAGCAGTCAGATTCGTCTCAAAAGTGTCTTGCCAGTCCGAAACTTCGGACTTGAGCATGTGCTGCGAGATGCTGTCGGCGGATTTCATGTCCGGTTGGCCAGCGCTGGAGAACTTGGTGTGGTCGTCGCGAGCAATGCCGGCGTTGTTGACCAACAGATGGATACCTTTGGACTCCTTCTTTCCCACCTCTTCAGCCAACTTGATACATTCTTCCTTTTTTGTGATGTCGCCAGGAAGAGCATGAATACTGCCGGGTCCAGTGCTGTACTGCTTAACTACTGCATCCAGAGCGTCTTCACGACGACCAGTGATGTAGACCTTTGCACCGTTGGACTGTAAAGCCTGGGCAATCATTAGACCAATGCCGGTACCGCCACCTGTCACGACGGCCACCACGTGAGAGACATCGAAAAGCTTGCTGGCTGTAAGGTCCTCGTTAGGCACATGGGATGTTTTGACGGCAGACATGTTGCGGAAGAGAAAGGTCGGTTTCGTTTGTGGGATAAATGATTTGACGAGTGGTGATGCGCGACGAGAAAGGGCAGAACGGAACATTATTCAAAGTAGAGGTGGTCTTATAGCATCTAGGCCGTGTTCTTATATTCAGGGTGTTCACAGGAGGATGAGCTCATGGCATCTACAGTGATGACGTTTGGAGAGGAGCAACTCGACCCGTCCATAACACGTGGTGACATACACTTTCCTTGGCTGATACTACCAGACGACTACCCACAGGTCTTCAGACATACCTAGGTATACGACTGTGAGTACTGCAGAATCCACGTTGTCGGCGTGAAAATGAGAATACCGCAGACACGACGGACAACACATCCGACGCAGCCTTGCGCCTTGCGAGGCTGGCATCACGTGTACAAGTGCCAAGAGAGCGAAGTTTAGCCGAAGTAGAATAGCAATTTTGAAATCTCGACGAGAATTCAATCTTTCAGACCTTGTAAACAGCAACCATCTTTCGTTCTGGACAATCTCGTTCAAGGATTGCATCTGCGACACAGCTTGATGCGTCGTCTCCTGATGTAAGACCTCCAATCCATACTTTCTTCCAACCAGCAACCCTCACTTGATGAATTTTATCATACTCCAGTTCCGGCGATCAACAATGAGCCATGAACTTAACATGCACTACCATCTGACCCAATCTCTCAAACCCCCTTCATCGCTCCAAATGTCTTCCAAGACTACAGACTGACATTCATACCAGGTAGTAGATACAAACTTCTCGCGAGCTGGAAGCAGATTTTCTCACCCAGGTACGACTCTTCCCTTGTTTCCCCGTAGTTCACATCCTCTCCCCAAAATGATGATCAAGGTTTTTCTTTATACAGTTCTGCTTCTGAATCAAAAGTTGAAGAAATCGTTACCAAGCTTACCATATGTCTGATCCATTCTCGCTCCATCCATTATATTCATCACATCTCACTATCATGCAAAGCGCTAACCAGTGCTCCGCACAGATTTCAACATGGCTTTGAAGCAAGTCCTTCACCTGGCGGGGAACATCACTGCTCAACTCATAAATCTCAAGTAAGCTACCTCTTTTATATCCTCACCCAGCATCACCACCATTCCCCCTCAACATGATGACACCTAGTCTATCCATTCTCCGAGTTCTCCATCACGGCGACACCCTTTCAACGGACCTTCTAGTCCGAGATTTCGATCTCACATCTATCCACTCTCCCTGATACCGGACTTGCATCTCTCACCCTCAAGCTGCTTGCAGTCTGAGGCAGGGGCGCAGGGATGATTGGTTGTGGAGTTGCTGGCGGAACCGAGACTGGATTCGAGGACACATGGAGGTTTGTTCTCGTTGTCCTGTGTAGATGGTGTTG
Source organism: Exophiala viscosa (assembly GCF_022695815.1). Lineage (NCBI taxonomy): Eukaryota > Fungi > Ascomycota > Eurotiomycetes > Chaetothyriales > Herpotrichiellaceae > Exophiala > Exophiala viscosa. The sequence continues at coordinate 412,744 of NW_026944356.1, read as the reverse complement.
GTCACAATTCCGTTATGGAGCTGCGATTGATGCTTCTGCCAGGGCAGGGAAGGGACTGGGGTAAAACGGCTCGTCTGAATTTTGCATTTAATTGGCTCGAGCTGGTGATGATCACTTAACTTGAATAAAAGTGACTGACAGTCTTATAGGGTTGGTTCATCGTAGATCATATAGAACACACAGTGTCACTCTGTCGTTCAATGCTGCTTGGTTCTGGTGTCACAGAAGTTCAATTAGTCTACATTATGAGTCTATGAAGTCCACGTTTCAATCATCATCATACTGCTCAGCGTCGTCGAGCCCGTCTCTTTCATCGTGTGGCCTTTCTGCCAGACTATCAAGTTTCATAACCAGTCTATCCACCGTCCTAGCCTGCCAGGGCGTGAACCTCGCTACGTTCCAGCGAGCTCCAGCCGGATTTTGCCCAAAATTGTCCGCTCCAATACCGGTGCGCATATCTGCTGCAAGGTCCCGAATTTTGTTCACAAGCTCGGTGACTATCGCGTCTATCGAATCGCTTGTACGGTCCATCTCCGAAAGCACTTCTCGTTCATCCTTGGCATAATTCGAGAAGGCGTCGACGACGCCATCGTCTTCCTGCAGGTCCAGTCCTTCCCAAACAGCCTGTAGCCGAGAGAAGAGTGCAACAAAGTGATCACACTGGGTGACGAGCGTTTTCATGACCTGAACAAAGGACCCATTCGAGAAGAACAACCCGGATTGCAGAGCTTGCAGAAATATTCCGTGAGCTTCCGCCAACAGACGAGGATCGCTTGGCCGAACGTCGATGTCGGACATTCCAAACCCAGAAGGCCCGTCAAAGAATTTCGTTGTCCTTGATTGGCCGGCGGAAGATGATGTGGTAGGTCGCGAGGTCTTTGGACTGACAATTCGGTCTTCTCCTTCAAGCCACCTACGAAGTTGAACCCAACTGCCTTGGATCACCTCGCCCTGCAGGTATGCCTCAACCTCGTTGACCAGAAATAGAGCTTTGCTTGCGACTGTCCAATGACGCCGGGTTCTTTTCATCCTTTGAGTATCTCGCAACCGTCGTGCCGCAAAGCTTGCCTGTCTCGCTTGCGAAGTACTTCTTGGTGGTCCTAGTGGCGTTGGATATGACCTACGGTGCCCGCTCAACTTCCAGAGTCCGGACAGATGAAGACCTGCTCTGTAGATGGAAAGGAGGTATGCGTTCAGCAGGGCGTAGACTTCAGTGTCCTGAGGAGACAAGAAGATATGTAATGGTGAGGATGGCTGGAGTGTGATATAGAGGAATGTTGTTGTAGGTAATAGTGTTGAGAGCATGTGAGAATCATTTTCGACATCCACTGTCCTGAGGGATAAGATCTGCTTTGCGAAAAGGGAGACATCTTCTTCAACATCGTCATCCACCCCCAATGCAGCCAACTCTGCCATCGTTTTACTCAAAATGCTGTTGATCTCAGCATCTTTGATTGCTAGATCGTCCAATTTGCCAATTTTTCGAACCGGCTGCGCAGTAATCTGTGTGTGCTGGCGCTTCATCACACGGTCGTCGGCGTGCCCCACCAAGGAGACCGCGAACTCTCCATGGTCAAGAAGGACGTAGCGCAAAATCACCTGAAGTAGTCGCATGACCAAGGCGCGAGGAAGGACTTGGGACAGTGCATTTTCAGAAAGAGAGCCGTTGATGGATAGCAAGACGTTCTCCAGTAAGGGCGGATTAAGAGGGTACTCGAGGCTCTCCAGAAGCTTCAGATGGCGAGGTAGAAGTGCCATGGCTGGATCAGAAGAGGTCTTCAAGGAAGAGGTGGCAGGCTTCCCATGTGACCGAAGCTGATTTAGTGCAGTGCCCGTCGAATATAAAGCCTGCGCTGCTGTGGAGTTGACCAATCTAGGGACCAACGACTGATCGAGCAAGAATGTGTCTATTGTTGATGAGGCCAGCGGATTCTCCTTGACACAAAAATCGTGCGGACCGGATCTGGAAAGTTTTCCATATAGTATCCAGAGCGAAGCAATGCGCATCCAAGCTCGTTGCGCCACAGTCAAGAGAGCAACGGCCATTTCTTCGATATCCGAGTAGCCCGTATGGGTCTCTTTCTCCAGGAAATCCAGAATGTCCGGTGCGGTAGTCCTCCTTTGCTGGGAGCTCGCATTCAGTCGTCCCACTACAGCCATCAACCACTCTAGCCTTCTTGTCCATGGGGCGAAGTCGGAAGTAATCGTGCTCAAGGGGACAATGCCGTAGGCACCGACGTAGGCGGCATCTTTCTTGAGTACTGAGGTCTCGACTTGAATGACCTTGTCCATAAAGTTGCCCAGGTGGACATCTTCTATCGAAGCGCTGACAGCTCGGCAGACCATGGACTCGTGTGTCTTCGCAAATCGTGCCGTAGCATCTTTCACTTGAACATGCAACTCTTGGAGGTGGGCAAGGCTCTCTAACATTGCCCGCTCTGGTAGCGATACATATTGGTTGAAGGTCTTTGCATCTAAGTCTCCCGGCGCATGACCTTGAGCCCAGATAGGCGACTGGACTCCGGATAACGACAAGAGGATTTCATGAAGCATGTTGGCGGATTGCTGGATGGTCGTGCATGCGGGCTGGGTGGCGGAGCACCTTGAGACAATTCCAAGGATTGTCCGACACGGTGTTGAGGTTGACACCAGAGCACTATTCGTCCGATGAGCTCAAACCGACACATTGGAAGGACAACTTCATGATGAAAGCGGGCGGTCAACGCGTCGATACAAGGTGATAAAACGCGTCTCGAAATGAAGATGCTCGCCAGGACTCGGTGAGTAACCTACCGTTCGTGGCAGGTGCAATTGACTAGGTCATTCTATGTAGGTGTTTTCCTGTAGGCACCAATATGGGTTGTAAAGATTGGTCTCGTGCTTTCCTCGTAGACATCGGCGTCGGGCACTATCGATTGAGCGCAGCCTTCAAGCCGCAGGTGCAGGTCCCGTGTGTTTCGGATTAGATGCAGATGTGGCAACTCTGCCGGGTACGATGGGATGGGGGGAGCAGTTGCCGCCTGGATTATTGCATCACTGAAACTCTCGGTATACTCCAAATTCGCGAATCTTCTTGACTAAGACACTGTTCAAGTTGCCTCACCTTACCTTACAAACCTCACTTTGCCTGCGCTTCCTCCTTTTCTAATCAATCCGTCCTCAAGCCCCTAAACTGTCACTCTTTCAAGCTCCTTTTTGTCAGAGTCCAGATAATTACAAACCGTCATCTGAAGTGCCCATCGCTCTTCAGATCTCATCCAACCGCAGTCTGGGTCTTGCTTGAAGCAAGGCCACAGTCACAATTTCACCTCACGCCGACATTCCAGAAACCATCAAGGCCGGTAGTAAGAGAAAGGCTTCGACAGAGGATCTCTCCCGGCCAGAGAAGAAAATCATGACAGACACAGTGATGGAAGTCGACAACCCCGGGGCTGCTATCCAGCAGCTCCAGAATGGGGAGATTGATGAATCACTTTACAGCAGACAACTCTACGTTTTGGGCCACGAGGCAATGAAACGTATGGGATCTTCGAACGTTCTCATCGTCGGTCTGAAAGGCTTGGGAGTGGAAATCGCGAAGAACATTGCTCTTGCTGGCGTCAAGTCATTGACTTTGTTCGATCCCAATCCCGTAGCCATTGCCGACCTATCCTCCCAATTCTTTCTGCGTCCCGAAGACGTCGGAAAACCACGAGCAGAAGTCACTGTACCACGAGTCGCCGAGCTCAATTCATACACCCCTGTGTCCATCCATAAATCCCAATCACTCACGGAGCATCTTGATCAGCTTAAGCAATATCAGGCTATCGTGCTAACAAACACACCACTAAAAGATCAACTCACCATATCTGACTTCTGTCACAAGAACGGCATCTACGTTTCGGTCGCGGATACCTTTGGTCTGTTCGGCTACATCTTCAATGATTTCGGCAAGGACTTCACCGTCGGAGATGTCACCGGGGAAAATCCAATCAGTGGTATCATCGCGGACATCGATGAGACGGGTATGGTCTCTGCTCTAGACGAGACACGGCATGGTCTGGAAGATGGCGATTACGTTGAGTTCGCTGAGCTCAGAGGTATGGAGGCGCTGAATGGTGCTCCACCCCGAAAGATTACCGTCAAGGGACCATATTCTTTCTCGATTGGCGATGTATCTGATCTGGGCAAGTACGAAGGAGGTGGTCTCTTCGCTCAGGTTAAGATGCCCAAAATCATACAATTCCAGTCACTCTCAGAGCAGATCAAAAAGCCTGAAATCATGATATCCGACTTTGCCAAGTTTGACCGACCCGCACAGCTTCATGTTGGTATTCAAGCCCTACACGCCTTCGCCGAGAGCCACAAAGGCAGTCTTCCGAGACCCCACAACGACGAAGATGCTCAGGAGGTACTGAATATCACCAGAAAGCTGGCAAAGGAGAGCGGAGAAGAGACTGAAATCGACGACAAGTTGATCACAGAGCTGAGCTATCAGGCACAGGGCGATCTCAGTCCGATGGCGGCATTCTTCGGCGGAATGACGGCGCAGGAAGTCCTTAAAGCCGTGTCTGGAAAGTTTACACCTGTCGCACAATGGCTTTATTTTGACGCTCTCGAATCGCTTCCCACCTCAGTTGCTCGAAGTGAAGAGCTATGCAAACCAGTCGGATCACGCTATGATGGCCAGATCGCAGTCTTTGGAAAGGAATACCAAGAAAAGATCTCGAACGTTCGAAATTTCCTTGTAGGCTCTGGCGCCATTGGTTGCGAGATGTTGAAGAACTATGCCATGATCGGTCTGGGAACTGGACCCAAAGGTCACATCACTGTCACCGACAACGATTCGATAGAAAAGAGCAACCTCAACCGGCAATTCTTGTTCCGACCCAAGGATGTTGGCAAGGAGAAGAGTTCTTGTGCTGCTGAAGCTGTCCAGGCAATGAATCCTGATCTCAAAGGCAACATCACCTCCATGACGGACCGAATCGGACCCGATACCGAGGACATCTTCAATGAACAATTCTGGAACGACCTTGATATCGTCACGAATGCTTTGGACAACGTCGAAGCTCGTACCTATGTTGATCGACGATGTGTGTTCTTCATGAAGCCACTCCTCGAGAGCGGTACCCTGGGAACCAAAGGCAACACTCAGGTCATCTTGCCACGCCTGACTGAATCATACTCCAGCTCTCAAGATCCTCCTGAGCAGTCTTTCCCGATGTGTACCCTTCGAAGCTTCCCCAACAAGATCGAACACACCATCGCCTGGGCCCGGGATCTGTTTCAATCATATTTTGTCGGACCTCCAGAGACGGCCAACTTGTACATCATCCAGCCGGATTACATTGAGACCACCCTGCGACAGCAAGGCAATGAGAAGATGATACTGGAAAGCCTGCGGGATTATCTGGTTTCAGAAAAGCCAACTGATTTCAATGACTGCATTACCTGGGCGCGCATGAAATTCGAGAAGGAGTACCATAATGCGATTGCACAGCTACTGTACAATTTCCCGAAGGACTCGAAAACATCAACGGGCGCTGAATTCTGGTCCGGACCTAAGCGTGCTCCCACACCACTGAACTTCGATCCCTCCGACGAAACACATCTGGGTTTCGTTGTGGCCACAGCCAGTCTTCATGCCTACAACTATGGCATTGAAGTCCCAAAGCTTTCGCCTCAGGATTACACCAAAGTGCTCGACAACATGATCGTTCCCGAGTTCAGGCCTGATGCGAATGTCAAGATTCAAGCCGACGAAAAGGAGCCTGATCCAAATGCCAATCGTCCAAGCTTTGCAGACGACGAGGAAGAACTCAACAAGATTATCGCAGAGATACCATCACCATCCATTATCCCCACCTTCCGGTTAAATGTGGTCGAGTTCGAGAAGGACGACGATACGAATCATCACATCGATTTCATCACAGCTGCAAGCAATCTCCGAGCGCTGAATTACAACATTCCTGTTGCCGACCGCCACAAGACGAAGTTTATTGCCGGCAAGATTATCCCAGCCATTGCTACCACAACTGCCTTGGTGACAGGCCTAGTCATCCTCGAGCTGTACAAGATTGTGGATGGCAAGACTGATCTTGAACAGTACAAGAACGGATTTGTCAACCTTGCACTACCGTTCTTCGGCTTCAGTGAGCCTATTGCAAGTCCAAAGGGTCAATACCAGGGCAAGAACGGCGAAGTCACAATTGACAAACTCTGGGATCGATTTGAGGTTGATGACATCACCTTGACTCAGTTCATCGAGCATTTCGAGAATCTTGGATTGAGTGTGACCATGGTCAGTTCTGGTGTCAGTCTGTTGTATGCCAGTTTCTACCCACCCAACAAGACGAAAGATCGCATGCCACTGAAGATGAGCAAATTGCTGGAAACTATCAGCCGCAAACCTATTCCCGAACACCAAAAGAACATCATTTTCGAAATCACAGCCGAGGACAGCACTGAAGAGGACGTGGAAATTCCCTATGTCATGGTCAAATACCGAAAGTAGGGTTTTCGTTGACGAGCGTTCCCCGGCGTTTTCACAGCAGCGGTGCAATAGGGCTATCCAAGGGCGGGTAGCGAAAACACAGGCTGGACATTGGGATTCTTTTGGGCGGTGTACCAAGCTGAACACACTGGGCTGAAGCACTCTGTAACAGTCCGATAGACACTAGAATTCAAACCAACATGAAATATTTTGCCAAAGAGGAAACACTTGCTTACTGCATCTTTAGTCATGACTGTGGATTTAGTCATCAGGAGGATTAGTCTTTAAATCTTGTCATGATGCTTTAACTTCAGATCTTGCTGTCATCCCCACAATGCCATCATCATCGGCTGTGTTCCGCGCAGAGTATTTGTGTCCGCAGCCGTGGCAGTAGCATAAATACTTTACGATAGCCACCACAGAGAACGTTGCTGCAGTCCGTGTCAATTGCTTCATGTCAAATATCCTTGCTCGACTACGACAACAAGCGGCCCACCTTATTCAGTCGTCACCACCATCGAACCTCATCCCAACCGTGCGAAACGCACCCCGCTTCGCTACAATGTCGGTACGCAGTGGCTCTCTATTTTCTATCCTCGTTCTTCTATTCTCCGGCTTCATCGTGCTCTGGCTGAACTATGGACTACAGGACGCGAAGGCAACGATTACAGACTGGGTCAACCCGGGTGACAAGTCGGGCGAGTTCAAAAGGCAACAGTCGTCATTTCGCAATTTCATATCCAAAGACCCTAATGCAGAATTTCCGGCCGAGAAAGGGAGATACCACCTCTATATATCTTATGCATGTCCTTGGGGTAAGACGCATCCCCCGAGAGTGTAGAGTCGCAGCATTGACTGGGTGAAAACAGCTCACAGAACCCTGATCGTGCGGAACTTGAAAGGTTTGGAAGACATCATCTCCTTCACCAGCGTACACTGGCACATGGGCGACAAAGGTAGATCGCTATCCGGACAATTCAAGATAGTATCTGACTCGCACCTACAGGCTGGCGCTTCGCCACGTCCGATGAGAAAGTTGCCGGAGAGAACACGACTCCAGACCCCCTACACCCTGAGTTTACACACCTCCGAGACCTCTACTTCCACGCAGACAAGGACTACGCAGCCCGCTTCACGGTGCCGACCCTGTGGGACAAGAAAAAGGAAACGATCGTGAGTAATGAATCCGCCGAGATCATCCGCATGTTGTACACCGAGTTCGACGACCTCCTCCCCGAGAAATACAAGAACGTCGACCTTTACCCATCCGACCTGCGAAGCAAGATCGACGACACCAACTCCTGGACATACGACGACATCAACAACGGCGTGTACAAATCAGGATTCGCGACGACACAGGACGCATACGAGAAGAACGTAATGCAACTGTTCAAGTCGCTTGACAGGGCGGAAGCCGAGCTCGCAAAGTCAAGCGGACCATTTTACTTTGGCGATAAACCCACCGAAGCGGATGTGAGATTATACACGACCATCGTGCGTTTCGACCCCGTGTATGTTCAGCACTTCAAGTGCAATATCAGGGATATTCGGTCGGGGTACCCTCACCTGCACAAGTGGGTCAGGCATTTGTATTGGAATGTACCTGCGTTCGGCGAGACGACTGAGTTTGAGCACATCAAGAAACACTACACGAAGAGCCATAAGCAGATCAACCCGCATTCAGTTACGCCTGTCGGGCCGCTGCCGGATATTTTGAAGCTGGACGAGGAGGTTCCTGCTGTTGGTGCGGCAAAGAGGTAGGCAAGCCACCAAGACGAGGTATAGTTGTATAGTAATGGCGGGCTTCGTACACGAGACAATGATCAAAAGCATTCGTTCTTCGCGGGAGTGTCCTTTCTGTGCGTTTTTGGCTATGTTTTGTCTCAATCTTTGTCAACCTTGTCCACAAAGCGCATCCCTAGCCAGTATATGTCACACTCATACTTCGAGCAGCCTATGCTGCGGAATGGGAGCTCTCCTAGGGTCAAGTCCGAAGAGGTAAGGTGTCGCTAATTGTTCATGGCAGCCACAGCTCCAATGACCCCATAATTCACTCCCGAGTCCTCCATCTTGCGTCCCAGATCTTCAATCTCAGCAATCGCACTCACCACAATCTCATCGAATTGCTGCCTGGACAGGTCTGATCTCCAGGCTTCTATGCGGCCGCTCCCCAGTTCGTCTCTCAACACGACGGTACATACGGCTTGGCCTGTCCGATCGGCGCATTTGATGTCCGCTTGATTCTTGTTTCCTTGGGTCATGGTCCAGAAGAGACGGCCTAGCGTGGACGACTCGAAGTTGTCTTTGTATGTGATGGCATTGCCGTTGGTGAAGGTGAGGTCGATCTTGCCGGACCAGGTGTGCCACTCTGCTGTTGCAAGTTGTCCTCCTGAGCTAGATGTTATGGTTATGGCGGGCTTGGTTGAGGCTATGAGTGGGCGATTATAGTGCACTGTATAGCTTGGTTGGCTGGAGCCTTCTGGGGTAAAGGTTTTGGTGTGTTTGGCTGAGGGGGCGAAGAGGAGTGTGTAGGGACCTTGTTGAGGTTGTTGTTGCTGTCCTTGAGGCTGGCATCCTTGGGATATGTAGCCTTGGGACGGGGGATATGGTTGGTAGCCTGGGTGAGGAGGCCGAGGTTGCTGTTGGTATGGATTCTGGGCGTAGGGGCTTGGTGTGCGAGAGGGAAGGTGTTGCAGAGGACAGCCTGGGTCTTGATATGGTTGTGTGGGTTGCTGGTAGGGACTCGGTGGACGGCTGCTGCTCTGATACGGTGGGTAGAGCTGTTGTTGTTGTGGAGGGTATTGATATTGATTTGGAGGATATTGTGAGGTTGGCCATATGGGTACTGTTGGGCCATGGCTGGGTGCTGAGGTGTGGAAGTTCTTTGCTCGAGAGTGAACGATACCAATGACAGCAGAAGTCTGAGGAGAGAAGGACGAGAAGTTTATGCGTATGTGGGAAAGTAATCCTTACCTTTGTGATTTGCCGCCAGCATGCTGGGGGATGGTGACTGGGTACTGCTCGTCAACGACTGACAAACAGTGGGAGGTGGCCAGGAAGATCTTTGATAGCTATCAACATGTCAGCACTAGGGATAAAACGGCGTCTGCGGCGGTTCCATGCAGGCTGCTGTCCTTTTGTGTTGCTCTCAAATTCTGATTGAACAGCTGGATAGGGGAAGTATATCGAATGTAAAGCATGGTCTTCAAGAATATGTTCTAGCTGTCAGGGCCACTCGCGATGTGAGGTGGTGTTATGAGGATACCAATGACTGAGCAGTCGACGAAAGAAAGCTGGGGAAATCACTTTTTGATTACACATGTATGTCCTCTCCTGATCTCTCATCATACAGGTCCCAATATCGTACAATGCCTTTCACAATCCGCAGTATCTGCATTCTCCAATATATCATTGGCACAACGAACCACCTTGAACCACGACGGTCTTCGTGATCACCAGCAGGATATTCCAATGCGTTATCATAGTCCTTCTCCATAGCATCGCCTCTCCTCATGGTATCCGTGCCGTTTCCAAGCCTACAGCACAGCCGCCTTTTCCCCTTGTAGTCAAACGTCCCGCCTTAGCTAATGACCGAGATACCAACGTGCTAGAGTGCGCCCTCCGGGGCACGCTTCCGACTCTTTCGATATAACAATCACGCCGTTTTGTTCGTTGTCTCCAACCAGAATGATGCCGTCAATCTTCTTGACGAATGGTGATACGAGGAGGGCCACCAAGATCTTGGGATCATGGGCCATTGCAGCTTCTTCAAAAAAGACAACAACACCATCAGCATCATGTGCGAACATCTTTGCGACTGGGTGAGTGACCATGATAGGGGTTGTGACCAAGATCTTGCGCGAGGCGATGTAAGCTGTGGCGCATTGCTGGCACGCTCCCACTCCTTTGTCGATGTGCTCGGGATGTGCTGGTCGAAGTACTTGTCGATGTTCCACTCCGCACTGCCAGTCATATACAGAACATGTCTTGCTGTCGAGTCCTTCCCTGCTCAACAGAGGACGGCTGAACATTATGGGCGGCGTGAGTTGCCCGTTGGTCGTGGAGGCTCATTGCGCCCTGCCATCTTTGGACAATTTGATGCCAGATGACTCTTTTCATAGAGTTTACAAGGATATGAAGGGCAGGCGTATCTTTTCACACCTCAGGGTCGGACCGAAAGTGATGGGCGTTTCTCTTGGGCACATAGCCTGGCCTTCGGCGATGGCTGCTTGCCACTCATCGTTGGTATCGACCTCTGTTACGCTGATGTCCACGACGGGTACCTCCGCGCCCTCCCGTCATGCGGCCACCGCGAGCAGCTTGATGTAGAGGGTTGCTCTTTGCTTGTTGACCAAGAGCGGCCCACCACTCGGAATAGTCAGGGATCCCGTCCTCGAAAGAAGGGGACGGTGGAGGTGTTGGTACGCAGTGAGTGCCGTCGGGTATTCGGTCGATGCCATTGAGCGACTCCTTGTCGTCATCGCAAGTAAGGACTGGTGAGTTCGCACTGCATTCCCTGGCATTCATCGCATCGTCCTCATTGCCACCGATGCTCGGATCTACATTGAGTTCGGTGGCTTTTGTTGAATACTCAGTTCCCTTAGTGCCGTCGGCAGGCTCCTCATTCTCCGGGTCCGAGTATGCTAGGAAGATGTCGTAGATGGACGACAGTCCAGAGCATTCGTAATTATATATTGGGGGAAAATGCGTTAAGTGAATGATGACTCTTGGCTCGGGTACTGAGATCTCCTCCGGCCGTGGGTAGCATCCACTTGTCGCCTTGAACTCCTCCATGAAGGCCACCGTCGACATCACTTCGAGGACGTTGTTGCCGGCGACGTCCTTGTAGCACTGAAGATCACCCCCTGGTCGCAGCCTCTGGAACAACTTCCAACTGTCCGCGTTGAGGAAGGCTGCTATCTCTTGCGATGTCAAGGCCCTGGCAGCGAACGTTCCTTTTCTTTCCTCGGTCGTAAATTTTCTGTAAGGGTGACAAGCAATGTCCGTGACAAGGGCGTAGGGGAGCATTCGGCCTCTGTCTTCGGGCCAATAAGGTTCAGGTCGGCACCCGAAAGCGAAGGACTCCCATGAGAGGCCCAACTCAGGCTCTGGTTCCTCGCCGGTAAAGAAAGGCTCTGACACTCGCAAGCATTTTGCGACGATCCATTGAACTTGTCGCATGTAGTCAAACATCCTACAGTCATACCACACGTGAGCAAGCTCGTGCACAAGCGTTACAGCAAGCATGAATAGGATTCGTTGCTTGACTTCGCCAGTAAATAAATCGTAGTGGGCGTGCGTAAAGAAGGTGGTATGTCTGGTATTCAACTGTATCGCCTGGGTTGCAAGACGTTGAGAGCCTTTCTGAGGAAACATACCATGTTGTGCTGTTGCATGAGCCTCTTCACAACTCTCCTCGTTGTATCCGGTGAAAATTTGAAATTTTTTGAGAGACGAATGGCCTTCCGGAAAGAAAGAAGGTCCCTCTGTCAATCCTTCTTCCAACGCATAGAATCTTCCGTTTCGCCGATCCTGGATTTTGCCCAAGAGGACCGTATCAAAGAATTCACCAGTCTCTTCAAGTAGCCTGGTAGCCAAGACAAGGGCAGGGCGTATACGGTCGTAGAATGTATCTGTGACAGTCCACTTGGGGTCCAGCCAGGTTTCGATGGGTTTTTCGAGACCGGAGATGGCGCTCAATCGGCTGAAGTTCGATTTCGCGAACAGTCGATGAATGCGTCCCTCCGGACCCTCAGGCTGCTTGAACTTACAGCTGTTTGCATGGAGATCGGAGAAAACTTGGCCCCAAACCGGGACGGCCAGGTTGTTGTTGAAGAGGTGACTGGCATCTTTGACAAAATCTCGGAGCTCAGTATGAGTACAAAACGCCGTGGTTCTTGCGGAAGAAGCCATGATGGAGCTCGTTCTTGTGTTCGTGAGAGTATCCTTGGTAGTGAATGCGGAAGAGATGTTATGAATGAGCAAGAGGATGGACAGTAATGATTGTAGGGGAACCTCCTGTCGTTCTGTGTAGATAAGTTCGCCAATGAATATGGGCAAGATATTCCGACGAGCACAGATGATTGCAACGAGGGACTAAATAGTCTCAGGCAACTTCCCAAGCACCACAAAGTAACGGGCATAAGAATGCTGAGGGTCTTTGCTGGGGCATTCATCGACCAAGAAGATCTACGGCCTGGACCCAGGCAGTGCAGCTCGCAATTGCTGGGTGCCACTGCCTGGGAGCCAGTAGTCAGGGAAACCACTCTTCGCAAACGCGAAAACATACTCCCGCAAACAGGCATAACGTGTATTCTCTCCAGCACAACCACAAAAACATCCATTCTTTCTGACGTCTCTGATGGAAGAGCATTCCCGTCCAATCATGCTCTTCTCAAACCGGACACAAACGGGTTCCGACCGTTAGAGATCCATTTGGGGAGGCTCTAGCACTCGAAAACGGCTGTACCATGACTGCACGATCTTTCCAGAGACTGTGACATGAAGTGGCAGCCATGTCAAGCATACACGCTGACTGGGCGTCTGCGTCAGCCACGGGAGCTAGAATCGTCGGCGCCCGAAGTATGCTGGCGCCCGGGAGGACGCAGCACCTGAAGCTGACTGATGGTTGATCCTATACAGTGGTTGATAGGAATATATTGAGCTACTATACCAGAAGTGTGATGTAGGAGCAAAAGACCAGTTGAACAGACTGTAGGGTTGATATATGGGTCTGTTCTCTGCCCACAAATCATGGGTCAGTACAATCAGCAAACCGTTTTCTATGTTCTCATGCTTCCCATGACATTACACATCTGAGAAGTTTGTGCGCGGTCGGACTCATAATCGGCCCTCCGAGACTGCAATCCCCGGGACCAAGACATTTTTCTGCGGTCTCATGAGGAGAGATCTTAGTGGGGTCGTCAGCAGAGTTCGACACGATTCTCCGAGCCGTTCTTTCGTGGACATACCGCTGGCGCAAATATGGCTGTCCAAGATGCACGTACATTTGATCTGGATTGTCCATGTTTGTCCAATCCGATGGTGGCATGGCCTACCTTCGACAATTTGGAAAGGAATGAGACTCAAAGGCGAAGTCGTGGGTGAGGTGGGTTGAGATGAGGTCCCTTGACGAAGCACGTTGAGTGCCGAAATCTTGTGTCGCTGGCAAGATAAGATTAGATCGTGGCTCGTCAGACCAAAATTTCTGGTTGCACTGTTTCGCCGACTGCGTCCAGACAATATCAAGCCTATCCACTGCAAGTGCCTGGAGAGATGCTGGAAATTTCCTCACGAGGCTTATTTCGTGTCTTCGAAAGATGAAGCTCGATACCAAGGCTTTGCGATACCTCAATCCTACCGACTGGCGCACCCTCACGGCTGTTGAAACTGGCAGCAGAAATCATGAATTAGTGCCGACGTCGCTGATAGCCAATTTGTCGAAGTCGAGTCTGGGTGACGTTCAACGCAGTATATCGCTGTTGGCCAAGGCCAACCTCATCGCCAAAGTCCAAAATGCCAAATACGATGGGTACAGACTGACTTACGGCGGTCTAGATTATCTTGCCTTGCATGCCCTTCAGAAAAACAGTACCGTCTACAGTGTGGGCAATCAGATAGGAGTGGGAAAAGAGAGTGACATCTTTGTGGTCAGCGATGAAAAGGGTGAACAAAGAGTTCTCAAGATCCACAGATTGGGCAGAGTCAGTTTCAAGAAAGGCGTGCGCAACAAGCGAGACTATGCTAGAACAAGAGCACAGAAAGAGAGGGGCGCAGGAAGTTGGATGTACATGTCACGACTTGCGGCGGTCAAGGAGTTCTCCTTTCTGCAAGCACTACATGATGTTGGGCTCAGCGTGCCAATCCCTCTAGGACAGAACCGTCACCAGCTCGTCATGTCTTTGATCGACGGCTTTCCACTACGACAGATCGAAAAGGTCCCAGATCCAGCTGGTCTGTATGCTGAATTGATGGATATGCTGCTTCAGTTGTGCTCGCTAGGCCTGATACACGGAGATTTCAACGAGTTCAACATCTTGATTAAAGAGGTGGAAGAAGGAGAGGAGATCAAATTAGTGCCTGTCATGATCGATTTCCCCCAGATGGTCAGTGTGGATCATGCCAATGCAGAATTCTATTTCGACAGGGATGTTGAATGCGTGAAACGCTTTTTCGCCAGGCGATTTGGATTCACCAGCACAGCGAATGGCCCGCATTTCAAGGATGCGAAGAAGCAGGTTGGTAGAGACGGGGCGCGAAGATTGGATGTCGAGGTCGAGGCTTCAGGCTTTTCCAAGAAGATGGCGAAAGAACTCGAGGCATACATGCAAGAGCACGGGGTAGACGGTGACGCCAAAGGAGCCGGAACATCTGATAACGAGGAAGACGATTCCGATGAGGCGACCAGTGACGACGAGGTCGACGAGCCTGTGGACGAAGCGGCCTCGGACAGGGGATGACATGACGCTAAGATCCATGAGAATGCAGTTCGGTCGTCACGCGTGATGGTCTGGTGGAAGACCTTGTTGACAGGACAACACCAAGTCATAACTTACAGCTCGTTATGAGAACGATAATCCAGGGCGCGACAACACTTGCACCTTCCGCTCTCGATCAACGCTTGCTTTCTAGACCAAGGACAGCGCCTCGGGGAAGCTCAAACTATGCATGAGGTTTCTGCTGGCGTGGGTGGAAACCCCGCACTCACATCATCTGAGTCGGGCAGTAGCGACCACTTCGGTCTGTTGAGTTTTGTGACGAAAAGCAAGCCTCGGCCTCAGCAATTGACGTCGCACCTCGAAGCGTGGATTCTGAAACGCAGAAAAAGTACGCCATGGAGCAAACGGCTTAGACTGAAGAGTGGCAACGACTCGGAGAACAATCCGAATGCCACATGGGAAAAGTCTCAGCGTTGGCCGAGACGTACCCATTCTTCCTGGCAGTCTTTTATGCATCCGACCGTTGCTCGATACGAAACTTCATGCAATGTCTATATGCTTCTTGAAGCTGGCAGGCCTTTCTGGCATCAATAGACCAACCTGAGTCAGATCAAGCATTGCAAATGAGGTTGGACTCATGGCCACTTCAAAAGCCGCGCAATGTATTGTCCAGCCTAATTGTTTCCCGCGAAATGGTCCGCGAGAGCTTGCGGTACATTCCGTGGCGTTAGTGCTGGTACTTCCTGGGCAGGATGAGCTGTGATCAAGCATAATACTTTGGCTTCTAGAGAGTGCATATGATCATCCCCGACGGCTTGTTGATCGGGAACAATCCCGCCAACCTCCTTGGTCCGTCATGGGTCGTGAGAAAGTCGCAGGGCCATTACCAATGCTATCACAGATACTCCGTACCTCAAGACAGATATGCAGGTAGAGTAGCTAAGCAAACGGGCCTTCCACTAGGAATGCGGGAGGCTGTTAAGCGAGGATGACAAGGACGTGGACTTTGTAATAAGCTTTCATGCAGCCTTGAAATATGAGGTTGATCGTGGATGAAAAGCACCTTGAAACAAGGCATTTGCCTGTGGCTGATCTGGCGTTCAAGGCGATATGCCCGGATAAGGAATAGAAGCGTGTCTCTAACTTAGCCACCGCGGGCTTTGAGTTCCTGGTGCTAATCATGCCCGCTAAGTGCCCACTAAGTGCCCACTAAGTGCCCACTAAAAGAACCTCCCGTGATACCCGGAAATTAATTCTATCCAATAGCTGCCACTCCAGCCTCCCAGCACCGAAAGGACCAGAGACGCGAAACCCTTTTTTTCAATTCGACTCCTGACGAGCCTGTTCAGACACAAACGCGAGAGCTGGTCCCAATTGTCACGCCGCAGCGGCATTGATCACGTCTCCAGGGCGCAGTCAACAACGCTGATGCCATACTGTCTCCCAGCTTCATACAAATCTTTTCCCTTCTTTTAGGTGGACTTCCGGACCCTCAAAAGACGCGTATCCTCCGCGATCCTGACCAGCAATTCTCCACCCCTGGCTCTCCATCACTGTTACACTCTCCATTGCCTGCGATCGATGGGCCACTCACTTGTCCCTCGAAAGAAGCAACAATAACTCTCCGGTTTTGCGAGTATCAGATCTGAATCAATTTTGACATCCCCACAATTTGTCACCGTCTCAGGATATCCTCCGCCTCCTCTCAAAATCAGAACTCCCTTGCCTCGAATCCACCTACGCGTCAGACTTCATGCTCGGACCCCAAGGGTTGACGACCGTGCGCTGCTGTGCCGTTTGACCCCCAGCGGGCGCACCCGTAAGGTCAAGGCGTCGTTGGACAACCCCAGATCTTATCAGAGACAAGGGGAAACTATATCGCAGCCAGAATGATCTCCTCTCCTCCTGCCTCACCAGAGGCGGCGCGTCAAGGACGGGCGCAGAGCATGTATTCCGCGCCCTCACCAGATCCCGTCCAGAAGCAGCGACCACAAAGCATGCTTGGTCGACCACCGCCTCGGAGCAACAGTCGGATGAGCCAAACTAGCAACCATATTGGTAGTAGAGCCTCTGACGAAGATGGCAAGACTTCGGTCAAAGTCGGTATGTAAATAGCTGCAACAATTGTCGTAGGTCAAGAGCTAATGCTAACGATATGCGCAGCTGTTCGAGTACGACCACCTCTAGGCCCCACGGATCCCGGCTTCGACCTCATTCCGCAACGATTTCAGCGTTCAATGGTGCAGGTGAACACAGATACCAGCCTTGCAGTCGACTCGCCTCAAGGACGAAAGATCTTTATCTTCGACCGCGTTTTTGGTGAAGACACAACGCAGATAGGAGTATGGGATTACCTACAGGACAGTGTGGAATCTTTCTTGCAGGGTTACAACGTCTCGATACTCGCCTACGGCCAGTCTGGTTCGGGAAAGAGCTACACAATGGGCACATCAGGACCGACAGAGCAGTTTGACCCTGCGCTGAAAGGTAAGGTCGATCAAGTCTAAGAGTCAAGACCTTTGCTCATCGTCTTTCAGGTGTGATTCCTCGCGCTGCGCAGCACTTGTTCGACAGTCTGAATGGCGTTGCTGCACATAATAGACATAATTCCGGGCTAAAATCACCAACGCGCTACTCGGTGACGAGTCTCAACCAGGTCATGCAAAATTCCAGAAGCCTCGTAGACAAGGGTTGGGAGATGTCGGTAACCTATGTCGAAATCTACAATGAGCAACCGAGGGACTTGTTACTACCGGAGGATGGCCCATTTACCGAGAGAGCGAACGTCCAGATCCGCGAAGATCCTCGTGGCCGAATCTTTGTCGAAGGTCTCAATTCCGTGCGCGTTTCTTCGTTCGAGGAACTGATGCGTGTCTTAAATCATGGTTCCACCATCCGACAGACTGATGCGACCGCTATCAACGCACGGTCCTCTCGCTCTCATGCTGTATTCACCGTCAATCTGCGTCAGACCAGGACACAAGGTTTTCCATCCGCCAAAGATAAGCGATCGACTGTTCAGGGCGACCATGGCTCAGGACACGATTCACCCATGACTGTGGAAAGCAAACTTCATTTTGTCGACCTGGCAGGCAGTGAACGACTCAAAAACACTGGTGCTACTGGTGACCGAGCAAGAGAAGGAATCTCCATCAATGCGGGATTGGCCAGTCTGGGCAAGGTCATATCGCAACTGTCATCGAGGAACCCCGGGACGTTCGTGTCGTACCGAGATTCCAAATTAACGCGAATGCTACAGGATTCGCTGGGTGGCAATGCAATCACATATATGATTGCATGCGTGACACCAGCCGAATTTCATCTTAGTGAGACCCTCAATACTGTGCAATATGCTCAGCGAGCTCGGAACATTCAAAGCAAGCCGAAGATTCAACAGATCGATGATGGCGCCGACAAACAAGCCATAATCGAACGTCTACGAACCGAAATTGCTTTCCTGAGACAACAAATTCGCAGTGCGGAAGGAGGAGACCGTCGGCCTGGTATGACTTCTGAACGCGGAGAGAGACTTCACGAACGGGAAGATGAACTACAAAATCAAATGCTCGATATCCAGGAAAGCTATACAGCTCTCAGCCAAAGACATGCGAAACTCATTTCGGAATTGACCAAGAGTAACGACACTCATGACCAAGTCGGAGCGATTGCGGGAGAAAGTGCTGTGGATCGTTTGAAACGTTCCCAGGCGAACCAAGAAATGATCGAGCAAGTCGTGATGGAGTACGAGAAGACGATTCAAAGCCTCGAGACGAATCTTTCGACCACCCGCTCATCACTTTCTAACACTGAGAGCAATTTGCTTGAGAAGGAGACCAAATGCGCATATATCGAAACAATGAATCAGCAGCTGAATTCGCGGGTGCAGAAAATGATGGACCGAGAATCAAACACCGAACAGTATCTCAATGAGTTGGAGGCCAAACTCGACAATCAAGGTACCGGTAGCGAGAGGAATGATGCAGTCATCGCAGAATTGCGCAAAGAGATTTCCCGAATACGAGAGAGTGAAACAAACGCCGAAGACTACATCTGCACTCTCGAGGAACGACTGGCTGAAGCAGATCAAGATATGGAAATTATGCAGCGCCAAATCGAAAAACTTGAACATCTGGTTGAGCGACAGAGAAGTTTCGGCAAGCTCGACAACTTGCTCTATGAGCTGGACCACAACCAAGGCAAAGATTCAAACGCGAGGTTATCGAAAAGAACCCATCCTGATGCGCAGCAGACCACCGACAATCAACAGCAGCAAGACTTGAAAACGGCAGAGGAGGTCGAACTCCCAGCCCAGAAAGAGGGCGAGCTGAATGAAATGTCGGAGGAATCGTTGGCTCAGGTCAACCCAGAGTCCGACGAGGCAGGTCTCGAAAAGCTACAGAGGTCGGTGGCACAAGAACAACTCCTCAATGTGGTGGATCAAAAGGATGAAGCTCTTCCAAGCCCTGCCCAATCGAGGTTCGTCAACGAGAAGTTCGAGGCAGTCAGCCAAGAACTGTTTGACCTTCGTCTCGAACATGAATCGACGGTCAACGAGCTGGATCTTCTTTCTGCAAAGTATCGAGAGGCACTTCGAACTCTGGCTGAAATGCAAGAATCAATCGATGAAGAGCGTCAAAACGCGATGGCGCCACAAGAGCTGGCGGTATCCCGGAACCAGTCTTTTTTAGGCGAAAGCACACTGCAAGAGGGGTTGGATGGACAGGAATTGCCCTCGTCACGATCACTCTCCTCGGAATTATCTTTGGCTGGGGAGTCCTCTACCTCGACAGATACCGATATTACGCCGGTCTCTAAGAAGTCGCCCTCCGTGGAAGTTGCTTCACAGGAGATTGAGCGATTACAGAACCTTCTTGCAGACCATGAGAAGAACATGCATGAAGTTACTGGGCAATACACTCAATTACAGGCAGATCACAAGGACGCCTTGACGACCGTTGACCGCCTCAAGTCACAAGTTCAGCGAAGCAGGCCTGGTTCGCCTGGAACGCCCGGGATGCTTAGGCGCATGACTTCGCAGATGGGTACAGGGCCCGATCGAGGACAGCGATCGGTGACTGCTTTGAGATCGCTTCTTGCAGAGGAGTTTGAAAAGACACCTGACCGCATGGAGGGCATTGAAGTCCATCTCTCTGCCGCTGCCAATGAGCTGCAAGCACGTTTTGAGCGTATTCAGGGTCTTGAAGCTGAAGTAAAGACGACAAAGAAAGAGATGGATCTCAAATCTACCATTATTTCTGGGTTGACTAGAGAAAGAACAAGTATCAAAGCTGGTTCTCCGGTGGATCTCAATATGGTATCTCAGTTGAGAGATCAAATCATTCAGAAGGAGACCGAACTCAAGTCGTTGCACGAAGGATATGCTCATCGGGAACAACGCTTGCAGGAGGAGTTCCAGACGCTTAGGAGCGCACAGACGAACGGACACATCACCCCTGGGCCAGCCGAAACTACAGCAGATGTCGAGTCTCTGAATGAACAAATATCGCAACTACAGTCGAGACTGGATACTGCCCAAAGAGTGGCTGATGAGTCCCAGAGAAATCATGATCGAAGCAAAGCGGAGCTTGAGGCAGCATTGGCAAGTGTGGCCACATTGAAGGCTCAACAAGCTTCTGGCGCAGACGACGCGGCATCCGATCGTGCCGTCACCGCAATGCAGGTCGAGCGTGACAATTATCAACAATTGATCAACGACCTCAAACGAGAAGTGGAGAAGCGGCGGGGAGTCAATGACGAGCAGTCTGCCAGACATTCCGAACTCGAACGATTACATTCGTCACTCAGCAAGGAAGTCGAGGCCCGTGCAGAGCTCGTCAACTCTCAGCAAGCAGAGATATCGTCTCTCAAGGAGGCAATTGCACAGCTCCAAGACAAGGTCAAGAAAGCAGAGTCTGATGTGCTATTCCATAAGCATGGCCTGAAGTCGCTCCACGACAGCCATGCCAACGAGATTGAGGAAATCAAACTTGCCCACGCTGGCAATATGGCTGGGTATGACGATCAGGTTGCTGAGATGACCGCGAAGCATGAGAACCTCGTATCTACCTATAAAGCAGAACTCGAGCAGGCTTTGTCGACGATAGACGAACTTGTTGCGCATGTGCAAATGGCTCTTGGCCATCCTACAAGTGCTGATATGCTTGCCCGCCATATACAAGATCTGGCGGACGAAAAGCGTGCCATTGCACAAGCCAATGTACGGTTGACTGGGATTAATGCCGAGCTCGAGCGCCAGCTTGATTCAAAGCAAGGCCTGGTTGAACTTGAGGAAGAGCTCGCCAAAGCAAACACGAAACTCAGCGATTACCAAGGAACGATTCGCAGCCTTGCAAACGAGGTTGGGAACCATGAAGAGACTATCCGGGAAAAGAATGCTTTGCTCAAGAAAGCCGAATCCACCATTCAGGCTATTGAATCCGAAAAGACCAAGAAGTTGGTCATGATCGAAGAGCTTGAACAACAACTGCAAAACAGCTTCGAGCAGCATAACAACCGGGTCTCTGTCATCCAGGCCCAGCGTGATCAAGCTTTGATTGAAGCTCAACACCGCATCTCGTCGCTAGAAAAGGACCTGGATCACCGACGATCAATCAACGAGGGAGGATCGGATAGTGGCTCTCGAAGCAACACCATGAAATCTCAACATCGTCCTCAATCTCCAGCTGTCGATGGCCAACCACGGACCAACTCAATGTCTTCGAATCTGCGCAAATCTGCATCAATCGCTTCATTACCGTCGCCTCCACCAGCCATTCCGCTACCTCCTCTTCCCAGCCTGGCGAGTGGAATGCAGCTGAATCCATCACCGCCACAATCTCGCCATGCTTCCAAGGAAGTCACACTACCCGTCACGCCCGTCTCAGGCACAGCCGTTTCGTCGATTTCCCAAAATGTGCCTCGACATTCAGCTCTGATTGAAGAACAAGAAGCACGCTTGCGCACGGTCGAAAAGCATCTGCACGCCGAGAAGCAGTTGACTGCCACGCTCGAGGAGGCCCTGGTCGACCTCGAGACACAATCAAACAAATTGCGAGCCGACGCTGATGGTTGGAAGAAAAAGGCCTGGGCCATGGAAGAGGAATTGGCTATCTCCAAGAAGGAGCGCAGATCTGAAAGACTTAGCGTTCAAGCTGTGGAAGAGGAAGTCAAGAAGAGACGCGAAGCCGAGGCTGCGCGGGCACAACTGGAGGAGAGAATGAGGTTGTTGACCGTGGGCAAAGATGGCAAGACGAGGAAACGAAAGGGAAGCTCGTTGAATTGTTTCTAAGCGTCTTGCAGCCAGACTTTTTGACGAAAGAACTCTTGGAAACAAACTTATCTTGACGGCTGATGACTCGATGGATGTTGTACTATTGTCTCTTATGTTTTGTTTTGCTTTCTGGATTTCTATCCTTGGGTACATACACCTCCTTGGGAATTTGCTTCTATGTACAATTTAGCATCAGCGATAAAAAGCCAGCGAAGAGTTGAGGTTGGGCGGGGGCAACGTCTTGGATGTTTCTGCTGGTGCAGTGACCGATCAAGATGCGGAACGTGGTAGTGTAATGATTATTTGGTTTTTGTATACCCTGTCTGTATCTGAGCGGAAGTCACTTTGTGATCTTGTTTCCGTGAGTACATGATAAGTACCTGGGTATCTGGGCCCGCGCCCGGTGGCCTTTTCTCCATTGCGATGGGCTTGTAGCCCTTCGGTCCATTCAATGGAAGAGGTGCGGCATTGCGACCCTTTGCCTATGGCCTGCTGAATAGGTAGCGGGGATGAAGTGGGCGGATGTCCACAACGGTGGTGGATCGGCGAAAGTCGACTTGTAGCGTCCGTCGACTTTCTCATTCTCGTCCTTTGTGAAAGAGTGTACGAGGAAGTGATGATGTTGTGACGATGTTTCCATCCCTGATCCGTCACGGCTTCGTTCTAGGAGTAGCCGTTTCCAATGTGCTCGATGGCGTTCGATGTAGGGAGATACATGGCATTTCAGGGCCGTCTCCCTTTCATGTGGTGTTTGTGCCGTGAAGTCGACGAGTCGGCCTGCTGTGTCCAACTGCACGTCTCGTGTGGTGTGTCGAGGAAGTGCGCTTTCGGATCGAGAAATGTTCCCAAATATGTCGTGCAAGGCCATTTGGAGACATCCCTACTGACGCGCCCGTCACGATTTGCTGCTATCGAAGCGAGAGCCATCAATAGACGGGTCTGAGATAGGTGGTGCTACTTGACGGCCGAATCTGAGTCTCTGCCGTGCTCTGTACGTCGTGTACTCGACTGGGAGCCAGTATCCTTTCTTTCGGGAGATTTTGCACGTCGCATATCCTTCGAGACAGCTTTGTCGCCGCAAATAAACCTTCCCTCCTGTGATCATTTCGGTGTATCATTTTGGCTCTTCACTTAACACCCTGCCGTTCAAGCTCCTTCTCCCGTTCCAGCACATGGTCCTCAAACTTGATCAAAAACACAGTGCGATTCGGCCAAACATCCGTCCCCGTATTATGTGCAGAAGCCTTACACTCGAACCCGGCGCCATCACACACACCCTCGATGATCCCCGCGATATAAGCCGCAACGCTCAACTGATTCATCTCTTTAGGCACAGAGATATACTGGTTCGTGAGTGGCGTGTTGTCGATGATCATGTACTCCCCCGGATTTGTTGTGGATTGTTCCAACGAGTCCGCAGGCCTCGAGAACAACAGCGGATAAAGTTTGGTCGTGAGCAGCGTGAGTAGAGGGAGTAAACGTAACGGCCGGTTCGCGGCGCCGGAAATCCCACCTGACCCTGTCGACGAGCTTGAGCTCGAACTACCAGCTGGTGTGGCGCGGTATAGTAGCAGATCCAGAAGTTTCAGGCCGAGCGGGTATCCTTCTTCGTTCAATCTCTTTTCAAAGTCCGCTATCCCTTTGACTCGGCGCTGCGCGTAGGACACCATTTCCATGAACAAATAGGCGAAACTGGAGCGCGAGAGTTCGGCATTTCGCGACCGGTTCAGGTTACGGTCGTAGATTGTCTTGCGGGTGGATGGGTAGCGTAGAGCCGCTGTGGTGGCAGTGCTGTTTGGCGTGGATGTGCCCTGCCCGCCCGCGAGTGTCACGCTGGACGTCGAGTACGTGGAGATATGCCTCGATGGGGAGGATGTGTGGGAGGGCGGAGGAGGATACGAGGGCATCGTCATGCCTGGCGGGACGGCCATGACGAGGATAGAAGTGTGACTATCTAAGACCGGTGGGTCGTATCATGCTGCGTCAAGGCAATTCCATTTACAGCAGAATGCGGAGGTTGAGGTTGATGTACGAGTGAAGTCTTGTGGGAGGGAAGGTTCCCCGAGCAGAAGAGAAGATGACCCCTTTAAGTCCCCAGACACTTCAGCCTTGTGTAGGTTGGCCACCATAGCCATGCCGATATTCGCCAGACCGGCAAGTAAATGCTCGCATTGTTGATCTCTACTCGGGTCATAATGTTGTTCTTTATGTCTCGCAAAAGCTAGTGATACCCAGGATGTCCTTCTCCGCCACGCCTCTGATCCGATCTATCATAATCTTCCGATTTCGAATCACTCTTTTTATTCTTCAAGTCGGCTGATTCAGTGTGATCTCCGTCCCAGTCCTGATACGCCTTTTGCCTCTGCCTCGAATTCCACTGCAGTGTTCTCGAAATGCTATTGACCCAGTCCTCACTGCGACGGCCAGGGGGCAAGACGTTTGCAAACGGATACCGTGATGCCGATATCGTAACGTAATCACCTGGGAATAGTTCGATTCTGTACATCAAGTCAATAAGCATCACGCGCAGCCAGAGGAGGTTTGCTGGCTTACCTTTCGCGGCCATCAAAACTAGCCCAAGAATTTGACCTTGCGTCGTACGGCACGCCGAGTCGTAGGACAATAGTATCCGGAAGAATGATGGGTCGGAAAGAAAGAGTGTGCGCGCAAATGGCCGTGACCAAAATCACTGGGTTTTCAGGATGACATAGCGACCCTCCTGCGGCGAGGTTATATGCTGTCGAGCCAGTCGGCGTGGCGACGCAAATACCATCAGCTTGGACCGTGGTCAGGTGCTCCTCGTCGCCAAAGAGCTCAATAGTTGACATCGTCGGGTTCGGCCCACGATCGACCACGATATCATTGAGGATTTCAAACGTTTTGTCCGGTTTGTGCGTGTTGCGATCGTCGGCCTCCTCCCCGATCAGCTCTTCCACGATGTCCCGACGCTCTGCGTCGTCGTGCCGTTTGTGCGACCGCATCACAGTCCCCTCAAACCGTAGTCTCAGACTTATTGTGACACCATTATTAATTGCTTGTGACAAGGTGTCTTCGTAATTGGTAAAGTCGAACTTGGTGAGGAAACCGAGCGAACCTAGCGCGAAAGAAAGTACCGGAGGAACCACCCTCTGAAAGAGCCAGCTCGCATACAAAACGGTTCCGTCTCCTCCTAGTGTGATAACAAAGTCAAAGGTGTGAGGTCTCTTCCGTGCAAGGTCGACGTCCCAGTACTTCAGGCGATCGCCGCACGCAGGATCCTCGGCAATCAATCCTTTAGCGTTGAACATCGGGTTGTCTTTGAGTGTGTCCTGCACATATACGATGTACGGTACTGACCGATCTTTCGACAAAAGCCATTTAGCCACCTCTCTCGTCTTCACGATGAGTGTCTTGTCGTATATCTTGGTGAGTAGGAAGATCGCCCGAATCTTTAATTTGACCTTGAGATTGCCTAGTTTCTTTGCAAGTGCTCGGACGCTCACGGCCATGTCACTCAACTGTTTCTTCGTGAGGAGGCGGGACTCTGTTGCGCGGGCTTCCTCTTTCCCAGAGGCGGACTCTGCACCGTCTTCTGATGGCATTCCAGGGTCGACTTCGTTGATTTGTTCGAGCTTCGATTCGACTTTGGGTTGCTGTCCCAACGATGTCTTCTCGACTAGCTTGTGGACGAGGCATTGGGATTTTAATCGGGCAGCATTCTCTTTGATGATGGGCTGTTCGAGTAGCAGTGGATCGGACTGGACAAAAGATGACTTGCGCCGGCGCGCAGTGTCTGAGTCGAAGACAACCTGGATTGGGAAGCGTCAGTTCTGGCCGACGTGGAGGATTGCGCTGTTGGGGGAGGAGCCTTACTTCGATCTTGCGATTGAATTCATCCTCACTGCTAGAACCGTCCTATGGAAATTAGATCAACGTCGAGCTTCACGCTGTGAAGACATACATGTTCTGGCAGGCATTCGCTAATCCTCCTGCTCAAGTGAGGGGCACCCTGCGACTCGGACATGGCGACACCGTGCTAAAGGATGTCCGATCGGCGAAGTATGGCAGTGGTCTTGTCAGCTGTAGCACATCATAGGGTGTAGGTTGCAAGAGACGCTCTTCTCAAGATGAATGTATTGCGTTTCTTCAATAATGACGCTCCTCCGCAGTCAATGTGCCGGAAACCGTCATCTCCAAATAATATGCATTTTACTTTTACTAATCTTGGGCGCGCAGATCGAGGGTCTCATGATTACTAAGTAACACATCGCATTTGGAAAACGCAAATCGAGGTACAGGCACTTGGGATGATGGACCACGAACAATCGTGGACAGGGTATCTACGTAATGAAATCATCCTGGACAGTTGAGAGGTCACACAGAACGACACTGGTTTCAACATTATGATTGACATAACCAACATGACAGTAATGCTACTACCTTCGACCAACGCTAGCATGCCAGGGGTATCTTTTCGAGTTCATCATCAGTCATAATTCATAGTCAATGTACATTTCCTCAGAGTGCCGAAACCACAGGAGGTGCAGCTTGTTGCCGCTGCTCATGAAGTGTCGATCCGCCGGCCGTTCGCATGTGTGGCACAGAAACTCCAGTCTGCATGTCCGCCTCAGTCTTTGAAAATCCACCGAAAGCGCTTGCGGAGTTGCATGAGGGGGACTCCTCTGATCCGTCCGTGAACGATGCAGGGCCAGTATCCGAGTCGGATGCTTCGACTTCTGGTTGTTCTTCATTCGACCCCTTCGGATCAGTGTTGCCTGCTTGCTGTATCGATGGATCGTTATCCGGCATATCGGCGATGAAACCTGCCGAGATGTCGTTCTTATTCGTGTCAGATACTGGTTGTGTTTGGAATGGCATGGCTTCGTAGAAGAGCATGAACCCATTCCCACGCGCAACAACTTCGTCCTCAGTAAGATTGGTAACAAATTCGTCGTTGAAAGAGTACCACTCTTTTCCGCGCTTTCCCAAGGCAACATAATGACCATTGTCATGTCGACCATAGTGCGTGACAATACATTTCAGCTCATACACGGCTTCGATTGCGGCCCCGTCCTCTTCCAATGGCGCACACCACCGACTCAGGAAATTCAACCTTGCAGGGACTTTGACTGGGGCGGTGTTCTTTAATTGGTTTCCAAAATCATCGAAGATGCTGCGATTGATGTGGAGGACTAGATCCCTCGGAAGACGTCCAATAGTAATCTGTTTCGCCTTTGTTCGAAGCACACCGGGTCTCTTTTTCTTCGGTTGCGGCTGAGACTCCGGGTCAATAGGATTGTTACCATCCTCCTTGTCAACTTCGCCGTGGGCCACTTTCGTGCAGTAGTCACATTCAACGCCCTCAACCTCTTCCGGAGCAGTGTATTCATCCAATAGCTCCTCCACCTCTGTCGGGCCACGGAGGCCCAGATTCAAAGTCAGGCAATTGAACTGCGTCAATGACATTCCTTCCGTGAACCCGCAAGTTGTACACTCCAGAGCTTGAGCTGTCATACCGTCGATGGGATTGGGTAGCTCGAATTGAATTGGCGTTGTGTCCGTTTCCCTGTCGACTCGAGCTGCGTTCGGAACTCCAAGGTGCTTAGTAGGACCGCCCTCATCGTTGTGATCGATGTCTGCTCTTGCATGTTTGAGACACTCCAGACCGGCTTTCGAGGGACGTTTCAATCGCTTGGTATATGCTTTTGCCTCTTTTTCGGCAGCATCCATGATCCTCGAGAAGTACTCTTGAGCGTCCTGCTGCTGCCAACTATCCATGGATTTGAGCACGCCCGGCGTCCAAAGAGTTGTCTTTTGACAACTTGAGTCGGCGAGCTGCTCAAGGAAATTGAGTAAGGCTCGATGGGTCTCCGCAGAGACGCTGTACCTGTCGCACAACTCCAGGCTATGCTTGATGTATTCTAAGAACGCGGGCATCGAAGCCAGCCCTTGAAGGACACTGTTTTGATAACAAGAGTTGTCCCAATTGCCCAGACCAGGAGGGCCGATCTCATTGCTCAAGGAAATGTAGTTGCCGACGCCAGAAAGGCTCCTAACCTTCCGTAGCACAAGCGGCATCTGCGGCTGTCCAAAGATCTTCTGCATAGCCTCCTGTTTTGCAAAGATGTTTCCAAAGTCGGCTCGACTGAACCTGGCTTCGTCACGGGTGAGGCGTCCGATGCGTATCAAGACATACTGCATGGCGTAGAGAAGAGGCGACGGGAACAGATAGAGGAACAATTCGTAGCTGGATCGCTTCGTGGTCGACGGCCAAGCATCGAGGAAGGTGATGGCATAGTAGCCGAGGACAAGAAGAGCTAGGGCTGAGATGACCTTGGTTTCTGTAGGATAGGATGTAGTTCGAAATTGGCTTTCGAAGAACGGGCTCTCGGTTGCCCTAGTCTGGGGGTTGTTCATCTCGAAGGCGATCCGTACGCTTGACGAGGTATTCTGGCATATGGTCTAGTAGGATGTGATGCCAAGATGAAGAGTGGTGAAGGGGAAGGTCTAACGGAGGGTGACAGTCGTGGAAAGTGCTAGAGGCCAGGCTGATGTGGTGACAAAGAGAAGTTGAATGGCGACTGCTGCTGACCCAGGTGTGGTGACTGGTGAGGCGAGTTGCATCTCCAAGAAAAAGATTCGTAGGGGTGGCATCAGCCTTGGCGGCGTCACTCCAAGCCTGCCGCGGAATCCATGGCCGAGAGTGTTGTACTTCTGCAATTGCTGTATCACATAACAATGGAGCATCAATGACTCGCTGCATGCACGATGCGAGGTTTTAGCAGGAACGAAGAATTAGTGCATTTGGGTATCCGATCTAGAAGGCTTCCTCAAGTACTCTAGCTTTTCGCTTTTGCGCGGTTCCAGGTCTTTGAGGACGACCCTCCTGGTCACTCCTTGAGACAGCCTCTGATGTTTCCTCTTGCAGCGCCTCTCTGCATAGGCCGTCCATAGATTTAGGACCATAGCCATAAAGGTTCGAGTGAGTCGTCACCTCACGTTCAGCTGCTTCTCTCGAAATGCGTCTCCGCTCTTCAACCTCTCTCAATGCCTTGCTCGGATCGCCAGTGACGCTCTTAACCCACCATCTTTCCCACAGCCATGCCAACGCTTGCAGAGTCATCTGCCTCATATAATACACGTTTGGCATATTCCCGTGCGCGACCTGGTGTCGTAGATCGACGAATTTTTGTGGCAAGCCGATAGTAACTGCATGAGCATACATCGAATTTTCGCCCTTTGATGGCAGCACCTCCTCTTCGACCTCGGATCCATCCTCTTTGAGGGCCATCTCGGCTGCGTGCGAACGGGCGACATCGCGATCAACAAAGCCGTTGACAAACCTTGCAAACGCCATGGCGTAGATACTTTGCATGGCCGAGTCTGAGATGCCCCTTGCCGGTCTTTCCTGGTCATCATGCAAGAGAGCCTCAGTCAGACCGGCGGTGGCTACAATTGCGGCAGGTAGCTGACCCGCCTTGAAGAGCCAAAGGTTGACCTTGTCGATGGCTCGCTGTCTCATATCTTGTATAGGGGCTGAGAACACGTCGTGTTTCGCATGGTCCGGGAAGAACCAGTCGCGAATCATGGCCAGTTCGGAGTCATGTCTCCATGGTGGAAATTGCAGAACCATCACCGGAGGCTATCCGAACGCCAACAGGAGGTCTGACAGTAGCGAAGGTTGGAGCTGGACCACAGTCAGGAGCAGCCCCCAGCAGTCGACCACTTTCCAGTGACGACTGCCAGTTTCGAAGGGGCGACAGCAACGACTAAGCAATATTGCGGCTGATAGATGTGGCTAGCTGCTGAGTTTTATAAAGATTGAGAGGAATTTAGTGAAAGGATTCTTTGTGAGTTCTTATTGGACAGGATAGATCTTGAAAGCCTTTCTCTATCGGGGTTAGCTTAGCCGCTATTCCGATGATTCTCATTGGTTCTTAATCAAGGACATTTCTCGTCTTCGTATTCTGGGGTCTAGAACGGGCCGAAACCTCAGTAGTGAAAGACTTGAAGAATGATACATCATTGACCTAGAAGGCTAATATAGGTAGCTGTTTTCGCTAGCACGTCATCGGACCTGGTGACCGTGAACGTTGGGTATATTGCTGAATAAAGACCGCTATCACGACCGCTGAAATGAGTACAATTGTTTAGACATGGTCATCAAATTTCGTAATTCAGATCCAGCCATAGCCATGGTGTCCTGCTGGATAATAAGTGCTGTTGAGTTGGCCCAAGGTCGCCAGGTACTCGTATGCAAGCGGGTTTACCTCTGACTGGTACCCAAAATTTAGGTGGTTGGAGATGGATTGTGACTGCGAGTTGGTCTCATTCATCATGGAACTTTCTTCCAAAGGATCTCCCTCGATATCCTGCTCGTGCACAGCATCCTCTTCATCTTCACTTTCGTCGTTCACTTCCGCCGGCACGAACGACTCTTCGAGCTTCAACGTCTTTCGCTGAGGTTCCGAGATGCCACCGAAAAGCACGGAAGATGATTGAACTTCAGCAGGCGAGTCGTACAGCCCCATACCCACCAGCTCGACTTCATCTTTCCTCGATGCAAGAGCGCCAACGTTCAGAAACAGTGTGTCTGGCCCGACGCTCTGAAGAGGCAGTTGATCTGGTGATGACGGTGCTGTTCTTATGTTTGGATCCATCGGCTGCTGGTTTGTATGCGAGAATGGCATGCCATTGGACTGATAATGCGCCGGCAGAGAGTAGGAATTGAACTTCAGCTGTCCTTGAGGCAGCCAATATTGCTTATTGTCGTTTTGTTCATCGTAGTTGTAGGCCGTGTTAGCCCAAGGATATTCGTCAAGCGGCGTAATGAGCTCTTGGATCTGTGGCTCAGTCACCGGATATGATATAGGTGTGACGAGGCCATTAACTTGAGCCGTAGAAAAGTTCCAACTAGACAAATCCGACGTGCCCGCCAGAAGGTCTTGAGAAAATTGAAGGGGGTCGAGTGAAACAGGGTGCCAGCTGACAGGTCTTGAACGGTGACTTCCAAGGACTGGTTGTTGCTGGTTGTGTGAGCGTAGTTGGTCAACAACAGATCGAGTTTGTGAAGAGATGGTGGCAGATGTGGTGGTCTTCCTCCTTCCCAAATTCCGTGGACTGGTGTTGCGACTGCTGGGTTTGATGACTTTGTTGGGTCGAGCAAAATATGACGATATACTCATCGAGGATGAAGGATTGTAGATCGGCTCCCCAGAAGGATAATTCCAGGCTTGTGAGTGTTCCATTGTGTTAAGGTATAGATGAGGTCAAGGAAGAGAAGGTGTTGGGCGAGACCCGGAATTCATATCTCCAGCATCAAGCCCAGGGCAAACGGTGAACTATGGATTGTGGATGCCAAACAAGAAAAGGGAGACAACATGAGATTAGAATGGAACCTCAAATTGCGGCGAGACACAGTGTGATCAGACTTTTAGTGTTGAGCACATAGTTGTGAGATGGACTAACCGTGAATCAGGTGCGATGTGGACAACGACTCAAACCGGGGTCAAATGCAAAGTCAAACAGCATGACCGACATGGGCAACTTACTAGTTAGGACAAGCAGAAGGAGGATGATACGCACGTCTGAAGTGTTTTGGTCGCTGCGTGAGTTTGGAATGATGTGCAAGCGACCAGGCGAGATGCGTCAGAACCGGGCGGCAGCATGTGTACGGAAAGGTAGTGTAGAATGTGGAAACATGGGGCAACATCGATGCGAGGGTGAAATGATATGGCAGATGCCAGCCATAAGCACCTAAAAAGCGCGTAAATTCCGTGGAGCCCACGGCCGACCTGGTCGATAGTGGTGAAGGGGTTCGAAGTTTGAGCAAGGAATGTCAGCGGCAAGTCTCAAAGAAGCCAAGGTCAAGACCGATCGGGCGGCCAGGAGATCCGTGGACTCAAGCGGTAACGGATGGGTGGCACCTTCGTACTCTGTACAGCGGGTCGGCAAGGATGCTCTGGTCTGATGATTGAGTGCAGCCTGGAACTAAGGCTATAAAGAATAGTGCATGGATGTCAAAAACCCAGTCAGAAAAGCGAAAGTTGTCAGAAAGCTAGTGTTTTAGGCTGGGGAACGGCCCAAAGAGAAGACCCAAAAGGCGTGCAAGCCGGGGCGCATGGTGACTCGAGTGTCCCATAAAAAGTGGCTCAACCAAGGATACTCTGACATCGGCGAGGCGGAAAACCTAGAATTGGCAGACGTGGAGGCGAGCAAGAAAAGAAAACGGGATGACGCGGTGTCTAGCGTTGACGAGGCATCCCGTATGGCTATCTCTATGGGTTGGTTGGCCAAAGAACTGCATAGGTGAGGATGAGTCGCCACGCAAGCCGTTGCATAAGACGTGAACATAAGCGAAGGATGAAGTGGTAATGGGTAAAAATGGCAATCGCGGAAGTACGAAAGGTCGCAGCGCGTCTGATCGTTCCGAGGCCTCGTAAAACAATAATCATGTAGACGGATGATGAAGAGTTGTCCAGGGGTCCCTCCGACACTGAAAATGCAGCTAGCAAGAACCACACCACAAATGTAGACCTACCGTGGTAGGTTTGACGGTCACTATACCCTGCCTGAAAAGTTAACCGCCATCTGGTGGATCAGGGCAATGGTGAGATTATGTGAGTAGACCCGGGCCAGCTGTGCTCGAAATGGCGAGTAGGCAAATCGCATCGACAGACAAACCCACTCCAACGGAGAAGCGAAAGGAAGGGCAGTGGTAGCCTGGTAGGGGTGTGAAGACGATCGTATCAGAAAGGGAAGGTTGAAGGTCAAATCAAGGACCAAAGGTCTGTTTCTCCCAGGGAATGGTGATGGCTGCCATGTGGAGTGGCACGCACCGATGGTCATGTCTATCCCATGTTTGGCAGATGTTCACGCAGATGACCAGGATTGACAACGCCGAAGAGAAGCAGTGCGGTCGATCGCTGTGCGTGAGTCTGGGACCAGGGGACACAGACACAGTCACACAGGTACGAGTTGTAGATTTGGGTGGGGTCCTGAATGGAAGAAAAAACCCACCGGAACGGATGTGTGGGAATGATAAGAATGCCATGACACGACAGGGGGTGTACGAGTACAGAAGATGGGTCATGGAGGCATGGATCAACGGAGATTGAGGGTGCCATGGCCGACGATGGCACACTGCATGGTGGCAACTTGGCGAGGAGAGAGGCGTAACACTGTGTGCGTTGGTGTGGCAGTGCTGTGACTGCTGTCCGTCGTGTCCGATGCAAAAGAGGGAAAAGAAAGCAAAAAGTGAGAAAAAAGCCACAAAAAGCAAAAAGGGTCGACGGAATCCTGCAGCTAAACCCTGTACTAATCGTTTAACTAAGTTACCTCGTACGGAAGTATAGATGCACTGTGGATGGTTACTACAACGAGTACGGACCCTTGCTTGACCTGCCACGACTGCCTACAGCGGGTTTCCAACGGGCGGTTAGGTTCCCTGGATGGACACCCTCCTCTTTTCTTCGGTGCTTTTCCAGGCCAATGGATCTTGCCTAACCAGCCATTCTTTACCTAGCAAATGACTTTCGGTGGGATTTTGGGCGAGTTGCTTGCGATGTGCCCGCTGGGTGTGTTTTGTTTTCTGCTCTGCGTACCTCACACTTCCAACTTAAGCGAGTTCAAAACTGACTTTCGAGACTCGAGATTCGACTACTCGTACTGCCGTCACTTGTAAAAGGCCTAACACAATGGCCCAAGTACCCTGTGTGGCATCTTGTTCGCTGCATTTCCATGTCTCCTACACCACACTTTTTCACAAGAGCCCGCAGCCTCAATGGAGATGAAGGAACATTGACTACAGTTACGAGTATGCAACTACGAGGTACGCCTAACAAGTATACGAAACGACCGTAATGCACGAAAAGAGCCAATACAACGAGACCCCTTGGCCGGGCAGCAGCCCGAGATGTGGCCGTTCCATCGCAGCATAACCTATCGGTATCTCCACCGCTTCCGTCTCTCCATCACGCTCATGCTTCATCTGAAGTTTGAACTTTGAACCCGTTTGACTCCTGCCCACTTGACCTTCGTGGGTCCCGTACTTCTTTCACGTCAAAACACCCAATAGCGTGCTGCTCTGGACAGGGTACCTCGAGGCGCATGACTAGTAAGGGGACTCGATAGGTACCTGCAAATTCAACTCTCCGTCTACTGTGGACAGTACGAGGCGCTCGGAAGCTACAGCTGCCAAGTTGCACCACCATATCCGAAAATGGTCAACTACTGTACGATCCCGATCATACTGCGATAATTTGCCTGGTGATCGCTTTGAATAAGGTTCTCCTATTCACCAAGCGAGCCTTGTGACTGCTGCTGCCGGCCTTCTGTACTCGTCTGTCTCGCTGTTGCCTTGCTGTTTTTGTCAAGAGAATGTTCAGTGGTACAGTCACTCAATGGCACATCGTCTTGATCTGAGCGACAGGAATATCAGGCTGGTGATGAGATTGGCTCAAGCCTTAGGCAAACGAGCATGCATCATGACAGTTCCCTATGGTCACCAGGTACATCCTGCCGCGAAGGGCGTGGAGAGACGAACGGCGCCACTTTCATGAATGCTGAAAGCCTGAAACGTCCGGCATGGTACCAAATGAGGAACTCCGGGGGCGACCTGAATGGCGGTTCATAATCAACACCGATTGACCTGTCAGGCCTAGCAGGAGAATCCGCGGGTCAGGCTACTTGGCCATCAGTTTTTCGGCTATGAGTAGACTCAGAGTTGCCTGAGATAATACGAGCCAGTGTCAAATGCCGAATGGGGAAGTCGAAGGATCTTGTCGTGGTCCATGACCTTACTTGCACTCGGTGCGATAAGGTACAAGGCAAGTGCTGCAATAATACCCTGGTACCCTTGTGCTGCGATGGTCCAAAGGGGCATAGAAAATGATGCTGGGCCCCTTCACGCCTGGAGTGGGTTTGGTGTCAAATATTGTTCCGTTCAGCACACTATGGCATCTCGTGGGATCCTGGCATCATCGATTTCCATTTCATGTCGGGCCGGAACATTGGACCTAGTGGTCACACTCGAACGCTAACCTGGACTGCAGCAGACAGTTTACGGAGGTTTTATTTGAGGCCAACCAAACAAGTTAGCCCCGCCGAATTTGAGACTCTTGTCACTTTCACGCCTGTGGCCAACGACTTAGCGAGGCGACACGGAAACTCATACGAAGCTCGATTAGTTGTTTAGCGCCACAATCACGTCGCGGCCCAGGGTGCGTGAGCATTCCGATCAGAGATCCACACCAACAGAAGCTTCCGATTGATCCCAGATCCACTATCCACGTTCTATTCAGGGGGAAGAGGGCATTTACGAGGTTGTATTGACTACTACGCCGAACTACATACTTCAAAGGGAGCTGTTACAGTGTTGAGCAGATTCAAAGAATGAGGCTCTCGGTTCTCGATAGGGTGCAAATGAGACTGGAAAGCTGACAGCGTACCATGGAGACGTCACCGAATATCGGCATGAAAGAATGCAGCGCGGTCTCGTTCTACCCATCGCTGCCGTCACACAGTCTTGGGCGACCCCAGCTTTGCAACGGTACGTGCCAGGCTCCACCGCCCCAGGGCAAGGGTAACACGCACGGCATCGCGCAGATCGGTTTCGCCCTCAGGTCAATTCTTGAACTTGTGGAACCAGGCCTAGTGCTAGAGGCTGACCGCTTCTCTAATATTTACTTTACCCGGTCCACATTCGGCCCAGGCAAGGGTTGCTTCAGCCGTCAAATTTGAAAATCACCTTGTGACAAGACTATTAGGACAGCAGGTTGTCAGAAGACTGGTGTAGAAGACCGGCACAGCATTCGCGTAAAAAGCACTGCCTGAAGCCTTCTCAACCTCATCCATGTCTCCAAGCGTCTTGCGCCAAATGATGACCGTGGTATGTCTTTTGACAATCACTGTGGCTCTTGGGAGGTCCATGTTCTGTAGCGCGGGACTAATCAGCTCTCAGTCTTGTTGTTCGGGGAATCACCTTGTTCGGGGAATCACCTTGCGGTCTGCCTGTTACAGCACCTGCGTACTGCTCTCAAGAATCGTCGACTTCCAAGTGACCGAACCTTGTCTTTCGTTGGCGTACTCCTCAAAGACAACTCAATAATCCACGTCTGGCCATTTTGTGGATTGGTGCTTTCAACCTAACACCCATTTTTGGTCATGTGGTCTTGTCTCGATGTTTTTGTTTTGGATCTCCACCTCTTTCCTCATCTGTTCAACCTATGATCGACTCGCTTTCTGATATTGTTCTTTCAATTCCATCAAGAATCTTTTTGAGGCTTGAAGGGAGTGATGCGGACTAGGTATTCACGATCCCAGTACTTTCTCGCCCATGGACACGTGAGTACGCAGGACCAGTTCGAAGACTACGACTGCGTGTACAGGCGAACTTTTCGCTGGAATGGTTACCATGCACCACGTCCAAGTACAAGTCACAGTCTGATACTCGCCAACTCCCTGCGATGTTTCTCCTTGGGTCATTCGTGATTAAGCCTTGAGGCACGAAGGATGGGACCGCATACCTGATCTGCATTACCAAGTATGGTGACGTGAACCCTTACGTACTGTCCCGGATGGTACGGGTTGCCTAGGCGCATATTAGTCCCTCTCATCTTTGCTTGCCTGCCATGCCTTCTCACTTCAGTTGCACGCTTATGCACCGTCGCCTAGGGTCGATTTTGCTTTCGAAATATACTGGGTTGACAACACATTGACTATGTCAGGAGGCAAAGAGAACATGTGCAACACGATTTGGGCGGCCGTCAGTTGCGCCATAACTATTGGCGTCGAACCTCCGGCGATCACCTTCTTCGCTTGTTTGGCCCCAGTCTGGGATCAACACCCACACGGCTGGGACGGGATACATGATTGCACGAGTCCACGAGTGGCGAATGTCAACGATATCGTCTGCATGACTTGAACATGCAAGAAGGTAGTGTCAATGAGGCACAGAAAGTTGTTCCGGAATGCATTATCAAACGCGAGACCGCCTAGCCTACCTAGACCCGAGTTCATCTTCCTTGTTGCAGTGACTTGTACAAGGTATAATCTGGTCGATTCTTTCCACCGCTACGGAAGATGCTTGAGGCCTTGCTTCGTACATGACATCTGACAACACTTCTTGAAGCACACTACAAACGGAGGATCGTCATGCACCGCTTCAGGCTTGTCTCGACTGGAAATTCAAGCTAATGTAAGTTCACCTAGAGAGAGTGTGCATTGAGGCTCTGCTGCTGCCAAGTAAGTCAAATTGGGCGATCTTTTCCTCCTGCTCCAGGTCCAACATCTTTCAACGTCAGATTCATGCACGCACGAAAAAGCATCACCTGGATCAAATCACTGCCGACACGCCTTGTAATGTTGCGATGCCACTACTTCTTCGACAACCAACTGAACGCCTTCCGGGTATGTGCAATGTTGGCGACGAGATATTGCCGTTCTCTTGAGGTATCACTTCGTGCTTTTTACGTGTTCCATTCTGCAGTCCGGAGTGGCGCGGTCTGTCTCCAACCGTTGCTTGATTCAAGAATACTTACTATACTTCCTTCAGGGCTGCCAGGCCGGTTCCCGTAAATTCAGCCTCGTCATAAACAATTAGGATCGTAGGATAAAGCTTGCCTCGTGGTGCGAACCAAATTTCGTCGAAAGGGATCTGGGTCCTGCCACGCAATCACCTCACCCGTTGATTCGCATCACGACTTCTCCCTCCTGGAAAATGCATCCAGTTAAGTCGCTATTTTCTGGAGAGCAGATCGAGTATATTAAGTGCGACAATGCGTGAGAGAAAAGAAGATCGCGGAATGATTTCAGCGCTTCACCGTACAGAAAATTGTACGGCGGAGCGCGTGGCCAGGTACATTGCGACTTCCATGCCAAGTCGAGATATCATTTACGACTCACTTCATCGACTTCGAGACATAAATGCGACTCGCTGAACCAAGCTCGAGACAGCATCGAACAAGCTTGAGATATTATCGCGACTCGTTGCACCAACTTGATATATCGCCACGACTTGCTGACTCAAGCTTGAGATATCACTGCGACTTAGTCAAGTCGAGTATTGTCGTGACTCACTGAGGTTTATTGGACTATATGTACGCGTGGAATTCTAGGTAGTCCACCGCTTGGATTGCCAGATTCTCAAGACATCAGCACACGATTCACCCAAGCACGCAGGTTTGTCCAAGATCGTGAAGCACAAATTGCTGGAAGATTTATTCGGGAAGTCGGGAACGTCAACCCAGCATGACTTTCATCACTGTCGCTAGTGCGACACTTCCCAGTGTGCCGCTGGACTTTCAAGGGAACCTACGGAGAATTCTGGAGAGCATCCGAGTTGCAAAAGAACGAGGAGCTACGCTTCGGACAGGACCTGAGGTAGGGCAAATTGCGGATATAGTACGACCGAAGCTGATTTTATCAGTTGGAAATTCCTGGTTATGGATGCCTCGACCATCACCGTAAGTCAGGTCCCTACCTATCAAGAAGTCGCTGACTCGGACACCACAAGTCGAGAACGATACTTTTGTTCACAGCTGGGAGGTGCTCGCCCAGATCCTCAGCGATCCTGTGACTAAAGATATGCTCGTCGACGTAGGTATGGGCGTGAGACATCGAGTGAGTGATAACCCTACTATACTCTCTGCATTGCTTATACTCGAGACAGGATGTACGATACAACTGTCGTATCCTGCTTACATACAAAAGAATCTTCTTGATTCGACCGAAGATGAGCCTTGCCAATGATGGCCTGTATCGCGAAGCCCGTCACTTCACCGCTTGGGTGAAACCGAGGACTGTAGAGACATATTATCTTGAGAAGGTCGCACGCGACATTACTGGACAAAAAACCGTACCTATCGGAGACGCTGTCCTCTCCACATTAGACACGTCCGTTGGGTAAGTCATGTGTGCCCTGATGGGAGGCATCTTCTGGCTCAAAGCTCACAATGAATGAACCAGCTGTGAGACGTGTGAGGAGCTTTTCACTGTAAGTCATTTTCCTCAATGCAGTCAACAGCGTTATTGTCAAGTCAACGTATGCCTAACTTCATTACAGCCACTAAATCCCTCGACCTATATGGGACTCAACGGCGTGGAGGTCATTGTCAATTCAAGTGCCTCACACGCCGAGCTGAGGAAGCTCAACACCAGACTCTCCCTAATCCAGAATTGTACTCGAAAGCTTGGTGGAATTTATATTTATGCCAATGCGACCGGAGTTGGTGAGTCCTTCTATTTCACTGTCCTCCAACAAAGAGGTCTTCTAGGTCAGGAACTGACCTACTTCCCATCCAGATGGCGAGGCTAGAATGATGTTTGACGGCTCATCAATGATCTTGTGCAACGGCAAAGTAATGCAGTATGTATCACGTTATAAACTGCTTGATGTTTCATTTGCTGACTTGCCAAGGCAATCTTCCCAGTTCTCCCTGGTATGCATGACACCCACTGTCCAGGTCAAGAGACTGACACCATACAGGCGCCCGTCGAGGTCATCACTGCGACGATTGATATCGAGGAGGTCCGCAGTTATCGAAGTAGCATATCGAGGAACGTACAAGCTGCAGCACAGCCGGAGTACCCACGAATCGAATGTGACCTATGTTTATCCTCCCCAGCCGACGAGGTTCTACTCTCGAATACATTAAAACTATCGAGACCAATCTCGCTCACCATCCTGGATCCAATGGAAGAAATCTTCAGGGCTGAAGCGGCCTTCCTGTGGCAATACCTCACGCGGGCTAGTGCTGCTGGGTACTTCCTTGCTCTTTCCGGAGGTCTCGACAGCGCTACCGTGACACTCTTTGTCTTTGGCATGGCCAAGGTGGTGTTGCAGTTCATCAACGAAGGAGACGAAAACACGTTGGCGGATCTCAGGCGAATTACGGGCGAGCCAGATCTCACCGTGAAAACACCTCAAGACATTGTAAAGAGGTTACTCCACACATGCTATATGGGAACGCAACACAGTGGGAGCCATACGAGATCGCGTGCTAAACGATTGGCCGAACATGTTGGTGCATTTCATTCTGATCTCAGCATTGATGACACCATTACTGCACACGAAGGTATCGTGGAGCAGGCCTTGAACTTCAAGCCAAGATTTAAGGTCGAGGGAGGAAGCTGGGCAGTAAGTGGCAGTGAAGCCTCTTTGTGTCTATCATTTTCGTGACTGACAATTGGACCCTTACAGGAGAACCTCGCCAAACAAAACATCCAAGCACGAAACAGAATGGTTATTGCATACGAGGCAAGTGATTACTTTGATCACCCCAGAGAGGAGGCATCCTTTCCATTGAATTGACGTTACATCTCCGAACAGTTCTGACTTGTGTGCTTGGAACAGATGGCGCAGCTTAGCACGACAGCTCGCAAAATGCCGCGTGCAGGTTCAAGTCTTTTAGTGGTGAGTACAATCCTTACATTCCCCACCGCCCCAACACGGCGGACAACGGTGCGAGATGCAAGTCCGCCTTGTTGCTGTCCCTCTGGCTCTAGAACCAGTACTAAAAGGTCACATACATAGTTGTCATCTGCGAACGTAGATGAAGCTCTCCGAGGGTGAGATCTGCCGCCACCCTTTTCATCGGATTGACAAGGCTCACAAGTCTGTCATCTAGATACCTGACCAAATACGACTGTTCGTCTGCCGACATCGCGCCGCTAGTAAGCCGACCTTCCCTTTCTCTTCGGACCAGACTCCTAACAGTGGAACCTTGTAGGGAAGCATATCAAAAACCGATGCAAAAGCCTTCCTGGCATGGGCTCGCGAGAAGTGGGACATGCCAATCATCACGGTCCGTACATTTCCTTTCTTCCACGACTTGACATACTCAGAGGCTGATTATCTCCCAAGGAGTTCCTTGAAGCGCGTCCATCGGCTGAGCTATTACCCCTTTCTGCTGGAGAGCAAGACGACGAATCCGAGTCCGAGATGGGTCTTACGTACGATGAATTGAGCACTTTCGGAGTCTTGCGGAAGGTATTTCCCTCTACATTTGACATCCTGCTCCAATCGAAGATCTGACGTTGGTGATAGGTCGAAAAGCTTGGTCCATGGTCTAGTTACCTCCGACTCCTGGTTGAGTGGCAGGATCGGCCTGGATTCGGACCTAAGGAAGTTGCAACCAAGGTCGAGCGCTTCTTCCGATACTAGTAAGTCGTCCAGTCTTGCGCAAAGTGGTATCTGGTATTTGAAGAATCGTCGTGAATCTGTGTCACGGTCTTCCATTCTCTTTTCGTCGGATTTCGCTCCTCTTGATCACGAAGCTGTGCTGACGTACCTGACTGCAGTGCGATCAATCGGCACAAGAGCACTGTCCTTACGCCCAGCGTTCATATGAGTGCATATGTAAGTGATCGGTCCTCGAGGACTGGTGTATGACTCTGGCATCGTTCGGTGGCTTACGATATTCTAGAATCCAGATGATAACCGTCATGATCTCAGGCCGTTCCTGTATGTCATCGACTGGCCGTGGCAGTTCAACAAGATCAGAAAACATGCCGACGCTCTGGTGGAGAGGTTGGCCCAGAAGGGTGATCACCCAAACGGTCAGCAAGTGGATTGAAATAGTCTGTTGGGAAGGCAGAAGAGGTCTCTCAGCGCCCATGCAGGGTTTCGCCATGTCCTGTTGAGGAGCAGCACAACTCATCTCAGTATGCACAGACGATCAAGCGACAACATACGCAATTGACAAGCTTTACGTGGGTGTCTACATCGCATCGCTTCATTTGATCTTTGAGTCCGTCACCTCGGACTCTGAAACCAGCTGGCTTCAGCCCCGACAGGCTGCTCGTGGCCCCGTATTATCGCTGGGCGATAGGGTCGATAAGTTGACGGAGGGTCAAAAGACAAGCAGATTTTGCCCAGATCTCAGACACACCCCCAGTGGACCAATGCATGTTGCAGCTCCCAGCCACATTCAAAAGACAAAGAGGTACTATTGAGGCACTGCACGGTGTTGGTGGGTGATGTTTGTGGCTATGACTATTCAAGTCGGCCCATTGCACCCCTGAGGATGAGCTGCAAGCGTGATCGAAAGCCCGGCCCATTGAAAGCTTGAAACACCTGGACTTCGGCCACGAAAGTTCAGCCTCATGTAGACATTAGGTGTTTTGGGATAGTAACGCAGGGGCTGTTTGTGAATTTGGCCTCGATTTGCACCTTAAGGCCTCTTTGTTCCTTGAGAGCAGACAACTACATCCCCAGCCGTGGTCGCAAGGCTGAAGGTCCCAGCCGACGCAGCAGCGAAGAACCAGGTCGAGAAAGCTATAGTTGCACATCGAGAGACGCCACGAATTCTGCATACGCAATCATCTCTGGGTCGGCTAACTCCTGAAGCATCCAACCTGGTCACGGTAACACCGAGAACAACAAATAGTGGCGGCTGGTGCCAATTCATGGATGCATGCCTGAGCAGCAGTGGTGGACATAATTCGCTGCATCCGCCCCAGCAATCGTCATCACTGATTGGATCCCAGGTGTGACGGTGGCTGAGTGAGGTTTGTGAAGCGAGGAAGTCCCTGCAATACCGGCGGAGATTACGGATCTGGCCCCTTGCTCCAGTATCAGCCTCAGCCTGTAATAACCATGTACATGATAGCAATGGGACTTAGACTTGGCAACTTCGGATGAACGTGAAGTTGACGAATCCACCAGCATGAGCTGTATTTCGGCTTCTCAGGCTGTCTTCCCATTCTCGAAGATGGGCCTTTCCAAAGCAGTACTGATAAAGAGTATATCGCCCCAATTATCTTCGCCCCTCAATGTCTGTGGATGCCGTCGCAACCTTGCCTCGACCAGGTATATGGCCAATGTCGGTCTTGGTACGATTTACCCTTCTTTGTCCTCTTCCGATGTTGTAGTGGCGTATTTAGCCATATCGTGTGCCCGTGGCGCTTGTGGCTACGTCAAGAAGTCTCAATATAGTCATTCTTGACAAGCTTTACATTGGTACTGACAGAATCTCATAGTTGGATGGGCGTATGTGCTAACAAACAACGCGTGTACACACTGCCCCAGCAAAGTTGCTCAATTGAGATAACGCTTAACGATGCGGCCCTCGAAGGTCGGGGCACGGGCGGCTTTGATGGTCAACATGCTACCAGTGATGTACTAATCATAGCCTGGAATCACTATGAGCGTTATACCAACATGGTCATCTGAAGGGCAGTACCGGCCCCCGCGAAGGAGTTG
Organism: Exophiala viscosa; assembly: GCF_022695815.1. Taxonomy (NCBI): domain Eukaryota; kingdom Fungi; phylum Ascomycota; class Eurotiomycetes; order Chaetothyriales; family Herpotrichiellaceae; genus Exophiala; species Exophiala viscosa. The sequence goes on along the minus strand of NW_026944356.1, from coordinate 369,380 downwards.
AGCTTCCGAGCGAGCACGACGATAAGTATTCAGCGCTGTTCCATACGGCATAACATGTCCGCCATCTCGAGATTGACACATTCGAAAGCCCTTGGTCTGACCAAATATCGATGCACTTACTAGGTACAATGCGGTCTCTTTGGGTACATATTATACCCACCAGAAGCAAAGTGCAGCCACCAATTCCGTTAGAATCGATATCAAAACCAGATTCTCTCACCTCCCAACGCTCCAATGGCATGGCAGAATTCGATTTGCATGGAGACAAGGTTGACCGCAGGTTGAAACTAGCATCGACAATGCTAGCCTCCTGTCTACTATTCACAGCCATCTGCTTCGGCAGCCTGCATCTGATCTTCGACATACATGCCACGGAGATACTCGGTATTGCGATCGACACCGACCTCCAGTTTTCCGTGCTCGGACTCATCAATAAGATTATGGATTTCCTGGTAACCGTGACATTACAGGAGGTGGCAGCTGTTATACTCACTCTCTGGCTGACGGACCACAAGCTACACATCTTTCGACCAGGAGCTCGTCTGGCGGATCTTGAGCTTGCCGACGAGCTCACCAAGCCATGGGTTCCCATCATGGTCTTACTGAGTAGATGGAAGATGGGCGGCTGGGACGGGATCAAGTGGCGTGGCATCCTCCGCTTCCTAACAACGTGGACTGTGTCAATTTGTGTTCTGCTTCAGGGTCTTGCCATCAATACTGTTGCCGTGCCGAAGCTGCGATGGACCGACGACAGTCCACAACACTATCCAGCGCTCCGCTTCAATAACATCGACTTGAGTCAATGGTATCAAGGAGCTCAGATGGTCGGCAGTGGCACAACAAACGAAATGCTTGTGGCCAACGCATACAGCACTTCCATAGCGTTCCAAGCGCTTTCGACTCTACCTCAAGGCTTTAATGATAGCAACAACAAAAATGGCCGGTCTCGCGGGCTCCAACAGATTGGTGGCAAAGATGCGGGAGACGACGTACTCCTGATTCTGGATACGCGCATGAGAGGGAATGTTATCCAGGGCACTGCCGTCCACAACCCCTTTGTCCAAAATATCTTTGACTGGTTCCACGCGAATGGTACCGACTCTGCCAGGTATGCTGTTGGCTGGGATGCTGATCTGAAGCTTGTTGTGCCTGTTGTAAACGTTTCCTGCTCGCCGGAAACGCAGACGCAGACGGCTCTCAATCAAACGGTGACGGTACAGCAGGCGGCATTGACTTCCACATCCTTTTCCATCAACGTCAACACTCCACTGGGTCACGCAAATGCGACGCAACAGATCACGAATTGCACACTGAGCTTCTCCCGCGGCCTCTTGCCGGTAAAGTCCTGGATTGTGAGCGATGAGCCCATTAGCACATCACCAAACAACTACAACACAGACTGGAACGGAAATGTTTCTTCATTACCGGCAGAAGAGGTGGATGCCAACATCACCTTGGCTCTCAACCAACAGATGTCCATAATCATGGATCGATTCGAGACAATCACTCAGAATCTCAGCGCCGCCGAGCTGCTGACAACTACGGCAGCTCAAATACGCAACGTCGCCACATATGTCGATTCCGACGAAGATGCCTTGGCGGCCGTGCTTGCCTGGGTTGCGACGTCGAGTCTGGGCTATGCCGACTGGGATGTAACAATGGACCATCCAGACCAAATGCTTGTGGCAAATATCCGATGGCAACTCTACGGCTCTTCACCCCGGTTGAGCTGGGAGTGGTCCACCATGATCATCTTATGTGTTCTGTTACTATCAATGTTCACCAGCATCACGATTTTCGCGATGTACCGCATCTCGCCATCACAGTGTCTCCGACCAGGTGGGATGCTTGTCGCTGCGAATCTCTCCAAGGAGCTTCCAAGCTTACATTCTTCTGGGCCAGCGGATACAGACGTCACAAAGAAGTCGGCCGACGAAACACGTTACTGGATCAGAAGCATGGGCGGTGACAGAATCAGCTTTGTGGACAGCCACAGTCCAGATCAGGGCAAAGCGACCGGTTTGAGGACGCCATATAGATGGGGTTCAAGTTGATGTTGACATTCAATATGTTTGTTTTCTGCGAGGGGGCATTCTTATCCCGGCGTTATCCCGGCGTTATCCAGGGGGTTTCCAGGCGTTATCTAGGCGTGTTATCTCCTAAGTTCTGACAACTTTCAGCATGAATCCATGACATTCTGCAATGTCTACCGCAGCATAGCCTTCGGCGCTTGAGGGTACTCTACAGGTCCACTATAGGTGCTGATTTCTTCTAGTATATAGTAAGAAATAGTGAGCTCCCAATAGGTACTGGCGGCGCTGACGGGACTGTAAGTAGAATCAGACCGACCTCTTGGACTTGCGGACATGAGACGATGAGCAGCCTGTCGAAACCAAATCATAAATAGGGTGATATGTTCAAGGGGTCAGGTATAGGGTGCCGTCACAAAGGCCAAGAAAGTTGTCATTCTATATGTCACCGCTGGTCTCAGTGTCAAGCAAGTCTCAATCCTTCGTCCTCTGCGAGCTGGTCTGCTGTGAATCCGTCATGCAGCTTGTCGAGATACTCGTCGAAGCGGCCAGCGACTTCGATGACGTCCTTCAAATGCTCGTAGGTCATCTTTGTGCCTTTCCATTCAGCATACTGTCTGGCAGTTGTGATGGCATTTCGAATTTGTCGGCCATTCATCTTCTCCTTGGACAGAACCTCCAGATGGTCACGCAAGTCCGCGATGTCGATGGTATTGTCATCGAAGGATTCGAGCCGTTTGATAAAGTTCTCCCAGATCCGTAGACGTTGGTAATTCCCCAGGCTTGGATAATGAAGGGCGAGCTGGATCCTTGACTTGAATGCCTCATCGAACGTTCCCACACGATTGCTCGTGAGTACCAGGATCCCCTCGTAGTACTCCATTACTCGCAGGAAGACGGACACAAGGGCGTTCCTTTGCAGATCCGCAAGGCTCCTTTGTTCCAGGAATACATCTGCCTCATCCAGCAGCACCACACAACCCCAGATTTTCCCCAGATGAAGAACCGACTCAAGATACTTCTCGACGTCTTCAGCTTTGGTACCCACATCTCCACAAGTAACACGATATAGCGGCTTTTGGGCTATTTCAGCGACGCTTTCTGCTGTGAGCGTCTTCCCGGTTCCTGGCCCACCGTGTAGCAAAAGGATGAGGCCGTTCCCCTTGCCCTCAATCAGATCAGTGCCTTTCTCGGCTGCAACTTGTTTGCTCACAAGAGCTCGGATCAGGTCCTTGGCTTTTCGATCGATGACGAGACTCTGAAACGCTTCGACATTCCATTGAACCTCTGAGATCCGATCGACTTCGAGGTCGTGCCATTTCTTTAGCCGCAGATTATAGCCTTTGATTGACCTCGGGGACCAAGAAGTTAAACTTCTCATCGGGCGGTTCATCCTTGGCTAGCGCTTCAGCACCAAGTTCATCCTCCAATTTTCGACTGGCATAGACGTTATCTTTATGCAAGCTGGAGTGAGTCAAAAGGTCGACCATGTAGCGTTCTTCAGCCTGCATGGCAAAGAGGAGACGTTAGTATGACGTTGATTCGAGCGTTCTATTTCGGACGACTTACCATGTTCTGGGCACCAAATCTGTCAGTTTGCATGTACGAAACAAGCCGTCGGTTGCGGCACTTCCAGAAGGTGCTACCCCGCTTACGGAGAGTGTCGACGAGGTCAGCATTGGCATACTTGATGGGAAATACCTGAAGATCGGTGATCTCAGACTCTTTTGGCTTCGGCTCTTCCATTCGCCGTTTCTGCCAGGCACTTGAAGATGTGGCGTTGTCCCATTTGTCAACTTTCTCGACCTCGATGTCAAAGTAATGCGAGCTATGCTCGCGTTGGAAGTTACCATCAAAAGCCCAATGCCAGCCAGTCACCGACCAGTCTTGAAGTTTGATCTTCTCATGCCTGATTCGCATCGAGGCTTCTTCAGTACCATACAGAGGCAGGCCCCGATCTTGGATTGCACGGCTCCCCAGACGTGAGGCATACTTGATGGACCCCATAGATGGCCAACCTGTAGCCACGAACGCCTTGTAGCGGCCGTCCTCTCGCTGTACCAAGATGTCACCTGGTTTGAAGACATAATGGATATAATCTGACGTTATCTTTCCCCGCTCGAAGAGCGCATCGGCGGTTGCGTACTTGTCGCCGTACTGGGATTTGATGTAGTCTAGAAGGAGTGACACCTCTTTGCAGGCTTCAGGAGAGAAGTTTTCTTGGATGGCATCGAGATCTTTCCGGCTATGGTATATGAACAAATACGGAGCCTTAAGTTCCCTTGACAACTGGAACTGTTGCAGTACAGTCGAATACTCCTCTCGAGTTCCCAGGATGTTCTCTATTGCACTAATTAGTGCTTGACTTATAGGTTGGATGGTCTCGCTATTGGGTTGTGGGTGCAACTCAGGCAAAAGGCCAGCGCCTCTGTTGCCCCTGTTGGTAGTGCGCAAGCCAGCATTGTCAACCAAAAATGGGTCGAAGTTGCGGTAGACGATGAATGATACGTCCTTGTTCTTCTCCAGGTATAGGTCGAAATTGTGTAGGGGCAGCTTGCATTGGAGCTGACGCTCGGCACCCTGCCCCAGAACCCATTCTGGCTCGTCGAAATATGGCATGGAAAGCTTAGTTTCGACCTCGGTGCGACCTTTGCGACTGATATAGTGCGTTTCTCTGATGCGGTTCAAGATCTGTAATCTAGATGGAGGCTGATCCTTGCGATCAGCCTCCAACTGCTTGACTTGCCTTTGCAGGAGCCCAATGTACTCTTCCAATTTCACCAGATCCAGCTGAGAAGTGTCGCTCACTCCAAGAACGCGCTGTAGGCCAGCTACTACAGACGGCAACTCTTGTTTGTTGTGGCTTCCGAGCGATCGAGCTTCACCATCGAATGAGGGGGATCCCAAACCGGTGGCAAGGCCTCTCCCTGTCATCGTGATTAAATCATCCAGTTCCTGGCGTTCCATCATTAGCCTCTTTCTGTTCTGTCGCTCAAGCAGCATCAATTGCATCTGATACTCTTGAAGACGGGGATGCCGAAGGATATCGTGAATTCTATCGTCCTCAGTCCGCCTGGTGTCGGCTACAGCATCCCAAGCCTCCTTTTTCGGATCCCTGAGGGCTAGTAGATGTCGTTCTGCTATTTTGCTCCCCGCGCTCTGGTCGTCAGAGATGGTGATATTGATGAAGATTGGCGCCTCAGCGGTTAGTTTAAGAACCGAATTCTTGAAGACCGCAGTAAGCGCACACTCTAATTCAGGTCTTGTAGACGTTGGTTGGGGAACGGCACTTTCAGGAGCATCATCCGTCTCCGATTCTGACCCTATGTCGCTGTCAGTGCTCGAGGTCGCTGTGAAATCTTCCGAATCATCTGAGTGCGAAATTTTCTGGCCGGTCGTGGTGGACTCCTCCTCTTCACTCCATTCTAGATCTTCTTGTAGTTCTTCACTGAAAAATGAGTCCGAGACGTCGTCGTGGGCTGTTTCTTTGCTGCTCAGATCACTGGCTTCTTGAAGGTCCGATAAGGCGGCTGAAGCAGTCTGTTCAGTTCGGGAATCGCATTGGGCGACGCTCCCCTCGTGCCTGGACGTGAGTGATGGAGTAGCGGAATGATCGCCACGGTTTCCGCTATAGGACGTGGTAGACCCAAATTCGTACGCTTTCCGTCAAGGTCAGTCCATTTGTCTAACGGACTGCGTTGTAAAAGAGGACTCACGGTCGGCGAGATGTTGTTCCTCGTCGGTTAGATCTTCGCTATTGGGAGAGCATGACTATGCAACCATCTGGCATAATTGGCTAAGACGTGTTCAACACCGTATGCCCTCAATGGCTCCATGGAGCGTCCATGTTTTCACCCTGTCAGGAGAGACATGAGGTCGCGCAGTCGCCAAAGCTGTTGTCGGTCAGGCTGAACACTAGCGAGGACGCTAATCCAGCTTCACAATCATGGCTTGCATGCAGGCGCAGCTGCACAGCCACATGCGAGGCAGATGCGGGCTGATTCCAGGACGTGCTTTGCACCCATCGGCAGACACTCACTTGGATTTGGGATATTGGATTTGTTACCCTTTTCTTAGAAAGAAGGCAGATTTACTCAAGTTTTATGGTTGCATACCAGTCCATTGTTTAAAGACGTTCGACTAGAGGTTGCTGAGACCCACTACGATCCCCAAGTCCGATCTCCGGAGGCTCGCCCTGACATGCGATGAACCGCACCACACCCGTCCCACTTTCGCGCTGGTACTGCCAAAGCAGGCCGCAAAGGTGCTTGTCTAAAACCGTGAACCATAGCATTATTGCTGACGGTCACCAGCTCCCCAGGAGACTACGACGCGCGACATGCATTTGAGGAAGCCGTACAGGTCTTCAAAAATAAGGGGACTAAAGATCCGCGGAAATCCACGGCTCTTGACAACATTCAAGCAGCTACAATTCACGATGTTGTCGCCGCTGTCAATGCAGCAAGCGAGGCTTACAAGAGCAGAAGAGCGAGCCCTTCGGCACGAAACTGTCTCGTGGAGGTTTCCAAGCGAATAGCTTATTATGGCAAGGTTATGGACGCACTGGTTCAGCAGCATCCGGAATACGTGTCTCTAGCATGGGGCACTATGAAGCTCGTCTTCGGCGTATGTACACTCCGTCCACCGTTGATTTCATGTGCTGAGTCTGTCAGGCTCTGGTCGAGAACGAAAAGTTAGGGACCACGATTGTCACAGGCCTCTGTGAGGTTGCAGATGCTCTGCCCAGGAGTGAACTTGCACTAGAGCTGTATCCCACTGATGCAATGAGGGAGTCCGTGGTCGCATTGTACACCTCGATCCTGCGTTTCTTGACGCGCGCCCTGTTATGGTGCGAAGAGGGCAGAGTCCGCCATGCAATCCATGCTGTCACCAAACCCGCTGCTTTGCAGTATGACGATATCCTGGCTCAAATTCGGCAGGTCAATCGCAGCATATCTGATTGTGCCACAGCAAGTAGCCAGGCTGAACAAAGAGATATGCACAATAAACTGCGCGATGTTGAAACAACTGCGAACTATGAGTTCAGCGAAATCCGGTCACGGCAGAAGGAAACTCAATCAACGTTGGGATTGTTCGAAGACAATACTTCGTCTGCGCTGACCAGGATGGAGAACCATCAGCTGCAGGTCAATACAGATTTGGTTGCCATGACAGTCCTGATCCATGACCTTCGGGACACACTCTTAGCGAGAGACGCCGCATACGCCACCGAGCGCGCGCAAATAACGAATGCATTATCCGACATTCAGCTGTCGCAGGCGTTGGGGGCAATGTCCTCGTCGCTCGCGTTGGACCATATGGCAACTCTTCGTCAAATCGGAAAGCTGCTAGGCCGGCGGCCTGGGAAATCAAGTCGGAATGCTATGAAGTTGCAGACATATGCAACCTTCAACGATTGGTCCACCTCTCCAAGCACAAACATACTGTGTGTCGGAAGCACCTTCAAAGAGCGCAAGGCATTGCAACAGGGCGTCGTCCAGATCATCGAATACCTTCGGCAATCCAAGGTTGCTGTACTATGGGCCTTGAGGAGCCGAAACCAGACATATGAGACGTTAGAGGTACTGAAAAGCCTTGTCTACCAAGCTTTAGCCGCGACTCCCAGCACGGATACCGATACCACATCATCTTCGATGTCGCGGCGACTGTTTAATGCATGCTTCGAAGAGGACTATGTCCACCTTCTGGATGACATCTTGCAGAATTTCAACATCGTTTATATCATCGTCGAATCGTCTGTCATGTCCTCGGACGCCTCGACACGGTTTCAGAAGCATTGTGGTGATCTCCTAGCAAGGTCAGAGTCTCGTGCGCCAAGGGGCCGTTTGAAAGTTCTCGTGGTCAATTATGGGCCGTCAGTACCACCGCCCCCAGGAGCGAAGGATGTTCTTAAGCTAGGAAAATCGAACCAAGGCAGAGCCCAACAAGCAAGGGGCAAGGTCTCCCCAGCATTCAGAGGGCGTCTGTCGTGCAGGAGCTCCGCAGCTGAGTAAACATGCAGCCTTGAAATGAACGGGTACTGACAAAAGACACGTTCAAAAAAGGCAGCAGAATGGATTGTTGAAAGTCGGCTGACGGATGCGATACGAGGTGCCCCTTGAAAGATCTTGCTAGATGTACACTGATGTTATGTCAACGTTACTAGGATGTTCAAACAACATAAGTCGTCCACGTTGCGTAGTCACCTGCTGCATCATACCGCGCCCTTTAGCTATTGTTCTTCATCTCTCTCAATTTGGCCATCACCGCCTGCGGTTCCGTCTCGCCCGTAGCCTTCTTCATCTCCTCCGTATGCACCCGCATAAACAGATTATGTTCCTTCTCCTGCCCGATCGTGAATTTACCTTGAGTCTGTTGATTCTCGTCGGCAAATTTCTCGAGTTTTCGGATCGCTTCGTTCTCCGGCTGCACCTTCTTCAGGAACTTGACGTTTGACTTGGTGTACTCGTGCCCCGGGTATACTTTTGTGTCGTCCGGCAAGGACGCCAAAACCTCATTGAGCGCCTTGTGCATCTCCGTGCCGTTACCTTCGAAGAACTTCCCGCACCCGCCGATAAATAAAGTGTCGCCGGTGAATACCACGCGCTCGTTCGTCGCATTGTCTTCCATGAACCAGCAGATGCTGTCTTGGGTGTGGCAGGGGGTGTGCAAGGCTTTGACGTGGATGTTCTTGCCTATATTGAAGGTCGAGTTGTGGGAGGGCGTTTTCGTCACGGCTTCGCAGTCTTTGCCGCCTATCACGGGGATCTGGGATGGTAGAGACGAGAGGATCTTCTTGTTCCCGCCGGCGTGGTCCCAGTGATGGTGGGTGTTTACGATGGCGGTTAAATTGAGGTCTTTGGATTTCTCGGAGAGGACGGGTGTTACTCTGAGCAGATTGGCATGTTAGTTCGACGGAGAGAGCAAGCAAGGACGGAAGACGTACTCGGGAGGATTTGCTGGGTCGATTATGACTGCGTCCTTCGTCTCGTCGTCGCTGACCAGGTATGCGTAGTTATTGGACGAACCAACCCCTAGAAGTGGTGATTGTCAGCGATGTCTCTACACTTATCAACGGCGTATTCTGCCGGTGTCTTCACGTCGAGCAAAGAGCAACTCTTGTGACCATTGCTACGAGTTTTTCTCTCACTACCTCGTCTGCATTGTCCAATGGGCCGCCTTTTGAACGTGATGAGAAGAGGGGGTCTTTGGGTCTCTCCGGGCACATACACATGGGGATACTGAGGATATGCATTTTTCGTAATGGCTGCTGTGCGACTGCACTTCCAAAAAACTGCGGGGTGTTTACTGGACGAATGAAAGACGAAATGGCGACGCTGGTGGACAGGAATGGCCGAATGAGCCTTGAGGTGATCATGAATTGGTTTCAGGCAAAGGAAAGCTGTACAGTCAGTCCGGAATAGAGTAGTCAAAATCGACAGTCGTGCAATTGTACAGTGGAAAGACAATTGTAATCATCAAGATGAAGATGCGGAGAGCGGTTGGAGAGGTCGAGCATTGACGTCAATCATCCACGCCGGTCGTATTAAGTCCGGGGACGGCAGACAAGCTCATGTCGTCCGTGCATACTGCATAGCCCCTTTTTGCGGTGTCGATATTCAAAGTATAAAATACGATCTTGCTTCCAAGCCCCCTCATCAGCCAGTAGGCCAGTCTATCGCTATGCTATGCTATGCATGAATCATTCTACCGTGCCATAATCACGATGGCTGTCCCTTCTCCTGCTCAAGCTCATTCTCCCACTATCAGCAAGTAGGCGCTGACTCTCCGCCATGTCAACCACCCTATCCTTCCCAGACATGTTTGGTATCCAACCTCTCATCCAGCCATTGACTCTTTCCCAGTGGCTGTATCCATATCTGTCTCGGACCCGCACAAGCCTTTCCTCTTTTTCGCCGTACATCAGAAATTGCGCTCCCATCAGAGCGTCCATAGATAGACATCCGGCAGCGCCCAAGAAAAAAGGGGCTGCTCTGGCCACCCAAGCCCATCTCTGTGATCCTTCACCGTCCACCCAGCCGTGGTGACCATATGGCCCATAGTCTTGCCACGCGTTTGGATTGGTCAGGAGTGACGTAGAGTAGAAGAAGTTACCGCAGAACGCCGCGAGGAACAACAGAGGCGAAAGGCCAGCAGTGGATTGTCGTTCCCAGTTTTTATACAGCTGAGGTAGACGGGACGCAAGATATAAGAATGTAGAGCACCATGACAAGACAGTACCCGCAATCTCAAGAGGTGTATCGACACGCAGGAGATGTATGCCATGTCGATAGTGGTCTGCAGGAAACGGCAGAGGCGCTGCTGCCGCGCTGGATGCCAGCGAGGATATAGTAGCCGCGTACATGAAGGTCCGTGGAGAGGGTGAAGGCATCCAATTGTTGGTGATCTTGTGGATGTAGGGTATGTTGCGAGGACTGCCATTTTTCTCGCCATAATTCACTTGCGAGAAGCGAGGCCCATCAACAGTGGTGGGACCAGCCGACTTTTGAGGACTAGTATCCGCATCCCGCAACAACTGTTCTTCGCCCGTGAAGCTGGTATTGATTGGGGACAGTGCGTTGATGATATCACTGTCTGCATCATCATCGACATCGCTGCCATCGGGAGAGTGGAGGCTTTCCGCATAGATCCATTTCGCGAAATGGGTGTACCAAAAGTATTGGACGACAAGGCAAACATCCACAAACACGTAGTAGCTTGCAATGATGATCTGCCACGCAGCCTGCTTCGTGAACAGTGCACCCAGAAGGTTGGTCAAATCACCCAACAACCATTCGCCCAGAAAGAGTATCGACAGTCCTGCCGTAGATTTGATGTGGTAATTTTTGAATATCTGCGGCATCTGCGCAAATAGCCATGATATTATTGAACATGTCCCCAGCAGAACCGAGATCGCCGCAAGGGGAGTAGGAATACAGACACCGAAATAGGCGGAGACGTCAGCCAGGAAAGACGTGGTTGGTGTGCAATGATGTGGGAGGGAGGATATCGACACGAAGGAGGTATGTGATAGGGACATCGTTCTTGCTACTCCTTCGCCCGCTCTCTTATCGGATCAATGTTTACTCGTCCTTGATATCCTGACCATCTCTTCTGGGTTTGCTTTATCTGAAACGTCCTGCCCTTGCAGAGACAGCGTCTTGATTCAGAGACGACAGTACGTAGATCTCTGGACGCAACCGTAGTAAGAAGGAGCAGACTCTTCGCGTCTGTTCCTTGGAACCTTGAAGACTAACAAGTTGCGTGCCGCACAGCTTCGTCGTCGTGAGCAATACAGAAACCAGCGAGCGCAGGGATCGATTAGAGTATACCAGTCTGTATTCGGTCGATGTAAGCACGCAAGTCACATAGAATGAAGACAGAGGGAACGCAAGATAGGAAGAAGAACACAACAATGATGCGGAGAGTGCGCGTGAAGAGTGGGATGAGTGTGTAGCCATCTGATCAGTCACGAACTGGCCCCTCAGATAAGGCAGTTGCAACCACCCTCTGGGTCCGGGCGAAAATAGGAAGCTCGGATATTGGTCAACCCCATGATATCAAGGGTCCGACGGCAGTCCAAGGGACGAGCCGAGGGGTTCGTAGGCAATTATGTGCAGATGACATTGCAGAATGACACCTAAATTGGTCAGATCAATGCTTGATGACCTGTGTGAAGGTTGCATGATTCGAAGATGGTGGTGGATGACCGAGGGGCAGAAGGCGGATATCCACGCGACAGTCCGACATTGAACTGATAAGCAGAAATGAGAAACCAATTGCATGTCTGAAGATGAGAAGACAATCTCATCTCTTGGCGTGGGAGGAGATCGCCGGGAGCTGCGCTGCTCAAACGAGATCTGTTGTTATTCATCAACCCCGCCTTCACCTTTCGCTTAATAAGTTTGCAGAGTCCAGCAGCAGGTCTTTCGTCGAATCAACTTCAACATTTGCGCGCACTTGTCATCAGCGAGGGTGTCCAGAAGATGAAGAGAGTCGCAGTGTATGGAAGGCGGCCCTCAAAAGATTGCTCTGTGCCCATCTTCAACAATCCACTGAGTCAGTCGAGGCGGTGTCCATTGGTCTACCATGTTATTACATGATAGATTGATTCATGTGCGGTGGGTCGGCCACAATAACTCCAGATATTGAAGTGTGAATTGAGCCGAGGTCTGGGGGTGACGAGGATGACAAGAAATACATATATCGCATCTGTGGGAGTTGATAATGCCAACAGTATCCTCTCATGCCAGCACGTATGTGCACTCATAATCGTTCACGTCAGCAGACATAATGGGCATCCTGTCAGTAACGAGTCATTATGCATCTCAGATTGACACGAACCGCCACCTATTTCTTTCTACCCATCACTGAGGTCTAGGTATTATGGTGAGGCTCATTGGCCTTCGATATTTGCTGTCAAACTAATATGCATACTCCAGCTTCACCGAGAATCTTAAGGAGGATGTGGTTTATCCTTGGTGTTGTAGCTGTTGCGTGGCGGTCAGGTCACCTCACGCTATGACGGAGTGAAATTGCCAAACATCCAATCACCCCAATGTTAGCTTTTGGCTGAGGCTGTCTACCGCTAAGGTACGGGGAGCAACGTGGAGTGATATGAGCTCCTGCAAGCTACATTGGCGGTGAGTTCGGATTTTGACTAGCTTCGAGATGCTCCCACGAAGCTGCATCGAAAGCCAGGAACGAAGGCTGCGAGTGATCTGATCATGAAGGATTCTAGGTACGCATGATCAAGATGAGGAACGACACAACTCACGCCCATTCGTAAGCTCCTCAGCAGTCCGTCCACCTTCGTCTACAGCCTTGTCTGGCCCTACGAGGCTAGTTCGGGATAATTCTCCGACTCTCAAGTGAAAAACTTGAGGCTCTCGCTGGCAAGTTTCCTTTTCGAGGCCATTACTTGTCGCTGTTGATTTCCGCTATGGGTAAACGACACGTTGCTCCTTTTGCGGCTTGTCTATCGGTAGTTGTAATTCGCCCTCGTTTCCCAAGATACTGATGTCAGAAGCAGCTTGTGGCAGCTGGAAAAGATATCCAGCACCTGCCAGGTAGCTCGGTAACGACCAATAGCGGTGGCACGGATGATGCAACAGGTGGAAAATGTATTTCTGCAGGTGTCGGATGACCGTTCCGGTACCTAGTATGCGGGGCTCGCTTCAACGGCCTTGGTGGGCCATACATCATTTTATTGGCTTTTATAGACATGACGAAATGTTTTCAACACCCCAAACGTCATGGGCATCAAAGGTGCCTGCAATGGTCTCTTTCTTATTGGCGAGAGTCGACCCGTAACTGTCCCTAATGCACACGCGTATCTAGTGCCATTGTTGCTCCGCATCTTCTTTCTGTTTATCTCGTCCAGTTCACCCATCGCCCCTTCCTTTTTCTCCTTCTCACGCGGTAACAATGTCTTCAGTTGGACAGAGCATCTTGAACACGGCCGAATCAGTCAAGGACGGCGCCAAAAACATGTTTGAAAACAAAAAGATTGCAGACCTGAAGAAGGATGTCAAGGACTCCCACAGCAAGCAACCCCAAACCACCGACTATGGTGTCAAAGTCGCAGACTTGGACCATTGGTTGAAGGTGGTCGATGAGGAGAAGAACAAAGTCGGCCCTTCCTTGCTCGAGGATCAGATCGCCAGAGAAAGAGTATGGTTTTGAACGCTCTCCTTCAAGGCGAACACACTGACCATTCCCTAGATTCACCGTTTCGACCACGAGCGTATCCCTGAGCGAGTCGTCCACGCCCGAGGTGCAGGTGCCCATGGTCAATTCAAGCTCTACGAGAGTTTGGAAGATGTGACATCGGCCAAGGTCTTGACCGACACATCCCGCACCACCCCAGTGTTCGTGCGCTTCTCCACCGTTCAAGGCAGCAGAGGAAGTGCAGACACTGTTCGAGACGTTCGAGGTTTCGCCGTCAAGTTCTACACCGACGAGGGTAACTGGGATATCGTTGGTAACGACATTCCCGTCTTCTTCATCCAGGAGTCCATCAAGTTCCCGGATCTAGTCCACGCCGTCAAGCCCGAGCCAGACAACGAAGTGCCTCAAGGCCAGACTGCGCACAATAGCGCCTGGGACTTTATGTATCTGCACCAAGAGGCTACCCACATGTTCTTCTGGGCCATGTCCGACAGAGGTATCCCCAGATCTTACCGAATGATGCAAGGTTTCGGTGTCAACACTTTCTCATTGATCAACGCCGAGGGCAAGAGGACTTTCGTCAAGTTCATCTGGACTCCAGAACTCGGTGTCCACTCTTTCGTCTGGGACGAGGCCCTGAAACTGGCCGGTCAAGATCCAGATTTCCATCGCAAGGACCTGTACGAAGCCATTGACAACGGCGCCTACCCGAAATGGAAGTTCGGAGTTCAGCTGATTAAGGAAGAGGATGAGCACAACTTCGACTTCGACATTCTCGATGCCACAAAGGTCTGGCCTGAAGAACAAGTCCCCATCCGATATGTGGGAGAGTTGGAGCTCAACCGCAATGTCGACGAATACTTCACCGAGACCGAACAGGTTGCTTTCTGCACCAGCCACATCGTGCCGGGCATTGACTTCACCAACGACCCGCTTCTCCAGGGCCGAAACTTCTCATACTTCGATACCCAGCTCTCCCGCCTGGGCATCAACTGGCAGGAACTTCCCATCAACAGACCTGTCTGCCCTATGATGAACTTCAACCGCGACGGTCAAGGACGTCACACCATTACCAAGGGCAAGGCAAACTATTGGCCCAATCGATTCGAGGCCAACCCTCCCACTGGACACGGCAATGGAGGTTTCGAGTCCTACCCAGCAAGGGAAACGGGTATGGATCTACGAAAACTTGCTCCCAAGTGGAAGAACTATGTCTCTCAGGCTCAGCTCTTCTACAACTCCATGTCAGACATTGAGAAGAGACATATTACGAACGCCCTCTCATTCGAACTCGATCATTGCGATGACAACGTTGTCTACGAACGCGTGGTAGAACGCCTCACAGAAATCGATCTATCCCTTGCAGCAGCCGTTGCTGAAAAGTGCGGCGCTCCTACCCCTACCAAGCAGACTGTGGAGAATCCTGGTCTCAAGGCCAAGGGTCTCAGTCAGTTTGACTACCTGCCAGAAGTGCCTACGATCAAGTCTCGACGCGTTGCGATCCTCATTGCCGATGGCTTTGACGCGGTTGCTTATGGTGCTATGAAGGCCGCAGTCCTGTCACAATTGGCTTTGCCATTTACCATCTCCAACAAGCGTCAAAATGTCACGGCTGCGGATGGTGTCACTAGCGCCAAGCCTGATCATTTCCTCAACGGACAGCGGTCGACCATGTTCGACGCGATCTTCGTTCCTGGTGGCGAAAAGTCAATCAAGACCCTGATGGGCAATGGTCTAGCTCGATTCTACGTGAAGGAAGCCTTCGCTCATTGCAAGGCTATTGGTGCCACTGGCGAAGGTGTCGAGCTCGTCGAAGCTGCACTCAGGGAATGCCCAGGCACCACTGTGGCCTCGAAAGGAACTGACGCAGTGGTTGATTGGTATGGTGTTGTCACCGCCCAGACCCCAGATGATGAGTCCACCGTCAAAAAGGGAATCAAGATGGCCTCAGAAGCCAAAGACTTTACCGGAAAGTTCTTCCACAACATCGCCCTGCACAGAAACTGGCAAAGAGAGCTGGATGGTCTCACAGATATGGTCTCTGTGTAAGTGCAGTTTGGCGGAAAAGCGCTGGAAAGCCCCTGCAACTGTGACTTGAGTTGTAGCCCCAAGAGGTCAATGTGGAGGAGTTCAGACCACAGTCACTATCGCCTTACAAGGCGCAAAGTAATAGGCGACCCCCCACATACTAAATCATGCACACAATATACCCCAATCAATTTGCACATGTATGGAATCTATTGCACCTCGAGTCGTTGATGTACTGTTCGATTCTAGAACACTAAGTTCAGCTTTTTGGGGACTTCCACAAGCCCTATTCTCGAGAAGCTCTGTTCGGCTCAATATATACTTATATTGACTAACGTGAAGGGCAGAGTTGAACTGCCATGATCGCTAAAATCACTTCAACGCCCGCCATGCACAGCAAATATCTTGTCGCTAACCCGTTGAGAACGCTCATCAACCATAAATTCCAGACAATCAATTTCAATTCCAAGCCCGACTTACCTTGGACAGGCTGCATAGACGCTTAAAGTCCTGGTAAGATCAATTCTCCTCAGGAATCTCCAGCGTCCCCTGCATAGTCAGCACAGCCGAACCACTCAGCAAGACCTCGTCGATTTCCAGTCCATCAGCTCCGCTCTTGACACCGACTTCAACCGAGATCTGGCTTCGTTGGCCCATCTCCACTCCCTGCGTCAGTAGATACTTGTACCGTCCGGGCTTACCCTGCTGAAGTGACAGGTATGACGTGAGAGCGCTGGCCGCACTACCCGTCGCAGGGTCTTCCCGGGTTGCGAACATGCGCGTGCGCAGCTGCCTTACTTGATGCTCGTCGACACCGAGGTCAACGAAGAAATACGTACCGACAAGTCCCTTGCGCCAGGGCCCCTCGTCGAGCTTGGTGTAGGCAGAGTAGACATTCTCCACGCCGAGCGGGTTGCGCTTTTGGTCGGCAAGGGCGTTGAGATCAGGTAGTTCGGCCAGAATGAATGTCATGCCCTGCACGATACTGACGACTGGGTACTGCGCGACAAGAGGCTGGTCGGCGAACGGGGAGTTGTGAATGTGCACGTCGTGCGCGAGCCCGATTTGCGTGGCACTTCCTGCGGAGACGAGACTGATTGGAAAACGGCCTGCTTTAGCTTGGAGAGCGGGAACATTGTTGAGGGGATCATTCTGCAACAGCCGGAGGAGATAGTTTGCCGTGCCGACTGTTGGGTGGCCTGCGAAGGGGACTTCGGCCTGGCTTGTGAAGATGTCGATCCTTACTGACTCGTCGCTAACGTCGTGGGTGGTTTGTTCGTGTAAGAAGACTGACTCGCTGAGATTGAATTCGCGGGCTATGCGCTGTTTTTGGGTCTGGGAGAGGGTGATGGATTGGGGCACGCGGATTATGGCGAGGGGATTGCCTGTGTAGCGGGTTGTGGTGAAGACGTCGAGCGTCACGAAGGAGAGGTTGGAAGAAGACATATTGATATTCTTTGTATGTTCGGGGATTGCGAGGTGTTAGGGGAGACAAAGGAGAGCGGAATGTTTGGTAGATTGTTGATATATGTTGTTCAAATATTCTTCATTGTTCAATGGGTGTTCTGAGTCATTTGAAGGCGAGTTAGACTTTGATATCCCCGAAAGTGGAGATCTGAGGTTGCAACGGACATCAGCTTAAGTCTGGTTGTTGAGTAATACTCCAAAAGCGTGCTCTCGACTTCTTTTGACATCAAAAACTCTTGTGCAGGAACATCGTCTGTCTCCATTCCCTCCGATTGACCACGGTATTCCATTTTCGGTGATAGTTGTTGGATTTCGCTCCATCAGGCAGAACGTGACGGTCCTATTTCGGCATGAACGAACGTCTTTAACGTGGACCGTACCTCAACCGCCTCACTGATTCGTCTCTGGGAACGCCGGATTGCCCAAACCTGACAGGCCCAGGTCAGCCAGGAAATGCAGATGCTGGTACTCGAACGAGCTCGGTGACGGAAATTCAATCGTGCCATTCCCGTCTGGAGAGAACTGCTGCGATATGAAATCGTTCGTCATAAAGTCGGGAAGGAAGTTCCCAAGGACTGCTGCGGATGTGCCAGAGGGTGATTCAAATGACGGATCGAAGGGACTGGTCTCATAAACGTATGAAGACGCATCTCCACCTGACCCTGGGTTGTCGGCCACATAGGCATTCTCCGTAGGTTGAGTCCTCTGCTCGTTATTGTCGGTAAACTGCGTCTGTGAATGGCTTTCAATGCCATGCTGTCGTCTAAATGAAGGCACTTGTCGGTAGATACGGGCGTCATCAGGCCGATGCCCACGCTTTCGAGCCTCGGTCTTGTTGAGACGACTGGTGAGGTCCATTAAAAGGTTCCGGATCCATCGTGCAACAATATAATATTGCTCAAACTGCTTGAGTGCCAATAAACTCGGTCTCAACTTTTGCGACAACTGACTCGGATCGGATATTCCCCCTTCGGCTACGTAAGCTGTCATGGCTGAGAAAATAGCCGATACGCTGACTTGTCAGAAATGTGTGCTAATGGGAATGACCATACTTACTATATCATAGGGAAGTGTTCTGGACTCCAGTATAACAGCGAGTCTTCCACCAGCGTTGTGACGTGACTGGCCGCTTCCAGAACTATCGTAGAGCCTTCATGATCCGCGAAAGGCTTGTGACATAACCGTTGGAGACGTTGTTGGAGGTTGATGATGTAGTAGCTACTCTCATGCGTCAGCAGATGATCAAAACGGGACTGAATGTATACTTACTAGTAGCAGACCTTCAGCGTCAAGGTCAAGTAATGATTTTCCTCCCAAGAGGACGACGCATGCGCACACCAATCTTCCATGGCAGCCTGAATTTCTCGCCTTGCTATTTGTCGCACTGAAGGGTCGCGACTCAATGACAGTCGGGAGGGTGAGCAATGGCAGTAAAACATGTTCGAGACTGGATCTGTTAGGTTGTACGTCTTCGATCCTGGGGCGAGACTCACCAATTTTGTTAAGACTCACTTGGCCGATGATATATTGAGCTGTTTCTGGCGACTCGTCGGGGAAATCTTCCATTGTCAAATCCTCCACATCGCAATCTAAGTCGTTGATGGACATCGGCGGACCCGTGCTGAGACACACCTGCCGATCACGAATCTGTACAGGTCAATGTCTCTTCTTCGCTAGGCTAGGCGTGAACTTCACTAACGTATAAGCACCACCATATCCGCTTCCATTGCGCTTTTTGTCGAGCATCCATCTTGCTGTTTTTTGTGCTTCGATGGTAGCCCATGCATTCCGCTGATCTGATAGCATTACCTAACCACCATAATGTGTCACGATAGCTCGTTGGCTTGCCGAAGTAATAGTGAAGAAGGTACGAAGCTAGTACCATTGTTGTCCGATCTGATTCGTAATCAGCGTCGAAAGATGCGCAAGCCTTGCTGAAGAGGTCATCCCCGGCATCAAGCCTTGTGGTATATCCCATCAAGTGAAAGATCTCCGGCCCACAATGAACAGACGCAATATAAAGCACGCTGCGTAGGAGGGTGATGGAAACGCTCCCGTCGCGGACCGAGGACAGGAAAGTGCCTCTGTCGAGGATAGGGCAAAAGACATGGAACCGCTGAAAATATACTTCCAGAAGTCGTTCGGTCAGGTGCTGGGAAGGAAGATCGGAAGGAGGCACCTTTGTAGCACTCCTTCGCTTACGACTGTCGATGACCACACTGCCGCCATCAGCCGGACTGGAGTAAGCGGAACTCGATTGACCTCGCTCAATAGGGCGATGAAGCTCGCTATGTCCAGCTGCAGAAGTACTCAGAACATAAGAGGCATACCAGGACTCGCCCACAAAGTTTGAGCGGGCGTTATCCTGCTCAGTCATTTCGTTATTCTTGTTATGAGGTCCATCCGGACTGATCGTCTCGCGCCGGTCAGCAGACTCGTCACCAGAATGACTCTCATGGTCGGCGCCAACCAGTCTTGCCAAGTTCAAAGGAATTTCAGGATCTCTGGTCGTTTTCATGACCGCTGGAGCGTACTCGCTCCTATCGGCATCGGTGGCGGCGAGGGTATCGCTAACCCCAGTGTTACTGGGGCTCCATAATTGATTTTCTTTCTGCTCAGGCAGAATATATCGACCGTCCGGCCCTCTGATACGAGCTTCATTAATATGTATGTTTGCAATACGTGACTCGGCTTACCGAGTGCGCCTGGATTGGACAAGCCTGCAATGCTTCGAACTGCTTCTCTTGCATTCAGCGCACGGCGTCCCATTGACTGAGGCATCGCAACGCACGCGACGGCGGTGGCATCTTTCACATGCAGCAGCCCGCCTCTTGCGAGGGCCATATGGAGAGTGCAATGGTACAGCAGGATTTCCCATGGTCAATGAGAATTGAATAGCCAATCTCTCCGCAGAAAGCATGCAGGAAATCATGGGGGAGGAGCTTTCGCCTTGACTGGGGTAGAAAGTGCAGAGCGACACGACTGCCATCACCATACCAGTACCACTAAGGTGCTGCTAGATACCGTACCGGGCTTGCCGAGACCTGGAAGCCGATGCCAGTTGCTGCGGGGTCGGAGCTCCTCCAGCCTGCCACGATTGGGGGACGGCTCCGGGCTACCCCTAGCCCTTAGGCTTAGGCTTCCTGTCACTTGAAACTTGGCCCAACCTTCTGAGATATAGGTCACGCCATTCTGCAATCTTGTGTCGAATGCACCAATGACTGAAGCAAAATATTGAAATGACCATAGCCGAGCTCCATAACCGATAGACTGGATCAGGATCCGAAGTTCAATCGGAGGCTCGGATAGACACGGTCTGAGCATGGTTTGAAAATATCAGGGCACATGAATCGAACTTCGAGCAGATGCTGAGCCAGCTCGCTCCTTACGGTGGCATCATGAGTCGTGTAGCCGAAGTAATTATATGACCTGTCGCAGCAACTCAGCAACGCCAGGATCTCACGGCCAAGCTTGAGGCATGCTTCATTGCTTCCCTAAGGCCGAATTCATTCCACGTCTACTCAGCATTTACCTGTGTTATCTCTATGGAGCCTCTAGACAATAACGAAGTCGGGAAAGATTTTCCACAAGTCGATTTAGGATACTCAGTTTACCAAGCTTCTGGTTACGATGAGGCTGGAGATTTCTTCACTTTCAACAATATCAGGTATGCAGCACCTCCAACAGGTGCTCGGCGCTTCCAGACACCCGAACCACCACTGGTGAATCGAGACGTCGTCCAGACAGGTCTGTCGGGCAACTTTCCGCCCCAAGCTGTCCCTTTATGGCGAAGAGTTATCAAAGAATGGCCAAATCCAGGCAGTGAAGATTGTTTGTTTCTGGATGTCAAAGTGCCCCGCGCCACCTGGGACGGACGAGACACTCAGGTAAAGGGCGTGCCGGTGATGGTTTGGATCTTTGGAGGTGGCTACACTGCCGGTTCAAAGGAGGCATTCGGCAGCGGAGCTGGCCTTCTGGCCAGGTCTGCAGAACCCATCATCTATGTTGCACTGAACTACCGAGTATGCCTCCCCACACATGTACCGGCTCAAGGACTGACAGACATCCCCAGCTTGGAATATATGGATTCCTGGCAGGACCAAAATATACAGGGCATGGAGGTACAGCAAATCTAGGCCTCTTGGACCAGCGTTTTGCCCTGCAATGGATTCAGAAACATATCTCTGCCTTTGGTGGCGATCCTGACCGAGTCACTGTGATAGGTGAATCAGCTGGCGGAGGATCGATCTATCATCAAGTCACAGCCTATGGTGGCCAGAAAGGCCAGTCACCCTTTGCCCAAGCCATCTTACAAAGCCCAGGGTTCTATCCCATCACCGATTCTGAAGTGATGGACCGTCACTACCAGTCAGCTTTGACGTACGCGAATTGTGACTGCCTGGATGATTTGAAGCTCTTGTCGGAAGCGAAACTAAAGGAGGTGAACCTTGCCGTCATCGACGAAGCGCCGTATGGCCAATTTTTGGTATGTTTGGCTGTCAAGGTCACCATACATCCAACTGGCTGACTCTCCTCCCAGCTCGGACCGGTTGTCGACGGCGTGTTCGCGCCCAATCTACCAGGCACGCTTCTCTCGTCAGGCTCCTTCGACCACGGTCTCAGAATAATGCTCGGTCAATGTTACAACGAAGGTGGCGACTACGTAGAGCCCGTGGACATATCCCCCTCTTACTTTTCAGAGTACCTCGACCGCACCTTCCCGAGCATGAAGCCTTCCGTCAAAGACTACGTCACAAGCAACCTTTACCCTTCGATATCGACAATTCTGCCAGATTTCCAACGCAGCAGTGGACTGTGGCCTCATTTCTCACACGAAACCCCTTACTACACCACTCCCACCGCTCGACTCCAACGGCTGATCGGCGACGCAATCTACATTCAACACAACAACGCACTCTCCACGGCCTTTCAAAACAAGACTTATAATTACATGATGAGCCTCGCTCCTGGAACTCACGGCACTGACATATCGTACACGTTCTACAATGAAGGCAAGGAAGAGAAGTCCGCAGTGCCTGGCCTTCCCAATGTCAAGAACAGAGAGCTTGCGCATATTTTCCAGAAATACCTAACAAACTTTGTGCTGTACGGGGATCCTAACGGCAACAAGGACGCCGGACTGCCCAAGATGAATCAAAGAGGAGATGACTTTGTGGTTCTCAATTTTGGAGAGAATGGGATTGAGGAGATTCGGGATCCAAGTGCAAAAGAGCAATGCCTTTGGTGGCAGAAGGGCCTGTTTGCTTGACGGATACGACTTTGGTCGTGTACAAAATCTTTCTGATGACAGCGTAATAAGTTCCAAACAGCGACAAGCCGTGTTTCTGTACTTGAGTCGCCAAAGATCCCAAAGATCCTCCCCTTGAACAAAGGACGCCGGTGACTTGATGGTCGTCCGGGGGTGAGCGTCGAGTGTGTCCATTCTGAAATCGGATGCCAAAAAGCTAGACCCAGCACCGTTATAACAACGGGAAAGAAATGAGCTCGGCCCGTGGCCTAGACCTACTTCGGACGGACCCCCATAGCCGATGGTGAGTGGAAGTCTCTGTCCATAGCCGAGAGTAGAAACCCACAGACTCCAGTCACTTTTCGTGACCTTCGACTTGTCTTGACACGGAGGGTCTACCTACAGATACGCATGAAGGCCCTCTGGCATCGAACTACACCCCATCTTTCTCCATAGTTCGGCTATGGGGGACGTGGCCCAGGGAACGGCACCTCTACCATAATCTGGCTATAAAGACGAGAGCCCCAGTCCAATTACACCTTCCCCGGAACCCCAGATCTTGCCTTTCCTCTACAACGAGCCCAAAGATAGTGCTCTCCTACATATAGCATCATTGGGGAAAGGAAGGACGTGGTCCAACATCCACAACTGGCTTGATCGGAATCATGGAGCTCGCCGACACGGTTAACATGAGCCATTACGGCGCTCGTCATAATCTTCTTCACAACTGGCGCCTCCTGATCTCATGTGAGCTGGACCGTCCTTTCGCTGTTCTTCACGCACCTGACAATCATAGGCCTGCTCCTATCCACATGCTACTTTACCTTTGGGTATGATGCTTACATTTACGGCGGCGTCATCGCGATGCCATCGTTCATCGAGAAATTTGGCAGCCTTACAGCAGCGGGCTATGTCCTCACTGCTAAGGAGACCTCCATTGTTTCATCGATTCCGACAGTGGGCTCCCTCATTGGGTTTGTGATGATAGCTCTTATGGCAGATCGCTACGGTCGGAAAATAACCATCTACGCCGGGGCCGTTATCGGACTGGTAGGAATGGCACTTCAGGTGGCAGGTTCCAGCCTTGCCTTGGTCACTGTGGGACGAACGATTGCAGGTAAGGAGATACATCTGATCTCATCCCGTCCCAATGGTGCCGTCCAAGCAATGAGCTGACGCATTTCTCCTCTCACAGCGACTTCAACCTTCGTTACAATCAACATGGCTCTTACCTTGTCCGCAGAGCTGGCGCCTGCTTGTCTTCGAGGATCGATCATGACGCTATCTGCCGTTACAATCGGCATTGCCGGCATTATCGCATCTGGTATCAACTACGGCACCTACGCCATCTTGACCAGTCTTGCCTGGCGTCTTCCGGTGGGCCTGCAGTTTATCGGCCCGGTCGTGATCATCCTGGCTGTTCTCTTCGTCATGGAATCGCCAACATACTATCTCATCAAGGACGACGATCAAAAAGCCCGACAGAGTCTTGTCAAAGTCCGCCAGGGTTACACGAACGCAGAAGTGGACACAGAATTGGAGAACATGAGACATCAGCGCACTTTACACACAAGCACGCAGCGTATCTCTCCGCTCGACATGTTCAAGGGCAGCAACCTCCGAAGAACCATGCTGTCATCCTCCTTCGTCATCATCACCCAGCTTTCTGGCTTGGCTTTTGCCACTTCATACGCCGCCATCTTCTTTGTGCAAATTGGCACTGTGAATCCTTTTCTGATGGTCCTTGCGCTTTCTATCCTTGAATGGGGAGGCGCATGCGTGGGTCAGGTCCTCATTGAAGTGTTGGGCCGTCGCAATCAAGCTTTGCTCGCGACGGGCGTCCTTTTCGTCCTCGACATTGCCGTTGGTGGCCTGGGCTTTGCGCCGGCTACTAATCTAAAGGCCACCAGGGCGATCGCTGCACTATGCCTCGTCTTCGGATTTTTCATTGCAGCCACGATGAGTCCGCTGCAATGGTGCGCCATTGGCGAGTTTCCTACAGCACGTCTCCGCAACCTGACCTCTGCATATGCTTTGCTCAATTCGAGCTTAGCCAGTCTGGTCATCTCGTACGTTTTACCGTACATCACCGCTGCTGATGCGTAAGTCGTCCCCAATGACCTCACTTACACCACAGCGAGACACTTGTTTTATGCACAATCACATCGTGGCTCACTCGGTTAATTCACTGATATGTAGGGCCGACCTGGGACCGAAAGTCTATCTCATCTTCGCTGGCTGCATGCTAGTGTGCTTCGTGTGGGCTTTCTTCTGTTACCCAGAGATCCGTGGAAGGACGCTGGCCGAGTTGGACGAGATGTTCGGAGAGGGGGTGCCAGCGAGAAATTTCCGCACCCACGTCTGCGTCAACACCTTGGAAAACACAGCCACTATCATGGTCAACGACATCAAGCAGGAGCATCAGGGCGAGACTCAGCAGGTAGAAGTAGTAGGTGATTCAGCTGGTGCTACTGGCAGAGGTCAGGATGTGGAGATGGTTCGTGTTGGTGAGAAAGCCGGAGAAAAGATCTAGGTATATGGCGGGCTATACTTTGGGCAATTCTCTGGCACCTCTTCGTAATGCGACACTCTCTATAGGACATGATGGTGATGGTAACTCGAGTCGGATCTCAATCGGTCGACATATGTATGCATAAGAATCTACAGAGAAGACACTTCCAACCACAATCATTCATGAGCTGAGTAATCAGTCACCTTTCCCTTCGTTCAGGCTGTATTGTTTTCCCCAGGGTGTCGCCCTCACCCAGCAGGCCAAATTCCCCCTGCTGGGGAATGTTAAAGACCTCGGGAATCGTCTGGTATGGAAAGAATTGAAGCAACGGATCGCACGGAGTGAGGACCGTGCCTCCAGGCACGCCGCACGCGGCCCAAAAGCGTCCTTCGAAGAGACTCCCGCCATAGCGACTGCCTCGACTACGGTCTGCAGACCCTGTCAAGCAGGGCATCGGCATCTCTCCCCGCGGCATTATACGGCTAAGGTGCAAGTATCTGCTACTGTAGCCTGTGCAGCCCAAGCGCATATCTCTGTCCATCGCCGAACCGTAGCCGAAATCAATGAGTGACTCTGCCTTTGTTTGTGGAGCACCCCGCCTCCAACTTCAACTGGATTCTCTGGCAGGACTGGGTGCCGATCCCCCAGTATCACCAGGCGTCTGCCGCAAGAGTAGCGAAGTTGGACGCGACGTACTCGAACCAGGTCTGAATTCATCTTAGATAATATCCGCCTCAGTCTGCGTACGACTCCACGACCACGCATCATGACGAATTCATGATCACATGGTACTCCTTCCCACGTTTTTTAACGATTGACCTTTTCGATCTCTGGAAACCGGAAAGACCTAGACCTTGTCTGACTTCTCTGTGATTCCCTGGCTAGGACGGAGCAATGAAACAATCGGTCTCATCGACGCTCTTGCGCCGTGGGATACAAACATGCGCGGAACGGGGAGCAACTCTCGGTCAACACGTGCGAAGATCATCCACTCAAGGCGCAAGGACCCCTCAACCCCAGATCAAGAGCAGCATAAGTAGATTGCCCTGCAGACATACCACAATGGTACATACTGATACCTTTGAAGGATCTTCCTTTGCTCTGGGAGCCACCGGCGTTGGGCTCGGCCTTGGCCTCGGGACCGCCAGCTACTTCGGCTCCAGCGACAACGACTCAAAGTCCACGTCGTCGACGTTGTCCCTATCTAGTATGCCAGAGGTTCGACATGATTTATCACCAAAGAACATAGCTGCAGCTTGCAACGAGTTTTGCAAAATCGTCGGGGCGGACAATGTGTCCACAGCCACCGAAGATCTTTTGAGTCACTCGGGCAGCGACTATCAGTCGTACGCCTGGACAGAAGCGACGGCGACGCCAGGCCAAGTCATCGTGTACCCTGCCTCGACTAACGAGGTTTCTGAGGTTGTCAAAGTGTGCCATCGAAGGAGACTGCCGGCCACGGCTTATTCTGGTGGGACATCGATCGAGGGCCAGTATATTCCTCATCTGGGCGGTGTGTGCGTGGACTTCACTCGCATGGACCAAATCATTCAGGTCAACCCTGTCGACTTGGACTGCACAGTCCAGCCAGGAATAGGTTGGATGGATCTTAACAACGAGCTCGCCGAGCACAATCTCTTTTTTCCGCCTGACCCAGGTCCAGGTGCCATGATTGGAGGTATGATCGGGACCGGTTGTAGCGGAACAAATGCCGCCGCCTACGGGACGATGAAAGACTGGGTTCTTTCACTCACCGTTGTATTGGCTGACGGTACCGTTGTCAAGACAAGACAAAGGCCCAGAAAGTCGAGCGCTGGTTATGATCTGACAAGGACCTTTATCGGCAGTGAAGGCACCCTTGGATTGGTCACGGAGGCGACTCTCAAGCTGGCCGTGAGACCTACTTGCGAGGCTGTGGCCGTGTGCACTTTCCCCACGGTGCGGGCTGCTGCTAGCGCCGTGCAGGCGGTAGTCTCGAGGGGAATACAAGTTGCTGCGGTGGAAATTCTCGATGAGGTTCAGATGAGAAGCATCAACCAGGCTGCCCTCACCAAGCGTCGTTGGGACGAGGTTCCATCCCTCTTCTTCAAGTTCGCTGGCAGCACCGAAGTGGTGGTTAAGGATACCGCGGATCTTGTGGGAAAGATCTCAAGGCAGCATGGCTCAACTTCATACGACTTTGCTGCCGATGCTGACGAGCGCGAGGAATTGTGGTCTGCCCGGAAGAATGCTCTGTGGAGTATGATAATGCTAAGGCAGTCTCCAACGGATAAAGTCTGGACCACAGACGTCGCGGTTCCCCTAAGCAGACTTCCCGATATCATCGAGCAAACGAAAGCTGACATTGAGCGGTCGGGTTTGCTTGGGTCGATCGTCGGGCATGTAGGTGACGGCAACTTCCACTCACTTCTGCTTTTCCCAGAAGAGAAGCGGCATATTGCAGAGGAAGTCGTGCACAGGATGGTTGAAAAGGCGATCGAAATGGAAGGCACGGCCACTGGCGAGCATGGCGTGGGCTTGGTTAAGCGAGATTATCTCCCCAAAGAACTGGGCCAGACAGCGGTCGATACCATGCGCAAGGTAGGCAAAGCTTCGAGGTGTGAGTGTCGAGGAAGGTTCCACTGACCGCTTTGCAGATGAAAAGCTCATTTGATCCTTTGTGTATCTTGAACTGCGACAAAATCGTTCGTATGAAGGCCAAACCAGAACAGCATTGATGTCGTGGACGGTATCAGCGCTGATATTCGTGGTGCGCATTCGACAAATGCTTAGTGGCGTTACCTGCCTCCCATAACTTTGACTGCCGGTCAGGCCAAGAGATCGATTTTGCTGCATTATTGGGCCAGCGTCTGCCAATAAGGCATGCAAAACGACGAATTTGTATTGATACCCCGCAAGAGAGCAGGTCTCGCGTTGCAGTCATATGCCTGCCGGAGGCCTAATTGCCCCTTCAAGCATCGAGGAATGTGACTTGCTAATGAGCTTCAAAAAAGCGGTGAAACACGTGGTAGCCGGAGACTTTTGCTCCTGTATACAGAGTCGTACTTTGTTGCGCAAACTTGATATTCGATCCCCCGTGGTACGTTTGCCCGAAGAGCAGAAGACGCTGTGCTGCTCTTGACTACGTTCGCATTTGAAACACTGAAACCCACCTAAAGGCGGCCGATAAGTTCTGATTCGAGGCGGATCGTTGCTGTACCACCATTACTTGTTTCAGGGACAGAAAATGGACCATATCTTGTCAACGGACGAGGTCGACAGATACGGGACTTGCATCCCAGAGATACCGTGGCTAGGATACGACCACAGGCCCTCCCAGGCCTTCTTTGACTTTGACGACTATGCACTGCAACGCGGTTGGTCGCAAAAGAGTCTGCTAGATCTCAAGGAAGGGAGACTCAAAGAGTTAGACCAGGACTCCGTGAAGCCCTTCTTGCAGAGCTGGTTTAGTATTGGACTCTGCGAAGCGGTGCTGGGTAGGGGCCTTGAGAAGGACAGCTTCATCGCCTTGAAAGGGCCCAGCACCCTCTTCACTAGCGCACCATTGAGACAGTTTGCAGCAGATTTGGAGGCCAAGTTCATGGATAGGTCCGGTGATGATTCCGACAAGGAAATTCTTGAGCGCTTTATTCGTATATTGGGAGCTGCATGCCTTTGGAACCACAAGCTCGCCAACCTAGAACTACTTAACAAAGAGAACTCGGACTTCTGCGACAAGACCTACCATTCGATTATGAGAATGTTCAATCTCCTTGGGTTATTTCTGCAGGGCACTGGTGCGTATCTCGCAATGTATTTGCCTGCTGACAGTGTTGTTATTGGGAGATACAGGAGCCGGCTCGAGATGCACTGGTGGTGCACTAATGCTACACAGGATGGTCAAGCCGAACGTATGGCGCAGCGGGGCTGGTGTCCGTATGTTCGCACAATGTTGGGTCCGTTCACCCACCTTGTAAATGAATATGCGGCCATAATAGGACCGCCGGAGACGCATATGGATCACCGGTCATGCTCACCTATCGAATGCATCAGACATAACATCGACGAGAGCACCTACAAAACATTGCATACCACGCCAGACTGTGAATGTCAGTTCGTCAAGCCGAGACTTGATCGCCTTGCGGACATACTCGATAGTGGCCAGATCCCATTGATGGATCTCAACAAGATTGCTGTGGGCGACACAGGCAAGGTTGTCAATGTCATAGCATTCAACTCAAAAAAGCCCGCCTCCGAGAAGCCTGCCTTCAACGCCATTTCTCATGTTTGGTCTGGTGGATTGGGCAGTGTTTCTGAGGAGGGACTTCCAGAGTGCATGATCGAACTCCTTGGCGGGTACATGGAATCCAATGCTGGATCGAAACTCGTTTGGATTGACTCCTTGTGTATCCCGCGGGACAAAAGATTGAGAAAATTGTCCATCGAAAGCATTAGCACAGTGTACAGGGAAGCATCCGCGACGCTAGTTCTGGACCCAGAGCTAATGCGTACGTCCTCATCAACGACTAGGCAGATGCTCATGTGGATAACATCAGCAGCCTGGATGCAGCGAATGTGGACATTGTCTGAAGGTCGCCTGTCGCGATCACCATATATCGTCTTCAAAAATGCTGTCATATTGCTGGACGAAATCTTAGAGGATGCCCGCGAGGATTACAAGAATCCTATTGTGGACGATCTGATGAACACGTTGTTCGGTATTTTCTTGCGTCAAGGGATTAGTCTTCGGTTGATCCACCAGTCGTTATGCTACCGTACGACCAGCAAGCGAGAGGACGAAGCCCCGGCTCTTGCAACACTTTTTGGGATTGACACCGGTCCGATCTTGGATGCAAAGTCTCTGGATGAGCGGATGGCGATGTTTTGGAAGTCTCTCAGCACGAAGATCTCCTTGCCGATGAATATCATCTTCCTGCGTGTTCCAAAATTGTCAATCCCAGGCCTCCGTTGGGCACCGAGCACTTTGCTGAACGCCGGATACCAAGACAGCCTGTTGCAACCGGCTGAAGGAGAAACACGCTATGACGTCCAGTTGAGCGATACTGGCACCCTAACGGGACGGTACGTTGTCATTAGGTTGACCAAGAGAGCCACCCTAACTTACAACACGATCATTCCAATCGAGCTTGCAATGGATCCAGACCCAGGTACCACTGACATGCCACTTGGATCGTTCACAATCACATCATACAAGGAGGAATTGACTCCATTGCAACTGTCTCCGAACAGTCTCAATGGTATTGACGCATTCGCGGTCAGCGTGACAAAGTTTGGGACAACGTCTGCGCGACCACTCGCGAATGAACTAGCAGGAGGCGTCTATAGCGTCGTAGCATTGACATTGGACGATGACACGGAAGAACAGAGTTCCGACCTCCCGGCGAGTCACAAGTTTATTGCTAGAGACGTATTTCAAATGTCTCAGCATAAGTTGCCAGGGAGCAGCTTGTATGGCTATGTGGGATGGGCGCGTATCTCAATATCGTAGTACTTGCTGAATCAGTGTCGAGAGTGGTAAAGGTCGTAAAATCCTAGTAAGGATGAAGGATGAAGGAGCAGGAGAGCTGCAGTGATCAATTTCCACTAAACTCAATTTGGGACATAATTCTTGGCACTCCTCGAGGTTCGCTAGTCATGGAACTGGGACTGCGCTTCAATCATTGATGATGAGTGTCGTCGCTCGCATCCGGCCGTACATCATACAAAGCGATGTCCTTTCTACGGTCGCAGAGCTCCCTGCGGCTCTCTAGAGCATGCACACAGTCTCCTCGATCGACAAGATACCTCTCACAGACCTCGCAACGCCGGATAGGCGAGGCCGACCGCAAAGCTATCCCAAACGTCCCAGAGGAGGCTTCGCTGGTCGAGGTTGACCACAAACCTGAATCGTCCATCGAGACGTACCATCCTGACCATCAACCCGATTACAATGCGACCATAGACCACGGCACATCAACGTATTCTCCCGTGCCCAAGCGAGTCATGAACGGCAGCGAACCCACCGAGACGACCCCAGCAGCCGTCCTGTCTGGAGCTCCGATCGATCTGCAAGCTCGAACAGTCAGGTGAGAACACTCTGATTTCGACTCCTTGACGGTAACGTGCCAGCTAACATTCGTGTTTGATTTAGAATTTCCAAGCCTGTCAAACCCGCTACACAGTCCGGCACCTGGGGCAGCCACGCCTGGCGTATGGACTGGGATGTGCTTGCTAAGGGTCACCGGTGGGAGAATCCACTGATGGGATGGCAATCATCTGGAGATTTTATGCAGGGCACAAACATCAAATTCAAGTCGAAAGAAGACGCAATCGCCTTCGCTGAAAAGCAAGGCTACGAGTGGTACGTTCAAGAGCCGAACGAGCGACGAGTCGTACCGAAAGCATACGCGAACAACTTCCTACACGAGCCGGGCCCATTGAAGCACATCAAGACCAAATAAGAGCTTCGCGGTGGTGGACATCCGGCATACAAGAGCAAATCGGCTCTCTCGCAGACGGGATGGCAAGACGAGACCATGGGCCACATTCGGTCAAGTGAACATTTGAGCAGAATGACAGGGCGTAGGGAGATCTGTATATACCACACATATGACAAAGCACAAAAAAGGATAAACATTCACAGCATCGCAGTCGTCTGGTAAACCTCACTTCCGAGGGTGTGTTTTCCTCAGGATGGTTGTTGTACCTTTGGTGCGACATCACGTTCTTCACGTCTAAGGCAACAAGAGCCAGTGATCCTGGAAAGGATCTCGGTCATTCATTCATGGATACTGCTCAACAAAGCATACTGATCATCAAGCTCAATACTAATAGTACAGGGTTATCACAACAGACAATTTCTTCACTCTTCTTCCAGCACCACCAGGGTCATCATTCTTCCGACTTCCCGTCGTGTCACACTCTCGACTTGTATCGTCTAAACTGGTCGATGCAATCTAGTAATTGTGCTTCGCAGCATTCTTATGCACGTCGGCCTCGCGTTTGTGGCCAGTAGCATGGATCTTGTCTTTCATCGCATCGCCTGCAGCATGGAGACGTGTTGAGGTGCGAACATTGGGGTCCTTAGCCACTCTGCAAGAGACATGTTAGTATTGAATTCTTGATATGGTAGTAGGGGCCGACATACTGCTTATTGGCTTCTTTGCTGGCCTCACGGGCACTACCCTTGGTCTTGCTGGAGACGTAGTTTCCGGCGTTTTTGATGGCGTTCATGGTTGCTGATGTCTTCGGTGAAAAGGATATTTGTTATCTCTAGATTGAGTAATGCGTTCTTGGGAGGTTGTAGCGATGTTTGTGGATGTAAAGAACAAGGAAATCTAGCAGATCGACGAGCACTTATATACTATGGTAGCGAGGCACGAGGCACGCCTTGCCTTCGAGAGCCTCACCGAAATGGTAATCCACAATCTTGAAGGAGCGGACGATGTCATTCCGCATGCTGCCCACGAGGACATTTCAAGCTAAAAGCACAGCCTCTCCGTAGACAGATGGTGTGCTTACGAGTAGCGGGAGGTGCCATATCAGGCCTTGCTCGTGCAATCACCCAATGAAGATGAAGAAAATGGGACGGAAACCTGTTTCAGATCAAGTCGAAGGATCTAAGCGTGTGACCGATGACGAACCGACACAGATGATCAGTGGCTTGATACGGAGTACTCGCTCAAGAAAGGCGTTATCGTCCATATCAAGTAAATCAGCGATCGAAAGAAGTTTGGGGGTTGTTGTGATCCATCGACGTCATCGTGGCGGCGGGTTAGTGGCGCTTTCACAGCCTTGCAGCAGAGTAAAGAGAGCAATACTCAGGGTACTCAGGGTACTTATATCTTTGAACTGAACAATTACCGAGATAGTCTATCTACGCCAAACATCCATAAAGATGGAATACACGGGATGAGGACTCGTCGAACATGCAGTGCACCCATCCAATGATGGCCTCAATATTGTGTGCCTTTCCCGGGTTCGTATAAAGTATTGGGATTGTGCCAATTATACCCATTGTTCCCCGTGGGATGAACCGTGATGGAATTGTAGGTACATCTCACGCTGATGGGTCCATACTGAACCATTCCACCGTCGCTCAGTAATTTGCTGTTGTCGTATTCCGCAATACCTGGATACACGAACGGCACGACTCGGTTCCAGCCTTTGTCGTTGCAGTTGGGTTGTTCGTAGAGGGCGCATGTGAGGCCCTTGTCTGGACCCATAGAGCCCGATACGCCATAGTTCCTGTAGATAGACGTTAGCGGTAGTTTCAGACACAACGGGCGAGTGAGAAAGGATCATACCGATTGTAGCACTCTCCGTCTTTGAGCGGAGTCCATTGGCATGGTGCCACAAACTTCCGGTTCATGCACTCGTAGATGCCCAGTACTTTGGCAGCTGCTCGTTCCTCGTGTTCGTGACTTGTTCCATTGATCTCGTGGGTATGGTTATGGTGCTCGTGGTGCGCCTCGGTCTTGCGAGGGTGGTTGCCGTAGGCTGAACCTTTATCTCCCTCGGCGATAGCTGTGGCACTGTTGTGTATGGTGTCCGGCTGTGGCAAGGCTATGCTCAAAGCAGCCAAAGATGCCAGGAGGGCGACTGCAGATTTGATAGTGATCATGATCGTCAGGTAACAGGTGGGAAGCTCCGATAGTGACTCGACTTGGACGTAAATGCGCAGGTGACATGTATACTTGCAGAGAGCGCAGTGCGACCTACCTTAAGAGCTTGCACAGGAGCTGGAGAAAGGTCTTTGTCCTGACAACAACATCAACGGTGCTCTCATCTCAACAATGTGTCCACGCCGCTTTCGAGCATAGTCAAGTCCATTTGCGCATTGTATGCTGGATGATACAGCTTAGGCTCGAAGACTGAATGCTGCAAAAAAGGCTCTTGGCTATTTGGGGACAAAGCCGGCTCTTAATATTGTTGTCGGTCAGAACAAGGCTGACTGCTTGATATTGTTCTTTTCATGTGCCGAGGATGAGCCGAACCGCCGGCACAAATGTCTCGTCATGAAACCCAGCACTATCCTCACACTACATTGCTGCCTTTGATCTAGACATCATACCGCCTTCCCATACAATGCTGGTGACGGAGGCGACTGATGTTGAGGTGGCCCGAAGTTCTCTGAGACAGTCTGTGGTTGGGCGAACCTGGAGCTATCCTGGACGAAAGCTCCTGGAAATTGCACCGAAACCCCCACTGACCTTGGTATCTGCTCAGTAAGTTCCGGAAGACAAGAGGGTTATCGAGGCCTCAATGCATCGAGGGATTGTCATGCACCGTCAACACGTACTCTGGCAATTATCTCGTCGGACAATTGAGGAGGACTTTCAAGAAAGGTAAGGTGCTCAGCTGGCAAGGCTGGACACAGCGGCAGGAGTCTCAGTTGGCATCTACAGCCGGACCCTTGGATGGGCTTTGGGCATGCGGAACCGATCGGATCATCACAGTACCAAGACCTCAGTTCTCCCATATCTGCCCATTTTGGGCCGTTCTTTGTTGGAGAATCCAAGAAGCATCTGGATCACCCTTTACGTCGGGCTGAGCGTGGAAAGGTTGATTACATGGCAAGCACCGGACTTCGACAGTGGAGGTAGCACGCCCCACGATGCTTCCGGCCAAGGTCTAACAAGGAGTGAACCACGCTTCAGGCAAATTCGCTCGTCAAGGACAAGGAGCTGCTGTAGCCACCACATTTTGTGGTCGGCGGAGCCTGGTGGGCCGGCACCATACAAGCAAGAGTGCTTGTGCCACGATCACCACGAGGGAACTCCTCGTGGGCATTGGTTGACGAGACCTGATCGTTGACCAGAACACGTCCGCTAGCTTGTCGCTGGGAGACTAGGTGATGTTTAGGCATAGCCGTAATCTCTGCGAGATCTCCTGCGTATCTTCCCCTCACTGCGCAGGTACGATCGTCTGTTCGTATTATTTGTCTGCCAGAGATGATACGAGCCAAGCTGCGAAGGAAATATGAAGTGCCATGACGCGTCTTTTGCCAGCACTGTTTGACCATCTAAAAGTCAATGTCAAACTTCGCATCCTCTGACAGTTGACACAGTTTACTACTTGACGCCACCGACGATCCCCTGCCTCGGAATACATACACCTGAATCGTGAAGAGGGTGTGCTACGTTCAAACCACCCATAACTCTTCTGGGAGGCGAGGAAAGCTCGAGTCTTCTTTCCAAAGCTATGAAAGGCCATGCTGCTGCCCCACGTGTTGCTCCATTGGAATCGGGCCGCAGTTCAAAGTTAGTCGACCGTTTCATGAGAGAGCCCTGGGAAAGCATCAACTCCACGGCCACGGCGAGTACGGCGAAGGCTTTGTCTTCCCTGTCGCAAGGAATGATACCGATGGCGAGCTACCTTGTGTGGCAGTCCAGATCACTTCCCATTACAGATTCATACCTTGTGCTCAAGATGTACAAATAGGCAACTTTCTGTGATGCATGCAACCCCTTGCAGTATGCTCAAAGGAGTATTTGGGTCTGGAAGAGGGGCTGGACCACTGATGAGCCGGTCACCCTGGAGTCAAGCTGCAAGCCATTGCGATGGCCGGTTACGCCGGGGTCATCGGGATTTTGGTTTTCGTATAGCCCTTGCATAGCATTGCATTTGACCGAACTGTTGGGACTCTGGCCAGAGTACATGTCGCAACATCCATCCGAGATGATCGCACTATGAGCACTCGATCGATGGGAAGACAAGGTTCCTGCCTAGATATAACCATTGGGCCTTACATTAGGTCGTGCAGCCACCTAAACCTCATTGGCTCTGATATCGCTTATCGTGGGAAGCCCAACGGTGGTCGATCCGGTGGGTATGGGCGGGGAAAACGGTAAGCGGGCGACGGCACCGCCGCCTGCCGCTACCAAAAAGGCTCCTCCCTTAGCTGCATCTTTTGACAACGGCTTAGAGATCCCTTCCTTAGACCACCCTCCGTTGTTTTTTCCTATTCTTTTCACATTCCTTGCTTATACCCACATTAGATTGGGTGATTGGCAAGTCAACCTGATGGAGAGCCAACATTAGGCTTCCAGACAGAGAAGAGTTGTTGTACTGGGTACCTGAACAAGCGTCTGCCAAAAGCTCTCTGGCTACCAACCACGATATTCGACAGTCTCTCTCTGACTCGATATCAAAGCAATGACGAATGTCCGATAGGATGACAGCACGGTAGGAACGGCTGGCTTATGGTTCTCGGCCTCATCCATGGCTCTCCACATCTCAAACTTCTGGAGCCAGGGTAAGAGTGTCTACCTCTTCGCGGAAGGCTCAACGTCTTTCCCATTGATCCGACCCCATGCAAGGTCACCTGTCATCCCACCACACACAGAGACTATTGGATCGTGTCCCATGCTGAGTACCTGCCCTCACTTCCACAGTTGACAGGTCAAGTACTGCGTGATGCTTGATGCTTTTTTAGCTAAAAGGTACTATCATTTCTACGAAGAGATCTTGTGCGTCCGAAGTGGCAACCCTGGCTATCCGAAGTTGAGACAATTTACTAGTAGTACATGGGTGATGCAAATCTCCAAATTCCAGCTGCTGCAATGGAAAATATCATGGTATATATCGACAACTGACATCTGCGGGAAGGGGAGCTTCCCGAATCTCCTCGACTTTCTGATCTGTGCACTGAAATCCACAATACACGCAAGTATGTTGATGTCCACGGATGCAGTTTTGGTGGCTACGAGCATTGTGCTCGCCGTGTCGACCATCGTTTCGGTATCAGTCCAGCTGGACAGGCAGTACAAAACCGCTGGTCGGTTGGATGCTAGCAAATGTGAGCCAACTCGGTGATCATTGACTGCAAATCACTAACATTACTCAGGGTTTCTCGTCGCAAGCGCTGTAAGTCCAGACTTCGGATGCCACCAAACTCCTACTCATCGATGACAACAGTTCTTTGCCTTGGTTATGACGAGCTTGGTCTGTGCCGGTAAGACAGTTATACCGAATTCGTCTCTGGCTATCACTAACATGCATCAGCCGCCGCCAAAGGTCTTGGGGCTTCCATCTCTGCTGCCGAGTTTGCTCGCAGAGAAGCACTGCAGAAGGCACGATTACCGCTGCGTATGCCACGACTCTTACTGACTCCTCATAGCTTCTCATTGCGGCATTCCCTCCTTACTTCCTTTGCAACATGTTCGTCAAACATGCCTGGCTCACCTTTTACTATGGTCTGGCACGGACCCGCCTCCAGCGATACTTTACCCACTTCATGCAATTTGTTGCCGCAGGTTTCGGTATCAGCTCAGTGCTGGTCATTTTGCTACAATGTCAACCTCTGAGCCATGTATGGACAAAGGACCTTGTCCCTCCAACTGAAGATGGGGCAAAGTGCATTAACCTGATCAATTTCTTCTATGCAAACTCCATCATCATGATTGTCAACGATACCGTCATGTATATGATGCCCGTCTTCATGCTGCAGGATGTCGATATGTTGAGAGGTCATCGATGGGGCATTTATGCGTTGTTCGGTATTGGTGGAGTGTGAGTGCTCCTATTACAACCGCCATGGTAGCATGTCCACTGACAATCACTAGCGTCGTGCTGGCGAGTATTCTTCGTCTGCTTGCCGTCCATCAATTAGCCCAAGGCCACCACTTCTCAGGTTAGCATATCTTCCAAATCCTAGTTGTTTAGTTGCTAACAGTCCTCCACAGAGAGCTACGCACTCGTCTTCTTATGGGCGGCCGTGGAGAACCATGTTGGGATCTGCGCCGCTTGTGGAGGTGCCATCAAACAAAAATCTCTGACCGCCTACGATAACATCCGAAGGTCGTATGGCTCGATCAGACACAAGTCGTGGCCTACACCCTCCTTGGTATCACGAAGCCAGAACACCGAGGATCGCAGCTACTACGAGAGAACAGACAGCTTGCCGACCCCGTCACTGGGTGTTGATCGCAAAGACGCTGGGATGCGGACGGAGCTGTATGATCTCCAGCCCGTTGAGACACAAAGCGCGGTGTAATTATCTTGATCGCAAAAGCTTTGGGACAGGATCGGATTTCGGCTTTCCTCGGGAATGTACGATATGTGAACATGATATAATGGAAGCGGAGATATACCACAAATGTAATGATGTAGACTCCAAAACGTATTGGAACCATGCATGCCTCTGATGAGAGATTTCCACCACATGCGTGCCACTTATAGTACTCGGCACGGTCGCTTGCTAAGGTATACTAGCGGATGCTTCTCAGCCCTGCTGGAACCCAGTATAATACTCGCCTTGGCGAAATTTGAGTCCGCATCGGCAGCCCTGACAAAGACCCGGCTCGTGCCAATTGTAGCAGCAACACTTCATCTCTTGCGTTCATCGAAGAACGAAGAATGTACTGTGCGATG
This sequence comes from Exophiala viscosa, assembly GCF_022695815.1. Lineage (NCBI taxonomy): Eukaryota > Fungi > Ascomycota > Eurotiomycetes > Chaetothyriales > Herpotrichiellaceae > Exophiala > Exophiala viscosa. The sequence goes on along the minus strand of NW_026944356.1, from coordinate 331,072 downwards.
CACTCATTCCGCACCAGCTCTTACCACGCCGAATGTGCCAACCCAAAGATAACCAAAACTCCCTGTACGCTCGACCATTTCTCCCGAATTCATCCTCGAATAAATTTCGAGGTCAGATCACAGCTTCGGCCCCTTCGCCCCCTGCGCCTTTATCAACCGCTCATACCCATCACGCATATACTTCGGCATTCCCTCCTTCGTCGGCTTCCCCAAGTTCCCACCCTCCTGCACGACAAAGACATGCGTCGACCCTCCGACAGCCTTGACACTCTCATCGCCCTTGCGAAAGATACCAACCTCATACATCACGCTAGCTTTGCCGAGTTTGACAATGCGTAATCCACAGTCGACTTGGTCCGGATACGATACCGACCCGAAATAGTCGCAGTAGGTGTTTGCTATGATGCCGGCCTGTTCGCCTTTGTTGACTTTATACCCGCACTCGTCGATCATGTATTGGTTTACGATGCTGTCGATGAGAACGCCGTAGTATGGGTTGTTCATGTGGCCGAAGACGTCATTGTCGTTCCTGGACAAGCACATAAGCATCGGTTGATCACGCGCATGAAGAGGCAATGGGACCGCCAAGAGATGCGGTATGCTCAAGTCTGAAGTTTTGGAGTCTTACCATCGTAATCGGTAGTCTAGGTGGTAGCCATAGTCGGTGCGTTTGCGGAGGCGTTTGGAGGCCAAGTCTAGGCCTAGCTCTGTCATGGTCAGGCGAAGGAGGGGATAAGGACTGTGCTCTGGTTCAGGGCATCGACTGAGACGATGCGAGGACGCAGCTGATAGTCGCGTCACCTAGGTGTAGGATTTGATGTACGCTAAGAAGAATGTCGAGAAAGGGTGGTTGTAGTTACTGCAATGTCGGCGACTAGTTGACTTTGAAGTTTGGACCTCGGCTAAATGTTCGTGATGATGGGGTTGCTTATGAGACCCCACGCCTTGACAGACTTACCTGGCTTCACCTGGGAATGGAATGCTAGAATGTCCGACCAGAGAAAGCGAAGAACTGCACGTCGACAGGAGGACCTGAAAAACTGGCCAGTAGTGTAAGGAAGCCCAGTGGCTAGCGATGCTAGAAACAAAGGGCACTCACGGTAAGGCTGAGATTGAGTGCATGCAAGGCTGTGCAAGGCTACCTACCATATTCTTGGCAATGATAAAACAACCATCGTACCTCTGATATCAGTATCAAGGTAGGTATACCAACGACGCCCGGGAACGTCCTATGACATTCTGCGAGAGTCTGCATTGGTTGGTCTGCTACCTGGGGCGCGCAGCTGACACCAAGAACGGGCTCTGACCGCGACCTTTGACTGCTGAGCCCGAACTGTTTAACCCGCCGACCCCTGGCCTCAGGACCCTCAAGCGGCTCACCGCCGCCATGAACCGCAAACAACGACGTGCCCAAGACACAAAAAGCACACCACTCAAATCCGCAGAAGACATCCCCCTCGCCAGACCAGACTTCACACGACCTACAACAAAAACTCTCTACGAAATCGCAGCCGAGCGACAAGCCGAACTCAACGCTAAAGCTGGTAAACCAGATACCAACTCAGGGGGCATCAAGCCCGAGAACGTCGTGCACCTAAAGATAGGCAAGGATGGACAGATTGAGCCTCAATCTCCATCGCCCAACGACACAACTACTCCTGAAAGCGCCAGTGCGGTCCCAGAAACACCATGGCTCGATGCCATCCTGCTCGCAACATCCCTCTCAGCAGTACACTTCACGCTCGAAGTCCTCACCGTCCACCAATACGCACAAGATCTACACTTCCCGCCGATCATCAGACATACTATATTCGTAGCGTGGCCTACTCTAATAGCCATCATCGCGCTGTTCCACGGCCTTTTGTTCCCGGCATCGTTTACCCGCACGATACCAGCCCAGATCCTGCTACTGCGCCAAATAGTCTATGTAGCTATCGCGAATATCGCGGGCTGCTATCTGATCAACGTGACCAACGATAAAGGATACTACGCTGTGATGAAGAGCGCGCCGGGTATAGGCACGATCTGGGTCTGGAGCGTGCTCGAGCTCGGACTATTCGGCGCACTGGCTGGTGTGGTCGGACCGGGAATCTACGCTTGGTGGAATGATTATGGAATATTCTAAAGCGTCCTCGAAAACAAGAATGGGGCTGTCCGAGCCGAGTCGAAGAGTCAAGTCCCTGTGCGCCGAGCAGCGGATGGAGTCGGATTTGATCGGTTTTGCGAAGACACGGTTCGGAGATGACAAAGGACAAAGGGGGACTTTCTTCGAGAGTTTCCGTAAACTCCAAGCTTTGACGCTTGTACGAGAGATGGAGAACTTACTACTACCGTAATAACCTTTACACGATGTCTCCGATAGACTGGCTCAAATTGCGGAAGGAACGGCACACGATTGAGAGGAGCAGTCCGCTGTGTCGACTTGTGAGACGGACATTTTGTCCTTGTCCTGCCTCAATAAAGGTCACAATGGCAGTCATGAATTTCCCATTGCGCCCACTCAATAGTAGAAACGGAGTATTGGCCTCTGAGACTCACAAGGCATCATCGGAGAACTCCGACATTAATCTCGATCAATAGTCGTCGCAGTAGCCTTCCGTTTTCGGAGAGACGACGGAGAGTCGTACAATTTCCGAAACAAAAACTTCAGCATGCAAAGGTGGTACGACATTGTCGCACATTTTCAAAGGATTCGTGCTCTCAAGCGGCTAAGATACCCTGATCAAGAATTTTGGGAGGACAATAGGTGGATATTTTCGAGTAATGATCGAGTAATGACAGTATAGGGGATGGAGACGGAAGAATCCAGCGGAACATGCCCTCCATCACACGTGGTGAAAAAATTCAACATGAGCCTCACTAGGCGTCAATTGTGTGTCATGGTTAAGTTGTTTCGCCATATGAGTCAGAATGTCACCATGCCCAGACTGAAATAGTATTCATGTCGCAAACAGTATGGAGTGTTTGGCGCTTGATTGATATTGAGGAACCTTACATCGTCAACCAGATGGGTTGAAACTACCTCTTCTTCACATGTTTGTATATCCGCGGACTCGACATGTTTTGATCGACACTCAGCGCCCAAAAAGGTGATGTAAAAATGCGAGGAGAGACTTCTCCAGGCAAGCATTTTGCGGGGTGCAGGGACAATGGCTGCCATCCTTGTTAGAGAAGTTGCCTCTATTGGTAGCAGGCCAAAGCTCATCGCCGCTAGTGGCTTGTCCCAGTGTCCAAGGGTGGGCAATTTGGCCTATCCAAGCCTTGTACGATGCCTTGATGGCTGTCAATTTGTAGTCAGCTGCCCTCTCGAGGCTTTTTCTGATGGTTCGAATGTGGAAGGCGACTGTGAGAAATAGGCTGGGGCATTCGGGCCGCTCAAGAGATGCGCTTTAGTAGAAAGCATGTTTTCCCTTTTTTGACGAAAGATTTGAGGTTACATGTCCGTGTCCGCGGATGGCTTTCCATGGTATGCATCAGCCGGACACTGCACACACTCTCTTTCCTAGATTGGATGAGCATGCTTCTCCGACGAGGCCTGGAAGATTCCCAATGGCTCAAGATGATTCATGTGAGACAGGTATTTTGTTGTGTCAGCTCGCCATGACTTGTTGCAGTTGGCACGTTCTCCAATGTGTGGGTTAGGCAGTAACTCGTAGGTAATAAATCATGCGTAAAAGTGAGGTGATTTGATGGCGGTCATGGTGGTACAGAAAAGTAACACCCCGAAAGCCCATTCGTGTATCCGTGTTCCAGGCGGTTGTCATGTCCCGGAGAGACTGACAAAGGGTGCGGCTAGCAACCGAGACCATGCCTGAAGTGAGTTTCTATTATTCACACCGTGCATGTAGGCGAGGATCACGCAAGGGCTCCGTAAAGGGCGTGCTGAACACTCATTGAGTCAAGAGTCTGCAATGGATGGATGGATGGGTCGTACATAATATTATCACCTCCTCTGCATGTGCCCTTTTTGAGATTTCTTGCTCTTGAACTTCTTCTTTCCCCGCGCCTGCAAACATCACACCATCGAACTGATCGAGAGAGGACGAAGATATCGAGTGTACCCCAGAACCATCACGGAGCGCCCTCACACACCCGCCCATAGCGAGACGTCACTTACACGCACACGACGTGTCACCGCCCCCCGGAATTCAGGGCGCCGACCGATCAAGATCGCAGCGCAAAAGGAAACGGAGAAACACAAACCCTCTGTGTTAGGTGGATTACTTAGGCGACGCGGAAAGACGGCTTAGAGGCTCTTAGGTGAAATTTTTCCCGTTTGGCCAACCCCGCGCGCCCGGCAGCGAGTTCCTGCACTACGAAATTAGGCTCAGGCCCTAAAGAAAAACTGGCCGCGCTTGCGTGACTTTGCGACCCGCAGTTGCAACTCGCGCTTTCATTTTCCTTCGCCTGCGCCCCGCGTCATCGGCAACATTATTGAGGGACAAGCCAATAAATCATACTTCAAACGGGACCCCTGCTTTTCATCACCATGCGAGGTTCTCGTCGCACAGTACACCAAGGTACAACCGAGACTTCTCACCACAACCCTCCCATCACTGTCATCGACGTTGTCAGTGCCCTACAGCGAAAATTGACAGCAAGTCACTTGGAGCCGACTGTGCAGCACGCGACACCAAGACGCCCATCCTTTTCCATGGACTCTCTACTACACAAAAAGGACAAGGACAAGAAGCGGGATGACTCCAAAGACCGCGACCCGCGTGGGCAAAAACGCATGTCCCTTGCACATATACGCCACTCCAGCAAATCAAAGGATCGCTCGTCGCAGCAGTCCCCCAGAGCCCTGCCTCATGGACCGGGACATTTCGACATGATCATCGAGTCTCCTCCGTTGGTGCTCTTTGGCCACGTCAGCAACTCCACCGGCGCACTTCTTTCGGGACGACTGAAATTCCTCGTTGAAGACCAGACCGGCGAAGTCAAGTTGACTGATTTCACCATGGTTTTGCGGGCCAGCATTGGCACTAAGAAGCCCGTGGGCAAAGAGTGCAAAGAATGTAGCGAAAGGGTCGACGAGCTCAAGAAATGGGTCTTCCTCTCCGAACCAAAGACATTCTACAGTGGCGCAGACAACCAATTTCCTTACTCATTCCTCTTCCCCGGTCACCTTCCAGCTACCACACAATCTCAATTGGGTGCGATTTCCTATTCTCTTCATGCAACCGCAACGACTTCCAATGGCGAGAAAATCACCTACAACCACCCGCTCACCATCCAACGCGCCATCCAGCCAGGCCCGGACAAAGCCAGTATCCGCATCTTCCCACCAACAAACCTCACTGGACGAGTGCAATTACCTCCAATTGTCCACCCAATTGGCACCTTCCCTGTCACCATGTCGTTGAGTGGTGTCGTCGAGAAGAAAGGAGAGAGCCAAACACGATGGCGGCTACGAAAACTTTCATGGCGAGTTGAGGAGCACAGCAAGGTCGTCTCAACACCTTGCGCCAAGCATGCCCACAAAGTCAGTGAAGGAAAATCGATCCTGCACACCGAAACGCGGACTCTAGGTAACGATGAGATGAAGACGGGCTGGAAGAGCGATTTCGACACTATTGGTGGAGAGATCATGATGGAGTTTGATGCATCTCTTGCCACCAACGCAAAATTCAAAGCAGTTTGTGATGTCGAGTCCCCAGCAGGAATCGAGGTGAAGCACAACCTGGTCATTGAGCTTATCGTCGCCGAAGAATTCTGCCCGAACAAGGGTACGCAACTTATCACTCCCACTGGTGCCGCCCGTGTCTTGAGAATGCAATTTGCGCTTGTCGTCACCGAACGTGCAGGGATGGGGATCAGTTGGGATGAGGAGATGCCACCCGTCTACGAGGATGTGCCTGAAAGCCCTCCCGGATATGGCAGTGCCGACAAGAACGACGGAGCATGGGGTGGTGCCATCATGGAAGATTACCACGGACCAGAGCTCCAATACGAAGACCTCGAGTCAATGGGCAACCATGATTCTGACCTTCCTCCAACTTATCTGAACGCCGGTCTCCCAATGCGGAACCGACCACACACGCCTAGAACGGATTCGGGCGAAGGACCTTCAACTGCCCCAGTCAGAAGAGCATTTGGACTCACGAATGACGAACTGGGTGCAGAGCCACCGCGATACGCTCTACGTGACAGACACGAGTCGACGTCGAGTCCATCTGGTCCGGTAGAGGACTACGAGGAAGGCGCGGTCGCTTAAACACCCCGCGACATGACCATCGAGGTTGTCGCGAAGAGGTCTAGCGATCCCAAATGACGACACATTTTATGATTTATAACGACTTTTTCTTCCTGTCGACTTCATGTTGGGACGGTCTTCTTTTATTCGACATGATACCCTCACCATTAGCAGCGAGCATTTTGTTCTGGGTATTGGATTACGAGCTGTTGATGAGAGTACCTACAGTATAGCGTGACGAGAGGGTGCTTCGGGGAGTCCAATTCGCTGCCCTCACCCTTTGGCTTTCATGCAACGCAGATCGAGCGGAGGAAGAGAAGGCCGAGCTGCTGAATAGGCATGGCCATGGGTTGAGCATATTAGGTATTGCTCCCTACTGGGTCGAAAACCAGACTTATAGAATCTTTCGAGCAAGAGTACATTAGCACATATTGACAATCTTAATCACTCTGTTCAACTACACTGTCTATGCTTGCTCCATACAGTATCATCTATCGAAAGAAATGTCTATTTGTTCAATCGCGTTCCTCGAGCCTGCCTAGCGCATTTGACCAATGGATCGGGATGAGGCTGGCACACAAGGCTGAACCCATCTCCAGAGTCAGTCATTTCGGATACTATGTCTGCATCTGGCATTTTCTACCACCACAATTCAATTCGAAAGCATGTCCATTCATATTTGCATCTTTACATAGTATCACTAGGTATGAATCTACCCGCCAACTCCTACCTACGTACCTGGTAAGTTCCCAAGGCTCGGTTCCCCAGCTCAATCATCCACATCCCTAGGCTCATGCTTAGCCCAATATTCCTCATACTCATCCATGCTGATGGTCGGGAAATCCGTCGGCCTCGTAATCGGCACCAGACTCTCGCCTTGCTTCGCAAACTCCTTCAATCGCCGTCTCGTCATCTCCCGGCTCTTATTCACACTGTAGATCTTGACCCGATGACAACTCTGCGTAACATGTAGGCCCCAATTCCAACTATTCCTTACATCCAACGGCTGCGTGTTGATACTATTATCCCAGCACCGCACAACCAATTCAATCCAGCCCTCGACGTCGCATGGTAACGAGTACTCCCACGTGCGCCACGCCCACCTGTATTTCTTGGACAAATTCTCCGGCGGGACATCGTACCAAGAGAACCCGCCGTCGGCGCTGACTTCAACGCGTTCCGGCCATCTGCCACCGCCCGAGTACGCCCAGCCTTTCATGTCGATTTTGCCCTCGTGCACAACGACCTGCTTGCTCCAGGGAGCCATGATGGCGCTGGACACGGGCATCTCCTGGATCTGAATCCCCATGGTTGGCAATTGGTTGTGTTTCCCGACCTGTTGGTTGAAATATAAATACTCTTTGCTCTGGACGGGAGCGCGTGAGGGATGTGGTAGAGCTTTGATCCGATATACCCACTTGGCTGACCGCGCACCAATGTACCCCATGACCACCATCCTCACGGGAAATCCATGGATCTTGGGCAAGGGTTCGCCATTCATCTCCCACACGAGCATCACCTCGTTGGCTTTGACTTTGGACCACGGCACGCTGACCAGGTAGTTCATCACCTCGTTCTGCTTGAAGTATGTGTCGGCTCCATAGAATTCCAGGTGTTTCCCACCTTCAGCCATACCACCACACGCCTTGATGACTTTCTTCAGCGATACGCCGACGTACCGCGCTGTGCCGATCGCGCCTTCCGCCCACGGTGCGTTGATCATCTCGTCGCCCTCACCTGCGTACATTTGGATTTGTTCCATACGTCGCGTGCCGCTGCACTGGATCGTCACAGTCTTCTCCATTCTGGGGAAAATGTCTTCGTTCTGTAGGTCCGCGAGGGTGAATGTGCGAGGTGTCTTGACCAGCCCGTCCATTTTCAGCTCCCATTTGTCGGGGTCGATGTCCGGGACGCCGCCGTGATTGCGGATGAAGTGTAGCGAGTTAGGTGTTAGCGGTTTTGCTGTGACCAGTCTTTTGGGTGGCTCGCCGTTGTATGGGAATTGCAGTAGATGGAGCATGTCTGGGTGCTTCTCCTGGATGACTCGAAGCCAGGATTCTTCGGGGACAGCCGTTAGAGGCCCGCCGATGGCCTTGTGCCACAATTTCCAGCGTATGCCCTCGAGCACCGGGTTGGTGTCTGGTATGGGGCCAAGTTGAAATTCTGGCGGAGGTGGGAATTCGTTGTTGATCAAGATCTTGTGGGCTTTGGCTTTTTTGTCTGGGTAGTCTTCCCATTCGACGTATCTGGGCACAAACTTAGCATCTGGTTCGCCTACAAGACAGATGCTTTTACCCGTGCCATCCCTCGCGTTCCTCGGCAAATAAGACATCTGGATCATCCTCTCCGGCGATGTCATCCGCTTTGTCGGCATCTGTCTCACCCTCGCTGTCTTGATCAGGTTTTACTCCCTGATGCCCCTGAGGTAGAGTCTGATCTCGCAACGGTAATTCCCATGCTGCAAGACCCTGCTCGAGTTTCCACTCATCGTTCGGCTGATGGGATGAATTAGCCATGAAGTCCTGCAATTTTTTCTCACAGGCAGATTAACCTGGACGTGATGAGAGAGTTCTCTCATGCGCACGTCGGTGTGCATAGTGGCGGCGATCTAGGATATATTGGCTTTGCGATAGATAAGCCGTTATCAGAGAGCTAGTGATGACGATACTTTCTCGGCAGATATCAAAAGCAAGGCAGCGTGGACTTTTGATGGGCAAAGCTGAATAGATAAAGGAAAGGCATGCTATTGCCTGGCGGAGCCTGCCAGAGGTCGCTACTCATTTTGGGGATCTCAAGACTGATCCGAGCCAGTAAGATGAGCGCAGCGTTCGCACGAGCATCGCGCGAGCGGTTTTCAGTGACAGGAGGCGAGGAACAAATGGTGACCTACAAGTCCGGAAACATTGGCCATGTGCAGAGGATGGTGATCCAATCATGATTGTATGATGTATATCCGGATGCTGGAGTCCGAGCATTTAAGGCAAAGAGAAAGCCCCAACGTTTGGGCAAAGCATCTGCCGGGCGGGTGCCAGGTACGAGGATCAGGCGGTGAAATCGAGCTGCAATAGGCCTGCCCCGGACATCAATCGCTTGATTCGCTGGACGGTCGGCTTACTCAGAACAGCCCAGGAGAGTAATGTTGCTGGATCTTGTGAGCTGTCCTAGTTCCAACGTTTCGAGGAGATGAAAAACGGTCAACTGCAGAGAGATTGAAAAGTACATGGATATTGTTGCATCACTAGCACTTTTCAGTCCTAAGTGAGGTTCTGCATATCCGGATGGTACGAAGGTACGGATCAATGATGTTGTGATGACGCGAGGGAATAACAGAAATCAAGTAGTCGTAGAAATGAAACATGATGGAGTGGAAAAAGGATCTGCCGGACTTTGGTAATTTGGCCAATCACGTTATTCCAGGAAGGATCATGGTCCGACCTTTTTCCGGTTGGTCGATTGTTCGAGGTTCACGTAATAATATCGCAAGAGTCCTTGGGAAAGTCCCTGTTCTCCTTCTGTGCCGCCAGTATTGTGTCTCTGGGCTAGGATGGGGTCGGACAGTCAGGATCAACGCTGAATAGTGTAACTTGATGCAATAGGCATATTGACCTCGCCTAGTTCGGAACGAATTCGCAAAGACGCCAACACGACTCGTATTCTTCTCCGCTTTCTGACAAACACTGCATATGCATATCCGAACCTTCAACAGCACCTAGTCATATAGGGCAAACACTCAAACTCATATGTCTCGTCCAACGACTCCCGAGACTTCTTTAGATCAAACCCAACTGCTTGACAGCGTCCCAACTATCCTCAACTGTCGTTTCGAATGGCGTAAACTTCAGCTTCAACACCTCCTCCGCCTTACTCCTATCCAACCCAAAGTGCTTCCCAGGCACCACATGTGCACCTTCCTCACCCAGACCCTTCTCTCCTCTTGCTCTCAATCCAGCCAATCCGTCCTCGAAATAGTTGACCCCTCCGCACAACAAGAACCTCTCACTGATGCCCTTCTCCAGCGCCAACGCGCGAACATGTGCCTGTGCCACGTCTCTCACATCAACCCAAGCCGGCAGTCCCGGCGTCGCGACCTTGGGCTTGAAAGCAGGATCTTGCCCTTGTATACTGGTGATCAAGCGCTTGATGCTCGTGTTCATCCCATCAATACCCTTGCTCTTGTCCACCTCTTGTATCGGAGGTCCGTAGATCATAGGTGGACAAAACGTGACTAGATCCCAATCAGGTCTTGCTTCCTTCCACATGACCCATGCTGCTCGCTCCGCAAACGTCTTGCTGGCATGGTATCCCATGAAGCCATCTTTGGCCCCTTCCTCGGGTGTGACGGGATCCCAGTCTTCGGCCGTGTACGTGTATCCTCCACGCGGATTCTTGGACAGGTCGACCACGCTGGCGAAGCTGCTCATGATAGTCATCCTCTTCAACGTGTTGCTCTTGAGCGCGCTGGACACCACATTGCGTGTGCCGTTGACGGCTGGCTCGACGAGCTCTTTGATCGGGTCATTGGACGACGTGAAATACGGCGAAGCCACGTGGCAGATGTAGTCGACACCCTTGGCTGCTTCGTCCAAGGCGCCAGGAGCTTGGATATCAGGGACGGCAACAAATGTCAAGGATCCGCTCGATGATGCTTCTGGGTATTTGTTCTTGTAGTAAGTTGCCTTTGATAGAGATCGGACGGTGCCACGAACGCGGTAGTTGTTCTTCAACAAGAGATCGAGCACATGGGCGCCGACGAAGCCATTGGGACCGGTGAGGAGGACGAGAGGTTTCATAGCCGACATATGTAGCGCACGTTGGACCGTATCCCAAACCTTTGTATTGTGAGGGGGTTGTTTCGTGACTTGATTGTCTCTTCACCTGTTCAGTTGGAAATGAGTAGTAGTAGTCTTAGCCGCCGACATCCATCCTTTTATACATTCGTGAGCGACTGACTCCCCTACCTATGCGGCCATCTCGGTCTGCACATGCTGCCTACCACCATAGCTGCATAGTAAATATCTCTGATAGGATGGCACATATTTGTTCCGCTTACCGTCAAACTTACCATTCGAATTGGATGGAGCCGACAGGATCGCCATGTTCTCTGTTTGCTTACCGGAGCAACCAGTACCTGCAGTGAGTTACGCCAGGCTCTTGTCTCGGTGTAACAGCACCTCATGGGCAATCGTATGCTGACTATGTCGAAGAAGGTGTTCGGCTGAAGTCTTTCGTGAGAAGTCGGGCAAGAACATAGCAGATGATGTCATAATTCCCCCCTGTCTACAGCACTCTCACTGGTAAACACGACTTCGGTGCTGACAAACATTCATGCAGTCAATATCGTATACCCGGAATTTCTTCGTGGTTGTATGCAAAAGTCCGCAGGAGTTACAGGGACTCTCGGTCCTTGGAGGTCATGGAGATGTAATTACATATCCCTCAATCATAAGAGATGTTACACACGATTGTGGTGTACAGGTTTTTGAACTTGAACCGCCCTCTATCAAGACACCCCTGAATATAGGCGAACCTTAGCCAGCTTGAGCCTAACCCAAGAGCATCTCGAGCTCCTCAATGCGCTTCTTTTTCCTTTCTTCCTCTGATTCACCTGCTCCAGATTGCCCGACACCGAGTGATCCAGCGACAGCCATTTTTCTCTCTTGCACCCGGAGCATTCTACCTTCAATGCTCTCTTTGGTGATGAACCGAACCACTTCAACTTTTGCCGTCTGACCCATCCTGTGCACTCGATCAATGGCTTGTGCCTCGACAGCAAAACTCCACCATGGATCCATCATGTAACAGCGACTTGCTGCAGTCAGGTTCAGCCCAACACCTCCTGCACGCAGCGACAGAAGTAGCACAGTCGGCGCCTTGGGATCCGATGCATTCTCCGCATTGAAGTTGCGAATAACCTGAGCACGAAATTTCTGTGACATGGTGCCGTCGAAACGGAGATGAGAGAAGCCGTGTCTGGATAGTTGTGGCGAGATCAAATCCAGGAAAGAGGTGAACTGTGAGAAAACCACTGACTTCGTCCCTTTTGGTAGTGCGGCAAGGTGATTCAACAAAGCCGCTATCTTCGCAGAAGTCGAGGCTGTGGGAGAATAGGGATGAATACGTCGCAGAGATATTCTAGGAGGCTTGGAGACACTCTCATCCGCTGAGTACATGTCACCCTCGGACTCGAAAGACTCAGATGGGTTGTGGTACCTAACCACTTCAAACACGTCTCTGGGATTGATAGTCTCTCGGCAAGAAAAGCAACGAGGGACTTCTCCCTTTTCAATTTGGTGAGTGATATACTTCTCCAAACAGTCCTTGCAAGCACTGTGCCAGCAAGTCGTGACGGCAGGGTTGATCATAGGCTCTTCGTAACACAACGGACATTCACCACTTGCTTCATCTTGAATCTGGCGCAGAGCGTTGGTAGTGAATTTCGTGATAGGGTCCTTGGTGACTGGGTTCTCCTTCTCGGCCTGATCAGTGTCTGTAGTGAAGCGATTGATGAGGTCTTGCAGATCCATGTCATCCGCAAAGCCATTGGCATCTGCTGCTGCGGCTACCGCGGCGTCTTCCTCATCTGCAACCACATCTTTATTCCTGGTCAGAACCGGATGACAGCAGGACTGTCGTAGCCGCAAAATCTGGGCAAATATGGTGGTGTATGACTTCAACACATTACCTGCCTGCACGGATTCGTTGAAGGCTCGTTTTGCTCGAGTGAATATGAGGTCGTACACTTCTCGTTCTGTTTTCGATAATTCGACCTCTTCCACGTTGATCGTCTTGGGCGGAAGTGGAACCAGGGCTTCGCCATCTGGGGTCTTCATATCCTTCGTGCGCCGCAAGACAAGTGGTTCCAACACGGTCTGAACGACATTGAGTGCCCGAGCAATGTCCTTGGACTCGAAAGGCACGGTGATGAATGTCTTCCAGAACGAAAAGTTGCTCCAAGGCTCGACCTTGAGGAATCGAACCAAGCTAAACAGATCCTCCAAGCGATTGACGATGGGAGTTCCCGTCAATACCCAACGGTGCTTCGCTTTTAGTTCATAGCATGCCTTTGACGTCTTGGCCTGCCTGTTCTTGATGTTGTGTGCTTCGTCAAGAATCACTCGATGGAAGTCCACCGAGAACAGCCCACCATGTGATCCTCGATCTCCTCCAGCTGCTGACACCTGACCAAACTCGGACAAGACAATTCCATAACTTGTGATAATGACATTTGGAGCAGAGGCAGCATTTGCAGCAGAGCATAGCGTCTGCAAATTGGCCGTCTTCTCACTGCCATAGTATACCATCGTCTTGAGCGTTCCGGGTTTGGAGCATTTGACGGCTTCGCTCTCCCATTGCGCCAATAGTGACATTGGTGCGACGACCAGCGTCGTGCAAGGCGCTGGAACCACTTCCGTGGACGATTGTGGTAGCCGAGGCAGATGGTTTACGCTCGTGACGCCCTTTTCGGCACCTTCAAGTTCAACGGGCGATCGATTCGAATGTATGAGGGCGTAAATCTCAATGGTCTTTCCAAGACCCATCTCGTCGGCCAAGATGCCTCCGAGGCAATTCTGCTCTTGAACTGGGAAGTCGAGGCCGATCTCTCCAGAATACAAATTGACGTAGAATTTGTCCTGACCTTCCACCTGCGGTACTGGTTTGTCATCGGCATCTCTAGTGGGCCAAGTGTACTCTTCCCACAATGGGTGCATGGATTGCTGTTTGCTGGATTTCTCATCTCTTTCTTTCCCAAGCATCCAATGCAATGCCTGTCTCTGGTATTTCCGTAGATCAAGTGTGAATGTGGATGCGGGCTCGGCTTCTGGCGTGTTGAAATCGAAAGACTGTGCCTTTTGGTACAGTGCATCCAATTGATCTTCCTCCAGCTCCTCACCCTCTTCTTCCTCCTCTGAGTTAGGCGTCGACGTTCCCGATTTGCCTTTTGAAGTCTTTTCTTTGTCATATTGCTCCGCCATCTCGGCAGCCCTGAGGAGACCCTGCTTCTTGTGTTTGGCTGCCGTCTCATTTGTCGTGGTTGGGCTGAGGTTGACTTCATCGAATAGTTTGACCAGAGCCACCTGTCTGAGGCGGAGATCCTTCTCTTCGCTGCTCTCCTTTTCAAGGAAGAAACCAGTAGCCCGATTGTCATCTTTTGGTACGACAAAAGCGCTTGATTCGAAAGCCGACTTCAGCAAATATGCACGCAATTGTAAATAGATAGTATCGTTAACTCGCACGCGATCAGGCGCATAGACGCAAGTTCCCTCAAGGCGGCATATCTTTTGATCCAGCAAAGCCGACACCCATGCAGCAGTTTCCTCGGGTAATCGACCCAATTCGTCGCCTCTGGCATTTGTAAATCTGGTGACAACGTCCACCTTCTGATTCCGCCCAATCAATGGTACAAGCTTTCCACCTTTCCCAACTTTCGTCTTAGGCGTAAGCCTTGAGCGTTCGATTCGGACTGCTTCCCCGTGAGCGAGTAGGTTTGTTCCACTCTTAGTCATCCAAGCTGCGACGCCGAAAGAACCCACGTATCGTTCTTTGGGCATGGAACGTAGCAATGCAGGTTTCGAGGCGACGTCGTCCTTTGGTCGTTCTTGCGTGATGGGAGAACCTTTGCTCGTACCGTTTTGGGCTTTGGTAGGCGCGGTGAGCCAGCTCTCAACTCCTCGTGTAGGTAAGGGTGTTGTGGCATTTATGTTGACAGAAGTCTTCCAAGACCCATCAAGATACATATTGATGGCCCTTTCTGTGTCTCCGTCGGCCGCAGCCTGCACCTTGTCCACGACATCCTGACTAACATCTTCACCAACAAAAGCCTTGAATGTGTCAGCATCGAAACTTGAGGTTGTTTTATCGTCGGAGAAGGGTTGGAGGTCTATAGCGTCGGTCTGACTGGATTTCACTTCGTGACTTGTAGAGGAAGTGGCGGACGTAGGTCTGCTGGAAGCGTTGGCGACGGACGACAATTGCTGGTCGGCAGCATCTTCGGTATCGTCGACAAAGAAGCGCCTCTTCTTCCTGGGCCGTACGTCGACATCCATAAGTGGCTGTGGTTATGATTTTCACTTGACCTTGCAACCGGTGGACTTCAGTTTCTCATTGACGCGGGAAAACGCGTTGAAGACATGCGCGCCCACACGTGAGCAACACTTACTGAAAGTGTGACTGTCTGACAGAGCCTCCTAGCCCAGGATAAGGTTGACAGTCGGCCTGTCTGACAAGACACGTTCACGCCGCCGTTTAATTGATCTTTGAACTTTTTCAATGAAAGGTCCAGGCGTCATGGAGAGGCAACATCCGGGTACACTTCCACGGCGACGAACAGTGGCACTGCAACAAAGATACTAAAATTCCTCTGATATTATTCGAGCTTGATCATATTGCTATTGCTTTGAAGAATGTCTTCATGCCGGATCAGTCGTTGAGCCTTGGCTAGTACGAAGAAGTGCTTGGCCACCATAAATCATCATTGAAACATGTCTCGGTGCGTCTTGGAAAAGATACCTGGTGGTTACGGGGCGCAAAGCCTTTCGAGGACGCCATGTCAAGCACGGAGATTCTTTCTTATGAGCCGTCGCTCGTTCTCAGCGTCGGCAAGAGCCAGACTATCTCTGGAGAGAGGTTCACAGGACGTAAAGAAAGCGCAAGCCTACTGCGCGAATTTGGTCCGGTAAGACGATGATTCTTTGATTCACAAAGTCCGATGTTGAAGACGACATCTGACGGTTTGCAGCAACTATGACTCTCCTTCATATACTCTGGCTCATTTCGTCCCTGCTCACGTGCAGCCAGCATATTTCGCCATTCGAGCATTCAATATCGAACTCGCCCGGATACCCGACGTGGTATCAATGCCACAAATCGGTGCCATGAGAATGCAATTCTGGCGAGAGACGATCGACAAAGCCTTCAAGCTCACGCCTCCAGAAGAGCCTGTCGCTATTCTTCTGGCTTCCTATCTTACTCAGGGTCACAAGCTTAACAAGACCTGGTTCCAGCGCATAATTTCGGCCCGAGATCGCAAGCTCACGCATTCTGGCTTCACGAACTTGGCCGAACTGGAGTCATATGCCGAATCGACGTACTCGACCCTCCTGTACTTGACTCTTTCGGCACTTCCGTTGAATTCTGTAACCACGGATCACCTGGCATCCCATGTTGGAAAAGCAGCCGGCATCGCCGCTGTGCTTCGTGGAGTCCCATTGCTTGCATTCCCGCCCCCACCGAATCAGCATTCGAACAACCCTGCTGGGTTGGGACTCCCTCCGACACGAGAGAGGCAGGGGTCCATCACACTGCCCTTGGACGTTATGTCACAATGCGGAGTCAGAGAAGAAGACATCTTCCGAAACGCGTCAGATGCTACAGGCATACGCGACGCAGTGTTTGCCGTTGCCACTCGTGCTTCCGACCATCTAATCACAGCAAGGACCATGTTGAAAATGATTCGAGAGTCTCAGGGCCCCGATCATGACTTTGAACACATCAATGACGAGGGCCATGTGTACAGCGAATCTGACAACGATGTTGAGAAGCAGAAAAGGGACAACGATAAGGGCTTTGGCGTTGTGATGGGTCCGGCCGTCAGCACGCAATTATGGCTCGATCGGCTGCAAAAGGTAGATTTCAACATTTTTGATGAGAGTCTTCGGCGTATGGAATGGAAGTTGCCATTTGCGGCGTGGTGGCGCAACAGGAGGGGGCAATTTTAATGTCCACGAAGACACAGACAGAACTTGTTGATGTCGGGAGATCAGCCCGATCACGGTGACAAAGTCGAAAGATCTAGCCTTGCAAGGTGTTTCTGCGACTCCGACTTAGGAGCATAGCATCGCCCTTCTTGCCCAGGACAGCCTCGATGGCTCCTATCAGCGCTTGTGGATCGTACAGCATGACACCCTTGTCACTCTTGCGTCCGTATAGCTTTAGGCAGTCGATGCCCACGTCCGCGAGACGCCCTCGATCGACCTGTGGGGTACCTTCGCCAATGAGGTGAATCACATGTGTCACATACTGTCGATATATCGAGTCTCGACTGGAATTCTTCGGCTCGTATTGAGGAGAAGTCCCGGGCATCAGATAGTCACCATGTCGTGCAGCAGGCGATGTAGCCACGGTTGTTTTCAGACTGTCATCTGAATGGGAAGTATGGAGTACTGGTCTCCAGACATGACCGCGAGACTGTTCGCCGGCGCGAGCAATCGCCTCCACAAAGTCGAAAGCGGAATAGGGGCTTGAGGTTGGGCCTGTCTCACGATCCAATGTACCGTTCAAGATGAGGATCTTGTGTCGAGCCGGAGTCAACCGTAGTGCATCGCCAACACCTTTGAGAACAATGGACGGTATGATGGATGTATACAGAGACCCTATTGAATAAATCACCGCTTGAGACTGCTTGATGGCAGCGATGACACGGGGATTGGCAGGCGGTAGCATTTCTTGTCCGTACGGGTTGATGTACCAGATGCGCTCGATTTGTGCCGGAAGGTCTTCTTCCTCGCTTTTGCTGAACTTGATATTGTTCTGGCGAAGGGTGGGGAGCGTCCCAGGAAAGTTGGCATCCTCGGTCTCCTCCGTGTGATCTACACTATGCCTGCTTCTGGCAATATGATGTCTTCCTGTGGAGACAGTAGGCATCTCCAGAGCCGTCGCTGCCGCTGGATGGGAAATGTTGTTCTGACCAACAATGACATCGCCATTGGCGAGTCCAGCAGCTATATGATGAGAGAAGTTAGAGGTGATGCTAGGAATGACGCGCACGTCTTCTGGTATGGTGCAGATACTGCTCAATAAATAGATTGCTGACTCAAAACTGCCACTGAACAACCTCGCGCCAGTCAGAAAGAGGTTGCCCACACTTGCAGAAGTGAAATCGAATGTTGACGCCGGCCTTGCCCGCTTGAGGATCTCAAGATTGAGTAGGTTGAGGAATGATCGGACGAGTTCCTTCTTGGCCGCTGAGATCGCTCGCCATAGGTCGGACGTGCCGGACACGATCAGCTGCCATTCCGCAGCTGCATCAACGGAGGAAGTCGACGATAAGCGATGATTGAACAGGGATGATATGGCTAATCTCTCTGGGGAGGAGGGATCCGTTGGTATGAGTCTGACCAAGCGACTGCGTACATCACCGATTCCTGGCCCACCAAAGACTCTGATCAATTCTGAGGAGGAACCGCCGTTGTCGCTGATTGGAATGATGTAACTCAGTGGGCATGCTTTGTTCTCGCGGACTGCCTCGAAGACATCGACAAGGTTATTTGCTGCGCTGCCGCCCGAAAAGACCACTATACCTTTCGTGTCTGTCATTTGGGTACCACATCAAAGCAGCTCAAGGAAGGTAGAGAGTGTAAAAGAAGAGGCGATAATGTGTTCATATATCGTGCTCGATTAGGGAACATTCAGCCTCGTTTGGCTGCCGGGGCTGCGTTTCCTTCTTGGGCGATGATCGGTATAGGGAGTTCAGCCGCAAAAGCAGAACAGGGAAGAAATTTCAGGCATGGGCGTGCACTAGGCTCACTAGGCTAGCGAGTCCACTAGGAAATGCCAGCCTGGCCATTAAAGATGCCGCCTGTAATGCTTATCTCTGCCCCTAAGAAAAGCTTGGCCAAGCACCAAAAGTACCGCAGGATCCCCCGCGTCTCGTGCTTGTGTCAATCGCTTTTTTTCGATTTCGCCAGCAATTTTATCCCTTCGAATCCTCCCAATCCTTCAATACCGAAAAACGTCAGCTAGACCCTGTTTCATAACCCGCAGTGCGAGTCTGGTTTCCTCCTCTCCCTTATCACTCCGTTAATATGCGATCTCAAACCTTGACAACGAATTTGCAAACTGCGCAATAGACCTCGATGACGTTCATTACAGCACCCCGCGGAGGATCCCACGTAACATCTCATCGTAGACATCGCGACAAGCCTGGACGGCCATTCTCTCAACGTCGACGGACTCAAACCTTCGACATGGAGTCTCAGTCGGACGGTCATGTCAGGTTCGAAGAGAGTCTAGAGAACCTGCAGCGCAGTCGGACCGCAACCTCGCCCACTGCTCCCTTGCAGCACACCGATACTGCTGGATCCAAGGTCTCTGTCAAGACGATGCGAAGAAGAAATAGACAAGGGTCTAATACTGTCATATACGGCGGGACCGATATGGGCAGAACAACGGGATGGGCGCCGGGACTCGAGCCCGGAATTGACACAAGCGACCCTGCACCAACTGGACAAGAAGGACATTTGACTTCGGTACATTACGAAAATCTCAAGCAAAGATGTGAGATCACGGTGGTGGACTTCAGCAACGATGATATTACCACGACAGACCTGGACAACGACAACCTCGAAGAATTCTTGCAGAAGCCTCAGCAACCGGCCGACGTGAGGTGGATCAACGTTAATGGCCTTTCATGGGATGTGATCCGACTTTTGGGCAACAACAAGCGCCTTCACCCCCTTGCCATCGAGGATTTGATCAACACCAGGAATAGGACGAAAGTGGATTGGTATAGTGACCATACTTACATGGTTCTACCTCTCCAAAAGCTCATCAATCTTGCGGACGATGAGGATGACGACGACGAAAGCTCAGACGACGAGAAATCCTTTCTGCCTGATTTCATGAGGAATGAAGACGCCGGATACGGTGCGGACATTCTGACCGAACGCCAAAGAAGAAACAGGCTGCGCAAGAAGAAGGGCGCCTTCTGGGCACTGTGGGATGACATTTTCAAGCCTAAGAAAAACACCAACGCAACACAGCCCGACAACCTAAACCTCACTCCCACGTCCAGTTTCAGGAAACCAAGCAAAGGCGAGACGCCATGGGCACCTAGACAAACTCGATCAATGCAACGCTATCACTGCGGCCCGAACATAGACCGTATCGAATATATGGAACGACACTCCGTCCTTCGATCCCGCGGTATCGGCGTGTCCATGGAACAAGTCTCGATCTTCCTCTGCGCCGACAACACCGTGATCTCCTTCTTCGAGTACTCGGCGCACGACGTCCAAACACCTCTCATCCGCCGTCTCCAAACACCAGGCACCATTCTGCGCCAATCCGCCGACGCATCTATGCTGGCGCAATCGATCCTCGATGCAATAATCGATCTGGCGATCCCGGTCACCACCGCGTACCAAGACGTTATAGGCGACTTGGAACTTGACGTCTTAACCGACCCAGACATCCACGAGGGCAACACGCTGTACATTCTGACCTCGGAGATCTCCATCCTGCGTAACGCTATAGCACCTATTGTCCAACTCATCGGTGCGCTGAAGGACCACAAATCCGACGCTGTAGCCATGCCTCCGACCAGCCCAGCACCGATCGCCAACGGCGACCCCATGAACAACCAAAAACCGCCTTATTCTCGCAAACAATCCCATTTCATTTCTTCGGGCGTGCAGATATCGCCCCTCTCAGTCACATATCTCGGTGACGTCGAGGACCACGCGCTGCTCATCCAGGATGGGTACGACCAAATGCGCCGCAGCGCTGACAACTTGGTTGACCTGATCTTCAACACCGTCTCGGCCTACCAGAACGAGAGCATGAAACAACTCACGGTCGTGACGTGCTTTTTCTTGCCCCTGACCTTTCTGACGGGGTACTTTGGTATGAACTTCCACAACTTCGACGGCGTGCAACTTCACAGCGATGCTTTCTTTTGGATCATTTCAGCCCCGGTCAGTCTTGTCGTGTTCTTGATTCTCATGCGCGATGTCATGACTCGCAAGGTTGTGCGGTGGGCGCAAAAGGCGCTCATTGCGCGTGGGAGGAGGAGGAGGTTGAAGGGCTCTTGATGCCTCGTGCCTATTGTATCTGCAACAAATACTGGGTTGCTTTCAAGCTTGATAGCGTTGTCTTCGCGTTCGGGATGCTTATTTGCGGACAACAGTTACCACTTGTGCAATGTACGGATTCGGCAGCGATGTACATTGAGAACACAAAAGGAGGCGGCAACTTGGGCGATACCAGCAGCCTTTCAGCTACCAAGAGTCTTATGACCAGAGGCTTGTCTATATCAAATATATACCATCCGTGGGCACGTTCAAGTCCTAGTCGCTCGTCGAGATCATACAGATGTCATGTTCCTGTGAAGGCACTGTGACCACTGTTGCTCTTCAGGCTCAAATAGATACCAGTCCTCTTGTCGTCCCGGACTCCTTCGCGAACAACGATATAGCGTTAGTCTTTGACGGCGGGAAGGCCATCAGCTCTATCGTACAGTCCTACTAGTCTAGATTCAAGGCACCCACTGTCGCGGAACTGCTGGACCATGAACTTACATCGTCGATGTACTCCCTGTCTGATGTGCCATTTTTGCTCGAGATTGGCTCCCCAATTTCGTTCCGTCGCACATTCGGCCTACTACATGCAAACGCTTTATCTCACGAAGTAAGACTTGCAATTCAAGGTGGCCCCCATGTTGAGAGGAATGCAGTCGTACTTTGTTATTGAAAAAGATCTGTTTGTCAACGTTGTATCGCTCATTAACGACTATGTATGTCCGCCGGTCCATTCTGCGCAGATGCAGTACTTCGTGGGTATCATTAGGAAGATGAAAAAAGGAAGAGCTGGTGCCAACCCCTGGCCACCGAAAAGTCCATAGCAACAATCAATTGTCAGCCATGAAAGCTCCCCACAATGCATCCTCTGTCGATTCTCGCTTCCTGGCCTTTCCAGCGCGGATATTTCCCTTCCCATAAGCCTTGACTTCGTCCTCGTCGTCATCATCATCGCTCAATGTTTCGGCTTTGACGAGTTTCTGCTTGCCCTTGTCGTCTCTCTTCCTCTTCCGCACCATCAACTTCAGCTCGAGCGGTACCAGACTCCTAGTGGTCCCGGGACTATCCTTGGTATCCAGCTGTTTCCGGCAAACCGGGCAAACGCCTTTAACTTTGCGGTTCGGGGGAGCGTCCTCGCGCCGTTGTTCAATTGACCAGTTCAGCGTGTCTGAGATGCAGCGATGGCAGAAGACATGGCCACATATCGTGGTTGTGGCGTCCGTAGGTGTGTCCATGCATACCGGACATTTGTAGGCGGTCAAGGCCGTTCGACCGGCTTCTGTGCCCGGGTTCTGAGCGAAAATTGCATCTTGACGTTGTTTGGCGAGGGCTGAAGAAAGCGTGGCGTTGTCGTCGACACCGGTCAGATCTACGGACTCTATCGTAGGATCTTCGACTGGTGAACTTGCATCTTGCCGCGTGCTCCGTGACGAAGACGAGAAGGCTGGAGGAGACATTTCGGGAGAGGGATCTTGGGGTGTACTGAGGACTCGTTCACGGTTTCGGGCCTGTGTTCGTTCCCAATTTGAATGATTTTCTCTCTGGCGGTTGATCGCCTCTTGATCAACGATGGCTTGTATCCTGTTATGATCGGCTTGGAGATGAGGGAGTCGAGGTATATGAGGGTTTTGGACGGGAAATAGCCTCAACAGGGCGAGGGGATCGTTGGCGTCGAGAAGAGCAGCGGAATGTGAGTGTGAGTGCGAGTGTGAATGTGAATGTGAATGTGAGCCGTAGACGGGTTCGTCGAGGGTGGTGTTTAATCTTCTAAGTCTTGCACCCGCACTTGATGAGGCGTCGTGAGGATGTGTGGTACGGGACATAAAACGAGACTCTGATGAGTTTTCTGGCGGGCTAGTGTTGGTCAAGTCAACAGCCTCGCTGTCTGGTCTGTTTCTTCTGGCTTGTCGGTGCAGAGCGTCCTGCGCTCCTTGTATTGCCCGGGTCGCCCGTCGAAGAGCTTGGTTGACGTCTTGGACGGTCTCTTGGTAGTTTGCGAGAGGAAGTGTTGCTTGTCTTCGAGAGGCAGTATCGGACATGTTAGTGAAAAAGTCACGGAAGAGTCTCGGTGAAGAAGGAAGACGTGGAGGTTGCGCGGGTCTGTGTGGCGAGCTTTGAGAAGGCCGAGATTGATGAGGGCGCGGAGATGTCTGCTCGGGTTCAGGATGATGGAAAAAAGACCTTGCGTCGACCGGTGAAGAGCTCATGGTGAACAAGAAAATATCGACAACTACATTTTACATGCTGGCGTGGCAAACCATAGTGGTGATTGAACAAAGCCGGGCGATTGAAGTGGTGTTGGAGAAGAACAAAGATCCGATACGATACGAGTATGATGGATGACCAAACGCATCCGCCGCAGTTTCACCCGCCAGCCGCTAGAAGATTTGCCGCCTCAGCCTATTTCATACCAAGCCTGCCTCCTTGTGTATCTTCACTATTATATCGGTGTCTATCTATAACGGCTGCTTAAGGTGAGCGTTCATCGATGCCGACCATGGCAAATTTCAGCGATGTCGCCGTTTGTTTCATCCTTCCCTCGGTCTCAACCTGTTCCCCACGTCACGTGCGGGGATTGATCGAGGGGACGTATACAAGCTGGGATATTGCTTCCAGTCGACATAAACAGCATTGCGGAGATCTAGAACAAAAGTTGAAGAATGTCGAGTGATCACTCCGACCTCAATTGTGATTGACTAAAGGCTTGTGCTAGGTATGCTTCATAATTCATGTGCACCGTTCAGACACTCGACTTGTATTCGCCGCAGCTCTTTCTTGTGCTGTCCACTGTGCACGTCTGGATAGGAATAAGTCCCATATCAACCTAGAAATCCTTCTCGAACTTGTTGGCCTCGGTGTCGACCACGCCATCGATGGCACCATCCATAGCTGTTGGGACACCTTCCTTGCTCAATTCCGAGTTGACAGCTACAATGCTCGTCAGCTCATGTTCCTCTCATCGAGATGAGAATCAATGCATACCTTGATTGACATAGGCGTCACCTGCGTTTTGCTCGACGTTGCTCATAAAGCCTCCTGATGACGATGTGCTTGTGGCACCTTGGGTATCTTGGAGACTGCTTGCTTCTTTGTCGATGGTGCTGCCGGCTGTGCTATCTTGGCTTTCGACCATCTGCTCGCCTTCTTTGATGAAGTTGTCCATATTGGCTGGTAGGTCGGTTGATTGGTTGGGATTGTGATTTGGGATTGTACCGTGTTATGTGAAGTGGTCGATTTGATGGAGGACTAAGTGGAAATGAGAGGAGAGAGCCTTCTTATACACTGAGAAGTGACACGAGCGAGAGCAAAGGGCAAGAGCAACCCCACCAACGATGTCAGAGCATGGCCATGGAATGCCCTTATCTTCCAGGAAATTGTCCCTTGCACAATAATGACCTATCGCTTGGATCTGTTTTCACGGGCAATGACGTGGGCAGTACTTCACATTCGTGCAGGTGCAGACCGATGGTGTTAAACGTCAATATCTGAGTGGTCACCGCCCCCGAAGACCCCTGCATATTGGCCCCTAGAAAACAAGCTTCCAGCCGAGCTTAGCCTCCGCAGTTTCAAAAAGCTTGCAAGGCTTGGTCGTGCATCAACCGGTCATCAGCGCGCCACACCTCAATCAACGGCAGGGCCTTGATTTGTAGCCTCGTGTCACGCCCTGGATGACACAGTGGTGCACGGTGAAGCCTTGGGGGTTTGACGCCAACAAGAACAACAGACTAGGACTTTGCATCCAGCTGATAACTTCAAACGACCTCAAATGTCAGCCAGTAGAGACCTACGTCAATGGGTCACGTCCTCGCAACCCCAGATGACGCAAACCGTCCTCCTGGGGCACAGTCATGTCTGTGCATGAATTCCAGATCGAATTGACATTTTAGATATCCCAGTTGACACATCATCACCCATCATCACCATCACCATCACCAGCCTAGTATTCCCCTCGGTGTATTAAGTTGTGTACTCCAGCTCTAAATCTCGTGTTCTAAGCCAGACAGGAGGTGCTCGCGTGACCACCCCGCTACAAGCAGCCTCGATACATCTCGACAAACTGCCAAAGTGCACCTTTCGTTGTATCATACCTGGTGCATAATGAGCATATTTTGCGGAGTTGGTCATGATGTTCTTCGCATTTAAGGGTATCACGGGCTCTCCCAGCATGCACCAACAAGTGTCAGTGATTACGCTTCCCCCAAAATACTGAAGGTCACCGATGTATCCAGCCTTAGAAGCATCGTCCGCAACGGCGCGGCTCGTGGTCACCACGACCTCAACGCCGCCATGTTTCTTCCGACCCGTCAAGAGAGCAGCAAGCTTCGCAAACTCGTCCAGCGAGAAATGAGGGTTCCCTAGGGAGATGAGCCCGACCGAAGGTTCAGTAGCGGTGTTTAGCTGACGCCAACATTCAATCAGGTCACCATTCGTGACCTCAAAACTCGGTAAGTCCGTGTTGGCCATCCTGGTATTGACTGCTTCAGGAGTTACGCCTTGTACGTGGAACATTGGTGCTGATGCTGTTGTAGCAAATGCTGCTCCGAATGCCTTCAGGTCTGATATCGTTGGACTTGCGTGCTCGATGCCGATTATGAGAGGAATGTCAGGCCCGGCCAACTTACCAACATGATAGCCCAGTAACGGGTAGAACGCATCATCTGCTCCAAGAGACTGCCGCACGTTGATCCTCAGTTTTGGCAGACGTTGTTCCTGTAAGTGGCATCCAGCAGCTGGTGCACGCCCCGTAAGTGCAATGGCAACGTCGAGGAAGTCTGGGTACTTCTGTGTACGTGCTCCAAGAACGCTGTTGGCAAACACCACTGCATTGGACTCAGCCCAGCCAATATGTTCGCCGCTTTTGGGTGCAGTGTCCAGGAGATATGGCGCACAAGTGAAGCTCATACTGGCGCCCATGGCCATGTACGCCTCGGCGAGCTTGTGAGCTTCCTGAGCGATCGCAGGATCCATACCTATCTCTTGCCAACGCCGTTGGTCGATAGATATTGAGTTCAGTGTCGTGGGGACCATAAATTTGGCGCCTAACGATAGAAATCTCTCCGCGAATTCCAGACTTGCGGGTCCGATGTAGATGCAAGCATCAATGTGTGCTTGAGTGACATCCAGAAACGTCTCGGCGGCTTGCATCTCGGCCACGTCGACCAAAATGGTCAACGCCAGCTTCGCTGCCGGCCCGTACGCTCCTTCAAGCATGCGTTTGTCCTTAGTAGTGAGTTGGACAGTTCTTCGAGGCATCTTCGTCAACGATGGAGAAGGTGAAGCTGGCGGGACAGCATGTCCGATGGTCAACGCCGAATCTATGATGACTGCAGTTGATCCACTCCGAAGTGAAGAGAACGCGTCTGCGGATAGGACCAGCACAGGAATGGACTGGTCAAACAGCGCCCTGGCGACCATAACACCTAGTGTGAGTATCTGTTCGGCATGCTGAAATATCAAAGCAGCTGGCGCTTGCTTGCGTAACAGGAGTTCGAGTAAAACGCCACTTCCGGTACACGATCCGCGACCGGACGGTATAGCAAAGATTCGACCTGTAATGCACTCACCCCTAAGAGGATGATGTTGGTCGACTATTACTCCAATCTCAGAGTTGATCCCACCCCAGAAGCTTAAGCTAGTATCTGACACGAGAAGTTCTCCGGAGGCGGTCCCACCGACCAGGCTGCGGGCTTGAATCTCCATGTTTCTAGCATGCTGACGAGCCAGTCGTTAGTGAAGAATTTGTTGGGTGCGGTTTCGACGTTCGAGAACGAGTCACTTCGCGTGGCGATTCTGGACCATACGTGATAGTTTCCGTCGGCTCATATAAAGCACCTAGCTATTTGTTGTGGATTCTGTATGCGGGCTTCTCCTATCGCAAGAGGGAACCCCTAAGAAGCATCAGCCTCGTCGTCCACGGAATTTCCGGCAAATCATAGCACCATTCTGTAGAGGTCGCGGGCATGTCGCAGTCTGCTGTTTTCCTGTAGCGCACACAACATCTGCTATCACGCAGAGGATTCTCTCGTCGTACCATAGTGAAGTAGTCACGAAGGCCACAAAGAGAAGTAGATGGAGAATTGTTGCTGCGTACTTTACAGAACAGGCAAGGCATCGCGCCTGCAACACCCATGAATGACATGCGCCCAGGCCTGAGGAGCTGTCAACTGAAACATGAGTATTCTTCTTCTGACTTCATTCAAATTTCAGCGTTGTTTATGTCGCCATACTTCGCGGCAGCCCCGTCCAGATGCCAGCAAACAGAGTGGCAAAACATGCAGAGACTCGCTTCACTGCCCAGGTGCACTCGGAGGCATACCAAAATAATGTGCCACGAGCATAATAGCACTCTAGCAGGTTCCGACGTTGCTAGCTGCAGGACCTGCCCTTGACGACCCTGTCTGCAATGCTGAGGTAAGTGTGCTCCAATGTATGGCCCGAAAGAACTTTCAAAACACACTGGACCGGGGCTCCACGTTTCTGGTGGTTGCGATGGACGAAGGAGCTCACAACCTCACCGCTTGCTTGCCTCTCGCCGACGCTGTTTCCGGCCACCAGATACCGCGACATGGACACCAATAGAAGAGTGGAAAGGAAGACAAAGCGCAATCGAGGTTGGCCAAGCCCAAGATCCTCAGAAAGAGCATCTGTCCCTCCGAGAATACCAGCGCGTCGGTCGGATCAAAACGTCGCCGACGCCGAGCGGTACCAGCAGGCAACGAGCAAACCAGCCAACCAGAAATTCTCGTTCGCCCATCCCATTCTCCAGCAAAACAAATCAGGTATTTATCCTTTTGAGCCCAAGATACTCCTAACAATCGGCGGATCTCGCTATTCCCGTGACCTGGCCGCACATATGACAAGTGGTTTCGCTCCCACTCGAGTGTGGCCGAGGTCAAGGGGCAGGGTCGGCACACTGCTAGCTAACGCTTCAGTTAAACCGGCAACCCCCCAACGGGATAGCCTTGATCCAAAGATATGTTAGACAAAAAATCCTGAGGCAGCTAAGCTGCCAATGATGGGTTTCTCACCCTTGGGGCAGCCGAGTCAGAGCGAACTCGGTCCCAAGGGCGAGTTTTTGCTCTTTGTTTTTGTTCAAATATTGTACGGGCAGATCGGGGAATGAGCACACTGGAGCAGAATGGGCTTGGCTGAAGACGTGTACCAGAGTTCCAAGGGCGAGTTCTTGCTCTTTCTTTTTGGTCAAATAATCCGTGTTCTTGTGAGGGCAGACTGAGAATCGAACACCTGTGGAGCGACTGGCTTGGATGACGGCGTAAACCAGACTCTCGGCGCAGTGTAGCCATTCAGCATCATGAGTACCCATAGACAGCAAGATTCAATTCGCAGCGTGGGCAGCGTGGTCATTGGAAGACGCGAGAACAACGATCTGTGAGAACAGTTTATTATTCTCTTCCTCTGCTTTGCCGGCAGCATCTTCAAAATATGTCTTTCACGTTCTATGGGTATCAACGATCTACTGGTATCATAACCGACGTCGTCTCCCTCATCCTCTCCCAAAATCTCTACAGTGAAACGCCCAATCGCCCATACATGCGGCCACTCCCCATCCTCGATCGACGCGGGAAAGCTCGCATTCTAAGTCCCTCAAATCCCAAGTGCAATTTTGACATCCCATCCTCAAGTCATCAGATCCCCAACACCCGTTGAGAAATCCAGAAATCAATACGTCCCATCCTGCTGCGCCTTTAACCAAAAACCTTCCATCTCTCCTTGCATCCGCCACCACATCTCTACGAGCTTCCGATCAATCCAGTCCGCATTATCAGGATCCCAAAACTTATCGTGCACCGAAGCCGCACCGCGCTCAACATCCCCATAACTAGGCCAGTTGATATTCCATTTGCCGACGGGAAACCGACGATACGGCATCGGCCCATTCGAGCGGTGTGCATAGTTCAACAAGCCCTGCTCCATGACGCTATCATCAAATCGGCCAGGCGTGTTCATCACACTGAGATAATGATCATACAGCACCTGGTCAGGTCGCATCAGCCAGAACCCGCCGTTGACATAGTCGCCTGGGTCAGGCTTGTTGTCGTGCGGACCTCCCGCATCTGACACGCCGACAAAGACGTAATCTTCCGGCAGCGGCGCTTCGTCGTCCTTGGTATCCTTGGATCTGGTGTACGAGACCTTCTGGACCACATTTTCGTCAAAGATCGGGTCCATGGTTCGGGTAAGCAGCATGTCGAGATCAATAAACAATATTCGCTCATACTCCGTCATGGTGAAGAGTCGTAGCTTGGTGAATTGTTCGGACCAGCTCTCGCGCGCAGGGTGCACCCAATCTTTGTCCGCGTTGAGGACGTCGATGCGAATGACAGTCGCTCCTTCACGTTCCAGCACGTCCGTCTTGTCGGTGTCGACGTGGTGCGGCGTCAGGATCAATAGCGGGTAATCATTTGTCGTCTTGGTGTCGGGGTGGTGTAAAAGTTGATATGTAAGCACCCGGGCAGCGGTGAAGTACTTGTCGTCCTTGCGTGTGTCGTTTAGCGGACTCGAGAAAAATGTCGCATACGCATAGCTCTTGGGTGATGTTGATGTGGTTGTCGACAGCCCGCCACTGCTGGTCTTGGGCCTTCCGTGAGGGTGTCCATATGAGTGTCCTTTGCCGGCGTTCTTGAGGACGCTGCCCAACGCCGAGATATGTTGTGATGGTCGGAATGACTCGCTTGGAGGTCGAACTTCAAGCACGGCAAGGAAGAGCAGACATACCGTCACCAACAGCGTCGACAGAGCTACCTTGGAAAACCTCTGCATGGCGTATGAGGCATTGACCTTCACTTCCCACTTCCAAGCCTGTCGTTCTCAGGGTACTATTATCCGTATGTCGAGTTACTGGACGGAATCTCTAGGAAGACAGGAAAGTGACGATGGCAATGGCAGGAAAGAAGCCGTGTTTGCAAGTCGTTCGTAGTTGACATGGCACCCATGCTCGCTCCGCCATGGTCTCCTTATTTTATGACACTGCTGGGTGGGCGGTCCAGGCTTGTTGTGACTCGTGGTCCTGGGCTGGAAGGTACCATTGTCAGGAGATTCAGGGGCCGTGCAGTGTCGAGTGTGGGCCTGTCAAGACCATTTTGACAGCTGAATTCCGCTTTTGGCATTTTTGATCTGACGAGATTTGGTGTCATACCGGCTATTCCATAGTGTAGAATGCCACCTCATAGTTGTCTGACAATATTGACTTTAGGCCTGAAACGAGTGTTCGCGTCTGGCAGATGTCCTTTAGAGCTTCTTGAGGTCAATTTCGCTTATCGGATCTTTCGATATCTTCCCTGATGGCCCAGCACGAGCCTAGCACGTGCCCAGTTGGGCCAGTAGGATCTTAAAGACAGAGAAGTTATCAGATGTGAGGAAAGTTAACATAGCACTCTGCCCAATGATGCGTAATCGATGGTGCTTTACGGACGGGACATGTAAAGTCAGTTCATGGCAAAAGCAATAGAACATCCGAAGGTTTGCAATATAGCAGATCACGAAGCTCTAAGAGTCTATGCTTTACATCCCTCCGGTTACTACGAGGATGAGCAAAGCCTCTTGTCCCACACTCCTACTCTTTATGGAAACCTAACCCGGGTCTGGAATGTTCCATCACTTCAGAGGGCCTGACTTTTGCATTGGGAGCAGTACTGTGCAGTACCTAGGTAGGTCATCATGCGTAGCGACGGCGGGTATTATTTTATCGTATGTTCAAAGCCACTAGTTTGATTCCGCCCATTCCCTAAACCAATCCAAACATTCGCTGTTGGCCACGCTCGCGCTGGTCTTGATGTTCATACCACTCAGGATCTGCTTGACAGCGCCTTCCACCTTCTTCCCGTTCGTAGTGACCGGGATTTCAGGACACTCATCTATAATCTTGGGCACGTGTCGTGCGCTCAATTCTTTCTTGACCACCGCCTGGATCCTATGGACAAGCTCGCTTGAGAACTTGTGGCCATTTGACATTTTGAGGAACAGAACCACCACTTCATCCACATCCTGCTCGCGCTTGCGTCCTATGCACAAGGCATCTTCGACTTCTGCTCCAAAATGCTTGAGAACAATGTTGTAGATCTCGCTAGACCCAAATCGGACACCCATTGGGTTCAGCACACCGTCCGAGCGCCCAAGCATCCAGATCCCGCCCGTCGACGGGCTGATGCGGACAAAGTCTCCGTGGGTCCAGATGGGATATCCCGTCTTTTGGTCCTTGAAAACTTCGAAATACGAAGACTTGTACCGGGCTTCACCTTTGGGACCAGCTGGCCAAAACATGCACGGTTGACACGGGAATGGCACTGTGCAAACAAGCTCTCCTGGCTCTCCCGTGGACGTGACGTCCTTTCCATCCGGTGAAAAGGCCCTCACTGCCATGCCCAAGCCTCGGCATTGTATCTCCCCGACATACACTGGGAGTACCGGACAAGGTGTGCCAAACAACGAGATAATGTCTGTACCTCCTGTAATGGAGCCCAAAAGAACGCCAGGATGTGGTGCAGGCGGTGACAACTTTTCGTAGACGTACACGTAGGTGCTCGGCGCCAAAGGTGATCCAGTGGAGAAGATCGATTTGAGTGATTCGAGCGTCGCTCCGTGCGGACTCGCTTTCCGGGGAACGACGTTGGCTTGTTCGAGAACAGACAGGTACTTGGCAGAAGTCCCGAAGTGGTTGATTTTCAACTCGTCAATCAGCAAAGGCATGCTCATTTCCTTGTGCGGCTGGAATGGAGAGCCATCGTATACCACAATCGTCGCTCCACTGGCAAGACCAGACACTAACCAGTGCCACATCATCCATGTGACTGTGGTGAAGTAGAGTAGCCTGTCACCAGGCTTGATATCAGACTGTATAAGATGTTCTTTTTTGTGCTGTAGAAGGGTGCCCAGAGCGGCGTGTACGATTGGTTTGGGAACGCCAGTAGTACCGGAGGAGTACAGGATGTAAACTGGGTGGTCGGGATGGAGGTAGGTGAACTGTAGAGGCCTTGAGGCATCTCCTTTGGAAAGGAAAGAGGAATAAGTCTCGACCGTCGTGTTAGGATGCCGTTCGAGCGACGCCAGGTCAAAGTGGTGGTCGGGTAGTGTTTCGAAAATGACAACGTTCCGTATTGATGGCAAATCGGCAATGACATGAGCCACTTTGCTATGAGTCTCGTGTGTCCTGCCATTATATGTTACACCATTGTCGGCGAAGATCAGGACGGGCTCGACTTGACGCAGCCGGTCGAGGACCGCATGGACACCAGTGTCAGGGCTGACTCCTGACCATATCGCACCTAAAGAGGTCGCTGCAAGCATGGCCACCACTGCATTGGCATGATTTCCGAGGTATCCCACTACTCTTTCCCCTTGCTTCACACCATGTGTCTCCATCGCTGCAGCGCATAACCGCACCCGCTCACGCAACTCTGACCAGGTCATTTCCTCCCGAGTGTTTTCACTGGCTGCGATGATGGCTGCAGAGTCTGGAGGTGGATTCGAAGAGGGGAACAACAGGTTTTCGGCAAAGTTCAGTTCGCAACCAGGAAAGAAGGTGGGCTTTGGAAACATGGGGAGAGACTCGTCAAGGATCTGGTTATGGAGAGAGTCAGTGGAACGTCCGCAAGTCTGGTTGTGGTTTCAACGCACTGATTCGTATTGTTTGTGTGCCTTGATTCCAGTATAATGCCATATCTCCTCCCAGAAAGTGCTGGGATGATCCACGCTCCATTGCCATAGGTCACTGTATGTACCTACTGAGAGGTTGTGCTTTTTCGCGACATGCTGCTGGAAAGCATGAAATTCGGTCGCCTCCGGGCGAGGATGTCGCCATAATTCGATGGGCTCGGTTTCAGCCTTGCTGATGCCATTTTGAGTTATCCCATTGGTACCGTGTTGAGCCATAGTGTTGCGGTTGAACAGAGAAAACAACGAGTGTTTGGGGAGCGCACGAAGCATTGATATGACATGGTTCCTCCAGATCTTTTTGGTGGGACCGGAAGGCTATTTACGGATGTGAGCCTCGGACTCTCGCCTCCGGCAAGGGACATGGCTACTTGGTGTCGGTTCCGAGACCGACGCGCAGTTGAAGATGCAGTGGAGGTTCCAGATTGTTGAAGCAGGGAAGGATCAGGAGGAAGCATGCAAGTATATAAGTCGGTTAGTCTGTCAATTGAGTCCAGGTACTCTGACTCTCAACCTTTCTCATCACAGCTCGTCCAATCGGCTCACGAGCGAGGCACGCGTTCCAAAATGCATCAAAATCAACGCCTTCGAGATCCGAGATTCGATGCTGGGCTTCGACCATCTCTCATTTGTATGGATTGGCGCTGTGTGGCTATCCTGCTGTACGACGTGCATTATTACCTAGGTAACGTGATTGCTAACTTGACCATCATTGATTTCAGGTGTTGATGTCAGCGATCGGAGGATTTCTTCTTATTCATCGCCGGATAAGTGGAAAAACGATCACAAAGTGACGATTTCGATTGCCAAGGGCTTAAATAATATAACGTTTAACAGACTCTGCAAGTGGCTCCAAGTGGGCATGCCTAAGACCAATCGCTGAAGAAGGAAGTGTTAGCCCCCAGCCATCTATGATGGTACTATGGTACC
The DNA here is from genome assembly GCF_022695815.1 of Exophiala viscosa. Lineage (NCBI taxonomy): Eukaryota > Fungi > Ascomycota > Eurotiomycetes > Chaetothyriales > Herpotrichiellaceae > Exophiala > Exophiala viscosa. The sequence continues at coordinate 297,484 of NW_026944356.1, read as the reverse complement.
TTTGCCGGTCCCCCTATTCTTTTTGTCCCTAGGCGAACCCAAATCCGCCCCAAACTTCAAAGGGCCCCTTCGCTTGAAACGCGCCCGCCGCCCAAAGCAATTTCACAAAGCTCGCGGGCAAAGAAAGCGACAAGGGCGAGCCTCCTCAGTGCTAATTTCCATCGATCTCCCTCCAAACCAATCCACTGTCAGCACCAAAAAAGAGCAAACCCAGCAGCTGCTCTTCGCGTCCTTTTCGTGTCGTGTGCAATCACTTCACTCTTCTTCCTTATCTGAACACTCTCACATCTGTATTGTTTTCCTCGACGTTATTATTCCTTTTCTTCTGGCACATCTCTGCGTGCCGTTGCGGTAAACCGTTCCCCAAGAAAGACCTGCGCGCTGCGGCTGGAGCGGGCGGCTCCTCCTGCAAGGGACACGGCTCTTTCTGATCCAATCCAACCACAGCTCGACGGATCAGAGCGGAACTCGTTCTGTCATCCCGGCCAAACCGGTCCATTTCTTCTCTCTCGTCCACTTGTCATACTCGTCGTACTTCTATCTCGCAAAATTCCTCCAATCCTTCTGAGAGCGCTTTGTGTCTTTTTGTCCCTGTTGCCACATGGTCTACATACCTACGACATCCTCCAAATCGACTCGAAGACCCGATTGCTCCTTGAGCGCGCCACCGACCTTATCGTCCACGAGTAATTTATCGCGAGAAAAACTCTTGCGACTACACCGCCACACTCGCGTCCGCGGCCTCTGCGGCACTGGATCAGCTCAACACTCGAGCAACCTCCAGGCAGCTGCGCTCCGAGCGTGCGTCGACGTTGTTTTCGCACTGAGACGACTGTCAGATTTCTCAGAAAAAGCTTCTATACCGTCCTTTGGCCATGCCTCGTCGTTTGTCGACCTCCCTCCTCAGCAGTTCGCCTCCGACCCCCTGGCCGTCCTTTTCACCATCCGAAAAGGGCGGTACCTTCGTCAACAAGACGTCCCAGAAAGCAAGCAAAATCGCGCAATTTTTCTCGACCTCACCCAAATCCAAAGAAGCACAAACTGCGGCAGCTGCGCTGTTAGCGGCTAGCAAAGCTCAAGAGCAGGCATTCCTCGCTGCAGGAACAATACCCATCAGCACACCATCACTGTCATTACCTACAATTTCCTTATCCACCGCCCGTGCAGACGCAGTCAACATGGACGAACCACCGACAACGCTGTTTCAGCCGCCTTCCGTGGCCGAAACGAGAAAGCTTGCCCGGCAACACGCTGAATTTGGACCTTTAAACTCTCAGTCGCACAGATATACAAGTCGACACCAAGGTGGCGAATTCCCTGAACCTGTCATGGACGAACCGCCCTATTACTATCTCTTGACAACCTACATTTCCTACCTCATTCTCATAATATTCGGTCACGTCAGGGACTTCTTCGGCATGAAGCTCAAGGAAGACAACTACCGGCACTTGAAAGCGCGGAACGGCTATGCTGCGCTCAACAGTGATTTTGATAACTTTTACGTCCGCCGATTAAAGATGCGCATCAATGATTGCTTCAATCGGCCAACCACCGGCGTTCCCGGTCGTTACATTACTCTCCTGGACCGCACATCAGATGATGGAAACTACCATTTCTCCATGACAGGAACCACAACCGAGACACTAAACATGAGCTCCTACAACTACCTTGGATTCGCTCAGTCCGAAGGTCCCTGCGCAGATTCGGCCGAGGAGACGATCAAAAAGTACGGACTTTCAACATCTAGTTCCAGGGCCGATGTTGGCACTTCAGAATTGGCCGTCGAATGCGAGGAGCTCATTGCCAGTTTCGTGGGCAAGGAATCCGCGATGGTGTTCTCTATGGGATTCGGAACGAATGCCTCCATCTTTCCAGCCCTCGTTGGTAAAGGAGATTTGATTATATCTGACGAGTTGAATCATGCCTCGATTCGCTTCGGTTCAAGGTTGTCTGGCGCAATGATCACCTCCTTCAAGCACAACGATATGCAGGATTTGGAAGTTAAGCTTCGTGAAGCCATCTCCCAAGGTCAACCCCGCACGCACCGACCATGGAAAAAGATTCTGGTGGTTGTTGAAGGCTTGTATTCTATGGAAGGTACCATGTGCAATCTTCCAGGCATTATCAGGCTCAAGAGGAGGTACAAATTCAACTTGTTTGTCGATGAGGCTCACTCGGTTGGTGCATTGGGTCCTCGTGGACGAGGTGTGTGTGACTATTTTGCAATCGACCCGGCAGAGGTGGACATTCTCATGGGCACTCTTACCAAGTCTTTTGGCGCCAATGGAGGCTATGTGGCCGGAGACAAGGTTGCCATTGACAAACTGCGAGTTTCGACTGCGGGTGTGACTTACGGCGAGACCCCTCTACCTGTGGTTCTGGCACAAATCATCGCAGCCCTCAAGCTCATCAATGGTGACATCAGCCCTGGTCAGGGTGAAGAGCGTCTTCAGAGAATCGCCTTCAACTCGCGCTATCTTCGACTGGGTCTCAAACGGTTGGGGTTCATCGTCTATGGTAATGACGATTCGCCCATCATTCCAGTGTTGCTCTACAACCCTGCAAAGATGCCTGCCTTCTCCCACGAAATGCTCAAGCGCAAGATCTCGGTCGTTGTCGTCGGCTACCCGGCTACCCCTTTGATATCGTCACGAGCACGGTTTTGCGTCTCCTCGGCGCATAACAAGGACGATCTCGATCGCCTCTTGGCAGCATGCGATGAGATTGGTAACGTCCTCCAGCTCAAGTTTGCAAGCGGCATCGCTGGCGGTGCTCCTCCGCTGACCGATGGCGCTTCCTGGGAGGTGGAACACAGTCGCAAGCGATTGGAAAAGCATGACAAGGTTGCTAAGTCGATGGTGCATGCACCACGATGGACCTTGGACGAGGTCATCAAGCGTGGCGTTCAGGATGTGAAATTACCACTGCGATAAGTTCCGAAATGATTGAAGGTACTGAGCAGTACGATCTGATTATGCGTGCGCTTTTATTGTGCGACGCCGTTCTTGAATCACCACCATTGCAAGGTGTTGTGATTGTCATTCTATGTTACTGTTCATCAGAGCCGAGGCGCAAGGCTGATTGTACATATTGTTTTTCTACGGATTGCGCCGGTCAAGGGCCTGTCCTGTTACGAGGTGAAGGGTACAGATACCCTGTCAAGAGAAAAGGGCCGGGGCGTTTCTCCAGTGGCGACTCGCATTGGAGTTGTTTGCACACTGTAAGACAAATATCTACTATTACCTTTACTCAACGTGTTTGCCTTGGTCTTCAGGGCTTGCCATTTAAGTGGCCAATGTTCAGCCTGGTTCGAATCGAGAGCGTGAAAGTGAGACGGAGTGGTCTGCTGACCTGCTCTCTTCTGCAGGGTCCTCTTTGCAGCATTTACACACACAGAGGCTAGGTAAGGTGGTAGTATTCTTCCCCTCGTCGATGCCGTAACGATACAATTCCCTACGGCCACTGCTGTATACTGCAGAACATATGCGCTTTTCAATTTGTCCAGAACCGAACACCATGCAGGCAAATGAAATGGCACACCTTGGACATGTTGGCTAGCTTCGTCGGTTAGTCCGGCACAACTGTGATAGGTTCCTTCTTCCCATGTATGTCATGACACTTGGATTGATTTGCTCGTTGATATCCGTGCAAAGCCGAAAATCACCATTCTCGGTTTGCAACAAGATGGTACGAGTAACAGGAAATGGAAGCCCCGCGGCAAATAGAGTCAATTGAAGCTAGAATATGCTTGCTTTACCGGTTTACTTGGAGTGAGTGCATGTACTAGGCTGACGAGGCGTGGCTGAACATTGCCGATTTTGACTGCTCTGTTATCAGGTCGATGAGCACGTCTTAGAAACGTATGGGCGACAAAGATTGTGCCAGTTCATTCAGTTTCTAAGAGCTGAGGGCGAAGATATATTGCAGATGCTGCTTACAAGCTTGGAGAGAGAGACGCGTCACGTGCACATAGCATCACGTGGGATAAGAAACGATTCAACTGCATCTTATGAATTACTCACTCTTTCTCTCGCGACGTCAATCCAGAACTTTGCTCATTGTCAAGACAGAGCCGAAGATCCCTGTCTCCTACACAGTGCAACACGCCTATTCATATCGACCGTTCTATGGCCGGGCGCATCATGATCCAAGGTCAATGTGATAACCCTAGCCAAGGCGGGTGTTCATTTGTTCAACTCTACTCACTACTGCATGCATGGCCCAGAGCGACCGAATCCTGCCACGTCAACCTCACCGCCCTTTGGTGGAGGACCCGGTCCGTTACCTGTCGTTTTGCCTCGCTCCGCTCAATTCGTTCTTGATGCCCCGCAGAATGCAGGCGGCAGATGTCCCCATCAAAACGCCTGACAGCGATCAGAGTCAAACCGCATCTGGTAGCGCCTTTGTTGCCTTGAGTGGTTCGCGAAGCTCTGACCGGTCGAGATATCCAAACTCTCACGCCCACATGAAGCGGGTGCATGCGGGCAACTGGCCTGCTGCTCAATCCCATCATTCTGATAGTCTTTTCTATCTTCATCTCGCTAACCTACGACTAGACATTACTTCTCTATCTTCCTTGTCCCACTTTTAGTCCTTAACTTTGATCAGTCTGCGTCTCCTGCGCCTCCACCAGAGCGACGAGGCCACTTTACTTACTTGTTTTCATTCCTTTGCGGACCTACGAGAAACACCTCGTGCCTGCCTTGTCCTGCTTTCCATTCACTTCCTGTTACAATGGAGCCACCACCTCCCCCAGCGCACGATTTCCGCCCCGTGAACCCTAGAGGTGGTGTGGAAGTCCTCGACGACCCTTTCGACGAGATACCTGGGTCGCCTGTGCATCATGAAGAGCGGAGGCCCAACGTTCAACAGCGCTTCTCGGCAATGTCATTCCATGACGATGTGCAGGGAGCTCGGCCACGTGCTGAACGTATCAGGCCGGTCAATGATCTCCCTGAGGCTCAAAACTACATTTATTATCGCGTGGAGAAGGCGGGCGAAGACTGGGGTACTGCTATGCCATCGAGGATCTGGGCACCCGTCTCTGAGATTGAGAAAAGAGCTCGCAAAGGCAGAGGCGGTGACCGGCCTATCCTCGAGCAAATGACACAGATGAATAGGATGCGAAGGGACCAGATTGAAGATCTTGTACATAGGGCCAATCTTCGCGAGACTGGAGGCAGCGTGTGGGAGCCTGTCTACGTCAAGACAAAGAGGATCGACAAACCCAATGGAAGATTCGAAGTGCCGGAGATGGACGTCATACTGGCTCGGATTAGAGGACGACGGCAAAATCGGCCGACATCTTTCGGTGAAGACGTCGTGAATGTCAGAGAAGGAAGAGTCAAGGAGAAGATATACGCCGACGACGTGTATGCGCGTCCCCGGAAGGATTCGGTGCTGGACAAGCTCGAGGATCCCGTCGCTAATCGGCCACTCTTCGGGCTCGATGGACGACCAATGGACGATTTGGGTCCAGTCAACTTCGAAAATGGTTCACTCCCACCTCACATTGCCCGAGAAAAGCCGCTTGGAGCAAAGCCCGAGAAAGAAAAAAAGCGCGACAAAAGTGAAAACCGCAGCAAGTCCCGGGACAAAGGTCACCACGAGGACGGCGATGGCGTTGTAGTTGTGGATGATGGGGCCGACTTTCATGCTTCTGGAGCTCTATTCGGGGCGATCGACGACAGGCATGGACGAAAAAGGGGCAAGTCTCCGCGACCTCGTGGTCACCCTCAAGTTGAAGGTCGAAGGTCTCATTCGCGATCGCGTCCGCCTGCCGGGAACCGCGGCCACTCCCGGGCGACTTCACACTTGCGCAGGGAATCAGTGCACTTCCCAAACCGACATACACAGGAATATCTGCACGGCAGCAGTGCTTCCTCACAAACCAGTGACTCTAGTCATTTTGGACGCGACGATGCAGAAAGTTCCAATACTTCATTTACCTCTGGCGGTGGTCCGCGACGTGGCAGCTTGCATCACGGCCGCCCCGAACCTGAGAGGGTGTATTATAAACAGCATCATCGTGGACCGACGAGAAGTGCCTCGTACGCCGACAATCCGTATCATGGTGAGGAGAGGTACATTACACCGGCTCGAACACCAGGACGTGAGTACACGTACCGCGAGCAACGACCGGATGCTCGATACGAGCGTCGACCTCCTGCTGTGATCCGCCAGACGACATTGCCGATCGACTATCATGGCGGTCAGGACCTCGTGCGGGCTCGTCGCTTCAGTGATCAGCCACGGTATCTCCTACGGGACACAGTGCCACCCATGGCCGTTTTCCCGGACGAGGAGCAGGATGTGTATTTCCGCGATCCGGTTCAACGACGGTCGTCCAGGATTGAAGGCTATCAGAACGAACGTATCAGAGAGGACTGGCTTAGGGACAGGGCGCGCGAGGAGAGGGAACAGGCCGCTGCGTACTATGATGATAGGTGGGAGCAGTCAGACCGGGTTTTCATTGATGAAAGAACTGGACGACCGGTGCGATTCATCTATGAAGAGTGATTTGGTGGTAGACCTGTGTTGACTCTGAGGTTGAATTGCTGGAGCAGGAGGGTACAATATTTGTGCGAGTTTGCACCAGATCGTGGTTGAAGGGACTCGATTTGACCACAAAAGCTACCCGCATTGAATCTGTTCAATGCAGGGCAAAAGGAGAGGAAAAGAAGGACCGGAGCGTTGCTGAGAAGTGCGAAACCATTGCTTATGAGCACAAATGTTTTTGACGATGTTTTGCATATTGGCTTCATCGTGCATCGCTTGATGTTGTCCCCTTTCAGTCAGTCGCTTCAGAGATACCCCTGGTTGTAATTTCTTATTTGGCAGAATATATATACGCATGTTTTACACATACCCATATGCTTGCTCCTATTGCCCTTGAAGGAGAAGTGCATATCCTAGCTCCGAGGGAGTACTTTGGTACTCCACCGGAGCTTTGCACCAAGCCCAAACTGGTAATTCTTATGGCGGTAAAAGTTGGACTAAACCTTTCCGGGACTGTGGTGGTGAGAAAGTACTACTATAATTATCATAATGTCACCTGTTCTCAATGTACCCTCGAGTTGATTTTGGAGGAATGTACGAGATAAAGATGCAAGACTATTGTGAGGTCAGCGCTGGACGGAAATAAGTGTTACGTGGCTCATGGTTCAGGGGCTGGCATCTGAATATATTTCTTCGTACACGTGCAATTTCACTCAGTTTAAGTTATGACATATACAATATGGTATCTACATCCTAGCATCACCATCCCAAGTCCAGTTACCACTGTTTAGTGTTCATATTCAGACTAATGAAGCCAGAGTGCCATATGAAGGGTTGCAGCCCGTGGCTCTGCCTCCTCGGCGCCGTATCTTACTCTCGCCCATCGTGTGTGCGCAGTACTGCTGGCAATCATTCCACCTGAGTGTTTCGGTAACGCAACACAGTTCAACCAATTCTCCATGTCTAGTGCGACCATGTCTACGATCTGCTGTTCTCTCGAGACCTGACAAGGTCATCGAGCTCCCCATCATCTTTGAGCGGTTCCATTCCCTTCCTTCTACGCCACGCACTCATGACGGTGGCGAAGAACCCGGGCAATTCAGAGTCTGGGCCCACCAGGACTGATCCAGGGTGCTTGATGTTGAAACACAGCACAGCAAACACCATCGGAACAGCCTCGAGGATATAAAACAAAGCTTCGGAGGATACCAGCGGATTGGAAGCTGTGTCTCCGGCAGAGAATTGGACGAGACGGAAAATGATCCGCACCTGGATAACTGTTAGTGACAAGCGTGTAACGAAAGGACGTGTGCGTACCGTGATCAAGCCCAGGGTTGTGTACAGCGTGTATAACAGGCCCCTCCACTTTTTCTTTGCAGGCACTCCTCGTCTTTCGAGCTCTAGCATTTCCCGTTGGAACTTGACGCCGAATCCGACGAATATGAGAATGAAAAATTGCTGGAGACCAATGCCGCCCATGTAGATGTGAATGCCTTGCAACTGTTTCGCCGCGGGAGCTGTTGGACCCGCCCAGCTGCCTCCGATGAGTTGGATGATGAATGAAACGAAATCGAGCGAGACGAAGCCAACTGCGAGGGTCGATGCTGGTATGGAGAAGAGGCTGTGTGATGGTATGAAGAAGTGGATCATACGGCCTAGAACCATGTAGTCGAAGGCATTGACCCCTGTTATTATCAAGCGGCATTAGCGAGTTGACGGCGAAGTTCAGAGATATGGGAACGTACATAAAGGCGCCAGAAGGATAAAGATCTGGAAAATGAGATAGAAAGTGGTGTTTTGCTGATGGCGCGTGCTCAAAGTCCGAAAGGTGAATGCGACGGTCTCCCAGATGGCAGCCATGGTGATGACCCAGCAAAATTTCTGTTAGAGATGTCAGTCTCGAAACGGAGACCAAGAATGCATGGAGATGCCACTGCTAAAGTGGTTCTAACCTTTTTGTATGCTGCTGCCTGCCAGATATGGGCTATGACCAAAAGGCCGAACAAAGCAGAGAAGACCAGAGCCGCGCCAAAACTGGGATAGTAGTCCCAAAGGGCGTTACAAGTTCCAGCAGGGACATGGCCGTTCTTGTCGGGCGTAATGGTTTGGATGCAAGTGGGAAGGGCAATTTGTATTGTTTGTGGTGCCACTGTAGTGTGGCTGTTTGTGGTACCGGCTTTGAGGGTGATGACTTTGGTGGAAGTATAGTACTCAACTCCAGTACTGGCGGTTGTTGTGGTCATCGCTGCTGATCGAATTCGAAGGTCGAGTGGCTCGACCGTTGGACGAGTCATCGTTGAGAACGTTGAAGTGAGTGTTGCGGTGGCCAGGCCCAGGCCGTAGGCACATAATAACAAGGTATTGAGTAACATGCTTGGAAGGATGGAGGAGAATGATGATGTTGAACGTGCCTTCCATAGGAATATACAATATACTTGTAGGAAGTGTAAAGCGCGCCTGTCGTAGTGACAAGCCACGAAAGTGGGTCAGACCTGCCTGAGAGTCCGAGGCGGCCAATCAGTGACTCGGGCATCGCGAAGGCTTGACACAGCACTGCCTGGCCCAGGCCCAATCGTTGGGTCCAAGATTAGGACTTATAATGTCACTTGGAAGCCGCGTAGTCATGGTGAATTCGTCTCAGGAGAGGGTAATCCATTCGCTTTGCGTTACCAATTCATCGATAGGTCTCCAGACAATGGAATGCATGTGCGCCCAAAGCTGTTTACAGCCATGTTCATCTCGTCTAAACTCCAAGTCACGAAGCAAAACCTCCTTAACACGTCTCTCTTCAAGGACAATATGTCTCGGAAGAGGGTTCTGTGGAGAGTCCAGATCAATATCGTGCTCAATCTCAATCAGGCGCCGGGCCACACGATACATGGTGCTCAGATCCCAGAGAGTCTCGCGAGCGACCCCCAGTGTCGTCATGAATGACAGGGCCACAAGACGGATTGATAGATCCCGGCATTTCATCGCAGCAAAGTACAGAAGAGGCGTAAATCCCATGTCGAATATGAATGAAGGACGAGGTCTTGACTGTTGAGATCTTGACAGCGCCGCCTGAGATGCAAGGTCTATGATTGACTGGAACCTGTCGACATACTGATCATAGGCCATCTCGCTTTGTTCTAGAGCCACGTTGACCCAAATCTGAACCACGAGAGCTTTCATCTGAAGGAGACAACATGTTAATAAGTCGCTGCCTGACTCTTTCCTGGAATTCGAGAAGGCGCATTGCCACTTATCCAGAGACTTCACGAGGCTGTCTTGCTTTTCCCTCATCGATTCAGGGATGCTGCTCTGCCGCAATTCTCCCAGCCTATACTTGTCACTGCACCGAACGAACCTGATCGATGCAGAAAGAATTAGGTCGAGAGAAGATTGTGCATCCATGATACTGGAGAAAGGAGCTGAAGATCCGGGTATCAGGCCGGCCACGCAAGGAAATGAAGACGCATCGCATCCAAAGAAGAAAGGAAAGACACCCATGCGACAGAAAACAGCCAAAAGGTGATCTCGAGCCCACACCGTCAACGAGTCAGCCTTGTTGAAGACCAGGATGCCGCTCCGGCAATGTTCAATGGCTGATTGGTGATTTCCTTGTAAGGACTCGACGCAGATGAAGAGGGCGCACACGACCAGCACCACTGTCTCATCTCGAGCCAAGCGCAACTCCTTGATCGCTGCATTGTAGTGACGCAAGGCGAAGAGATTTGTTGAAGCAACGTTCGTTGATTTTGACACTTCTTGAAACTGTTCATAGAGCGAGCTGACTGCGAGCACCGCATGTCTGACCGCAGGCTTGTGGTGGCTGAGCTGCATTACGACATTCGTCCAGAAGTAGGATTCAGAGTGACCAGAGAGGGCCGGACCAGCCATCTGGCGGAAGAAGGCCAAGGCCCTGACCTCATCACCAGAGCTGTCCGTCATGTTCAGATGGATTGGTTCATGCAATGAGAGATCGAGTCGCGTCTGGGGGTAGCCATCACATTTCCGTCCCGTACTAGTACACCTTTTGCAACAGGGTTCAGCCTCGTCACACTTTACCTTTCGTATCCTTGCTTACACGTTAGTCACTGTCACGTCCCGCGCAAAAGAGTGTGGCTTACTTGCAGGTAAGACAGCCTGTTCTGACCTTGGTCGACCCCTTTCTAGCCATCACATCGGAAAAAAGGCGAAGGGCCCCTAACGGCAAAAGTCCGAAGTGTCCATTAAGGACAGCATTGGTATGGTGTAAACAGTGATCATGTTGTTTGGGCAAGGTTAGTGAGGAGAACAGACGGTCGATTTAGACATGATTATCCTGTTCCAGGCCCCCGCCCCTAGCGTCCTGACGGGCACAGCCTTGCGGGGTCAAGTCCGAGCGAGCCAATGCGATGAACTCACACCCGTCCAGGTTCCGCAACTTGAAACTGGAAAGCTGGGGCCTAGACGAGCTGTTTCAAGTCAAAACGGGTTCGTAGCACAGTTGCGTAGTTGCGGTCTTGAGCGTGCGCATCTGCACTTTGACAGGAATGTGCCGAGCAGGCAGCGGAATAGGCAATTGCTACAGCCAAGTAGAACTTGCTGGTAATTGTACCTACCTATGATCTATCTTGTAACACCAAAACCTGCTTCAGTACGAAATCCTGGACGAGCCTTTGGTTGGTATCACATAACATATCAATGTAACTCCAAAACGTCGCAGAAGTGCGCTCAGATCAAAGCGATCTCCTCGGTAGAGAAGGGCCAGGATTCTTGTCCGAGATCGTCGAGCCAACTTGTGCCTTCTGGGCAATCTGGATCTTCTTTCCATCTGGCACCTACTAAGGCCTCGCCATCCATGATGCCGTGGACGTAGCTTTCACCTCTGAACTCGAAAGTCCTGCACTCCGAACCAATGCAGTGGCCCGGTGTGTTTGTTGAGACTGGATGAAGCGTCACAGGCATGTCGGCACCCATTAGTACCCAGATCTCATCCCCCACGAGATTCGATTGATGAGTCAGCCCCATATATCCTGTGTCCGTGATGAACATTCTTCGTCGTGTGGTCGCGCGGATGATATGGTTGCCAATGTCACTGACATCACCATCAATGAATATCTGGTCGCTACCTGAACTTAGATCTGCGTAGGCGACCGCGAAGTTCGAGGGTTGAGGCAAGTCGGTCGGGACCGACTCCCGAGAACGCCTGGCATTTTCAGGGAACAGATCGCCTGTTCGGAGTCTTTCGAAGGCCAGATCGACGTTCTCCTTCGTTGGCTGGTAGATGTCATGAGGTGTGCAATGAGTACGAGCTAATGCTTGCCACTCTCCGCCATGAAGGACACGTTCACCAATTCCAGTACCTACATTCTCCAGATTTCCTGCCGGGTATGACAAGACTGTAATGACCCCGATCTTCAGTCCTTTACACTTGAACACCGTCTCAGAAGTAGCTATTTCTTCACAGATGACTTGACTGCTCCCACCTGCATAGTAGATCTTGCTCCTCTTCGGACGAACGATATGCCGAGGCAGATAGAATGTATTCAGGAAATGCGGCTCCACATGGAACAAAGGGACCCACGAAGGGAGTCCTTGCGGTCTGTTCTGATCGGTGCCTCGCTGCATTTTCCTTGCTTTGGTTTCGACAAGTTGTAGAAAGCTTAGATTGCGATGTCGATTGCAAAGCCAGCGGCATACCTTTGTGTAGACAGACTCCCAGGGGCTTTGATAATCGACCGGCAAGGTGCGAACGTCATAGTCGTTCGCAAGAATGATAATGGTCCAGATCTTGTCTCTGTAATCAAAACATTTGAGAGACCGCAGATCCTTGAGTATCTGAAGCATACTGCCGAGTTCTGAAGCCCCTGGAACGGTGATTTCCTTTTCAGGGAACGTCCGCGCAATTGCGCGGGAAAATTCAATCGACCGAAAAGCTGCAATTCTCCGAAATACGTTTGTCCCACCTCTGATTCGATAGTTTCTCGTATGCTGACTCTCTCGGGACATAGTCCAGATGGCTGCGATGATCGTGAACAATTGAACTGGAAGGGAGTATGGTCCGCACACAAACGTCCCTTTCTTCGCAAGTATGAGCTCTTGAAGTGTCCAGGCCCGAAAGAACCCTCATTCTCGAGAAACTTGTTCACGGCGTCCCACCTCGAATCAAGTGGCGGTGGAAGATCTAGCACCTCATCCAGAAGCTCTCTTCTATACTGGTCGGTATGAATCGTACGGCGCGACTCCAGCAGTTGCTTCACCAGAGGACCTCCCAGCATTTGCTTCACCAGAGAGAATAGAAAGGGGAAAGCGATCATTGGGACAGAAGGGTTTGACTCGCGGATAACAATGCTAACGGACGCGCTTGAAAATGCGGCCAAAGTTGCGAACTTGAATTTCGCGCTCTTTATAATTCTGCTGGTCGACGCTGATCTGGTCCACCCATATCATGATCTCCGCGGTGGAGGACCTGAGAAGTCTCAGCGCATCAAGTAGATGTGGGCGAATCGAGAGCTTGGTGCCTTCGACCGTCCGCACCAGTTGAGCAGGATGATCGGGACCACATACATAGGACAACGCCTCGTACGGAACTGTCGGTGAATTCGTGTCATCGCCAATGCCGATGTGCTCAATCTTGCATACTATGTCGCTCTCCACGTCCGACGATGGAAGAAGTCGTACGACTCGAGTATCTTCCCCAGGAAGGAGGGGCTGATAGATGTAGTCAGGGAGATTGATTGAGTCTGACGTGGCCTGATCTGTCTGCTCCGAGCGAATATCGTTGGCTGCACTGCTCTGCGACATCTAGAAAGCTCGATTCCAGCGGGCGTAGATGTTGGCCAAGCGCGCACACATGTGTCTGTCTGAATTGGTATGAGGGGCGGAGAAAGTCCAAAAGATATGCCGAAGTCGTGCAAGTTCGCAGTTGTACATGGCGACATCAGCCTAGTTCCCGAATGGCGTGGACAGTGGTCGATAGTAACCTCCGTAAGCGAGGCCTATAAAGTGCCCACACTGCCAACTCCAACCCCACGCCATGCATCGACGAAACTTCCTCCTCGTTACTTGATTTCCGATAGCAACACTGACGCTCTGGACCTCGGAGACCCGGAGTGAACCTGCTTCGTGGCGGGCATTTCGACCCTTTTGCGAAAACACATGGACGAATCGCAGATCGCGTTTTTGGAAAGAAGGCTTGTCGACCAGTAGAATGGCAATGCTGGCAGCTGGTGCTCATCAAGGCTGACACCTCTCATGGTATTGAAAGCTATGATGGCCATCAATGCCTCTTCCGACTTGGCCTGGCATTTTTCTCCCTCTTCTTCTCCTTCGCCTGCCGCTCTTTGACCATATGATCGACCGACCTCAACTCCTTTCGACCTTTCGTGCCCATTCCCGCAGCTTCCTGCCGTTCCTTAGCACCTGCAACCTTCTTCACCTGCTTCTCATAATCCTCGCGGTACCTGTCCGGGGCCTTTGGTGTTCTCTGTGCCTTATGTCTATATCGCGCTCCGCCGTCGGCCGCAGGACCGACACTTTGTTTCTCGAACTCCCCAATTCTCGGTGCGCGCTTGATACGGTTGTCCTTCTTCCACCGGTCGTACCGACCACTTCTGAAACTGGCCGCAATTTTCGCGCCAGATTCGCCCTTGACTAAGCGCTTGCCTTTGGAGCCGTCGTCATCATTTTCTCGTCGCACGTACTTTTTGTGCCGCTTGTCCCAGCGCATGATGCTGCGAGCCTCGCCAAAGGTCTTTCCCGCCTCGTCCTGAGCAAGATCCATAGTTGCGGAGCGCGCAGCTTCTGCGAAGTTCGTGTTGCTTCCAGAGTGAACACCGTACGCGCGATCATCGGTGAGGTCGGTCGAAGTCGGCTGGTAGGACATGAAATTCTCAGGATCACGGAAAGAATTGGCCATGCCGTCCTCCACTGAGTTGGATGCTTTTTGTTTCTTGGAATGTGGTTCAGAGAAGGTAACTTCGAGCTCCGTAGAGGATGCTTGTGACATATCATCAAAGTCGACATCTGGTTCGGACTCGTTGTCGTTGATGTCTTCATCGTCGACTCTCGATTTGGTCTGTGCAGCTTCGAGGGACTTTTGTCTCCGAATATCCAGACCAGAGCGAATCTTTCGGATGGCGTCAATTGCCTCTTCCTGGTTCTTCCTGCCACCGCGACGGGCACCAATCTCGAAAATAGATTCTTGTGGTCGGAAGCCGCCGACACGTGCGAGCATCTTTTCTCTCTGTACTTCGAGATCGTCTTCTTGTTCATTGAACAAGGGATGTAACTCAGACCAGCCCTCCGAGGGAATCAGGGCTTTCGCCCTCTTCGCACTTTCAGACGATGCGGAATTTCGGGTCCGTTGATATAGCTTTTCGCCTTTCGTGGCGACCGACCGGAGAGCCGAAAGATCAACATCGCTATCTAATGACGTTGTCACCCATTCGCAGGATGTTTGTAATTCTTCCCGGTGTAGACTTCCCACGACCACATCTTGCGCAAAGTTGACAGCTTCGCTGCTCGCTCGGCCAACGCACAATTTGCGGCCAAGGAAAAGTTGCAGATCGAGTAAGTATGGCGCATCGGCATCGCGAACCAAACTGTAACTCCAGCCTTTCTGTCCAGCTCTTGCTGTCCGGCCGACTCGATGAATATAGATTTTGGGTTGCGACGGGAAGTCATAGTTGATCACGTTAGCCAGGACGGGAATATCGATTCCTCGGGCAGCTACGTCAGTCACCACGAGGACGTTTGTCTTCCCACTCCGGAAAGAATTAACCTCATCCTTTCTGGCTGTTTGATCAAGGGTACCATAGACATATGACACGGCGTATCCAGCCAGCCGAAGGAGCTGTGCCAGGTACTCGACGTGATGTTTGGTTGCGGCGAATACGATGGTGGAATAGGGATTGGAGCTGGGTCGAGTGTCTTCTTCTCCATCCTGTCTCTTTCTCTTCTTACCTGGCTTTGAACCCTCTGTGAAAGTGGATGTAGTGATAAGTTGAGATCTTGTAGGGACTTTGATAACATCCTGAAGGATGTGCAGCAAAGCTCCTTCCTTTTCCGAAGATTTGAGAGTGAAGAATGCACTCTGGAGGTCGGGTGATATTTTGCTATCTGCATCGAGACGGACAAGGACGGGATCTTGCAACCCGGCGCGTGCAAACTCGACCAAAGACTTGGGTAGTGTGGCTGAGAACAACAGCGTCTGACGGGAGGCTGGTAGGGCGTGAAGAATCTCTGTCAATTGTGCAGCAAAACCCATCTCGAACAAACGATCAGCCTCGTCGAACACGACGTATCTCATGCTCATGAGATCCAAACCCATCTCGACCTTCAAATGTAGGAACCGTCCTGGCGTCGCAATGATTATGTCGGGGTTATTGGACATTGCGGAAAATTGTTCTTCAAGACTGTCACCACCAACAAGCAGGATTGACCTTAGATCTGAGCCACGTCCCAACTCCTTGACGACCGAAAGTGTCTGCAAAGCCAGTTCCCTCGACGGCGACAGGATCAGGGCTCTGGCACCCACCTTGGTGCTATGCGCTTTCAGTTTTTCGATCAATGGTATGACAAAAGCAGCCGTCTTGCCCGAACCAGTTCGTGCCATGCCCACCACGTCCTTGTCGTTGAGAAGAAGAGGAATCGTCTTGCGTTGGATAGGGGTAGGTACGGAGAACCCTTTTCTTGTGATCGCCTTCAGTAGATTTGCATTAAGACCCATGACCTGAAATCCACCGCCCTTCTTCACGGTTCGTCCCTTGAGATTCGAGGCCTTGCGATTCGCTGCCGCTTGCTGTGCGGCGATGACAGCCTCATCATCAGATCCAGACTCCCCCGCCATAACATCCAAATGGCCTTGAAACCCTCCATCCCCTTGATTCGAGTGTTGGCCGTCGGATTCGACATCGCTGCCAACCAAGGCGGAGCCTATATCGAACTCATTCTCGGAGCGGGCTGGAGAGCCCGACCGGTTTCTCATTGTGCGACGAGATGCCTCAAACGTAATAGACTCCCGAAGTGTGTCGCCTGGCCGAAAGCATCCTGGCTGTTGTTCTGTGCCTGCAGAAGTGTTGCGCCTGCCGGAAATTTGCCTGCGTACGCAGAATGAGATTCTCCAAAATATTTTTTGACACCGCCTCGCTTAGGTAATGACTTTAATTGCGGCAGAAAAACGCGTCTGGACGCGTTCCCCTCAGGCTCGACGCAACCACTTCCAATTCATGATTGACAACTGACAAGTAGCCTGCCTCAAATCGAATCGACAAATCGCAAGGATGGGTACGTATGCCTATTCGGACGCATTGATAACCTGGCTAATAGTGTTCAGACTACGGTTACAACAATCAGTATAGCACTGGCTATGGCGCACAGGGCGCTACTGATGGTGGCGGTTTCGTCGCAGGAGAACCACAAAGCAGTCCAGCTGCTGGAAGAGTAGGCTACACCCAAGGCACAGATGTTCGATCGCTGACTCAGATTGACAGGGTGGCTATGGAAAAGATACAGTTCGACCCATGACGATAAAGCAAATCCTAGACTCGCAACAACCTCATCCTGACGCAGATTTCCGAGCCGACGGCGAGCCATTTGGGCAAGTTACCTTTGTCGGACAGATCCAGTCTATCAGCACGCAGGCGACGAATGTGACGTACAGAGTGGACGACGGCACCGGTATCATCGATACGAAACAATGGATTGACTCGGATCAGAATGCGGACAAGATGGAGGTCGACCCAAGTAAGCCCAAATTGGTTGAGAATGGATACTGCCGTGTCTGGGGAAGATTGAAATCGTTCAACAATAAGCGACACGTCGGAGCTCACATCATTCGACCCATCACCGACTACAACGAAATCCATTATCACATGCTCGAGGCTACGGCAGTGCATCTGTTCTTTACTAGAGGGCCGCCATCAAACGCACAATCCAATGGCCAGAAACACGCAGGTGCAAATGGCACGAACGGAGGACAACAAGACTTTAGCGATGCTGCGGGCGGTGCACTTCCTAATGTATCGCCTCTTGCACGGCGAGTATATGCGACCCTGAAGAATACTCCGCAGAGCAACGAAGGTCTTCATGTTCAAATGATAGCGTCTCAGATGGGGCTTCAAGTCCAAGATGTCTACAAAGCTTCTGAGGAGTTGTTAGGAGTTGGAGTGATTTTCACCACAGTTGATGACAATACCTGGGCAGTTCTGGATGCATAGAGAGTGTAGCCGGGAACGCACACGGTCTCTCCCCATTCCCTACTGGAGGTGTTCCGATGCGGGCACGCTTCTCACAATGAAGGAGGATTGTACACTACGATGATACGATACACCAACGGAAACATGTAATGTTTGAAGGCCAAAGGAGTAGACATAAGCGAAGTCTTGCTATCAAGGGATGTTAAGTCTGACAAGGCTATCAAAACCAGAGTATGGTCTCTATTGTCCGTAAGGTGACGGAGAGCGATCCGAATCTTCCCACAGCCAAGTACTGTATCCTGCATGTTGCCAGGTCAGGTTGCATGACTTTTGGCAGAGACCCCTCAGGGCCCCCCCACCCCCCCCACACGATGCTGTCAACTCAATCCACTCACTCCAAGTATCGCCCATTGAGCCTAAATTCAGCTGCAACACATCCTCGGAATCCTAGTGTATCGGCAGTAAGACGGAGGATTGTCCGCCATGTTATGCCGTCACGCGAAACGAGGCATGGAGGTAGGTGCAGAATGCTTGATGTCCTTATTGAGAGGCGTAGACGGCTAGAATGTCTCGAACCATTTGCCACACCAAAAGGCATTCACCAAATCTCAACCGTCTATGAGCTGAATCATCGTAATCAGATTCTACTTGTCTTTCTGAGCACTAATCAACATGTCCCAAAGCAGACCGGAGGTCCATTTCACCTCTTTAAACAGCCCTCTGTCGACTCGGTCTGAAGTTGTGGAAGCATGTACCTCTTTATTGAGACCTCTTCTACCTTTCTTCTCACCGGGACGAACAAGGCTACGTTTAGGTGCCACAGCCACTCGTTACGATGAGGCAGGGGCACAACTAGAGGGCTTCACCAGGCCCATGTGGGGTCTTGGAGCACTGCTTGCTGGAGGTGACAGTTTCCCCGAGTCCGAACTCTGGCTAGAGGGTCTGAGGAATGGAACAGACCCGAGTCATTCAGAGTTCTGGGGTTATTCGAAGGACATGGATCAACGAATGGTCGAGATGTGTCCAATGGCATTTGCATTATGCGCAGCACCCAAGCAGCTTTGGGACCCATTGACCGAAAAGGAGCGATTGAACCTACAAAAGTGGCTTGATATCAACAAGAAGGAAATGCCAAACACGAATTGGCTTTGGTTTCGTGTCTTTGCCAATCTTGCACTCCTCAGAAATGGAGCGGATTACGACGCAAAACGTCTCGAAGCAGATCTCGATCACTTGGACACCTTCTATCGCGGCGATGGGTGGTCGAATGATGGCCCGGAACACACGCTTCAGATGGACTACTATTCTGGTTCCTATGCCATTCAATATCTTCAACTCTTGTACGCAAAAATCAACGGAGATAAAGACCCTAAGCGCGCAGAAGAGTACAAAAATCGAGCAAAGCTTTATGCGAAGGACTTCATGCACTATTTTGATGAGCAAGGTAAGTGTTGGGAAGCGTTTGTAGAACATCCACTGACCGTGATCAGGACGAGCAATAACATTCGGACGGTCATTGACATATCGTTTCGCCATGGCGGGCTTCTGGGCGGCTGTTGCATTTGCGGATCTCGAACTCGAGCCGCCTTTGACCTGGGGTGTAGTGAAAGGACTCTTGCTACGAAATCTGAGATACTGGTCACGGCAGCCAGACATCCTGACTGGAGCAGGAACATTCAACATTGGCTACACTTACCCGAACCAATTCATGTCGGAGAACTATAACTCGCATGGCTCGACCTACTGGTTCATGCTAAGTTTTGCTTGTCTGGCAGTGCCAGAGATGCATCCATTTTGGAAATCGACAGAAGAACCACTACCCGTGAACTCGATACCTGCAATCCTGCCTTTGAAGCACCCCAAGCACATCATGGTCAGACGCGGAGGACACACTTTCCTGCTTTCATCTGGACAAATGTGTCACTATCCAATGCGAGCCTCTGAGTCCAAATATGGCAAGTTCGCTTACAGCTCAGCCTTTGCATACTCGGTCCCGACAGGAGGTTACTTTGTCGAAGCAATCGGCGGAGACAACACCCTTGCGTTGTCGGACGATGCGGGGGAAACCTGGAGAGTCCGAAGGAAAACACTAAACGCAAGGTTGGAAACTGAGGACAATTCCCCGGTGCTCATCTCCACGTGGACGCCATGGGATGATGTGTCGGTTGAGACAATCCTACTTGCCCCAACCGAGGACGCGCCGAATTGGCACCTGCGTGTGCATCACATTACCACAGGCAACCGAACCCTAAAGACGAGCGAAGGTGCGTTCGGGCTAGATGGAGTATCCCAGAAGGACGAACGAGAGCTTCCCCAAATGACCGGACAAGATACCGAGGGGCGAGTCGAGGGCGCGGGAGAGACTCTAGCTGTCTCCAGGGGTGGTGCTGTGGGGATAGTCGAGTTGCATCAACCACAGCGGCGTACCGGACGAGTCCTCGATGAAGATTCGAACAGTAACTTGACGGAATGCAGGTCAGTATTGCCAAGTCTAGCCATGGACCTGCAGCCCGGCATAGACACTTGGCTAGCCACCGCTGTATTCGCTATGCCAAACACCGTTCCGGATTACCGACAAAGGTGGAAAGACGGATTCCAAAACCGCCCGAAGATACCTGACTGGCTTAAGCAAAAAATGGCTGGCTAAGGCGGCATACCAACATGTGCAGTAGCAGCTCGGCGTACTGTCCAGTTCGGACTCGGCGACCACAACAGCCCTGCTGTAAATTGAGTAAAGCTTGAGCCACCTACGACACGTCTTTGCTAATGGATGTGGATGGTCTCTTGACTTAGTAAAAGTCTGGCGCGACTTGCTTCGATAGCATTACCATACCCTTGTGGCTCCCTTCAGCAGAACACATAACTTTCCCACCACCAATCTATCACTCGAAACTTGATCACAAGGCTCTGCAGAGTGTCTGCCCAACCAGAAATGAAGACAGATAAGTGACGCTGTATCTGGAAGGTCGTCAGAAGGCATCTCGGTGGGCGATCCACCGAAAGACGGGCCAATTGCTGCCTCCAGCCTCCCTTGACCAACAGTAATTTATCCATGAAGTATGGATGGAATGCCGTCGTGCAGCTCCATACCCCGGACCATGGAGCGGAGCAACGAATCAACTCTGCCCCAGTTTCCCCACAGCAAATGTGGTTCGGCTTTTGAATCTCCTCATCCGAATTCCCCCTAGCCCAAGCTGGATTTCAGGCTGAAAAGGCTGAAATTGTTTGAGACGAGATGCCACATCCCCGCAGCATGACACCTTTAGAACCCATCTGAGTCGTGGAGGAGCGTTGCAACCTCGACTCGATCGTTCACGAACTGTGATGCTACTGCACATCCTGACTGGTTTGAGCCTGGCGCACGGCTATAGTTGGCCGGACCTAGTGGCTGCTATTCGATAATGGGTAAAAGTCCGGTCACTATCCCATTCGCTCTGTGGCCAACTATGATCTGTGGCCACTGGCTGGGGCCATGCTCTTGGAGAGTCGAGTCTCCAACCCCCATCCCCATGTCAGGCTGGAGATCGGCTGACATGCAAGAGCATCCCCAGGGAACTCCTCGCTTGGATGTGATCCTTGAAGGACATGTGGCCGAGTGATGGCAGTCCGGTAAGATCATGCCGGATATATTAATCTTCTCACTCCCCTCCGCACACGTCCTCTGAGTCTTAAACCCAGAAACACCTTCACAACCCTGTTGAAGAGCTAATTCCAGATATCTGGCAATATGGGAATCATCAGGAGAGTCGTGCACAATGATGCCATCAAACTGGACCCTCCTGAGGTGTACAACTGGAGAGTCTTTGCATTGGCCGCCGCAGCATGCTTTGGAGGAACACTCTTCGGCATGGATATCGGTATCATTGGTGGCGTGTTGACACTTCCTGATTTCAAAAAGGAATATGGCCTTGATGGTCTGAGCAAGGTCGCAGCCTCTAACCTGTCGTCCAATCTCGTGAGCGTCATGCAAGCCGGAGCTATTGTCGGAAGTTTGGCTGCAATGCCTATTGGAGACTGGATTGGTCGCAAACGCGCCATTCTGATTGTCGCTGTATTCGCATTCATTGGTGGTCTTCTACAAGCATTCTCTTTCGGCAGCTTGGTTTGTTTCTACATTGGAAGGTCAGACAACGCTCTCAAAGCCTCTTGAACCATGATTAACAGAAGAAAAGATTTGTGGAAGGCCTCGGTCTGGGCGGTGCAACCATGCTTGCCCCAACATACGTGGCTGAGAATGCCCCTCGCGGCATTAGAGGCCTCTTGGTCGGTTTCTACCAACTCTTTGAGACGATGGGAGCGATGGTGGCATTCTTCATCAACTACGGTTCCTTGCTCCACCTGAAGGGACAGTGAGTTCTCCTCTTCTCTGTGATAGGCGCAGACGAGCTTTGCATTGCCCCTCTGCGCTGATGTCTGAGACCTCACTGACAATTCATAGCGCAACCTGGATAGTGCCTTTGTCGATGCAGTCTCTTCCACCTCTGTTGCTGTTCCTTTCCATTATGTTCTGTCCAGAAAGTCCTCGCTGGCTTGCTTCCCAAGACAACTGGGATAAGGCTTCCAGTAACCTCTCCACAGTTCGCCAGTTACCGACTTCGCATCCCTATATTCAAGCAGAGCTGTTGGAAATGAAGACTCAATTGGACGCCGAACGAGGGCGTGCTGGTGGGAACAGCTATCTGGCATTGACCAAGGAGGCATGGACTATCCCCGGCAACCGACGCCGTGCTATTATGGTTATTGCCCTCATGACTGCGCAGCAGATGACTGGCACAAATGCCATTAACGTAAGTCCATTGCCTCTCGAGTGGTCATGCCTGAAAGATCACGACCACTTTGATTTTCTGCCTATCTTGGAACATCCGACTGACAACTTGGTAGTACTACGCCCCAACAATCTTCACTGACTTGGGTGTGACCGGAAACGCGCAAAGTCTGTTTGCCACGGGAGTCTACGGTATCGTCAAGATGTGTTCATGCGCCATCTTCATCACCTTCCTCGCCGATACTCTCGGTCGACGGTGGTCATTCGTGTGGACCGGAATCTTCATGTGGTTCTGCATGTTCTACCTCGGTTTCTATGTCCGTTTCGACCCACCCAAGAAAGGTGCTCCTATCTCTGGTGCTGGCTACGCTGCGCTTGTGTTCGTGTATCTCTTTGCCGCTGGCTTCCAGTTCGGGTGGGGTAAGTACACACTTTTACGTTGCTTTCCAATCACAATATGCACATACTGACTTGCTTCAGGACCATGTTGCTGGATCTATGCCTCCGAGATCTCGACACAGCGGCTAAGAGGCCTGACTGTCTCCTATGCGGCGTGCACCCAGTGGATATTCAATTTGGTCGTCGCCAGAGCCACACCAGTCATGCTTGATACAGTGGGAGCTAATGGGTACGGCACGTACTTCATCTATGGATGCTTCTGTTTCACCGTTGGAGTGGGAGCATTCTTCCTTATCCCAGAAACCAAAGGGGTAAGTGCACATTCATGTCCTGGTGAGCGCGGAAAAGCATACTGACACATTTGTAGGTCTCCCTTGAGAGAATGGACGAGTTGTTCGGTGAAACAGATTTCAGTGGTATTGAGGACGTTGGCCTTGCAGCTCAACATGCAAAAGGTGACATTGAGACCGTTCACGTCGAGAATGAGCAACCAAACCATGAAGTGAAGTGAGCATCGGGAACAAACAGGACCACGACCTGGAGGAACAGTGCATCTGGATGACAGAAGGAAGGCCAAGTACGGAACAGATTGCAGCATTTACGCGACCAGGAAGAAATCGCAGAGCGAGTGTTGATTCACTGAGATCTAGGAGTATATAGTAGATGACAACAAGATGCGAAGTGGTGGTAATGACAGGACTGTTCAATACCCCTGACGAGGCTGTGATTCACGTGAGGGCGATGAGTAAGCGGAAGGCCGATTCAATGTCACCGAGGTCAAGCAAGCATGAACCTTTTGTACAGACCAATCAAGCACCAATTGTTTCGCTTCCTACTGCAACTGTTCCGCGCGTCGCCTGCGTTCTAAACCTCGTACAGAATGTCGATGCGGGCTGATGCCTGACTACCCTTGCCTCGGCTTCTCTCTGCTTCCCAAATGGATGGCTGCATTTCGTCAAGCACCTAGGTGGGATGGAAGCCAGCTTGCAATTCTCTGGGCCTCCTCATGTAAAGCCTGCTACATCCGGTCGCAAATAGCGTGGGGAATGCTCATGGAACTCTTCGTTCCGATTGCCCACATGATACTAATATTAGATGGACTCTTGCAACTGTCGTCCTACTCTAGTTTGACCATACCCTATCCCACAGTGGGATTGTCCGCATTCTCGGGCCAGCCAGCTTGATTGACTTCCGGCTACTTCCAGAGGTGAACGTTGCTTCCTCATCGTCAAGTTAATCTCAAAGGCAATCGCAAAGCGTCAATCAACTGTCACTTCCGCTTCACTGCTTCATCAAACCCAGGCTCAGACGTTGCGCACTTGGTTCAAAGTCACTGCCACTGACATCGCACCTTCAATCGTGCCTTCCACCCCGTGCAGTTAGCAATCATCTACTCTGGTCATCTGCAACAGAGACAACCTCTCCTTCTGACCCTGCCTAGTGATCCTTATTGTCACATCCCAGAAGCAACATAACCAACACGTCGATGTCGGTTGATCTACGAGCATCCCATACCTGCTTGCGGTTCCCTGCTCGAGTCGTTACTGTCTCGAGAGCCCAACTCTCTTCAGTCCACACTGGAGATCTCACCAGACCCCTCGATAGAGGTTGATCGGTCATTGATGGCAGGAGTATCCACGTCGAATCTTCCTTTACTAAAGCTGTAAAGAACACCAGAACCGAGATTGAGCAGGGATCTACCAACATGTCTCTTCCTCTCAGTGCTGCCACTTCCATGCTGGATGCCACCATGCTACACGAGACACGAAGTTCACCTGCCGAGAAGGGTGCCCCGACCACAACGACCAATGATGGTGTCCGTATCGTCGCTCCGCATGAATACAAAGAGGCTGCTGCATGTCTTGCAGAAGCCTTCCGCTTTGACAAGATCGTACGCTATGCCATTGATACTCCGGACCACGAGCACCTCTCTGACGAGGAACGATTCCAGCTGCACAAGTCATGCCTCGAATATGTCACCTATGCTCACTGTCTTCAAGGTCTTGTGCTGACTGTCGGTCAAAACTACGACTGCGTGGCATTGTGGCTGCCACCAGGGAAGAACATCGACGACTGGATCACTATACTTCGGAGTGGAATGTGGAGGCTCAGCTACAAATTGTCCAAAGAAGGCAGGACTCGGTTCTTTGACGAGTTCTTGCCATTGCTACATGAGACCAAGCTGGAAATCCTGGGCGAGAGGGACAATAACTCCTGGTACCTTAACTATGTCGGGACCAAGCCCGAGTCGCGCTGCAAAGGCTTTGCTAAGAAGGCAATTCAGCATGTCACAAAGCTGGTAAGTCGCTACACACCCAAATGGCGTGTTCGGAGTTGTTGACCTTCATTTGCAGGCCGATGTTCATGCGCAGCCATGCTACTTGGAAAGTTCTCATGATATCAACCTGATCATCTACGGCAAACTTCGCTTTGAGCTCAGGAAGCAGATCTACCTGAAGCGCGCTGATGGGCATGATCTTCGCATGGATGTTATGGTGAGAGAACCAGCTTCTGTGTACAAGGAGAATGCCAGCAGTGCACTGATGAAGTCCGGTTGAAGGTCGAGGGATCGTCAGGCTGTAGTTGCCATGAAGTGACGGTTGACGAAGGAATGCTAGTATCGAACGTAGACGATGACACCAGCATCATGCAGCGAGATGCGACATGACATACGATATTGCTGAATATTCAGACCTGCAATCGTTCTATATCTTTGCTGTTGGTGTGGAAGAATGAACTCGGCCCATAATGGAGATTCTAAGTTATGGGGCTGTCAGAAGCCGCACGTTTAACTAACTTACCTAAATTAACTTAGGTCCGTTATTTTAGGCGCTGTCAAACGTCACCTACTGGTCTGGGGAGGCTGCGCGTTTCAAATCCCATCAATCTCACTGCCATTCCAAACTCAAAGGCATCAACAACGAGGTATTCTTACGAGGCTTTTGAACTCATTATTCCATCTGCAGGAGCATAAGTTACATCACAGACCTCTCATAGCTCTTTGTCCACTGCAGTCAACTCCGGCTTCACCCTTTATTCCCGACGCACGAGAACAGAGCAGCAACCATGGTTTCTTCGAGATGACATGCGCTCAATGTCAATGGATTCGGCCGCCTGATTGAAGTTACCATTGCGCACTCCTGAAATGGCCAGCTACTCAACTCCCTCTTCCTCGCCTCCTCCACCCACCTCACGCCGCCGACTGCGGTCCTGCGCGCAGAGACTCGAGCGCGGGTGTTGTACCGTTGCCACCTATTTCCCCCTTGCCTTCGTGTATGGCCTGTCGACGTGGGCGGTCTGGACGAGTTGGACAATTGGGTTCGGGGGACATCGGTCGAAAAGCGTGTGGTGGCTAATACAAGGGGTCTCACTTTTGAGTGTAATACTGTATTGTCTGGCGAATCTCTCATACACGGTTGCGGTTTTCACGAACCCAGGGTCACCGCTGGACCCTCGACAGCAGACTGCCCATTCGAGGACGAGGCAGGGTGGCCAATACTCTGTCCTGCCGACCGCCGAGCCGTCGGCAGCCGACTCGAGAGAAGTCCAGAACATCACAGTATCCTCCACGGGAGCGCCACGGTACTGCAAGAAATGTCATGTCTCGAAACCCGACCGGGCGCATCACTGCTCAACATGTAAGCGATGCGTGTTGAAGATGGACCACCACTGTCCCTGGCTGTCCACATGCCTGGGCTTGCACAATTACAAGGCCTTCGTGCTGTTCCTGATCTACATCTCACTGTTTTCTTGGACATGTTTTGCAAACTCAGCGTGGTGGATGTGGAAGGAGTTGTTCGAGGACGCTGGATATCTCGAAGAGCTTGCACCCGTCAGCACCATTCTGCTTGCCGTCATCTCCGGCATAATCGGTCTTGTGATCACGGGCTTCACTGCCTGGCACATCTACCTCTGCGTCAAAGGGCAAACGACGATCGAAAAACTCGAGAGGACTAGATATCTGAGCGGCGTAAGAACCCGCGTCGAGCGAAACCGTCAGGAGCAGCACCTCAATCAACACCGACGTGGGTCCGAAGGGGTAGCAGAACGCTTACAACGAGCGGGCGATCAAATTCTTGAGATCCACGCCAATATGGTACCTGGGGCATCGCGCTACGAAGAAGGCGAGGAACATACCTCGCCTGTACCTAGCGTTTACGATTCCAGGCTCAACAAGCACGACCCTCAACTCCCCAATCACTACGCTCCCGATCACTCATACAATGGCCCCAACAACGACTCTCCAGCCCTTCGTGCCCTACGCAGCACATACTCCAACGTCGAAGCCGACCGCGAACGCGAGCGATACGCGGAATATCTTGACGACCAGGAGTCCGAAAAGATGCCCGATGCCTTCGACCTCGGCTGGCGCAGGAACCTGAGCCACTTGTTCGGACCGAATCCGTTGGTGTGGTGGCTGCCCGTGTGCAACACCACGGGCGACGGCTGGCGCTGGGAGGTCAGTGAGAAATGGAGGCTAGCGGTAGAAGAGGCCGCGCGCCAGAAAGAAAATCGTCTCCAAGCCATGGCATCGCAGGGTTATGATGTGCACGACGTCAGAATGCGAGGTGGTGGTGATGGCCTTTACGAAAGGGATCGTGACCACGAGTACAATTACGAGTACGACCATACCGCGCAGCAGCAGCGCAGACAGCACTATTCGGTCGAGATGTCGAATGTCAGCAACGGGAACACCAGTACCGATGATAGTGATTCGGACGTTGGATATACTAGTGATGATGACCCGGAGCGAGGGTGGGAAAGGAGGAATCGTGCTGCAAGGACGAAGTTGGGTCGAGCAAGATAATTGCTTGCTGAAAATGCCTATTTGCCTTGAAAAATCGTGCGGAGCCAAATAAATGAGCGTTTGTATACACAACATATGGGACTCGGCACAACCGGGATTGGATGGAGCGTTATTCATGACTGGGTTAGGCTAGGGATGTAGCAATGACAAAACTCGTGTCGATGGGGGCTGGTTATGCTTGCCGTCGTCTATCATGTCTTGTATAAACTGCCACGTCGACAAGCGGGCAGGAGCAAGAGCAACAGCCTATGTCTATGCAACGTGCGTTCCGTGTTGACCGGGAAACATAATCGCTCAGGACCATTTTCCTGCTAGGAGAAAAGTCGCGGGTCGATCGAAATTGTCTTCCTGACGATAGTCTGGGTGGTGATTATCTTCCAAATTCTTGTCCTGAGGATGGTCCCCGTCTTCCTGACAATAGAATCTTGAGTCTCACCGAGATGTATGATCTAGCATGGCGAGCAGTGCAACTTGTCTGAATACGCACCCTCATGGCCTCGGCTCTGCCCCAGTAGCTGTGAAAAGAAAGCCGATCTTGCGGCTCAGTCTATCTGAGATATTGTTGTCTATGGGCGTAATAGCATGTTCTCGGGTACGAGGTGTCGGAAACCCCCGTATCACTGGTGGTGCGCTGCCGGCGCTTTGATATGATGTGCCAGACACGACTCCGTACTCCCAGACGTTGGCAAAACCATCCATGACACTGCCCTGCGGCTAGGCCTGCATGGGAGCAGTGCTGGGAATATAGGCGTAAGGCATGTTGACAGACAGAGCAGTTCGCCACAGCTATTAGGAATTGAACAGTGTGACCTGTGGGACGAATGTACTATCAGCCGCCTGCGTTCGGGCCAGGGCCAGAGGGCAGTGTGTCGTAACATACGGATATTGTGTACACAGTTTGTGCCGTCGACAATCACTCTCGCTGTAGATAGAAGTCGTCGACTCCTCCTCCTTGACCCGGACCAGCATAGAAGATCTTCTTGAGCACCATTAGACAAAGAGCCAGAAAGACTCCGGCAATGGCACGGTCAATGGTGATGGTGGGCTCGCGATCGCGAACGCGCTGGAGAGTCAAAGGCGACGCAGAATTTGTGATAGCC
Organism: Exophiala viscosa; assembly: GCF_022695815.1. NCBI lineage: Eukaryota > Fungi > Ascomycota > Eurotiomycetes > Chaetothyriales > Herpotrichiellaceae > Exophiala > Exophiala viscosa. Next base: position 268,753 of record NW_026944356.1, on the reverse strand, counting down.
GCATTCGCTGCAGCAATTGGAGGGGCGTGTATGCTGGACATCCTTGAGGATCTTGGGGCGGGATTTGTTGTGCCAGGTGGAAGGGACAGGTCAGCTGGTGTGAGGACAGACTCAGCTGAGGCCTGAGCTGCCTCAGCGGAGGGCGTGGGAACGAGAGAGACGGGCGCATGCCGTGGTGGACTCAGGATCGAGGAGGGTGGTATTTGTTGATGAGTCGAGGAGGTATTGCTTGGTGCCAACGGTGCCTCTTGCTTCGGTATTGACGGCGCCGGTGCTGGATCGTCCTGCTGTGACTGTGACTGTGTCTCCGACGCTCCCTCCTTGTCGTCTGCTTTCTTCCCATCAGCATCTCTCGCCTCCAAGGTCATGCCCTCAGGTAACGTCTCCAACCCAAGATCTTCCTCCTGAACATTCAGTCCTGCTTCATGACAGACGTCCCACCACTCGCGCATGATCATCTCATTCGACTTGCCGCACTCCGCACATCTCCAAGACCGACTCTCCTTGGCCATACTCTTTCTCACATCGGCAGGAGCTTCTAGCCCGCCAACCTGTCCTGCCGAGCCCTTCTCGGCCATGAACGACCGCAGCGCTGTGAGGGCCGTCCGTACTCCCCACGCGGGCATCCATGTTTCCTCGTGAAAGCCCGATATGCTCAAGCAGATTGCGCGATTGACTTCGAAGCGCCCGGACGGTGTCAAGAAGCGGAAGTTAGGAGGTTTCAACGGGTACGTTGGTGGGAGGGTAATGCGGCCGTGGTACAGACCTCCGGCATAAGGCGAGGGTTCAGGAGGGCCCAGTAGTGTAAAGTGCCATTCGTGTAGGTCTGCGTCAGAGACCGGCGCAGCGAAGAAGGCTGGGTTGGGATTTGATGAGGGCGAGGAGAGTTCGGCAGTTTCTTTAAGGAGACGGCGTATCGTTGGCGACGGTGCCATGTCGGTTCAGTATGTCAGGATGAGGTCATTGGAGAGACGAGGCAGCTGGAGGTGTCTGCTTGACGGCTTGTGAGGATGAGGTTACAATCAGAGTGATGCCTGTCTGTACTAGGCTATGGGGTGTTCACTGCTTGCCAACGTCGCCAGATAAAGTACCTGGTAGGATAGGGAAGGATGAGAGAGATGCAAGGCCGCCAGCCTCATTTTCCTACCGTGGTTACGCCATCTGATACCACTACCCGGTGGACCCTGCGCTAAGCTCCAACCGCCATCGAAATACTTATATCTGTCAAAGTGAACTCACTTATGACAAAGTCAACCACATTTAGAGGTGCAGATGCAGATGCAGATTATTTTGAGAATGTGATATAATTCGGCATTATTATGGCTATTGCTGTTGCTGTGCACCTTGAGATGCTATGCCCTGCCCTGCCATGCGAGTACTTCATTCCTTTCCCAATAGCATCCGCCATTCACTAGTATACAGAGGAGAGTAGTCAACCCAAACAGCGGCCGTCTCAACTTTGGATAAACTCGATTCGAAAGGTCATTAGCCAGTATCCCTGCTGGCCACACTTGACGGTCAATTCCGTCTGCTGCTTGAGGAAAAAAAAGTCGTAATGGGTTAAAGCCAAATGTCTTGGATCTCTAAGCGCACAAGGTATCAATGAGAATTAGGTAGTAGTTTGTGGTCGTTATGTTGGGAGACAATCCAGGTGATGTTCCTGGACTCGATGGTCGTGGAACACTCACAACATCGATCAGTCTTCCCTGTAAGGAATAAGCATCGAGTGGGAGGACTTGTCGTGCTGAAGAGAGTTCTTCGAAGATAGATGTTGAGAGTCGAGGAAAATAAATTGTCGAAGATGCGCCACTGATGCGCCGAAGTGTTCGAAGAAACAAAGTATGCGCCAGATCGCCATGGAATATGTGAAAGAGGAGTCGAGATCGCAAAGAGATTTTAATATGCTGTCCCCATGCCCATCAAGCCCTGATCGGTAACTTGGGGCATACCCGTGACAGGATCAATGTGAAGTTCATCGACATAGCCGATCAGAGCTTGAGCATGGAGTTTGAATGATTCGCCCATGGTCTTTGAGATACTGTGACATGTTAGTTGCGAAATGTAAGGAATCAACGGAGCATGACTTACCCCCAAACGACCACGCCGTCCAGCATTGTGCCCCAAACCCTAGCAACAGTCGAGCTCAGTCTTGATCCGTTGGCCTCCACAGCGTCGTCATCAAAAAGGCCACGAACTTTCATGTACATAGCAAGCTCTTCATCGGTAGCTTCCTGGTCGTCATGTTCAATGCGGTATAGCCATAAGCTGAGGATGCTGATGAGCTCCAGACCACACAGAGGATGCTCGATACTCCAATTCGTTGAAGATGTTTTTGTGACCCAATTAATTCCCTGCATCGCAACAATCTCCATACAATCGTAGCATTGCTCGATGACTTTGATCATCTCCTTTGTTCTCTTGACGCTGTCTCGAGACAATGACATGGCGGCTGCAATCTCAAACGAGTTATGATATCGTAGTGCTTCTTGAACGTTCTTGAGATCGACTTCAAGGAAGGCTCGAGTGTTGCGGTAGACCGCCATGGAATTGAAGATCAATGGATGACTTTTGTGAGGCGTGCTGAGCGGTACGACGATGGTCTCAGGCTCGCACAGATCGAGAGATCGCTCCCAGGTTTCCAAGGCTATACGGATCTTCCATTCTAGAACCACGTCCTGCAGAGATTCGAAGCTCCTTCTAAGATTCCAAACCTCAAGGAAGAGCGCATTGACCATGACGCGAGTTGCAAAGGCGCTATATCGTGCTGCATCTCCTTGGAAAAGGCTGTCGTACGCTTCCCGCACGGTGATCGTAGGTGATGCGGCAAAGATATCTTGCCAAGCATCCTCATCCGTAGGCTCGATATTCCATAATGATTCAGATGACGGCAGTGGTAGTGAGTCGAACTCGTTGAAACTGATCGCCGGGGTGTGGTTGTACGTCAGAGTAAGCATACCGAAGAAGATGTAGACGGCATAGTAAGTCCGTCGGCAACCCTCCTCTACAACCCACTCTTCGTGTGTTGGTGGGGCTCCTGACCGTCCATCAATCCGTAACTTGAGCTCGTATTTGTTGCCAGCAACCATCTAGTAACGTTAGCGATAGGATCAAGAGGAGTTCCTGGTGCACCCACATTAGCAAGCAAGCTCTTGATAGAGCATGCCCATTCCAAGCCTTGAGAGCCTCCACTCCAGCTCTCAAACACCATGTTGAGGAGTGTGCTCTGCATGGTCCAGAGGGGGCATTTTCGCGAATCGAAATTCTCTTTGTTTTGCAGGAATTGATTGACAAGCTTCTTGGAGCCATGGTGCAGCAAGTACGCTTGTTCTTGCTCGAAGTTGTACAAAGAGCCGATAGACAGTATGGCGAGGAGAAGAGCGGGCTCGCTGCTTTCAGGACGGAACGTGACAGGATGTAGAAATGGGAGATGATGATGGAAGAGGTTGAAATAGGTGGTGAGGTAGAGGTTGATTGAGGGTAGGGAAGGTAAGATGACATCTCCGCCTAGCTGGTTAGCAATGATAGATCTCTCGTCATCATTGTTCAACTGGGGTGCTTTGGGCAAAGAAAGGGGTTGGGCTGGACCAGGTGACTTGCGATAGTTCACAGGAGACACTGGACCTGTCATCGACGGGAAGGGAGAGAGTGCATTTGGCGTGGGAGTGCCAGAGACCGGGAACGTATCTGCCAACGACGGGAAGGTCGGAGGAAGAGAGCTACCGAGCGAATTCTGGCGTTCCATGATAGGTGGTAATTGCGACTGATGCGGCTGGATCGATCCCATGTGGACGAATGGAGGCTGCGACAGGTTATCGTGGGAGGAGATGCTCGACATGGAGTGGGCCTTGGGTTCTGAGGGACCTTGTGGCATGAAGGTGTCCCAGGGCATATGCGGCAAACCGTTCGGACCGGCGAGGTAGTCGGACGATTCGAGGAGAGAGCTGCGATCGGGAGAGTAGCCGGGTATCGAGCCTTCGCCGTTCTGAAGATGACCGTTCACTGCTGCTGCTGCCGCCTTGTGTTGGAAGTCTGTCATCAACATGGCGGCAGTTTCAAGGTCGAGCATACCGTCGCTGCTAGCCTCAATCTGCTCCAACGTTCCAGGATCTATACTGATCGAGGGCTTGGACGGAGCGGCCGTTGAAGGCGTCGACTTCGTCCCTGCGCCTGTCCCAGTCCTCTTTCTACCTTCGGATTGAAGGGGCACACCGCCATCCTTTGCATGTACGGTTCGGTCGTGGCGTAGGAGCAGATCTCGACGGACGAAGGTGCTACGACATTTCTGACATTTGAAAGGACGCTCCTTAGTGTCTATGAAGGGATAGGAAGTTAGCAATGATTGATCGCAAGGTCATTGAGATGATGGGTAATTGATGGCGGGGTTCGGGTCTCTCCTTGAAGCCCCACGTCGCAACAACAAAAAATATTGTCTACTTACGCGATCGCTCGTGTCGACTTCGGTGTTCGCTTCGACTGAAGGCTCGATTGCAATACTGGCATTTGTATTTCTTCTCGGGTGCCGAAGCAGTCTTCTTGGGGGTCGTCGCCGTTGCGCTAGCGTTGGCCGGCTCAGAGGCGGTGGCGGCGTCAGCCTGAGCCATGGTTGGCAATGCAAGGATAAAAGCCCTCCGACCAGGCGCAAGCCTTTCGCTCAGAAGTGAGATGGTTCGAGGACGTAGATTGCGCTCTTTTCATTCCGTGTAGACGCAGGAAGAGGTTCGAGGGTGAATTGAATTGAGCTTTTGCTGGACTCGTAAAGGGATTCAGGCTTCGGAATTGACTGGGCGAAAAAGCGCAAAGGTGGATCACGTGGGCCGGGCGTAGGCGCAAGTGCTGCAGGTGCCTGACTGGATCCGTATAGTGACAACCACAATGTTCGCAACGATGGGTATTAGTGATGAAGACGACGACAACGATGATTATAGTGATACAAAATGAGTGATTGAGGAGTATTGGAAAATGGAAAGAAACAAAGGAGGGGCAAAGAGATGGCCACAACCGAGAAGAGGCGCTCTCAGAAATCTCTCCCAGGCATCCCTCCATCCCTCATCTTTCTCTGGCCCTCGATGCTTTTTGTCGCCCTCCCTCCATCAACAAGCCCCTGAAAAATTACCGTCACCAAACCGACCAGACCGACCCGCGATGTCCATGAGCCTAGCGGCCCCGTCCTTCCTACCCTACGACGGCCAACCCTTCACCTTCGAGAAGCCCCTCCTTCCGGCCAGCTTCTGCCACATCCGGACTTTGTGTCAATTATTAGACCTGGCTTTGCACCTGTCATCGTGAAAAGAGGCTTCGGAAAGGCTACTTGGCGATCTAGCAAGGTGCCAACGTATACAGTGGCTGCATCTCGCGTCTGCTCCTCCATTGGCCTTGCACTGAATCACAGCGCACCTTTGAGTTCTACGGACTTGAAACTGGGATGGGAAAAGAGCGTAAAGGCACAACCGGATTCGTCATTAGAGGCCTACCTTGAAGGGCCAGCACATTTGGCGATTGTCAGGTGGGACTCTTGGGCGTTTGGATATCATCATCGCAACTCACTTTCCCAGCCACCTCCCACGCATCAGTCACTCTTAGAATGCATCGGTCCGTACCCACGCTCCAGCCGTTGGAGCCTGCTGCGTCACGTCCCTCGACAGAAACACTGCTTCCCACTCAAAATGCTGCAACCAGCCACGCCCTGATTTGATTGCATTTTTCAGGCCGAACGGATAACTTGTTCTTGATGCGGCAGTACAGTTTGTGGCACGCCATCGAATCATGGATTCGCTCGTGATGCTCAAGAGAGACAAAAAGCAATTGTGGCACCTAAAAGTTGGAAGAGAACGATCGTCAGCAATCCTGGGGACTTGTTCCTGCATGGCCCGTGCAGCTCCTTTCTTTTGGGTAGCGGCTGGCCGCCTTGGTTCGAGACGTGGAGCTCGCTAACGCCTCGGATGGACGTTGCCCGCAGTATCGAGATCTTGAAGGAAACATAAATTCTGTGGTCTGACGTCTCCTGTTCGCTGCTGAAAAAGCGGAAGGTGACTCTGAAATTCCCACTTCTGACCCTCTTGCACTTCCGGCTTTGCTAAGAAACTCCAGCTAGGAAGCGTCAGCCCTGGTTCCGCGAGATGGTCGAAATAACGCATCCGAGACCCATCCTCGTGGAAAGAGGCCCATAATTGTTCCGGCGGCCCTGTCGACTAGCGTATGCAGGCATTTTCCAATGACCCTGAATCGGACATCCGAACAAAAAGGAAAATGGTTCTCCTGAACTTATGACGAGGTCGCACTCCCACAGATTCAAGAAGCAAATAACGACACATTATGAGAGGCGATTTTGCAACCTGTCCGTCTGGTTCGGTCGACAAAGGAAGCAGTTCTTCGAGATTGGCGCAAGCGACTGAACAATCGCGAATGGGTATTTGATGCTCGTGTACGAGGTAGTTACTGTCGCGAAGAATTACCATGGTACTCGCCCGAGAGATTACATGTCATCGAGCCCCGCGCGATGTGGCATGTCAACGAGAACAATGTTGCAAGTATATCGAGTCAGCAGCAATCACGTTTCCCGACATTACTTTATGATTCAATGTGTCTTTCTTCAGAACTGTCAGCGGCTTCTCGCCGGACAAACACGACGCGGAGGACGCATCCGCGCAAAGGAAAGCTTGATGAATCAGTGTGACCGCCGGCGCCGCCGCACCCAAAGGCTCATCGATCCTACACAATACTTGTGGTCGTGGTGCCGCACCGTCGGTGACCTCTGAGCATGGTTGTTGGCAGTTGGAACCATGGCTGACGTTAGGCTTTGGCCAGGGTCACCAGGAGCCACAACCGGCCGCCAAGCAGTGCCCATCCGCCGGAATCCCACTACCCGTCAAGCTACGACTGACACCCACTCTGACACCCACCATTGTGGAGCTTTTCATACACCATTTCCCATCTGAAATCTTAACAATTTCCGACGATGTCGCATTTATTCATCGGTTCGCTCTTTCTACCCCTGGCGCTGGAAAGTGCGCCATTATTCGAGAAGTTCGAATTGCTTCGGTTGCTTATCAGCTGATTGTTGCTATCTATCGCAGTGTGAGACGCTAGGACAGTCCTGTGCGCGGCGACAATTCCACCAAGACACTGACAACCTTCCATTGGAGATACACTCACTTTTGAGCACCTTGGATATTGCCACTGCGCCAGTGGGCCACCGGGCGGAAAGAGAGTGCTTGGTCAAGCAACGCCGGTTCGAGGCGTCGCTCATCGCATGCGAAAATGAATTATCTATACCATTGTATGGTTCGGCAATTTGAGATCAAATCCTGTCAAGGCCAGCCCATTGCTGGCGGCAGGGCGACGACACACAAGGTTTGCTTCAAACTCGTGACGCCTATTTTCTTTCATAAGTCGGAGTCTTGAAGCTCGCCAGCTTTTCAGATCGTGTACAGCCAGTGGAGATTTTTCAAAACTCAAGAGACTGTGAATACACACTCGGATACCTTTTCGCATTTCCTTGAAAGTGCCGAATGCTTGCCAGACTATGGCCTCTCTCAGTACATGGCGAATGACGTTGAATGCGATCATTCTTCCTTGAAGCGGGTAATGACGAGCTGCTGTGCAGTCCTATGGTAAGTCACTTCGGAAAAGGAGAGAGAATCAGTTAGAGTCTTGCCATCAAGTTGGGTATGAACTTCTTGTTTCAATATGTGCTTCTTGGCACTTATCTTCCTCGGTCGTGCAGCAGAAGGTTCATCTTTATCGAGGATAGCATGGTGACCCCGGTCGTGAGACTCTGCCAGGACTCTGATATGGCTCGAGGTCTCTCTTGAAGGTATTTCAGTCGTCGCTATCATCTGCAATGTGGTGATCTTGCTCTCAAGGGAGTGGAACGAGGATGCCCTGCTGAGGCGACAACGAACCGCAGGCAGCTACGGCGACGCGCTTCGTACATCTATCAAGCTGCCAACAAGCGCTGGACGATGAAGGCAGTGGCAAGCATTTTTACAGACCTCGAAAATACTGGTATCAGCCGTCATTGAACAATAATGATTGCAGCGGCAATTCAGGTAAGTAGTCTTCAGTGTATTGGCTCGGAAGAAGGGCACCGTCATGTTACAAAGGAGACAGCTGTCTCTTGGTCTTGGTCCCGAACTCTGAAAGGTCAATAAGTAGGCTGTGGTTGTGTTACCTGTGTCCCGTTACCATGCGGATGACCACAGCCTGCGCATTACAACAAACTTGGCACGTCTTCAAAGGGTTGGAAAACTGGGACGGGGTATCTTGGTTGTTCTTCTCGGTCGTCGCTCCTTCTGCGATTGTATTGCTGGTAAAGTGTTCTCTAGCTCGTCAGGTATACGCGAGGGGCAACTTGAGGTCAGTGGCGTGTAGACACGGAACCAGGCGACAGTCAAGCTCCGGACAGTCGGACAGGAAGAGCCATTCAAAGCATAGAACATACAACTTTGACCGAGAATGGCAGGTTGTTCGGGCACATTATCTGACCAGTTACCGGCAGGCCTGGCTTGTGCTCCGTACTTTGAGTGTGTCCGTTGTTATTCGTGATGCCTTTCAATGAGTGTCATTCGCTCCACGACAGGCGAGGTAGGTTGGTAGGCTTTACGGATCAGCAAGCACTCCTGCAGCCTACAAGGTGAGAATCCGAGCTCGGGTATGGCCACGGGAGTTGCGCGTGGACTCGTATACCATTCCTACAAGCAGTTATCGTGGTGCTTACTATGTATGGTACAGAGAGGTTTAGTGGCCTTCAAGCGCGGGATAAGAACGAGGGCAAAGATGGGCTTGAGCGCGCTCGTGCCGCCCAGTCAGCGTCCTTCATTCGGCATTATTGCTTCCTCCACACCACTCCTCCATCATGGCTACTTGATAAATTACATCTCTGTGTGCTCACCTTTGGCTTCTTCATTGTGTATCTCTGCTCCAAGACGTGCCAAAAATCTTTGACACAGACGAGAAGACCTTGTCGTGCTGGTTTACCACAAATTCAAGCAGCCTTCGAAGAGTGCTGCGAACGTCCCTGATCCCTCCCTCTTTGAAACCTCCAATCGGGCGCCCAATCTTTTACTCCACCTTCTATTACGGAGACCACCACCTCCAAAACCCACTGACACCTGCGTGTTACTGCAACTGACAAAGAGACTTCCTTCTGCCTCAAAAGCCGTCCTCCCATATGATCACCTCCCAGGCCGACGTCGAATAGTACAGCGAGAGGTCTCTCATACCGGCCATCACGGCACAAATCGAATATGCACATCTTGCCCGCGGCACTGCGCTTCGGAAGGCAAGAGCAGGTCCTTCAACTCGTCTCGCAACGGTGAAAGCCTCGTAGACGTCAACTTCGCGCCTGAGTAGCACAAGAATCGAGGCTTCAAGAACTGTCAGTCAACTACGGGTCGACGTTAGCCACTCCCTTCCATCACACAGAACGTGACCGATCTGCTCAGTCCGCCTCACTCAGGGCTGCCACCGCTCAGCGTGCGGGCATGAGCGGCCTCTCGCCGCGCCGTCGTGCTGCCCAGGCGGTTGCTATGAACGGCTATGTCGCAAGCACAGACTTGCCTCCGCCACCTCCTCCAGTGTACGTTCGAGCGTTATACGATTATGATGCCGACGATCATACCAGCCTGAGTTTTCGCCGAGGAGAAATCATCCAAGTATTGACTCAACTTGAGAGTGGTTGGTGGGATGGTGTGATCAACAATGTTCGAGGCTGGTTCCCGAGTAATTACACTGTTGAAATATCGAATTCCGACGAGCTGGGTGAAGTGGGTGGTGGGCAGGATGACAGTGAGACTGGATCTGGGACCGAGGAAGAGTACGACGATGAGGAGGAGGACTCTGATGCTCATACACAAGATGAAGATTCGGACTTACCAATAGAGGGTGGCACTGTTCAACCTCAAGAAGAGGCCGCATTCTGGGTGCCTCAGGCGACGCCTGATGGACGATTGTTTTATTTCAATACGTTAACAGGTGTGAGCACCATGGAATTGCCTTTGGAAACTCCAACAAGCTCGGATGAGACTGGGCCTCTTGATCGCAACAATTTCCGCGTGCCGGTACAAACGCGACCGCCGCCTGAGATGATGGCGGGAGAGTATGGGCAGAATGAGGACGATTATGATGGCTCGGCCTCTGAGGCCGATAATGAAAGTCATTTCCGGTCTTTGCGCAAGAAGGGCTCCATGACTTCTGGTAGTATCTCGACTTCGACCTCGATGGATTCAATCGATGTAAGCGCTTCTAGGCAAGCCGGCAATCAAGTCCACCCTTACGGATCGCAGGCCAGCATGTCAATGGGGCTGCCTCCACTAGGAACGACAGGGACCTCATTCAGTGTGGCACCGTATCAAAAGGTGCCTAAATCGCCTGCACCACGAAACTTCCTGGACGACACAAGTACCGCACCCGTGACTTGGAGTGTCCTAGTTGAGAATATGCGATCTGCAATTGAAGCATACCGACATGCCATTCGTACTCGCGCACGAGCACACTACGTTCGCAAAGCAGAAGACATCTCCGATCACCTTCGCATGTTACTTGCTGCAGGATCGGGAACCACTGATAATCACTCAGGCAATCCTTCTATTATTTCCACTAATAAGGCCCTATATCCTCATTTCCGAGAGATGATGTCCAAATTCTCAAAACTTGTCCTATCTTCCCACATCGCCACTGCGGATTGGCCAGGTCCCGACGCCCTTACCAAATGCCTACAGGAAGCCGAAGGCGTGATGAACGGGGTGTATGGCTATGTGGAAGTGGCAAGACAGCAAAGAGGTGAAGAGATCCCACGTCTCGTTCCAGGTTTCATCATGGGAAGCAAAGTAGGAGGCAATTGGCGGGACAACAACATTGACGGACCGAAGAATCTGGAGGGAACATCGTTCATGGATTCAAGTGACGAGATTGGACCGCGTCCATCAGCACCACTTGATAACAATCTCTTACGTCGAACGGAAGATTGCAGGCAGAACTTGTCGGCTGCTTTACGCCGTTTGGAGGAGTCTCTCAAGATGAATGATAAAATTGTAACGCATACCAGGCAGTCCACCATTGGGGATGCCGTATGCCAGGCCGCAGCTGTCGTCATCGATCAGTTTCGACAGTGGATATCACTCATTGAGTCTATTGACCTTTCTTCGCTAGGAAGCGTCCTACAAAAACCATCCTTGGTAGACTTTGGTACGCAAAAGCAGAAGGCATATGACACCATTGGTGAATTGGTGGTCAATTGCCAGGCTGTGACAGCACCTCTACCCGATGAGTGGGCAGAAATCCGTGGCGAGTCTCTCGACATCCGCCTAAGCAATGTACGAGGTGCATGCAAGCAGATGGAATCCCAGCTCTCGAGTATCGGCAATGCTTTACAGCTCTTACTACCGGCTTACTCCATGAGTGCAACAAGCATGGCAAACAAGAGAGACCATAGGCTCACAGATGGTGGCGAAACGTATCAGAACGCCTATCTGAGAGCGGACGCGAACCATGGTGCAAACCTTCGACCTGCGTTGGCGGACATTGGACAATCGAAATCCTATACATTGGGTCAAAATCCTGCTGCCCTGGAGCAGTCCCGTCGGCCTCTGGCGAAGGACAAGGCAAGGCAATTCTTTGGACAAATACCGCCTGATTTGGCCCAACTCAAAACCAACCTCGATCCGAACTTGTCATCGGACGAGGTACCATGGTATTTAGAACTCGATCACCTGAGCGAAGTGACGTACGATACGAGAACTGAACCGCCGGTTGTGAAGAGCGGCACTCTCACGGGACTCGTCGAACAGCTCACTCGCCACGATCGGGCTGATCCCAACTTTACCCTCACCTTCTTGCTCACTTACAGATCTTTTACGTCAGCGTCCGAACTTTTCGAGCATTTGGTCAAACGTTTCAATCTACAGCCACCTGCGGGCCTGAATCGAGACGAATACTCAATATGGGAGGAGCATAAACAAAAACCCGCCCGGTTCAGAGTGATGAACATTCTGAAAACCTGGCTTGAGTTGTACTGGATGGAGAACGATGATGGAGCCAGCAAAGAGATCCTCGAGCGCGTCATGGCATTCGCAAAGAGCGCACAGACAAACACCAACATCCCATCGGCGCCAGCTCTTATCAAAGTCGTCGACCAGCGCTTAAAGGGAGGCGAAACAGCTTCTAAGAAGCTCGTTCTCACACTCACAAACTCGGCGCCCGCGCCAATTTTACCGAAGAACATGAAGAAGCTGAAATTCCTTGACATCGACCCCCTGGAATTCGCTCGACAGCTGACGATAATGGAATCCAAGCTCTACGGCAAGATCAAAGCCGTCGAATGTTTGGCCAAAACATGGACGCGGAAGAGTGAAGCAGGCAAAGACGAGACGGGGCAAAACCTGCAAGCCTTGATCTTGCATGCCAACCAGTTAACAAACTGGACGGCCGAGATGATCCTGTCGCAGGCGGAAGTCAAAAAGCGAGTAATTGTCACGAAGCACTTCATTACTATTGCCGATGTGAGTATTCCGTTATCCTCCTCAAGACAGCCACTAACGCCTTACAGAAATGCCGATTTTTGAACAACTTCTCAGCGGTAACGGCAATAATATCAGCCATGGGCACAGCCCCCATCCTGCGCTTAAGCCGAACCTGGCAGTCCGTCAACCCCAAGACAACAGCAATGCTCGAGTCGATGCGCAACCTGATCTCCTCGTCCAAGAACTTCTCTAATTACCGGGAGGCCCTGACCGCCGCGACTCCGCCTTGCATACCCTTCCTAGGCACGTACCTGACCGATCTGACGTTCATTGAGGACGGCATTCCAAGTTTGGTCAAGAACACGGATCTGATTAATTTCACTAAACGCACCAAGACGGCGGAGGTGATTAGGGATATTCAGCAGTATCAGAACGTGCCGTACTCTCTTCATCCGGTGCCGGAGTTGCAGGAGTGGATTGCCGATCATATGCGGAATTGTGGCGATGTGCAGGAGATGTATGGGCAGAGTCTGAAGGTTGAGCCAAGAGAGCGGGAGGAAGAGAAGATTGCGAGATTGCTTTCTGAGTCGGGCTTCTTGTGAGGCGCCACATCTGAGCCCAAAGCTCCGATACCAGACAGGCTGGGCTTCTCGGCAAGATCGCGACGGCACTTCCATTTCTGCAAGACGGCGACGCGGCAGGCGTAAGCAAACGTACATTGAGCATGCCTCCGGTGTGTGGGTGCATCTGGTGGCTACGGGAAGTTCTTCATGCTTGGGTACCGGCGCTGGATTGCAGCTTTCCCGTTTCGGCGCTTTTCGGTGCTAAAGGAAAGGCGCAATAGTATTCGCTAGACGGGAGGATGATGGCCATGGCGTCAATGGGATGGGATAGGAAACAGGACAGGAGCAGATATGGATTCTGGGAAAACCTTGCGAAATATACTTATACTCAGTGGCAATCTTGCTGCTGTTGTCATGATAATACGTCCTTTCCATGGTAGAAATTGACGCCTTACCCTCTGTGGGATTGTTCAATTGGTGAGTGTTCGCCAGATTTGACATGAATGACTTAGTGAACGGTCCAAAGGAGTCTTTGCTACAGCTGACCGTAAATGGTGAAGTCATGTATATGATATGTCAGGAGCCTTCATAAGGCTTCAAACAAATTCAAAATCTTCGCACAATGTTCGATCATCGCGACACACGGCAAGTAGCAGGGCATGGGGTGCATCAAAAGCTCACGAGCTCGCGTCATCCTTACACATCCTTGTAAATCTCTTTGTCGAACATTGTCTATACTATGCAGTATTTTTACAATGATGCGCGAGTAAGACCCCGTTCCTTTGAAGGGTATATCGCATCGTCGGAGAGTCATGACTTTCTATGCATAACTGTAGCAGCGGCCTAGAGTCCAACATGATTGACACCGTTAGTCTCCGACTTCTCAAGAATCAACAACAAATCAAACGGGCAGCAATACTGACCTGGTGGTTCGGGAAGATCAACGAATCCGCCAATACGACGTTCTCTCTTCGTCCAGCTGCGAACACCACAATCTCGGCGATGTCGTCCGGGGTCAGCGGTTCAACGCCTTTATACACGGCATCAGCCTTCGACTTGTCGCCGTAGAACCGGACAACTGAGAACTCCTGGTCCATATCACACTTTGTCAGCAAGATCTATCCTCTCGGATGGGCAGAAACCCAGGGCTTTACTAACCGTCTCAACCTGACCGGGGTCAACCTCAATGATCCTAATCCGCGAAGCAATCAATTCCTTTCGCAGCGCGTCCGTGAACGTCCTGACAGCACTCTTGGTGGCGCAGTAGATACTGCCACCAGGATACCCCTCGCGCCCGGCGATACTGCCAATCATAATGACATCGCCGGCTCCTCCGTCCTTGCCGCCATTCTTCTTTTTGAAAATCTGCAGCACCGCCTGTGTCATGTGTATCAGGCCAGTCACATTCGTGGCGAACATAACGTCTATATCTTCTGCCTTGATCTCCGGTGCTTTGTCCACGCCCTTGACCAGCCCCGCGTTGTTGACGAGGATGTCGATGTCTTGAAACTCTTGGGGCAGGTTGGGGATCAAATTGGCGATTTCGTCAGGCTTGGAAATGTCGAGCTTGACCGGAAGCACTTTGACACCATCTCCGACTTCCTTCTTTATCTCCTCAGCAACTTCTTTCAGGGTATCGATACGGCGCGCCGTCAGGATGATCTTGAGATCTTTCGGGCTCGTGCGTGCGAATTCTTGGGCGACGCTTCGTCCGATGCCGCTCGAGGCGCCGGTCACGAGGACCGTCTTGCCTTCTAGGCGTTTGGACATGGCACTGATGGACGACATCCTGCGTAGGGTCTGTAGGTGTTTGGGTAGAAGGCTTGCAGGAGTTGCTGCTGCTGCTCGAAGCTGGTGCGGAGAAGATAGTCGGGAAGATAGTCGTGAAGCTGTTCGCGTAGCTGTGAATATTTTGCCGGCGAGGCTGAAGGCAGATGTACTCGTCGAGAAGAGGGTAGGCATGTAACGAGGGTGTGGCAGTGTAAGATAACAGAAATTTCAGCTATGGCTATGGCGTAAGTGCATGCTGTCGACGGATTGTCACGAAATGATCCAACAACGAGGGGATCCATACATTGGAGAAGTCGGAGACTGGCCGATAGCGGCGATGTACGGTCACGCTCCTATTGGTGAGAATGCGACTCAGGAACAGGATGAGAAGACGGAGGAAAGCCGACTTGCATACAAGTATTTCCTCTCACAACAGTCCCTTTGTGTAGCATCGTCGCAAATGTCCAGCTTAATCGACCACTCGTAACCGTCGAGAGGCAACGCCGGCGTACCGGCGATCATGATCGCGTCTTCAATTCTTGCGCCGCTTCCCAGGTGTCCCACCGTCACCACTGCGCACATACTGTCGTGGTTCCTCGTATGCTCGCTTTCGGCCCTGCTCATTACTCCTCTGCTGAGAGTGTCCTGACGATGGTGGCCCGGCATGATCGTGCCTAGGATCATAGTGTTGGCTGCTCAACGTGCTAGGAGAACGACCTCGATATCGAGCCTGGGTACGTCCTTGCTGCTTGTGTTGCTGGTTCTGGCGCTTTTTCTTGTCCTTGTTTTTCTTGTTCTTGGAGCCTTGATTGTTGTTGTTCTGCTTTCTACTGTCGTTGTTGGAGGGGTTCACACGTTGGGAATCAAATTTTGTCTGCTGAGGCTCTGTCGGATGCATCTGTTCTCGATAGGTGTCATTGACCGGTCGCAAGTCGTACAGAGGCGGACTAGGCGCTTCCGTCGTGCTAGGATCGTAAGCCTGGACTGGCTTTGGGGGACCTGTAACTCCAAGTGCGGCAAGACGATGCTCTTGCTCCACGGACAAGGCTCTGTGATCTGCATTTCGCCCAGGATGGTCAACTTCGGCGTCGGTAGAGCTTTGTAGATAATTGTCGACAGTGTCGAATGCCATGCTCGATAGCAGTGTCTGCTTGCGTATGTCCAATTCTTCGAAGGTGGTTACCTCTCCATCTTGGGGAATATCTGCAAACATGGGATCTTCCTTGAGTATCTCTCCGTCTGTCTTGTTCTTGATATTTGCCAGATAAACTTCTTCCTTCCCGTTACGAAAGAACTGGGAGACCACGATGAGCTGATTGGACTGTAGCGTGTCATCTTCATCGATGTTTGCAGTCATTGCCTGGATTCTTCGTTGCATAACGGAGCCTGGTGGCGGGTCACAGAAGTCGAGTGCTTGGAGATCGTCGTCGCCATCCCCACAGTCGACCTCCTGCCGAGTCTGATGGGCATTATGGAAAGAGTAAGCTGAGGTTTTGTGAATCTGGTCGAAGTCTCTTACTGGGTGCCTGTCCATGCCGTCGGAGTAGTATGGTGATTGATGACGACCGTCCACCAGCGGTCCCGTCGCGCTCGGTGGTAACGTGGACAAGGGTGCTGCGGGGGTATCAGATGAGCCATGTGAGGCAAAGACACCTTGTGGTCCACCAGCATGGTAGTGCCACGAACCATCCGTGCTTGCAGTGTGGTTGTGGGTCTCATAATCCTGGAATTGGCTTCGTTGCCCATATTGAGAGGTTTTTGGGGGCATCATCACGGGGCTCGAGGTCGTTGCGTTGTCATACGGATGTACAGGAAACGCTGCCGGAGGATGCTGGTATCTGTCCCAAGAACTCTCACGATGAATGGCTCGAGGATATGGAAGGGTTGTTGAATGTGTTGCGAGTGCTGCCCTGTAATGGTTCAATGCACGTTTGTTACTTCAGCTGCACTTACTTACCCAACTTGAATGTCGTGTTCATTGCCTTGCCAATTGGGGATTCCGCCATTGCCATATGCACTGTGGAAGGGCTGTAATCCGGTACTTGGGTGGGTCTGATGAGGGTAAAGTGAGATATCAGGCCTATGGTAGCTGAACGAGGGCTGATGCGACCAAGTATGCGCACTTTCTCCAGGGTAGCTGGACATCGAGGCTTCTCACGATGGCGCGCTCTGGAAGTAGGGTAGCTTGGCAGACGGGTTCAAGGATGTATCCTTTGACGAGGGATCTCAATTGCGACAGCAAACGTTCACTGATTGCAGCGGTGTACTTTGGAGAGCCAAAAAGAGCTGGGAAACATATCAAGCAGGTTTGTGTACAGCAGTGAATGGCAAAAACAATCGCTGAGAAGGATATGATTGCGAACTCGGTCGCAGTCACTATGACCGCACTTGAACAATTGAAAGGCAACATCGACTTCCGCCTCACCCAACACCTATACCATCCCAGCAGAACGGTCTGAGCTGTTTCTTTGTTGAAGATGTAGGGATGCATGTCTCCAACCGAACCTAACGGCAACTTGCAGGACAGGTTGAGTCCAGCGCCGCCACCACCGACAACGAACATCCGTGGGACTCGCAGGACATGTCAAGCTGTAGAATAAGATGGCTTCATCTAGCAGATATAGAGCTTCACCTGAGTGGAAAAATTTTATCCCAGTACTCAAGGGTAGAGTTGGAAGGTGTCTACGAGACATTTGAGGGAGGAGTTAGCAAAAATGAACGACGGGAGGACGTTGACCGGTCCGATGCCGCTTTTGGGAGCAGCCGTTGGCGGTAGTCGTCATTCTCCACGTTCCTGCGCCGAAAGAGCACGAGCCCAGAAACTGAATTTCAGCGTCTTGTACATCATCTTCTTCAAGGCGTCACTGAATGCCGAGACATGCGCATTACTTTGTTTGTGCCTCACTCTTTGTGAAGGTGATAAGGTCAACATCATGAGAGTACAGAGTCGATCTCTCCCCCTACCCAGGAACCTCCCCTAAGCACGGCGTCGGCCTGCATCCTGTGACAGCTGGTGTGGCGAGATCACACACTCTTTCGCGATGCCCGGTTTACCTAGTACGCTCCTCGATCCTCACGGATGTCCTCGTTGCGGCGACTGACCTATGCATAGCGAGTATCGACCTTGACGAGTGCATCGCGCAGCTGTACAAGAAAAACCTACTTGCGGAATCTCTAATCGAGGCAATATGCGCCAAAGCCAAGGAGATGCTCATGAAGGAGAGCAATGTCGTTCACATATCCGCACCAGTGACTGTGGTCGGCGATATTCACGGCCAGTTCTTTGACATGCTGGAGATCTTCAAAATTGGTGGCTTTTGTCCGGACACAAATTATCTTTTCCTTGGTATGTGCCAGAATCATCGCGACGGCGACAGCGACAGCTATATCTAACACGTCTTAGGCGATTATGTCGACCGTGGACTTTTCAGCGTGGAAACAATTTCACTACTTGTTTGTTTAAAGTTACGATACCCCCAGCGCGTTCATCTCATTCGAGGCAATCATGAATCACGAGGCGTCACACAGTCATATGGCTTCTATACCGAGTGTGCACGAAAATACGGCAACGCCAATGTTTGGCATTATTTTACGGATATGTTCGATTTTCTCACATTGAGCGTGGTCATCAATGACCAGATTTTCTGTGTTCATGGCGGCTTGTCGCCGTCTATTCATTCGATTGATCAGATCAAGATCATCGACAGATATCGGGAAATACCACACGAGGGACCTATGGCGGATTTGGTATGGTCAGATCCAGATCCGGAACGGGATGAGTTCTCTCTGTCACCAAGGGGCGCAGGCTATACATTTGGAGGGGATGTGGTCAAAAAGTTCTTGCAGGTCAACAGCATGTCGCATATCCTGCGGGCTCATCAGCTATGTCAGGAAGGCTATCAGATTCTGTACGATGATCGACTCAGCACAGTTTGGAGTGCACCAAATTACTGCTACCGCTGCGGAAACCTGGCCAGCGTTCTTGAGGTTAGCGATGCTGGGGATCGGTACTTCAACATTTTTGAGGCGGCTCCGGAGAACGATGTGCACCGAAACGAACAGCAACAGCAACAACAGCAAAACCAGGCAAAAGATAGTCAGGGTTCTCATATTGAGTATTTCCTATGACCAACGGGATTGTCTCATCATTCGTGCCAGCTCGCAGTTCCATCGCAGGTACAACTGCCAGTAATGTCGCTAAACAAGGTCCAAGCTTTGGACGCCTTCACCACAGTATTTGTGGCGTCTCCATTGTTTATCCAGAGCCCACCATGGCCATTGTGACCATCTTCGAATCGCCAGTCTCATCATCATCTCAAAGATGGACATCACTACCAGTCCTTAGTAATGTCGAAAGACCAGGTGAACTCAAGGTGGGTATGGTCGTCGTCATCCACGAAACGAGAAATCGCCTCGTAATGGCCACGAGCCAACATGCCGGATGGTGCTTCTTCGATGGAGAACTTCTTCTCGTACACAGGCTTGTCCTTGGTACTTGGAGGGTAGCTGCCGATCATCTCCTGGTCTTTGCTCACGCGGATGCCCTTGCGCTTGGTGACTTGGACGTATTTCAGGCCAGACAGAACTTGGTGTTGGACGACGAATACAGCTTTCATTTGGTATTGGCATCCCTCCTTGATGGTGAATGGTTTTGCCTTCAAAGTCTCAAGTGCGCCGGGTTGGGAGAGGTCGATAGTGATGTCCGATCGGCCGACGACTTCCTGAGGAATTTGTCAATGGCTGATGTTGCACTTTCTCGAACACGAATGACTTACCAAGGCGAGGGACTTGATGATACACATGCGAGAGTCATTTGGGTCTGAGATTGATTCGCCCGTGGCAAGGCCGAGAGACGCCTTCCAACGGTTCAAGGCTTCATCCTCCTGATCTAAATGTGATTGAGGTCAGTCATAAATTCAAATAACGCTCCATTAGCTAGTGACTGGGGTGCTTTTGCTGTAGAATATTGAAGCCGAAGTGATCTTGAAAACATCGCTGCTTTCTGTACATTACAGTCCTTCCCTTGAATGTAGATGTATTGCTTGATGTAGATATTCTTTTCATAGTGACTTACCGAGTTTCTGATATTCGTCAAGTGTCTTCTTCTCTCCCACCTTGAAACCAGGGGTTCTCTCTGCCGAAGCCTCGTCCGCCATGTCTGATGATGTCGAAGAATTATCGCCCAGTAGAGGTTCAAGAAGTTCGTCTGTGTACTCTTCCTCAAGCGTAAGGAGATTGAAGTGACGATCGAGATCTTGAAAGAGTTCGTCCTCGTACTTGTCCAAACGTGAACGGCGTTCGTCGCGAGGGACCATGGTGAAACACTTGATCTACTCAGCGCTGAGACGCTAGTGGAGGTTAAAGCGGCGGGAAATATGAGGCGAGTTGCGGTGCGAAGCTGTGAAGTGGTAGATCAAAGCGGCGAGTAGATTGACCGTTTGGGGACAAATTGTGACGCGATGGCATATGCTTTGACGCGACCAGTTTCGCGTCTCATTCATGTCCCGCATCTTTTTTGTAATCATCTGCGCCTCCATACTTCAATACTTTGTCCGCTCACAGTCTTTCACGATGCCTGGACGTGTGATAGAGAAGCCGAAGAAAAGGATCCTTACAGATGCTACGAATACTCACAACGTCCTAAAATCACCGCCGTCCGCGAAGAAGCGGAAGCTCAACGGCAATGGCCCGAATGTATCTTTCCACTCCTCTCAGACTGGCCCAAATGGCGTCAGATCAAAGATGGGCTCGAGCCAGCCCAAGAGTCACTTCGAGACAGAAGTCTTGGAGAAGATGACCCAGGACATTACAGGCTTGAGAGAGAACAATTCTGAAAAAGACCAACAATGGGACAGACCCAACTTGGACGACTTTGATGCCCAGAGAGACCCCCTTCAATTTCAGCAGATCGAGATTGAAGAAGGAACACTACACGGGGGCAAAGTCACCCTCAAGCTGTTTGGTGTCTCTGAGGTATGAGCAACTGTCATGCCCTCAGTCTTCTCCTTGCTAACCATGATCTAGACTGGACACTCAATCCTGCTCCATGTTACTGACTTCCTCCACTACCTTTATGTGGCAGCCCCTGTCAACTTCCAGCGACAAGATGTCGAAGGCTACAAGGCATACCTGGAGACACACCTGGCACAGCATCAGCCTGTCATTCACTCCGTTCAGATGGTGCTTCGTGAGAACCTCTACGGCTTCCAAGGAAATCAAAAGAGTCCATACCTCAAGATCACGGTGAATGATCCGAAGTATATCAACCGACTGCGATCTGCTATAGAAGACGGACATGCAAACTACAAAGGAATGTGGAAAGGCGTGGAGAGCAAAATTCTGACGTTTGACAATATTCAATACGTGCTGCGCTTTATGATCGACACAGGAGTGGCCGGAATGTCCTGGGTAGAGGTTCCTCCTCAAAAATTCCATGTCATGCCGCAACATGACCGACAGTCGAATTGCCAGATCGAAGCATATTGTCATTATCGAGATCTTATCGCACACGGCCAAGATGGTGAATGGGCCAAAATGGCTCCGCTGCGGATATTGTCGTTTGATATTGAGTGTGCTGGTCGAAAAGGAGTCTTCCCCGAAGCCAACCAGGATCCTGTCATCCAGATTGCCAACGTGGTCACCAAATATGGCGAGTCGAAACCGTTCATACGAAATGTCTTCGTGCTGGATACTTGCAGTTTGATCGTGAATACACAAATTTACGAACACGACTCAGAATCAAAAATGCTGCTGGCTTGGAGAGATTTCCTCGAGAAGGTCGACCCGGATGTCATTATCGGCTACAACATTGCGAACTTCGACTTCCCCTATCTCCTAGATAGAGCAAAGCACTTGAAGCTACCAAAGTTTCCATACTGGTCACGACTTAAGAGTGTCATCTCTCAGGCCAAAGACACCAACTTTTCCAGCAAGCAGATGGGCAATCGAGACACAAAAGCGACGAATACGAATGGTCGAATCCAGTTGGATCTATTACAGCTGGTCCAGAGGGATCACCAGCTACGAAGTTACACCCTCAACTCTGTGTGCGCCCATTTCCTTGGAGAACAGAAGGAGGACGTGCATCATACAATGATCACCGAACTATTCAATGGCACTCCGGACTCAAGACGACGGTTGGCAGTCTATTGTTTGAAAGATGCTTACTTACCCCAACGACTCATGGACAAGTTGATGTGTCTGGTCAATTACACGGAGATGGCCAGAGTCACAGGTGTGCCGTTCAACTACCTTCTTGCTCGTGGGCAACAAGTAAAGTTCATTAGCCAGCTTTTCCGAAAAGCTCTGGAGCAACAGTTGGTCATTCCCAATCTAAGGAATGAGAGTTCAGACGAACAATATGAGGGCGCCACGGTCATTGAACCCATTCGCGGCTACTACGATGTCCCCGTCGCCACGCTTGATTTCGCATCTCTGTATCCATCGATCATACAGGCTCACAATCTGTGTTACACCACGCTTCTGAACAAAAATATCATCGAGAAGATGAATCTGAAGAAGGATGAAGACTACATTCTGACACCCAATGGTGATCTTTTCTGTACATCCAAGGTCCGAAAAGGACTGCTGACTCAGATTCTGGAAGAATTGCTGGGTGCGCGTAAGCGGGCAAAAAAAGAGCTTGCAGTCGAGACAGACCCTTTCAAGAAAGCAGTTCTCAATGGTCGTCAACTGGCCTTGAAAGTATCAGCGAATTCAGTCTATGGTATCACTGGTGCAACAGTGGGCAAGCTGCCTTGTCTGGCAATTGCCTCCAGTACAACGGCTTATGGCCGGCAAATGATTGAGAAGACAAAGGCGGAGGTCGAGCAGAAGTACACCATTGCCAACGGCTACTCGCATGACGCGCAGGTCATCTATGGAGATACGGATTCAGTGATGGTGAAGTTCGGCGAGAAAGACCTGAAGAAGACGATGGAACTTGGACAGGAAGCCGCCGACTTTGTCTCCAACAAATTCATCAAGCCCATCAAACTGGAATTCGAGAAGATTTACTTCCCCTATTTGCTCATCAACAAGAAAAGATATGCAGGGTTGTACTGGACCAATCCAGACAAGCACGACAAGATGGACAGCAAAGGTATCGAGACTGTACGTCGTGACAACTGTCGTCTGGTTCAAATCGTCATTGAAACCGTCCTCAAGAAGATCCTGATCGACCGCGACTTGGATGGCGCTCAAGAGTACGTCAAGGACACCATTTCCAACTTGCTGCAGAACAAAGTCGATCTGAGCATGCTGGTCATCACGAAAGCTCTGAGCAAGAGCGACTACACGGCCAAACAAGCGCATGTCGAGCTCGCCGAGCGCATGAAGAAGCGAGATGCTGGTTCTGCACCCGCGCTGGGTGACCGTGTCGCGTATGTCATTGTCAAAGGCGCTGGCGGGAGCAAGAACTACGAGAAATCCGAGGATCCGATTTACGTGTTGGAGAACAACGTCCCCATCGACACGAAGTACTACTTGGACAACCAGCTCGCAAACCCACTCGGTCGTATCTTCGAGCCTATCTTAGGCGAGAAACGCGCGAACTCGTTGCTGGCGGGCGATCATACGCGGAGTATTTCAGTGGCGGCCCCGACATTGGGCGGGTTGATGAAATTCGCGAAAAAGACGCAGACGTGCATGGGCTGCAAGAAGCCTCTTGTGAGTAAGGAGGAGGCCCAGGGCGCCGTGTGCGAGAATTGTCGGCCGCGAATTGGTGAATTGTATACCAAGCATGTTAAGAAAGTGGGCGAGATGGAGGTGAGGTTTAGTAGATTGTGGACACAGTGCCAGCGGTGTCAGGGGAGTATGCACTCTGAGGTGTTGTGCTCTTCGAAGGATTGTCCTATCTTCTATATGCGGATGAAGGCGAGGAAGGAGGTCGAGGAGGCGGGACGGGAGGTCGCGAGGTTTGATCATGATGCTGGGGCTATTTGGTGAACATCGCCACGGTGAGTGGTGATCAAGAGGAACATTCGACGTTGTCTTTGCATGGTCTACACTGCATGGCATGATTTGGCACCGGCGCAGTGGTCTCACAGGAGTTTGATTCTGTACCTCTGGTATTGGGCTCATTTGATTCAAGCTTGAGCTTGATAAGCGACCAAGCGGCACGGAATGGGACAAGATGGAGATCATTCACACTTTTAACGATTTTGGTGTGTGAAGGAGCATCCTCGACACGGCGCTGCATTAACTGTATGGGGTATCTCGAATTCATTATCAAGTTCAACAAAGGAAATCAATTCCTTCCGACCGATCTTCCATACGCCTGGCTTCTCAATTTCTTCCACTGCACAACAAGACTGTCACTGTTTCCAGTTCTGACCCTTTGTGTGTAATCCCTCTTCCAAGTTTTGAGTAGAATATACAATTTTCCGCGTAATCTCTCTCATGTTCACTAGTCCGCTTCCAATTCCAGAATCTCACAGGTCTGGATCATCTTCCACGTGGATTGTCGAAGACATACCAAATGTGTCATCGAAATCTTCGTCGAGCTTCGATCCTGCTAGGGACATTTTGTCAGCACCCAGCGTGTCGACACCGTCGTATGGCAGGCCGGCCCTCGCTCTGAGGGCCTCCTTCCGGATTTGCATGGCTACAATTGCCACACCCAGCGCATTCCAGACGTCCTGGTCCTTCTGGCTGAAATCAAACTCTGCAATGATACGCAGACTATCAGCACTGCAATCGCCTTTATGTGTGGATTGAGTTCCGGGGTCGGATGTTGGTGGGGAGGCTGTTTGGCGAATGCGCGGTGATGAATGAACCACTGGCTGAGAGAATGGGCTCAGGGTGACGACTGCGATGACTGACGAGATGATGACCAGACCGATCAGTGTAGGTAGCGCATCGTCATCTTCGATAACCCGCGTCTCGTCAGCATCAATCTCAGCTGTGGTCTGGACTTCAATGCTCGGCCGTATGTGTCGAGCTCGTTGATGCCTGTCAGCCAGTCGCTGGAGTTTTCCGGCCACATGCTCGAGAGTCTGTAGCGTATTTTGACCTCTGCGTTTGGTGACAACGACGTGAACAGGAAAATCAGCAGGGTTTGAGTTCGGTCGGAAGCCCACATCGGTCAAGGCCCATTTCAAGTATCTCTTCACTGTTTTCCCTAGTATTTTTTCTCGATAAGACCCAGGACTGACATAGACTCTGTCTCGAACATCATGTCCGGCTTCGAACAATTGACGAAGCGCACGAGCCGCTCGAAATTGGTTGTCTACCACATTTTGGACAAGAGGCGGATCTGAGACGTCGTCGTGCACAAACACACTGATAGGGAGCGTTCCAAAATCCAGCATCCAGTTCTGAGGAAGCAGTGGTTCGAAGCCGCGGTAGGCAAGGTGGAAGAACAGGTCACGCTCAGTCTGTGACCAGATTCCAGAATTCCGTGGGAGTTGGATGGCAGCGACGTATCGTCTCCTTTCTTCCATAAGTTCTTCATTCATGTCGTCGGCTCTTTTCTTTGCCATGGCAGTGGATGTGAAGGATATCGCATCGTCATCGTGGTTGTGAATCTGATATGAAGGATTTATCGAGGGCCGCAAAGGACTTCGAGATAAGTCTCTCTGTTCTCGGTGCGGCGTGGCAGGAGGAGGCATCAAGGCTCTGTCTAAATCCACCTCCGTGGTCCCGAGGCTGAAGACTGCGCTCTCATCATCCTCTGCATCATGGACTGGCGATGTCGACGAACTCTTGCTTCTAAGGCGCTTTCTGGGACGGTGCTCGTCGTCATCGAACTCACCGTCTGGCGTCCTTCGTTTTCGGCCGGCGACCGCAGGATCCCGCTTCTGCGCCGCTGTTGATGATGGAGTCAAGGTCGGCGGCTTTGTGGGAGAGATCACCTTCGAAAAGAGGCGAAGAGGGAAGGCGAACATCGATCTGGCCATGGTCGAGCAGAAATAATTGTGTATGTCAGTGAGGTGGATGTGATTTGTGAATTGTTCAAGTGACTTTTTGGTAAGGCAGACGGTGAGTGCTGCTTTTGGTCGAGGCAGGCGTACGAGGGTGCCCAGTTCTAGCGAGTCGATCTGCAATTGGGCGAGACCTAGGCCCGTTCATAACAAACATGTTGAGGCTATTTTCAGACTGGCCACAATGGCCTAGTGAGCGTTGTTGAATATGGCGGCCTTTGTTCATGAGTAAAGAGTCACCGAGTGATGAAAGGAACTATGACGCTCGATGACTGCGGCTGCGTTTCAGGTTTCTGTCCACAAAGAACGCGCAGTGGCTGAAACACGCCGACCAACATTTAAGCTTGTTTTTGAGTACGCGCCTTCCCTCTTTGAAGCTAGCTTCGGCACGCTGTCACATGACCACTCAAATGCATCAATATCGACCTCCTGTTCTGCCTTCATCCGATTGTCCTTCGAACTATGTCGTCGATTGTTCATGGACGCCTCAGAGCACGATCTCGATGCGAAACTTTACAAAGCATCAGGCACCCTATTGCTTGAATTGCAGCACAAGCTGCCATCGCTGGTGTACAATGTCAAAAAGTCGCCTCGAAAGCCTCGTCTTTTCGTGATAGACCACAAATGCTCCGAGTTGGCAATACTTGTAAGTGTCGGCGACGCAGACGGTCATTAAATCACTAACACGCCAGCAGCTCGATCGTTTCCAAGAATGGCCCCAGCTCTTGGATCCTCATCTTGCAGGGTTTGTGCAGCCTTTAGCTAATGCCTTTCTCCATTATCTCGTAAACGAGAGCGATCATTATTGCCCATCGAGGAAGCAAGGATACAGCAGCATTTCGCCATTGCCACGTGCGATATGTCGTCTGCTGTACGCCTTTTGCAAGGTCAGGGGCTACAAGGTCATCGTCCGATTGCTGAACAATGAGCCCAAGTACTTGGCTCCAATGTTATCGACCTTCAAAGCATGGTCCACCACGTCGCTGGGCATGACTTGGGAAGAACGCTATCTAATGATGTTGTGGTTGTCTCACCTGATGCTTGCGCCCTTCGAGCTGGCGAACATGTCCATCGCTAGTGGCTTCGACGACTCAAAAACGCCAGCTAGTCTGGGTGACCTCCCTGACAGTGCCTCCAATATTGTATCTGTGGCTTTGACCCAACTTGAAAGTCCTGGAAAAGAACGTGAAGCAGCAAGCGTCTTGTTAGTACGCTTGAGCCTTCGCATCGATATGCGGTCTCACAATCTGGTTCAAAGACTTGTCGACCACGCTACTCAGAAGCTGCTCTACGACGATGAACTTGTTTCAATAAGCCCTTACAAGGCCCTGGGCTGCTTGTCGCTTTTATACGGGATTGCGAATACTAGCTCTGATAGTGAAGCTGCTCCATACCTTGAAAAGCTTTTCCAAAGCATGCTCAAATTGATCACTAGTCAGCAAAAGCTGCATGTTGCGATTCGGGATTCGGCCCCTGCAAGAAAATGGATCTTGAAGATCCTGAAAGCTATACTCACACATGTCGTGTCGCCGCATGGGAGCAAAGGTCTAGTCTCTGACGAAACTGTGACCTCGATGTTGGAAGAGAGCATTCAGTACTTTCTGGACAATCTAAGTGACAAGGACACGCCTGTTAGGATGGCCGCAGCCAAGGCACTGAGTCTAGTCACTCTCAAGCTCGATCCTGCCATGGCCACCGCAGTCGTCGAAGCAATACTAGAGTCTCTTCAAGAGAATGTGTTACTGGAGGATCCTGAGACTCACAAACTCATACCACTTACAGACAGGACCAAATCCGAGATAACAAGTGCGAGAAGGGACGTCAGTGCTGTTGATCCATTGAAGTGGCATGGCTTGATGTTGACTCTCGGTCACCTCCTCTTCCGACGATCTCCGCCACCTGACAATCTTTCAGACATAATCCAAGCTCTAATCCTCGGCCTAGAGTTCGAGCAGAGATCAAATGTGGGGACTTCAGTTGGAGTCGGCGTCCGTGATGCGGCTTGCTTTGGAGTATGGGCGTTGGCACGAAAGTACAGCACCCACGAACTCAGTCTGGTAGCAGTATCTGGGTTCGCCGAAGCAGCCTTGGACGAATATGCGGATTGCCAAAGCGTCCTGCAACTGCTAGCAATCAAGTTGACCATCCCTGCCTGCTCTGATCCATCCGGGAATATCCGGAGAGGATCCTCAGCTGCTCTTCAGGAACTCATTGGGCGACATCCGGATACCATCCTCCATGGCATATCCGTTGTCCAGATCGTCGACTATCATGCTGTTGCCCGGTTGTCTCGGGCCATGACAGAAGTTGCCCCACAAGCAGCAGCGCTTGACCGCAAATACCACAGACCTCTACTGCGAGCTCTCCTTGACTGGCGTGGTGCTAGAGCCATAGACGTCAGTCAGCGTCGTTGGGGTGCGACGGCCGTTAGCACCCTTACGGCGTCCTTGACCCTTGCCGAGCTTTCACGTCTAGTCCAGATGATTCTTCGGCAGCTGTTCGATTTGAAATTCACCAATATGGGGAGCACGGCGGGAGCTAGGCATGGCTTACTCCTTAACCTGACTTCGGTCCTGCAATCTCTGAGACGATCCGACCTTGCTGAGACTGGGAAATGGCTACTGAAAGAAGGAAGAAATCTATTCAAGCTCGAGAAGTTGACTGGCAAACTGGACGGTAGGGTGACAGCGGATGTTGAGCTTGTCATGGAAGCGATCTCTTCTCTGATCGGCCAGATGTGCCGGTGTCTTGCAGTTATCAAGGCCGACCCTCAATCTCTGCAGGAGCAGGACTGGACACCGTTGGCCCAGGACGTGTTGAATCAGTGTACCGCGGCCAGTGGGAAAGACATAGTCGTCCAAGCGGGCGCCGAAGCGTACCTAGAGCTATTCAAGCTGCTCCCGAATCCTGCTCGTGTGGACTTGATCGAAAAGTGGCTCGACAGCAAATCACAATCTCCTGCAGCTTTTACAAGCAAAGGTCGGATTAGGACTCTAAGCCTTGTTCACGCTTATCTGGCCCAGACGAAATCTCATCATGACCTCCAGCAAGCTGTCCTGTCGTACATCATCAGAATTATTGAAGGTAACTATAGCATCGAGACGAGAGTCGACGGCATGGATGCCCTTGGTTTCACGCTCCTCAATCACGACGTCGCTTCCGAAACCGATGCCATGGCAATATCCGAGGTTCTTCGTCGGGGACTGACCGATTATACCAATGACCAGAGAGGAGATATTGGCTCGACTCTTCGGCTTTCCAGCATCGACGCGGTGGACACGTTTCGCAGCCACAAAGGTGCTTTCTCGGGCGAAGTCTTGCAAAACGTGATGCCGCTGGTCGTCAAGCTCGCTGCCGAGAAGCTGAACAATGTGCGTTTTCGAGCTTGGAAATGCCTGGAAGGGTATTGGAAAGCAACTCCAGACTTTCCAACGTTGAGAAGGTAAGCATACATCACATCATGCTGGAATTCGACTAACACCACTATAGCACTTTCCAACACCTTGCCGACGTATCCTCCATTTCCTACTTTCGACAGCTGCTGGAACTGCTGCCAAACAAGGCGTTCCGGGAGGATCTGTTTCTGGGCCTTGTCTCATCAGCCACAGCCGGCACAGAGGACATATGCCGTGCGGCTAGCAGCGCGTTTGTGGCGTACATGCAACATCTCGACAAAGTCACAGGTGCTGGCGACCTGGGTAATGCAATATCCCGGACCATTCTGGATAAGCTCGACGCAAGTGCCTTACAAGACGACCGACATCTTGTTCCTCTGCTCGAGTTTTTGTGCTTCATGCTCGACCAGGACCTGTTCTATGCAGAGCTCAATGATGCACGGGACATTTGGGCAATCATGCAAAAGGTGCATGGCCCATCGTCAAGTCTCTCAAGAGTAGAAGCTTCTTTGAACTGCTACTCGAGACTATTGATGATTGAGAAGTATCGAACAAGGGCACTTGACAAGCTGACGCGCCAGTTGCTTCATCGATGGCCGAAGGTAACATTTTCTCCTTATTATCAGACTGGCAGACTGACATGATGGGCCATAGGTCCGAAACACGGCAGCCGACGTACTGTACCTTGACAGTCCAATCCAGACACTGGCTTCCTGCGACTGGGACGAGCCCATCGTCAAGACCAAGCCTGTTGTTCTCGAATTGAGGAGGCAACTTGGGGTTGCGGGAAATGCCACAGTCAAGTAATGGATTGCATGGGTATGCCATGTCTTGCAAGATACACTGCTGGAATCAGCCCGTAAAGTTGTATGATTATTCAGGCATCTAATCCTCGCGACTTCAGACAGCGAGCAATGGTGTCTTTGACCGACTTTTCGCTGTAGTTCTCCCAAGCGTCGTACAGCCCGATCATTTCCTGGGTAGCTTCGATCATGCGTTCGAGGTCGATGCCCGATTCTACCAGGAATTTGATCATGTTCTGCATCTTTTCGGATTCTTTGGCCGCTGCAATCGCTTTCTCCTTATCGAATGGCTGCTGGGGTTGGGCCGGAGCTTTACCATTAGTGTTTGCATTGTTTTGAGCCGCCGCTGCGTGGTTGGACATTTGTAGATTGCCGAGCACGCTGCTGAACGATCCGGAGATGTTCTGACGCCCGACGAGTGACGAAAAGGGGCCATTGTCAGGATTCGAAATTGTGTCGTGCCCTAATGGTCGTAGTGTGCCGGCTGCCTTTGCGGTGGGTAGGAAGACAACGGCCATGAACATCGCAATCACTGCGATGGTATGCGGAGCACACGTCAGCGGTAAGTCCGTCATGTAACTGTCGTTGATGATCGACCATGCCAGACCCAGCTCGTCGTTAGAGAGCTTGAGGTCCTGGTTTTCTTTCAGGCTGATTAGAGAGCGGTACGGATGCCAGACAATAAGCTGGCTGCGCATTTCTGAGATGAGACAGAACTCCATCTCGCCTAGCCTTGCGACGTCGCCGGGCATGAACTCGGGCCAGGACTGGCGTGCTTCCGCTGCCACAAGCCTGATGTGGTGAGGGGATTCTTCGGTTTTGCTGGCGAGGTAGAATGCTGTTGCTGTAAGCAAGTAAAGGTTGACGTTCTGCATGGGCACGGTGACGAAGTACCGGTGGAGGTAGACTAGAGCTGTTGCTATGCATTGTTGGCGAAATTGTAGACGTTTGGCGAGTTGGAGGAGACGGTCGCGAAGAAAGATCATCAAGTGTCGACGGTCGGGGTATGGGTGTTGTTCGTAGACTTTCGGGTGTTGTTTTTGTAGGTCGTCGCGGATGTCGGATAGTTTGGAGGGGGTGAAGGTCCAGTATTTGCGTTGGGAGGAGGTCCAGTAGTTGGCGGCCATCTTGGGAAATTCACACTGTGTCTTGGTACTCCCGGGGGGGGATGCTGACTAGGGACACCTTCGAAGGGTGAGATTTGTGAAGTGATTGTCCTTGAGTTAGGAAGTCGCGAGAGCCTCGTGGTTCATGCCATGCATGTCCTCGCTCTCGTCACCACACTCGCGCGCCAGCCGCCAGCTCATATTGCATGATCAAAGCCGAAGATCATAGTCACCCACGAGTGCGAATTCTTGCTGACGAGTATCAGCCGTGGCAAGAAGATATGTGTTACCACACGAGCCACGAGGAGTTCACGATGGTACTTGTATGTTGAAGATTCGGCTTGGCTGATCGCCGCTTTTACTGTTCGGTACGGCGGTAAAAAGCCAGGCTTAAGGAAATCTTTGTTTAGGACTTGCAGCCATTGGTGGTCATGCCGGGAAGCGTTTCTGGCGCTGAACGTGTTTTCCAGGTTAACCCCACAGAGGGTGTCACAGGCATGCTCATGCCTCACTCAGCATTGGTGCCAAAAGCTCACAATCACACCTGCAACTGCACAGCTCCACATCCGTCAAACCGTCAGTCTCTGAATTTCATCCATCTCAACCACCAACCTGCCTCAGGACGGAGATTCAGTGCTGTGAACACCGTTCGCACCCTTCATTGCTCCCTACTCCATTCCGACCTCGACGAGGGTGAGGTTTCACGCGACCACTCGTAAAGTCTGGCTCGACCCAGAACTCACAATAGCCATGCTCCCTCACAGATAGGCTCTGCTCTCCAACCATAAGGCGGAGCATGAACGGAGAGTCACACGAAGACCGCGAACAGCGGATTCGAAAGTTATGGAAGACTCTTGACACCCGTAGCGAGGGTCAGCTTGACCTACCTGCGCTCAAGAAAGGCCTTCGCACCATCGATCACCCCCTCAAAAATGCCGACGATCTCCTCCACGATGTCCTCAAAGCAGTGGATACCTCCGGTGATGGAAGGATACAGTTCAATGAGTTCAGAGTCTTTGTTGAGCATGCTGAACATGAATTGTGGCAGTTGTTTGACAGTATAGACAGAGACAACAGTGGTGGTTTGGACAAGGATGAACTACGTTTGGCATTCCGCAGAGCCGGCTTGACCATCAGTACCTCAAAATTGGATCAATTCTTTGATGAGGTGGACACCAATCACGACGGCGAGATCAGCTTTGACGAATGGAGGTGCGATATGGTGCAGCCGTTGCATTGAGAAATCTAACGCTGTCCAGGGACTTTCTCCTCTTCCTTCCAGCAAGTCAGTCCAGTCTACGCGCAATGTTATCCTATTACTCCGCGACAACAAACGTCAACCAGGAAGGAGATGTCCATATCAACGACACTCTCCAAGGGTTCGGTATGATGCATCCTTCCCATTCATACTCCGATGAAAAGGCGGCCATTGCACAATGCGTTTGATCTTTGTGTTACAATGCCGTTACTTTGTATCCACCTGCCATGTAGTGCCTCAACCTGGCAATTGGCACAATTCATTTCAGTACATCTCTAACGTTATTGACAATGCTGACAGATTTTCTCCCTCCACCAGGCTATTTCATAGCCGGTGGATTAGCAGGCATTGTCTCGCGAACGGCTACTGCACCGTTAGATCGGTTGAAGGTCTACCTAATTGCGCAGACAAGCCCGAAAGAAGCTACAGTCAAAGCGGTCAAGGATGGGAGACCTTTTCAAGTGCTCAGGAACTTTGGCCGACCTCTAGTCGACGCATGCAAGGACCTATGGGCTGCTGGTGGTCTGCGCAGTCTGTTCGCCGGAAATGGCCTCAACGTCGTCAAAGTCATGCCAGAGTCGGCTGTCAAATTCGGCGCATATGAGGCTGCGAAAAGGTTCTTCGCCAAAATCGACGACTCAGACCCAAAACATCTACACCCTACTTCTCAATTTCTGGCTGGTGGTATTGGAGGTGTAGTGTCTCAGTGCTTGGTTTATCCACTTGACACGTTGAAATTGTAAGGGCTCCAGCCAGATCTCTGTGGCGGCAACTGACCATGACTCCTCCAGCCGAATGCAGTGCGAGACTGTCTCCGGTGGTCTACACGGAAATGCCTTGATCATGCAGACAGCGAAGAAGATGTGGACCCAGGGAAAACTGTTGCCATACTACCGAGGTCTGGGTATGGGTCTTGCTGGAATGTTCCCCTACAGCGCCATCGACCTTTTCATTTTCGAAAACTGCAAAAACTATGTCCTGGCTCGAAAAGCGAAGCAGGCACGATGCCACGAAGACGACGTTGAAATGAGCAACATGACCACGGGAATCATTGGTGCGACATCTGGTGCGATTAGTGCCACAATGGTATACCCCATCAACCTGCTTCGAACCCGACTTCAGGCCCAGGGTACGGTACTACATCCACCGACATACAAGGGCATTGTGGATGTGACCATCAAGACGGTGCAAGGAGAGGGCATCAAAGGATTATTCAAGGGTGTGACACCGAATCTGTTGAAGGTCGCCCCAGCTGTGAGCATCAGTTACATCGTTTATGAGAACAGTAAGGCGCTCATGGGACTACGTTGAGTGCACGGAGAGCATCCAAAGCATTGATGATACCGGGCTGTGTTGGGCCGCGAATGTGCCTGACATATATTGCATGAGAAGAACTTGATAGCGTGCTGGAGGTATCCAGCTTGAATGACATTGTTTGCATGCCCAGTATTATTGTATCCCTGACGCCGACCGCTAGCATTATTGCCGTTAATCAGTGCCTGACTCCCGCGGCCGTCACTTATCGCAGATAAGAGAACAGAGCCAATAAGATGGGCGGCCAGCTGTTGATCTAAAAGAACCTTTCCACCCTCAGTGTCATTCATTATTGGTTATTGGCCATCAAATGGATTAATCAGCTCGTCGGCATTGGACACCCAGGCGAACAAGTTTTTGGTGGATCGAGCGGCCCCTCGAGATCCCCCGGTTGACAGTCGGTTCTTTGAGGGATCATCTTCGCTTGCGCACAATTTGCCATTGAACTGGTTTGGCGAAGTCGGAACACTTGCGTAACCAAGTCTTTGGTTTAATTCCCCGCCGTCGAGACGATAACGGAACTTCCCCTTGTCCAACAAGAAAGACAGCTCGCCGGTCAGCACAGAATCAGGCCTTACCATCCACACCGAAAGTAGTCTTCCGAAAGCGCCTGCCTTACGTGCCGTTGCGAGATAATCGCAGTGTACCCAGAACTACGATTGAAGGAGACGATGCTTGAGCACCGCCTTCTTGCGATCCATTGCAAGGTCGCAAAAGACTAACACAATTAAAACTCTCCTGCGTTCGATACCAGACCCCGCCATGGATGCCGAGGTGAAGCCAGAAGGATCAAGGTCACAGTCTTCGGCCGGACAAGAGTTCTCGGAGAATACAGAAGCCCTTACGCAAACCCCATCCAAGGGAAAGAACAAGAACAAAGACAAAGAGAGCAGCGCCTCGACAAAACGACGATGTGTGAGCACAGCTTGCATCGCTTGCCGAAAGCGCAAATCCAAATGCGATGGAATGCTCCCCAAGTGCGCGGCATGTGCATCAGTGTATTTGACGGAATGTGAATATGCGCCTCATACCGATCACCGCCGGAAAGGTGTGTATAAGAAAGATGTGGACAGTTCCAAGACGAAGAACTCCACGCTACAAGTGCTCATACAGGCCATCCTTAATGCCGAAGAGGACGATGTGTTGGACTTGGTTCGCCAGATACGGACGTGCGACAGCCTCGAAGAACTGGCTGGTAGTATAGAGGCGGGCGAGAGATACGGTGACGATCGTGCGGACTCACCCGTATACAACGACGACATGATGGTTCCACAGTTCGAGGCTGAATTGTCAGGTAAGATGGGTGATTTGATGTTGGACGGGTCTGTCAAGTTTATTGGTGGTACATCGAACTTGATCTGGCTCCCTCACGACTACGAACACGGAGGCACCGGCATTTCTCCACCAGAGAAGACCGTTGTCCGACCCAAGGAGGAAGCGATTCTGTCATGGACGAAAGTTACACAAAATAAGGATGACATCCTTCATTTCATGAACATGTACTTTTGCTGGCATTACGCTTTCTTCACAACGCTGGCCAAGGAGTTGTTCTACAGAGACTTCTTGACGGGACAAACCTCGCAGTACTGTTCGCCGCTCTTGGTCAATGTCATGCTCGCGCTTGGCTGCCACTTCTCGTCGCGGCCGGCTGCGCGAGCGGACCCGGATGATTCTGGAACCACCGGTGACCACTTCTTTGCGGAGGCTAAGCGGCTCTTGTACGACAACGACGAATTTGCCAATGCAAAACTTTGTACAGTACAAGCGCTTGCATTGATGTCAGTGAGAGAGGCCGGCTGTGGCCATGAGAGCAAGGGCTGGGTCTACAGTGGCATGAGTTTCCGAATGGCTGGCGATTTGGGGCTGAACGTCGATGCGCAGCCTATGAACGAATCCTCTCGACTGACGGATGAGGACGTTGACGCAAGGCGGGTCACGTTCTGGGGATGCTTCCTCTTCGACAAGTGAGTGTTACAGGTTTGGAAACTGGTACACTACTGACATTGGCAGATGCTGGTCGAATTATCTCGGACGACAGCCTCAACTACAATTACCAAACATAACGGTGAAAAGGCCCGATGTGTTTCCTTCCGAGGACAGTGAGATGTGGTCACCGTACACTGACTCCGGGATCATACAAGCACACGCGCAACCAGCTCGGACAAGGGCGGTGGCTTTGCAGTTGTCGAAACTTGCCGAGATCTCCAGTGATCTTTTAATCTCGTTCTATAATCCACAACAACTGGACAAACCTCTGTCTAAACAGGCCGAACTCAAGAAGCTGACCGATCTACACACCAGGCTTGAAGCTTGGAAGCAAGGCTTGCCGACTGAAATGGAGCCCAAGGAGGGCCAACTCCCTCAGGTGCTTCTCATGCAGTAAGTCTTGCTCCTCTGTGTGGTCGAAATCACTGGGACTAAACGTACTGCAGCATGTTCTTCCAATTATTATACATACACCTTTACCGACCTTTCCTGAAATACACTCGTACGACATCACCTTTGCCATCACACGTTTCGCCCCGAAAGTACTGTACACAAGCAGCAGGTGCAGTATCGAAACTGTTCCGTCTGTACAAGCGAACGCATGGCTTGCGCCAAATATGCAACATCGCCATATACATCGTCCATTCAGCATGTACCATCCATCTGTTGAATTTACCAGACAAGAATGCCCGACGCGACATTGTCCACGGCATCAAGCACCTCGAAGAGATGGGAGAGTGCTGGACAGCCGCTCGACGGACCTTGCGAGTCCTCCGCATCTGTGCCGACCGGTGGAATATCGATATACCAGAGGAGGCGGAGATGGTTTATACCCGTATCAAAGTCAAGTGGGGAGTCACCGCAGAAGCGGGCTCACCTGTGTCACCTCTGACCATGGGTCATATGGCCAAGCACATCCAGGCTCAACCTGTTCCGGATCTGATGGCTCGAAATATCCAACAGCAACAACGACATGGGATGATGATGATCCCGCAAACCCAAGGAGGTATGTCGGTACCCATGGCGCCCTCACCGCCCGAAACCATTGACACCCGTCGCTCGTCAGGTAATTTGTCGATGCCGCCTCAGTCGGCCGCCGATCTCAGTCGTGATGCGCACCGCGTCCGGTCCTCGACGTACTTGACCAAAGCACAGCACGACGCGTGGAACGCTCATCAAGCGCGACTGGCCACAACTTCGACCGCGGCATCCGGCACCCAGATGTCGTCAGCCAATGCCGCCAAACTTTTTGGAGGTGTCGACAGTTTGATCGAAGATACGCAAGACTGGTTCTTCAAGGACCAGAACCAATTGGCCATGGGCTTTGGTAATTGGGTCGAGCCACAACAGGACTGGGGAACGCTGGACTTGTCTTTCTTTGGTACTGATGGGTCGGGCACCGTCAATAATGGCAGCTATGTCAACACGAATGACAGTTCACCTGCATATAATGGGGGGAGTATGCAGCAGTATACCTCTTATGATACCAGTCCGCCATACGTGTACGGCGGACAGGTCGGTACCAGCATGGCCAACGGTAACGGCAATGGCAACATTGGAAGCAACAGCACCTTTACCAACGGTAATGGTGCCGGTGTAAAACCGAACCGTCGTGGAATGGGTGGTATGGGAATGAATCCCGGCCTGGATTTGAAGCGGCGACAGAGTCAGCAGGCTCAGAATG
Organism: Exophiala viscosa; assembly: GCF_022695815.1. Classification (NCBI taxonomy): domain Eukaryota; kingdom Fungi; phylum Ascomycota; class Eurotiomycetes; order Chaetothyriales; family Herpotrichiellaceae; genus Exophiala; species Exophiala viscosa. Next base: position 231,494 of record NW_026944356.1, on the reverse strand, counting down.
GCGCATTTGATGATGACATGTACTATTAATGATACGCGTGGGAAAGTGAGGGATGAGAATTAGATACGGACAGGGAAATGAGGATTGGAAATAGCACGGAGTCGATGGTTTGGATGGATATAATGAAAGATCGAAATACCATCATCGAGTCAGTTAGATGGGTTCAGTCATCCGTACAATACGTTCTTCATATGGCTTCCGAGAGTTGTGTAGAGCATTGCCGCGGAGGCTGAGTTGACGTGCTCGAACACTTTCCCCGGGTTTATCACCTTCACACGTGCTTGATGTTGTCAATACCTCGTAATCGCAAAAGGTACGACCTAAGTAGTGGTAGTGTGCGAAATACAAGTAGTGGTACTCAGTGTGCCTCATCAGTCTCAATCCAGTCGTCATCTCCAGATCTGGCGGCTGTCTGTCTCATTCGGGTGATGGCCTTCCTGTACGAGTTACCTCCACCAAGTAAGGTACTCCACGTGCATTACTCGTGCAGGAAAGCCGGGGAACACAAATGGAGACACATCAGATGCCACATCTCGTGAGTGACGATGTCTTCGCAGTCTATGGGGTCGAAGGTGCACAGTACGAGGTCGTGGTTTACGAGATCAGCCCTGGATACTCGCACTCTTTTGATATGAAGGTCTTCGCTTTGAACGATGGAGACTGCCCTTTAGCATCCCAGATCTTGCGGAATGACGATGTCTTTGCGAGATATGGAGATATAGAGTCGAGGAAGGCGTCACCACTGGGAGTAGTTTACGAGTTGAGCCCCTTGAATGCTCGTACTCATTTGCTTCTCATGGCTTGTGTCTAGGTTTGGATAAGACGCTGCCATGCCGTTTCCCTGACGTATGTTCAGAGTCTATGAAGGGTGCAGTACGGCGAATTCCCGGTCAATGATCGATAGGCAGGGAGTGATGACCAGTACTTACTGGCACTATGGCGACTACGTACCGGTAGTAAAGAAATTCTACTGTGTAGGTACGTACAGTCAGGGTACTTCGTACTGACGGATGTTTAGGTAGCAAAGATGGGGGATAACGCTAAGTTAACAGTCTGTACATCTGAGATGTACATTAGCAGATTCGATCTCAAGGCCTTCAGTGATGAGAGGCCGGAGTAAACAGCCTGTGATGCTGATTCGATCGCCTGCATCAGTCGTAGCCTCGAGGAAAGAGCCTACGCTGCTGATTGGGCGTGAAAAGCCCTGTGATGCTACGATTGCGACGCCCACGAAGTGAAGGGGCGCTACTCGTGATCGACGTCATGGGGGCTTCTTCCGGGTGTTTTAAGCGGTTTTGTGGGAGTGTGGGAGACTGACACTGGCAGTGGGACGTCTGCCACACAGTATCCGGAGGCTGATCTCCGGATCAGCGATGGGCCGATGGCGCAAGATATTTTGCGAGGGAAATCCGCGGGGCCATTTTCTAGTCGGAATACTCGTACCATAGACTTCGGGAGTGATGAATTCAAGTGTTGGTATGTTACACAGATACTCATTGTTGTCGATTCGATTAGGTTGAATTGACGTGATATCTGGTTATCGCTTCCAGACAATGTTCAGCTCCAAAATGCGGTACCGAATTGTCGCAAGCTGCTTAATCCGCGCAAGTTCTGTAGGTGAGAATGTTGTTTTAATGGTACAGCCAGTAGGTTTGTTACAATGTTTCTCAGATGCTGCAGGGCGCTGCAGGGTCACTTTCTGCTCGAAATGAGTGCGGAATAGAAAGACTTCGAGAAGGATGCCCGAATGGCAACACTTACGACCCCAAGTTCGGTTTCCTGGGCTGCTGACAAGGCGTGCTGGTCAAGCCTGCTGACACAGCAATGCATTCCTCCTGCACTGTCATGGGGCTGAGTCAACAGTACCATCAGCACTGCCTGTTCCGGCGTGCCATCTCGCTCTCGCATGTTGACTTCGTATACGGAGTATCAGGTACACTTCTACCAGGGTAGGGGAGGAGGGAAGTCGGGTCTAGGCGTGTCTCCTTATGCAAGGGGCCTGATTATTTGGCCTGACTGTGCATTGCTGGCAGGGCAACAACGGAATGATAAGTCATCAAAGGATCAGTGAGTGCGTCTGTGGTTATCCTAGCATCCCGCAGAATGGGTTAGTAGAAAGGGGTAGGACTCGTAATCATGCTGTGCATGTTATCTCTGATGCTCGTATAACATACTTTGCTGACACGATTGGGGAAGTCCTCGCGAAAAGTTGAGCCGGATAGGGATGTTGTTGCGAAGGACGTTGCGAGTGCGAGACTCGCTTGCGATATTACCTGAGGATACATGTTGCGAATACGAGTATCTTTGAGGATGTGTACGAGTATTGGTTGATATTGATATGATATTGAATTATGAACCGGAGAAAGTATTCGAAATAGTTCCAGTGGTGGCCGATATTCACATTTATTGTGGTGATGTCACCAATATTGCCAAGTCACGTGCTTACCCCATTTATTCGCTTCCCTGCTTTTTCCCTCATGGCTGTGTTTTCCTGGATTACGATGCTCGTACCTGACCTGCTTTCAGGTTTCACTTTATGCAGACTCAAAGAATCAAGAAACACAAACATGGCTGCAGTCAAGGCCAGGCCAGGCCAGGACCTATCAAAGACTATTGCTCGAAACGGTTTCGAGTATGCTGTCCAGTGTCCAGTAAGTACATGACAAATGGCTGAATATTGGTGTGTTATCCGCTTGATACTTGGGCCGATCGATCACTCACCAAATGCTTACCTCACCACTACCGCATGTGTGCCAGTGCCAGTGTGTACGAGGATTTCCCTGGCCACTGACCAGGTTGCATCGGGCCATTTCTCCAAGCGAAAGCGACACCCACGCCATGCACCAATGCACCATGCTGGCCGCATCTTCCGGGGCATTGATCGTCAGGTCATGATCACTTGTCGGATTCCTTGTCAATTGGAAACCTTATCCCGCCGGTCTCCATGGGTTCCATGGCTCATATATCCTGCCCCCATGTCATATGCACTGCTCATTCCACTGTTGCTTTCCCGGTATAATGTTTCCACTCAACTGAGAAATCAAATATTAAATCTCTGTGAGAGAGACATATATACACACTGGATTCGCCTCTTATTCCAATCCTTTATACATCCCACTACAACAAACACATACATTCGCAACACATGATCTACCACTCCACCAATATTACGAGCAGTACTCCCAAGATGCTCACCTCCAACAACCCAGCCATAACGGCCTACAAGGTCTATCACCTTGGTCAATTCAAACTTGACACCGAATGTCGACGACAGACACCAGATCTCCGGCGGATAGTATGCCACGCCTCTATCGTCGACAGTGTTCGTCGATGGTCTCGTGATCTCGCCGAACCCGTTGAGACTGTCGTCGTCGACTCAAGTTCCGACGAAGAATCAGATCCATTTGAGGACAGCTATTCATCGGAGGAGGATCTCGAAGACGACGCCGGTGAAGTCGCCATCTACGACGGCGATGTTGACGACGATGCTCTTGTCATCACCAACGCTCAGTCCAACGCCAAATCATTCGAAATCAACGCTGGTATCGTACAACATATTGCAACAAACACATCGTCAAGTCCCAGAAAACGACCTCCACCACCACCATCTCAGTACGAAGTCAAGGATTCAAGTTGGAGGCATAACCGACCTTTGATTGTCAGAGAAACGACCGTTGAGGTTGGTGAAGACGATTGAGATGTTCTCCACGACTAGGGACGGCTTTGAAACGCCCTTTCCCATCCCACTCACGATCTCTATGAATTGTTACGAAGTTACGCCACGAAATGGATGATTGCGAAGACAGAAGCCATCATCAGAAACGAATTTCTACCACGAGTCCAAAATCATGATCTTGAGCGACCTTCATATTAGCGACACATACGACCTTTATATTTGGAGCATTTACAACGCTCAATATGCATACATTGCAGTCTCAGCAGTTGTGGCTATCATGATGCCAGCCTGAGACAGCATGTGCTTGCATTGTGCACAGTCACTTAAGAAGAATTGAGATGTAGCATACTTGGTATGCTGGCTACATGTATCAACAAATATTGTATATAGTCAAGGTGGTATGCCGGACCATTATCTAATCCTACTATTTCTCGATCACACTTTTACCATTTTTGGTATTACTTATTCTTTTTTCCATTGGTTGTACTTGTAAGCTACTTGCGCAGAATGTTTATTGGCTATTGTACCACGAATCCTTGTGTTCTTGTCTGCTGCACATGTCGCGTGCTCAAGCTCAACAGCCTCGGACACTGTCGGATGTTTCAATCAACAAGTGTCATGAGGACCAGTTATCTCAGGAATACTACTCGTGGTCGGACGATCGCCACTGATCATGCTGCCCACTCGCAAAATTCGCAAGTGACGGATGATCACGTACCCGTATCTTTTCCCCATGATCGACGCTGGAATGCCGCAGCCGACGATCGCTTGGCCTAAAAGTGTTCGCCTAGCTCGCCTGACGCACCCACTTGTGGTCGCATTTCGCGGCGCAGCTCGGAATACAACTTCCTTTGACAGGGACAAAACTCTGTCGCTCCAGCTGAAAAAACTGTATTTCTGACAGATACTACGATGATCTACAAACCATTGGGAGCACGTCACAGTGCTTAAGACGTTGGTCTCTGCCCTATCTTGACCCTCCACCGCTCGAAAAAGGCCAAAATCAAACACTAAGATTGTGAAACGACCTTACTGTGTACGTACATGGTACAGGATATAGTATTCGACACAAGGACCGCAAGTGCCCGTGACTTCCGCAAAGCCGTGTTGGATCTGAGCATGCGATGACTTGCATCACTTACAGTATGTTCCTGTGACCACGAATTTCTGAGAGATTTCTTATCAGGAACGACCGGATTGATTGACCATGCGCGACGTCATTGGTTATGGTCCTGTCAAAAAATGCGGAGATGGATATGTCCTCCGTCACTCGCCACTCGTCGATTCTTCTGGTGTCCTTGTGGAAAACAAGCCGGAACTGCGGAAGAGAAAGGTACAGAATATGAGGGATTTCGTTCCTGCTTTTTTTCGGTGCATCTTATTCTGCAGTGAATCGAGATCTGTTGCGGGACTTTGAACACTTTCCATTCATGCTGCATGCCAGGGCGATGGCAGGTCATGTGCAGTTATCGAGATCCGGAATGTGGTCGTGATGAGCATGACTTGTGACTAACATGGTACCGCCCTTGCAAGGTCAGCTCGCTGCGCAAGGCTCGCAAGGCGATACCTTGCGAGGACGCCCTTCCGGAAGCGGGACGTGGCTCTTCATATGATATCGCTCGACCGACTATGGCGGAATGATACTGATACCAGCCTTTCTACGCCTGCCTCGCCTTCCATAACACCTGGCATGAAGTTTTGTTATATGATGAGCGACATGGACATCGGTGAATTCCAACCAATCCTCGTGACAGGACGATATGTGGTTTTACAATGTTGGATTCAGCCTCGTCTTCCCCAGGTTTGGCATTCGCTCGCATCTGACTACTTCACATTCTGCCTCACCTCACCACACAAAGTCGATATCACCGCCTGGTCAAATTCCCAAGTCTCTCACTCACGCAAAAAGTCAGCCCCAGGAGCAAAAACTCGAACCCCGGGAGAGTCGAGAAACTCTGCGAGGAATTTTTTCTACAGGTGTTTATCTGCATTCGAAACTCGTCTCTCCGACTTTAACTCAGTATCATAGTAGAGGAGTATAAGAGGTCGAATACTGGAAGGGAGATTTCGCCGCAGCAGAGGGGCGGAACGCACTCGTCTCTCCAACTTTAACTCAGTAACATAGTAGAGGAGAATAAGAGGTCGGATACTGGAAGGGAGATTGTTGACCAGAAATCCGCGACTTTGATATATTAACCCTCTATTCACAGGATGCAAAACACGTGAGTGACAACGGCCTCATCCACGATGGGCATATCACGGGATCAAGTGAATGAATGGATATTTTTCACGACGCCGTGAGAAATCCGGTGGCCGATGAGTACTTGGGCTGGTCAAAATCTAGATTGCTGGTCGAATTTTTCATCATCGACAAGTCTATGCTCGCAACGTTGCAGGCACGCTGTCCACAGACGAGCTCGATCATACGCAAAGCCTGTGAGGTAGGCAGAAAAGAAGGCAGAATTTTCCCCGTATCTCACTATCTCGATGCCCAGCATGATTCCTTCGTGACGACGTCGGAACGGTAAGTCGGGCCAGTATATCATTCAATCCGATCCATGGCTTTCTTCATCACCAGGTCAGCTTGAATGTTCGCGATCTTCCTGTGTTCTGAGCAATTTGAAGCCTGCGGGCATGGTCTCTCCTTGGATGATGAGTGACCAAACACCCGAACCGGTGGACATTGAAGCCTTCCATAGTGTCGAATACGACGTCAATCAAAAAACGAGAACTGTTCGATGTCGAGCAGTACCGTCCAGGCCTGGTTTTCACCAACCCTTCGTTGTGGCAGTGGTTTGTGTTGCCGTGCGTTTCTCGAATCGCCCGATACTTGACAGAGCTGTCCAGGAGCACATCAGCGAGCATTGTGTGAGGCCGAAAAGGTACAAGGAGAGACGGCGGAGGCACGGTACTCTGACCTGGCAGGAGTGGTGAATGACGAGAGCAAAGGAACTCCAGGGGTCTAGGTAAAAGGTCAAATAACAGCGCTTAGAAAGAGAAGGCGTGAAAGGTGCGGTTGAAACGAGCCATGGTCACAGTCAGCGACCGATGTGTGCTCCATAGAGTGATGTGATGTGCTCGGAGATCGGACTGGGAAAGTGAGACATGGTACAAAAGGAGACTGTGATCTGCTAGCAGGTAAGGCAGGATACATCCGATACAAGGTGCTAAACATGGTGACCATCAGTGCAGCCCGAGAGTCTTTGCCCGACTCTTTCCTGGCTCATCTGCAGACACATCTCCTGCTGCCTCAAACATCTTCATCGTTGCCGCCGAATGATCCGAAACAAGTAAGCCTCGCTCCAAGGCTAAAAGCAAGAAGAGAAAAGGAGTTTGTGAGGAGGACTCCGGATTATGTGATGCAGCGGTGATGTAGTGAGGTGACGTCCAATTTGAAGCAGACTAGTAGGTCGCAACCTGGCATTTCCTGCATTATGCATAGGTGGTCACATATGGTCGACCAGATGGTGTGCTTGACGTGTGCGCTTCCACATTAAACTTCCTCGCAAATGTTGAGGATATGGAATGGCGCTGTTTGCGCGCATTCTGCTCGGAACAACTCGCGCCACCTCTGCAAGCCGTGTTCGATAGGTGATACCAGGGCACCTCATTTTGTTCACAGTAAAGCAGCTTGCGGCGCCTCACCGCTATGTTGAGCGGCATCGCGCAGAGCCATGGGAATGTGATGTTTCGATAAAGTCCAGGGCCAGTGGGCCGGGCGCCTAAATGAGATTGGGTGGGCGACAGAAAGCACCTGGACCAGCGATGTCGCTAAAGGCGGGACGCCCCTCAACCTCAGGTGAAACACACCATGTCCCTGAACGCGCCAAGCCCGTACCTGACCAAGCCTCATAGGTCCAGGGCCAAGGGCACTTCCGACGTGCCTGGATCTTTTTGACCAGCAGGATCGCTCTGTCCACCTTCAGGAACAACAAACTCAAACACTTGTTTCCATCTCATGGTCATCGCAGTACCACCAGTTCATCATAAGGCTATCTCTTTCCACATATTGGTCCTCGAAATCGGATCTTGCGACGTGTTGCGAGCCTTTCGAGAAAGGTGGTGCGGGCATTCCAGAAAGGCAAGCCTCGCGCCATTCGAATGTGCAACAGAACCTGGTAACTCGTAGCACAGAACGTGAAAATCTCCTCGAGGGGGTCGCGAGGCTGGCACCCGCGCTTGTACCTTCGCCTGCGATAGGCCGGTGTGGACAGTCGCTCACAAGTACCTTGCCTGTGACATCCGCACTCACCCTCCTTCCACCTCCTTGTCCCTGATGTCTTCAAAAGTCCTTCTTTCATCTCAAGCGTCATGCTTTTGCTGGAAAACTCTCAGGAGACGGGGTCAGCCTTATGGCAGGGGTAGCATACTCCAATAATGGCCGCTGTCAAGACCCAGCATTGGTGGCCATGAAACCAGGGGTCACCCCTCTTCGTTTCCTGAGTGTGCTCCGTTTGCTGCCATCTCGACGTCTATTGAACTGCAACTCGTTTCGAACCCGTGATGGTCTTCACTTGTCGTCAGTCGAGCGCTTCCATGAAGTTTGATGCTTGCCGAATGTCATGGACAGCGCCAGCTCTGCCACTGGGAAGAAAGACAAGCGAGCCACATTCCTGAAGGAGGAGTCATCGATGCCGTCGCTCATCCTGATATCCAAAGACCAAAGCACGCGTCCCCATGTACTGGCCTTGCGCGGTCACCTCTGATCGCTGTGATGGGATCCTCCATCCTCTATCGCGCGCTTCGAGTTGTGCTAGTATCACAACCACATGGTGTTGAGGGGATGAGTCGCTAACATTGCAAAGTATATAGTCGCACCATAGTCTTGTGTTGGAACGACTGACCTCCTCCACAACTCACATCGACTCCACATCCACGAGAGTGTACCACGCTTTGTCAAGATCTTATTCCACCATCGACCAAGACTCAGACGTCCCCACAGTCTCCCATCAACATTTATCGCCACTCTCGCAATGAAGGTCATAACCATCCTTCTCGCCTTCATGGCGGCAGCAGTCATTGCCCACCCCATCGATGCTCCCGCAGGTACGAGACACATGCCTTGTGGTGCTTCTGGCATTTCATGCTAACCTTAACAGACCTTGTCGATCGTGGCGTCGGTGGCAATAGTGGCACTCACGGCACTGGTGGCTTCAAGCGGGACGAGCTTGAGGTCCGGGGCGTCGGTGGCAATAGTGGCACTCACGGCACTGGTGGCTTCAAACGGGACGAGCTTGAGGATCGCGGTGTCGGTGGCAATAGTGGCACTCACGGCACTGGTGGCTTCAAGCGGGACGAGCTTGAGGATCGCGGCGTCGGTGGCAATAGTGGTACTCATGGCACTGGTGGTTTCAAGAGGGAGGAACTCGAGGTCCGGGCCGTCGGTGGTGCTGGGCGCATCCAAGGGAATGGTGGGTATTGAAACACCCAATGAACCAATCGTCCTCGGTGCGATGCATCACCATCCGAGGCCGAGTGCGTTCGGCTAGGATTCAGTTGCTCGCCGTCATGAATCGGCCCTCCCAGTCTCTCCTCTTCGATGCATGGGCTCACACCTCAGCTTGGTGTGTTCAGACTGTAGTATGAGCGTTGTCAGAATGCCGTGTGAAATCCTGAAGGGCAATTTCATCCTGATCAGATGTCCATGATGCTGGTATGGTTGCATGGTGTAAATGTCTTGAATGCCGGCCAAGGGAAGAATGCACCACACTAGGTTCGCGGCCCTCTGCGTCACTGTCGAGCTGTCCGCCCAGAACACCCGTAAGAAATTCAGGAAAAGTTGCGGAAGCAGGAGTTCCAAGGTTGATAGTTATCCATGATTCTTGTGCTGAGGTATGATCAAGCCTGGTCTGAGGGTCGGCCTTTGGAGATTTTAACCCGCCCACCATGGAGATATATGCAGGGTCATCTGTTGGAAGCACTTCAGAAGAGTTTCGATGGCTGGTAAGACTTCGCTGACTAGATTGCAGTTGGGAAGTTCTATCTGCGTTGCAACGTCGACATGTTGACCGATGACTGTTGTCCCTTGCAATACGTTGAGACCCCCCCAACCCTTGTATCATGGACCGCGGAATGCCTAGCATGTTATCGTCCTCCCAATCATCCTGTCGTGGAGTCTTTCCGAGACACTTTCGAAGCGGGGCTGCTATCTGCTCGATAATCGCACTGAGAACGATTACAAGCATCCCAAAGGCGACAACCAAGATGATGGCTGGAACTCTGAATGACTGGTAAACAGTCGATGGAACCACCAAGCTCTGGCAGAACCATTTGTCCTGGTCTAGTTGGGGAGGAAGCAAGTACTGAATGTCGAACAATGGTGGGTCTGGAGCAATTTGCCCTGTGGCCCACTCAACGACGGTGCGTTGGAGCTGTGCCATCGCGATCGAGTACCAGAATGTCAACTCCGTTTCCCACTGATTGTCAGGCAAAGTCTGCGATACAACAGCCCCCGAGAGTCCAGTTACGGTTACGCTGCTTGCCAGCATCGGCGTTGTTGTCAAGGCAAGGTTTTCGACAAGGTGGCTTACGGTCGAAGCAGCCACGGCACGTATGATTCGATCAAAGGTAGCATTCTGCTTAGGGGTAAGAACTGCGTTGAAATTGTTAACATTCTGTACCTGATCGAAACCCAGGTACCCGGTGCAGGTATTATTGCTGGTGCAGAATTGGTGCTGCTCTGTGCAACCCAATGCACTGATGGCCGCGTCGCAGGCATACCGCTGTTCGAAAAAGGACAGCGGGTTTGGGAAGTTATGTGCCTGGTGAGCAGAGAACCATGGATCGTCAATCGGTCCCAGATACATGCCCGTGAAGCTCAGGAAGAAGAGTGTCAAGTCGGCTGCAGTTTGCACCAGCTCCGGAATGGGTTCGAAATTGCTCGATGTCCACTGGGGGTCAGCGAGTCCTAGGGCATATTCAGAGTCCAGTTGGTACGGCAGTGTCACTTGCGCGGTAAAGTTATCGTAAAAGGACGCAAAATTCGTGACTGCGTATGTGTAGTCCGTGTCCTTGTAAAGCGATGGGCCGAAAAATGCTGCGGCGCTTTGTGAAGAGGGCTTGGGCTCCGAACTGTTGACTATTGTACCATCCCAACCACGGATAAGACCTGCGCCATTGATGACTGCACATGTCGTTTTGCGCTGATATTGCAGACGATCTCTTGGTTCCGCATTGATGCCAAGGTCTGCATGAGAGTCGATGTGATCTGTTTCCAAAACGATGACCCTAGATCCATTTTGACACATCCGCGGCTCGAACGGACAAGAACCTGTGCTGTTTTTCCAGGTGAGTTTCGGACTTCTGAAGGTGTGGCACAACGAAGAGGCATTAGCGGGTGCTGGCCCGTTCGCAGGGGCCAATATTTGGGTTGATGCTTGGGATAAGTAACATTCCTGAGCATATTCAAGACTCAGTTGCACATCGTGTGCTTGTTTCGCTTGCCATTGAGTGTATAAGCCGAACTCGTTCTCATCGGACCAGTCCTCATAGTTGACAATATTGAAGTATGTCTGGTTCCATACTCCGCACTGCTTGCTCCTGGCTAGGACTGCCGAACCACCATTCGTTGATGCTGCACTTATGGCCCTGTTGGAGAACACACCCGCGGTCATAAACAAAGCTGCGTAGATCAAGGCGAGTAGCCCAATAGTGTACGATCGAAGAGAACGTCGCTTCGTACTCCGCCTGGATCTACATGCCAAGCTCAGCATATGCCCTGCCGTTGCCAAACTTGAGCCTGCATTTCGCAGGATGAACTGCTCGCTACGGAGATGCGGAGTCGCCTTATTTGGAGGATGCGAGGCGCCTGTCTGGTGCAGCATATATCTGATGATGTCCCACAGTCGTATCGCCGTGATGCTGACGAACAAGGCCAACGAATTGGTCAAGATTATCGCATGCGTTGGGGATAGTGTCCAGGTGAGGCCCCATGTCTTGCTATTCGACCAGTCTATCCAAAACCCTTGATAGATGTTGGAGGACTGATCCAGAGGATCTGCCATCGTGTCTGTCCGACCTGTAGGGATGACGAACCGCAAGTGCAAGGTCAGTCACCATTCCGGTGACCTGGAAGGAAGGCAGCTTGGCTAGTTATTGTGGTAAGTCACCCATGATCGATAGATCTGGACAATAGCAAAAGATAGAAAAGGCCGCTAAAGGAAGCAATAAAGCAACAGGAAGGTCTGCGCAAACATGAGCAGCGTAGACGACGATGTTCCCTTCTCTCACCCACCTTCCACAGCCTCGTGGCCGTGAGTATTAATGGCACCTTCACCGGTTTCCATTCCGACCCCAAGGACGAGGGCCGGGCCTTCGACACGGCGTGGCAATGCAAGGGCAGGGTCATTTCGCATACCATACGGTCAACGTATGGCCGGAGAACATACCCTTCAGCAGGAAGCGATGGTTTCTGGCGAATGATGGTGCCAGCATGAATAGAGTCAAGCGTCTTTGGCCATATCGTGTAGTCGCGCTTAGAACCCCATTGGCACCAATGTCAACGACGAGCACTTCTGAACACATCGATCCATGATGGCTTCACACGAGATAGTCGAAGTTCGTAGGTCGATTTCGTTGCTTTGGCGCCCGGCAGGTCATGGTCATGGTCGACCAGCGCTTAGATATAAGTAGTTGTGTAGTATTATATGCGGACCCCTGCAGTTGGAGAAATTAAGACGGACCCATCTGAGAGAGCTCGATGGCTATAAGTAGGCACAGGTAGGTACTGTACGATGACGCATTCGGTACCGACTCTCCGGATTGCAAAGGTGCGCGTGGAGCCTATCGGTGAGGCTGGCGGAAGGTCAGTTCTACACGTCGTCAGAGAAAGAGTCTCTCGTGCTTCGAGCTGAGGTGGTTCCTTTTCGCTCGAAAAGCGCTCATACGAGATCGAGAACTTCCAGCGGTGTCATGTCGGATACCAGAGCATATGTTCGACGATGAATGATTAATGCATTTCAGCTGATTAATGATGATTTTGGATGGAGCGGGTTTGTTCTTGCAACCTTTGCAAAGCTCTGGCAGGTGCGGTTCAAATGACCAAAGAGCCGCGTCAAATGACACCCCTTTCTGGCCTTTCTCCCTCCACTCTTGTGCTCCTCCATTTTCTATCCTTAGTATAGAATACGACTTCATCCATACTCCATGCTCGCCGAAGCGCTTGCCGGCTGCAGATCGTCCGGAAGGCCTCCTGCAACGTGGCACCATAACATGTTTGGGTTCCCTTTTCGACCCCAAATCGGCGCAGCTGTTTGAGGTTCAACCGGCCCTACCAGCCCGGCCAAAGCTTGCCTTACCGACGCTGGGCTAGTGACGCTCACGAGGTCAACGTAGCGAGCGAAGACCCCTTCACCTTTGATCGGCCTTGTCTGGGTGACGGCATGAAACATCAAAGCTGCCCAAGATAGATCCTGGGTGCATAACCGCGGTGCTGATCAGCGTTCTCATTGCTGAGAAAACGGTCTATACTTTTATAAATCTGAAACGTCGAAAGAATATGAACACGAGATTGATAAAATGTCCGAATCGACAAACCAGACCGGCGGTCCGAGCTGTGCGTGCATATCCTGAGTCCTGATATGCCCGAAAAGGCCTTCCCCCGTCGTATCCGTGGAAGATAGCATGGGGCGAGACCTATTAAACGAGGCAGGTATATGTTGCAGGTTTCCATCCATGGCCTGTCAGTCCTGGCTCCTCCACTATCGAGCAACAGCAAGGCTGAAGATGTTTGAACAATGGATTCGTCCTTCGGTGACCTAACCAGGCCTCCATGTGGTGTGGGAGACCTCCAGACGGGCGCTAGTATGCAAAGGACAAACATATTGAATTAGGGTATATCCTCTTGCACACAGAGGTCTATTTTTGTAAAGCCTTGCTCGAAATCTTAACGCCAGCCGGATGCCGAACACTGGCCCAAACACTTGGTGAAACCTTTACAGGCAACTTCCGTCCTTTCAGTCGCTGATCGATCAGCCACAAGCCAGTCACAAACTCCTCCCGATTGAGTGCCTTTGCTCCAGGGCGCGCAACAAGATCCCAGACTTCTTCGAGCACGTCCCCTGGTAGCCGACTTCTTTCCCATATATCCCGCACAACGACATTGGCAACAAAATCGCTGACGGGCGTCCCATCCTTGTTGTATCCAGATATAGACGCTTCAGGGTCAAGGTCAAGAAGAATGCCCTTATTCGCAGCCCAGACGCCTTCATACCTCTTCCTTTCTCGTTCTGTGACTTTGTCTCGCCACCGCTTGCGGTCTCCTTCGTGGTGCTTGTTGGGGTGCCGCGTCCAATGACCCTTTTTGCGCTTGTCGTGCTCCTCCTCTTCTTCCTGAGAGTGATTTCGCATTGTGTGCCTCAGTGGCCGGACACGTAGAGGCTTGAGTTCTGGAGGAGGTGGTGGCGTCTCGCTCCTCAGACCTGGAAAATGTAGTTTATGCGCTGGGGCTTCAAAAACACCAACAGATCTTGACCGCCGCCGGGGTATAGGCGGAGGAGATCCCCTCGATCGTGATGCCACACGGGATCGTGACCCCACATGGGAACCAGTATGTTGTGCTGCTATGGAAGACGCGACCATGGCATCCGCCAGGGAGCTAGCTGACAATCTTGTGCGGACATCAAGGATCGGAGCGTCCTGGCTTGCAGAGGCTGCGTGTTCTTGAGCGACAATAGCTGCTCTGCTAGGTCGTAGGGGAGCTGGAGCTGGGAGAGGTTTGCGAGATGGTTCCCGCCGCGCTCGGAAAGTTTCACTCTCAGAGTCAGTCTGCGGTGGAGTGACCCGAACCCGTGGCCAGGTCGATCCAAGGATCTGGCGAGCGGAGTGTTCCATGTCAAAAGGGCCCCGACCATTTAGAGCCACTTCATCCGACTCCGATTGAGCTCGCTTCGTCGCCTCCGCAATTGCAGCATTTCTAGTAGCCGTGACAGCAGCTATTGTGCCGGCCGAAGGAGAAGGACTTGAGGAAAGTGAGGTCTGTGAGGATCGTAGGGACAAGCGCGGGACTGACCCCAGATCCTGTCTTGGTGTATCCTCAGCCGCATCTTGAATCTGGACAGGAGCAGGGGTCATCGAAGCAACCGCTCCTGCAAGTGCGTCCGGACTTCTGGACAGAGAATAAAAGGTATCACTGTTGCTACTTATGCTGCTCGATCGTCCTCTTGTTTCTTGCGATGTTTCCGGCGTCTTCAGGTACTGGCTTGTCGGATTTCTCGTGATCTGGGGCCTGCGACCAGGACTTCTTCTCGCGGACGCTGTGGCAGACGCTGCAACTGCTGCAACTGCGGAGGTAGAGCGAGGGATATGCGGCTGAGGCTGGGACTGAGTAGGATGGCCTGAGGAAGGGTTCGCTGCCGCGACAGGAATTTTGGCGGCTGTAGGCGGGCGACCACGAGGGCTTGAGAGTAGTTCCTGTTTTGCAGGGCCATTGAGCCGGGTGTTCTGTTCTCCATCATGCTGTGACTGCTGTGGCTGCTGTTGCTTCTTGCTCGCTGCAAGGGTTGCGGCTAGGAGGGCTCCTGCAGTCGGATTATGTGAGCTGGGGCTTGGTGCTTTGACCGAACCGGGGACGAATGCCCGTGATGCGCCGCGTACCGCCGGTGAAGGTGCAGGAGAGATCTTCAAGGTAGAGGCATCATGCTGAATGAATGACGGCTTGGGCGCCACAGGTGGACGCCGTGCCTTGTTCTCAGTCATCAATCCATATGGACATCGAAGTGTGATGGTAGTGCGGCAGCATTCAATGCAGCTTAGAGAAAGTGTAACGTCATTCGACTTATGACTGTGACGAGAGCGTGACCTTTGCCATAATCATCGCAGGGTGGAAAAGAATGTGTAGACGGTCACGAGGAAACAAGATGGCGCGGTATGAGGCTGTCGTAGCATTTCAATCTCAACAATGTCAGCACCGCCCTGCCCTGTGCTGCCCATTTTGCAGGCTGTGAGACACAGGGCAGTCATGCGAGCACGTCACGTGCTGTGGTGTCGTGGGGAAAGTCGTCACGCGTTTCTGTCCGCTACTGCCTTTCATTGACTTCTTCACTCCCGTGCTTTTCAAAATATTGATGTTTTGGTTGGTAGGTGATCGATGGAAGGGTGTCATACTTCATGGCCACCTCTCCTTGCTGCCTTTCGTTCTGTGCGGGGGAAATCAAGGTGCCAGACACGCCTAAATCTAGCGTGAGAGATCAACAGTCTTCAACATGTCAGACGACGATCACATGGATGTTGACTCCAGAAATGGAGGCCAACCCAGTCGGGCAGACATCGAACGCCAGTTGAATGAAGAATATCCAAACAGACCTCATAATAAACACAGAGCTCTACCTTTCCACACCCTCATCCGGGATCTGTTCAACCCTCTAATCGACAATAGGACCAAGAAGACAGGTGGTGCAGTAATCAACAGGAGAAAAGTAGGCCCCAACGGCGGCTCAAGCGCGTCCCCCTCTGAGCTGCGGCGCGCCATCATTGAGCGATATATTGCTCGCTGGAGGAGAGACGTCGGACAAGATTTCTTCCCTGCTTTTCGCCTCATCATCCCTGACAAGGATCGCGAACGTGGAGTGTATGGCCTCAAAGAAAAGATACTGGGCAAGTTGTTGGTAAGAGTTATGAAGATTGACAAGAATTCCGAGGATGGTTTCAACTTGCTGAACTGGAAGATACCTGGAGGCGGAAGCAATGCTTCTCGTTCGGCCGGAGATTTTGCTCTTCGTTGCCATGAAATCATCTCGAAACGACCAATGAGGATGGAATATGGCGACATGGACATCGACCAGGTAAATGAATTGCTAGACCAACTGTCCGCAGCACCGAAGGAGGAGGATCAATTACCTATCCTGGCCGAATTCTACAAACGCATGAATGCTGATGAGCTCCAATGGGTCATTCGAATCATCCTCAAGACGATGAAAGTTGGTGCAACTGAGAAGACCTTCTTTCATATTTGGCATCCCGATGCAGAAAGCCTGTTCAATATCTCCAGCAATCTTCGAAGAGTATGCTGGGAACTATGGGACCCTGCAAAACGTCTAGACAGTGATGAGACTGGCGTCTCCTTGATGCAATGCTTTCAGCCACAGCTTGCTCAATTCAGTCAAGAACCTCTGAAACGTGTCGTCCAAAAAGTTCAAAGTCCTGAAGACAACGAATTCTGGATCGAGGAGAAATTGGATGGTGAACGCATGCAACTACACATGGTCTCTGACAACAGTATAGTTGGAGGGCGCCGCTTTCAATTCTGGTCACGTAAGGGCAAAGATTACACGTACCTCTACGGCAACGGGCTTTACGCAGACAATGCATCTCTCACTCCTTTCATCAAAGGCTGCTTCTCAGACAGGGTGGAGAACATCATCCTCGACGGAGAAATGATTACCTGGGATCCCAAGGAGAAAGCCCAAGTGGCTTTCGGCACCTTGAAATCCGCCGCAAAGGCTGAACAGACCAACCCATTCGCCGAAGGTCAGAGACCTCTTTTCCGCGTCTTCGATATACTTCTCGTCAACGATCGACCTCTGACACGTCACACTCTGGACGACCGCCGAAAGGCACTGGTGGCCAGTGTCACCTCCGAACCTGAGCGTTTGGAAGTTCACAGCTACCAGATTGCGACCACTGTAGAGGAGGTCGAAGATAGCCTCCGGGAGGTCATCGCGCAGGCTTCTGAAGGATTAGTCCTGAAAAATCCCCGTTCAGCATACAAATTGGATGACCGTAATGGTGACTGGCAAAAGGTCAAGCCCGAATACATGATGGACTTCGGAGAGTCGCTTGATTGCCTCATTATTGGAGGGTTCTATGGTTCTGGCAGGAGAGGTGGAAATATCTCTAGTTTCATGTGCGGACTCCGCCTCGCTCCTACCGGACAAAGCCAGAGTCAGCGTCAATCGCAGAGCCAGTCACAGGCCGCAGAACCCTCTCGAAAGTTTGTGTCTTTCTTCAAAGTTGGTGGTGGCTTCACAGCAAACGACTATGCCACCATACGACACGACACTGAGGGCAAATGGCACGATTGGAATGCTAAACGTCCACCAACACAGTATATCGAACTAGGAGGCGGACCTCAGGGACAGCGCGAAAAGCCCGATGTCTGGATCAAGCCTGAAGATTCTCTCGTCATAGAGGTCAAAGCTGCGCAGGTCACTGCCAGCGAAGATTATGGTTGTGGTATGACGCTGAGGTTTCCACGCTTCAGAAAACTCCGACGCGACCGCAACTGGCAGACGGCACTCTCACTGGAAGAATTCCTAGATTTTCGAAATGTCATTGAGGACAAACAGAAAGAGAAAGCAATGAACGTAGACCAGCAGAAGAAAAAGAGCCGCCAGCCCAACACGCGCAAGAAAGTTATCACCGTGGCTGGTTACAACGCTAAGGACATCAACAATGTAGCTCTTCCTGATGGTCCAAAGGGCAATGTCTTCGAGGGTCTAACTTTCTACATCATGACCGAATCCATTCAACCCACTCAAAAGAAGTCGAAGTTGGAACTCGAGGCAATAGTCAAAGCCAATGGCGGCAAGATTGTTCAGACACATACCACTGACGAACACACCATCTGCATAGCAGCTCGGCGGACCGTGAAAGTCGCAAGTCTCGAAAAGACATGCAAAAAAGAAATTGTCAAGCCTACGTGGATATTCGATTGCATTGAGCAGGCTCATCAAGATTTTGCCAAGGGGATGCCGGAGATGGTAGTGCCCTTAGAGCCAGCACGACATTTGTTCTTTGTCCCTCACGACATGGAGGATCGGTGGACGGAGAACGTGGATGAGTACGGGGATAGCTTTGCCAGGAATACCAATGTCGAGGAGCTGCGGGAAATCATGGACAAGATGACCAATATTGACTGTCCAGACGACGAGGAGAGCCGGATCCCTGAACTCTTCCCCGAATACCTAGACATGCAAGGATACATGTTTCACGGTCTGGTATTCCTCTTCGACCGTTTAGCAGCGTCGAAACAAGACGATCTGTTGGGACCGAACGGCGATCTCGACGGAGCCGCAGACAACCTCAACGTCAGCACAGACGTTATGATACGAAACATTGCACTCTTCGCGGGGGCGGAGATATTGCCCAAATCTGATCTGTCCACGCTACCAGCCGAAGAAAAGCACCGAATTACACATATTGTCGCCCGGCCCCACTCCGACCTACAGTCCCTACGAGCGGCCGTCTCCCGCTGGAAAGGCCGTCGTATTCCTCGAATCATGAGTCAGGATTGGATCCAAGTGTGTTGGAAGGGAGGGATCAAGGTCGACGAAGAAGCTTATGTGGCAAGGTAGATCAAGTTCATCGTCACCGGATCGCATTATCTTGCGGAAGATATCACCATGGCATGTATCAAAAATCATGTCAAAACCATGCTTTCCACTTCCCGACAAAGTTCTATCTCGGCATTCCGAGTTTCAGTGCAGAACAGTCGATCATACGCTCCCTGTGGCCCTCAGACTTTCATTTTTAGCATTTGCAAGAAGAGACACGCGACACGGCAGACATGCATAACGGTGTGGGCCGTGGACGTTGAACGTCCCATGTGTGAAGAACGCCCCGTCGTATGGGAGCCTCCAACAGAAGTCAGTGAGTTCGGTAAACAATGAAACTATCCAAACCGTTGGCCAAAGCCCAGCTGCCCAGATATAAATGACGCGGCGAAAGGAAGCACACACCTCTGGAACAAATCTCGATTACGGCACAGGATCAACAAGTCTCCAGATCTTGCGAACTAGCGCAAAGATCCTGTCAATATTGGGGGTTAAACCTTGTTCTAACAACGGCAATTTGACATGGCCAAATCCCAAGACAATGGATGCATAGACACACTGACCACCCTGTGGTATGAGCATCACTCGCTTACCAGTCGTGTGCCATCTCTTGCTCAACTAACGATGGCACGACTGGATACCTCTTCAAGGCGATTGGCAGACAAAAATCTAGTACGCACGAGACATTTTCCCCATGCTCAGATCACCATGGCAGACCATATTTTTGCTTTATTTACCGTCATCACCGTTGCTGCCATTTTAGCTACACCTACTGAGCCAGCATACACCATTTCGCATTCGCATTCGCAATGTCGGCGAGGACCGGATGAGGTGGTGATAGATGGATTGTCTGCATCTGGGAACGTATGTCACCCACAGCTTCAGCAAGAGCACTGGGCGATGAGTCCTTTCTCCATCACGTGACAACTTACTACCTTCCCTCAACGACCATGGCCGGAGTTCAGCCTGAGAGCACGCTCGTCTGTGCAGGCGTATTCACAGGTCTCGCCATAATCTTCAGCACCCTTCGTCTTTACTCGAGAATCTTCATTGTGCGAGCAGTCCGCGTGGATGATATCCTTCTCGGAGTTGCCGTAATGTGCTCCATGGCTTTGACAGTCTTGATCATCTTCCGTACGCTGCAGCTCCTGGGTTTGGTGGAAGGCTTGATTGACTGACAAACTCTCTAGAAGCTTACAATGGTCTCGGCGTGCACCAGGACACTTTATCAAACGATGAAGTCTTTAACTTCCTCAAGGTTGGTCAAGGTCTCAGTCTATGAACATCAATTCGCTGACCAAAGTTAGGGGTTATACGGTGGCTCAATTGTCTACAGTATCGGCATGCTATTCACCCAAACCACTTTCCTGTTCCAGTATCGGAACTTTTTCATTGGTAAATGGCTTCGACGATCAACCGATGCCATGATAGTCATTGTTACGCTTGAGGGTATTGCCACTACGCTTGCTGTTGCTTTCCAATGTCTGCCGGTCGGCACCCAGTCCATCTGGAACCCGTACGCTCCACCGGCCAAATGTATCAACTACGTTGCCTTTTGGTTCTTCTCGGCTCTGTTCAACGTTTTCTCATCTCTGATCATCTGGGCGCTACCACTCCCACTGATCAAATCGCTCCAACTACCGAAACGACAGAAGCGTTGGCTACTGCTAGTCTTTGCTCTCGGATTTTTGTGAGTCCCGGCACTCGCTCCGAGCTTGATTTGTCAACTAACCGAACGGGTTCCAGTACGTGCCTCGCCTCCGGTTTGCGCATTCGTGGACTCTACATCAGCGTACAGCATGCCGAGAATGACACTTCCTTCTACTATACAGCGGCAGCCACATGGTCCTCGCTGGAGATCAATGTCGGAATTATTTGCTCCTGCCTGCCTACTATCAAGCCGATTGTTGATCGCGTGTTTCCCGAACTGCTGCGTGAGCCGACACGTCCAGTGCCGCCTCTCGGAGGGGTCGACCACAGTGTTCGCAGGAATGGAGCCGGAGTGCTGCTTGCCAATAACTGCGTCCCTCTCACTGACAAATCCCTGGGCACCAGCGCAGAGTCCAGTTCAGTTCCTACTCCAAAAAGACAGATTGAAGACGTGTGAAGTCAGCACTACAACAACATAGTGTTTACCTTATTCACACGCAGATTCACTGCGGTCGTGGCCATTCCCGGTGCTTATACGCCATTTCGGTCACCACTCGGCGCTTCAAGGATATGCGGTTGCATCGATCAATCCCATACAAACCGCCTTCTGGTCTGATTAAAATCCTATCAAGAGGACCGCCATGAAGCCGAAGCACGGGATGGGACATGGAACAGCAGGCTCAACTAGCGGATCGAATGCATATTCAGTCCCCATGGTCGAAAATGCAACGTCAACCTCGCCACCCCGAACAGCATAACGTGCCGGACTATGCGTCTCAAGAACGAAATACATCGGTCATGCCTATGAAGTTCAACGCAGCGCAGCCGGGCCATATACACTATGTATCAGGTATAGCTGAGCTTCAACACGACAAAACGTTGTTTGATGTACGACAAAAGCCATCCCTTCTGCCGTACTTGGGTCGGAACACGCGGTGTTCACTGTCGGTTTGGCAGGTTTACAGTACACTTCACCTATTTTTATCAACGTTCGCGAATACACGACATCTTATGAAGACGAGAGGGCTTGAAGAGGGAAAGGTCGAAGGTCCGAGGGGACTTACCGGAGGGGAGGGTCGATCGAACTCGATATATGAGCCGCGCCAAAAGAGGTTTTCACAAGACCACTTCACTTCACTTCACTTCACTCTTCACGAGGACCACTTTACTTCACTCGACCCTCGAATATTCAGCCTTCACATATCTAAGTCTAACAAAATCACTCAACAATCAAGGCGAAAGACTGCCCTTGCAAGCAGACCATATCTTCAGTATTTGGCTCAGCAAATGACTTTGTCACTAAGCTTCTAACAGGGCACCGAGACAAATTCCAGAATAAATCTTGTTCCTATCTACCTACCTAGGTGGTAGGGACTAAGTGTCTGGCTCTGGTAACGACCTGTGAATGAAGTCTTCTACAGAGGCACTGAGATTTCCAAGTAACATCTCCAGAATGGCTCTGCGTCTGCACAGGCATGTTGGAAACCTACAATTGTATAACCCTTAATAAACTCCCCTGGGGTTTCCTCACGATCAACCCAATTTCAACGGGTTGACTGAGTTTTTGCCTTTTTTTTTGAACTGGACGGACTGCTGCAAAGTCTGGATACGGGGACCATTGGCGGTGGTAAGTGGAATGTTCAATGAAGGATGAATCCAAGCACGATTCGAAGCAAGTCGGTAGGAACAGCGGACGGGGTAAATCCACCAAATGCAGAGGAAGAGGGCGCACGCGATACATGATACAAAAGTTACTATGCACTGCTACATCACTGCATTAGCATACGAGACAGAAAAGCACTTTCAACTCAATTTCTTCTTCATTAACAGTTTCATTATATCTTGTGGACTCTTTCCGTATAAATCTCAGGTGCTACCCAAGATTACAGCAGATTCGAGAGCGTATTTATGCTTATACCGATTGTCCTTTACAGAATAAAGGAGGTGACCGAAATGCTGGAAAAGAAAACATCCAAAAGCGCGTGTTATCGGCTTTCTGAGAAAAAGCAATGGTAAAACATCCCGAAAAGTGCCTGTGTCGACTTTTCATAGACCGTCAAGTGGTATCATGTAGCACAGATTCAAAAGCAAGACAGAGGCCGTCGCAAATCGTCATCATCAATGGCCCGGCTAGGCCAGCGTTCCAGGCCCACCTTTTTCGCCGTGGTTTTCTTCTGTTCCTTATCACCTTCGTCCACAGGCGGCAGCCATAACCGCGCATGTGGTATTGCCTCGTCGCTCAATTTCCCACTCTTGCGCATGTTCATTTCGGCAACAAAGACCCTCAGGAAATCCCTGTTCTCACGCGGTTCCCGAGGTCGTGGCTGACCTTCAGCTTTGAGGCCATCCTCGTTCTCCCAAAGTGTCTGTGCAGCGCGATATTTATTACTTGGCGTGCCATCCGGTTCGAGCCAGGTTGGTGGACTTGATGCGTGAGCTGTACGGATGCTCGACGGAATGCAGGTTGCCAGCGGCACGACGGGCGGCAGTTGTGCGATGGGATTCCTCGATCCGGCGACTCCTTTCTCCTGGCCGGCAGAGGTGACAAGCTTGTATTTTCGCTTGATTTTGAGCTTGGGCTTTGCTGCGGCTGCCTTTGATTGAGCCGTGGGTTTCTCATCCATCCAGAAATGTAATTGTGCAGGAGAGTCAGGGGGTACAAAGGTACGTGGATTCAGATACCTTCTCAGCTCAGCGGATGGAAGTTCTTCGGATGGTGGTGGCCGCCGATCATCGGTCAACGAAGGTTGGAAGTCGAATATGGACTTTGAGAGAAAATCGTCAGGTTGGATCAAGGGAGGTGTACTCGCGATGTTGGACATGGTTTGTGCTGCGGACTTGAGGGCTTTCAAAGACGCAGTCAGACTGGATTTGAACGAGCTCGGTCGTTTCTCTGGCATCATTCTGCGCTTGCGCCTAGGTATAGGTGTAGGTGACAGCGACAGTTCAGGCGTGATGTCTCCACTGGACTCTGCTTCTTGTTCCAGCGATAGCAGGGGGTGTTCGTTGCTGGCGTCTTCTGAGTTGCCCATCTGCCGCAGTCGTAGGTCGGATGGCGATCGTAAGGTTGCCGGGGTAAAACTCGTCATGTCGGAAGTACTGAAATCTTCGGGTGAGGCAAGCGAGGGCATTGATTCGCTCGAAAGTGACCTCGTTGACAGAATTCCTGCATCAACACCTTCACTTCCCACGATCATCTGACCCTCGACCAAGCTGTCGATCGCACCAAATAGTCCTTCAAATTGCGGATTTGTCCAACTTCCTGTTAGACTGCCTTCAGCACTCGAGGGCACATCATCCCGCAGTAATTTACTGAACTCCGCCACGTAGTCACCTTTTGGTATTCTTTGCGCCGACTTTTGCTTCGGCTTGCGCCGGATTGGTATAGTGGTTGATGAAAGAACTTGTTGCACCGACTCCCTCCTTTTCGGTGACCCTTGTAGCGAAGTACTGCTGCGATTGCTCGAAGGCTGAAGCGACGAAGGGGCAGGTCGTTGCGGCGGACTCACGGAATGTCTTTCGGTTCGCGACGGAATCTTGACAGGATCTGAATGTGGGCTCCGTGAGTCCCTTTTCTGCTGTGCGAGGCTCTGGGAGAGGGCGGAGCGTGAGGCGGATCGGACAGATTTCCGTCTGTCCAGGGTGTCTTTCTCCTGGAAGTCGATAGTTTGCCTCCTTTCTAAGGGATTTTGGGCGAAAGCCCGTGGGACCATCATCATGTTGAAAGCCTCGTGTAATACATATAAGTCGATAATAGATCGATAGGCGCGAAGCCTGCAAAGCGGTCGACCGCTGCAACCGTCTTATCGCAGCATTTCTGGAGGTGGCCGAGCAGAAGGAAAGGATGAGGGTGAGGCTGAAACCGGACGGTATCAGTTGTGTGTAGGCTGCTGATAAGAACAATGTGGTTGTAACAATGGCTGTGGAGGATATTTTGGTGTCACTACAGCATGATCTAGGAGTGATAGTGTGTCCAGCGCGTTAGGATGCTGATGATGAGTAGTATGCTGAGAAAGCAGGCAGTTCAGCTGAGATCGCGACGCATGGCAGGTAGATGGCCTGGTGTGGCAGGTGCGAAGTAACTTAGGGGCCGGTGCCGGGGTGTTTGTCAGAGTCGTGTGCGCGCACTGTTACAGCCGGAAAGAAGCGCTCCTGCGCTCCGAGAGATAAGAACAATCGGGGTAAAGCGATTGGCTGCAAGGACCCCTTAGTGCTAAAGTGCTACCGTAAAGGCGCGTGGGATGACGCCGCCATGACGGAAGACTAAATCGGGCACTTAATTGGAGATGACTTCCAGGGTGCCCTAATGGAACCGCCTATTAGTGGAGACATGGGCATGAACCACAGTGTTGGCCCCTAGAAGCGACTTCTTCCCACTGGCCAAGAGACCTGGATTTGTTCTGCGGACACTTGAGTGAACTCTTTCATACCTGCCTAATGCAGCCTTGGTAACTGCTACTTGCAGCAACTCTCGTACGCTGCCACCCACTTTTGCAGTGTTCTGCAGCGGTGCTCGCCATGAACTGCCCACACACTGCCCTGATGATGGCTGCTTGCAGGCTGTCAAACGCCCAATCGTCAAAGAAAGCGACAGCCCCGGAAGATGCAGCCATGAACCCCCAGATTCTCCTCGATTTCGGTTATTCGATTGATTTGGCCAACACAAAGTTGAGCGCATATCTCACTCAACGTACGACTAGGAGCTTCAAACTCTCAATACCTAGTAGAACATGGTGTGGTTGCGGACTTTGGCGCCTACACTGGAATCAACCTTCAGGCAGCCCCCATACTGGCAAATACCAACAGAGTCTGTGCTGGGTCAAAGAGTCCTGTCCGACACGCGATTACTAAAAGGTAATTAAATTCATCTCGAGTAATATTAATTCGGGTGTCGGAAACTGCCGGTACACAACGGTGGATCTGGTTCCTGAACTTCCCTCTTTTGTCGCTGGTTCATCTGGAGCTTCTAGAAAATCCACGTAACTTTCATGTAACAGTTTCAGCTGTACTCCGTAATGCTGTGCCGGATCCCACGCAAGAGAAAAGAAATACCTTGATAGCATGGAACGCAAGCCAAGTTATCAGAAGACAGCACCAGCCCGAGACACCAGCAGCAAAATAACCATAGCAGGTTACTGTGATTGATTATTGATGATGCGCAAAGGCTGCAGGGCCCCCTGCTTGTGCCGAATAGATGGATTGATCTTTTCCGGATCGATGGTGCCGTGCATGTTCTCGCTTGACCAGATATGGAGAATGTATCCGCACAACAGGAACCAAGATTAGCCTTTCAGCCTTGTACTCATACTGTTTCACTGTTCACAGTAGATAGCTAGGTAGATGATGTGACTCTACCAAAGATGCCAACCCCACCATATCTTGAGGCATCAAGTAAGTCTACATCGGGTAAGGAAAAATGGAAGAACTACTCTCTTCACATGACTCTTACGCCTCAACCTGCTCTCGGGCATTCCTCGCCCACTCCGCGGCGCGGGCCTTAACCTCTTCAACCTTCCTCTCATCACCGTGCTTTTCCTCAAACCTGAGCCATCGCTTGAAGAAGTGATTGGCTTTCTTCGGTTTCAACCTCATCTCCAAAACCCGCTCATAGACTCTTCTCACCTCCTCCTTTTGGGGGTCATCATCATCACACCCATTCTCCTCCACGTCGAGCCTCACATCAAACAGATCCAGACGCCTAGGATACGAGGCAATCAATCCCTCGAAGATGGTCCGCCCGCGTTCCGGCTCGCCAGACCTAAACTCCAGCAATGCGAACTTCAATGTGACATCGAAGTGCGTGTGTTTGGGCAACACCCGAACCGCACTCGTCAGCAAAGCCCTTGCACGCGGTCGGTCGCGCATGTTGTCAAACAAGAACGTGGCGTAGTTTACCCACACTTTCGGGTCTTGGGCGCCAAATTTCTTGATCATTGCCGTAAACTTGTCATCTGCCTTGGAGTGCTTGCCCAAAGAAATGAAGGCGCTGATCAATCGGCTGTACATCTCAAGCGCGTCGTTGTACTCGCAAGCCCGGCGAAACATGGCTTCAATGGTCTCGTCGTCACCATGAGCAGCCTCCAGGTTAAGCAATGCCGTCCACACGATCTGTTTCTCGGCCTCCTGGCCCAGTCCGATAGACTTCAATGCTCGTTCTCCGATGGAGCGCGCTTGATCGAGGTCGCCCAGGTTGGCGTGGAACGCCATATACTGCACCCATAGAGCGCCCGAGTCAGGCTCAGTCAGGAGATATCGTTCAAAATCATCCACGGATTGTGGTCCATCGGTATCCAAGTCTGCAGTACGGTCGACTTGGACTGCGGCCCGCTTCTTCTTTTTCTTCAATGCTTTGTCTGGTTTCTCATCGTCTGAATCATTGGCATCGGCGGCACGTTTGTTCGATTGAACGCTTGCAGATCCGGTCCAATCGAAGCCACCGGCGCTGAGACCTGAAGGTCCGGCAAGGCTAGGGGCAGCTTCGTCGTCAGAGTCATCAGCCTCGTCTTGGTCTTCGTCTTCGTTGTTGAGGTCCTCAAGATCCTCATCCTCGTCTTGGCTTTCTTCATCGTCTTCGTCGACAAGGTCATCCATTGCTTGGTCGAGGTCGACACCATCTTCGTCGGAGTCTTCGTCATCAATTTCCTCCTCAGAAGCATCGGCAAAGTAGGATGCTTTCATGCCAAAGTTGACTCTGCGTTGGGCCGGATCGATCTTCAGAACCTTCGCCTTTACGGCATCACCTTCACTGAAAAGCTTGCTGGCATCTTCGATCCGTTGCTCTGCTATTTCACTGCGGTGACACAGTCCACGTACGTTCTCGGAATCGTCCACCAAGATGAAAACACCAAAAGACTCGACCTTGACGACCTTGGCAGTGACAACGTCCCCAACATGCAGGTCAGTGAATGTGAGCGGTGCCTTGTAGTTGGGGTCTAGCGTCGATCGTTTCAAGCTCATTTGGACATGGCCAGACGCTTCGTCAACCAAAGTGATTCGTCCTTCTACCAATTGATCTCGCTGAAAGTGATCCTTCCAGTCTTTCAAGTAGCTGTCCGACAGATTTCCGACCCTCACAAATGCTGTGACACCGTGTCCTAGTGTCACGAAAACACCTTTGTCTGCGACGTTGGAGATGAATCCTCGTACTTTGTCATTGACAGCCAACTGGGTTGAAGAGGTAAATTCTCGGTCTCGAACCTCGGACGATGAACTTAGGACCTTCGACCGACGTGCGGACAAGGTCACCTTTTTGTTCGGCACGTCGACGTTGAGCACGCAGACTCGAATGACATCGTTCTTCTGGTACTTGGCAGGATTCACTTCGTCGTAGTTATCCTCCATGTCAATGAGCTCGACAACCCCAACCAGTTGCTCGCTGAGTTGAACAACAATATTGTGATCGGAGACTTTCGTCACTCTCCCAGGCAGGATGAGTCCTTTGGTCATGTTGTTGAGTGTAAGAGATCCGACTGAGGCGTCTGATCTCGCCGTAAGATCCAGGCGATTCTTCTCCGGGTCGACTGAGACGACGTGAACACGTAGAGCAGAGCCGATGGGGAAGTTTGCCTCCAGGTTGGCTGCGAGAGATAGATCATCAGAGACATCGGTTGCCCTGATGCGTCCGCGTGCAGCTGGGGATATATTGACCCATAAGCAGTCTTCGGCGATATTGTTGACAAAGGCTAGGCAGGATGAGCCGACCGATAGATCTTTCAAGCTCAGACTGGATCTGCTGGGATCTGCCACCGAACTAGGTTTGCATGACAACTCAAGCACTGTGTTCTTTCCCTGCCGATGACTCAGAGGCAGGAATCGGTGATTTCGGGTGTCGTGTGCTCCAAGCACTTTGACGGTAAGTTCTTGCTTGGTGGTGAATTGCTTGAGTGAGTTCTTGCGGTCTTTGATATCCTTCCACTCGTCAAAGACTTCGGAAACATCTATGCGGCCCTGAACATTCTTGGCCAGCTCTACGTTGATTTGAGTCTCCTTGACCGAAGTGACTCGAGCTTTGGTGATCCTGCCTACCATTAGATCGTCCAGCCGCTTCAGGCTGGTATCGACAGGCTCTACGAGTTCCGGTAATGGCTCGTTGGAGACTGCAGGGGCTACTTTCGACGGTCCATCAACGACTCTGTCTCGCATGGTCAACCAGAATCGTGGAGTGGCACCCTTGTAGTCAATGGACAAGACCCTGGTGGTGACTGATTGGAACTTCGACAACCCAAAGCCGGTTTCAATTTTCGGATCGACAGATTCGTCTTCATGTTCGACAGGAACTTGATTCTTCGGGATCAGTCCACTGATGCCGGCGGCGAAACTGACGAACACGCCATCATCTGTAATGTTGGAAACGTAGCCGGTGATGAGCGCATCTGGTTGCACCTGTTCGTAACTCTTGAGAAGAGAGCCATCTTGAGCCGCTTTCAGCAGACTTTGTTTGTTTGTGACCACAACGAGCCTCTTCTTGGCCTGAACCTGTAGAATGACAAGGTCTTCCAGCTTCTGGCCTACTCGTATTTTGGCGAATCGAGATTTACGTTTTTCTGACGAACCATCGGAGATATGGTCACGAGTAAGCCGCGCAATGGCATCAGAGCCTTCCAGGCGCAGCAGAATGTCGTTATCGGATTTCTCAAAAACAGTTCCTTTTGTGATAGATCCAGGCTGCAACCTTGCAAGAGAGCTCTCAATTGACTGATTGGAGGCATTGACGTCCCTGCACGACACTGTAAGGCGGCGGTCAGCGGCATTGACGCTGATTGCATTCACAGTCAAAACCCGCCCCACCCGAAAATGTTCAGTGGCGTCCTTGATGTATGCCTCGCTCATTTCAGATACTGGAAGAAAGCCTCGTACAGGACCGAAGAATCGAACAACGGCGCCGTGGCGATCAACCTTGGCCAACATGCCGACAGTAGAGTTACCAACTTCGATATCCTCGTATCGTAACCAAGGCTTTTGATCGCTGTTAACGATGGATTTTTTGAGTGTCAACTTCAAGCGGCGCCTGACTGGGTCCGCGGATACGACTCTTACGGCCACAGCCTGCCCCTCTCTGAACTTCTTTTCAGGATTTTTCAGGTCGATATCCGACATGTGGATCTGTGGAACAAAGCCGGTCACACCTTCTGCCAGGTTGATTAGCAGACCTGACACCCCGTTGGAGCCAATGATGAGCCTTTCGATGGTGCCCTTCACTACCGCACCCACAGGTACGTCTTCAAATCGCAGAAATGGTTGCTCAAGGACTTTTTGCTGTAGAGAAACAATATAGAGGTGATCGACGGGGTTGTATTCGATGAGTCGAGCCTTGTGTTCTGAACCAAGCTTGTATGGGCCGGTCACCTCCGAAATGGCGTCAATCTTCTTGTCCGAGAGACGAGAAATATGTGCAAAGCCGACTGTGTCTTGATCCAGCTGTAGGTAGACACCAAGACCAGGCTCTACTCGGATCACCGGGGCAGAGTCCACGATGGAAGACAAGGCAAGTGTTCCATGTGCCTGTGCAACCTCATTGCCCAGGGTTACAAGATGATCGAAGACAGAGAAACCCAACTTTTTCGTGTCGGAGAGGGGAAAGTTGTAGATCAGGCGACCCTGTATTTTCTTTCCAGCTTCAAATTTGGCCAGGAAGGCTTCCTTGTCTTTGAAAGAGCCCGAATGTACCACGTCAGCGGTTACATCTAGAAGACCCATGATTTTCCCCGAAAGACCAGCATCAGTTCGGCTGGTCAACAGAATTTCGGCTTTAGTACCAGGGAGGAATGTGTCGATGGATGGCGCTGTCTTGAGGGCCGTATCTTTCGACAAGTCTGCCGTCAGCTTCACTACTTTGCCGTTGGAGCCAACCTCCAAGACGCTGCACAACAAAACGGCGCCCGTCCGGAGATCGGAAAGAGATAGACCATTGGGTAGATGCTTCTTCGATATGAAACCCCGGACGTTTCCCTCCTCCAATGCCAGGTCGACAACCAGGCCATGGTCCTCGACGCTGCTTACAGACACTTGGACGGTGGCACCGACGGCGAGATTTCCTCGATCAATCCCGACATTGGTCAGCGCTGGCTCAGTGGACAGTTCGATGCGTTTCCGCGCAGATGCTTTCCCTCCTGCCTTCTCCTGCTCTGTAGAGGTAACCGCAACTCGAAGATATTGTCCCACTCGGCAGTACTGTGTAAGAGAAATGTCTTGGTCCTCCTCTTCCTCCTCGTTAACGGATTTGTTGTCGTCATCGTCATTCAGCAGTGCTTGTATCTTCTCGCTCAATTGTGGTGAAACCGCAGTCAATGGGACGTAACCAACCAGATTGTCCGGCAAAGCCACAGTTAGCACCCGGCTACTTATCGACGTGACCTGACCGAGTATGAGAGAGCCGCTTGTGATGCGTTTGTAATTGAGACCTCCGATCTGGACTTCGGGAGTGTGTGAAGTAGAGATTTCAGGCCGCTCTTTGGTTTTTTGAGATTTCTTCTTGACCTGCTTTGCCGCTTTCTGTGGTTCGCCAGTCTCCCCCTCATCGCTAGTATCCTCTGGTTGTGTGCGACCGGACCCGAAGAGGTCCTGCTGCTGCTTCCGTTCTCTTGCAACGTCTTGTGAGGCCTTGACTTGTATTTGTTTGCGTTCAAGCGGAGTGAGCAGGCTAGCACCGCCTCTAGGAAATGCTGGTTGTTCCTTTGTGAGTATCGACGCAGGCTTCGGCTTTTGACTCTTATTTAGTTCGGGTGCAGCAGTATTGGTCTGAGACTTTGCATCTGATTTTGATCGTTTGTTTGCTGGTGAACTCGTCGCTGGCTCGTTCGCCAATTTGCGCTTTGTGGAAGCCATACTGAGGTCTGGCTAGAGAAAACGCACGCTCCTCAAAGTCCCCGTCTACCACGACGTTGAAATTTAGACAAAAGTTGTTTGCTGCATGTTGGTGTTTCTCTTGTGGCAGCCCAGTGATGGCGATCACAAGTGCGGCCCAGGATTTTTTTTGGAGTGCTTTTGCTCGTTGGAACTTTTTTTGGAGATGGATTTGAAGGGGACTCCCTGGCCAATGAGGCAGAATCGAAAAGTTTACTCAATCAGTTTCATCTTATCTTATCGCAACAGCATCGGACGCGTCGCGTGTCAGTCTCTGCGGGCTGGAAAATCAATTAAAACACTTGCATGATTACTCGTACTTCGTGACATATGCCAGGGCATCTTCAAGCTCATTATTGCACTTGCTTTTCCATTGCCACCACCCAGCTTCTATCTTTGACTTCCGTTTTGTACTTCTGTTATCGATACGCCAACCTGTTACATCGGTAATAGGCGATGGACTTGACACCCGAACGACCTCCACGTGGAGAGACAGTCACCTTTGCCGTTGCCGCAGACGAGAGCCAGAATCTCAGTCCTCGTCGGATTAGCCGCCCGAAGAAGAACCCGTCAGTTACACCCAGACGTTTCAATCGATTCTTTACGCCTCGAACTCGAAATGTGCAGCGCGCCGTTCGGACATCTCGCAAAGCTTTACAAGACCTGTCTGCAGCCCGCCTGAACAGCCGGCGCGATCCACCCCAGCATCCGAACAAGAAGAGGAAGCTCTCATTTTCGTCCGTCCCATCCCTACCATCCTCGCCCATCAAGCGGGACACAATACCAAGCAGCCAGAGTAGCACGCAGGCTGGTGAGGGTCAGAGACTTCTGGCTGAAGACGACTCGGATTTTGAATGCTTCGACACCGAGGCAGATGAGAAGGGGTGTGCTCCTAGGACATATCCGGCGCGCCTGGTTCCCTATCGCTCTGTTAGTAGCTCAGCGGCCGCGCTTTACAAGAGGCTTGGTGGGAGGAAGACCGTCGTCGACGCAAACGACAGCCGCCTGTGGCAGAATGAGGCAGCGAACTTCTATAGCTCCTCGGAGGACTTTTACGGCTACAACCGACGCTTTGCGTCGTTGCCATTTTGCGCGGCGGGCTTTAAGACTGTATCACTGGTTGCAATTGGCGACGAGGATGGCAGTGTCCGCATACACGATGTCTCGGGTCCTGCCATTCCCTACAGCGAGGTTTTCCTGACCATGCATCCTCACGACAATGCGATCATGGATATGGAGTTGTCTTCTGATGACGCCCTGCTCGCAACGGCCTCCGGAGATCAAACTTGCCGCATCATTGACATGAAAAAGCAGATCGCTACGCACACCTTGATAGGACATACAGGGTCGATCAAAAGAGTGCAATTCCAGCCAGGCTCAGGTAACAACATCCTCGCCACATGTTCACGGGACGGCAGCGTGTGCTTATGGGATCTTCGCTGCGCTAAGGCCAAAGGCTCCACCATGTTCAAGGAGCTACGCCGTGAGTCTGAAGGGTTTCTGAACGACAACAGAGAAGTCAATGCCGTTAACGACATTCGTGACGCCCACACATCTTCCGACGGTAGCCGAATCTCCACAAGTCGCCGTCCGGTCCCTGTCTCTGCAAGAAATGACTTTGCAGTCACGACGTGCGCCTTCATGGACCAGACTCGTCCACACCTGTTGGCTACAGCGTCTGAAAACAACGCAATCGTCAAACTCTGGGATATGCGGACCTCGTACAAACAACGATCCGGCAAGCCCAATCCGGTATCTGCAACAGAACAGCCCAAGAGCCACGAAAACGTCCGACCATTTGGCGTGACCTCGATAGCATTCAACACCGACGGTTCGCGGCTGTACTCTCTATGCCGCGATCACACAGTCTACACATATTCCACAGCACATCTCGTCCTCGGCAGCGCATCCGAGATGTCGTTGTCCTCCTCTCGCCCATTCAGACAATCTCGACAGACTGGGCACGGCTTAGGACCGATGTACGGTTTCCGGCATCCGAAACTCCGCCTGCAGACATTCTACGATAAGCTTGCGATTCGGCACCGGGCCGAAGACCAGACCGAGATCATCGCCACTGGCAGCAGTGAGGAGTGCGCAGTCTTGTTCCCCACGGACGAGCGATACCTCAATCAGGCCACGCGCGGTCCACATCCAGATCCCCGTATTGTGCGCACGGAGTTCCCCATGTCCACCCCGGACGGTCACTGCCCGATATACTATCATGGCACTGCACTCGTCAAGGGCCATCGCAAGGAGGTCACGGCGGTCGCATGGACTCACAACGGCAACTTGGTTACGACGGCCGACGATTATACAACGCGGTGTTGGCGGGAAGATGCGGATGAGGCGCGTGCCCTGAGGCTCAATACAGAGCGTGATGCATATGCAAGGTATATGAGTGGATGGGCTGATGTGCTGGACGGGTACGACGACGATGGCGATGAGGAGGACGATGAGTAGAGCTTTGGGTATTTGAGTTTCTGGAGCAGTATAAAGAAGCGCAAGGCGTACTCCGAGACCGACTTTGGGTAGATGGAAATCGGCTTCAAACATGCATTATTCCTTGAAACAGCAAGCGTATGTGTACTTTGTTGTAAGGCTAGTGCACAGTGCTGTGTTCCTTCGCACTATGTAGAAATACACGGTCCGAACAAGATTTTGCAAAACCAACCCAAATGCAGTGTTGTCGTAACCAATCCTCATAAGTCATCAATACCAAGCGTAGACGCTGGTCCTTACTATTTTCGCCCTGCCGCTGCTATTGCTGACGGAGAAGCAACATCGCCATCAATATCAGCGCTTCGCAGCAGCAGCACCACCACATTTACATTCCCGGATTAACCTCTTCAGCTCTGCGTTCTCTTGGAGGAGCTTGTAATTCTCCTCTTCCACGCGCATTAACTCCGCCTTGAAATGCTCAATACTGACCTTGTCGCCGACTGGTCTCGAGTCTGTGGCATTTCTAGGATTCGGACTCAGCGGAGAGCGGTGGTTGCTGACAGTCGTACCAGCCGAGCCTGCCGTCAACGGCCGTTTCATGACAGACCCAGATGAAGACAGACCGGAGCTTGAGGTGAGAGGTCGGTTTTCGTCCGAGCGGACATTGCTGACTTGCTCTGGGTCCTGCTCCGACAGTATACCAGCGAGCCCAGGTCGTGATGTCTTTGCTCGTCGACTCAGGCTCCTGCCCAGACTGGGGAAGAAGCGAGGTCCGTCGCGGTTTTTGATACTGCCACTCATGGCTGATGCTTCTTTGATTGTCCCCGTGGATCGTGTCAGTCCTGACAGGAGCTTCGTGGGAGATAGAACTTTCCTTCGTGCTTCGTGCTCAATGCTCAGCGAGTCCAGAATCGTGGAGGCTGCCGGTTCCATCTCGCAGATCTCGGCGATGATCTTGCGAGCCTTCTCCAATGTTCTCGTCGCAACTGTGAAGTTCGTGGGCACGTGTGGAAGCATCGTGTCAATGTACAGACCGTATCTCGAAATACGCTGAGCTGGCTCCATAAGCAGGGACGGTGCTTGTTGTGCCGACATTGTGCCTTCTTTCAAGAACTGATCCAGGTTCAAAGCGACTTGGGAATGGAGGTCGAGATAGTCTCTGTACGGCACAAGAAATTTTGGAAAGTGGTTCAGCAAGACCTTAGCGAAACTGGATATGCCCATTGGATCTTTTGCCGTTTGTAGGAGCTGAGGGTCGTGGGAGGCGCGGTCCAAAAAGGTCAAAGCAGCATCTTCTGAGCCTTGCAGCGCGGTCTCGATGTCGTCCAAAAAGGCCAGGTTGAGGTCCTTGATCTGATCGAGCAGAGATGGGAACTGGATCATTGCATTCACGGCTTTCTGGCTACGTGAATTTGACAATTTTGAGCTCAAGGATTTCGGTGTCCGGCCTTGGTTGGTGACAAGCTCTATTAACTCCTGCAGACGTGTGATGTATCTGTCTTCGGTGTCGACGAATTCGCACATTTTGAAACGTAAAGACTCGAGTTGTTCCAGTGAATATTTTGGCACGAGTGCAGCACTAGCTTTTCGATTTGACGGAGTCGATGCCGAAGGAGACCTGGTCTGACTGCTTGGTATCCTCCTCTTCGCAGGCGTAAGTGCATTGACACGGCTAGAAGGCACATTGCCGGAATCCTGGGGCAGAAATGACGGCCTGGTCTTCCTGATCGATGCAAGCGGCTTGATGGCAGCTGTTTTGACGGGAGTCTGGGGGCTTGATGGTCTGTCTTTTGAAAATGGACGAAGTGCCTCGATGACTTCTTCTGTGTTTATAACCCTGCTCATTCGGCAAGTGACCTGCGCAGCATGTGACTGTCCCCATTTCAAAGCTATCCCATGGTGTAGGTTCTCATCCGCAATGGCATTCTTCACATCGCTTGATATCTCGGAGAAATATCGACATAGAGCGAAAGCAATAGCACGGCAGACATCGTCTCTCTGTTTATCTTCGGGTAATTTGTGGACAGCAGAATAGTAGCTGCTGTTAGGTGCCACAGAGAAAGCCCCATAGCTCTTGAAGCCGGCTGCACTGAGGATGGTTGTACGGATTCGAGAGGTCGAGGCCAGAGAACCCACAGCTTGTACAGGGTAGTAGAAGATGAGGATGCGTGGTAGATATGGAGGGTCTTCGGCGTAGAAGACTGTAGGGGTGTCTGAGGTATTCAGGATGGCCGATAATGCGGCCAAATTACCGGACTTGGACATATTTTTTGAGGGTTGCTGAAGGGGATGCGATCGATTGGGTCAAGGAGGTGGAAGATGTGCACAGACAATCATACTGACTGTCGTCGAAAGTGATGCTGAAGGCTGGAGAATGGTTGTATATTGATGCAGAGTACAGAAGACGCGTAAAGACACGTTCTATTCAATGCCGCAATACTTTTGGTTGTACATTGAGTGGTACAATCCTCAATGTTTACATTTGAACGTATTGGAGTTCTTTCGAGGCCTCCGGGGACATGTTGTTCCGCTCCGCTCCTTCCACATCTTGGCGCATCACTCCCTCACGTTAACATGTCCATGCAGATGAAGAAGCTTCAACGCTGAACCAGTGGGAGTGATCGGCTTGATGGCTTCGACGGCGTACATTTGCCGCTTTTAACAAGGCGACTTGTTGCTGACTGATATCCAAAGCCGAAGATGGACGTTGCGGCGTGACGGGAGTGCTTTTGTCTCCGCCCCGAAAGAGCATATACTGAATGTGGCTCCAAGTACAACTGATTACGGAATCATATTCAGGGCGTCCCGCTGGCTTACTTTTCGGTGCCTGCATTGCCGTCGGTTGCACAACCAGCGATTGCCCTGAATACGCATCAACCACTCGATTTCGATCTTTGCATGATATCTCGGTCATGCCACTCTCGATTCCATCCAGCTGGATCTCAATAAGCCTGTTCAATGACATGCCACATCGAGGGTGTGATGGCATCGGAAGGCTAGCCTCTTTGTTCCTAGCTTTCTCTCTCCCCTCTTTTTCGACCCCTTGTGGCTCACAGCCTTGGGACGAAAATTTCTTCCTCTGCTGGTGCAAGCTACCATAAGCAGCGGACCAACTGAATCTTGAATCTCCGGACCGTTCATTGTGGCAATGTCAGTGTGGATGTCTTGCATTCTATGCTACTCGTTAACTCGCTGTATCTTGTCGTCATTGTCAGCGGTAGGCGTCTCCATTTCTCTCCACACTTTCTTTCTGTTGGTCAGATGGGCTGCGTCCACGAAACATGCCGCGCTTCTCGAACCACCACCTGTCATTTCGCCCCGTTGCTGAATCCATTTCTCCTGCGGAAAACCTCCGATTCCATAACATGGGTGACTGATCATGCAGCTGTGTTAAAGTCCCTGCCTCTTGTGCGCGCCCTGGCGGCATCTGTCGCTCCATCGCAAAGCTCAGGCCAACCCCTCCCGCAGGTTCTCGGGTGGCTTATCCATAAATACATACATTTGGACTGCAGAAAACGCGCATTGATGTTCCTGGACGTGCCGGGACACGAGTGATCACCTTACTAGAGCTACCTAGCGGCCGCCTCGACAACTGCCCTCATTGGCATCTGGGCAACTTACCATGCCTGGCCAAAGGTACAAAGGTGGGGTGGAGTTCTGGCCTGACATATTCAATATGCATGTAGTTCATAGTTTCCACGATCCTATTGATTCTTATATATATCAGTGCCTTCCTTCAACAGCATCCGCTTGCTACCTCGTGCTTTGTCAGTGAAACTCCAAGTACCGAAGCATCTTGACCATGGGCTCTTACGAACCTGCCGGGGTGCCTATCCTCGACATTCGAAGCGACAAGTCAGATCAGTCACTATTAGGGACTCTTCGTCAGTCTCTGAATCCCACTAAGGGCGGACCGCGCACCTTCCCGACTTTGTTGCTTTATGATGGTACAGAGGTTCTAGTTGTGTGGAACAAACACTAAACAAATGTTGTAGAGCAAGGCTTGAAGCTGTTTGAAGACATTACATATTTGGATCAATACTACTTGACCAATGCTGAAATCGAGACTCTCAACACTCACGCCAATGCCATCGCCGCACGCCTCCCCGAGCATGCTCGTCTTGTGGAACTTGGAAGCGGGTATGGCTTTTCTTCTACACAACCCTGACCATCTAGTGAAGCTACTGATGATGAACAAGGAATCTCCGCAAGATCGACATTCTCTTAAAGGCCTTCGAAAAGGCCAAGAAGCCGGTCGAATACTACGCCTTGGACCTTTCTCTGCCAGAGTTAAAGCGAACGTTCTCTGAAATTGACACGAACACATATCAATATGTGACATTCCACGCATTGCACGGCACATATGATGACGCCCTTTCCTGGCTGCCACGGTCCCGTAACCACGGCCAGACCACCTGTGTCATGACCATGGGTTCTTCCCTGGGCAATTTTAGCAGAGAAGGCGCCGCTGAGTTTCTGGCGAACTTCAAAAATGTCCTCGCCAACCCAGATTCCCTGCTGGTTGGACTTGATGGATGTCAGAATGCCGAAAAGGTGTTCCATGCCTACAACGACGATCCAGGTACCACCGAGAAGTTTTACCGGAATGGGCTGTCACATGCCAACGACATCATTGGCTACGAAGCATTTAGGCAGGATGAGTGGGGGATCGAAGGGCTGTACGTCGAGGAACAGAACAAACATCAAGCCTCATACGTCGCTTTGAAAGACATCAAGACTCCTGACTTTACTTTCGAAAAGGGAGAGAAGATCCATCTGGAGGACGCATTCAAATATTCCGTTGCAGAAACTGATCAGCTTTGGCACGCTGCAGGCCTCATCCCACAAATGGCTTACGCTAACAAGAGCAACGATTATTGTGGGTATTTTTATGTCGCTTGAATGGCTGTAGCTAACATGTCTAGTCCTTCATCTCCTTTCTCCCGCCAACATCAACTTCCCGACCCGGCCAGAGGAGTTTGCGGCGAGGCCTGTGCCGTCCCTAAACGATTGGCAACAACTCTGGGCTGCCTGGGATGTCGTCACCAAATCCATGGTCCCCAGAGACGAATTATTGAACAAGCCCATCCAATTGCGGAACGACTTGATCTTCTATCTCGGTCATATACCAACATTCGCGGGCAAGTTCACTGTTCCTGAGTGTTGACTTGAGCTTACTGTCCATAGACATCCATGTCACTAAGGCTATTGGTGGAAAGCCAACAGATCCGGCTTCCTACTGGTCCATCTTTGAGCGAGGAATCGATCCAGGTAAATCATACGTGTTTCTTGCTGGACACACAAAGCTGACCATTCTTGCCAGATGTGGACAATCCCGAGGTCTGCCACGATCACAGCGAAATTCCAGACAGTTGGCCACCATTGGAAGATATCCTGAACTATCAGCACCGTGTCCGCGCCAGGATTTCCCAAAAGATCAATTCCGGCGAAGCGTTCACAGACCGCGGACTCGGCAGACGACTATGGCTCGCTTACGAACATGAAGCCATGCACCTGGAGACTTTCCTGTACATGCTTCTCCAGAGCGAGCGGGTTCTCCCACCACCAGGGCGAGAAGTGCCAGACTTCAAAGCCCTAGCAGCCGAAGCCCAGTCCAAGCGTACGGAGAACAAATGGCACGCCATTCCCGCTGGTAAAGTCAACATCGGCCTTGACGACCCAGAAAACAACGACGGTCCTGACAGGTACTTTGGCTGGGACAATGAACGACCATCTCGCATCGTCGCGGTCAAGGAGTTCGAAGCACAAAGTCGACCCATCAGCAACGGCGAATATGCTCGCTTCTTGGAAGTCACCCATCAGACTTCCTTCCCTGCGTCGTGGACTACCACTACCACCAGCGCGACGAAGACCGGTGCCCATTCGAACGGCACAAACGGCCACTCGAGCGGTTCTGGAGCCGTAGCCAGCCCAGCTTGGATCGAAGGCAAGGCCGTTCGAACAGTCTACGGCTTAATTCCGCTCAAATACGCGCTCGACTGGCCCGTTATGGCATCCTACAACGAACTCGCTTCCTACGCAGAGTGGTCTAACGGGCGTATTCCGACGCTGGAAGAAGCACGCAGTCTGTACAAATATGTCCAAGACCAACAAGCAACGACCATGGAGAAAGTCCCCAGCGGATTGATCTCCGCAGTCAACGGACATCTGTCGAACGAAGGCGTAACAGAGACACCGCCATCCAACGGTTCCTCTAACGCCGCTGTTGCTGCCACCAGCAGTAGCAGTAGCGACGACAGTAGATTAGACCCAGACCCGCGCTCTCTTTTCATCGACATGCAGGATGCCAACATCGCCTTCCGCAATTGGCACCCAACCCCCGTCACCGACAGCGCCCGTCTCCGCGGCCAAGCCGACGTTGGTGGGTTGTGGGAGTGGACTAGCACTTCTCTGGCTGCGCACGAAGGATTCCAAGCGATGGACTTGTACCCGGGGTATACTGCCGATTTCTTCGATGACAAGCACAATATCTGTCTCGGCGGTAGTTGGGCGACTGTGCCGAGAATCGCGCTCAGAAAGACCTTTGTGAACTGGTACCAGAGGAATTATCCTTATGTGTGGTGCACAGCTCGGCTGGTTCGTGATGAGTCTGTCGCGAACTAGGGCCAGCCAGCGGACCGGGACTCGCAATGTGCGGGTGTGCGGGAAGATGAAACGGCCAGAGAGCAAATCAGCCTACACGCCGTACAGTACAGCCACATTGGACGGAAGCGAAGCCGGACTTGCCTTGGAATTGTTGATGGAAGTTGAGTTTGACTTCCACGAGTAATGAAACATGACATGTACACGCTCATTATATACACGCAATGCATATCTGGTATTTTCAAATCCTGCTCTCCATGTAGCTTACAGGTTGTGATCACAGGGTCCAGACTGTGGTCCTGCGTACTCCTATTATGCATAGCCTTGTCATCTTCTCCTTCTGGATATTGCACCCAATTTGCGGCTCTGCGTGGCGAGATCCCGCAGAAGGGGCCGATAGCAGTGAACACTGATCTTGCCAGCCCAGATCATAATACCCCATGTTTCTTGATAAAACTTGTGTCTTGGTTCTTTGTTTGCCCTCGAATTGACCACCATGACGACGACTTTCCCGCTGATCATGGTGTGAAAACTGGCCCTTCCACACATCCTCCCGGTATCCACATTCAGCTGTGCGCCGAATTGTTGTTCTTCGTCTCCATAATCCCGTCCCTTACCCTTCAAAGGAACACCTGGGTCTGTCGTAGGTCAAATTGAACGAACAGGAACCGATCAATCCGATACAAGCGCATAGAATAGCATATCTCTCTCGGGTCCCGTCGTAGTCCAGTCCAGACCGTGCATATCCGCCAGTCCATTGTTTGCGTAGGCTGCATGTGAAGGTTCTTTACTGCCGTACCCGATAGTGACTTGGTTCACTGCCTCGACAGGACAGTCCGCCCTTTGCACTTTGCACAGTCCGAGCATTCACTTGAGGTCCCCAAATTTCACCGCAGGGAGTTTCTCTGTTTTCGTCCGTTTCTGTATCTCGTCCACAACAATCATCGACCTTGCTGTCAATCTTATCTCGTCACTGACCGTCTTGCTTCCTGAACTCCTATTTCGTGCTCATTGTTGCTTGTCGCGCGCTCCTATTGCACGTTCGTCGTCGCATAGTCGTAGCTTAGTACTCTCGCATCGTCGCCTCCGGCAACCGATCACGAACAGAATCTCTCGGCGTCTCTCCTCGCGCGTTCCCCTCGTTCGGCACAAAAAGGCGATCAAGAAAGCTCGGCGCAAGCAAATTCACACGGTCTCAAGAATTCTCTCGGCGAAATGGATCTCTCTATCCCAAACAGTCCTTTTAAATGGGAATCGGCTTCTGGTCTTGGTGAGTCTTCTCACAACCACTCTTTCTGCCTGCGCAGGCGCCAGAGAAAATGCCAGAAGCTGACTGTGACAAATAGAGCACAGTTGTTTCTCCTGCTCCATGAAAATGAGCAATCCCAAGGCCAAGCTGACATGCTACGGCGTCCACTCCATCCCTTGCTACCGGTACCACCAAACCATGCACGCAATCGGCACCTCTCACAACTGCATGTCGTGCATCCAGACCGACGAGATGCATGAGCAAAGGCACAGAAAAGTAGGAGCCCCTTTCTCTTTGCAACAAAGAGACACGCCCAGGTTGATACTGACAATGTTTCCAATAGATCGCAGAACTCGTCGCAGAGTATAGCGTAGCCACGGGCACGGACCCCGCAGGGCTGAGAGATGTCTTTCAACAATTGAACATCAATAACAATCCCCCCGAGCAAGCTGCTCCTGACCCTGACGCCGATTTTGAAGAGGAGGAAGCATTCGCCGAAGCTGAAGACGCGCCTGGTGATGTTGCTGTTGCGCAACCGGACAATGACGATGCAGAAGATGCAGAAAACCTCCTCGAGCCGGTCATTACCGAAGACACCACACAAATCACCGAAACCATGCCTCCACCAAAGCTCACCAAGGCCGAAATCCGCGCGCAAAAGAAAGCCGCAAAAGCCGCAAAGTCCCAATCAAAGGCTGCAAAGAACCAAAAGAAGCATACAATCAACGTCCGCAGCGAAGATGTGGCACTCATTGCTCGAATTCTACATGGCGACAGTGCAGCGAACTCTGCAGATACGCATCCGCTGGCATCAGACAAGGAGATTGACGATGTCATCAAACGGAACCTGGGTTACGTGTCTAATATCGAAGCGCACAAGAAGCAGCTTCTTTCGAGCATCGCCCTGAAACGGAGGGCCGACCGCAGGCCTAGCCAGACTGACGAAAAGGACGAGGAATGGGAGAACATTCTCGCCGCGATTTTGACGAAGCTTGGTATCGAAGCCGCCCATATCAGTGCTTCTGTTCCGAGCAGCGCCGGTTCCAAGAAAGAGAACCGTCGCTCGCAGAGGTCAAGCGAGGAGGCGTCTGCACTGCCAATGACAATTGTAGCCAACTTGAAGGTTGCGGTGAAGGAAGACCTCGAAAGGTTCATCAATGAACAGAAGGAGACTTGTGTGCGGGCGGGGGCGTTCTGGAGGTACGTTGGCAAGCCGATATTTGACAGGATGACTCGCATCGCGATGGAGGTAGACTGGAAGACCGGAATGAAGTTGAAGGAAAGGGATGAGTGAGGTGGTGATGAGAGGGAGGCGAGTTGAATTGTGTTGAGATAGACCGTTTTTTCTTGAATACCAATGCCCCTTGGAAAGGGCGTACTCCCAGGCACGAACCTAGAGAAAATTGGAGTCATTGTATCGCCTGTTTTTCTTGCCACTAACGACACGAGATGCTGTCGACGTCCTCCTTGAGTCAATAGCATGCCGACCTGGTCTTACAGTGCTGAAGTTCGCCTAGGATAACGCGTTTGCAATATACGTTGTCCACCTGGCAAGCTCCTGCCAGACCGTTAAACATGCCTCGTTAGGCTTGCAGAGACGACCTGTATGCAACGTCGAAGTTGCTCAGTCTATGTGCTGGGTGACCGCCTAGGATAACGCAGTCGAAGTAAACGTTTTCCACGTGGCAGGCTCCGGCCGAAACACTCAACATACCTCGTTAGGCTCGAGCAGACGACCTGTACGCAACGTCGAAAGTTACTCTGTTTGTGCGCTGGGTGACCGCTGGACTCAATAGTGGGTTTGCGCAACTCGATATGACCGCCTGTTTTTTCCGCTGGCCAGCCCTCCTCCAGCATTGACTGTACAACAGGCGGTCTTCAGGCATGCTTCGTTGAGTGCTACTATGCACATCTCATGTAATGTTCCATCATCATGTCGATCTCAGCTTTTCTCATCTGCTGCAGCAACCATATTCTTGTCTTCAAAGCCCAGTAGACGTCCGAGTATACCCCTTGGCTTAGGAACAGGACACTCGTGGCCTTGCTTGTCTAATGCTTCTGCTTCTCGTTGCAATTCGCGAAATAGCGCAGCTTCCTCCTCAATATCCTTGCGTTGTGCAAGGCCCTTTCGCAAGCTCTTATTTTGTGGTTGCACCATCACCCTGTCCAGATCTGAGGAGTCTTTCAACGATGCAGACGTGTCTGATGCATTTTGGCTAGCTTTCCGTCGCACTGGTCTTCCTTCTGCATCGAACTGGATTTCTGCATCTGCGTATCCCTTCCGTGGCCGTGGGCATGGAAATAGGTGCGGGATGCCCACCACAACAAAAGACGCGAGTAGAGTGCCAGCAAACAATGTGGATGTTGCTGTCGAACGAGGGTGTAGATGTGGAGGCATTGTGAAGAACTTCTGTCGCTGGTCGTCGATGTGTAAAATGTGGTTGTTGATTCAAGATTCCCCTTCAAGGTTGCTCCATTTGTATGTGTGTGGTCTGAGAAAGTATGGGACAGGACGTATGATTAAGATGCTGCTCACACAGCCTGTCGAAGTAGGTGATCGAGTGTTCGAAGGTGGCTTGCACAGTTCCTGATGTGGGTTGAATGGTACAGTAGAGAATATCGAAGTTGGTAAATTCAATGGTGGAACACGAGGACAGGCCGAATTGCTGAAGCTCTGATTTGATCGAGAGATGAATGGCTTGCAGGTTGCAGATGCCAGTCTGCAGTGTGGAGTAAGATCTCACTTGACGCAATCTAATCTTATCAGCTGCACCAGCCATTTTTAATCTGATCTCCTCGAAGCAAGCACTCAAACCGCATCGCAACCTGATAATCGCCTCCATCATCAGCATCATACTTGAGACTCCGACTTTGTGACCTTAGCGAGGCTGTCTAGATCACCTCACACTAAACGCAATTCCAAGTCTCGTTTCTGAAGCACATTCGGTTTGCGCGACCTC
Organism: Exophiala viscosa; assembly: GCF_022695815.1. NCBI lineage: Eukaryota > Fungi > Ascomycota > Eurotiomycetes > Chaetothyriales > Herpotrichiellaceae > Exophiala > Exophiala viscosa. The sequence continues at coordinate 186,806 of NW_026944356.1, read as the reverse complement.
TCAACGCAAGGCATATACGAACAATTCGTCCTGCGCAAAATTGCCCGGTCACTTCTTCGCCGCCCAGCTTTGATCAAACCACTCAAACAACACTCATGCGCAGAGGTCTCCGGTGAGACTCATCTGCGCTGCGATGAGTGATCTCGACAAGTGAGTGGCCAGTCTCTTTCGTCTTTTCCTCGGCCTGAACCTTGCTGATCAAACCTACAGAGCCATTGCGCAACTGCGCGCGTGCCGACCCATACCAGAACCTCAGGTCCGCGAGATATGTTACAAGGCCAGAGAACTGCTTATAGAAGAAGGCAATGTGGTCACAGTCGACGCGCCAGTAACAATATGTGGCGACATTCACGGCCAGTTTCACGATCTTATGGAACTTTTCCGTGTAGGCGGTGATGTACCAGACACAAACTACCTGTTCATGGGCGACTTCGTCGACCGGGGTTTCTACTCTCTCGAATCATTCCTCCTCCTTCTCTGTCTAAAAGTGCGATACCCAGACCGGATAACGTTAATACGGGGGAACCACGAGTCAAGGCAGATCACAACCGTCTACGGCTTCTACGACGAATGTATACGCAAATACGGCAGTGCCAATGTGTGGCGTTACTGCTGCGAAGTGTTCGACTACCTCGCTTTGGGCGCATTAATTCTAGGCGCAACCACCGACGTACCACCGCCAGCTACATCCTCATCCTACAACGACAACACACAATCCACCCTCCCACCCGATGACGAAGACGTCGAGTCAGAAGTGCTAAACGCTAATGGCGAAATACTCAGCAAGACGCTCCGACGGCAGTTTGCAGGTCTGTCGCTCGGTTCGCAAACAAATGCAAGCCGGATGTCACCCGCTCCCGATATTGACCAAGAACCGCCATCGAGTCTCCCGTCCCAAGCCACTCCACCACCTTCTTTATTCAGCCCTCCAACCTCTACAACAGGCGCCGTTTTATGCGTACACGGCGGTCTCTCACCACTAATTGACACCGTCGACAAGATCCGAATGATCGACCGCAAACAGGAAGTTCCCCATGAAGGCGCCATGTGTGATCTCTTGTGGTCAGATCCGGATGAGATCGAAGGCTGGGGTCTATCTCCGCGGGGCGCCGGATTCCTGTTCGGTGCCGACATAGTCCGACACTTCAATCATAACAACGATCTATCGCTCATCGCCCGTGCCCATCAATTGGTTATGGAAGGCTACAAAGAGATGTTCGACAAGACGATAGTAACAGTCTGGTCCGCGCCGAACTACTGCTACAGATGTGGCAACGTTGCTGCAATCCTGGAACTCGGCGAAGATGGGAGCAATGGCGGCTGCATCGCCCGCGCCAACGGCGACCAAGGACGACGAGAGCCCGTCGGCGGTGACGGATCTGGTGGTGGTGCCGGTGTGCTGTGGAATCTGGCAACACCGGGTCGAAGGTACCGCGTTTTTGAAGCGGCGCCGCAGGGCACGAGGGGCATGCCTGCGAAAAAGCCTGTGGGCGAATATTTCTTGTAACATTATGAACAGCAGAGCGACTTTGTCTTCGGAGCAGTTAAGACCATGGTAGACCCTTCGACTTGACGAAGCGGCACTCGCGCCGCGCAACAGAGGAAAGATTAGAGCTGTCCTTGGGGTTCTACTGACCTCATCCATCAGCCGAGATATGGGTCGGAGGCGAACGGAGATCTTCTCAGCAAAAACCTGCGCATACTCGCCGATTTGCAGAGTGATCATGAAAGACTACGGAGGATATCGAAGGCCGAGAACTCAAAAGTCGGCCAATATCTTGCAAGAGTGCCGCACACAGGGGGACATCCTGCTGCCAGGTCATAGATATCTATTCTTGACGAGGCCATGAGTCTACGGTATAAAAGCTTCGAGTTCGGAGTGTCAAACATGACATTTGGCCATTAACTTGACAATCAACATATGGTCTGGTCTAAATTACCCATCCAACCTCTAAAACACCGAATCCAATGTCCCTGGGGGTATAAATATCTTCATAAAGAGTCTTGCAAATCCAGAATCATCTCTTTCCCTTCTTCGTACTGGGCGCCATATCGTCCCTAACCTTCTCCAACATCTCATGCGCCTTGCGGTCTCGTTTGGAGAACCCGCTATTAAACGTTGACGGCAGAATTCGTTTGCTATGTGCATGATCTTCCGCAAACTCAGGTCCACTCCAGCCCTTGTTCTGGCATAGCTTAGTCGCATCCTCCAGCAGACCCTGCCCGACGCCCTTGCCGCGGTATCTCCGCTTGACGGTCCATCCTCGAATTACCCCTGTTGTCGGTGCATTTCTGCGCGGTTTCTTGCTCGCGCCTGTATCCCTCTCCCCACGAAGGATAACCGTCCCAATGACTTCGTCGCCGAAGCGCGAGAGGAGAACCTCATCCGCCTCCCCTACCGCGGGGCTGTTCTCCGCGTCACGCCCCTGATCGAGCCATTTCCACGTCCCTACTTTCTCCGCCTCGTCGATATACCCGCCTGCCAGCCAACGGACCGTCACCAGCATGGACATCAACACTCCGGCGGAGGTCGAGCCTATCAGAAACCAATCGGACCGCTGGCCTTTGTACATGTACTGGGATATCATGCCGAAGAACAAGATGAATGTGCCGATACTCAAGGGGTGGAAGATTACGAAATTGGAAGCGACTTGGCGTTGCTGCGCGACCGAGTCGGCGAGTAAATGGAGGGCATCGACTTTGTCGTCGACGCTCACCGCGGGTTTGGTGGACAATTCGGGGATCGACTCGAGCGGGTTTTCGGGCGTGGTTACGACCACGGTGTCGTCCTCGCCAGCCCCAACTTCTTCGCTGTGCGCGAGCGGCGAGGGTGATGGCGGGGGTAAGGTGCCTGAGGAGGCCATGGTCGGTCGAAGGTCCGGGGTATTTGCGAGGGAGGGCGGAGAGGAATCGGGGTCGAGAATCAGATTTGCTCGGAGGGTGTTGAAGAATGCTGGGGAGTCACAACTGTCAGGTCTATTTCACGAACGGGGATTGCTGGGGTTGGCTGGGTAGTCGCGTGCCCAGTGCTCGGACTCAAACTCACCAGCAGAAGTCTTGAAGCCTGGGATGCGGTCTCCGACTGCAAAGGCTGTATCTGCAAGAACTGTAGAGCGACCAGTCTCTTGGAAAGGAAGAATATAGACGGCCGGTTTTGTGACTGCGAAAATGGACGAAGCAGTGGCCGGGAAGAACGAAGAAGGCTGCGGAGGTGTAGGGGGAGAAAGGTATAGGTGTTCAGGAAATCTCAGATGATGGTGCCGGCCCATGATCTGAGAAATTCTTCCACCTCCGCCCTAATTGGCATGGCGAGAAAAAAAAACAATGAAACCACTGCGGTAGGTGGTGGAAATTAATTGGGCATAATGACGTTGGGCCCAGTAAGAAAACCGTGCAGAGGAGAAGAGGAGTCTATTGAATTGCTGGTGTCACGGTAAGAAAGGGTACAGTACGTAGAGGAGAAAAATGTATGAAAGAAGAGGGGCAGAGAGGGAGTCTTGTAAGAAGCACGTTGGCGATTGTGATAAGGATACTGGACCGCTCGGGGTCTTATGGGGAATTTGGGACTCTTTATAAAATAGTATCAAGCCACTTTACGGGCACTCCGTACGTTGAGTAGGTCTAGGCTCTTTCAAGCCTTGTGAAAAAAAGTTATCTTGCTCATCGACGCAAATACACCATAGGGCGACATCCGATCTCTGGCATCTACCGCGCAAGTTGCGCCTCTTTGTTTGGCTACCTATCACTAGGCAGTCTTCTTATCGCATCGGTGTGAGATGTGATGCAGCAGATAGAGATTTAGCTGATAATGTATCACCATCACCCCCGCCAAGCACCCCCTTATACATACCCGACGATAAGCTGTCATGTTTTAACTGGACTTCCATTGGATCTTGTGTATCAGACCGCAGTCTTCCAGGCTGCGTGCAGGGTTGATCTTGACCTGTTCCTGGCAGTAATTCTCCTATCATCTGCTTTATCGCTTTATCGAAAGTGCTTTCTTGCAGTGGATAAAGCTAAGCCCAGGCCAGCCATGCATGTCCATGTACACCATGTGAAATGTCGACATCAATCAAGTCTTGTGATCACACAACAACACCTCCTTCGGCAATGCCGGTGCTTCTCAGCTTTGGATATCATCGAACACCATCATCACTCATATCGTCGCTCTCTTCTATCCGTCAAGGGCAGTCTGCTCTGCTCTTCTTGAGTACTTGTCTAGTAGGACCTTCCAAACATGCACCAGGCTTCGGCCAGATTCGAACAGTTGGGATTCCCGCACTTGGTGACACCCTTCTCGATCCCTTCTGGCTGCTCGAATGGAATGCAAAGACTTTTTGCGCCCATGCTCGGGGCACGTTCATCCTGTGGCACCCCACTCTGTTCCTCCGCCGTGCGTGCACTCAAGTCCTTGATCTGGTCCTCGCATGCCTCCGTAAGACAGTGAGGCAGGAGAATAACGTTCTTGTCATTCAGCGTCGGTACAAAGTCGTCCCAGTTCGTCACTTTCTTGATATGTGACTTGTACTTGGCATCTGCTCGGTCATACAAGTCTTTCTGGATAGTCTCGAGAAGCTCTGGGACAGCAGTGTTGAGCTCGGTGATTGCGATCTGACCTTTGCTGTCGGCCTTGGGAAGGTCTCGGCGGGAAGTCGTCACAAAGTGACCTTTGCTCTCTCCAGGTCCGAACTCAAGTCGAAGTGGCACACCCTTCAATTCCCAGTCGTTGAATTTCCATCCTGGAGAATATCCCTCCCGGAAGTCGGCTTCGACCCGGACACCGACAGCCTTCAAGACCTCTTTCAGACCATCGACCTCCTTGTACAGGGCTTCTCGCTCCTCGTCTGTCATCTTCGCTGTCACACCGACGGGCACAATAACAACTTGGGTCTCGACAATACGAGGTGGAAGGACCAGGCCGCGATCGTCTCCATGAATCATGACCATCACACCAATGACTCGGGTAGACAAACCCCACGAGTTCTGCCAGACGTGCAGCGAATTCTTCTTCTCTTCCTCGGACTTTGCGTTGGGATCCTGTACGGTGATGCCGAACATTTTGCTGAAATTCTGACCCAAGCAGTGTGATGTTGCGCCTTGGATACCTCGTCCTGTTGCCGGAATATAGCCCTCGACCGTAGTGGTGTAGTAACCTCCGGCGAACTTTTCCTTCTCCGTCTTCCTGCCCTTGATTACGGGAACTGCCAACAGCTCTTCATACACACCAGCATAGAGGTCCAGAATGTCCAGAACTTCTTTGCCCGCTTCTTGTTCCGTCAAGTGAGCAGTATGTCCTTCTTGCCAGTGGAATTCCCGCGTCCGCAAGAACGGCTGAGGATGCTTGAACTCCCATCTCACAACCGAGTTCCACTGATTGAGCTTGAGCGGAAGGTCACGATAACTCTGGATCCATTTGGCGTAGTAGGGATACATGACGGTTTCAGAGGTTGGGCGGATAGCAATCTTCTTTTCCAGCTTTGTGCTGCCTCCGTGTGTCACCCACGCGACCTCGGCCGCAAATCCTTCAATGTGGGCCTTTTCGCGGTTCAACACATCCTCAGAGACGAACAGAGGGAACGAGCAATTCTTGACACCCATCTTCTTGATGCGGCTGTCGAACCAGTCGCGTACTCCGTCCCAGATGAATTGTGAGGCAGGCTTCAGGATGTAGCAACCCGAAATATCGTAGTAATCGAGCATGTCTCCCTTTAACAGAACTTGCTGATACCATTCTGAAAAGTCGGTATCTTTCGACACATCAATGCCAATGAGTGCAGCTCCTTCCATCTTCTTCTTCTTTCCTCCAGCTTTGGATTGTGGTGTTTTGGCTTCTGCCTTGCCAATTCCCTTTTCAGGCGCAGGCTTCTTGTCCATCTTCTTTGAGGCCTTGTCTTTGGGTGCTTTCTCTCGAGAGGGAAGCTCGGTCTGGAGGGTATCTGTCGACTCGGACATGGTAGCGGGAAGAGGCGGTCACTAATGAAGGGGACTTATGAGTCAGGGTTCAGTCACCAAATCGGTGTGCTGTAACTGGATCTGGGCTGATGTGAGTCTTCAGAATGACTCTGTGTGAGTCGTGTGTGCCCAATGATCCCGCCCGCAGCTCTTTCTCCCCGCATACCAAAAAGTTCTCTTGGCGGCTACTGAAGCAAATCGGAAGGTAAATTCACGCCGAGTGCCACCTCCTAAGATCCACCCGGAGGAAGCCACTATTGATCGCAGGGTCTCACTTATGAGCCGCGTACGAAGCTTCATACTAACAAAAGGTCTAGGTATTGTTCTACCAGTCTACCTATCTACCAAGCATGGTGGTTATCTAAATTGGTACAACTGATGCAATGTTGTCTCGTCTCATTTCCTTCCTTTCCACTCTCTCACCATTCCACGGACTGCTCGAGCAATCTCATGTCGCCCGTCCCAAAACGGATATACGATAACAGCGAAGATCGCGCCGAAATGCCAGATGATAGCCATGGTGACCCAGCCGCCAAAGAAGCTCTTTGTAAAGATCCAGTCTCGGTATAGGGGCAAAGGCCAAAGGACGATAGTGACCAGGACATTGATGACAAAGTAGATGCTGGCTATCTTGAACCACTTCTTGATATGTCGGAGTGTCTCGTTGTCGAAAGGGTGGACAACTTCATCAATAGGGATTTGGGTATTCACTGGATGGTGTGGTGGACCAGTAAGTGGGCCACCCTTCTCCGCGCCTGTCAGATAGGTTCCTTTCTCGGAGCCGTCTTCCGTCTTGAGTGACTCATTCACGGCTTCGCTGCTGGGTAGTTTGGATTGCAGAGAGCTGTTTGGCTGGCTGCTGTCTTCGATAAGGTCAATTCTGAGGAACTCGCGCCAGTCGAAACGACTCGGCCAGACCAACGAGATGATGACGGAATATAGTGCTGGACTGAAGAAAGACACGATAGCGCCGTAAAGGCCTGGCAATTGATCCTGAGTCGATGTAATGTTGATTACGCCGGACCACTTCCATGATAGGGAAAGCCAAGTCGCCACTCCGGACAAAAGCCCAAGGATGGGACCCAATATGGCCGCCAACTTCGTCTGTCTAGACCAAAGGAGCGTCAGGATCATGGGTAAGATGCCAGGACAGGCAATGATGGGTCGAAAGTAAGTGGACCAGTTGTTAGTCGCGCCAGCGTACTCCAGCATGATGGCGAAGCCAGCCATGAAGCAGCCATGAAACACGACACCCCAGTGGCTCACCTTCAGAGTCTTGCGGTCGGACGCACGAGGGTCGATGTAGGTGCGGAAGAAGTCTAGCGAGATGATACTGCTGACCGCTATCATGGATGAGCTGACGGTACTCGTGATGGCCATGAATATGAGAACAAGCAGACCAGCGGTGGCACCTGTGCCAAGCAGTGACCTGAGCACGTATGGCATAACGAGGCCGGAATTCACCTGAGTGAGCGTGAGGGTATTGGGATAGTCGAACCAGACAGGAGTCTTTTCGATTGCGCGGGCACTTAGACCGATGATAGTGCCGGTGCACCAAGGTATGGCGAGGATGACGACAGAGACAAGGTCGTAAGCTGGAACAGTCGAATGCACCTCGGAGGCGAACGATTTTTGCCAGAAGGCCGTGTCCATGAGCACAAGTGCAAGGTTGCCGAATTTCAGCACGAGGCCGAAAAGGAGTGAGCTCTTGGATTTCATGGTCAACAGCGAGCCTTTATAGTTGCCTGGAATATAATCGTTCGTGGCTTTAACTTTCTCGTACAAACCCGAGGGTCCGCCAATGTGCTCATTCGTCAAAACCGCAAGAGAGAAGTAGATCAGAAGGATCAGAGCGATGGTGGTATGAAGGAAGTCGGTCAAGAATGTGGCCTTGAGTCCGCCAACGGCCGTATAGATGACAACTTCAGATATGGTCAGCGTTTGCATGCGGCATTGAGCGACGAGCGCATTACCTCCTGCAGGAATCAGGATACATGCAGCGATAACGTGCATGCCAGTCATTCCAGTCACCAATTGAGCACCTGCGAGGATCATGCTGCCGCAGCCGAAGACATTGTTGACCAGGTTCAGTAAGATGAAGAGCCAGTGAGCGTATTTGCCATATCTCATTTTGATGATCTCAAGCGAGGTGTGTGCGTAGGGTACTCGCAGCTTCGCCACGATACCGAGCACTGCCATCAGAGCAATCTGGAAGGACAGCCCGCTTGCCCACCAGATGGGAAGAGCAACACCCCATTTGTAGGTGTAGGCAGCTGAAAAGACACTTTCATTGATCCACATCCTCGATATTGGTTAATACATATCATGTCATACTCCGCCATTAGAACTCACCAGCTAGAGAAGACGGCCGAGGCAGTCAATCCGGTCCCAACGGAACGGTTGGCGACCATAAACATCTCTGAATGGTCGCTATCCTCCGAAAGGTACCTCTTCTGTATGCGGACTGCAGCGATGATAATAAGGCAGAACAGCACGGAAAGACCAATGATGATGCCATAGCCGTCGGCCTGGGTGAGAAGTTGCACAGCCATCTTGGGATAGGAAAAAACTTTGGTGATGGGAGGGTGGGACAGGACGGCATACTCCTACCTGATACATCCTTGAAGTACTTATACCACGATTGTATCATGTCATCGACGTAACTCGGTGCATCTGAAATTCTCGATCATAGCGCTGACTTACGGAGTACCTCCGTGCCACCTGCCTTTTGAGTGTTAACACGAAAGGCGTCTTCTCTGAATGTCCATCATGGGTGCTTTTCATTCGCTGAGATACCTGTATGAAATGAAAATCGCGTGCTCACGTGGTGGGGAAGCACGATTGCGTTATACGGTCCTCGCAGCACGCCATGAGGGTTGGAGGAGGGCAATATGATAGGTCCTTAAAAACGTGGTGACTTGTGCAGAGCCCAGTCGACAATGATCGACGCTGATCCCGTACTCCAATGCCGTGCATTCGGAACAGACTTATCCAGTGTTGAAGCGTTGGGGGATATTGACCTCTGCAATCACAACCCCTGTTCTCGGAGTTCGATGGGGGCGCGAGTCAATTCCTGGATCAAGTTCCCTTAACACATCGATGGCGTGCTCACTCAGGGTCTCGCGTCAGAACGGTCCCTTGCGGTGAAGTGCGCGGTCTTCAATGACCCCTAGGCAGATACTTCGTAGTTTCGAGTGATGGTCGAAGAGGTTGAATCACTTCTCCGCATGTTCCGGTAAATGCCGTAAAGGAACCGAAATCACCAATAAGTCTTCGGACTTCGAATTCGAAAGACAAACAGTCACGGTCTCAGAAACCACGTACTTTAAATTTTGTCCTTATCGTGGTATAACAGATTGTAGATCTGCCTCCCGGGCTGGTCGTCCAACAGCACAACCCACATGCAACACTTCAATGTTTCCTGCATGTCCTTCCATGACTTCACCTGACACCGGTCGGCATAGTCCCGCAGGGATTCTCTCAGCCATGATTCCTCTGATGTATCATACAACGAAATAGCCCCAGTCATCAACAACCAAAGCACTACCTGAGGAGAAAGACGCTGGCTAGGTTTGACGCCCAGAATGCGATTCCGATAGCCCGTAGGAAAGCGGTAATAGGGTAATCTGATATCCTGCCACTGCAAGAAAATATGATGACAAAAAGCCAACAGTCCAAGCCGAATTACTTCATCGACGGACCCAGTGATAAAATTCATGTAAAGCAGGCGATATGTCACTGCAGTCATCGTCTCAACGATAATTTCTGGATGGATCAATCGTTGAATCTGGGTGCCTAGATTGACTAGAAGGCAAAACCTTCGCATGATTCGCCAGGCCGTCGCCAAATCGTGGTCCATGTCGCGAAGCAAATCGACATTGTCTTGGGGGCATTTTTCGTCGTTGCAAGCTCGCAGCAGCGTCTCCGGGTACCCGGGTACTGGCTCTGAAGGCTGACGGAAGAACACGGGTTTTGAACCATTGTGTAAAGCGATACCCAGGTCACATCTGGGAAGGGTCAGCATGCCATGTGAAAACCAGCGATAGCCACTCACCTCAGCATCTCCACGAGAAGTTTATTCCCATTGAAGACATCTAGACCGCCTCGCAAGTCGACCATCTTGCGAAGGCCTTCCATATGCTGCTTGGAGGCTTGAGAATCTCCCTCGAAATGAGCGTGACTAGCCAATTTTGCAACAGCGCCGATCGTAGAGTCCGAAAGCTGCATTTCATCGTCTGTCCTCAATAGCCTTTCTCGGAGAAGTTTGAGGCCTTTCTGAAAGTGTAGCATTGCTGCTGGGTTGGTGAACTCATCCTGACGGCGTAGAATGCGGTCAATGAACCCGTAGACGGCAAATGCCGCTATGTGTAGGGCAGCAGCGTCAACGGGTCCATGTGAGATGATAGGCCGACCTGAGACAGGACAGGACTCTTGGCCGTCCGCCTGGGAACCAATTGCCCTCATGAGAGGAAACATAACCCTTGTAGCGATCATGGAGACTGAATTCATAAACAATTAGTCAGGTAAACATTGACATGTTGTACAACTCAACGAACCATCTACCATCCTCAGAGCCATCAAAGCGTCGATCTCATCGGCGGCGAAGGATAAATCAAATAGGATGGTCCGGGGCACCAATGGCGCGTACGTCCTCATCACTTGTTCGAGATTGGCTGGCGTTTTCGGAACACGGTTGCCGGTCTTCGCTAGGCTCGTTGCTCGTTTGTCATCTTCAGGTTGGTATTTCTTCTGCCTTTTCCCGCGCATCACATGGCTTCTGATCTGCTTCCTGACAACTGGATCGACCTTTTCGACATTAGACGACACAATAAACATCATCCTGGTCGAAGAGCCAGGAGGCATATTGGCTTTGTCTGGTCCTCCCATCCTCGCGAGTATTGGCTCTCATGTTGTTGTCGAACATGACAAGTAGAAATGGATCAGAAGGCTGGATTCTTGGAAGATCTACGACATGATGCCTCAGCCTCGCAACGAGTAGAGGTTAAGAAACGCCAAGACACTCGATTGTATTCCTTTCTGGGTATAGTCTGGGACTGTGGAGTGAATAGGTCGATTTAAGCTTCATCTGATATTCGCTAAAGTGTTAATCGGTTTTAGCTGCAAGAGAACTAAGGCGGCAGGATCGCCCTCCCAAACGGCGTGAGTCGCAAATAAAATCCCCAAAGTTGAAACCTTGGCGCCCGCAGGAACAACAGGCACGCATTTGATGCGGCCCCTCTGAAACACGATCTTCATTGTTCCCAGGACTTAAGACGACATCTCGCGCAGTCACACTTGATGGCCGGCATTTTCGAGGGTCCTCGTAGCGGAGGAACGCTCTTCCTCGGAGGTCAAAAGATCAGCGGACAAGATATTCGAGATCAAAATGTTCTCGCAACGCAAGCCATTGCCAATGTGGTCAAATCCTCCTTTGGGCCTTCAGGTCTGGACAAGATGATGGTGGACGATATTGGAGATGTCACAGTCACGAACGATGGAGCGACGATCCTGAGTTTGCTGGACATCGAACATCCTGCGGGAAAGATATTGGTCGATCTGGCACACCAACAGGACAAAGAAGTCGGAGACGGAACCACATCTGTCGTGCTCATTGCAGCAGAACTCCTACGAAGAGCCAATGAATTGATGAAGAACAGAATACACCCGACCGTCATTATCACCGGATATCGTCTCGCCCTACGAGAGGCTGTCAAGTACATGCAAGAGAATATCAGTACGAAGGTGGAAACACTGGGAAGAGAAAGTCTGATAAACATTGCCAAAACATCGATGTCAAGCAAGATTATCGGTGCAGATGCAGATTTCTTCGCCAACATGGTGGTTGACGCCATGCAGTCCGTCAAGTCGGTCAATCCGCAGAAAAATGAAACAAAATATCCCGTCAAGGCGGTCAACATCCTTAAAGCACATGGAAAGAGCGCAACGGAATCAATACTCGTCAAGGGATATGCTCTGAACTGCACGGTCGCCTCACAAGCCATGAAAACAAGAATCACAGACGCAAAAATTGCATGCCTCGACATCAATCTCCAGAAGGAACGAATGAAGCTTGGTGTGCAGATCACAGTCGAAGATCCGTCACAACTAGAGAAGATCCGTGAACGAGAAGCAGGGATCGTACTGGACCGGGTGGACATGATCCTCAAGGCAGGAGCGAACGTCGTCATGACCACCAAGGGTATCGATGATCTGGTGCTCAAAGCATTTGTGGAACGTGGCTGTATGGGTATTCGGAGATGTAAGAAAGAAGATCTCAGACGGATAGCCAAGGCAACCGGCGCCACTCTTGTCGGCTCACTATCCGATTTGAATGGCGATGAGAAGTTCGAGAAAGAATTTCTGGGTCACGCAGAAGAAGTGGTACAGGAGAGGATATCGGACGACGAGTGTATTCTCGTCAAGGGTACGAAGGCTTTCTCATCGGCATCCATCATCCTGCGTGGTTCAAATGACTATCAACTTGACGAGATGGAGCGCTCTGTTCACGACTCGTTATCTGCCGTCAAGCGAACTCTCGAGTCTGGAAGCATTGTTCCCGGAGGTGGTGCGGTGGAGACGGCCCTGTCGATTTACCTCGAAGAATTTGCCATGACTGTTTCCTCGCGCGAACAGCTTGCCATCGGTGAATTTTCTCAATCTCTTCTCACAGTTCCAAAGACACTCTGCGTCAATGCCGCTAAAGATGCATCTGAACTGGTCGCCCAGCTACGTGTACGGCATGCATTGAGCCAAAGAGTGCAGGAAGGGGATGCCAATGACAAGGAAAAAGACCTTGCTAAGAAGCGACAATACAAGAACTACGGCCTGGATTTAATGAAAGGCAAAGTGACTGATGTTGTCAAGATGGGCGTACTGGAACCAAGCATGAGCAAGGTCAAGCAGCTCAAAAGTGCAGTGGAAGCCTGTATCGCCATTATGAGGATTGATACTCTGATCAAGCTGGATCCACCAGAGCCACAAGACGATGGTCATGGCCATTGAAGTGGGTGAGCTATTCTCTGAACAAGAGTTTAGAGAGGCCTAGCCCTTCGCAGCGCTCCCAATCGTCCTCCCGCACGGACGCCTTACTGGGATACCCTCTACAACGCCCACCTGTGGCACTCTGCCTATACCAACATGGGAAGCAAGCTGAGGAGATCAGTATCAGTTTCGGCAAAAGACCTGGTGTCAGACTCTGCCACTGGCCCATTACCGGCAGTACCACGACAGCGCGTCTAATATGTGCGTGTGGACATTGGTCATCGCGCTTGAGGAAGCCATGCTTTGCAGTGCAGTAAGAAGAGGCAGTTGGAGAGCTCGAAGTAACACAAGGCAAGCTGTAGAAGATAGCAAATCCTGTGTAAAATGTTACAACATGACAATCCATCCGAGATCAAAACGTCCACATTCCGTGATTGAGGTAACCATTTGTTATTGATCGGGTTCCCTTGCAACCTCTACAATTCCTGATCTAGAAGGGTCAGCCTATCTCAAAAGAACAGCAGCGTCATCGTCTTGACAAAGTCACAATTGTGAAAACTATCCCATTTTGCGGAATTGGGGAATCTGTTCGATCCCATACTTGATCCGGGCGTATCTATGCGAAAGTATAAAATTCGGTAGCATCAAGCACAGCCCCCAGTCTATTGATCCGTGCACAATCCGCGAGGCTCTACCCATACTGCCGCGCATTCGGTCTAGAACTTTGAACTCGATTGAAGATTGAATATTCAACGTCGCATCAGCATTGCGAACAGCTGTTGGTCCTCCCCATCGTCCCAATCCATGTCACTCAGCAATCATGGATACCTTTGACCTCTTGTGGGGTCTAATTGATACTGACCGAATACCACACGATGGGGCTCGTTAGAACCATACGAGTCTGAGCTTTCCTGAAGTTGTTGCTACCGTTCCATTGGAATACGTACGTTCACGATGGACTCGTGGAACTATACCACCGACCATCAGGATATATATCAGCATGTTGGCATCCTAGCAATGCCGGTTCTCTCAGCTACTTCAAGACTCGCAAACTCCACACGCATTCGCATCAAGAAATATAATTTGAACATCGAACAACATGGAAGCCACTCAGACCACCACTCAAGTCATTGATCAGCCTCGTCGTCTGCTCAGCCTTATCCCAGACGAGGTTCCAGGAGCTCCGCCGGTCATTGATTTTTCACGTATGTCTCCCCCGAAAGAACTTGACTAGCATCATGCTGATCGTGGATGCAGCATTTTACGGCAAGGATGCTGCTGCCAAAGCTGTCCTCGTAAAGCAAGTACGAGATGCCTGCTTAGCGAAGGGCTTCTTCCAGATTGTCAACCATGGCGTACCAGAGGACCTCCAACAAGCCATTTTTGAGCAATCCAAAGATTTCTTTGCACTTCCGATGGAACAAAAGGAGAAATACGATAAAGGTGAGCACACATCGGTTGTTGGGATGACGTTATACGGTGTCGACAGTGGCTGACGTTCCTGCTTCGACAGCATGCCATCCAAATAAACTAGGTTACGAACGCTTTCGATCCCAGAATTTTGAGAAAAAGGCTGTCGGGGAGCTGAAGGAGGGTTTCTTCTTCGGTCCCAACCTACATAAGGATCACCCATTCGTACAACAGGGAAGGATCCATTGCGGAACGAACATATATCCATCCGAAGTCTCTGATCCAGAGATATTCGAAAAGACCATGATGCAATACCACCAACTGATGACAAAATTGGCCACCAATGTCCTCAGTATTATCGCCATGACTCTGAATCTGGGCGAAGAATATTTCGAGAAATTCTGCCACGACTCAGGCGCGGTGCTCAGACTGCTGCACTACCCACCTCAAGCTGCTGACGCAAGTGAGGAGGAACGAGGTAAGTTGTAAACTCTTCGACCATTGGTTTCACAGGCTAACCTCGCAAAAGGGATCGGCGCGCACACAGACTTTGGCTCAGTGACATTACTGCTCCAGGACGACGTCGGTGGATTGCAAGTCTTCGACAAGCCGACAATGTCCTGGATTGATGTAAAGCCCACCCCTGGAGCGTACGTGGTCAACCTGGGCAACGTCATGATGAGATATTCCAACGACACCTACATCTCGAACTTGCACCGGGTCATCAACAAGACTGGCAGAGAAAGATACAGCATTCCATTCTTCTTCTCGGGCAACCCAGACTTTGTGGTAGACTGTCTACCCGGATGTGAAGATGCGGACGGCAAGTGCAAGTACCCGCCAGTCAGGATTGAAGATTGGATCTTTGGACGGCACACGAACACTTTCGAGGAGGGAAAGGGTGTGGAAGAGCTGTCGTCGCTGGCTAAAGTTGCTTGATTGCCAAGTAGGCTTGGTTGGGTCACCATCATTGAGGTGCAAAATGCCATTCCACATGGTGGTTTCGGAGCTTGATATTCCTTTTTAATGTCCATAACGATGCAAGAATTCATGCGATAGAATTTTGGTGCGCCGAAGTGAAATTATGAGGAGGCGGTCGAATTGGCCGAAGCAGATCTGCAGCCCACGTCCACGAAGGCTAGCAAGTCGATGGCTTTGGAACATGCCATGGGCATGCTGTCGCTAGCGGACCCGACTCCTACATTGGCAAATACACACAGTGTCATGGTATTTGATAAGATACCTAGGTATCAATGTGATGCCTCCTTTAGTGATCATTCGTAAGATACGAAATGCAGGGTGACGCAAGGCCATGAATGAGGAGAGGGGATTGAACAAGGTTGAGGCTCCGACTCTCTCAGCGGACAATCGGTTCCCGTTCTCCGACTGCGGGACAATTTAATTCTCGAGTCTCGAGTTTCGGACGGACATCACCTTTACTTATACTTCTCTTCATATCTACACACACTTCAACAAGACCAGCCAGACAAGCACAATGGTCGCCGAAATCATCACCACCATCTCCCCAACCACCAACAAACCCATCCTCACCCGTCATGGCCTACCGCCCGACGAGATCCTGCGCCTCGGAGCGACCGCCCAAAAGGCATTCAAATCGTTCAACAAATCCCACCCAACCCTCGAATCCCGACAAAAGATCATAACCAAAGCCCTCGACATCCTGCTCGAAAGACAAGATGAACTCGCCCTCGAACTCACCGAACAAATGGGCCGGCCCATCGCATACACAGCCAAGGAAATTACCACGGCAGTCAAGCGCGCAGAGTACATGAACCGCATCGCCCCGAAAGTGCTGGGCAAAGATATCCCAGGTGAACCAGAGCAGGGTTTCAAACGATACTTGCGCAGAGAGCCCGTGGGCGTGATCCTCGTGATATCTGCCTGGAATTACCCTTACCTCATCCTCGTGAACAGTCTGATCCCCGCGCTGCTGGCGGGAAACACCGTCATCCTCAAACCCTCTCCCCAAACACCGACGATAGTCGAGCATATCGTCGACATCTTCAAGGCGGCGGGTCTACCGGGGAATGTGATACAGTACCTACACTGCGGGACACCCTTGGACCTCCGCCCACTCATCCTCTCGCCTGACGTCAATCACATTTGTTTCACGGGCTCCGTGGCCGCTGGCATAGCGATTCAACAGATCGCAGCGAGCCGTGTGTCTGTCAGCGTTGGTCTGGAACTAGGCGGCAAGGACCCCGCGTATGTGCGATCAGATGTGGACGTGGCGTGGGCGGCTGAGGAGATTGTCGACGGCGCTATCTTCAATTCTGGACAGTCATGCTGCGCGCTCGAGAGGGTGTATGTGCATGAGGAGGTTTACGACGCTTTCATAAAGGAGGTGCAAAAGGTGCTGGCGAATTACAAATTGGGTGATCCTATGGATAAGACTACGCATGTCGGGCCTGTGGTCTCGGTGCGTGCGAAAGATGCGATCCTCGCGCAGATTGAGGATGCGAAGAGCAAGGGGGCGAAGGACGAGACTCCTGAAAACAGCACGTTCGCTGCACCGCCGAAAGAAGGTAATTTTGTGGCGCCGGTGCTTCTGACGGGCGTGAATCACAGTATGGAGGTCATGCGTGAGGAGACGTTTGGACCGGTAATTCCTGTGCAGAAGGTTTCTGGTGATGACGAGGCTGTGGAGTTGATGAATGATTCGCAGTTCGGGTTGACTGCTAGCATTTGGACGAAGGATGTTGAGAGGGGAGAGGAATTGACGAGGTTGGTCGAGGCAGGGACCGTGTTTGTTAATCGTGCGGATTATCCGAGTCCTGACCTTGCATGGACGGGGTGGAAGGATAGTGGGAAGGGAGTGACGTTAAGCCGATTTGGGTTCGAACAGTTTGTGAAGATCAAGAGTGTGCATCTGAAGGATTACCCGAAATGAGTTTGACAGGTCATCGTGTATAGCGGTTATGGCCTGGGGAAAGGGCTGGTTTAGACGGGTGTGATAGACAAAATCAAGCCTGTGCTGCATGTTAGTATGTCGATACGGCATGACGGTGTAGGTGTATAGACTATGCGAAGACATGTTATAGAACTATTGCGCCAGCTATGAGCAATGCCTGAATGATGACTCCGATAAATGCTTAAGTTCGCGGAGGGAAGACACATGTGAGTCGTGATATCTTCATTTCAAAGCCGAGATCGCTTCGACTGGGTATTTGATTCATCAGCCTCTCTATGATCAACTAACTCTCAACACATAGAACATTCAGTCATCATCGATATCCACCTCAATCGCATCCGGATTTGCCGCGACCTGCTGTGGCTGTCCAGCCTTTTCCACGTCCACAGGTTTCGGCCTATTCCCGCCTTCAGGCCCCGAACTCGCTGCGACAAAGCCCACTGGCGCACGAGCCTGGCGTTCCAACGCAGCCATAGCATCACCACCAGCCACATCCTCATCGCCATTAACTTCCATCGCACCCGCCGCCCGTTTAACAGCCTGGCTCGCGATGAACTGCACATCCGTATTGAACTGCGCCGCCACACTCCGTCGAATCCGCAACATCTCCTTGAATGTATCCTCATTACCGTGCGCGACCTCGAATTTCTCCCAGGTATCCCAGAAGTCCTTCTCGACTCTCGGGTCCGCAAATTGACTACCGTGCCCGTAGATGGCGCGGGCGCGGTCGATCTCACCTAGTCGGCGCTCCATCTCGGCGAACTTGAGACACATAGTTTTGGCTTCTTTGTCAGGTAGTGCAGCAATCGCACGTTCGTATATAGGCCGTGTGGAGGTCAAGCCAAAATTCGTCGCGGACTTGGTGATGTAGAAGTCGAACATGCCTAGACGGTCGTCGTCGGCCACGGCGCGTGTGGAGCGCTCGTACACGCGCATGGCTGACCTTGCGAGACCGCGCTCTTCTTCCAGGTTGCCGTACATGAGATAGATAGCCTTGGCGAATTGAGCCGGGCAGTTTTCCACCGCCTGCTCGAACAGATCGCGCAGTCGCTCGATGCTGATTTTGCGTTGTACCGCTTTCGTAAGATACAGATTCCATAGCTCGAATGCGACGGGATACGTGAAGACGTCGAGACCACGTTCGTACACTTTGAATGATTCCTCAAAATATCCGTTTTCTTCGAGCAGGTTTGCATAGTTGACGACTGTCTGGGGTGTGGCGATACGTAACTCGAAGATGCGGTCGTAAACGGCGCGAGTCTCGTCCATTGACCCAACAGACTCGACGAGGTCGACGTAGAATGACCATACTTTCCAGGACTTGTGTACTCGTTGTTGCGGTGACAGCGTTTCGTCAAAGTAGTCGATCGTACTGCGTTTGGGGGCTTTCGTGGCTGTCGCCATGACTTTCATCGCTCCGTCGAAGTTCTCGTTTCGTAACTCCATCTCCGCCCAGCCCACCCAGGTGTCTGCCAGTTCGGCTACAGATTTGTATGGAACTTTGACCGCCTTGTCGAGAATGATCCGTGCTGTGTCGAGGTCGGCTGCCTCTTCGTAGAATTTGGCGTAGTTCAGCCACAGTTCGTGGAACTTGCCGATGGCTCTCTTCGGTGAAATCGCTGCAATGGCGTCTGTGTATGTCTGCACGACTTCCTCCTTGTTGTCACTCCAGAGTGCAACCCGTTTCTCCCACTCGATGACATTATTGGGATTCTGCCGTAACAGAACATCGTTGACCAAGAAGGGTCGCCTGTCCATCAGATGCTCGAAGCGCATCATTCTCATATCCAGATCAATGTCTTTGTTGGCGTCGACAACGCCTTTTGCAGCACGGCCAGATGCCGCATCCATCAGACTTTGGAGGATTGATTCTTCAAACTCGACGTAAGCATCGAAGATCATTGTGAAGTCGCGCACAGTCATTACTGTCATGATGCCTTCCTCGAATACATCTCTGGCCTTCTCAAAGTCGCCTCGGGTTATCCAGTAGGTTGCCAGTCCCGCCCACAGCTTTCCACGTTGGTCGGCAAACCGTTCTATTCCGCTTCGAATGATGGTGTCGGGATCGAAGCCGGATACCGAACTGTCTCCAAGGTCGCGGGCTTTGGTGACCATCAGCTCAACCATCTCGCTCCAAAGCTGAAACTCGCTTTTGATGTGTTTCGAGCGGAATTTCGGGTTGTCCAAAATCTGCATGTATCGCTTCACAGCTTCGAGGTAGTGTCCGGCCTCGACCAGCAGATCGATGTAGTCCTCCATGTCTTCCGGGTGTATCTGCACGTATCGTGCCCATATCCTCACAGCGGCCTCGCCTCCCGCAGAATTCGCAAAGGATTTGTAGAGTCTCCAGATCCTATTATGCTGTGTAACTGGTAGAGCGCGCAACGCCCGGTCAAACGTCCTTCGAGTCTTTGTGACATATGGTTGTCGCAGCAGGAACGTAAGGTACATCTCCCAGATGACCGGCATCTTGTTCAGGAGGATCAAAGCTCTTTCGAACAGAGCGTTCACCTTGTTGAACTCGGCCTTGTACTTGACAGGATTTTTCTTCTTGAGATGCTTGACTCGGAAGTCCAAGTACATCTTCCATAGCTTGTATGACCGCGGTAATTGTATGCATGCTCTCTCTTGGACGAAGGCCTGTTCGTGAATCGTGCCATTGCGCATCTTGAAGTCGATGTAGGTTAGCCATGGTCGTACGCTTCCTGGATTGCGGAGGACATCCTGCTCGTAGATTCCATCCTCGTTCGATATCAGGTAGAGATCGGGCTTTGCCTGTGCAGAAGCCATGGCGACCTCTTGACCAGCATGCGGGATGCGTACAATTCCAGGCATTGCAAGAAGATGTCTCTGCCCCAGAAAAACATGCGTCTCAGAAAAATGCGCCGCGCTGCAGCACTTGTCGCGCTGCGCTGGAAGAGGCATGTTTGGCGAGAGCCGGAGATAAGTTTTAGCGGGTGCCGCAATGTCAGTGTCGTCAGGTTCAGCCTTGCATGTGCGGGAGATAGTTATCACCTTGCGGTCATTGAGCTTCCAATACTGCACATATTCACCCATACTGCAATCCTCAACAATACCTAAGGCGCAGAGGCGCTTAAAGGTAACATGTCTACATCAGCAGGCGTAGGTTGAGTTTCAACCCTTGTGCAACTCCCACTGACCTTGGAACAGCGAGAGGCCGTCTTCCCAACACGACAGGCTTTGGGTCAGATGAACAGCAAGCTGAAAGGAGCTCAGACCGGTCACAGCCTGCTGAAACGAAAGAGTGAAGCTTTGACTAAGTATGTCGCTGCCCATTCAGACCAAGTTCTACACTAACAGTCGAATAGACGATTTCGAGGTACCATTTTCTCCGCGGGCGCTCTTCGTCCTGCATACTGATCCTACGCAGAAATCCTAAAGCGAATTGACGAAGCGAAGAGAAAGATGGGTCGAGTCATGCAAATCGCAGCCTTCTCTTTGGCCGAAGTATCGTATGCTGTCGGTGGTGATATCGGCTACCAGATCCAAGAATCAGTCAAGACAGCACGGTTCAGGATCAAGACGAAACAAGAGAATGTCTCAGGTGTCTTCCTGCCACAATTCGAGGGCTACACGAAGGATGAGATCAACGACTTTGGCTTGACCGGTTTGGGCAAAGGAGGACAGCAGGTACAAAGATGCCGAGATACATATACCAGAGCAGTCGAGACGCTGGTTGAACTTGCCAGCTTGCAGACGGCTTTCATGATTCTAGACGAGGTCATCAAGGTCGTCAACCGAAGAGGTATGGTATTGTTCGCATGTCGAAGTACTCCTATCGGCTAACAAGCGCAGTCAATGCCATCGAGCATGTTATCATCCCACGAACAGAAAACACCATTAAATGTGAGTGCACACGATCTGTCCGCCCATCGGTGGCTGACCATGTCCAGATATCAACTCCGAGCTCGATGAATTGGATCGTGAAGAGTTCTACAGACTGAAGAAGGTTTCGGGCAAGAAACAGAGGGACGTAGCTGCACAAGACGAGGAACTGAGGAAGAAGAGAGAGAAAGAGACGCAACGCAACGGCGACACGGAAGACAGCGCAGGCGCTCAAGATGTGCTGGGTGAACACGAGGACGACGACGTTATCTTTTAGTACTCCAGGACGCTGTGCCATATGCCATACATCCCACATCCTTCAACGCCGCTGTACTGTATCTCCCGCAAGTAATGCATGGGTATCAAGTTTTTAGCCTTTCCGAATAAGACATCATACTCCTCACCTCCGATCAAGCTCGTTGGTAGGTGACTCTGATGCCCTTGCCCTCATCACCCAACTGCATCCCCGCTGTGGCCTCCTTTGCACTAATCGCACCAGCTTCTGCTTCGTATTCCACGAAAGCAATGCCTTTTCGCCCAGGGACCATTCTGACTTCCTTGAATCCTTCGAATCTGCTGAATATCCTCGACAAACCATCCGCATCGTAGCTGTCTGGCAGATCCCGTACGAAGAGAATCTTGTTCGGAGGCAGATACTCGTCTGGCACGATAGCCGCTGCATTCGTGCCTGATGCCTTGAGTCCTGCGCCCTTGACCGCCTTCGCAGGCCGCGCGCCCAGACCGGCCGCCTCTTGTGCAGGTGCTGGTCTCTTCAATTTCTGTTGTGTGGCTTCAAGTGCTTGTTTTCTCTCTTTCTCCGCGAGTCGCGATCGCTTCCACTTCTCGAGACCCTGGTCGCCTTCTTCTTTCAGTACTGTCGCGTCGGACCGCGAGCGGGCGAAATCTAGTTGCATGGGCTTATCGAAGAGTTCGAAATCGTTGACTTCTTCGATCGCCTTGGCCGCATCGTCGGGTGATTCGAAAACGATGAATGCCTGGCCTTTGGCTTTTAGGTTCTTCTTGGCTACTATGTCGATGATGGTGCCATATTCGGAGAAGATTTCGGACAGGGCTTCTTTGAGCTGGTCGACCTTAATCCGCTCTTCGAGGTTTTTAACATATACGCTGTAGAAATGAGTTAGTTCGTGAATGACTTGAAAAGGAAAGGTGAACGGTAGCGCACGTCGAGCTTGGGGGATTCTGGGTAGCGGTCGCCATGACTGCTGTTGGGTCGGGATGAGGACAATCTCTTTACTGAGAGTCAGAAGCCATGCAGTGTATCAGTAGGGTCGAACACTGTCGAGACTGCATGTGGGATGCAATGCGCCAGCGACTGGTGGAGGAATGGATACTGGGGCTTAAAAGAAGGAAAATCTCACGCTGCTTTGAAAGCTGTTTCAGCAAAAAACCTAAACGCAACATAGGCGTGTGTTGGTCAACGGTTCCGCGACAACACTAGAACTCTCACATCATGCATCTTCATGAAAGAACCAACATCCCAGCCAGTCGAAGCAGTCAGCAGAGCATACATGAGTGAATGTAATGTAGGTATTGGTACTACTATTGTTGCCATGTTATCTTGGTCCTAACCGCCAAAAATCTTTCACACCTTCAAAGCAGACTCCTATGAATATGATGTCCCCCACTTGATCCCTTACTCCCGGATCATTACTTTCTCAGATTCAGGTCGCCAATGCCAGCCCTACCGTCGCCGGATTTTCCAGCACAATCAGCGGCCCAGCAACCACAGACGTGTCCGTCGGCGCACCTTCTGCATCTGCAATGACCGTGATGATAATACCTGTTGGGTCAAACGCAGCAGGGATGGTGGTCGTGTTCGTCTTTGTATCGAACGGCACCGAGGTATTGTACATGCCATGGAAGAAGACGGCATAGTAGTCCTTGCTGTCCGCGAACTCAGGCTGTGTCTCGAATGTGACCGTCACATGCGAACCAGGCGCAATGGAGCTCGTGTTCGATGCAAGCTCGAATGTCGCAAGTTGCTGCGCTGGATCCGGGTATACCGGGTTCTCTGGCGGACAGGATCCTGCGACGATGAAGGAGCGCGTGAACTCCAAGATCTGGTTGGCGTACGGGTAAATGGTGTCGACGGGTCCAGAGAAGGGGTTTGCGTTCCACACGTCGATCAAGGACCATGTATTGTGTCGGGTCTCGGTCTCACCGATAGCCACTAGCGCAGACGCCGCGGCCGGATCCATGGCCTGGTACTCCATACCGGATACAAAGGCCATGCTTGCTACCTCGATGATTGTTTGGAGTGCCAGGAATGACTCCGCGTCGGTGAATGGGTACTCGTATTTGCAAGGGCCAGGCTTGACGCTCGAGGGCGAGATGCTATCCTGGAAGATACGGAGGTGGCCGGCTTCATTATCCCGGATCTGAAGGAGGCGGGTGTACGTGGTGTTGGGGAGGCCGAGGGCTGTGAAGCTCGACTCGTTGAACTTGGTGATGCCTTGCTGGTAGAAGGAGAAGATGATCCACTCGGCGCCTAGAATGTTTTGGAAGAGGACGTCGTCGGGGCCCGGTGGGCCGGAGGTCGTGTTGAGGACGGCGCCGGTCGTGTTGCCGGGGAAAGGAGGCTCAACCGTGTAGGTCGTGCTGTAGACTGGTGATTCTCCTGGGATGGGGCCATAGTTGGGGTTGGCGATTTGAGAGGACTGAGGAGAAACGGCCGGCGCACTGGAGGCGTGTTGGGACAGTGCGAGACCGCTTAGCAAGAGGAGGAGCTGCTTGGACTGGAACATGGTGCTGATAGTGTAGTCTTGTCTTTGGAGTGAATCTGGTTCGTATGGAATGCAAAGTTATATGTTCAAACTGCCTGCAGCCCAGCATTTATAGGAGACAATCTGGTCCTTTCGGTCCGCTTTCAACTTGCGTCATGTCGGGAGGCCTTGTTACTGCGCTTCGACGGCGACATCTGGGCAGCGACAGCTTTCGATCGCAGAGCATGCTTTGCGTGGAGAGATCCGCGAGTCAGTATGTGGCTCGGGAGGGGCTGACGGCGTGCAAATCTTCTCGCGGCCGTCTATACCGAGAAGCAAACGAAGCAGCCCTGTCATTTTGTCCAGTCAAGATCAGCACCAAGACTGTGCGACTGTTACCTTGGTTTGATCAGATATATGGGGGCGAAGACTGGTGAAGATTTTCCCGACGGGGTTATTGGGGATTGATATCAACATTCAGTGCATACCTTGCACCATTTGGGTAATTGCGCGAGACATGAGAGCCAATGAATGGCATTTGATGACGAGCAGGCAGAAAAGTTGAAAGCATCAGCGATTGCGACGAAGGAGGCTGATTATGAGAAGCATTCCCTGTTGGGACATACATATTCAGTCCGGGGCCACCTGATTCGTGGACGACGAGATGATGCCCGAAAGCGATATTTGAGTGAAGTTCAGCGATCAAATTGCTGATCATTTCGTAAGTGTGTGAACACACTGGTTGCACAGCAGACGGGTAAGCCTGAAAGTATCTCGCCACACCGTCGGTATATCCAGTGGATAAGTTTGTGGGGAAAGTAAAAGGGGTGACAGCCTTACGAATTCAAGGACCAATCAGATGAAGTTGTCCGCTAAATATGCCGGAAGAGGCCTGGCGGTATATCGGAGCAAGAACATCGTGTCGTCCACCTCGTCTTGTCAATCTCATCTCCACTCGTCATCAGACCAAGTTGTGACTAAATATTCTCAGGTAGGAACTCTCTAATCATCTCTCGTATCCCATTTCAACACTGAATACTGCGTTCGCGCAGGCTCGCCCTCCGGCCTGGCAGTGGTCGAATACCACTCGGTCATAGCCACCGCACATTCCCCTCGTCCATGATCAGCATCTTTCGGTATTCCATCAATTAGCTCCTGCGTCTTGGTTCTGATCGGACATATGTTTGCCTCGCCCAGACTGAAGCTAATCTCATCGGTCTTGGAGTTATTAATCCGGATAACGAAATTGCTGTTGCCATTCGGGTCCAAGAGCGCCTTGGAGCGCGGAATGAGTTCAATATGCAGCGTTGAACCCATGTCAGGGGTGACATGGTAGAAGAGGAATGGTACAAACCGTTGATTCGAGAGCATGTGTACACCCGGTCCGTCATAATTATCTGTTAGCAGAGGCTCCACATTCTTATGCCCTGCCACGCCTGCAGACGATTGGGACGAGACTAGCGGAGGACCTCCTGGAAGAGCGGATAAGGCCGTCTCCATGGGAATGTCGACTTCGATTTTGAGGAGTTTCGCGGTCGTACCATCGTGTTTGATGGATCCGTCTGGATTCTTGATCTGCACGTCGACGGAATCCCGCTTGCGGATGCTGAAGATCAAGTCAAAGAAGTATTGGTTTAGGGTGGGGATGAAATCGTTCGAGTTATAGGTGCGGAAGCCGTGGGCTACTGCTAGGCGTTCGGGGACCTGGTGATGGTCGGGGTATATGTAGATGTCGAAATTTGCCGAGATGGAAGATCGAGAGAAGGCGTGCAGGGTGGTGCCTGAAGCAGTAGGAGGAGAGCGGCGGGAAAGGTTTGTAGGCTGAATCTTGAGCTGTTTGCTGGGCCCACGCGGGACGTGTAGGGTTGGCGAAGGCTTTGACGCCGCCGTTGCCGTGGGCTTCTTCGCTTCCTGTAGATGCAACGCTGCTGGAGGAGGTGGGTTGGGTTCATCCTTCGCCGTCAACAAGACACGCTTAGTCGTACTGACTTCAGTGGGCTCTTGGTAATCGGTCTTGGTGCGTTCTCGGACATAAAGTTGTCTCACCCTCTGAGTGAACGTTGCATTCTTCGTAGGGGTGATTTTGAAGTAATAGCTTGGGTCGTTCAACTCTAGTCCAAACTCACAAGAGTTGGACTGCGTGTCTGCATAACCTGGCGAAGTGGCATCCTTCTGAGCTTGTGGTCCGAAACGTAATGCTTTGTTGAGTTGATCGGCCATAACTTGAATGTGGAGCATCCGAGATTCGAAATTGAACCAGGAGTTGACTGGATACTGCTTGGGATCAAGGTATTTCTCCCGCCATTCGCCAGTAGGCGCACCCTGCGTGTATAGTGTGCGCATATGAAATGTCACGGCTTCTGCATCGAGGTAGGCCCCGAAGCTGAAACGTTGTTGATGGGGAGGTTGCGCTAGCACAATTGAAGCAAGTTCTTCGGGTTGTCTGTCCAGGAGGCACATCAAAGTCTCGTTGTCGATCCGCGTCCACCGACAAACGGTAGCTCTTTTGTCGACAATGGTCTCAGAAACCCCAGGAGCAGGAGTCCAGGTCACAGTGATGCGAAGATCGGGCATGGCTTGAATGAGCTTTGACCGAATGACAAAGCCATAGCAGGGTATCTGTGGGGCATAGTTTGCGTCCGGCACGGGGGTCCTTAGGTACAGGTTGAACCATTGTTTTATCGTCCGACGGATAATATCGTCGTCAACATCAAGGTGATTCGCGACCGACAGTGCCCCGTCTATTAGACAATCCAACCAAAAGTTATCAATGTAGAAGAATCGAAGAGATTCGGAAGGTAAAAATGCAGGCTCTGGGAACAGGTAGTGGTTCGGTATGCCTCCGAGATGAAGCTTATCACATAACCATGTATGAATGATGGCCCAGTCGCTGTTGTTGGCTCCAGCTTCGTTGAAGTCGTTGTAGATAGGGTCTTCGCCGGAACCTGCATGAGTCCCCACCACATCATGGACATTCTTCGCAAATTTTGGGAGGTTTGACGGTGAGTGGAGGTCGACAGTTGGGGAATTCTTTGCAACTGGCTTTACGCGCTGAGGGTCGACAGCGGACTTGATAGAGCGGCTTTTGACATCTGCAACCCGCTGTGATGTCGAAGCTAGGATCATATGTATAGGTAGCACGTTGTTCACTTCCATAAGGGTCTTCTGTGTCGTGGCGTTGTGCACTAGAGAGCGAAAACGCATAAGGGCAGCACTAAACACCGTGTCTGATATTGCCAGGAGTTTGCCGACCTGCCAAGCTGACGCGTATGAGACGTCCATTATGCCTGTCTGTTGGTCGAGGATTTGGTAGTCTTGAGATGTGTTCGATGAGTCGATGGTGTCTGCAAGCCGAGAGGCTGTCCCAATGGCTGTTGTCGCAGTCCCTGGCCACGGGACAGGTTGAGGCACAAGTGGTCCTCTGTTGAATGCTACAGTGCATTCTCCTGTCTGGGTTCGCCATCTGGCCAAGGTATACCCAGAATCCAGCCTCGAAATTGTAGCATTCCAAGCTGGCGATGTGGCCAACGCTTGTTTGCTTAGATCTTGTAAGACGTTCTGGTCCACTGTCAACATTTGCTGATTTTCGGTCAGATTACGAACCGTGTCCACGAAATTGACGGGATTAGGAGGCAAGGCCGTGTAGATCCAGGAGAATAGTGAGATCATCCCAATACGGTCAACCACAGGATCTTTGGTTAGCCAGCTTGTGGAAAGTGTCGAATCGACGTTCTCAATTGATACAAGATGGCAGATTTGGGTCGTCGGAGTCGTGATATTGTATGCACCCGTCCGGGGTGATATCACAATTGAGAAGAGACCATGTTCCTCAACACCAGCATCAGGAATGCCATCAGTTAAGATGTGCCGAACATGAGACATGTACTTGAACGCTTCGACCCCGAGTTTGTTCGTATCCGTATCTGCAGCGTTCTGGAAGATCTGTAGAAACTGTGCCTTTGTTGGAAAG
This sequence comes from Exophiala viscosa, assembly GCF_022695815.1. NCBI lineage: Eukaryota > Fungi > Ascomycota > Eurotiomycetes > Chaetothyriales > Herpotrichiellaceae > Exophiala > Exophiala viscosa. The sequence goes on along the minus strand of NW_026944356.1, from coordinate 158,992 downwards.
ATGACATCCACGTTGCCCTCCGTGGTTCTGATACCACTGAAATTGTCAATTCCAGCCTCAAAATTGATTCTTGATGACTGATCAATATTGAAATAATCGGACACTTTCATTCGAAAGACACCTTTAGGATCTTGCTTGTTAAAATCCGGCGTCAAGCCTGTGGGCTTTAGCAGAGGCTTTCCTTCATCTGCAGTCAACCGTAATTCTGCAGGATCAAATACCAACAGTGCCACCCAAGGAACAAGGCCACGATATCGTCTCTCCGCTGTCCCATCTTGCTTGGGGATATGCTGTAAATCCACTGGTTCGCGCATATTGTCACCCGTATTCCCGGCTGCGACTTCCCATGGATAGTGAGGGTCATTCAGGACAATGTGAGGTAGGATACGGCCCTCATCTTGGTGCCCGTCTGGTGGATAATAACTGTTGATAATAGCTGGGTCCAGAGTGAACCTGGGTACCACCACATTGAATGTCTGCCCAGCAAGAGCATTGGTGGTATCTCCTACTGTAGTGTTCCAGACATCTAGAGAAGAGACTCCAACCTCTGGGGTGGAAAATGTTGTTATAGTCTGTTTTGCCTCTACCATGTAGGAACCTGCCACCAGTCCAGGCCTGTAGTAACTGTAAAGCCGCATCTGTCCTGGTAGAAGCATTTCAGGGTCAGTGGTTTCTTCCTTACGCTCCGTCTTGATGGCCTTGGCCATGTGGCCAAGCGTCAGGATTCGAGGACCCATGCTTGAGCAGAATGCTGGGTCAAGCCTGTGTGCTCATAGATGATGTGGTCGCTCTGAGATCAGTTCACTGTCAATTATCGAGGGATGGCAGCAAGCAACTGCATCGTCGCCAATGCTGTCTTGGTCTCGCGACAAGTCCCTACATGCAACGCTTGCCGGCAGTCGAATACAGCCATAGACATCGTCATTTCCTGTGCGATTGCATTCAGTCGAGGCCACCGAATGTTGCTGCATATGGTTGTTAGGAAGCTTCCAGAGGAGCGCTCGGATTGGCCCGTTTCCCATCGCAAGCTCAGCCCGTCACTCTGTTTTTGGTGGCTTCGATTCGTTCAGCTCGGTTAGGGGCGATGTTGGTCAGATAGCGCCCAACACGAGGGTCTGCATGCAGGGTCATTGCTGATTCGTCCAGATTTTCCGGGCGGCAAGTTCCAGGCCGTCCCGCCGTCTTTCCAGGCGCCAATTCCAGTGGCTACCTGAGAACAGCCTGGGTTGGCTGCCTAGACCCACAACAACATTCAGCCCACCGGGCATAATCTTAGCGGTAATTTTCAAGATGCCTTTCCAGGATGGGACAACTCATGAGGCAGGGGTAGCAGGATGCTTCGAAAACACAAATAAAGGCCAAGGGCCAAGGAAACCCTCCTGGGTATTGACCATCATTTGACAACGATCAGACTCTTCTCCTGACACTGAAGGACCAACGACGAGGCTATCATGTCGTCCATCAATCGCCATATGCTGGGTTCAGCGATCACGACACTATTTGCGACGCTCGGGTTTGTCTTTGCTCTGGTAGCAATCACTTCCAAGGAATGGGTGATGCGCAACGAATACTCAAGTACAGACCCTGTGCAATGGCTCGAGAGACAATACCGGCTGTATCGATCACCATTTGCGATCTGCAACTATAACGGCACAAACGTTACTTGCCATCATTTCCACCCCTTCGGAAAGAATACCAGTTGTGAAGCCATCTCGCGAACCGGCAACCTAGATGCAGACAGCTCGGGCGACGCAAGGCTTTGCGAGCAGATCCACCTGGCTGGGCATTTTGCAATCGCCAGTACGACTTTGATATCCGTTGGATTCTTGTTGAGCCTAGCTCTGCTCGCCTTTGCAATCACTATGCCATCAACGACTTCGGAAGATGGCACTGCTGGTAGGTCGCAAAGCAGACATGGCCGCAATCATTCTAAGCATGCACAAGAGGGCGTAGCTGATGGATTAGAGGCAACGCCGGTCGAAGAGGAGTCGACACTCCACAGGCGATCAAGCGCAACTGGATGGTCGTCATATGCCAGCTTCCTGATGTTGGTCTGCTTGAGCATCGGTATCATGACAGCTCTCCTCAGTCAATTTTACACAATATTGGGATTGATTCAATCAGCCCCCAACAATGCAGACTTTGCATCCAGCTCGGCGATCACAGATTCTTCGCTTCGTCAGTACGACTCTTGGTATCAAGGAAAGGCACTAAGTGTATACGAAACCTGTGCATGGGGCTTTGCAGCAGTTGGAACGGTGATTGCCACCAGAACATGGAAGATGCCGGCATGTTATTGATGGTAGCTGACGTCGATAAACCTTGGTGGACCAGAATGCTCCTTTGGACAATCATGAGAATTAGCTTTGGACACGCTTTCCATTATGTATATTTCTTCACCTCAAACACCAGTCCTCTCATGCGTTCCTTCTCCGCGTGCTGTCTTTGAATGTAGTCGAATTTGGAGTCTAGGGACAGCCAATCATTTCACTGCAGTGGATGTTTTGTCCAAACATACATGACACCGACAATACCTGTATCGTGTCGTCTCGTTGCTCCAGCGGTATACCAAACCCACCCCTTTCCCACAAGGACTCAATTTAGTCATCATCAATCATTTCCTGTGCATACGAACTGTTCTCGACGTTGCTGCATGCACGTTTCAGCTGAACGGCCGTTCAGCCAGCTAGTATCAGTAAGCTGGTGTGAACGCCGCCAATGGCCAGCTGCATATTCCTGCAATGTTTGCAGGGCTTCAGCTGGGTAGACAGACAATACGAGCCTTTCAGTCCGCCATGGCTTCATGTGCTCATTCGCAACAGTATCAACGAAGACCTCGTGGGGCCACGAACGTGTGGTCAGTAAAGGTGGCGTGTGTTGCTCGTTTCGAACACTGGCGACCATGAAACGAGGAACCAAGTCTAACACGGCCTCGTAATACTGCTGGTCTCAAGTTGTGTTGATGCAACTCTCTACGTACCTACACAGCATTGAGCCTCGCCCTGAAGTGGCACGTAGCGTTCGGTGTCAATCGATAAGTCAGGAACGTCCATACTCAGTAAAGCACCTATTGAGAATTACTGGAGTCATCACCGCTTTCGAGATCTACACAGTCTCATTTTGTTGTCGTGGCAAAACTCAACAGTCAAATAGCTCATACATAGAGAGATATGCCGCTTGCCGGCATAAACGGCTACAGCATCTCTCCCCATGCTCACATCGAAGGTGGCCAATTCTACTCTTCTAATGCTGAACACAGCAACTATCTTCTGGTCCAGTTCCAAAGCCCTTTGGACCACGAGAGATACGAAGAGATTCATACCCTTAGCCTGCACACCCTGGAGTACCTAGGCGAGAACACGTACCGCTGCCAATATGAACCTGAAGACCTCCAACAAATTCGAACGCTGCCATTTGTGATATACGCCAACGTCTATCACCCAGCTTATGTTATCCAGCCAAGTTTGAAAACCAAGATCAATACGAGTTTGGCGGACTACGAGACTGAGCCTGGTCGGCTATACCACGTCAGCGTTGTATTGCACTCTGAGAACGAGGGAGAACATGGCAAATCGATGCTTGCCGATCTTTTGCGCGTTGAGAAACACCTGCTTGAGGCCGACTGGAAATGTATACATGCCCATCTTACTGCTCAGCAAATAGATGCCGCCGCTGCGCTGGATCAAGTGCTTGCAATCGAAGAGATTCTACCTCTGAGTTATCAACTCTTTCAAGCTCGTCAAGACATTCACCTTCCCCGGGCAAGGCTTTTCGGGTCTGTTCCATACCGTGGACAAGGCCAGGTGATTGCCATAGCGGACCAGGGAATTGATGGGGGCCGCTACATAATCAACAAAGGACGCAGCGACGCCGAGGTGAAAGGAGACGGAAATGATCATCCTGCGTTCTCGGGCAGGATTCTTGACCGCATAGCAGAGAATCGCAAAGCGGCCGACTATACGGGATTAACTCCAGATAAGGATACACTGCTACGACTCACCACCAGGGATAGCATCAGCAGCCATGGCACACACGTCTCAGGTTGTGCGTTAGGAAATGGCAATGCAAGTCCATATGGCCAGGTACAGGGAGCGGCCCCTGCTGCTTCGCTTGTCATGTTCTCTATAAGTTCTGAAAGAGGAGTTCCTTTCATTGAAAACCTGACAGCTCTACTGAAGAGGGCATATCACCACCTACGCGCGCCCAGAATCATCAACTTCAGTCAAGCTCCGATGAATTGGCAAGATAAACCAGCCGTATACAATGCCACTCTGGCAGCAACAGCAGATGCGTTTGTGTGGGCTAATCAAGACATATTGATTGTTGCGTCAGCTGGTAATTTTGGCGCAAAAACACCAGCCCCGTATGGTCAAATATCAGGGATGGGGCTTGCGAAGAACGTCTTGACTGTGGGTGCTTGCCAAACTTCACATTCTTTAGCCTGGGGTGTAGGACTCGACAAGCAAAACAGGCATCTCCAATACCGTCGAAAGGGTCCACGAGGAAATCCAGATACAATGGCCTACTTCAGCAGTCGTGGACCGGCCTATACAGGCACTGGTGCTGCGGATACTGCCCCCTTTCGCTGGAAGCCCGATGTGGTTGCTCCAGGAACGGCCATTCTGTCAGCAAAAGCTCGCGGTAGCACTGGCCCAGGCGATGGTAGCAAATTTGGTACATCTGCCAACAATGATTATGTCTTTGACAGTGGGACTAGTTTCGCTGCGCCTATCGTGGCTGGAGTGGCCGCGCTTTTGCGTCAGGCTGTCATGACCCGGCGAGGCAGAGAAGGGCGGGTGACTGCCGCACTTATCAAAGCACTGATGGTGAATACCACGGACGATATACAGACCAAGCTGCCTGCAGCTTCGCCTATCCCTTACGTTGCTGGGGCACCAGCGCCATTTGGACCAGACCCGCTACCAGGACGAGCGCCGGCACCTGTTCTTCCTGTAGATCCGAGCGGTTCGACAGATTCGGACGATTCAGATGATCCGGGTGTACCTCCTCCAGCATTCCTCTCTGATCCAAAAGTGAATGCAGCTCCCGACGCAACCCAAGGATTTGGTCGGATCAATGCTGAACGAGCATTGACGAATGTCACTGACACCACAAACTGCTGGTTCCTTGACGACGTACCCTGCTCTTTCGTGGCTACTGCCCCCTGGTCGCGAACCGTCAACATTCCGCCGAAGCCCGCCGGTGCACGCGGCTGGAAGCTCTCTGTCACAATGTCCTACACAGATCTCCCGGGAGCGACACTCCAGAATGTATTGGAGCTCAGTATCACGTACACTATGATTTCTAGTACAGGTGGCCACACAGCCGTCACGCGGTATGGAAACGACATGGCCGTTCAAGGAGAACTCCCAAGACCCAGCGAGCAACCTGACACCAACAACACAGTTCAGAAGATTGTCTGGAATCTGGTGCCAGCGGGACAAAATGTCCGCATCGCGGTAACATGCACGCGATTCACTATCATTCCAACACCTTTAGGAACCTTAACGCCAACATTTGCTATTGTTTCGATGCTCGAACGCGTGTAAGGGAGGACATATCAGCAGTTGTTTGTATGCTCGGACTGTCGAGAATTTGAGCGGTCAGCACGAGTGCAGGAATAAATACCCTATGTGAAGCGGAACAGCCTAGGCAGTCACATCAATCATGAAATCTACCTGTGAAAGTACCAGTATTCAAAGTCGTCAACCATGTTGCTTAGCCAAGGCGATGATCAAATTTGTTTCTCCAGGAAAGAACCATTTCTTTTGTTGCCCTCTTATCTTCCCGCCGTTGTTCCTCCGGCACTTCCTGCCGTCGCAGCCTGCGGTAGCCCTGCCCCGGCCAAAGTACCCATCAATTCCAGATAGCCTTCTAGCAGGGTGTACGGGCCTTTCCTGAAATTCTCGGTGCCGGTGTCCTGCGTCACCGACAATGTTGCGAACTCTGGATTTTGCTGAGTACCTGGGGTTGGAGCAGGCGCTGGTGCTGGCATTGGCGCAGGCAAAGTCGAGTAAGGTTGCAACCAGCTCCATGTGCCCTTCTTTCCAGCGATAGGTAACTTTATCTGCGCGCTGGCAGCCATGTCCTTTGTAGGCGGCACATCGATCGTACTGAGGATCGGACCCATATGGAAGAACGCGTGCATTTTCTGAAATGCCTGCTGGACAGCCCATGCCGGCAGGGTCAGACTGACGGTCGGTAAGATCGGTGAGTACCCGTGGATCGGCGTGTAGGGATCCATGATCATAGTGGTGACCGTGTATTGTGCAGCCTTTGCCGCGGTGAGGGATGGATTGGCCGCCACGTCCAGCGGGTCAATGTACTTTGGCTGCAGCGGGAGGAATTGCTCTTCGCCAGAAATGATCTGCACGTGCTTCGGGTCAGGCGGGTTGTCGTCCGCAGCGAAATACGTGTACAGCATGTCCCAGGCCGTGCTTGGATTAGGGTGTCCGTCGTTGCTGGAGGAGAAGTACCCGACGACGCCATCGTATGTGCGTTCCCAGTCCCCAATCTTGAGCGGAAATGTGTACGATGAGAGCTCTGCTTGTGCGGCCTTTGTGCGCTCCGTCCACGAGACCGGAGTCTTCGGCAGGGGATAGGTGTTTTGTGAGGTTAGCGCAGGAGTCGACAGCTCGAGTGACCAACCTACGTTGACTAGGGCCAGTGGTTTGCCGACGACGGCGTTCGCAAACGCACTGTAGTCGCTTGGGGGAAACGGCATGTGTGCGATGCTCCCATTGATCATGTCGAAGAAACTCTGGAGGAATGCTGGGTCATTGAGGCGGTTCATGAGGCCGTTGAGTTGATGGATTTGTGGTGCAGTGGTGTCTGAAGGGAGTTGGGGCGCGAAGGGCAGCCATTTCTTCGAGTCCGACACTAGATTAACGCCACCCTTGCGCAGTTCGCCGTAGAAAGTACCGTCAGCTAGAAAGAATTGGATGCCTTCGTCGGCGTAGTTGATTACCATCCAACCCCATACTGGTTGCTCAAAGTCGAGAGCCTCACGCCATGCCGAGAATTGAGCTTGTCCGTTCTTATCCCTACCCCCAATTTCCTGTTTGAGGAAAGCTGCATTGATACGCGCGGGCTGATTAATGGCGGGCGTCAATTGCATGTACGGACAGAGCGGGTACTGATGTGGAGTCAGCGAAACGCCTTCGTCTGTGGCTAGTGGGAAGACTGTGTTGAGCGTGCTCGGGCCACAGAGGTCCGGAGAGAGGTAGTCGCTCATGCACGGGTAGACCTTGGAAGCAAGCTCCATAGAAGGATCCCAATTGCGTAGGCGACGATTCTGATCGGGAAGGCAGATGGCTTGTCCAAACTTGTCGACGATGTTGAGTTTCGTGAAGGCAAATTGGCCATGAGTGACTGGTTTGAAAGGGTTGTCAGGGTACACGTCCGAGCCAAACGGTAAGAGAGTACCGTAAGGGGTTTGTGCGCTTTGAGCATCGATCAGAGCTAGTGTGGTGGCACACAACTCAACAGCATGAGCCGTGGACGACCCTGAGCCGTCGTCAAGATCTGTTCTCAGGGCGGCATTCAGCACAGCCAAAGTGTTGTCGACATTACGAACGAGGGGCCTGACGTGGGCACCTTCGCAACGCGTTAGCAGATGGCTGGTTAGCCCGTCTAGGGGCGCCGAAAGAAATTTGATCTGGCGTATACGCTGTCGCAGTGCTTGAATTTGATCAGCAGGGCTCGTGGTGGAATCATAACTCAGAGCTTCTTGTAGACCTTTCGGGTTGTTATTCAAGACCTGTAACACCAGTGCCTCGAGACTGAACACTGGCTGAGGTAGGATTGGAACCCGTCCACTGACTGTCCGGAAATCCGTATGGTTGGGATTCCTATGACTCTTCGGATCTTGTTCATCTGCCAGCTTCAACTTTGGCGTATACCGAACTTGCGAGTGATCGTGGCCGACTGGGCTAGGAGCAAGATGAACAGTCCAATGATCCCTGAAGTTGTCGGAGTCGCCGACATGGTAGTAGATAGCTTCCCACTCAATGAAAATCGGAACAAACGGGTTGCCACCTCCCCACTGCCGGAAACCAGTCGTAGTCACAGAAGCAATGTCCCCAGTCATGCTGTCTACCGTGGCTGGATCTCCATTCTTGGTGGTGCTGTTCTGCATAAAAGCAAGCAGTAACCGGGCGACGGACTCTTGCATATCGTTATCTGTCCAGATATTTTCCTTGGTCTGTGCCACAATCGCGTGGCTTTGTGAAGACCTTGGAGGTAATTCTGACTTCATATGGGCTGTTAGCGTGTCCGAAGCATCTGAAGGCCACCCCGAGTCCAACCCAGCAACACAAAGGGTGGGATCTAGTCGAGTCGAAAAGGCTGAATATGGAGCGCTCTTGAAGTGGGTGCTGGTTTTCGCAGCACCCAACGGGCCTTGTAGGACCTGTAACTGTGATTGCAGTTTCTGTATCTGATACTTCAAATCCTTGATCACAGAGGTGTAGAAAGGCGCCCTATTCTTCTTATCAGTGTCAGTCATATATTCGCTGACATATTTCCACCATTCAGCGAAAAGATCCCACTGCATGAGTTGCAGCCTGCGGGACTTAGCATCATACTGAGCCTGTGTCTCGTTGAGGGAGTTCAAGGCCTCCACCAAATCATTTTTTTCAGCTGGCGGTGCATCTGGAATACCACCAGGAACAGGCTGTTGGCTGAACGTCCAGCGTACTCCGCCATCTGAACGCGAGAAGTTTTGTTGCGACATCAGGTCTTGCGCCTTCACCCTGGAGTCGTAGTCATCGGTACTGGCGTAAAGAAATGATGCAATTGCGAGAAGATCAGTAGCGAGTTCACCAGCCTTCGGGTCTTTGAAGAAAGTGCCTGCGTCTGTCTCATGCGCCTCGAGAAAGGTTAGAATGGCATCCAGGGGTGTGGTTCCCATACTCAATGGCTCGATCCTTTTCGCGTTTGTCACACTTAATGGGTCAGTCTTTTTCGCGCTTGTGAAGTTTGCAGCACTATTGTCCGCGAGGCTTTTCTGATTGTTCTTGATGTCAAATATAACACCGTAGATGGCGCCATATACCAAGCATCTAGTAAGAGCTTTACTCCCCCCGAACTTGGTCTTGGAGCCATCGGAAAGTTGCAGTTTCAATGATGCCAGCCGATCAGATAGTCCTCGTTCCGAGCCATTGACGAGAACGGCCTCTTGCAGAGGGTCATCGCCAGCAGCAGAATGCCATCCGATAACAAAATAATCACAATTAGCGTTGGGCAGATAGTGGACTTCTCCAGTCTTCGGATCATTTTCGTATGCAAAATTATCGATGATTGACAGGACGTTAGTATTATGCAGAGCGTAGTCGGCGAAAAATGGATTGGCTGAAGTCATTGGCGTTAAATTCTGCATATGATTCCGTGCCGCGCTCTCTGACCAGGTTGAAAGATCAAACCTCTGACCCAGGAAGACTTCGGTTTGTGAATTGAGGACATCTGAATCGCCGGGGTGGGTGTCGTACAGGACAAAAGGCGACACCTCGCTCTCAAGATCGGTATCATCTGGAATAGTTCCGTCGTTCAGTTTCCGCGTAACATTGCTCTCGACGACCCACGACTTGTACTCGGGTGCTCCAGGAAAGTCGTTGGCGTTGTTGAGGTATCTAGTTATCAGCCAACGATCCGGCATTGTGCGGAAAGCGGGAGGGGCGGTGTTGGTGGTGATGTTGCCGGCTGAATCTTGTTGATCACCGGTGGGCTTTGCAGTACGATATAGTCTGGGCAACGACCACGACAGGTGAACGCCCATACGTGCCCGCTTCAGCGTGTCAGAGGTTGACGATGGATCTGTCGGTGGTGGTTTGCTGGTGTCTGCCATACGTGAGTTCTTGGTAGCGGGCGAGACATTGTGGAAGTCAATGTGGTCCAAGACATCATGCTGGATCAGACGGTTGTCAAGCCTCAGTGCTGTATAGTTTGGTTGTGTATAAGGAGCAATTTTAATGACATTCTCCTTTTCGCAATTTCCAGGGCATAGCGAGAAGGCATCAAGGTGCATTGGAACACATACAGTCTCCATCTTGAGGCTAGTTCAAAGCCTCCCACCGCAAGCAATGAGTGAAGCTCTAGATACTACCGAGGGAATACGCCAAATGATCAAAGGTTGGAAACTCGTTGTCACCTGCTCACGGCGGCGACGATAGCCTGTGCAGCTCAAGGGAGCCTTGCACTTTGCCCATGTTGACCGAGTCTTGCGGTCAATCTGTGGCCAGCGAGACCAAAGTGGACTAGACAACGGCCTGCATAACTGAATAATACGGTATCATGCAAAACCCGTCTGAAAGGTGTATTGCCTGATACCAGCATCGAATGCAAAGAAATCTTCAAGGTTGAAGTAGGCGAGCTGAAATGGAGATCGAAAATGGAAAGCGATCAACATGTCTGCAAAAGGAATAGCGCAAAGCATGATGTGATGACAATGATCTGCTTGCATGATCTTCAGCTCCTTTTCGAGCATGCCCTTTCCTTCCCACAATGTCCAGCCAGCCACTGTTTCCGCGGCACAAAAAAGCCCGAAGTGTGCAATGGAGTCTTGCAGCTCATGCATTGCCCTCCGCTCTCCCATGCTGGAGGTGCTGCATCTCGAATCAAACGGCCAGGAGAATGGCGGCGAATCAATATGAAGGATTTGTTCGGCGGCGCAGACTGACAAACTGGGACGACGACCACCCAAGATGAAATGTATACCTCATCGATGCGTGTTGACTTCGCGGTCTGTCGACGATGAGATACATACAGAGTCAATCTCATGAATTTCACATCTTAAGCCTAGCCGATCATGGCCGGTGATGACTCTTCCCTTTCCATCTTCAATGCCTCTGAAGCAATATCACAGAGCTGGGTTGATTTCCTGAGCACCGATACTGTCGATTGTCCTGTTGTTGCTGGCACCTCAGCCAGTGGAGGGGCAGGAACTTCAGTGACTGAACTCACCTGCACGTCCAAAACGCGATGCTTTGGCTTGTCATTCGACACAGCCTCCAATCAGAGTCGCTTTTCAACCAGCAAGTACAGTGTCGATGACAACACCTACTTACTGTCCTTAACTCCCGACGCATTCTCCAAACAGCTTCCAGGCCTTGAAGAAGTGCTTGAGCAGTTTGGAGTCTTTTCGTCTGCCAGCAGTTCTACTGGTGACCAATTTATCGATAATTTGGTGAAGAATGGTATCGAGAAAATACAAATTGATCCCAACATAACTTCCAGGAACGCCCTCTGGCTCAGCCAAGGCCAGGTCTATCGGTGTGATGTTGCTTTAACTCTCACAGCTTCCCTAAATGGAACTTTTGGAAAAGCAATCAAGGAACGACTCGGGTTCAAAAAAGTCCTGAGTGATTTGGGGAACTGCAATGTGTTGCTACAGAGGACCTGTATTGGTGTACCGAGCACAATCTCGGGCAGTGCTCAAGAGACATGGAGCATCGATTCGACGTACAGCTTGTCCTTCAACTTCGATGCGGCCGGGTTTGCGTTCTGGGTTACCCTGGATCCAGTTGGAGTGCGATTCGATATGATACACGCAGCTAGCACCGACTGGTCTGACCTTACTGCCCTAGGAGTCACCAACAAACTTGATGGCTCTCAACCGCTGGACATCAACAGCTCACAGCCATCATTTGACAAGGTGCTTAGTGACGTCCAGCTCTTGAGACTATCGGCTGGGGTCTCATTGTTAGATGCTGTGTGGTGGGACATAACAGCCAGCATTACTGTCACACACGATCAGGGGGAGAGCCACAAGCCTCTGCAAATATTCTTGGATTTCCAGTATCCGGAAAAGATTTTCACTGGCGGCCTCGTTACGGAAGCATTTTACTCTGCCCAGGGCAACCAACTTCTACCCACATTTTTGCCATGGCAAGCCATCAAGCCTCCTGACGGATTGTTGCCGGGTACATGGGATTTGTCACAGCTTTCGTCTAAAGTCAGCTCGCTTCCTCCTGGACTTCCCACCCAATTTCAGGAAGCAAATGTGGTCCTCAACATGAACGATCCAAAGAGTCTGTCGTTTACAGCGATTCTAGGACCGCGAACCCCGCCCACGGCTGCTGCTCCACCCACTGTACCCTGGCCAAGCACGTTTGAATGGGATACCGTAAACCTTCAAACCAGTACAGCATCGAACTCGTTTTCATGTTCCCTTTCCACGACCTTCACGCTGAACCCCTCACCTCTGGCGAAGGATGCTGATCCCGCCCACATTGGCATCAGCGTCGACTACAATAATGGGGATTGGCTGTTGTCGGGGTATGCACAAAACTTGAACTGTGGTAACCTTGCAGATTGCTTCGAAGCGGGGTATCAAAATGCAATGGCCGAACTGTTAGGAAAGATTACTATAGCCGAGCTGGATCTGACATATGCTTATGACAAGCAAAATGCCGCCTCCAGCTTCCTCTTTATGGGCATCATAACACTCGGCGAGCTCCAACTGCGCCTTGTCTATCAGTATGCCAGCAGTCAAGCAGGATCGGACACAGCTGCTAAGAAGGTGTTGACTGGTGAAGATGCAAAGCTTGCTCTAGATACAGTAAGCCCGAAAGATGGCAAAGTCACATCGAATTGGAGTTTCGAATGTGATCTGGAGGCGTCTGCCCCAAACGCTACCGTCAGACACATTCTCGACTCCATCGTCGACGATGCTGCCGACAATCTGCCGGACTTCATTGCGAATATTCTCATTCCTCAAGGTGATGGACGAGATCTCGTGACGATCAAGGTGGGTAAGAAGGGGGGTGCTCAGGCGGATGATGGAAGTGCCCTCAACAAGGGGACTAGTAATATCATGTTTGTCCTTAGGATCATGATTGATTCGTTTGCACTTTTTATGATACAGGTATCGAACCCGGATCCCACAGTAAAATCTAAGAGGATGTTGCGGTTTGCAGTCGAATCATTGATCATCCCAGTGGATTTCCCGCTCGTTGGGAAGCCGCCGCTGCCCTTCGACGAGCTCGAGTACGTGTGGGTCAATCAAGGCGATGGTTTCACTGAATCAGATGTACAGTCCTTGAACGACAACATGCTGTCCGGACAGGATGTCTTGGTGTACAAGCAGACCAATTCCGGAGACTCGACCACCAGTGGCCCCGTGGATCCGAGCTCGGAGGACTTCTCGCAGGCAGACGAAGCTCACATTACGAAGAACAAGAATCCTGATCCCGTCGCCCTTGTACCAGGACATCACTTCATGGTTGTTCGTACTCAGACTTGCGTTTTGGATCACGTTTTTGTATCGACGCCCGTCACAGCCCCGGATTCAAAAGAAGGTGAGCATACTCAGAGAGGTGGCCAAGTAGTCAAGGCTGCAGCACCACCTGCAGACGAACCAACTCAAAAACCGCCATCAAAAGGAAACGTAACATACAGTCTGGGTCCGTTGACTTTCAGTGCTGTATCTCTGCAGTACAAGGACACATCCGACGGACGATTCATCGCTTTTACATTTGATGCTACTTTTACCATGGGACCACTCATCTTCGCCTTACTTGGATTCGGCTTGGACATTCCGCTACCGGCCAACATGACCTTTGATAGCCTGAGTCATCCTGATACGTTCCTGAAAATCATGGAAGGCGCAAGTCCTACGTTGACAGGCATGTCCTTCTCTTTCAGCAAACCACCAGTATTGATTGCAGGCGGTTTCGAACATGAGGTGACGAAAACACCTGAAGGGCAAGAGCATCGCTTCTTCGGAGCTGTAGGGATTGGCTTTCCTCCATACACATTCGTTGGGATGGGAGAATACGCAGTCGTCAAGCACGCAGGGTCGGATTACAAGTCGGCGTTCTTGTACGCAAAACTCGACGGGCGTAAGTATATTGACCATTCTACCAGGATAAACACTGAAACTTCACAGCTGTTGTTACGGTCGAGTTCGCCACCATCGAGGGCGTCCGGCTGGGTATCGGCTACAATTCGCTTGTACGGCAACCAACAATCGACGAGATATACGGCTTTCCTTTAATCGACGACGGCTCTACTTCCGGAGTGGGTAACGATCCCATGGCCTTGCTGAAAATCATGGTCGAGCCTCCCTCCGGAAAACCACCCTGGGTGACACCCCAGAACGGAGAATACTGGCTCGCCGCAGGGATGACGATTACGGCATTTGCCGTCTTGTCAATCACTGCGGTTGCCATGTTCGAGTTTGGGGAAACGGGTCTGATTATCAGCTTGTTCGCAGATGCCGTTGCCACTATGCCTCCGACTGAAGGTACAGCCCGCAGTGACCTGATCGCCTATGCGGAACTCGGCGTGGTGGCTGAGATGAATTTCTCGGCCGGATACCTTCGCGTTGACGCTGCATTGAGTCCGACCTCATTCCTTCTTGTGCCTGAGTGCCATATCTTCGGAGGATTCGCCTTGTCATACTGGTTCAGCCCTAACGAGCACGCTGGCGATTGGGTGTTTTCTCTCGGTGGATATCACAAAGCCTATCAGCCGCCGGCATGGTACCCAGTCCCAAGTCGTGTTGGAGTCTCCTTCCAAGCTGGTCTCCTTTCGGTCACCGGTGAAAGCTACTTTGCTATCACGCCGCAGTGTGTTATGGGAGGTTCTATGCTTCATGCGAGTATGAGCCTAGGCCCCATTCAAGCCTGGCTAGATACTGCTTTTGACGCACTCATCAATTTCCATCCTCTCCATTACAACGTCTCCTTCAGCGTCTCGATTGGAGTCAGCTTCAATATCGACTTCTGGTTCGTTCACATCCACATCGGCGCCACAGTCGGTGCGCACCTGCAGATTCAAGGCCCACAACTTGGGGGAATTGCACAGTAAGTCCATTCATGCGATCTGGTAGCTCTTGCTAACCCGTCCCCAGTGTCGACTTTTATCTTTTCGGCTTCGACGTCAACTTTGGTGCTTCACCAAGCATACCATCAGCACAAAGTCTTGACCAATTCTGGACGTTAGTCCACAAACCAGGCCCGTCACCAGGCTCCACGTCGAATGTCGAGGCGGCTCATCAGAGCCCACTACAAAGCTGCCTCAGCCTCCACCCGCCACTCCCACCCGGTACACAAAAGACAGTCTACGTCGCGGGTGCTGCACACAAGTTCATCCTCGAGGACGGAAACTTCCCACAACCCAAAACCACATCTGACACATCGACTACGAGCCCACCACCAAACACTGGCGCTGGAGCACCCTGGTACGTCAAAGCCGGCACATTCAAGTTCCGCATCGCCTCGGAATTTGCGCTTTCGGAGGCAAGAATGGTTGTCCAACCAGCACCAGGGGGCCAGACCAACCCCAATTCACCGATCTTTGTGCCCGCTCCGGCGCCATTCCTATTTTCCCGGCCCATGCGAGTCAGCCGGGAGGATGGGCCAATCTGGTCAAGCCTCCAAGTGACAGTGTACTACGAGAAAGGCACCAAGGACGAAAAGATCATTTCCAACTGGTCCAATCTCGGCTTCGACATCAAGAACGTCCCAGCCGCGACATGGGCGCCGTACGACGTTAATCTTGACCCCATCTTCTCGACGGATCCCAAAGCTATGATCGGGCAGAACGGCGGACCTATAACGGTCCCACTAGCAATGGCCTTGAAACTTTCTGCACCGCCACCTATATTGGCTGAGAGTTTTATCCCGGCGTTCTACGCCAGCGACGCTGCGAAGTTTGGGATCCTGGATTTTCGCACCAACAAGACATCGGGAACCGACTGGCATGTGCCGGTTGAAGGTCCTTTGCAGACAAATTTCATTCCCCGCGCATTGACACAGGACGAGAAGCCACCGGACCCGAGCTTGTCTGTAGACCAGCAGAGGACCATCAACAAGATGAGATGGGCCAAGGTGAAGACCACATGGAGTGCGCTGGCTACTGATCCGGCTGCTCGAAGCTTCATTGGTGGGAAAACGAGTGATCCTACGTCTACGCCAACAGCGGCACCGGCACTGGCACCAGTAACACCAGCAACGACATCAGCACCGGCACCGACACCAGCACTTGCGCAAGAAGGCATGATCGCGCTCTTCAAAACTCTGTGCGCATGGGACACGCAGCGCCCAAAGGACGAAAGCCCGGTAAAATTCACGCCGCCAGGAGCGACGGCCGCTACTACCATCCAACCATGGGATCTCAACGGTGCGTTTCCCTTGAACATGATTTCTGGCTTTGATGATGTATACATGGATTTGCCAAGGATGGGAATTATCCTCACGCCGACTATGCGGCTGTGACTTGGACACATAAGTACGTATAAGAGGGTAGATTTGTCCAGTAGGAGATCAAATTCCTGAGCGTCCAGCACAGAATCGTTTTCGACATATGTATTCGAGCATTCGAGGCTTGTGACAATGTGCCAACTACAACATAACATTTTGCCAGTATTCCAGTCGGCCGTCACTCATTTCGCGCCGAGGGTATATATGAGGTAACAAACCTCCTCACACGGCGCTTCTTCCAGCCACTGCTCAGGCTTTGTGGCTGTGGCATATATGAACACAGCCTCGTATACCCAGTCACTAGGAGCACTTGCCAACGGCCTTCCTTGGGGAGTTTCGTAAAACCTCGACATCCCGTCGGCGCAACACTTTGCACGTCCACCTATTGGGGACCAAACGCCAGAAAATAAAATTGCTTTAAGCCTTTCCCCTCAATTTGAGGTAAACCAATAGTCCCCATTGAACGACAAAGAAACTCGAGTGATGCTCCAAAGGCTTTCCAGGATTGACAAGCTGGATTTCGTACCGCCGCAAAAGCTGAGGCAGGACTTTGTTCATCTCGAGCAGAGCAAGATGTCGACCGATGCAAACGTGCGAGCCGCCACCGAACTGCAAATCACCCGTTAGCACCGACGTCCCATCATATTGAGTGGCTGAACTCACCTGGAACATGCATCTCTCCATCATCTTGATTTTCTCCTTGTCACCTTCGATCCACCGTTCAGGTCTGTAGACCTCGGCATCATCGCCGAAAATGCTCGTATCACGGTGCAAAACCCATCCGTTCACAGCCACTTCCGTGCCACCGGGCAGCTTGACACCACCAAGTTCGACTCCCCCGGGCGGGACCTTCCTTGTGATGTTCAGCCCCACGGCCGGGTTTATCCTCATTGCCTCCTTCAAGCACGCCTGGAAGTAGGGAAGAGTTTGGGCTTCATTGTAAGTGACCATCTCCGACAGATTGGCCGACAAAATTTCCTGCATCAGCTTGTCGTGAACGCGCTTGTTTGATAGAACCTGCCAGCAGAAGCTCTGCATCGTGCTTGCTGTGCTGTCACTGCCGGCGAAAATGGCACCGTGGGCAATCGCAAAAACATCGCCCTTGCCGAGTGCTTCAGGATGTTGCTTCTGAGCCTCAATCAAGCTGTTCAAAAGGTCCTTGTACTCGACTTCCTTCTCATGTGGGTTGGTGCGCTTTTCGAGTTGGCCCAGAGCAGTCTTAGTGATCAGGGCGTTCTTCGTTGCAAGGAAAGGAATGTATTGCCAAAGCGGATTGCGTCGGAAAAGGTGGTCAAGCCACGGAACCTGGCCGATCAGGCCATTGTACCATTGCGAGTCGTCAATGGTTTTGATGGCGCCATCGACATCGACACCAGCCTCTAAGAAGCCGAACTTCTTGGAGAAGGCGACCTCTCCTAGGACCTGGGGAGACGTTGAGTTAGCACCAGTGGATACAGCAATCTTCAACACTACTTACATCGAATGCAAAGAAATGGAGGTAATCTCCAAGATCACAGACTTTGTTGGGGGTAGCGAAGTCATCTAGCCTGCTGACCAAGAGCTGCTCAGTTTCTTCGATCCGCTCCACAGATTGTTGCATGGTTGCCAAACTGTACGGTGTAGCGGCGTATCGCTTCTTGACGCCATGGACAGACTCTCGAGTCTCAGTGAAGATATCTGGATTCTCAGGCGGTGGGAAAACGCCATAGAAGTCGGTCTTGTGGAACCCTTTTCCAGTCTTGAACAACTCGAGAGCGGCCTCGGGCTGTGAAAAGGAAACCTCGTTGGGACCAGTGCGAACGACTGGTCCGTATTTCTTGTGGATTGCGATATGGTGTTGTTCGTTCTTGCCCGTCCATACACTCCACATCTTCCATACCCTCGAGCAAGATGCGATGTATGGGCCTGGGAATTGTCGAAGCGGCGAGGCATACCGTTTGTAGAGTGGTCGTGCAACCAGCAGCCCGAAAAGGGCAATGAAGGGGAGGAGGATTGGATGGGCGACCAGGAACGTCCACGCGACCAGCACGGCGGATTTGGTCACAGGAGCCTCTGTCGTTGTTATCGTGGTTTCCGTCATATTGATGTTTGAGTCTGGGGAAGGCTAGTATTCGGCGCCGGAAGATGGAGAGACACGACGAAGCAAGAAACAATTAAAAGGATCGCAAGAACAGTCGCAAAGCCATCTTTGAACCAGCCCTACCACCCACCTTCCACTGGTCTATCCTTGATCGACCCAGCTGGTGTCACCCTCCACGCTCGTAAACACTTCTGGACCTCGCAGTTTCCCCGTTCTCACGAAACGGCAGAAGCCCCACCTCGAGGCAGCCCCACGATCTCAATCGCTTCCTACTGAACAAGGGACATTGTCGATTTTGCGGGTGAAGCCTGGACTCTCTCCGGACTCCGGACAGTCTTACCGACACCTGGCTTTTGGAGATCGTGCCCATGGTTGGAGCTGATGGCTTATGAGAACTGACCGTAATTAGGCCACATCAACCGCCGTGGATTCCATGCATATCTTCGTCTCCAGATTCCGCAGACGATCACCAAGACAATGATCAGACAAGTCTTTGTTGCTGACTTCGAGAATTCCTTGACCGTCGATCCATTAAGCAGTTACCCATTCAATTCGCGGAATGTTGGTGCGGGAGCAAAGTCTCCCATCCAAGGTCGCTGCTCAGCCTTTGAAAGGTGTGGAAGTGATTTTTACCCCACAAAACGAGATCTCATCACACGACAGACTGCACTGCACTGCACCGTCCCCTGCCGTTCTACCCCACATGTCGGCATACCACGGTGTTCGGTAATATTTTTACTGGCATCGTCGATTGGATGATTGAAACATCGTGAGTGCCGATCTGATTTGGCCTACCAACACTCAAGATGCTGCCATGGATATTAGTTCTTGTTGTTGAACAATACGTAAGGCAGCACCTGTACAGTTTTGACGCGCAAGGTAAGGAGCGCTGGGCTTTACAAGCCTGGTGACCGCCGTGTATTTATCCCATGATATTGTATCGTTGTTAAATCCCAACGCTGTACGAACTTTCTGAGTGTAAGTTGGCTGCTCAAATCCGATGGACCAATTCGAGATTGCAAGGGTTTCGATATTCATGGAACAAGAATGATGAGAGACTATCAATTGTGCGAGTTGAAGCATTGAATGGATCAGCTGTTTGTAACAGTCTTGGAAGATGGTATATGCGGCGTCAATACCTCCGGAGGGATGAAATGGCAGATACTCGCCGTTAAAACCAACGGCAGCTTTGATTGGTAGCAGGAAATGCAGTTTTCGAGCACGCTCGGTTCTATCCAATGTGCCGAAGAGAACTTTGTCGGACCAGGGGCGGCAGAGGCTTCATCGCTGGCATTGGTCATTTCAAGATGTACAGTCGGACTGGCTATTGCATGTGCATCGCGCACGAGAGACATGGCCACAATGTACCAGGCCAATCCACCCTCATTTCCACATGACCTAGAGAGATAAGGGGGATGCTGTGGATTCGTGCAAAGGCTTTCCATGGTTCAATGAGACAATGTTGAAAAGCATGCCCTTCTCAAACGAAAAAGTTGTTGCAACCCTCTCAGCATTCATCATGATGGTTGGAATAGAAGCGCCTTGCCTGAATGAGAAATCGACCAAAGATGCCCCGAACCTCGGTCTTGGACGGAGTTCTGCTGCATCCCGGGGTATTGGAGATGATGATGACTTTGTCCGTCAGCTGATGTCGACCTTTGATGATGAAAGAAAACTGAGGAGTCCGGTCGAGTCAGCAGCGCGCCGTCATGCCGTAGTAAGGCATGCTCACCGTTCACACTGCTGGGAGGTCAAGACCAAGGAAGAGGCATTCAGCAAATGCAATTGCACTGTTTCAAAATTACAGAAGCTTCAGACAAATCACCCACAAATTTTGAGGTCCTCATGTGCGTCATGTCGGACGTACTTCACCAAGCAATAAATGCAATGGACTCCATCATACGTCCATGAATTGTATAACATGAATAATTCCCACTCGAGAGATTTCCAGATCAATTTTCACCTCAAGCCGTGGCAGCCCACTGGTTTCTGAAGTTGTTCAAACCAGCCATCATACCCAAAAAGCCGACAAAGCCCATATTGAAACCCTTGATACCCTCTGGATACAGGCTGTAATGCACAGCGACGGGCATCCAGTATGCCGCAGTCATGAACTCATTCCACCACTTGCGATCAAAGTCTTCCTTCTCCTGAGAGGTTCGTCCGACCTTCTGCTGTTCAAGCTGAGCCTCACGCTGTAGGCGGAGGAAGTCGCTGGCCACACCGACCAACCACGCACGGCAGCTCCATGCGACCCATTTGGCAACGCCGCCGCGCCTCTCAACAACGGTCAAAGGGATCACGCCCTTGAGACCCAAGTGGTAGACATTTTCAAGTGCCTGGAAACCGATATAGGCGCTGCACTGGATGAGTGCAACGCGTCTGAGCGCAAAATCCATTTCAGAGGCTGTCTTCTTGGAAAGCAATGACCTCAGCCATAGGTACATGGGAATCAAGCCTGTCAAACGCAATGTAGTACGCGTATCGGAGATCAAGGCGCCCAGAGGGGTGAGAAACGAGGTAGGTGCCGCTGGAGCGAGCGCGCCGGGGGCGATCTTCTGGGGCGTACGACCTATGAGGCGGGAGATGTATGCGATGACAGCGGCGCGCGTGGGCGATTGCGCATGAAGGTATGCGGCAAGGTAGATGGAATAGTTCAGAGTAGAAAGGGCAGCGCCGAGACCTGCGGTGGTCTTGATCAGTCTGTTTGCTTGCAATTAGTATACGAGCATTCTTCAATTCCATCATTGTTGCAAGGAAGCACAAACTCACTTGCTAAGGCGCAAGATGATCTCGTCAGCCTTGGAAATCGTCGTCTTCACGTCACTGGGCAATTTGGCCAGTCCAGGTGTCTGCGATGGCTTGATCGGCTCGATCTCTCTCTTCTCAACCTCTCCAACATTCTGAGGGACAACCTCCGCATCTGGGTGCGTTGCTTCGGTGCTCGACATATTCAACAAGGAAAGCTTTCTTGCCCTTCAATGTGCAGGGACGAAGTAGATCAAGCGGGAACAGGCAAGAGGATATTCGACGTGAGCCGGAGAAACACCTGCTGCTTCGGTCAGATTGTAAGCACCCAGCGAATTCGGCCGTAAAGGACTATATCACAATGTCCTGCTCGTAGCAAGAGCAATCATAATCAAGGAAACCGAGAATCTGGGGTCAGCGTCCACGGACTCGGGCCGTGGGAGATGCGTCCCATCACTGTACCGACTCTACCGAGGCACATTAAAGCCAATGTCAAGGTCAGCATCACGTGCCTGTAAGGTTCAGGCCGAGGAATGTACGATGCCTCCCGCCACTACGACGCAGTCACGTGCTTGTCTAGTCGGCGGGTACCGCCCTGCATCAGAATTTGCGGAGGCGTGCGCTTGATTGTTCGCTCAGCCTCGCAGTCAGGGTCTTCTACAAGTACGTACTTCATGCCACCCTGATAGGCACCTGCATTTCATTTGAAACATACACATAAAAGAACTTCGGATTGCTCGCTACACAAAGGCGTCTCCCTAAACTGTTACCTAGGTACCGACCTAACATACGCACATCACCATCACCATGACCTGTGGCGACCTCTTCCTCGGCCTCATTGCCGTCCTCTTTCCTCCCATTGCAGTCTGGATCAAATCCGGAATCTGCTCCTGCGACTCTCTGATCAACATTCTCCTCTGCATGCTGGGATATGTTCCAGGGCTACTGCATGCCTGGTACATTATCGCCCGGAACCCCGAACGTGACTACGATTACGAGGCCGTCCCAGACACCGAAGGACAGCGCGTCACATACTACTACATTCGACACGAGCCTTCACGAAGAGATTATGGTACACAGCAGCAAGGACACAACCGGCCTGCCCCGCCACCGCCGAAGGCTCAAAACCGGCCTGCACAAAATGGTCAGGGAAGCAACAGACCGGCACCTCCGCCTCCTGCACAATTGGAAGGACCGAGCGTAGGTGCAGGGAGCGGAGATCAGGGTGCCCCTCCCAGCTACTCAGATGTTATTAAGGGAGACAACAAAATCCAAAGTCAAGACTAAGCACCTATGCCTAATGAACGCGGTGGAATTGTATGAATGTAGTGTCTGAAAGCCTGTTCAAGTCGGGACATTCCGTCGGCGTTTAGGGGTTGTATGGCTTGACAACTACAGTTAATGCGCTCTTGAGGTCGGGGGAGTCTCAGTCAGCCGGAACATTTCATGATCTTGTCTTCAGTCCTGTCAATATCATAATTTTAGAGTTGTTGATAATTCTGACACGACCCTTCCTCTCTTCTCGCATGGCATTTGAAGTTTTCTGGATGCGGGCTGCTGCTTTCGAGGACTGCATTGTCTATCATTGCCACCTTTCAGGATGCTCGGGATGGTTAGTATTGATTGTTCGAAGAGGCCTACACTTTGGCGTTGATGATCTGAACGACTGTATGATGTATTTGATTAGCTCTTTGGTATTGTCACTGAAGAACCATGCGTGCTTACACTCAGGCTTTAGACTCGCACCGCCGACCAGGAATCCATCCACGTCAGATTGTTTGGCCAGCTCTCTGCAGTTCTTCTCGCTAACGCTGCCACCATAGATGATCCTTGTTTCTTCGGCGACTTCGGACGAAACGGCTTCGGAGAGCCATTTTCTGATAGCCGCGTGGACCTCTTGTGCTTGCTCTGCAGACCAAATCAGCATGCCAAACCCTGCAAATGCAATTGCCGTTACTTACCAGTTGTGGCAACTTTGCCTGTTCCAATAGCCCAGATAGGTTCATATGCGATCACGACATTCTTCCAGCCATCCTTGCCAATGGTCTTGTTAACAGCCTCTAGCTGTCTGGTGACGACCTCGGTAGTAACTCCCTGTTCTCTCTCCTCAAGGCTTTCACCACAGCACAGTATTACGCCAATGCCGCCATCAAGTGCAGCTTTTGTCTTTGTAGCCACGAAGTCGTCTTGCTCGCGGAGAATCGTGCGGCGCTCGGAGTGGCCCAACAGCGTCCATGTGATGTTGCTGTCCTTCAACTGGGTGACAGAGATCTCACCGGTGAAAGCACCGTGGGGTTTGTCGAAAACATTCTGGGCAGCAACTTCGATATTTGGGCCGAGATGTTCGCGTGCCAG
Organism: Exophiala viscosa; assembly: GCF_022695815.1. Taxonomy (NCBI): domain Eukaryota; kingdom Fungi; phylum Ascomycota; class Eurotiomycetes; order Chaetothyriales; family Herpotrichiellaceae; genus Exophiala; species Exophiala viscosa. Next base: position 135,607 of record NW_026944356.1, on the reverse strand, counting down.
GAGTAGGTACAAGCTCGGGGGAGCAATGACAACTTCGGTGTCGGGATCTATATCAAGACGTATGAGTATAAAACTGCGCCGCTGAAGGTCTCTCGAAAAAAGAAGCCGGAGGAAAGGTGCTTCAGGAGAAACCGCATACCAAGCTTGGAAGTAGACAGATTGTGGACGATCTCTTTGATGGACTTGATTGTCCCATTCCTGTAGAAGAACTTTATTTAGCAACATGGTCAACATCGAGTACAGCATCTATGGATGCTCTGCTTTTCCATGAACGTACATCTTGAAGTTACCTCCGACGAAGAATTTGCGACCCATGTTGGCGGTTGTAAATTGCGATTAGCTGGGCGTGTAAAGGTCCTGTGCGAAACGGTCGAGAGTGCTATGAGGATCTGGGAGGAATAGAAGCTCAAGATTCAATCAGAAAAGAACCTTCAATTCGAAACAAGAGCAGAGACGTTCAGCGGAGCGACGATCTTTGGATTTCTTCTGTTGACAGCGGGGCTCCCAATGACGCCCGAGGGGCTTAAGGCCCGACGAAACGGCGGCTGGTTTTATCGTCGAGGTCCCGAGTTTTCACGATAAGACCTAAAAGCAGCGATATCCGGAATCGTGGAATCTATTTCACTGGTACGGTATCACTCATTCCTGCCGCCTCTCGAGTGAGTGAATGATCGTTGCGTACCTCCGTGTCTTTGATATTTTTCTCCAGCGTCGCAGCCTCTTATATAACATGCCCTAGATGCCAACATCTGTCAGATCATGATCGGCTTCTCCCGGTCCTGAGCAACATCACCAAGGCCTTCGCTGTCCTCCAGGTGGGATCAAATTGTCCATCCCGATTCCTTCCGCTTGACGCAAGTACACATCTCACAGGAATGGGGGTCACCGGCCTGAATCGTTCTACTACAACGAATGGAGCAGAGCAGACCACAAAAGGACAACTTCAGACATGACAGTCCCACAATCTCAGACAAGACAGTCTGGCGCTGACCGACTCCTCGACAAATATCGTCTCTCCTGGATCGCACGCGCGTGAAGTTCCCATTTCGCGTTGAATCCATAAAATCGCAGCCTACGACTACTGTCCAGTTTGAGTCTTGCCGACGTCCCGAGGGCCCACGGTTGGTCATATCGGCTATATTGTTCCATCCTCATGAGGGCGACAACTCGTTGCTCCGTGCGTGCTACACATTCAATGGTGGTAAGTGTGATGGTACTCGTCGCTTACTTCGCTTCGAGTTTTCCAGCTAGCTCTCGCCGTTCCGAGCTGCATGTCGAGGCCCCTCGTGGTCAGTTACCAGCCTCATTTCCAGCTGACATCTCGCTTGAGTCGCTTATACTCGATTTTCTTCGGTGGTCAGTGCGCCCATAAGATGGATTCTGCCGACACCGTGCCACAGGAGGGCCCATTGCCCACTGCCACAAGGAGTCTGGATTTCCACAGCAGCGTGCGACAAAGTACAGGTATCATGCACCTGGGTGGAAATCTCGATGGTAAGGTGATGGAGAAACAGGGCCCGTCCTCGTCGCCACCATGATCAGAAGAACGTCCAGCACAGACCCCAGTCTTCAGGCATGAATGGACAACAACGATGGTGCACCTTGGCACTCCTGGTAGTCGAAGTAGACTTTCCCTCTTCGGATAGTATTGACTGCACGACCGTTGCGAAACTCACCCCAGAGCGTCATGAGGTGAACGGTCACGTCGATGGCGTGTGCGATAGTTGCACGGAGCGGATCATCCGACGAGGCGTTAGCCAGTCCGTGCGTTCAATAATCGATTCATCACTTAAGTCTTGGACCCTTCAATGAGCCTTATCACTAACCCCGTCACAAAAGAACTGGGCGCATCCTCCACTCACATGAAGGTCAGTAGATATTCCAAGGATTTGCAAGTGGTGGAAAGAAGTCTGAGGTTCTTTCGATTTACACAGACGAGCACACTATCAACAACATCATCATGATGCTACCAGATGGAATGAGGCACCTCGGCAGGCGAGACCTCTATACTTCGCTTCACACCAGAGTAACATATCTTCTGCAGTTCCTGGAATTTGGTCCCAGTATGTATCTCTATCCTGGCTCTGAACGTTGCTATCGTGTTACTCACCATTTGCAGACGATGTCGCTGCCATCGTTGAAGGACAAAAGTACATCAAGGCCAAACTTCCGGATGTTGTCGACAAGGTGTACAGAAAGGTTCTGAAGCACGACCTTACAGCAAGAATTTTCTGCAATCACGATACCCGTGACGAGGAGAACCCTCTTGATTGGGCTCGAGAGGCAGACCCTCAGATTAAATCCAGGAAGATGAAAATGAGATGGTATCTCACGAAACTCTTTTCTGATCCCACAAAATCCGAATACTGGGAATACCTAGACAAAGTTGGGTAAGCTTCATTCTGTCACTGTGTCCTACGAGGATATATTCACTAACAGCCGTAGCCTAGGGTACGTCGGTAAAGGACGACCACATCCTGTGTATATCGACTATATATTCCTAGGAGCAGCACTAGGGCATATCCAGGACTCCGTCACAGAAGCAATATTCTCCCATACAGAACTAGATCTTGCCCGCAAGATAGCACTTGTGAGAGCATTTGGCAAGGTGATCTGGATTCAAAATGACCTGATGGCCAAGTGGCATGTCGAAGAAGGCAAGGAGTATTGCGAAGAAGGCGAAGCTGACCGGCGCCAATCAGAGGTGTCTGAGCCAGACGGGTTTCCCGATGATCAGAGTGTGTCGGACAGCTTGGACAGAGGGTCATCATACTCCAGAGCGTCATCATACTCAAGCTCGTCAGATGAAAAGCGCACCAGTCTCGGTCGGAGACTCGAGCAGATTCGCAGCAAAGAAGCCCGCTACTGCTCCAACACCATGGAGCCAAGTAGGGAAGAATGTATGGAGAGACAACGAGCCGCCGTGCACTGGAGGCCAAAAGCTGATGAGGCTGAGGAGGTCTTCGCGGCGTCATGAAGTGCCAGCTGTCGAAGCATGAGAACTTAGTTATAGTCATGATTTCTAGATACCCAATGTCAATACAATTTATGAATATGTACAACAGCAGTAATTCCCTGGTGAAGGAATTAAAACTACTGTATTCCGGAGCCTCTTGCTGTGATGGATGCTCCACCGTAGAATCACCTCTTAATGAGTCATGGAATGATAGTCTCGATTCAGAACTGACTCAAGTTTGCTAACATTTTTCTGCCTTTGCCGGTCGATCACTTCGAGATTTGATTCTGAGAAATGCGACGATAGATTACCAGCCTTGGGTGTTCTGGCTCGACGATCACGAACTGACAATATCGTACTGATCCCCGTTCATCTGTTCATACACCGCTCCCTGTTTCCCGGACTTTCATCAAATCTCCCCTGTTCTGCGCCTTACAGTGGCAATGGCTGGAAAACACTCTGACACTACAGACGGCGCGCCTGCAAAACGGCAAAAGACGGCAGGAGAGATGAATCCTGAAGATAACCCATATCTGTCGCACTGGTACGAGGACGACACCAATGGCAATGGTAACGGCTATTCCACCCCTCCTAATCGTGCCGATGGACCTCTTTCCAAACTACAAAGACACAAGACTACGGCTGCACAAGCGCGGGCTGCCGAAGACAGCAACGCCAATCCTTTCACCGGTCGGCCGTTTTCCGAAAGATACATATCCATCTTGAAGACGAGGAGAGATCTTCCCGTACATTCACAACGCGATGAGTTCCTTCAATTGTACCAAAAGTCTCAAATCCTTGTCTTCGTTGGTGAGACAGGTTCAGGAAAGACCACTCAGATACCTCAATTCGTCATCTACGATGATCTGCCGCAACAAGAACGCAAACTGGTTGCTTGTACACAACCTCGACGAGTGGCTGCCATGTCGGTGGCAGAGCGTGTGGCACAGGAGATGGATGTCAAACTGGGCGAAGAAGTCGGTTACAGCATACGATTTGAAGACAAGACCAGTCAAAAGACCATTCTCAAATACATGACCGACGGTATGCTTCTGAGAGAAGCCATGAACGACCACGAATTGAAGCGATATAGCACCATCATTCTCGATGAGGCTCACGAGCGAACATTGGCCACCGATGTTTTGATGGGTCTATTGAAAGAAGTCGTGCTTCGGAGACCGGACTTGAAGTTGATAATCATGTCCGCAACTCTAGATGCCCAGAAGTTCCAGCGGTATTTCAATGATGCACCCTTGCTTGCGGTACCTGGTCGAACTCATCCCGTCGAGATCTTCTACACTCCTGAACCTGAACGAGATTATGTGGAGGCAGCAATCCGCACCGTCCTTCAGATTCATGCAACAGAACCAGAAGGAGATATCCTGCTGTTTTTGACCGGAGAAGAGGAAATCGAAGATGCATGCCGGAAGATATCCCTGGAAGCGGACGAGATGATCCGTGAGGCTGATGCAGGTCCGATGAAAGTCTACCCCCTATATGGAACACTGCCCCCTGCGCAGCAGCAAAAGATCTTTGAGCCAGCACCTCCTCCACGGCGCCCCGGTGGCAGAGCAGGGCGTAAATGTATCGTCTCTACGAACATCGCCGAGACGTCTTTGACCATCGATGGTATTGTCTACGTGGTCGACCCTGGCTTTTCGAAGCAGAAAGTATATAATCCTCGCATTCGTGTCGAATCTTTGTTGGTATCGCCCATATCGAAAGCATCCGCTCAGCAGAGAGCTGGTCGTGCGGGTCGTACTCGACCTGGTAAATGTTTCCGGTTATACACAGAGGGAGCCTTCAAGAAGGAGCTCATCGAGCAGACCTATCCCGAGGTACTCAGATCGAACTTGTCATCGACCGTGCTAGAGTTGAAGAAGCTCGGTATCGACGACCTGGTCCACTTCGATCTTATGGATCCTCCGGCTCCGGAGACCTTGATGCGGGCTTTGGAAGAATTGAACTACCTTGCATGCCTGGATGACGATGGCAACTTGACAACAATGGGCAGACTTGCGTCCGAGTTTCCCCTCGATCCAGCGTTGGCCGTCATGCTCATTTCGTCACCCGAATTCTACTGCTCAAACGAAATTCTGAGCTTGACAGCTCTAATTTCCGTGCCTCAGATCTTTGTGCGACCGGCATCGGCGCGGAAACGAGCAGATGAAATGAAGAACCTCTTCGCCCATCCCGACGGTGACCACCTGACTATGCTAAATGTGTATCATGCTTTCAAGGGACCAGAAGCGCAGGCCAACCCAAAACAGTGGTGTCATGACCACTTCCTCAGTCTACGAGCTCTACAGTCTGCTGACAACGTACGAATGCAACTCAAACGCATCATGGAACGCGAAGAGTTGGAATTGATGTCAACTCCTTTCGAAGACAAGAAGTATTACGAAAACATCCGACGAGCATTGGTGTCCGGATTCTTCATGCAGGTTGCCAAGAAGGAGGCCAATGGCAAGACCTATACGACAGTCAAAGACAATCAAACTGTCCTTTTGCATCCCAGCACGGTCCTAGGCCAGGAGAGCGAATGGGTCGTCTATAATGAGTTTGTTCTTACCAGCAAGAACTATATTCGGACGGTCACCGCCGTTAGAGGTGAATGGCTCCTTGACATTGCTCCCGGGTATTACGAGATAGACAGTTTCCCCAAGGGCGAGGTCAAGACGGCGCTGCAACGGCTGCACGAAAGAGTGGCTAGACGGCAAAAGATGAAGGGCGGAAGATGATTAGACTGAGGACAAAAGCCCGGCTCGGAAGAGAACTATTATTAAGCGGTGAGGACTGGTCAGGGGCTTTCACGGTCAGCATCGATGTTACGCAAACGCCCCCTGCTTTGTCGTGGCGATGATCACGGCTTAAGGTCAATCGCGATGTCTTATGTTAGGACTGCTGATTATTGTTTTACTGATGCCACGATAGGAAGGGCATTAGACAGCGTCTATGAAGATGGCTCGCGCACTGAGCTCGAAATAAGTGTGCAGTTGTGCATACTCTATCCAGCTCTACCATTACTTTCAAAAGACTTCTCTTTGCAATGTGGTGATTAATCATGCTCGAGATGCTATGCAAGTCATGTTACTCAACAACGTTGTCCGCATATTTTCTATGAGGAAGTATCCTTGTCTGATATTAATTGTGCCAGGAGAAGCGGTCAAGATGTCTCTCTCTGGCCATTGGGCAGTGGTATCTCCACATCTCACTCCTCCTAGTCCTCAGCCTCATGTCTAGCTCATCGTTGTGAATGTTTTCTCGACAACGACACTCAAACCCTGGCTCTCTGGCTTCGTATCTCACGCTTGCAAGTATGCCGCGCCCCCGGTTCAACGCCCTATGCGGTCAGAACGTGGTCAGCCCTACGACTCCGACTTCCCTGGCTTCGGGCCCCAGAGCGAATTAGGGCTACTTGGGTCAACTGTTCTACGGGCAGGAGGCAGTGCCTTTAGCACAGCAACGACAGAGGAGAGTCAAATACGAACGGCGTCGCCGTGAACAGGCAAGGTTCTCTCCTCGTGTCTGTGTCTGGACTGATTGGTCCGAATGCGCCTTCTCTTTTCGGGAACCCTGGTCGGAGGCAGAAAGGGGCCTATATCCTATCGAATTCAGAATGTGTTGGTTTGTATCCCGAGCTTGACTTGATGGTCTTCGCAGCACCAGTCACTGTCTTGACCCAACCGCACACCATAAACGACTGCACAGTGACTTTCAGATCTGCAATGCTATGGCTTTGAATACCGTGAACAAGGTCGAGAGCCCGGCTCCCACGACGACATACTCTAGCACAGCTGTCCGTCCAGCCAAAGACTCACCAACGACTTCCGTGACAGGATCAAACACGACGACTCTCGTGGCATCCGTCAATCCTACGTCCAAGACAATTTCACTTTCAAGCAAGACCTTTGCCATAGCAGGCGTTGCTGCTGCCATCGCGGTAATATCGACCATAATCCTCGGCCTAACAATATATTGCTGTCTGCGACGGAGGACATCACGAAAACTTCGAGGTCAGGCCGATCCCTTTCCAGTCATGCGCAGGGGCTATAGAGCCCTTCATGATGACACTGCAGTCGGTGAGTGCAAAAAACTTTTGATGGCAAGGAATTGACGATTGACTGTTCTTGTTGCCAGATGAGACGAGCCTACCACATCGCCCCCAGAGGACTCTGCTCTCATCGACCAGGTACTCACCGTCCACTGGCGTCGACAGCTCGACCTACACCATGGGTGAGAAGCGTCAAGGACCGGAGCCGCAGGAGATGATGGGTGTGGGGTTGACACCTGAGGAATTCGATCGCCGTAGCAACTCCAGATCACCGGCACTTTCTGTTGAGGGTCCTGTCGAGCTTGCCTCTCAGCGCTTCTCTGCTGTGATTCCAAAAGACGTGGACGAGGAGCAGCCGCGGCCTGAGACGAGACCGGGGAGGAGAAGAGAGCGACAGTCACAGTTGAGAAGCAGTCCAGCTATACGGGATTTGCGTGTTGAAGCATCCCGAAGCCCGTCTGCAAATCCAGCCGGAAGACTGCTTCCCAGTGGTTGAACAGACCAACTTACTCACAGTGTACTTGCATTCAGTCCGGAGAGAGCCGCTAGGACTACAGCGGAGACGACATGGTATGTGAGATTACCAACTCATTGTCGCATACGCTGTATCGCTGCTGACCCGTTAGCTTGCACAGGAATCCTTCAAACACTTTGACGCCGGTATCCCGGTGACAAGACAACATGAACTTTGGAATGTCTTGCGTCGGAAACGGAACGCAGTATTGCCGCTAAGGCGAGATTCTAGTCGGTGAGCGTCAAGGGACTGCGATGTCTTCGATATTGGGATATCTTGATCCGGGCAGGGAGCATGGAAAGGAAATTAGAAATCGGATCTTCTCATTTGCTGGGAATAGACGAGGCTGACATGAAGCCTTGCCTGAAATGGTTAGATAATCTCTCCTTGGATCACGTGAGTATAATTTTTCCAGATCGAGGATTCATTTCAGTTTGTAGAAATCACTTTCTGGCACATTTGGAAAAGGACTTTAGTATCTGCTTCGCGTTGAGCTTCATGTTCGCAAGTCGCCCTCTATATTCAGCGCGACTAAAGACCTTTCCTTCAGCCGCGAGACGGTTCCAAAGATCCATACACTGGGAACCCTTCAAGCAAATCCCTCGTCAGACAATCCCCGTCGAACAAGAAGCTGAGAATCAAGCTGATCTTGACTGGCTCTTCCGAGGCAAGAACCAGATCAAGCTACCTTCAGGAGAGTACAATGCACAGGTGATAGCTACGATTATGGCGGCTCGCGCAAAGCACCTACCTCCCAAGAGGCGGAGGTTTGATCGGTCCAATCCCGCTTCCAACGAGGGCACGCCAGACGAAGTTCTGACTATAGAGGCTGTCGACCTTCTCGAGAAATCCAAAGCCCAACTCGAAGAACGAAAGACGTACAAGCATCCGGAAGCGCAGACCGAGCTCGAACTCGAAATCGTGGAGCTCTCCTCTACTGGCGACGGATTAGCATACTCTCCCGACAAGAACCACATCTATGCTGTCCCATTCTCCGTTCAAGGAGACAAAGTCCTGGCAAAGACATATCCTCAAAAACCGCATCCATTGTTCACTCATGTAGACTTCATCAAAGTTCTCAAACCGTCGCCGAAGCGGGAAGGCGTCACCCCGGGCTGCAAATACTTTACGACCTGCTCAGGATGTCAGCTACAAATGATCCCTTACGAGGATCAGCTCCAACACAAAAAGACCATAGTGGAGAAAGCTTTCAAGAACTTCTCGAACCTTGACCCTTCGGTGATTCCCCCTGTAGGCGACACCATAGGATCACCACTACAGTACGGATACAGGACGAAACTCACACCACACTACGACCGCCCCAAAAGAGTGGACGCACAAAAAGACGGCGACAAGCCACCACCAGTCGGGTTCTCCAAGAAGAATGTGCGAGTCGTATTAGATATTGAACAATGTCCCATCGGCACGCCGATCCTAAACAAAGGTCTGGAGATCGAGCGCGCGAAAGTAGCCGAGACGTACAAAACCCGCAAGTCCGGCGCAACCATTCTCCTCCGCGAGTCGACGCAGCGCAGATCCGTCTCCCCTTTATCAGCACCGGAACCAGCGCAGGAGCAGGAGCAAGAGCAGCCAACGGACTCGGCCAAGTCATCGACACCGCCACAAGCTGCTGAAGCAAACGGCAACAACAGCGACATCAACGGAATCACAGTCCCCGTCCCGACACCACTCTCGATACAACATCGCTCCACCTCCGCCACCAAACCGCAAATCGTCTACACATACCCAACCTACAAGGACATCAAGACCTACACATCCGACAGCAACTCCTTCACAACCGAATACATCGCGGACTGGACCTTCGTGTCTCGCGCCAACTCATTCTTCCAGAACAACAACTCCATCCTGCCCACATTCATCAAATACGTGCGCGACAACTGTCTGCCCAGAAACACCCAAGGCCCACCGATAAAGTATCTGTTGGACGCGTACTGCGGGTCCGGCCTGTTCGCAATCGGCCTCAGTCCCCTGTTTAGTTCAGTACTAGGCATCGACATCGATGCCGCGGGCGTGGAAGCGGCAAGAGAGAACGCGAAACTCAACGGCCTTACCAATGCGGGCTTTATCGCTGCCGACGCGGACGTGTTGTTCAAGGACGTTCCGTTTCCCTCGGACCAGAGTCTCGTGGTGATTGATCCGCCTAGGAAGGGCGCCAGTATTGACTTCCTGGAGCAGTTGTGCGAGTTCGGCCCCAAGCGTGTGGTGTATGTTAGTTGTAATGTGCATACCCAGGCGAGAGATGTGGGCATGCTGGTCACGGGTCTGAGCAAGAAGTTCAGGTATGAGATAGAGGGTCTGCGCGGGTTCGATTTCTTCCCGCAGACGGGGCATGTCGAGGGCGTTTGCTTCCTCAATCGCGTCGAATCTAAGACAGGAAATGGGGCTTGAAACAAAGGACTGAGAAGAACACAAAAGGGTTTCATTTCACGATAATTGTATTACACCAAGGCTTACCGCCATCATTCAAGACCAAAGGAAGCTGGAAGCATCTCTGGGGTAGACTGAGCGGTTCTTAATGCAATGGGATTCTTTTTTGCTCAAAGCGCTTCTTTTATCGATTGTCTGTCAAATCAGGAGCTCCCCGGTCCTCCCAGCAAAGCAAATCTTCGCACAATGCTAGGTCCTATCTCGTCATATTCGGCCTTGGTGTGGCAATAGCTTCGGAACTCGGGAGTGGATGCCAGCAGACTACCGCCGAACCAAGGTCCATGTCTTTGTCGCTTGTGAGTTACGACCTGTACTTCTAAACCACCACTCTTGGCGCCACCACTTTTCAGTTCTGATGCCCGGATACGTGCGTCCACCAGGTGTCTGATATCACGCTGCAACCTCCGGCCAAAGTCCTTGTACAAAGTTGAACCACCGGACAAGACAATGTTCTTGTAAAGGCCTCTTCGCACATCGATCGGAGAGGATTGGATGACCCCGTCCACGACCGTCGGCAGAGGAGTCAGGAAATCGGAGGAGTAGATTTCGGGGTTGAAGAAGATTTCTGGGGCAAGGAATCGTTCGTAGCCGACGTCGACGGTAATTGACCTGCCGTTGGGAGAGGTGACGGTATGTTTCAGGAAGCGATCGGGCTCCTTGTCGTAGCGTGCAAACTCCTTGACCATATCGGGACAGACATAACAGTATTCTTCTTTGACTCTTTCCGCCGTCTTCAGGCTGCTGTCGGGCTCTCCCCTGTCTCGCAACAGACTTTGCACGAAGTATGTGATATCTCGACCAGCGATGGGTATGCTTTTTATTGAAGAACCAATGACATAACCTTCAGCGACTGGAATGACGTGGGTGACACCGTCTCCAGAGTCGATGACCGTGCCGGTAAGGGATCTATCGACCACTTTGGAAGATGTCCATGAAGCAGCCAGGGCGAGAACGGCCTGTACTGCAATGTAGAGACCGGCGCAGTTGAAGGATTCGAACATGATTTCGGCGGTGTTTTCGCGGTTTTCGGGAGGGTTCAAAGGCTAGATCGGTCAGAGCATAGACAAATACGTGCTGCGTCCGACACGTACCGGTTCGGTGAGTAGGAAATAGTGGTCTTCAGGCTCGACCCGCAGGTACTTGAATATCGAGTTTGACCAGAAACGCTCCATATAATCCCAATTCTCAATCTGACCATGCCTGATAGGATAATTTATGCTGTAACCTGGCCCAGAGGAAGCTGCAAGAGCCTCGTCGCCAATGAAGAAGTCGAGGTCTTCTGTTCCACGTTTACCTGCCAGGTTGGAACTTGGTCCTGCGCCACCAGTAAGGTATGAAGGTTTGCTGGGTGCGGCTGGTCTCCCAGAGCCAGTTCCTGCTCCACCCCCAGCGCCGCCTTTCATTGAGATAGCTGTGGGAAACACCCATGAGGGAGCATCGTTTCCGGCGAACCCTGGCAGCGGTCATGTTAGAAGAGTAAGCCGCGTAAGACACGACGAGCGTACCGAGTTTGGAAAAGCCCGTTCCGCTGGTAGTTTATCAGCATGCGATCCTTAAAGGCAGGGACAGATTATACGTACTTGTCCATGACAACGGCTGGCGTTTGGGAGGCCATCTTGTGTATCAACCTGCGGGCACACCAGAGAAGCGAGGGAAGCCGGCGTAGGTCGAGGCGGGGAAGAGAGTGTTCGTGGTAGGGAGATTAGAGTCGTGGTTCAATGTTCATATCATGGGTATTGGTCAGCTTGGAAGGAAGAGAATAATCAGCTTCGCCCGTCGTCTTAGGAGTACGTGGTCGCCGCAGGCAGCTCCAATATGGACGATTGAGCGATGTGAGCCCTGGTTGCAGTTTGGAGATGGTACGAGTAATGCACTGGCGCTGTGAGTGGGATGCACGTGACCGTCGTCACCGGCATCAGCCGAAGGGAAGTTGAATCCGTTTATCACTTGGCAATCGCCAGGACCACGACTTCTCTCCTCCATCAATGTCCCTTCCAGGTGCGTCCCTTGATGTCCAATACATCGTGCAATATTGTCTTCAAAAGACGAGGTCCCCGACTGCAGTCTACACAGGCATGTGGAGTTATGATGCCAAGCTGCCCTTAAATACCGGCAGTGAGGTAAATGTATGGCTCTTTTGTCGCGTCAGCCTCTTCATCCTCAAAACATCCTCCTTCATTCTGCCCTTTGAGGCTTCTCACGACAACATCATTCCTTGAGTAGTAGGCTTTACAAGGTGCCATTTTGTCGTTCGTTTAGTCCGCGTTTCTATTCTCACGAAAAGTCACTTTCATGCTGACAATCGATCAAACTTTCCTTGAGCACAAAACTCTCCGTCCGCTCATGCTGTTCTGTTTGATGAGAGCACGTCTCTTTCTCATCCATTCTTCTATTCTTCATTTTCCACACAAGCGACCTGCACCAATTCGAAGAATACCGAGAAAGTCAATGCAGTAATTGAAACGCCGAATTTCATGTCTCCTTCCGGCCACGCTCTCAAATGCCTCGCCGTTCCCAAGAAGGCGGTGATCTCTGTGCCATCTTCATACACGCCGGAGCTGGATATCACAGTCATGCAAACGAGAGGATTCATCTCACTGCAGTCAATGATGCTGCCAAGGTTGGGATGGCTGTTCTGAAAAATGGGGGAGATGCCACCGATGCTGTTGAGATGGCCATTAGGCTACTCGAAGATAAAGAGATCACAAACGCTGGATATGGAAGTAATCTGACCATGGACGGTCAAGTCGAATGCGATGCCACCATGGTTGATTACCTGGGACGCAGCGGCGCTGTCGGGGCCATATCCCAGGTCAAGAACCCAATCGTCGTCGCCCGGCTCGTCCTTGAAGAATCCACCAAGCCTCTATCCCTCCAACGTGTCCCACCCAACCTCCTGGTAGGTGCTGGAGCCACGGACTACGCAGCTGATAAAGGGGTACCGGTCTTGCCACCGGACTTTCTCGTGTCCGTCAATGCTCGTGAACGCTGGCTGCGATGGAGACAAGATTTGAGAGATGCGGACGAAAAGGAGGCACGGAGACTCGCACAAGCTCAGGCACGAACCGAAAACCCGACCGAGTGGGAAGATGTCCATTCTGCGGCCGCTGGACCAGGCTTCAGCTCTGCCAATTCGACCGCCTCTACATCGACTGTGCAGCCACGTCCAGGCCTATCAGCGTTGCCGGCGTTGGTGCGGCCTCTGGTCGCGTCAACTGCCGATGTCCCAACCTTAGCACGTCCAGGTGATGACGGGACCATCAGGGAGCCAATGGAAAGTGGCTTTGACTCAAGCGATCAGCAAGAGGATGCAATGGATGATACTTTGCCATGGATCATGTCACCTCCAAAACGGCAGAGGATGGAAGGATCATTTGATGGTCTGATGGGAGAAGATTACAAGGACTTGTTGCAAAGTTCGTCGTCGTCGGATACTTTGACAGGCTACACGCATCACCATGATGATGGCCGGGACGACGAAATCACAGATACGGTGGGAGCAATAGCGGTGGATTGCTTTGGCCACATAGCAGCTGGCTCTTCTTCTGGAGGGATTGGCATGAAACACCGAGGTAGATGTGGTCCCGCAGCGCTGGTAGGAATCGGCACTGCGGTCCTTCCTGCTGATCCGCAAGATGCAACGCAGACCTGTGTAGCCACGGTTACGAGTGGGACAGGTGAGCATATGGCCACCACCACGGCAGCCGCTACGGCTGCGGATCGAATCTACAGTTCTATGCGCAAAGAAAACGGACGACTCATGCCGTGCAACGAAGATGAAGCAATGCGTGGGGTGATTGAACATGATTTCATGGCACACCCTGGAGTTGTGCACAGTCACTGCACGGGAGCGATCGGCATCCTAGGCGTGAAGAAGTGTCGAGATGGAATTTACTTCTACTTTGGGCACAACACCGATTCGTTTGCGATAGCTTCGATGCATTCGGAAGAACGAAAACCGGTGTGCACCATGTCACGCAGCCGTGGTCAGGGAGCGGTCGCACAAGGTGGAAGGCTGGCTCGATCTAAACATGCGCGCATCCGCTGATTGGTCATGTGCACAGAGTTGAAGAGCAAGAGTCTGGGAACGTCTAGCGTGGGGAGATCACCTATGGATCAGGAGCAGGACGAAAACGGTGAAGGAGACAAGCAAGGCGCTGGGGCATATCATTAGCTGACTGTGACACGAGCGAGATAAACCTAACGGTCTCACTGAGCACGACTCGGATAGTATTGCAATGCATTGAATTAAGTAATCTTCCCATTTCCATTCTGTCATCTCACGGCGGTAGCACCCTGCTTCTTTTTCGACTTCTTAGGTACGACGACGGGCCGCGATCCATATTTCCCGACGGTCAGATGGGTGCCACAGGTCAAACAGTCTCCGTTTTCGGGCACGGAGCAGAAGATGCTAAGACATATACTGCACACGAAACCGATGCTAACGATGTTTCGGTGGCAGAAGCAAGCGGCGCGAAAGTCGACGTCGATTCGTGTTGGGAGAATCAAATGCCTGCTGCGGGTGTTCGGGCTGGGCAGGAATGAGAGGAGGAGATATGTGAGAAAAGCCTGAGATGCCGATGCTCCTGATTTGCTGTCTGGGAGGTCAGCCGGGATAAAGATGCCGTGTGTCGCGTCGGCGGCTTGCTGTAGGAAAAGTGTGGAGTTGGATGATGGTGATGTACTGCCGCCGCTGCCATCGGTAACCGAAGGTTGTGGTTGTTGCGTTGATGGAGGTATTGGTAGAGGAAGCTGTAGTATATCTATCGGTATGGATAGTCGCTGGCACGCGAATATGGCGTTCATGATGGGGATGTACTGGTGCGCTAGGTCTGTCGACGGCGAAGCGGATACTAATAGGATGCGGGATTGGAGGGAGTTTGTAGAGTTGCCTTCGCCTGTCGAGGAGATGGCGTTGCTGGAGGTGGGGTCTGCTGTGGCTGAGGTCGTTCCGATTAGTGATTCGGCGTAGGCTATTGATTCGCGGTTGACATTGCTGAGGGCTAGGGTTAGAGCGCCGGCAATCATGGTGGATGTGCTGGATGAGACGGATTCAGGGGTCGTGGTTGAGAGGAGGGCGGTTAGGTTGCGGAGGACCTCTTCCTCGACGATGCGGAAGGGTCGATATTTGTTGCCGTCTGATGATGCGGTTGAGGATGATGAGGGCAGTCTGACGTTGAGTCCGAGACGTTGGGTTGATTCTGAACTTGCGGACTCATACTGGGTTTGCCGTTGATGGGACCGAGGGAGTTTCTGCTCGGTTGGCGAGGGATAGAGCCATTGAGCCTTGTCGCAGTGGGAGGCGATGACGGCGATTTTGTTGGCGTAGTTGGCGGCGAGGTGAGCGTTGATGAAGACGAGGAGGTTGGCGACGGCGCTGGAGAAGGGGAGGGTCCCCGACAAAAGAGACCATGCGGCTGGGTTGGTGTCGAGGATGATGGTCAATAGTGAGGGCGATTGTTCTGTGACGTCTTTGTTAGGAGAGCCTTGTGGTGGTGTTGGGAAGAGAAATGATTGGGTGGAATAGTGGTACGGATTTCCTGGTGGTGGAACGAGGGGGAGGCGATAGATCAAAGCTTACCTTGTTGAGACGGTCTGTCAAATTGCTCGGAGGTGTCGACGGCGTTCATGATGATAGATGTGGTGGGTGTGGTCTTTGTTGAGATGGTACTGCACAGTCAAAAACATCGAAGTGACGAAGGTGACAGCCTTGTTGAGAACGGTTGCCTGTTGGCCGAGCCTCGCGGTCTGAAATTACCTAGGTAGGCTTATCAGAGATGCCTCATAGGGAACGGGTAGCCTATCTGCCAGGCAAACTGCCGGTGCATGATAAGGCTGGGTACTCACCTGTACCTGGTAAGCTATACCTGGTAGGATAAGAAAAGGGACGTCTAGAAAAGAAATGCCACTCCCACGTCAAAAAGTTACCGGGAGGAATGTAGCCCGGAGATCAAAACCATCCAACCGGCATTCAACGTGGCAGGATCAATTGGTTTGAACGAACTACACATCAACTTTACGGAGTCCGTTGTTATTATTATTATTGAACTCGCGTTTCACTCTCACAGTTTGTGTGTGTCGCTATTGACATAAATTGATGTTCTTGTATGCTTCGTAGTGACCTACAAATTAAGACATGTCAACTGATTTGTTTTTATTGTGTCTTGCTCCTTCTTTTTCATCAGACTGCAAGACTCTCTTCTCCTTTCTGAAGTTCTGACTTTCTGCTGCACTTGCCGAACCAAGGCTTTTGCATCCCATCAACAACAAATTTTTTCTGCCATCCGCGTGGCCTCTTGTGCTGTGCTCTATACTCTCTTCAACAAAAAGCAAATCCCATCCAATCACCTACCAACCCTACATTGATTCCGACTATTATTTGTTATCCTTCCCATACCTATCAACTCAGTCTCCCGCCTCATTTTCTCTGGATCGGTCAGGACTCACCAAATCATCCCTCCCGTCTCCCTTCGTCAGCCTCTCTCGTATCACCACCTCTTCCTCAACTTTCCTTCTTCAACGAAGGGAAATCTCTTCACGCAACCTACTCATTCATCGGCTGACTCGATCTTCAACCCGTCAACTCCGTCGCCTCCCTCGATTGTCTACGATTTCCGCCAGCTTCCAGAACCCGTTGCGCTATCCAGCAATCCACTTCAGTTGCCCCTGAAATATCAATCATGCCCAACCCTTCATAATCTCACGTCACCCTCGTGGCACTCCCTGCTCTCCCTCGACCACCCTTCATCGTTCGACTTGGAATCCTTCGACTCTCATGGTGAAGACATTGCCTTCCGCCACCCTATCAATGTCCTCCATGGCGGCCGTTCAGCGGATGACCCGGAAATTATCCGAGGAGCGAGCCTCGCATCTGGCCCACGAGGCCGTCGAGTTGTCCCACTCGGGCGACAAATTGGTAAGCCTCGCCTCCCATCACACCGATCCAACAGATTTTAACGGTGCCTACAGCAAGCTTCGCGAAAGCTGAGGGAAGCTGCAGCTTTGGATTCTGGTAACCCAACTGTTCAGGCCGCATTTCTGGCCATTCACAATGACCAACACATTTCGCCACTTCGAGATTTATGTCGCAAATTTGCGCTTTACCACAACAACGCCGCTGGCGATGAAGCCGTCAAGTATCTGAAAGGTTCTGAGGCTCCCGAAGCCGCTCCTGTCGCTCTTGAATCTCTGCAGATTATTCTGGAGAACCCGTCTTCCTCCTTGTCGAGCGCTCAGGATTTTATCATTGCCGAGCTTGCGAGACAGAGTCCTGCCGTCCGCCAATACTTTGCCTCTGAACTTCAAACCTCAACTACCGAATTTTTCGACAATGTCTACGACCGAGGGGATGATGCGGCTAATTGCCTTCGGTCCGTGGTCCTCGACAACAAGCTATGGCCGTCCGAAGATGTCCGACTTCGAGTAGAAGATGACCTCTTTCAACTCTTCCTAGCAAAGCTGATGGAGTCTGGCCATGATCACGACGGCAGAGCCCTCAAAGGCATTGCCCTCTTACTGATTGCCGATACCCAGCGACTACAACACTTCATTGACGAAGACGCTTTTGAGGCTCTCATGGGCTCATTGGACATAAGACTACCACCAGATGTCCGAGGTCAGGCTACCCTAGTCCTCTCTAAATTCTTCGAAATCGCCGAGTCTATGGGTCAAGGTTTTCTTGATCGATACATCAGAACGCATGTCCAACGCCAGAAGGGCGATGATCTTGTGCTTGCTTTCTCGGCTGCCGCACATTTGTTTCCCGTGGTCCCTGCCATGGTAGCCCAATTATTCCTGACCGAGGGCTTTCTACCGTCAATAATGGCTCTTTTGGGGAGACAATCCAGCAATGCTACTGTGCAGGATTCTCTCCTGATGCTATTGAACGCCGCCTGCCTTGACGGAGCATGCCGTGCAGCTGTTGCACAGTATTGTGCGACTTGGTTGTCTCACAAAGTGAGCAATGGAACCGGCAAACAGCCATCAGTCGCTGCAACTATTCTGGCCAAATTGAGAACATCGGGTGTCCAAGCTGGAGATCAGAGAGCCAACAGGGCTGATGAAGATGTTAGTGACCTCGTTGATCTCCTTAAACAAACCCTTTCTGCTGAAGAAGGAAGGAATGTTTCTGACTCACTTGAAGGCCTTGCGTACTCATCTTTGAGATCCGGGGTCAAAGATTCGCTTGCCAAAGATCGAGCTTTCTTGAAGAGTCTTCTTGAAGCCCTCGATACCAACTATGACTCTCCTGAAGTCATGGTTGGTGGATTGAGCATCATCTCGAATCTAACTCAATATACCCCAAATCTCTCTGAGGAGCAGAAGCGAGTGTTACAGCTGAAAGCTTACGCCAATGCCACGAAACCAGTCGAATCGAGTCCGCTGGAAGACGATGATCACGTGAGAGATCGATGCTCTGCGGTGGTTGAGGCAGGGCTGGTCGCAACACTAACCAGATTAAATAAGGGAAATTCACCGGCTACAGCACATCTAACTGACCGGATACTTGTGTCCTTGACTAAGAATCCCAAGGATCGAGGCAAGATTGCCCAGCAGGGAGCTGTAAGGCTTCTGATCAGTCACGCCCACAGAAACTTGCAGTCTTCGGAGAAGAATTCGCACTCGGACACCGATGCTGCACATGCTCTAGCCCGAGTGCTGATCTCGCTAAATCCGTCACACGTCTTCGCAGCAGGCTCAACGCCACACATCACAGATGCTGTACCACCTCTCGTGGCACTACTGAAGGCACCACAGGGTGAAGTGTTCAACGATCAGCCGCGAGATCTGCTCCCGGTGTTCGAGAGTCTGCTTGCTTTGACCAACCTTGCTTCCGCTCCTGAGGAGACTGCCGCGAACAGCATCATCAAACTGGGCTGGGACGAGGTTGAACAACTGTTGCTGGGAAACAACGATATGCTCAGACGCGCTGCTTGCGAGCTCATCTGCAACCTGACAATCCATCCTGCGGGTGCGGAGAAATTTGCAGACGGCTCGAAGCGTGCTGCTCAGAGACTCCACCTACTCGTGGCACTGGCCGACGTTGAAGATGTGGCTACCCGAAGAGCGGCCGCTGGTGCGTTGGCCATGCTCACAGATCAGTACTCACCAGTTGTGTCGGCGCTGTTGGACTTCGACCGGACCCCTGAGATCTTGCTTGAGCTCTGTCTCGATGACGATGCTGGTGTCGTCCATCGAGGTTTGGTGGCAGTAAGGAATATGGTTTGTGAAGAGGATGAGAGTCTTGCCATCAGGGCGAGGAAGGGGTTCAAGAGGCAGGGAGCAGTGGAGAAGCTGAAGACTTGCTTGAAGAAGACCAGAGACCCGGACATGCTGCAGATTGGCGTCGAGGCGTTGAAGGTCTTGGTGGAGTGAGTCTCAAGTGATTTCTTTTCCTGAGGGACTACGAAAACCTCTCTCATACCCAACTTACGGCCGTCGTTACTTACGAAGTTATGAAGGCGTCTTTTTGGGGTCTTTTACAACGACTTGTTGGCATGATATATTATCCGAAAGATAGACGCATTACTATGGAGGTATAGACAAGCGTTGCTTTATAAGAGTTCCTGTCAGGATGGAGTTTTTGGCTATGAGTCATTTGAATCATGTTGGAACGTCTTCGGTGCAGGAGAGCGAACACCTTCATCGGCGGCATGAGCACTTCCAGAGACTACAGAATAGAGATGGTCATGATTTCTATACATCTATACACCAAGTCTTCTTTCCTTCTACAAGGATGGCCTCTGAGGCTTATCCTTTCCGACACTTTACAGTGCGGACAAGATGTCAATACATCACTTCGTAAAAGCTCGACTTGACCTTGCAAATCTCTCTATTCAAGAGATTGCTGCAATCAATGACGGCTGTAAACCGGCTCGTCCATGTGCGAATGAGTATCTGTGTTCATCTCGATGCTGAGTTGGAGTTGCCGGCAATGACGATGCATTCGCCCGGAGCAAAGGGTTGGCGCATAGCAATGCTCCAGGACCTCATCGTGCGAACACGTTGGACGTGATTCTCTCTTTCGCAGCATAAGGCTGGCTCTGCTTGTGAGGCCGCAACCAGAGTCTGCTCGGACGTCGTGCTTGGAATTTGCTGCGCGTGTACCGCAAGAGACGGGCCATGCGGGTTAGAGCATGGCGAAGACACTAAGTAGCAGCCTTGTCGATTGGTGCCGCGAATCTCGAACGCACGCGTGCTGTGACATGCCAAGGTCGTGTCCCACTTTCTTCTGCCCTGCGATAGCCAAGATTAGATGGCACGGATTTGCTCAAAAAGAGTGCCTTTGAGAATGTTCACGAAGTCATATGCCTGATTCGGAACCCTCCCTGGGTCGGTGTGGGCTCTGCGGTGATGTATCGAATCGCGGCTTGAGATGCTACGTCAGACTTTGACTTGTGAAAGTCCAATCGTGCACTTATGCCCTTCGTCCCAACCGTCCTTGGAGGCGGCATTTTTGTTTCAGGAGGCGCACTTCCTTTTGGTGTTTTTGGTTTTGTGTTAGCTCTAGCTTCTACTGAGAGCAACTTGGCTGGTGTCACAGACACTTGGCCAGTCGCTTGTGTGTGGGATACTGATTGATCCGTGGGCCGAGATACGGACGGCGCTGGTGGCTGCTGCGATGCTCGTTGTTCCCGTTGCTGTGCCATAAGCTGTTTCGCGATTTCCTTCAGATCGTTGATCTCCTTGCGAAGCTCGGTATGCTCTTTTGCATAAGATTGATTTTGAGCGTGAAGCTGCTGCATCGCCTCTTGAGACTCTTTCAGTTGCTCTTGCACATGAGCGGTGGTCTTCCCTAGTTGGACTGTATTGTCTGTCCTTTCCAGTCCGGCGTCTAGAGCGGCTCTGTATCGTGCATCTGCAACATCCAGGCTAGCTTTTAGCGAACGTATCGTATTGTCATAGTATTGGAATCTGGCTTGGACTTTAGCCTGCTCCTGAAGAGTAGCTCCGCTTAGGTTCTCTTGAGTCGAGTCTGCAGAATCCTTCTTGAGTTGACGACGAACGGCATACCGCAGGGCGTGCGGCGTTGGAGGCATAAGCACCAACTCGTCATGTTCCTCGTCTTGTGAAGCTCTGTTGGTGACGACGGGTCCATCATGTATATGATCTACCAGCGGTTGACAGGCTGTTTGGAAAGTCCTAATCTTCTCGGTAATTGGAAGGGCCTCGGCGTGGTCAGGAGCGGGTATGGAATCCCATTCGAGAAGGATACTGCGGCCACGAGGGTAAATTACCCTGCGGTTGTTCGGATTTTCCTGCATACGTGGCGGTCTGATGCCGGAAGTCACTGCTGCCTCCAAAATCATTGTGTACTCGGGAAGCTTTCGGCATCGGACGCACAGATCTAGCATGCGGTAGATCATGCGAGTGAAGCCATCGGCGGTATACGCAGCGATCGATGATGCGTGCTCGACTGCACGACGCAGCCAGATCTTGCCCTTCTCCCAATTACCATGCATGGTATAGTAGGCCAAAAAGCTTCTGAAAAGATGATTTTTCCTGAAGCTCCCATAGTCCATCTCGCGGAGCATCGACATCCATGCTTCTGCTCGCTCCGGTTGTTGACAGCGTAGCGCTGCGTATACCAGCACCTGCAGAAGCCGTACATCCAGGGAAGAAGGAACGGGCAGTTCCAAGTCATTGACAATGGTCCTTTCCCATTTGCTGGCGACATTTAATTGCTCGTCAGACCGTGTTATGAGAGGCAAGATATGATTTAGTGACCTGGAATCACATGCTTGGCCAATCTGAAAGAGTATGTGGAAAATCGCGTCGTCCGATAATGGTAAGGTGCTGTTCTTCAGGGCTCCCATAACATGGTAGGCCAGACTGAAGCTTCCAACCTTCGAGAGACTGCGTATCAGCATAACATAAGCCATGGTTGAGGGCACCTCTGTTGTTTGCAAGATTGACTGTCCGAAACCGTTGATAAGCTCACTCAGGGTGATATTGCCTGCGTCAAAACTGGTGGTCAACGTTCTGATCCTGTTGCTCAGTTCCGATTTAGACGCTTGGGCGTTGATGTGGGAGGAAACGACAAACAGATCGCGACGGTGTTTTAGTCGACGCATTTCGGTTCGCGTCGCTCTCAACAATTCGACCAGCTGGTTGGGGTCTTGCCGAAATGCAACATCGCCCGCGTCCGCCTGTGTTTCATCGGGAGCTAGGGCAAAGAAAGGACTCGGGCCAATCTGGAGATGTAAAAGCATCCTCAAAGACAGCATGATCGCATTGAGCCGGTGGTACCGATGGAAATTGGCCATCTCTTCCGGCGAAAACATGCCATCCTTGTATATTCTCCCAGGTTCCAAGTCTTGAACAAGAGGTGTGAGCTCGTGAGAAATCGGTCGGCGGATCTGAGGCATTCCTTCGTCAGTCATCCCATCTTCCTCCCATGTTGGCACCTCTACCTCGACTTCTCCATCGTCGAAGTCGATGTGAGCATGTGCCGCTGTAGCATACCCCCGCCGTTGACCGAGGGCTCCGTTGCTTCTAGCACGGAGCCGAAGTGCGCTCTTGATGCGTTGTTCTCGTTCATGAATCTGGTTGATTTCTTCTTGTATCACCGAAAGTCTTTCATCCCAGTCCCTCCGTTGTTTTCCTTTCCAGCTGGTGTCGACGATGAAGACAGCCGCTAGCACAGGGGCCAAAAGGAGTGTGAAGGCATCGTTGAAGGTTGCACGGCGTCTGAGAGGAGCTGTGGTAGTCTTCCGCACCAAAGTGGGATTAACAGCCTCGATTGATGCGTACGAGGGAGAACCACTCAATCTAGGTCGAGGTATCTGAGACCATAATGCTCGCATTGCCCCCAACAGCTACCACTCAATACTCGACGTCCGAGCATAGAGTCGTCAGTCGGGGTTTTGGTCTTGAGATGAGGGCTCGTTTGCCGGTGGAATACTGTCGAGTGGTCTGAGGTAGGATATTGGAGTCTCCAATCCCGCAGACTGAGAGCTTCCACAATGTCCCAGTCACGTGCATCAAGTGCGCAGGAGCAACGTTCAAGTCAGACTGCATGAGATTTCCCGTCATTGGCTTAAGAAATGCACTAAACCCTCACGACTACAGCTTGGTCAGACCATCATGATTCTACTTACCAGTATATACCACGGTACTTCAATTGTGATGTAGTCGCAAAGTTATGCGGTAGAACCACCTTTGTCGCGTCGTCGCCTCGCGCGCCCTCACACCAATGCCAGGTGTGACGCTCGCATCTACGAGTTGAATGGCGGCCAGGAGCCGGTTCCTTCCTGGGGGCAGGGATTATGCAAAGAAAGACGACGATATGCCGGCGCATACTCAAGGGTCGTCAACATTCGGCTCATGGAAATCGTTCCGTCGAAGACGTGTGATCCTCGCGATCCTGGCGCTGGTGCTACTCTACTTGTTCTTCAAGAACATGCCAACAGATCTCCCCCCGATCTCGCAACGATACGACCGTCGGTATGGGCATTTGTACCCTCCTGGGCCCCCTGGCCCACATGGTTGGGAAGGACAAGAGCTGGGCGGCCACGGACAAGATCAGGACTTTAACGGGCCTATCTCATTTCTTCATCTAGCCAAAAGTATGCGCGGCAAGGCGACCACGATGGACGCGAAAGGCCATGTTCTATTTGCTATCTCAAGACTGGAGAGCATACCGCGGATTCTACCAGCCGCGTGCTCCATGGCACAGCACAACCGGACGCGAGTCCATGTAGCATTCATGGGTCGGCTGTCTGCAGATTGGGCAGACATCAAAGCCATCAATGGCATCTCAGAAGCTGATTGCGACGTAATTATACATGACGCCCGACCCGATTTTCCAGCGCAATCCTCCATTACCAGAATGGACGTCAGCGCACGAGCCAGTCTGGGACATATACATTCGGTTGTACAGCTTCGTGCCGTTCTGGTTGGCGATTCCGAGTACGAGGAAGAGCACTTCGTCCGAGCCGTGGAGGATAAGACTAGAGCTATGGGCGTATCTCTTATTGCTCTCCCTGCTAATGGCCTTGGGGGCCTTTCGTGGATATCCTCTCTGGACGGCGCAGCATTGGGACACTTCAGTCAGGTCCACGTCGACATCGTCATCCAGGCTCGACCAGAATCTGCGGCTGCCCTCATGCGGCTATTGCGGTCAATCAAAGAGGCCGATTACAGTGGATTGTCTCTTCCCAGACTGACCATCGAGCTGCCACCTAACGTGGACCCTTTTCTCACGAACTACCTTGCAAATTTCAAATGGCCTCCAGACGGGTTCGGCAGTGAAAGCAGGCTGGTCATAAGACACCGGATTGATATGAACTTCCTGTCACCAGTACAAGCTTCCATGCGCACCATCGAGTCGTTCTATCCTCTGATGGCGAGCGAATCTCACGTCCTCATGCTTTCACCTGATGCGGAGCTCTCCCCCGGATATTTCCAGCTGTTGATGTATACATTGTTCGAGTACAGATATTCTGCGAGGAGGACCGACTTCACAAACCGTCTGATGGGTATATCCCTTGAACTGCCATCTCACGCTCCTGATATGTCCACCGAATCTCCTTGGGTTGCCAGTCACCTTGATCAACCCCTTGTTCTATGGCAGGCACCAAATTCGAATGCTGCTTTGTACTTTGGGGATCGATGGATCGAGTTGCATTCATTCCTGCTCCGCCGGCTCATGACCGATGCTGAGCTTTTCAAGAAGCTCTCCTCAACCCCAAGCATATCACATACATTACCGGCCTGGCTGCAACCCGTGCTCGAGGTGATGCAGGTACGCGGCTATTACATGATGTATCCGACATTGTGGGCCTCTGAACAGATCACAGCGGTGACTATGCACAAGGAACTGGACCAGTCACCGGAGGAATACAGGAAGGAGGTGGAAGAAAGCGCGGATTCTTCGAAAAAGGCGCCAATGCTCGAATTTGCAGAGGACCAACCTCTCACTGCAAACGATGAGGTTGAGCGGATGAAGCAAAAGGAGAGCTTAGTATACACTGGGTCGCTTGTAGAGCCGCTTTTGGACTCGATACCTCTTCAACAACGGAGGAGGAGTCTCACGGAGGTCATACCATTATTGTCCTATGCTGGAGAAAAGGTCGCCTGGGAGGACTCTGGGACGTCTTCCTCGAAATTCGCGCAAGAGTTCGCGCAGACTATTGGAGGTTGTGCCAATTACGATGCAGGCAAGCCGGAGAACGGTAACGTCGAATCGTTGTTCTGTCTAGCAGCAGGGTAGAAGGTTCGGGGTTGCAACAAGCACTCACCTCTTTGCAATTCACAAACACTCGGTTGACCATCACACATTTGATTGTACAACTCGAGTATACATCTCAAGGTTGGCAAATCTTC
This sequence comes from Exophiala viscosa, assembly GCF_022695815.1. Lineage (NCBI taxonomy): Eukaryota > Fungi > Ascomycota > Eurotiomycetes > Chaetothyriales > Herpotrichiellaceae > Exophiala > Exophiala viscosa. Next base: position 110,308 of record NW_026944356.1, on the reverse strand, counting down.
AGTCTGAACATCAGCAGCATCATAAAGGCCTTGGTTGGCATGTTTCGACCTGGTGAGAGATCCTTAGCGATCGGCGTCCTGTGCCGCGCATGAGATGTAAATTGCGCCATGAGACTTTTGGGAATTGAAATGTCTGGGCCCGCCAGGCTTCGCGCTTGCCAGGCTCGACTGGTTCATTGTGGTAGGGATGATGGACCAGGTAGCACTAGGGAAGCGGCCTGGGATGGGGGGACGATCACAGCGGGATCGAAGATCGAAAGCGTCCTTGGGAGGGCGATGATCGCTGATGGATGCGGAAGTGCATTATATGCCTGCCTTTACAGGCATGCCAGAAACGACCTAGAACAGTGTCTGCCGAGGGAATGAAGGCTATCATAGTAATGGCACTATGCAGATTGACAGGTGGGAATGACGAACACACCGCGCATCCCTCTCGTGTGCCTGACTTCTATGCAGTATGTATGTCCAAGTATCTGTACACAATTTGATATGGATATATAGAAGTGCACGTGGGAGTTGGGGCTGCTCGTTTTGAACGACAACCATACTTACGGTGCATATTTGTCTATCAATCTTTGCCCCTCCTCCCTGTGAGATACTCGTGGATGCTGCAGCATAAACCCCTCCTTTTCGACAGTCTCACACACTCGGGCTGCATCATATCTTTCGCACTAAGAATCATAGCTGCCGCCTCATCCACCATCGCCCTCCAATCACTCTACGAACGGTGGATTTCTGAACGGCAAGCACCTCCATGAGAGTTGATTCCTACCACAGTAGGTTTCCTTTCGCTCTCGCTTACTGCCCCTCCATGAATCTTCCGTTCCCTGCGCCCATCTCAAAGACGTTGAGAGGGATCCATTTTCCATCATGCTGCACCACTAATGCATGCTGCTTGTTACTCTGTGCCTCTCTTTGTGAAATCAACGACGACTATGGACTTCCCCGGCTGCAGAAAGCCTATCAATTGAACAGGGCGCCGTTCAGACCATCATCGCGTCTTGAATTTGGGTCCATCCGAGCCGCCCTATCCATCGGCATCGAGTCCATCCATCGTCCTGGTCCCTGGTCCCCCGGTAGCATGAACCTAGGGAGCCCTTGTGCTTGGGCCTCTCCCTGGCTCGCGCTCAGCCCTCGAACATTTCCTGCCCCCCACCATCCTCCAGTGTCAATGTGGACCTCCTCCTCCTCCAGACTTCCACTCAAAACATACACCTACGTGCACCTTGCGCTGCGTTACTTCACTCCCAGCCGCCATACCAGACCTCCAACGGCTCGCTGGGTTTCACTAGGCATCGTTGAGACTCAACGCTAGAGGCTCCTTTTACCGTACTTCCTCGAGGCAATTACAATCTCCTGCGTTGTTATCTCCCTCCTGCAAACGGTCAATATTCCTCCTCAGACATATCGACCCCTCCTTGCACTCACTTGAACGTACCAAGGAGTATATCGGCAACCGCGGCTTCAGCACCACAACTTCCAAGTCCTTGCAATGCAGGCTGGCTAGGACTCCTGTAGGCACAGGATGAGCCATTGAACACACTTTCTTCAGATTGTGTATATATTATATCCTATATCGCGGCAAGCATGGCTACTGTTGTTGTGCAACAACAGCCTCAAGTCCGACAGTCCACCACTCCACCACCGGTTGGTCCAACACTCACGCTCAATCAAAATCGATCTTCAACCCCTATTCCCAACAAACATCTTCCTTATTGCCCTCCAGGACCTGTTCCCTCGCAGGGACAGATCACCCCACCAAGCTCGCCGCCCCTGTGGAACGCCGCACCCAAGGCCAGTTCACTTCTATACCCTCCCAACAACTACACGAAGCTGTGCAATTCCCCGCCTATCTATGGTATAAGCGCAAAGGGTCTTGCCGAAGCTCTCGAGCATCATGCTTCTCAGCCACTTCCTAATCCAACGACGGTCTTCCCCTGGCTGCATGGACTGCACCCAGAAAATAGCATTCAGCTGGCCTTCTTCGTGGCTAGAAAGAAGTCACTGAGGAAGATACCAAAAGGTTTGCGAGGTATAACCATAATAAAAGCCGGTGGCGATCTCAGTCGCTCGCGCATCAAAGGCGCTGTTGCCCCAGACGAGATTCTAAACTTATCCGATAGCAATGGCCGGGGTTTCTTGGAGTGTGATCCTCGTGAGGGTTTTTCTGTACGCAACTTTCACATACAAGCCGCAAAATTGGCGCTGGTATCCGATATTGTCGTTTATGGTGACGAAGATACCGACCATCGCATCATCAATTCAGTGGCCGAGAGAACTGCTTCAGTCCAGAGAAGATGGCGCAAGGACCTGGAGAGCTGTGGACAGACTCCTGAAACTTTCAACACCTTTGTGCTCACCCAGCCATTCGAAGATTTTGAACAAGATTATCCAGAACTGGTGGCGATTGATGCGAAGGGCAATTATCCCGACCATAGTCTAGATTTCTTGCAACAAGAGAGGAGGGAAATGTGTGCCATGTCGAAAGCATCGGAGATATCCCATGGCATTTTCCAGGGTCCGTCACCGGGACCTTATACCAGCCCACCATCGTCCCTCGATGATCCAGATTTTGGCCTATACATTGAGGCCAGCGATCATGCAGCGCTTCCGGACGAGACTGTATTGGCCGACAAATTGAAGGAGCTGGAATTCTCGGAAGGAACCAAGCCCGTTCATCTCTCGTTTCCCAGCTCCGGAAGCATCTTGCCGCCTTCTTGGTCCCAAGCCGAGGTTGATGGGATCCTGCGGATGTGTGCTTGGTTGCACGGTCTAATACACGTCAGAAAGCCTGTTGGCGAAACCCAAGATAAGGATGGTGATGTTGAGATGACGGAATTCTCGCCAAAGTCTCGTCGAGTGCTCATACACTGCGCAGATGGCTATACAGAGAGTTCGATGCTAGCTGTTGCCTATTTCATGTACGCCGAGGGTGTTCCGGTGCACGATGCTTGGATCCGTATACATCGTGAGAAGCAACGCAATTTCTTCGCGTACCCCTCAGACGTGGCGTTGTTGATGGCGATACAAGATCGAATCCTCCAGGAGAGCCCTAAGTTTGTTGGTACCAAAGTTCCTGATGTACTGGCCCCCACCTGGGTATCGAAGCTTGATGGCAGCCTTCCCAGTCGGATACTGCCATATATGTATCTGGGAAATCTGACGCATGCCAACAATCCGGAGATGCTTCGCCTGCTCGGCATTCGACGCATACTTAGCGTTGGTGAGCCAGTGACGTGGACAGATGCCGAAGTAACGTCCTGGGACCGAGAGAATCTGCTTATGGTGGATCGGGTCCAAGACAATGGTATCGATGAACTTTCTCCTGAAATGGATCGTTGTTTGGAGTTTATTGGTAAGTCGACCTCTCGTGCGATCACAACGCGACTCGCTAACTGCTCTACAGAAAGAGGGAAGTCTGATGGTACGGCCACATTGGTCCATTGTCGTGTTGGAGTCAGCAGGTCTGCGACGATTTGTATCGCAGAAGTCATGGCAAGCCAGGGGCTGAGTTTTCCAAGAGCATAGTAAGCCACCTCATGCGTTAGCAGATCCTTGACTTACTTTGTGTCACAGCTGTTTTGTGCGTGCTCGTCGCCTCAACGTCATTATCCAGCCACATTTGAGATTTGTGTATGAGTTGATGAAATGGGATGAACAACAGCAAGGCAAGCGAGGGAAGACGCCTAAAAGAGAGCTTGAGTGGGCAGTTGTGGCAAGAGAAATTGCTGCTATGAACAGACCCTATGCTAGGACATGATGTGCCTGGTGAAAGCTCGTTGGGGATGTTTCCCCAGTCAGAAATTCTCGATGAATAGGCGACATAGCATGGAGCGATTGACGATGAGATGAGATGAGATGAGATGAGATGAGATGTTATGATCAGCTGTTACGGATGTGTATGATGTTATGAAGCGATGATCTGAGGCATGTATGTTTGACTTGCTGGGATTTGACAGGACAAGGGTGGATTTGGCTCTGGATTTGGATTTGGATTTGGATTGACCTTGGGGCGAATCTGTACCGTGTCAGAAGCACCACTGTGATAGTGGTCAAGGGCACGTTGTGTACATGTGAACTCGAGCCGTTTGAAATGTGCGAGAGGAAACCAGAAGTCTGAGGGTTTTGTCCGTTTCTTCGGTTGGAAGTCTGGAATGTGTGCGGGAACAAAAAATCTTTTTCCTGGCAGATTGATTTATCACGATGGATTTGGCGTATAGTGGTCCACTTCAATGCATACACGAGGCGGAATTTTCACCAGAACGACTAGCACTGTCTATATTCCTATTTATTTCTCACAGATCATCTAAATGGTAGCCAAAGCACTGCACAACATGCCTACAAAATGGTTGGTGTTTTCGAGGACAACTTTCCCCCATGGTGAGTATGAGTCGTGTAAAACGGCGGCATACGGGGGTAAAATATAATAAACCTTTATATTACAATAGTATTTTCTATTAGACTCTGCTCCTGCAACTGTTCTGAGACGCGTGAAGTGGTGATGTTACATGTCCCTGTAACTGTAGAAAGACAACCTCGCCATGTGCTATGCTATAGTATCAATTATTTATCTATGATGTGTGAAAAGGCCGAGTCAATATCATAACCGTTCGGCACGTTCTCTAAGCTCGTCGACCAGTCTCTCTATATAGGCTTTCGCAATGGCCTTGGGGATTCCGGCCTGGAGACCAGGATCTTGGGTATCTGGAGCGGATGCTTCGGGACCAGTGATGGGTACGGTTGTGTTACCGTTCTGCGCTGCAGCCTGGTTGCTAGCGCTTGGAGTCGTGGACAAGAAACGCCGGACGATTCTGTCTAGATCGCGCCTTCCATCCTCGTAGGCGGCGAGATCGCGGTTGCCGTAGACGTCGCGGCCCGCTTGGTAGGCTGAGGCGGAGAAGGAGCGGAAGAAGATGTTCAGGGAGATGTTGATGCGGGATGATGCTGGATCTGATTGGGGTTGAGGTGTTTCTGTGGGTTGAGGTTGAGACTGGGATTTTGATTGTGATTGTCCCGCGGACAAGGGCGTGCCTGTGTGGGACCATAGTGGAGGAATGAAGAGTGCTTCACCGGGTCTTAGAATGGCTATGTGAGGGTGGGTGTTTGGGATGGGTTTGAGGCGGTCTTCTTCTGCGTCTGGATTCTCGGCCGGCTCCAGGATGTCGATGATCGAGGTGGTCGATCCGGGAGGGAAGGACAGGTGTTTAATGTCTTCGGGCGGGAAGAGTATGAGTTTCCTGGTGCCGCGGATCTGGAAGAGGACGTTGGCCATCACGTCGTAGTGCAGCCACATGTTGACGTTGGCGCTGATGCGTATCGGGCTGCTATGTTGGTTTCGGCCTATGAAGTTGAGAGGAGACGGGAGGTGGAAGTCCGGTGCTATCTCGGGCCAGTCTGTCGAGAACGAGGTGGGAAGTTGTGTCGGTTTCGTGCTGGATATGGAGCGTAGGTATAGGTGTGCGTTCGGGTTGGTTTCAAGTTGCTGGATGAAGTTGTGGAAGGAGACGGTTGTGTAGGCGAAGTCTTTGCGCTGAAAGTTCATGGTTCGACTGGGTGCAGCGTGGATGACGATGGATTTGGACGACGGAGTTTTGGAGACCAGGTATGATGGTGTCCATTGAGATGTGCACGGGCCGAGGTCGAGACATGTGAGGATTTTGGGAATCCCTTTGCGAAGGATACCGGTGAACTCTTCTTCGGAGCACAGACTGACACATTCCACAGAGGTCAGGGGTCGCATGGAGCCTTCCTTAGGTGCCGGCTGGGAGCTAGGCAAGGCTTTTCTTTCCGCTGGCTTGACAAGACCCCACGGTGAGATGTCACCGGCCTCGAAGTAGTATAAGAGCCAACAGCCAGGATTCCAGTACGCACCAAAGCTGAAGCATGTCGCCCCCCCGCCCACCACCAAGGTAGTCTCATCGGCACTCGCTGTACGATGTGTTGAATGTCCTATCAGGAAAGGCCGGGGAACATTTGGGTCCTTCCTTGGTGACACGCAGGCGACACGTAGTTCCATCTCCCTTTCAAATTCGCCAAAAGCAGAGAAACTGCCGAGTATGGACAAGATCTCATAGTCTTTGGGGATACAGCCATGCTTGGCCACTCCACCAATGACTAAGAGTTCGTTCCTGATGACGCTGTAAGACGCGCCAAGTCGAGATAACCAAGGCCATATACCGGCAGAGGTGTCCAGGGCTGTGGAGGGCTTGAACGTGATACCAGCGACGACATTGTCACGAATAGTTAGCCTCCATCTCCATAGACCTTGACAGATGACGCCATCGTGGCGCATTCCTCCGAACAGTAGTCCATGATTGAATCCAAGTCTGACAAAGCTCGCACCGAACCGTGGCATGGGATCTTTAGCGAGTGACCTCAGCTTCTGCCAACCGTTCTTCCGATCCCAGAGGATGCAATCTACAGCGACCTTGGTGGCGGATGTTTTTCCACCAAAGACGACAATCCCATACTGATTATCGGGAAGCACCACAGAAGCTGTTCGGTGTCGATATCGTGGCTCGGGCAGGTCCTGAACTCTTTCCCATTTCGACCCAGTTTGCAACCAGCAGTCTTTCATGGGCGCGGAAGGCGACCCACGGCCTCCGACCAGTACATTCTGGCCGTTCGCTAGAGTCGTTATAGTGTGGCAACATCGGGCTCCGATGTCTTCCGGCGGCAGACCCGTTGGCGTATACCGTGCGTCTGTTGCAGCATACACTGATGTGCTTGACAATCGGCTCTGAAGACCTATCCCGCCGTGTAAAGCAATGGCGTCTTCACCTGGCATGCGGTACGCCGAGCCATGATGTACCCTGCCGTCCTTTTCGGGATTAGCTGTATACTTGAAAGCAAAAAATTGTGTCAATCCTTTGTAAGGTGAGACTGTCCTTGTCGAGAGATCGGATGCGAAACTATCGATAGACGCCCGTCTGGATCGGCCTTGTTCCGGAATGAGTGGGTCGTCACCAGTTTGTGCTATGATGAGCCCATAATGCGAAGCAAATAACGCGAACTCTTCCCTGATCATTTTCAGTTTGGGTGGCCCAAGAGGGGAGGTGATCATATTACCATTCATCGAATGGTTCGACTTCATCCAAGGATATTCGCTGCGATGGAGACAGAAACCTCGGATCAGCCCATAATTCCCACAAGTTTTGCGTCTCAACCATGTGGAAGCCAGCGCCTTGGAACCGCAAAGTTTGAGTATGGCACCCGGGATACTTGAGGACGGACCGGAGAGGCGTGCCAAGTTTAGCAAAGTGTTTCAGCATAGCAGCCGTGAATGGATTGTCAGGTCGGTCGGGCGATTGCTGCTCCAACAAACAGAAGGTGACATCTGGACCAGCGTTAATTCGCTTCGATGAGCTGGGTACTAGCCGCCTTACCTGGACTTAGTGTGCTGCTCCAGGCAATGAGCGCATCCGAGTCCTCTCCGTCCATGTAGGTTATGCTGACCTCAGCCAGGCAAAGCACCAGACAGTCATCAAGGTCTACTACCGACCTAAGTAACCGTTCCAGTCGTCGCAAGTTCCGCAAGTCGCAGCCAATGGCAACATATTCTTCGCTATCCAGAAGTATTCCTTTCTCGAGCGGGAGGTCATTGACGGAAAGCATATCTCTCATCTTGGGCGTGTTGAGAATGATCTCCCGCTTGCTGATCATGAGCTCTTCGAAATCGATGTCAATGAACTTAGTGCCGCTGCACAATTCGGGCTCCTGTGCCATCCACTGAAATGGGACTGGATCACTACTACAGTCAGTCGCCTGGCCAGGGTAGACCGGCCATTGAAGACCTTACTCACTATCCGCAACCGAGGTTTATAATGACCTTTCTCTGGTCAGAAGGCTTTTCTAAGAAATGCCTAATCACCCAATCAATAGCTCGCATGCGAAGCCAATATCCACGATTGATCGTTGGTGCTCTGCGTTGGGGCTTTTTAACAAAATATCGATAAAAATGCGGCTGAGGCAGGTATAGTCGTTCCACACTCCTCTTCGAGACTATACTGCTATTATTGGTCTGGTAGATTCGTCAGAGGGCCCAAATCAAGAAAGAGGTTGAGACCTACGCCCATGATGAGACCAGCATTCTTCTCCATGGCGATCTCATCGTCCGTGGCATGGCTCGCAGCCGCCATTGGAGAAGTCATGGTTGCGCTGGAGTCACTTAACACAACATTGGAAAGCAGAATCACGGATCCAAGAGGATCGAGAAGAGGAGGATAGCAACAAGCAAATGAGTCAGAGTAGAGTGTATGACTAAAGGTGCATGAATGCAAAGGTGAAAATACGCTGGAAGGAGGAACAACGTTTTTCCGTCATCCGGCCTTGGCAGTATATACGCCCTGATTGGTCACTGTGGCGGTGTTGGATCTTCATCTAGCAAGTAGCCATTGCTTGAAAACACCTCCACCACATCCGAGTAATCGCAAACATATCCCTGAGGCCATATCCGAGACCCCAGCACTGCTTCCCGAAGTATACGACTGCCAGCATTAAAGTGCGACAGAAGTCGCTAGCCGAGCACTCTCATCAATTGATCAGAGAGGACTTCCGTCGGACGACCCCGAGTAGAGGCGTTGCCGGGAGGATGGACACATCAGAACCCTCTCTTAAAGGACTCTATAATGAAGCAAAGTCACAACAAGAAGGTCTCGATGACCTAGACCCGAGAAGCTCAGCTTTCAAGACGACCTTGCAATCCATCATCGACAATTTCCGACGTTGTCAAGAACTTATCCAGCAATTGTCACTCTTCAGCAAGAATGAGGAAGTGGAGGATATCTCGACGCAGGACCTCCAGTGTGTCCATAATTCCCAGCGTGTTGGACGACGTGGCTGATTTGATGCAGGTATCTACTGGTAGATTACGAGCTGGCAGAGACAAAGACAAGGGCGTACGACAGCGACCGGCAGTCATCATTACAGGAGTCATCTCGGCTTCTGGAAAGCTTCTTGAGCCGGCTTGACCAATATGGACTATTAGGAGCCTCCGATCGCAAGCTGTATGAGCGCTTCCTCGAGCAAAGAGACTCATTCAGAATAGTGTCTTCGACAAATCCTGAGGATAAACGAAAGATCAAAATCGCACGATTTCAGGAGGAGAAATCGTTGAAGCAGAAACTCGAGGTCAGTATGATTCCCTTCTTTCAAACCCGGGGTCGGCTGTTGACATGCAAAAGTACTTGAGAAGTGAATCGCAAAAAATCAACATTGACGATGAGACCGTTCGACACCTGCACTTGGCGGAGATAGCCCTTGCTGTCAACAAAGCTTTTTCATCATTAGACATGATCAATCAAGAATTGGAAATTGTATCTCATATGCGACAAGCCGAACCAGCCCGAGCTGATCCACCTCCTGACCAGAGAGCTCCTGCCAGATCTAACGGCTATTCTGAGCGCCTTGATGGTCCCACAACACTGGGAGGGCTGGGAAGAAAGGGAGGTCCTCTGCTGAGTCCCAGTGGCAAACCACTTCAGCCATTCACACTGACGGACAAACGCACTCAGCTGCAACAAGGTGTGTTCAGGCCTGATCATAGCCTGCCCACTATGAGTATCGACGACTATCTTGAAGAGGAACGTCGCCGAGGAGGCATCATTGATGGCGGTGGCAATGCCAATGCTCCTCAACCGGAGGCTGATGAAGACAACCTGGAGCAGGTCGATGCCGCCACGATGAAAGCGCGTAACTGGGATGAGTTTGTCGAGGCGAATCCGAAAGGTGCTGGCAACACTCTCAACCGAGGCTAAGAAAGCCAGAACCAACTCATATCATGGCCAAGGCGTGTTGAATATGTTCTTCTCCAGCCTGCCTACGGCAATGTCTGCGGCCGACAACTCTATGTGAATCGCGCGACAATATGGGTATATACAGCTGATTTGAGTACGCCGATTTGGATGCCAATGAAGCGCCAATCCATAAATGCAAGCACTGCTTGACAGTTTCAGCCAGTGACCATCGAGTTTGCATCCTGGCCCCTATAAGTGCAAAGTCCATGGCCTGCAAGATACTTCATTTCTCCTCGAGGTCTGTAACAGTTGTCGGCTTCTTGGCCTTGATCTCTGCCAGAATCTTGTCAGCACCCCTACTCAATAGTTCCGATGCTGCATTGATTCCGAAAAGTTCGGCATCCTGCTTGCTCTTCACGATTTCGGTCATGTCGATTTCACTTTTTTCCTTTCCATCTGTACTGACCACGATAGACTTCAGGTTAAGTGCTTTCTGTCCGTCGTCTTTCTCGACCCAGGTGGTTTCGACGCCCAGAGGAGCACTGCAACCGCCTTCAAGGGTCCTCAAGAGACTACGTTCCGTTGCTATGGCAAGGTGTGTTTCGTGGTGATCAATCAAATTGAGCGTGCTTTGAACTCGTTCATCAGGGGATCTGTTCTCTATCCCGATTGTGCCTTGTCCTACCGCCCATAACATGCCACCACTCTTGGAGTCGAGATACTGGTTGATCCTATCGCCCAGATCAAGGCGAATCAGTCCAGCAGCGGCAAGGATCAAAGCATCAAAAGGTCCAAATTCGGCGTCCAGTTTCGATAACCGTGTGCCGACGTTTCCTCTGACGTCCTGCACTCGTAGATGAGGATACTTGAGGGCAACCTGAGCAGTCCGCCGTATCGAAGAAGTACCAATAACGGCACCTTTAGGTAGATCCTCAATCCTGCACGGTTTTCTCCCAGCCTTGATAACTAAAGCATCCCTGGGCTCTTCTCGCTCCAAGACAGCACCAATCTCACAACCAGACGGTAGCTGCGTGGGTACATCTACATACTCGTGAGCCAAGGTCGAAATCAAAACCGAACAGGCACAAACCTTTCAGCGAATGCACCAGGAAATCCAATGACCCCTCCCCCATCAGGGTTTCGAGTTCGTGCGTCCACAAATTCTTCACAGGCATGTCTTTGAAAGGCGTTACCTTGTCGATATCCCCTGCCGCGGTGTCTCGTGCCTTGATAGCGTACACATTGCTGGGACATGCCGCTGCCAGCGCCTTTACAACCATATCCGTTTGTATCAGAGCCAATTTTGATTTTCTGGTGCCAACGTTGAACACTGCCTTCGAGTCGTTCTCGGCCACAGTTGCCGACGCATTCTGCCCCGAGACAACGGCGAGGGTACTCATCGCGGCTCACGAAATGAAGTTGACTATTCGATTTCGATGTTGCTAAAAGTCAGAACTCAAATAGGACGGTTTAGGGATTTACTATACGGTGTACTCCTACAAATAAGTCCACTCGGGAAAATATGCGATATCCGTGAAATGGAGCACGTGACCAGGCTGCATGGTCGTCGGCGTCATTCGCTCTGACGCGATTGTCGTTACCTCGGCAGTAAACGGAACGACCGTATCGCCTCATCAAGACACCCGCATCACGCATCTCGTAGGTTCTATGACCATTCGACGGAATGCATCGCAATCACTAATCGCTCCCCTACATCACCCCGGATCTACTATACAAGTCATTAAGCCGCCCCGCTCATTCCCCTCTCCTTCACATCTCATCCATCTCTCTGTGTCACAATAATGGGTTTCACGGCGAAGGCAACCATCCCGCTTCTTCCTCTCGCAAAAGACTCGGTCCTTCTGCCTGGCGTCACGCTACGGATTGCAGTCTCGAATCGAGCCGATATACCTCTTCTCCTTTCTTCCGCCTTTCAACGGGCAACAAGATCACGAGCCGGAACTGCACAACTGCCAATCGGCTGTGTCCCGTTCAACTCCCCGTTCCTAAGTCCTGATGGAAAGGAGCTCCTTGACAGTTCCAAGAAGGAGAGCAGTGGTCATGTTGAAGCCGATGTAGAGCCTGGCAATGCAACAAAGAAGGACTTGTTTGGATATGGCACGCTTGCAAGAATAGTCGGCGTCCAGGGCAACTCCAACACTGATCCATACCTGGTCGTCGAAGGCGTCCAAAGGTTCAGGATTGACCGGATTAAACACGAGAAACCAAACTTTGAAGCAGAAGTTACCTTCTACGAGGACGAAGTCCCGGATCCGAACGATGGTAACACCCGCGCCAGTTTCACACGACTCAAGCAGAGGTCGCGGGAACTCCTTACCCTGCTTCGCCTCTCGTCCCTCTTCCGGCCAGCCTCAATGGTCCTCTCTCCCTTGGTCGTTCGTCGCTTCGAGCTGTATATTGCGAAGAAAGACCTGTCACAGGCCGGCCAACTGGCTGATTTCATGACGGACATTGTGGAAGCGAATTATGAAGATAAGCTGCGCGTCTTGAGCACATTGGACTTGCACGACAGACTGGAACGTGTTCTAGCCTTGCTGAACAAGCAGATTGCAGGTATCAATGGCAACATCAAGATCACGTCTATCACATCAACATCACTACCATCGAATATCGGTGTGGACATCTCCGATCTTAACCAGAGCCAACGTGAAGCACTCGCTAGACGAGCCTTATCCGGGCTGAGCCCTCCTGGCATGCCCGGACAAAGGGGAGGAGAGGATGACGAAGACAATGAGGTCAATGAAGTTGAAGAACTTAAGAAAAAGGTCGCCGAGGCAGGTTTATCACCGGAAGCGCAGAAGGTCGCAGAGCGCGAACTGAAGCGCCTCAAGAAGATGAATCCAGCCAATGCTGAATACGGAGTGATCCGCTCATACGTTGAGAATCTTGTGGAGATCCCTTGGACAAAGGTAACAGACGACCACTTGGGTGCTGAGACTCTCGCCCGAGCTCGAAAGCAGCTCGATGACGACCACTATGGACTCGAGAAGATTAAGAAGCGATTGCTCGAATACCTGGCAGTACTGAAACTCAAGCAATCAGTCAATGCCGACGTTGATCAGCAGATCGCACGACTTGCCAAGCAACTTGCACCCACCCAAGAAGGTGAAGAGAAGGAAGTCGAGCCAATTCCGGATAATGAAAAGGATGCTGCTACCACCAAACTGCATGTGCTCAAGTCGAAGAGGATGATCGACAAGTCACCAATCCTTCTCCTGGTGGGTCCTCCTGGTACAGGTAAAACGTCGCTCGCAAAGTCCGTTGCACTGTCTTTGGGCAGGAAGTTCCACCGGATCTCTTTGGGTGGTGTTCGCGATGAAGCAGAAATCAGAGGCCACCGAAGGACATATGTCGCTGCTATGCCCGGTCTAATTGTTAGCGGACTGAAGAAAGTCGGAGTGGCGAACCCTGTCTTCTTGCTGGATGAGATCGACAAAATCAGCAGCAACAACTTCCATGGCGATCCATCTGCCGCCATGCTGGAGGTCCTGGATCCAGAACAGAACCATAGTTTCAGTGACCACTATGTTAACATCCCTATCGACTTGAGCAAGGTTCTGTTCATTGCAACAGCTAACTCGCTGGACACCATCCCGGCACCCCTTCTCGATCGTATGGAGACCATTCAACTCTCCGGCTACACAACGATCGAGAAACGACATATCGCTAAACAACACCTGATCCCCAAGCAGATCCGCACGAACGGCCTCTCGGACGGACAAGTCGTCATTCCCGACGACGTCTTGGACACGATTATCACATCGTACACGCGAGAGTCTGGAGTCCGTAACCTGGAACGCGAGATTGGCTCAGTGTGCCGGTACAAAGCGGTCCAGTACGCTGATTTTAAGGATGCCAATGATGAAGCCAAGTACAACCCCACAGTCACTGTCGAAGAGCTGGAAGATATCCTCGGCATCGAGCGATTCGAGGAAGAAATCGCCGAGAAGAGTTCGCGCCCAGGTGTTGTCACCGGTCTTGTAGCCTACGCGTCAGGCGGCCAAGGTAGCATCCTGTTCATCGAGGTCGCCGATATGCCGGGCAAAGGACGTGTCCAGCTCACTGGCAAATTGGGCGATGTACTCAAGGAGTCGGTCGAAGTTGCGTTGACATGGGTCAAAGCGCACAGTTTCGACTTGGGTCTCACGCACGACCCGAATGAGGATATCATGGAGAAGCGAGCTATTCATGTTCATTGCCCTGCTGGTGCAGTGCCCAAGGACGGACCCAGCGCTGGTCTAGCGCACACTGTTGCCTTGATCTCGCTGTTCTCAGGCAAGCCTGTCCCGCCACAGATCGCGATGACTGGTGAAGTCAGTCTGAGAGGAAGAGTGATGCCGGTCGGCGGTATCAAGGAGAAGCTCATCGGTGCGCATCGTGCGGGCGTCAAGACCGTGCTATTACCTGCGCATAATCGCAAAGACGTCAAGGATGTGCCTGATGAGGTCAAGAAAGATTTGGACATTATTTATGTGAAGTAAGTTCGCTTTCCACTCTTGTTGATTCCCGTTGCTAACTATCTGTTACAGGCATGTCTACGAAGCACTGCGCCACATCTGGCCTGACTCGCAATGGGCGGCAGACAACCATTTCGCCCAGGTGGAGAGCAGATTGTAATGTTGTATACGACTTCGCATACTTAGCAAGCGGCGTTTTTCGTAGCTAGGATAGCTTGAAACAATATATGTACCTCATGTACTGCTTCGTCCAACAATTGTATATGCGCGGCGCAGATAGAACGGTCGTGATTCAGACCTGACGCGTGGTGGGAACCAACGGTCTCCTGAGGTGGTCGTGGACGACCAAATCGCCATGCTCCTTAGACATAGGAAATCCGGACTTTTGGGGAAGTGAGAATATTGTGCAAGTTTCTCTTGCGAAGCTGCACAAGGTATGAGGAATGTCCGCCTCTTTCGAATGTTGTACAAGTTGAGCGCCCAGTCGCAGTATAGTACGAGGTTCATAACATGAACTCAACCTGCATGTTTTGGAAGATACATTTAGGATCAAGGAGAACCGACGGTAGGCTGGTCCCCTAGTTTCTGCCATGTCGGAGCCCATTTTACCCTTCCTTTCAGCAAATCTTGGGCTTGTTGCGCGATGCTCTTTCGGTGCTTCTTGTTGGGATGCGTCGTTCCAAATGTGGTCTTGTTCCGTTCATTGGCCACCATCGCTTTATTGGAGTTCCAGTAATCGTTGTACTCCCATCTAGGAGACTGGTCAGTACAAATGCACCTGATTATGAGAGGGGGATTGCATACGGGTCTAGACTTTCGACCTCTTCGGGGTAGACGAATGGTTGCGCCAGTTGACAGGTCATCTTCTTTGTGCTTGGAGGCCGGAATAATGGGCCCTGAGTATGTGGATCGGTAGGGTCTTTTCTGTCTACCTTATGCTGCACCACGACACTCCGAATGTGGAGTACGTCCACGTTATAGACGTTCTTCAGGTACGCTCTGAGGTCGATCTTGCTGAAATGCCGCGGAACGTCGAAAGCGGCGTATCGTGGGCCGAGATGTGGAGTGCGCATGAGTACAACGGCATCTGAGGGTTCGGGACTGGCGAAAAGGGTAAGCTCGTTTGGGTATGACCATCGAGAAAGGGAGGACTTACAAGTATATCTGTTTTCGGGTTTCGTAGGGGACATTTGCTGAGGCGGAAAAGAAGCGGACTGGATTTTGAAGGAGCGCTGATATCGAGGACTGATCCATTTCAAGCCCGGTCTCCCAGATGAATGATCTTACATCGCTGGAGACTCTGCGCAGTACTGGGTGCGCGTCCATGAATTTGTCGAGATGCTTTCGCTCTAACTTCCACCACTCTAGTACGCCATCCTCGTTCTTGACCTTTTGGATGGCATAAACATCCTCTTTTGTGAGTGGCTCCCATTGTGGTAGCTCTATCTCGCCGGCTTCTTCATTGAGTTCATCTGTTTCTGAGGGTTCTAAGCCTTCCTTCGACAATTGTGGCTCGGTCACGTCGACTGCTTCTATGTTAAGTGCACTTGGTTCTGAGGGTTCTAGCCTTTCATTCGATGGTTGTAGCTCTGTCTCGCCGGCTTTGTTGATGATAAGTGTTTCTGAACGTTCCCAATTATCCTTGTATTGGTCGAGCCATCTACCGGGAGGGTAGCGTTTGTCTATCTTCAGCGACTGGCTTGGAGTCAAACCGACACTGCCCTTGATACGTCGTTTGGCATTCCATAATCGAGGGGCTTCTTGGGGTGCGGACGGGCGAGAGAGTTTCGTGAGGAGATTGGGAGGAACGCGCGGTCGAGGCATTGTTGCGATGCACCTCTGAGAGCACTCTTCCGTGCTTTGGTGGTCCCGTCAATGATCTTGAAGGATTTCAAAAGGTGCATTTGCTGCACGACTCAAATAGGAAGCTTTGCCGGGATGCGAGTTAGAGCTAGCTTATAGGCGTAGGCGTACGGAGAGCGCAGCGCAGGCTCATGGACACGCGCCAAACATTTTGGTGGATCTTCTTGCCCATCACTGCAAGTGTCGTTCCGTAAGCTAGTTGTCGCCTGCCACCACGCATTGTACCATCAACATCACCGATCTTTGCCTTTTAGACACCTCACGTACGTTTCTCTGCAAGTCGTTTATTCTCCCACATCATCCACGGTCATTACTCGATATCCACTCTTTCTTGGCCACTGAGGCCTCCGTGCGAAGATGGCGCAGGACGAGAAGAAGCCGACCGCCGCAGAGAAGGGCAAGGGCAAGGCAGATGATGGTCCCATGGCAAATGGAGACAAGGACGCTCCTACAGACAAGCCTGATGACAAAAAGGTCGATGGCAAAGCAGAAGCTGCCGCTGAAGAAGAGCTGAGCGAGGAAGATCAACAACTCAAGAGTGAATTAGAGATGCTTGTCGAACGATTAAAAGAGGACGATGCCAGCCTATACAAACCTGCGATGGACGCCATCAAGAACTTCATCAAGACCTCGACATCATCGATGACTGCCGTACCAAAGCCTCTGAAATACCTCCGACCTCACTACGATGACCTTGCTGCTCTTTACGACAAATGGCCTGCCGGTTCCGATAGAGACTCGCTTGCCGACATGCTTTCGGTGCTTGGAATGACATATGGCGATGAACAGAAGCTGGAAACACTGAAATACCGGTTACTATCAAAGTCCGATGACCTGGGTTCTTGGGGTCATGAGTACATCCGGCATTTGGCCTTGGAAATCGGGCAAGAGTATCAAAATCGGCTCCTTGCAGGCTCAACCGAAGTTGGGGATCTTACGGAACTTGCTCTGTCGCTGGTACCTTATTTCTTGAAACACAACGCAGAAGCGGATGCAGTCGATCTCCTCAGCGAGCTGGAGATGATCGAAGAATTACCGGGATTCCTGGACGAGAATACATACTCCCGAGTATGTCTTTATATGGTCAGCATGGTCAACCTCCTCACATACCCCGATGACATCGCTTTCCTCAAGACTGCGCACGAAATCTACATCAAATACAACAAGCTGGCACAAGCAATGGTGTTGGCGATCAAACTCAACGACGAAGAACTTATCCGGCACGATCTAGAATCGACAGATGATGTGGCTTTGAAGAAACAACTGGGCTTCTTGATTGCCCGGCAACGGATATCCCTCGATGTGCCTTCGGAGACGAAAGATGAACAGGAGATCGCCGAGTGCATTGGAAACACCCAATTGCCCAGCCATTTCAAGACATTGGCAAAAGAACTGAACATTCTTGAGCCGAAGACTCCAGAAGACATCTACAAGACACATCTCGAGAGCGGTCGTGGTAGCTCTGCCGCTGCAGATTCTGCGAAGCATAACCTGGCAAGTGCTTTTGTTAACGCCTTTGTCAATGCTGGGTTCGGCACGGACAAATTGATGTTGGTGGAAGGCGACCAACGACCCTGGGTATGGAAGACCAAGGACGACGGCATGCTCAGCACAACAGCTTCCTTGGGTATGCTGATGCAGTGGGACGTCGAAGGCAGTCTTGATAAAATCGACAGATTTCAAAGTATTTCGGAGGATCCTGTCAAGGCTGGTGCTCTCCTGGCATATGGCGTGGTGAATTCCGGTGTCAGAATGGAAGGCGACCCTGTTGTGTCGCTGCTCAGTGACGACGATGTACTCCAGAATGGCAATCCTTCTATGAGATTGGCTGCCATCATGGGTCTGGGCTTGTCTTATGCTGGCTCAAACAGGGAAGACCTGCTGGATTACCTGCTGCCTATCGTTGAGGATAACAACCTCGACATGCAGTTGTCCGCCATGGCGGCCGTATCACTTGGTATGGTCTTCGTCGGCTCGTCTAACCATCAAGTAGCTGAAGCCATTGCCACTCAACTGATGGACGAAGATCGTCAGAGACAGTTGAAGGATAAATGGGCAAGATTCATGGCTCTGGGATTGGCTTTGCTCTATTTCGGTCGACAAGAAGAAGTCGACGTTATTCTGGACATCTTGAAGGCTATTGATCACCCTATGGCGACTCCAACTGCAACACTTGCTTCTGTTTGTGCTTGGGCGGGGACTGGAGCTGTGCTTAAGTTGCAAGAGCTTCTCCACATCTGCAATGAACATATCGAGGACAAGGAGGACACAGTCGGCGAGCAGCTTGTACAGTCTTATGCCGTGCTTGGACTGTCACTAATTGCCATGGGTGAAGACGTTGGCCAGGAGATGGTTCTTCGACAGTTCGGCCATCTCATGCACTACGGAGAGCCCAACATCCGGAAAGCTGTGCCACTCGCCATGGGCCTAATCAGCCCCAGCAACCCTCAGATGAAGATCTATGATACTCTGTCGAGGTACAGTCACGACAACGACAACGATGTCGCAATCAATGCCATCTTTGCAATGGGCTTGGTTGGAGCAGGAACGAACAACGCGCGTCTTGCACAGTTGCTGAGGCAGCTGGCGAGCTATTACCACCGAGATCAGAATTCGTTATTCATGGTCCGAATCGCTCAAGGTCTTGTGCACATGGGCAAAGGTACCATGTCTCTCAATCCTTTCCATACCGACCGACAGGTCTTGTCCAGAGTTGCTGCGGCAGGTCTTCTCACAGTGCTTGTCTCTCTTATCGACTCAAAGCAATTCATCCTTGCGGATGCTCACTACCTGCTCTACTTCCTGGTTACTGCCATGTATCCCAGATTCCTGGTCACCTTGGATGAAGACTTGAAGCCGCTTACAGTGAACGTCCGCGTCGGTCAAGCTGTCGATGTTGTCGGTGCTGCTGGTCGGCCACGAACCATTACTGGTTGGCAAACTCAGAGTACGCCTGTGCTACTGGCGTATGGCGAGCGAGCAGAACTGGAAGAC
Source organism: Exophiala viscosa (assembly GCF_022695815.1). Classification (NCBI taxonomy): domain Eukaryota; kingdom Fungi; phylum Ascomycota; class Eurotiomycetes; order Chaetothyriales; family Herpotrichiellaceae; genus Exophiala; species Exophiala viscosa. Next base: position 91,239 of record NW_026944356.1, on the reverse strand, counting down.
GAGGAGTATATTTCTTTGACTAGCACCTTGGAGGGACTGGTCATCCTGCGCAAGGTAAGCACCTTTCATCAGTGATTCGATTCGATCTAACTAACAATCTCTAGAATCCTGAATGGGAGGGCACAAACAAATGATGATACGCTCTGCATCAACATAACATGGTCACAATTAGCCTACACTGGGATGATGGAGGGAAGGCTGGTCATTCAGCCTCTGTACTAGTATCATGGGTAATCTAGATTAGCCAGGGGATCAAAGCTGGGTGCGGATGGCACCTCAGTCTAGAAGTCAAGTCGGCCTTGCCATCGTTGTCCATGATCGTATTTTGTCTGGTGGCTGTCTAAGTACTCCGGGGAAGGACCATGTCGGAGAAACTGAGGCAACTGCCGCCGACAATTGTATGGCATCATCGCTCTTCCGCATTAGGTTCCAACTCCAATTCCATGTACACGTTGCATGGCATTTTACTTTCCTTCACCTTTGCATTGACTTCTCGAGGCAGCCAATATGATACTTTCTTGAGTATCAGGTATTGGCATCATGGTTGTGCAATATAGCCCATTCAAATACCTCTGAAGTCCAATAGCGGACACACAGTTGTCTGCGCCGCCCAAACATGGCGCCAACCTCCAACCCACGCATTACTACGCTCGACTTCGACGCCAACCGCAGAACAAGACGACACTCGCATGGTTCACGACCGAGCGTTGGCGATGATGACTTTGATTTCATGGGTCAAGTCGCCGAGGAGATCATTGAGCGGGATCGTTTGCGAATGCGTAGAGAGGTCATGCGAGTTCTGAGCTTTGTCTCCGCCGTTCTAATGTGGTACGCTGTTGCAGGATGTCGAGCATCAGAGGAACTATAACTAATGTACCACAGTCTATGCGCCGGATCTATCACTTCCTTCTCGCTGTATGGCGCCCGGTTCTTGACCGACCTTCATTACACCCAATTCCGGGTCAATGCCGTATCCATAACCGCCGAACTCGCCATGTACCTTCCAGTCCCTCTTTTTGGCTACCTCTGCGATCGGTATTCTCCTCCGCCGTTATCTTTCCTTGCCTCCATTCTGTTCGGCGCAGGATATCTGTTGGCCGCATACACATATAAGGCAGGCCCACCTCCAGACGCTGCGAAACACGGGGAAGGGTGGCCGTTCGGAGTCATGATTCTGGCGTTTGTCGGCATTGGCGCAGGAACCAGTTGCATGTACTTGTCAGCCGTTGCAACGTGTGCGAAGAACTTTTCGAACGCAAAATACCGTGGGCTCATGCTGGCCGTGCCAATTGCAGCGTTTGGTCTCAGTGGAATGTGGGAGAGCCAGATTGGCGCTCACCTGCTGTACCAGAAACTACCCAACGGACAGAAGGGCGAGGTCGACGTATTCAAGTACTTCATATTCCTTGCCGGCACGCTCATTGGGGTAGGTCTATTGGGAACACTGGGCTTACAAATTATCAACGAAGAAGAGCTCATCGAGCAGGGTGTCGAAGCGCTCGAACGGAGCGGTCTATTGGAGGAGAGCGAGTTCTTCCGTGACTCGGACACTGGATCGCCCGTCAACTACGGCGGCATTGAACCTCATTCGGGTAGTGCTACTCCTTCAGACGACGGCTCGGAGGATCGTGACCTCGACCTCTCAGAATCTCAAATGCTTAAGAGACATGAGCAAGATCAGCGCCTTCGCAAGAAGAAGTGGTGGCTCTTGAACCATGCGACGCGCAGCTTCCTGACCGACCGGACCATGTGGCTCCTTGCTGCCGGATTTCTTTTGCTCACAGGCCCTGGGGAAGCGTACATCAACAACCTGGGCACCATCATCCCCACACTAACGCCCAAGAGCTATTTCGACCTGACGAAGCCTCCCGCCGGCCATGCATCGACGCACGTGAGTATCATCGCGGTTGCGTCGACCTTTGCACGCCTGTTCACGGGTTCATTGTCCGACCTCTTCTCGCCACCCTCTCAGCCGGAGAACCCGCCATCCACTCGTGTCAGCTTTTCACGTCTGGTCCTGCTGTTGCCATCGGCGTTCTTGTTGCTTCTATCCTTTCTCAACCTCGCGCTACCGTTCCTTACGCCTAGCAACCCGAGCCTGTTCCTTCTCTCTTCTGGACTGCTTGGTCTAGGATACGGCGCATCATTCTCTCTCGTGCCCATTATCATCTCGGTGGTCTGGGGCGTTGAAAATTTTGCGACGAATTGGGGTTTCGTGGCCATGATGCCCGCTGGTGGTGCGGCGCTCTGGAGTATCGTGTACTCTGCAGCTTATTCGCATGCGAGTCAAGGCGTTGGAGAGGGGGAGTGTAGAGGGTATTCATGCTTCGGCGCGTGGGCGTGGGGCTGCGCTGCGAGTGTTGCTGTGGCCATCGTGCTGTGGTGTCTCGCCTGGAGGACTTGGAAAAGGAGGAATGTCATCGTCTAGGACGCGACTGGTGCAGAGACGGGCGATGGTGATGTGGTTGCCAATGTCAGGATTACTGTCACATTGCCACGAGAATGGCCTCCCAGGGCGGCTCTTGGACCTGGCGATGTGGACATTCGTAGGCGATGATGAAATTGCCAGGGATCGACAGCTCTTCTGGGGCTCAGTCCTATGCATTTGATTGATTTTGGATGGTCATTGCGTCGGCGTCGGGTTGGGTTGGGTCATGCAGGATTACCATTTTACTGGTGTATGATTCAAGCCTATAACAAAGCAGGCTATGCCAAAATGAGGGATTACAGGTAGGCATCACTACGTCCTTGGCTCTGGTATGGCCAGGGAAGTCAGATTCTTGAGCTTGTAACATATATTGTTAAGCTTGTGCTCTCCAATTCTGAATACAGAGAATTGCCATCCAAAATGGTTGAAAATGTCTACATCATCATGTCGCCTTCAGCGCCTCGGCAACGACGTCCACCATTTCAAGCACTTTCTCCTCTTCGAGACGTCTCCCCACTACTTGCAAACCCACAGGAGCACCGTGGTAGAATTCCGCATCATAGTCCGCTTGAATGCGTCCATCAATATCACTGAGTTGTTTGAAAGTCTTCATATCGCGCGGCTTGTCAAGGTTCTTGTCCGCAAATGTAACGGGAAATGTACATGCGCAGAAGTCTAGGGTATTTTCGAGTCAGTCACTACGCCTCAAGCATCGGATAACAGAACGGTATCGTTTTTCGACTCACCCAAGAAGTTGACGAATCCTGTCCATCCAACGTATAGATTCTGCTGTGTCTGTCCGAGCCGTGGCGCGGCCCACGGCGCAACCGCGCATATGATACCGTCCATCCTGTCCTTGTCGTCTGTTGCAGTGGCGTTCCATTGATCGAGATACGCTTTCTGCAACTCGTTGCGTCGAATCGTCATCATGCGCATCTTCGTCGGACCGAGTTCTCCTTCTCCGCCAGCCGCGGCTAGGGCGTAGCCTCGCATACATGGGAAAATGGGCTCGTTCCAGGGCTTGAGGAGGTCCATTATCGCGCCGCCGCCGAGGTCGAAGAACGCTGCTTGGAGGTTCTGAGATGCTGTTAGTTATGATTGGGGTTTGGAAGATCTTACTCGTTCGCACCTTGATCAACGCTTCGTGTTCTTGTGTAGACCACGCAAATACTTCGTGGCCTTGCTTTTCGAGGGCTGCTTTTGTGATATTGAGTGCTCGCTCGACGGGAGGGTGAACGTGCACTAGGCCGTCGTCGATCCCGATTATGCCGAATCTGAGTTTGCGACCGGGTGGTTGAATGACGTTCTTCCTCCATGGGATGGGGAGGAGTTTGTGGTCGTAGTTCCATGGTGCTACTTTCTCGGACAAGAGGGCCTCGGAGTACAGTTGTAGAGACTTCAGGGATCGTGCCATGGGGCCGTTGACCGAGAGGATGTACTCTTGGCCTGGAATTCCGGATTTGGTGCCGTAGACTGGATATCGACCGAACGAAGGCTTGATACCGTACATGCCGGACCAAGCTTGATGCATGTGAGTAAAGGTGTATACCTCGAAGAGCACAAGAGGTGCTAACGTACCTGCAGGAATGCGAATACTGCCTCCAATGTCTGTGCCTACACCGAGAGGCGAGGCGTACATCGCTATCAGTGCGCCTTCTCCGCCACTCGAACCTCCAGGGCTGAGGTATTTGTGGAGTGGGTTCCGGCATTCGCCCCAGACGTTGTTGGTGGTCTCGGCCATCATCATTGCGACTGGAACGTTGGTCTTCACGTAGAATACTGCACCCAGATTTCGTAGGATTGTAACTAGTAAGGTGTCTTTCTGCAGGGGTTCGTTGGCGTAGGCGGCCATGCCGATTGAACTGGGATGCGGAGCGGTCACGAAGCAGTCCTTGAGAGAAATGGGTAGACCATGAAGTGGTCCGATCGTCTTGCCCGTTCTGGCGAGATAATCGTCGAGGTATTTCGCTCTTTCCACGGCTTCGGCATACAGGACTTCAGTCACGCAATTGGTCTGTAGCAAGTGAGCGAAGGCATGAAGCATACGGGTCGATGGAGTCATACCAGTTCTTGGGCTAACGCGGAGGCCTTGCAAAAGGCTTGAGCGACTTCGACAGCTGTCCATGATTTCGTCCTGATCTTCTCGAGGATCACGTCTGCTTCGGACTGGATTATGGCGAGTTCATCATTGGTATAATAGCCTGATTTGAGCGAAAATTCAGTCAGATTCTTGGGAAGGTCTTCTTCTTTCCAGGTCGGAGGCTTGTAGTAGGCTGCAATGTTAGCAGCTCTCCTTTTGCGGGCAATGACCGAAGCCTCTTTGTAATCTTTGGTGGCCATGGCTGACGATCAGTGAAAGCAATAAGAACGTATCAGACAGAAGAATATGCCAGCAGTCAGACTTTAGTAGCGCTGGCAGCAAGAGTGAACAGGTTGATCTGATATTGATACAACCATATACCGGAGCATTGAGCAGCAGAACAGTTGGTCTAGTCTGCTCATGAATGAATAGTGCCTCGATATTAGAGAGATACTGTACCGAGGACAACGCCGTGATACCCGTACATGTCCGATACTGGAGGTGGAGTTCACTGAGTGTGGTACTATGCTATCGCGCGTACCTGTATCAGTTTGACATCAAACGGTGGTGTGGCTGTGTGGCGTCATCCTGCCACAAATGGCAGTCAGAGCGAGGTTAAATACATAGCCACGTGATATTCACTGCCACCTCATTGTCGAACTTTGAATGGGCGAAATGAGGATAGCCATTGGCTGGAGAGTGATGCAAGTAAAGGCGGAAGTATGAAGGCCCTGCATGATTCGTTGTCCTTTCAGGGTCTGGGCCCACCGAACGGTCCCCCCTCATACCAAAGTCTCACAGCTGCCGCGGGGCTGAGCTGCTGATGAATTCACCTGCAGTGCTCCAGCCTGCGGTTTCAAAGTCACCCCGTCCACATTCACTTCAGCTTCAACTGCGCCATTCTTTCACCTTCTGCTCTCCCTTCGATCTATAAATCTCTTCTGTCGTTATCCTCAGATCCTCCCATCGTGAATATTCCACGACACGCAACACACTCCACTTCATCACCCACGTAACCTCCACAGACACAATCTCCAAGATGTCCGGACCCTACGACTCATATTCTGGCTACGGTCAGCAGCAAGGCGGGTATCCTCCCCAAGGCTATCAAGGCGGCAATACCGGCTACCCACCTCAACAGGGTTACGGCCAAGGCTACGGCGAACAGCAGGGATATCCTCCTCAAGGTTATGAGCAATACCCTCCACAAGACCAAGGCTTCGGGGCTCCCCGTCGTCAGGACTCTTTCGGCCCGCCTCAGCAAGGTGGCTTCCAACACGGTCAACAAGGTGGTCAATATGGCGCATATGATGCCAGCAATCCTCAAGGACACCCAGGCTACTACGGCCAAGGACAGAACCAGGGCGGCAACGAGGCCTACGGCCAAAACCAAGCATACCAGCAACAGCAACAGCAACAGTATGGTCAAGGTGGTCAGCAAGGTAGCCAGCAATATGGAGATGCCAGTCAACACCAGTTCTCTCCTCAGTCTAGCGATCCCAACGGGTAAGTATCCTGCTATGGAGACACGAACACGAGGAAACTAACCCATCTTACAGTCCTAACTACGATGCAAACGCGCCTCCCATGAACGAGAGTGACAGAGGTCTAATGGGTGCTCTTGCTGGAGGTGCCGCAGGCGCTTTCGGTGGTCACAAAGTCGGCCATGGCTTCTTGGGAACGATTGGAGGCGCCATCATGGGCTCGCTGACCGAAGATTTCGTCAAAGACAAGAAGCAGCATCACGGCAGCGGCCAGAGCAGCTGGGGTGGTAGCAGATATTAGATCGGGGGCTTCGAGAATGAGGCATGGAGGCACAACAAACGCCACATTGAGCTCGATGCATACCACATACAGTTACGACTGATGATGACTTTGCTTGAAACATTGTTTTGCGAGCATTACCACACTCCCGCCGCTGGTGCTCTCTTTCCTACGGGTATGTTCAGGTGGACAGGGGCTTTTGGATAGATACACTTCAGGCTCTGTCAAAAATGGCTTCAATACAGTTTCCTTAACACAGTCTCGCATCTCGAGGCATGGGTCTATCTCTATGAAACTGCCTTCGGTACCAACATGCGGGCAATAAGCGTTCAGAAACAGCAGGTGCTTCTCGTGCCCACGCCTTCTTCCATCTGAATTCAGCTTGAAAACAATGTTGGTGACCAGAATGAGCGCATTGACTGCTGTCATTGATGGCAATGGTTCATCATCCCTAGTGTCACATAGCCTGCGAGACCGAACCTAACTTCAGACATACTTCACTTCTCATTGGCACCTCAGCCTCGCGAGCCCAACCATGACTCACTTATAGTCATCAGATGGTTCAATGATATGGTTCATGACTCTTCAGACATATATGACCTCCTGTACTCTTGGCTATGGGTCGGTCTCAGGCACTTACACCGGTGTTACCAGCCTAGGTGCAGAGGCTTTCGCGATATGCAATCCAAAGGCTGTCCGCGCACTTACTTCGTGTCTCGCTTTCGTACGAGCATAGATCTTTTATCCTACGGCTGATAAACCTCATAGTGACGACATCATGGACCTTGTTGTTCGTAATCCCTCCCTGGCAGAGGAAATCTACGTTCTCAACGCGATTTATGGGGACCGCACCATCACCGTCACCTTCGCTGATGGCCATCATACCACAATCGCAGTCAAGATGCCACATGTGAGCTACTCGTTCTTTCTGCAAGTCCCGCAGACTTATCCTCGCTCCGTCCCAAGGGTCGTTGGGATTGACAACCTCATCGAATTCTCGAGCCCACTCGTACGAAACAACATTTTCTAACTCAAAGCCTGTGTCTTCTCTGTCTATCAACCCGACACTGTGTACTTATTCGATGCCTTGGAAGAGTTCACACCGTTTCTGAAGACGCAAGCTCAGCGCCAGAAAATGTCTGACGAAAATCACCAATCAACATATTCACCAGTCCAGACTGAACAGACACTGCAGCGCCTTGCAGCCCGAGCTCGTTCGATGCGGCCTCTGATGGCGGATGGGTACAACGCCAAAATCTCTGATGTGGTGGATAGCTCGATCCCTCATGTGGTGGACTGTGCGGTGTGTATGGAGGCGTTTTTCGAGGTCCAGACCGCGAACTTGGATTGCGGACATTCATACTGTCGAGAATGTCTTCACGGTAGGTCACCCACGACAGATCTGTCCTTGGAGCTCACTGACATTGAGAGCAGAGGGTGTCAAGATCACGTTCCGGAGCAAGTCCGAATTTCGATGCTGCGGTAAAGGTCTTCCCATGACGCTCATTGGTGAGTATGGCGACCTTGAGGAAAGTCTGCTCAGACACTTTTCTTCCTGGTTGCGCGAAATTCATTGTCCCAATCCCCTGTATTGTCCCTGGGAACACTGCTATGAGTTCATCGTGCGGTCTTCTCTGGGAATCGACACCAAGTGTCCCCGATGTAAGCAGGGTCTGTGCTTGGCGTGCGGCGGCAAAGAACACCAAGGTGTGTGCAAGACGAACAAGAAACTCACAGCTATGATCGAAGAGAAAGGGTGGATGTTCTGCCCACGCTGCCCGCAAGTCATCGAGCGTAGCGCGGGCTGTAACCACATGACGTGCCGTTGTGGTGCCAGATTTTGCTACCGCTGTGGGTCTGCATCCCGGTCGGAAGGCTGGAATGGGTGTCGATGCAAGGTCTTCGGTTGACTGGGCGACTGTGACGAAGAGAATGGTATTTTGGACGAGCCAGCAGACTTGGGTGGCTGACTGAATCGTCAAGAGGGATTGTGGCAAGGAGCTGTATTCTCAATCAAGGAACAAAGCACACTCGAGCATGCATCACATAAGATAGACAAAAAGCCCAAAGCTGATTCAATAAGAAAGCCCCGAGCCTGTCTCTAGAAAAGGTGATGCTGTTTGCCCACTGTTGCCCTCCAAATTCAGTTCGATCTTGTTCCGTATTGTCATTCCAGAGTCCCTGGAACACAACGGCAGAGCTTTAGTCATCGACATCGTAAACGTCGTCACTTCTATCGTGTATCCCATCTGGCTTTAAGCCCGAGACCACGCTGTCGCCAGCCCATTGGGACCAATACTGATATCGACGACAAACTCTCCGTCTGACGGTGCCAACATCTGTATGACAGGGTCGGCTCCTCACCTTCAAAGAAGATACCGTTTTTTATTGTTAGTCCGCAGTTCTTCACACACAACAATAGCTGCAACACTTCACGGACATGAAGGTGGTCTGATCTATCGTATAGTACTGCCATTGCTGTCAAGACACCCGCTGTTATGGATCTGCTTGGCCACTCACTTGTATCATCGATGTACGCCCTATCAGACAAGGCCACTTTTCTGGAAACAGGCTGACCCCTATCGGCGGCCAGCCTCGCACGTGATCTTCAAAAAGAGATTCCCCGATACAGCAGGCGCCATTGCCTAAAAAGACTAATCATCGGTTTTTCATGGTCCAAGCTTACAATTCTGACACATTTTGTGATTGGGTCATCAGGCCTTCTAACATGCAGGCATAAGAAAGTACTGAGGAAGTCGATCCTGATGCAACCGTCCAATCCCTCCATATGTTATGCTAGCTCAAGCTTCCTCTATTACTGTCACACTCGAGGCATTCGGAAACTTCAAACCCGCTATCGATATCTTAATATTCGACACCATCCTGCAACATCAATTAAAACCAAGGACATTCGGCGTCATCACCATCAGCAAGTTTACATGCGGTGTTGTTGTCTCCAAGGCTATTCCCGTCCATACTTGCTCCAAGTAGTTCAGTACCGTCTTCGTCCTCCTCACTACCTCATCAGGCCCACTTTCCTCAACATCCAGATTCATCTTTTCTCTTCTTCAACTTGCTCCTCATGCTTCTCCGTGAATCTCAGGATTACCATCATCTGATCGTCGAATGACATGAGTCGTAAACCTCCGACTATCGACTCGCTCCTCGAACAAGACGTCAAGTTCCTCAAAAGTCTTGTCTTTAGTCTCTGGGAGACAGAAATAGCACCATACGACGCAAAGTGCAGCGATCCCAGCGAACAAGAAACCCAGTTTGCCCTTCCAGTTGCCTTCATCAGTATCCATAGCATACGGGATCGCAACACCAAAGATAATGTTCAATATGTGGCACGTGCAGGTCGCCAATCCAATAGTCATACCCCGAAGTCTTTCTGAAGCGACCTCACATAGAACGGTGAAACAGGCTGGTCCTATGGTCAGGTCGTATAACACTATACATAGAGCAGACCAGGGGCGAGAGCCTTGTGTGAGAGCCTTGTCATGGCAAGGCTGAAACCACGGCCTGCTTATATAACGATAAGGCTGCAGAAAATCCCTGCAGGGCCAAGCAATTTAGCGTGTCGCGGATCAGATGCACGTGAGAAAGTACATGCATTCGTATTGTCTGACCTGAAGCACGCCTTGACCGAACAATCACTTTATGTACACGGGAGAAAGGCCGTTGGTGTGGGTGTATTGCTCTTACTGTGTTCCCTGCTTGACCTCATGGTATTTATGGAATGGGGGATTTGCAGTGGAGCAACTACATGTAAGGTTTTAGAAATCAAGGTGAAGTGAAACCGGCACCTTGCTGGGTGCCACCTTGTCAGACCCTGCCACGAATTCCTTGCCCATACCAAGCCAGCCAATCCCCCCAGACTGCGCCCGCGCGTGCCCTTTGTTGTACTGTATCTGCTACGGCCAGCCCTTTGGCGACCTCACTCTCACTTCTCCACCGTTCGTTTCTCACTCTTACAACATGGCCGACACGCTGGCACTATGACGACGACCATTTGCTCTCCCTTGGTCCTCTGTTTTACCGACTTATATACGGATCTAGGCTGAGATATTCGTTGACATGGCTGAAGAGCCTCAACCTCTTACCCTCCAGCAGCGCATTGCCGCCCTGAACGCTGCCCATGTTGGCCGCATTCCTGGTGACCCTCCACGACCCTCGGCACATCCGCATCCTCCTGTCCCTACCAAGCGTCCAGTCGTTGTGAAGCAGAATACTTTCAATAATCCTCCCGAACAAGTGAATGGCTCAATCACCGATCGCACCATTGGCAATCAGCCTGCACCGCCTCCCCGAAAACAGCCTCCACCTCTTCCGAGCAGGAACACCTCGCTGGACGAACCGAGGAGAGGATCAGTAATACCTACGACAAATGGTGTCAACGATGGCCATTTCTCAACAGTCACAACGACTCGCACAAAGTCGACAGACTCTGCAAGCCGAGTCAAAGCCCCAGCATGGGGGGATGTCCAACTTCCACCTCTGCCGGCCAGAGGCAACCAATCTCAGTCTCCCGTCAGGAAGTATTCTGATGAAAGACCGAAATATGTCAATCGGGCTCCCACTTGTGCCACCGATTCCACACCTGCCAGCAGCCCAGCCGTCAAGCCCGCACCTCCACCGAGACCATCCCTTCCACCAAGAGTACCATCGCGGAAGATTGAGACGAATGGACACGCTGCGGAAACAACTGTGCGAAAGATGCCTCCGGTCGTCCCAACAGAGGCACTCGAAAAAGCGAAGAAGGCTGCTTTCTCACACATTTCTCAGAAGGGGGTTGCGCATGTCGAAGTCGTCTCAATCGAGGAGCCAGTCATTCCGCCTCACAAAGAGCACCAACTTCTACCTGTTAGAGAATCTAAACCACAGCCTATCAAGCAAATAGCAGTATTGCCGTCAAGAGGCCCTGAGCCTCAATGGGAAGAGCCGACACAGCATAGTCACACACAATCCGCACCGCCTCCAATCCCACTATCTTCAAGACCGGACCTCTCTGCGCTTCAAGCCACGAAGCCCAGACCGGCCACTACCACTACAATTTCATGCCTCGTATGTCGGGACTTCTCTGGCCCCGATCACCAAGCCACGCTCTTTCCCAGGACGCAAGTCAGATCATTGCAGGACCTGGCGTATCAATTGACCTCGCCGTTTCCTTCACCCACGGACAAGTCTCGTGCAATATTCACGTGGCTTCATTACAATATTGCCTATGATGTCGTTAGCTTCTTTGGCAACAACGTGAGAGGCTCTACACCGCAGTCGACGCTGCAAAGTGGTCTTGCCGTATGTGAAGGCTATGCCGTTCTGTTCACCAATCTAGCGACTTACGCTGGCCTGGAATCCGTGGTAATATCGGGTCACGGCAAAGGTTATGGCTTCACCTCCCTTCCTCCAGGAGCGCCACTTCCACCCTACAATGCTGGCCATGCATGGAATGCAGTGAAGATTGACAATGGAGAATGGAAACTCATCGATGCTTGCTGGGGAGCAGGCTATGTTCAAGGCCCAGGACGACCATACATGGCCAAATTCAACCCCGACTTCTTCAGCATGTCCAACGAGCAATTTGGTGTTAAGCACTTTCCTGGCAACAAAGACCAATTTTTCCTCCCAGGTGGTCGGCGTATGGCATGGGAGGAATACATCGTCATCGATCCGGCTTGCTGGCCAGAGATGGTGGAGGGCCCGACTGTGTTTACGAATGCCAAAGAAGACTACTCAATCGGTGAGAAGACTGTGTATCCTCGGGCACGAAAGATCAGTGTGCGGCAACAAGGTGCTATGCGTTTCCAGTTCAATCTGGTATGTCCTCATTGGACGTTGGAAAGACATACGCGCAAGGGACCGCCTCCGGTGTTCCTTGTCTCTGTCAATGGTGTGGACGGTCGAAACAAGGATCTCATACCACTGGACCATTATCCTGGTCCGCAGGGCCAGGGCGGCGATACATGGGTCGTGGACATTGCTGCCCAGGAACTCGGTGCGCCTGGTCAGACTGTCACGCTATTCGCCGTCAAAAGTTTCGGCGAGAATCAGGACGCGCGTGGACTGACTGTGCGCGAATTCCGCGAGGGTAAAGGCCGGGTTGGGATGGGGTTTGTTGGCGTTGCGGCATGGGATCTTGTTTGACACGCAAAATATACCACGGTAATTCCCTTGGATGCTATCTTATGAAAGCTATGGGGATGGGCGGACACGGCTTGGGGGTCGATGGTACCTCCCATTCGTAATGATAATGAGATGAATGATACCCTTGATAGAAGAGATTTTAATCGCGGTACCCGTACTGACTTGACACCACTGTTCCATTGAGTTTCAGCCATTTCTCACTCCGAGATGGGTCGAGAAAATACTCCAGTTCGACGAGGACGGTGTCTTGAATGGGGTATGCATGACCTTGATGCTGCGTAATTGCAGGATGTAATTCTGTATCTGGGAAATTCTGTATTCTGTAGTGACGGTAGTCCTGTGTGGCAAATTCTGCAGCAAAGAACTGTATTCTGTACTTACGGTAGACTGAGTGGAATTCGAGATATTTGGACAGGCGAGTGCCCTGTCTTCTGGCGGACATGTGTTAACCGCCATCAGCAACACCGTTTTCCAAATTGATCCACCTTGACGGTTCTGTGCTCCCTTCATGAAAACGAATTAGGTACCGTCTTCTCGATCCAGTAGTCTAGTAGTGGTTGTCCATGACCGGCAAGATAGTGAGCATCAAATTGCGGAGGCTGCCAAAGTCAGATGACTGGACATTATATCTGTGAACATCACACCCGGTTCACCATAAGCAGTGAGGCGATGAGACGACTTGAAAGTTGCTCATATTTTGTCTTCATACCATCAGCCAGTCGTTGTCTACTCATGCCGACTAGTGATTTGCCTGCATGGCCACCATGGGCATAGTCACGTGCTTCCGAAACCCTCAACAAAACGCCGTACCATTACAACGATTCTTGTTCCCAAAGTCGCTCTACACAGATACTTCAACACGTCCCTCGCTGTTCTGGCCCTTCGCAAACGTTGGTAGGAGATAGGTGATGTCGTCCCATGGATGTCTGTACAGTCCTTGTCTGTTTCGCTTCTGATCAAGGTAATGGGCGATCAGACCGATGGATCGACCGAGGACGAACAAGCCGTTGAGGACACCCATCTTCATATAGTCTTCCGCTTCTTCTGCAGAGAAAGCACCGCAGTTGCGCATGAGATCAACTAATGAACGTTAGTACACGGATTTTTTTTTGGACGAATATCCACCAAAACTTACCGAACGACACTGCAATGCAACCGTCAACATTAACTAGAGGCATAAGAGGTTAGCAAACATCATAACGACGATGAATAGGGGAGAAATACGAATCAAACTGTCCTTCTTTGCCGTCGTGAGGGTCTCTACAGCAAGCGCATAGTCGAGAAGCTTGTGGGAGGGAAAGTGCTTGAAGACAAAGTCCTTAACAAGCTCAACACGAAGATCGGGATTGTTCCGGGACTTGATTCGGTGACCGATACCAGGGACTAGAAGTTGTTAGTCAGATTGTGCAAGAAGGGCTCGAAGCTTGAACTTACTGAGTTTGTTCTCTTTGCGCATGATGTCGACAAATTCTCTTGGGCTGAGACCCTTGTCGGAAGCACGGGAGAACTCTTCGGCAGCGCCATCCAGGGCACCACCGAAACGGGAGCCAATGGTCAGGAGACCAGCAACGAGTGAAGAGATCAAGTCTTTGCCGGCACGGGTAGTGATGATGGTGTTCATGGCACCAGACACAGCAGGACCGTGATCAGCGGTCAACATAAGGACCATCTCCAAGAACTTGCCGGCATATGCAGGAAGTCGGCGACGGAACCACAGGAGAGACATGACACCACCAATACCAATGTCCTCCTTGAAGACGTCTGAAATTGGCATTCCGGCGTAAAGCAACTCCTGGCCTCTGTCGTCGGAGATAGTGGAGATAAAGGCAGCGGGTTTTCGGATGAGGCCCAATTCCTGAGCCCACGCATAGTCCATGGGGATTTTTGGGACGGCTGGTTCTGGGGCAGGATTGATGGTTCCTTGCTTGACCAATTTTTGGTACACCTCGGCAAGAAGAGTTGGCATCTCCTCGAAGGTGTCAGGAACGAAGAAACCAGCTTCCCTCATCGACTGGTTCTTGAGGACAGCTGTTTCGAGTTGAGAATTGGCGGAGGCACCGGCGTGACCGAATTGGACTTCGGTCTTGAACATGCTGGCGCAGGTTCCGATAGCCCATGCGACAATTGGCTTGGTAATCTGACCATTCTTGACAGCCTCGATGACTCGGTACTCCTCGACACCACCAACCTCACCAAGAAGCAAAAGGATTTTGCAGTCCGGCTCGGCCTGATAACGAAGCATGTGGTCGATGAAAGTGGTACCGGGGTATCTGTCACCACCGATGGCAATGCCCTCGTACACACCGTCGGTGTTCTGGGCGATGATATTGTTCAATTCGTTGGACATACCTCCGGACTTGGAGACGTAGCCAACAGAACCCTTCCGGTAGAGTTTAGAAGCAACAATGTTGTCCAACATACCACCAGTGTTGCCGATCTTGAAAGCACCGGGCTTGATACCACCGACGGTGGCCGGGCCAACAATAGTGATGCCCTTCTGTATCGACTTGACCATGATCTCGCGGGCACGTCGTTCGGGCACACCTTCTGCAATGATGGCAATCGAGCGAATCTGAGGAATGTTCATCAACTCCATTGTGGAGCTGTAGACTGATCGCGAAGAAGCAAAGTTGACGATTGTGTCGACATCAGGGTGCTTCTCGAAAGCCTTGTCCACAGACTGGTAGACCGGCAGAAGAGTCTCGCTCGTACCCCAGTACATCTTGCTGACGAACTGTCCGCCGAATGTGTAGATAATACCGGCAACTGAAGGCGTCGTTCGCTTGCAAATGAAGTCGAAGTCGAGCATACCCTGGACAGCCTTTGGCTGCATTCCGCTGTTCCAATTGTCAATATCGCTCTCTCAAACTGCGCCCGGGCTGGCTTACTATACGAAACATCTCGTCTTGTTGTGGAACAGAGCATGCGGAGCAGGGCTCAGTGCTCTTGAGGGAGCCTCGAATCGGCGAATGTTGTCGTTGGCAGAGAAAGGTGCGTCTGAACCCGGAGAAGCGTCGCCAGCAGGGAGATCGATCTTGGGGACTCCATTGGAAAGGGGGGCAGGCGCTCCGTCTGTCGCGGAAGGCATTGTGGGAGAGTTCTCACGGACTGGAAGGCCCATTGTGTTAGCAGTAGAAAGACGGCAATGCTATAGAGGAGCAACAAAGAGTGGTTGCAGGGAGGTTGTCGCGGGTAGAGGGGGTTTCGGTGGTGCAGGGAGTATATCGAAGGAGTATAGTATATCGGCATTGAACTGGAGTGCGGATGAACTTACATTCGGACAAATAGAACGGTTGAGTGGTGTATGAAGAAACAACGACCGTCGGTTGATGTCCAGCAGAGACAGATGACCAGCGAGAGAAAATTGGTCGAATTGGTGTTTTGGTGTGGACAATGAGGTGTGATGCTGATGCGAATGCCAGGTGTGTCTGCTGCAGGTTTAGCTTGGGGTAACTGAATTAACCACTAACGTGGTTGTTGAGAGTCCGCTACTAAGGAGCTCCAACACGAAAATAGGCATGGCGGCCCCCAACTTGGTTGCGGTGAGATTTTTTAGTGGACCCCTGATAATCGAGTTTCAGCGCCTCAATCATTGCCGATAACTTTACTAGGCATGATATGCGGCCCGTAGCCGGGATAGCTGAATCGCCATTTTGTCCTGGACCACCAGGGCTGATTGTGGCCTTTCGTCTGTCCTGGCGGGCCTGATCCCCCGCTAAGCTCGCCCCTTACTGGAGGAGACCAATTCCTCGCGTGCCCCTTTCGCGCCTCTCAGAGTCAATTCGGAGTCCGGTACCCTGGCCGTATTTCGTATCTGCTTAGGTATCCGGGTGATACGATATTTCACACAGGGCAACGGTGGGCTACACTCGGCGGATATACAATGGAAGTGTTGGATACCTTCCGGGATGAAATGGATCAACAGATGATAGTCTCGGGCATGAGATCCCGAGGCAGCACAAAAGGCCTCCGGAATAGCAGAGTAAAGAACAGCCATCGGCATTGGAGTCTCTGCTGCACTATTCAGCAACCCTCTCTTCAACAGATTCCTAGTGAAGTCACTCAATCGTCACAGGGTCAGCTCAACTCACTAACAAAAGCGGTGACCGACGGCCTGAACACGTCGGTCACTTCCCTGGACCATTTAGGCGGGCAATAGGCGTGCAGGCAAGGGCGGGAATCTGGTTCCTGGTGTTGGTGTGGCTTTTAGCGTGCGGTGATCCACCATTGATGCGCCCCTTGTTAAGTTTAGCATCCTCCTCAACAGACCATTCTCCGCCCAAAATTTTATTGTGCAGGGCAAGCTGCGCTCTCCGAACCGCCAACATTATTGTCCTGACCCCGATCCAGTAAGAATTCTGGCCCCAGCTGTTTCGTCGCAGCATCACCACGCACTTTTGCTCTTGAATCCAGTAGATTGACAACTGGTCAATCCTCTACTGAACTTCCCCAATATCATAGAGACTCTGTCTTCTCATTCATCCCCGTTGACGCTCTCAAACTGTCTGGAGCCTCACAATCACCCTGACATTCCCTTGATTTACCCCTCACCGCCGCAACAATGTCAGCAAAGTCCATTCTCGAGGCTGACGGCAAAGCCATCCTCAACTACCACCTCAGTCGTGCTCCAGTGGTCAGGCAGACTCCTCTGAAGGCTTCGGGGATACACAACCCTCCTCCAAAGCTAGCATCACTCTACTTTCCCGAAGATCAGTCTGTATCGACTATCCTCGACCAGGCAGAGGCCACCTATCCGTGGCTGTTGGCTTCCGGCGCCAGGTTTGTCGCGAAACCAGATCAATTGATCAAGAGAAGAGGAAAGAGCGGCCTATTGGCCCTGAATAAGACATGGCCTGAGGCTAAAGCGTGGATTGCGGAGAGAGCAGGCAAGGAACAGAAGGTGGAAACCGTCACTGGTTACCTCAGACAATTCCTGGTAGAACCATTTGTGCCTCATCCTCAAGATACTGAGTACTACATCAACATCAACTCTGTTCGAGACGTGAGTGTTCCCGGATGTTGAAGTTTTGGACCACACTAATTGACCCACAGGGCGACTGGATTCTCTTCACGCACGAGGGTGGTGTCGATGTCGGTGATGTCGATGCAAAGGCAGAGAAGATCCTAATCCCAGTCGACCTGAAGGGATTCCCTTCTATTCAAGAGCTGGCATCAACACTGCTTAAGAAAGTCCCTCAGGGCGTCCACAATGTCCTGCTGGACTTCATCATCCGATTGTACTCAGTCTACGTCGACTGCCAGTTCACCTACCTCGAAATCAACCCGCTAGTCGTCATTCCCAACGATGCAGGAACCTCAGCTGATGTCCACTTCCTCGATCTTGCCGCTAAACTCGATCAGACCGCCGACTTCGAGTGTGGCACGAAATGGGCCATTGCCCGAAGCCCGGCTGCTCTTGGTCTGCCCGGTGTCAAGGCCGACTCAAAGGTCAGCGTTGACGTTGGGCCACCAATGGAGTTCCCTGCACCCTTCGGTCGTGAACTTAGCAAGGAAGAAAAGTACATTGCAGACATGGACGCGAAGACCGGAGCCTCCCTCAAACTCACCGTGCTGAACTCCCAAGGTCGCATCTGGACTTTGGTTGCTGGTGGTGGTGCGTCCGTCGTTTATGCCGACGCTATTGCTTCCGCCGGTTTCGTCAGCGAACTGGCCAACTATGGTGAATACTCCGGCGCTCCAACCGAGACGCAGACGTACAACTACGCCCGAACTGTGCTCGACCTGATGCTCCGCGCACCGCTCAACCGGGAGGGCAAGGTCCTGTTCATTGGCGGTGGTATTGCCAACTTCACCAATGTCGCCTCAACATTCAAGGGTGTTATCCGCGCCCTAAGAGAGGTTGCTCCCAGACTCAACGAGCACAAGGTTCAGATCTGGGTCCGTCGTGCGGGTCCCAACTACCAAGAAGGTCTCAAGAACATCAAAGGCGTGGGTGAGGAGCTCAAGCTCAACATGCACGTGTATGGCCCTGAGATGCACGTCAGTGGTATTGTGCCACTGGCTCTCTTGGGCAAGAAGAGCACCATTCCCGAGTTCGGTGGTTAGTGAACGACCTTGCATATGCTGTTGTTGTATGATTTGATCTAGAGTATATCCATCGTCAGATCGTTTTTGATGGGTTGGCATGCGCCTGGGCGATCGGAAAAGGGGCCTGGGTGTTCTTTCCGGAGTTCCATGATGACTGCGGAGGAAAGCATTGTGATGAACCGCGAGTGACACGTCCTCTTGATGTATGGGCACTGAACTTGAATCAGATAAGCGTGAATAGCACAAGGTTGGCCATGATGAGATTTGCCTAATGAGAAGCTCTTCGAAGAGCGAAATCATAGCTCCGTCATCTGGCTGACAAGATCTAACGGTTAACATCCCCTTGAGTTTTCTGAGCCCTTATGAGCCTTGCCTGCTAGACCTCTTGTGCAAGGGCTGCATCGCCTTCATTGCAGTACCATGGGTAAAGTCTCCCCATATTCCTTGCCAGCGACCTTCATCCTGCCAGCAATGTCTTCGCCTGAACGCCTAACCCCTTTTTGATGCATTTCGCTGAATCGACCCCCGTATTGTAAGTGCATCCCTTTCTCCTCCTATGCACACAATTTGGGGTAAACATTGGTGTCCTTTTACTCCACGAGAACAACCCTGCCACCAGCCAACTCGTCGATATACGCTAGTTTTCCGCACCCCTGACTCGTCTTCTTATCTTCTTCACGTAGAAGAACAGCGAGGACTTCGACCGGCGGTTCCAGACCTAGCATGTTGGCCCTCTTCCAGCGTAGAAGCCGTGAGATGCCGATGCACGGTCCGTACTGTGAGGAGAGGTCGAAATGGCGTAGGATTTTCTCGTGGATGGATAGAGATTCTTGGTGGACTAGAAGGAAAACGACATGTTAGTACTCCTGAGGAACTAGACAAGTGCTTGGTGCTGGAATGGTGAATAACGTACTTCTAGGAGCAAGTCTGCTGTCCTCCTCGGCTCTCCAGTACTTCTTGATCTGAGCGTCCGTCACTTTCTCCGCTGCGAGTTTCCGATCATCTTTCTCTGTCGCCTTTTTCTTAGACTTGGGTTTCTGGCTTGATGCTAGCTTCGCCGGTGTCCCAGGGGCTGCGATTTCGACTTGCGTTGACTCCGCCTCGGGTTCTGGCACTTCGATCGTTGCGGGCTCCTCATCCACCTCAGGAGTCTCGATGTCTTTTACTTCTTCCTCCTGGTGCGATTGAGCAGAGTTTGATAATCTGGATGATTCCTTTGAGTCGTCATGTCTGGCACCCGGCTTGGTCACTCGTGTGGAATTGTTGAATGTGAGTGTGGATTGAGCGCTCGACGTCGTGGCGCCTTTGGCTTTGCGGCCTCGAGCCATTCTGTCTGTGATGGAATAGTGTATGGATGCGGACCTTCGAATGCAGTCTCAGTTGATGCGCACTGTGGATGTATGCCAAATGTGGTCTGTATGTTGCAATGTCGTTGTAGAGGTGTCAAAGGCTGGACCGTGAAAGGCAGATGAATGACGTTCTTCAATTTCCTTTCATTTGGCTTGCTGCCTCAGCAACCACCTGTCATTTTGGGCTTGCATCTAATGCTGCTTCTAGGCCAGTTACTTATCTCGATTGTCATTGGCGAGTGAACACGCGTTTCCTTGCCTAGGGTGAAGCGGCAGCGCGTTTGCGTGTTCAAGACGTTGCATACTATCATTCTACTGCCTCATCACTGTCGTCCATTATGATAAAGAGGATGCTAACCATTTCGAAACGTGCTGGTACAGAGGTGACAATCTGCTTCGCTGTATACAACCTGTCTGTGACATACTGTGTTCGTCTCTTCGATGGCCGTAACAACTAATTCATCACGGCAATGCACCACCAGCTCTTTCACAAATAGGCCATCCGAAATCCCACCCGGGGGTCGCTACCCAAGACCAAACCCATCCACTTCGAGGGAGTCACCATTGTCCGTCGATTTTATCATCCTTACGGCTTCGCTCAATCTAGACCTTCTGTGCCACTATCCCCTTGCCAAAGCATCGGGTACAGCCACAACGCCATCCCAGCTGCAAAGAACGGCACGAGAATCTGCATAACAGCGTTCCACTCCTTGTGAGTCAATCCCCCCAGCTGTTTGAGCTCTCTCTTGTCGAGCTTGTCGAGCTTCAAGATCACCGTCGACAACTCTGCGCACCAGTATATGCCGAACGTGAGCAACGGAACGCCCACGAGCGTCTTGTTCTCGATGACCCATGGCCAGCGGGCCCAAAGCCCGAGGAAGACGGCATAGCAGGCGCCTACCTCGACAAGGCAAAACAACGCCCGGACGAAATAGATTCGAGCAAGGTAGGGGTGTTTGTCTTGATCTGTGGGCGGCGTCGGGTTCGATATAGGCCCTGCCGTGCCGCCTTGCTCTGATGAATTTTGTTGAATCGTGTGAGTATCATGATTAGAGGTCGAGGCTGAGATTGAACCGGTAGGACCACATAACATGGCAGAAGCTGGTCGCTGAACAGTGTCGGGGCCTTCGACTTGGGCCTCGATGTCGTCTTGACTGATCTTGGAATTGGTTGCGGCTGGTGCCTGAACAGCGTCTGAGGCTTGGACTTGGGCTTCGAGGTCGATGTCGTCTTGACCGGTCTCGGAACGGTAAGAGGGCGGTCGTGAGGACGTACGCCGAGGTGCCTTGACGCTCTTGGATCGAGTCATTTTGTCGAGATACTATCCTTCGCTATGTTCACGAGTCGTCTTCCCTACGCAAAGAAGAGTAAGAGGCGTCGCAAAGAGGAATAGCTCTGATATATAGGGTAAAAGAAAAGGGCATCGACGTGCTGAAAGACCAAGAGGTTAAGTGAGGACTATCGCACCTCGAAAATGTATGGTACACACAATGTCAATTCTTTGGGTGAGCCACAACGTGTCTGCCGACCCTCAAGGCAGAACTTGGAACAAGAAAATGAATGGCAAGGCATACTCGAGTACAGTGGAAGGGAAATGGTCGATTGCCAAAGAATGGAAGAACTTTCTTTCGAGATATGCAGCTTGTGCGTCTATCTGGTTCCGGTTATATGCTCACTAAGAAGCTGGGGTATCAATCATACTGTAAATGCCGTGCTTCCCAAGATCAGCCCTTGTATAGTGCTCAAACGCCGTCGCTGTGCCCATCAAGGATTTACCTGGCATTCCTGACTTCGTTTCGGATGCCTGTCCCAGATCATTTATAAAACTGGATACCTCGGCACCCTCCGTTCGTCCTCGCTCATCGCCTGGTGTTCGTTCCTGTAATCTTTCTTCAATCATCAATCATCTGTCGCACGCCATGGTTCATGACCTTTTGTCCGCAAACTGCCAAGGACCGCTGAACCAAGATCCCTTCTTTCCCCAATTCCAGGTGCCTTTCGTCGCTGCACGTAGATCGTCCACGTTCAAGTAATCGACACCTTCTTTGTATTGAACACGCCAGAGGTAGTTTCTCATGGCCTTTGGCCAACTGGGTACACCCCAGTATCTAACTTTGAGACCTCGCGCATGTGCACCCGCAATTTGTTTGCGCATTTTCTCCTTCTGTGCATGGGAGAGTCTGCCGCGCCACGGCCAGCCAATGGTGCGTGTAAAGTCGACTGAGGCATAATAGGAATTTGCAAGAGAGTAGATGGCTGGATCTACAGGCGCTGCTCCGGAATGACCTTGTCCTTGATTGCCGAACCACCGTTTGTCTACGGCATGGGTGTCCTTCGATGTAGACGTACTTGTGACGTCCAACTTATCCATAAGGTCCAGAGGCGCATCGAAAAACATGTCTCGATAATCCGAATTGGCCACCACCATATTAAACGGAGCGTTACCTGTGACCACAACGGTGACTGGTCCCTCGACCACGTCCGTCCCGTTGAAGTGAGTGAGATAGTGTTTTTCTCGCAAAGGCTCGAGTTGTTCGGAGACATAGGGCCAAATTGCTTGTCCGTCATTCTTGAAGTCGATCAAAAGGACTAAAGTGCGTGCAGATTCTGTGTCAAACACGCCGTTTCGAGGGCTGTCCAGAGTGTCATGAAAAGATGTGATCGGATTCTGCTTGTCCAGGATGTTCACCAATGGGTTGATGTAGAGGTTGCGGAGAGTCCTTTCCGGTGTGAGAGAGGCGGTAGAATGTCCAACATACAACTCTTGTTCATAAAGCCAAACATCGGCCTCAACTCCGGTACATCCTGCCTTCAGCGCCGAAAAGAGAGGTTCTCTCCTCCAGTAGTCATTGTGAGAGTGACAACTGACTGGATGAATGTCGGCTGAGAAATCTGTAGGCCATCGTCCTAGGTCGCCCGAGAGTTTCTTTGCTCCTTTCCATCCATCAAATTCGTCGTCGGCCTCGTCCGGGAAAAAGGATACAAGGAGACCAGATGCTAGGGCGATGAACTCCAAAAGGCCACTGCGAGTACATTAGAACGTTAGACCGGATGCACTTGGATTATTCTTACAGCAGCATGAGCGAGAACCCCAATAGCCGTAGAACTTTCTTTAGAGCCGTCGATCTGGTAGATTTTAACAACGGCCTTTCAAGCGTAGATTGTTTATGCCCCGTGGAATAACGTCGACCCCAGAACAAACTTAAGAGACTCTTTTTATCCGGCGACGGCCACCTGGAGGATGTTTGAGAGGTAACATGGTCGAAAGAAGAGGCAGGTGCAGGGAGGGCAGTACATGAAACTGCGGGCGATTTGGCAGCATCGGATCTCACGGAAGATGGATCTTCAAATGCTCCATTTTCCAGATCAGAACTGTCGTTGAAAGTCTGACCCTGTGTCAAAAAAGGTACACGTTCGGGCTCCGTAGACGATTCGCGAGTATGAGATCGAGCTCGGTCATTACGGAATGTCCGGATGCCTGTAGACGAATGTTGAGGCATCCTTCGCTGGCGCGAGCCTCGCAGGCTTGGGAGAGGGGAGACTGCGGCGTTGATTGGGGAGGGGCAGCGGCTGATTACTTAAGGTCGAACTGGGGGGGAAAAGGCGACTCCAAGACAGCCGAGGTGCTTGCTAATCCTTCAATTGCATGACTTTATGCAATGCGATCCGATGCGATAAGAGAGCGGTGAGAGTACTGAGAGCATCGAATTACTTTGTCGAACTGTCGAGGGTCAATGGTATGTTTGGCGATGACATTAGAAGCCAAATCAGAAGGAATGCGCCAAAAGAAAGCGTGCAGGGTCGAGCTCTCTTTTTCAACAATGGCTTTCTTGTTCGAGACAGGCTTCAACAATGTCACCACTGGACGGGACCCTGAAAAGCCCTTGAGCGATTCAAGAAATGCTTCCCACTTCCCTATATCGGATCGACTAACTCACCTAGTCGATGGCTAACCACATATGTAGGCAGCCACACGGGCGAGAATCTGTCACCCGCTACAGACTCTGATGGTTCTCACCGTGCCTGAAGTAAAATACAATTCATACTTCATCTCCCAGTCCTTCTTCCATACTTCTCCCACATGTCTGTCACTGCTTCTCCCAATTGGACCCAGAACATAGCTAATGATGTGTTTCTCAGGCGCTCACCGTCCGGTCGCCTGTCAGTCTTGTGATCTGCCGTCGCCTCTCAACTTCAGCTGTCACCATAGCATCCCACTATCGTCAGGACGGTTAAGGTTTTGGGTCATTTGAGCCGGAGCCATCACTTAGATCGACTCCAAGCCGTGCTTCTTCCTCCAATCCTTCCGTCCCGTGGTCTAGATCATCTCGAATTCCAGCATGCCAGATTCGTCCGAAGTCTTTTTGGAGTTGAGTTTGCGCCTGTGAACGCCCATTATTTTCATCATCTATCAGTTCGTCCTTGCCGTCTTTTCCGCGGTGGAAACATTCCCCGGAGACATTGCGGCTCTACAATTATGGGTATGGTGGTCACTGCATACCCATATCTGGACGAGGCTTCACGGTTGCTGGTGGTCTGTTTATTTGTTAATTGATTCTGCTCAAACATAGCATTGAGCACGACTCTTTGAAGACTTGTTGCGCACTGGCAAAAATCAGAAAATACTGCTGGCACACACTGCGACTGTCTTGAAATGCCTATCCCACAGTGGAGCGGACGGGGTCTGCAAGACAGTCCGATGCATTATCTAGGGGTCAATCGTCCACCTATACAAGATCGCTGATAGCCTCCCCTGGCACATGACCTTCCAAATTTTCTGTTGTTGCAACTCCCACCGTGTTTCAATCACCGCTAACCAGTGATGGTGAGGCTGGGGATAAACGAGTGACGTCGAGTGTGCAAATCGCCAAAATGCTTTGCTACACGTGCGCCTTGGCTGATGGGCTTCACTTTCTAGCGTTGAGAGTGCTGACCATCTCCACGCCTCAGCGATAAGAGGTGAGAACAAATGAGAGGTACTCTCTACACTCGTGGTCAAGCCGGCACTCTGCAACGGACACAACTTCCAAGTCCCAGTCTAAACACATTGACACACAGATACTGGGATTAGACCGAATCGACAATTTCCGTGACAATGTTTGTGCACATACTTGGTCACGAGAACAGGAGAAAGGGCTCTTTTAGGTCAAGAAGAAATGATGGAAGAACGGCGGGTCTCTGGCATAGAGTCCTCTCGAGTTTGGCTGCTCAATCAATAGCTACCATTGTGAATGTACAAACGTTATGTTCAGCTCTCCAAGCCAGGTGCCTGCTACCATACAGCATCCCAGTCTCGCAGCGTCCTGCTATTTCGGATTGCAGCCGCTCACAATGGTCCATTGGGATGAATCAAAACCTTGGTGTACCCGTCGATCCTCTTGTCAAATTTCTCATATGCCGTCTCAGCGTCGTCAATACCAATCTCATGGCTGACCACAAACGACGGCTTCGCTTTGCCCGCAATGATCAGATCCCTCAAATACCTGTTGTACTGCTTGACGTTGCACTGGCCAGTCGCCAAAGACAGGCCCTTCTCAAACAACTTTCCGAAACTCATACTGATCATACCCTTCCCGCTTGCCTCGTCAGGCGCACCAGGGTCAGTAGGCACGTACAAGCCCGGAATACCAATCCCTCCACACGGACGCGTCGCCCTGATCATATTCTCGAGAACGATATTGGGCTGCTCCTTCTTCCCGCCCGTGTCGACTGCCTGGTATCCAACGGCATCGACCGCCCTGTCGATCATCCCGCCGTTCTTCTCGAGGATCTGGTCCACTGCGTCACCTTTGCTGAAGTCAATCGCGATACATCCGATCTTCTCAGCGGCCTTTAGACGCTCTGGCACCCGGTCGACAACATACACGCTGCTCGCGCCCCTGAGAACAGCTGAGTATGCTGCCATCAAACCCACAGGTCCCGCTCCCCACACGGCAATGTTCTCGCCGGGTTTGAACCCGCTGAGAGTTACCCCGTGCCAGCCAGTCGGGAAGATATCGGCCAACAGGATGAAATCGCTCTCATGTTCTGTACCGGGCGGCAGCTTCAGGGCATTGAAATCCGCGTATGGGATGCGAATATATTGAGCTTGGCCGCCTTGCACCCCACCACGTCAACATCAAAGGCCACCAGGATGGACGGTGGAAGTACTAACCTCGATAAGGTCCCATAGCCACATACCCGTACGCTCCGCCCGCGAATCCGGGATTGACACCCGTGCAAAACGCTGTCTTACCTTCCTCGCAGTTCCGGCAGCGTCCATCAGCCACGTTGAACGGCATCACCACTCGATCACCTTTCTTCAAGAGCGTGACGCCCGAGCCGACCTCGTGCACGATTCCCATGTTCTCGTGACCTTGGAGAGCCATCAGCCATGCAGTCTCGCTTCGGGATTGCAAGAAACATACCGAACGTGATACCAGCCTCAGCACCCGTGCGCCCTTCGTACTATATTTCTATCAGATCGTTCCCAAGTGCTATGACACCGTCGAGGGCCCCGAAGGAGACTTACCATATGCAGATCCGAACCGCAAATAGCTATTGCACGCCACTTGCATCAGTCTTTCTCGTTCTTATCATGGAATGATGGCTTTCCAATCCTCAGGTGATGGCATTGCACTTACCAGCAGTAGTCACCTTGACAAGAACATCATCCGGATGTTCGATCTTCGGCAACGGCACATCCTCGACCTTGACCTTGAACGCTCCCTGGTAATTCACCGCCTTCATCATGCTCGAGCCACCCCCCGAGTTGTGGTCGACACGAACTTCTGTAGCCGACATTCTGAATGACCGATCACGACAGTAACCCTCGCAATTTTACACTGTGTCTCACTGGTTCTGTACGACAATCGTAGGGATGAATCTTCAAGCAGGGAGTTGCAAAAAACGTGAATGACACCCTACAGGTCAACCTACCCCAGTCATATATATACTCTTGCTGATCAAGTGTCAACCCACCTTACTCGATCTCGGTAGATTTGCACCTCTCGTGCATAATCCTTACTTGCCCATCGTTGCGGAGATGTGGTCGTGACTGGTTACGTAGGTAGCAAGCGAGAGCGGGCGGCCTCGAAGCTCACCTCTGAGGTCCCTTTCATCCATTCGATCCCCATATTTGCGGGGTAACGAATGGTCACCGATGACATGTCGAAGAGTGTCAGCGAGAGCAAACACGAGGGGCTCCAAGTGATCTAACCCCTCCCACATGGGGATGAGAAATCCGGCAAATGCATCTTCGTCTCCTCACTGGTCGCTGCTCGGGAAGTCTGGAAGTACATCATGCACGAGACCAGGATCTTCTCCGTGGTACCGGAGAAACG
This sequence comes from Exophiala viscosa, assembly GCF_022695815.1. Classification (NCBI taxonomy): domain Eukaryota; kingdom Fungi; phylum Ascomycota; class Eurotiomycetes; order Chaetothyriales; family Herpotrichiellaceae; genus Exophiala; species Exophiala viscosa. Next base: position 64,104 of record NW_026944356.1, on the reverse strand, counting down.
CCTGCAAAAGCCTGCTTTGACCTCGTACCAATCTTCAAGTCTAGATCGTGCTGTGGGCAACTTTGAGACGGGGCATATTACCGTGTTCGGGGTGGAAAGAGCGAAGTGCAGACAATCACAAGACACAGCACGGGGTCTAATTGCTTGCATTGGGCCTGAGTCATGGAAAGGTAGTCGACATACATTTTCATAGGGTCTGGATCAGTAACAGGAATTCACTCGAGATTATCCTGCCTGATATCTGAACAGCTCGATAAACCTCTTCTCTTCCTCCCTCCCATTCCCGTGCCGCGCCTGAAAGCTGGACATTGTTTTTCCCGAAATAAACGCCTCTATTGGATGCTGTGGCAAGGGTGGTGCTGTGTCGAAGGTTTGAAGGGGTATACATGACGGTGCATCTGGTGGGTGGTCGTAAATGATCTTGGAGTCGTACTGAAGGTTTGTGGAGCGCGGTGGTCTTTGTGGGGATCGGGATCGATGACTGACTGGGGTGGAAATATCGGAGTGCTGCGGTTTCAACGTGTTGTTTCAGCGATATGCGTGGGCTGGGGCTGTCTCCCGACGACCTGTCGATATGGGACTGGGCTCGTCTGTGAGCTGCATCACTCAAGACAGCTCACTCAAGACCGAGCATGACCGGGAGTGACTGAAGGTTTCGTGCGCAATCTGCAAGTCCATATTGCTTAAGCTCTTACATGTCCATGGAGTCGTTGCCGTTGGCAAAGTTAAATTGTCCTTGAGGTTGGTTGGACCCGAGCGTAAAGCCGCTGGCGTTGGCTTGAGGCGCCAGTTCTTCAATATCGGCCCCAGCATCTTCTTCATCTGAGAAGTACCGCTCGATGATGTTGTAAGCCTTCATGTAGATCTCCTCGTTGGCATTGTTTTGGCAATCATGGATCTTCTCCATACCACCAGCCTCTTCGATGAACAATGCATATCGGTTGACTTGTGCCTCTGGAGCGCGGGCATCAGCAGCCTCTTTATCCATTTCTCCCACCTTGAGAATGTTCTCAAGCCCATCCAACGCAACCTGGATAATCTTATTGTCGGGGCAGGCGAGCAAGTCGCACAGTGGCTTGATGCAGCCTTCGGAAACGAGATATCTGATCTGATCAGGCTTTTGAAGGCCTCCCGATGTAGCATTTGAGATGGCCCAGCATGCTTCCTTGCGGGTCTTGAAGTCGCCGTTGGACAGCAGGTGAATCAAAGGAGGAATGATACCCGCATCAACCACAGACTGAATCTGGGTGGAGTTGCCGGCAGTGACATTTGAGATTGTCCAGCAGGCTTCCTTGCGGATTCCATCCTTCTGAGAGCTGAGTAGCGAGAGCAGAGCGGGCAGTGCTCCGCAGTTGATGATGACCTGGGTCTGAACATCGTCTCCTGTAACAATATTGCCGACGGACCGGAGGGCGGGGGTTTGGACGGAGGTAGAGGCATGCATAAGAAGTTCGACGAGTCGGCGAGGAATGCCAGCTTCAATAACGGCTTGGATCTTGTCGTTAGAGCCGTCAGAAAGGTACGAGATGGCCCAACAAGCATCGATTAAGACTTCGTCGTCAAGCATGTAGACAAGTTTGGAGAGGACAGGGAGAGCGGGTTGAATCTGGTTTGGGGTCAGTACAGCATGCGAACGTGATCCCGGGAGACGACTTACAGTGTTCCAGTCTGGTTGTGGTGTTTTACCACGGCAGAAATTGCTCAGAGTCCAGGTAGCATTTCGGAGCATGCTCAATTTGCGACCATCGGCGATGAGGTTGAGGAGAGGTTTCAAAGCCCCCTGACTGAGCACATAATCACGACAGGCAGGGCTGTCACCAGCAATGTTTCCCAAGGCCCAAACTGCTTGTTCGCGGACATCTGGTTCAGGGCTGCTGAGAAGCTCGACGAAGATAGGAACAGCACCGGCTTCGATAACAACCTGTGTCTGCGCCGCAGATCCAGAGGCAATGTTCGTCAAGGCCCAGGCCGCTTCGAATTGAACGAGGGTATGGGGAGAGCGAAGGAATTCAACGAAGCGGCTGACGACACCAGTCTCGATGACTTTCTCGATGGGAGGATTGCGTTCCTTAGAAAGAAGTTTTCGGAACTTGGTGGTGGCTTGGATCTGGGCATCGATCTGGTCTGAAAAGACCCCTCGTACCATTTCTGGCAACTCTGTGCTCAACTGCGTGTATCGTCAGCCGTAGCTCTCACAGGTATGAAAATTGTCACTCTTACCTCGCTCTCGATGTTGCCAGCCTCATCATCGCTATCCGCCTCAGTGACCCCGCCGATTCCAATCTCTCCATCTCCACGTTGAATTCCTCTTCGCTTGGCTAGATTTTCTTCTCTCTTCTGGCGACGAATTTCTACCTGTTGTTCCTCCCGACGGCGACGTAGTTCATCTGGTTTGAAACTGCCCTTGGCCTTGAACTGGGTCCGGCGATGCTCGGGGATGTATCTTTCCGCCATGTCGTATGACGTCTAGGGGATGGACACAGTCGATTTACCGATGTTCGTAGGGTCAGATTTCAGCTTAGCCTCAGAAAATGAGGTTTGGGAGCAAGTCTAAAGTTGGCAGTGAACAGATGTTTTGCCTTCAATAAGACAGTGATGCAACTGCGCAAGGGCCAGTGCGATTCAAGGGCAAATAATCAATAGAAAGGATCTGAGTCGCAAACGAGGGCAGTCACTGTTTTTGGCCCATGCTTGGCAACTACAACGATGGCACGTGACCTCGCGTCCCTCCTGAGAAAGGGACAATCGCCAGCAACGCGTCTCCTTTCAGGAGTCAAACCGACCGCTTTCACGTCCTTCACAACCTCGTACTGTGTCGTCCGGGAGCCAATAAAACCAGTCAAGACAAACAGCGAACACAACATTGTCGATGTGTCTTCAAAATAACAGTTTGCTGGCTAGTGCAACCACCATTAGCCCACTTCACTGTCTAGACCCGACGTGATTCTAAACTGACAAGATGGATCCTGCTCCTATTCCACCCAACTTCATTTCACTGTCCGAAGCGGTCCGTAGAGTGGGCACGGGTCCGGAGTTCAAAAATTACAATGTCATTGGAGTTTGTGTCGACTTCCTTGAGCCTACACTATCCGCAAAGGGAGACTATATGATCACGTTCACTTTGCATGATCCCTGGTGGACAGACCAAGGGCCAGGCATGAAGTTCCGATTCTTCAACAAAGTTGAGAACAAGCTGCCTACCATTCAGAACCAGGGTGATCTCGTGATAGTGCGCAATGTCAAGACTATCAACAATAATGGCAAGCTTGTCGGAATCTCCAACTTCGACACGAATTGGCTTGTACTTCCTCATGCCGAACTGGATACGCTACAGACCTCAGCGGACATCAAAGCCAAAGCTCTATGGCACGGGAAGTCAGATCCGACTTCCCGCATGCAAACGGCTCTTCCCAATGATGCTGAGCTCAAGTATGCCAAGTATATTGCTCAGTATGAGGATCCAACTGGGTGGAGCCCGCTCGTCGGGACCACGCGAATACAGCTCGAAAATATAATGAGGAGCAGCGGCGGTCAACCGCCTCCCCGCGAGAAGAAGTTCCGCTTGATAGAGCAGTTGAACTCACCTAGTCATAAGCAGCGTACTTGGGTCGAGATGCTGGGAGAAGTGCGCAAGATATACTCTTCGGACTCGAGAATGGAAATTGAGGTGACGGACTACACCTCACATTTTGATCTATACGATCACCAGTACGACAATGGTCAAATTGGTCGGGATGGTGACGACTTCGGACATCTTGATGACTCGAACCAAAGCAAGAGCTGGCCGGGCCCTTGGGGCAAAATGGCACTAAATGTCGTGCTGTGGGAACCTCATTGTTCAGAAGCCAAGAGATCTGTTACAGAAGGTACTTTTGTATACCTTCGCAATCTCGAGATCGGAAGGGACAAAGAAGGGTTGAAACTAGAAGGGCATTGTAGGACAGACCCGTCCAATTCTACCTCGATCAACTTCGAGGTCCGAAAACCTAAAGAGGACGATGAAGAATTGAAAGCACTCCTTTTGCGGAAGCGCAATTACGAGGCACAGGCGAAAGCAGAGAACAAGCGCTTCTTCCGCCATCCGCAGGACGCAAACAAAAGGAAAGCGAAGGAAGTCGATGAGGTCGAAGATACCCATAAGAGCAAAAAGGCAAAAGCTAGACACCGAAAAAAGAAGGAGAACAAGACAGCAACAACGGCTCGGACAGAAGGGAATCCCGACGGCGCCGAAGATAAAGCTCTGACCAAGCCTAACCTTAACGTTCGATGCAACAACTTCGATGTCCCAGCCAAACCGATCATTGACATTCTGGACGCGGATATTCTGGGCCGAACAACTCCCAAGGGTAACTCGTACAAGCTGCCTTTCCAGAATTGCAAGTACAAGTCCAACGTGAGGGTTGTGGACTTCTTCCCAGACAGCATCGAAGACTTTGCAGTTCCTCGCATCACAAGTGAGTACGATGTGTTGGGGGATGATGAGGAAGACCGGGAGGACGACGCCGAGATGGACCTCACACGGGAAAATGCAGATAGCTTGCAGTGGGAGTGGCGTTTCTTTCTTCTAGTTGAGGACGCTCGACCGCCACCAAACCGCGACGGCAGGCCGACGCAGATGGAGCTGTTGGTTGCCGACTCGGACGGAGACTTCCTCCTGAAAATGGACGCTTGTAACCTGAGAGAAAAGAAGAACGCACAAGTGCTGGCACAAGTGAAGGAGAAACTGTTTCACTTATGGGGAGATCTCCAAGAGAGGAAAGAAGAGTCCCCCACGGTCGAGACGCTGGCAGCCAAGCCCAGTGGGAGGCCCTTCGAATGCCTGATCAAGGAGTATGGCGTACCGGTCCGCAAGCCGGGTCAGTCAAAAAACAGCTGCTCGTACGACAGAATGTTCCGTCTGTGCTGGACAACCATATGAATTGGGAATGGCGAGACTGAAGATGCTCTCACACTGTCTCGACGGAGGCCAATTTCTGATTCGGGCCGATTCGGCGGCATGCCAATATGGAGCGCATGCTTACCTAGCATGGAGACGAGGTCAATTCGCCGACGTTGGGTCTCCCTAGCCATCGACGAATGCCACTCGAGCAAGTTCGTTATTGAAGCCCTGCAGCTGAGACAGCAGCTCAACGTTGGCTTGCGAGGCTCGGCTAGAAGGGCACAGCATGGCAATATCGCTGGGGAAGGGCTTTGGCACATCAATGAATTGCACGGGCGGGTCATGACTAATAACTTGGTATTTGCAAGGACCCTTGACAATCACCACCTGTGTGTCCTACGCTCCCCACCGTGATTTCATAAAGACTTTTCGGTCTTCGATGGAGCATGATGCAGACGGTGGATCGGCCAGCTCCGATTGCCAAACAGAGTATCGTGGGAAGGTGTTTGCCACGACATCATATGTGACCCATTCGGCCAGTGGTCCATGGCGGAAGATAGGTCGGCAGACAGAGGGACAATTCCGCCGGAACATTCGAACGACCACGTCGATGTCTTCCTCGAAACGTGATAAGGTGCAGGTCTCAGAGAACAACGCCGATGCCCCAGTGATAATTCAGGCATATCAGCGCAGCGTCTTGGAAGCGTTGCTATTGATCGCAAGACATGCAGAATGGCCCCGACGGCTTGCAATGTCAAACATGAAATATGTTTGGTGCTCGCAGTTCGTAGTGGAGATACCCTATGTTGCACGACTGCGCATTACCGCGCTGCGCAATTCTCTCTTTTCGCCATCATATAGACAATACTCCCCCTTTCGCAATATATGCCGTGGAGAAGCACGAGGCATTTGGGGGCCATCTGTCGCCAGCAGAGGCTCTCCTTTCACTTTTTAGTCATGTTATGGAGCAGGCATGCACGTCCGTCGCAGTATATCCACCGGTACCGGCGCGAGACGCCGAGTCTGCCGCCGGACCGTCCTCGGTTAAGATGCAATACCAGCAGTGGCCTGTTTGTTAAGGGAAATTTGCGGGACGTGATTGCTGTCGTGGTCCGAACAAAAGCCGGGCTTGGGAAGTGCGGAATTAGGAGAGCAAGGCAACATTGAGAATGGAGGGTTTCTCCAGCCTTGTGCAGATGTTCTCATGCTTGCTATCCCCAGATTCCATACAGACCCCGTAGGTGGATCCCATGGTTGATAGCGATAAGCCCCTCATCTCATGTGATTGCCCCTCCAGGGTACTATACATGTGGGAGGATGCTCGTCTGGACTATCAAAAGGACATATATACGTAGCTTTGATGCTTTTGAAGTCAGTGAGAGCTTCTTTTCCATGTCTTCGAGGGCGCCACACACGGGTGCCAACATGCATGAACACTCCGATCAGTTAGACACTTTGGCCGGGAGATAGGCATCGCCAGGGTCAATTTTGATGGGTGGATGGCGCTTCCTTGCAGCTTGTCAAAAACTTGTGGTCTTTCGTCCGAAGGGGGAAAGATAATCGAATGAGGCTGCTCATCCTTGAATTTTTGCTGGCGATCTCCCCAGGCCAAGGATACGCCTTCGGTCGTTCCAGGCCTGGCGAGCCCCGATATGCGAAGTGGCTTGAAAGATGAACGTGAGACATCAAATCGTACGTACATCCTTTGCCACAGGGATTCAGGCCAGGCCGTCACAGTTCACTTTCCTTCTGCACGGCAAGGCGAGAATTATGATACTTCTCGAAACCGTCCAAATTGAAGTCGCCCGGTGCAAGCGACCCCTCTAGCGCCCAGCGTCGTCAGCGCCTTCGAGGGAAGCTTGAAACTACGCGATGGAGGAGGTCAACGTTGTGAGGCTTGAGCATTAAGTTACTTCCAACTGGGCGACTTTCAAATCAGTCGCTGTGCAGAGACGTCCAGGTTTCTAGAAGCCACTGACGAAAGGACAATATCAGAAAAAGGCGTGCGCCATGCATGCCACTTGTTGCTGCATGTTGGCAACAGCGTTCAACAGACTGCTTCCCTCAACGTCGAAAGGTCTTCGAAACATTGGACTTATGCAAGTATTGGCCAGTGACAATCTGAAATCCATATGGGGATAGCATAGAGTTGCGGCAGCTCCTGGTGCTGGCGTCGAATGGTCTCATCGGTTGCTGCAGACAATATTGGCTAGTGTACCCTGGTGCATAGGTATCATAGGGTCAGGTGTTCCATTTGCTGACCACAGTATTGCCCATCACTCGTAGCCGGACGTATCGAGTGACTTCTGCGGTTGTGCATGCTTTTTCATAACTGCTTCGGTTGAAACTCATTCGTACTTCCGAATGCAAAAGACTAGTCACCAGCCTACAGGATCAAGGATACGCCGTGCTTCCACAGTCCTAGGGTCGATACGCCGGGATCTCGATCGTCTGGAATTGCTGGTCAGGGTGTCTAACCCCAAGTACAGAACTCTCTTTCTACGATGGTAGCGTTAGCAAGCCTGGAGGTACAGTCAAACTTTGACCTGTCGGCTTGCCTATCGTAGATGATCTAGGTTGAAGACGTTGTTTCCTGGTCACTGCGCCATGTCAGCACGGTACCGATCAGTTCATCCATCTGGCGTACCCACGAGCACATGCGCACCGGTGTCTGTCACGAGGCAGACGGCTTCGCGGCGAATTGTCAGTGCATACCGAGAAGTCTCGGTCGAACTGCCGCCCAGTCTGTTGTAAGCGATGGGAGGCTTTTGACCATATCACGTTAGGTGGTATTCGTGGCCCTAACGTCTTCGGTTGTGGGGATTTAGTTTGACTTTTCCAGCTGCAGCACATCGTTGACCGAACCGTCTCATGACCACCCCAGATTTGCACTTGATTGTGGGTTAGCATGGGCACACGGACCACCTTTTCTCACCAGGGGTGCTTTTTCTGTGGTCGTCTTTCCACTCGAAATACTTCGGGCTCCGCTCGAACTATACTCTTTTTACCTCCTTCTGTTCGTTGCTCGACATGGCATCGAGTGGCTTGATGGCGGTGATAGCAGCATCATATCAATGGCAATCGAATCGAGATGGGGTTTGGAAATCTTTGACTTAATGGTCGTTACTTGCTCTCATGATGCGTTGATAGCCCGTGCGGCGGCCGATGGGGTCCGTGGTTCCTCGGATTTATTTATACACCGATTGACAGGGTCTCAAACCCTATGACCTGAGGACAGAGATGGTGGAATTGCTGACCGTGTGCGCGACTTTTCCACGGCTTGCTCGCGTCGTGTAGAGTCTTACTCCAGAAAAGGTCACTACAAAGTGCCGGGTTGTCTAATGCAGCAATCCAAGCATGTTGTGTGACAGGCGCCCGGAAACTGTGGTATCAAAATTTGGAAGCTGTGCCGTCGCCGCCGGTGTACAAGGATTCGACTAGAGCTCGAACTCCCGGTAACACACCGGGGTTGGTGCTTGGGAATTGATGAATCGGTGTTAGACGAGCAAGCAAATGTAGCCATTGGCTTGCTGATATCATCTTACATTGGAAACAGCACCGTACGAGTAGTCGTGTCAGCTACTTGATATCGGGGTTGATCTCCACGTACACGATAGGTATTTGTGAAAGGAGACACACCACGCGAGTATGATAGACATGAGCTACCCTGGAGCGATAAGAGTGATAGACATGCAAGCTTGTTGATCTTAAGACCCTGGGCGGCGATGAGATGTACGACCTTACGACTTGCCTAGGTGGGATGAGTGATTTGAACATTTCATGGTCGTGTATGGCCTTGCCTTGTCCTGTCGTTCGCCACTGCTGGTTGGGGAGGAAAAAGAGGATATACCACGCCCCGGCAGGTACGAGGAACAGTGGATGGATTATGGCGTTATGCACCTGCTGGACAAGTTTGCAGACAGGAAGCAGCTAAAGCTCAAGGCAAGGTGGACCGTACCCAAGAGTACTTACTGCTTTTTGGTATTCATCGTCCCTGTGCTGGTTCTGGTCCATTGCATAGGCATAAAGAGCTCCTGTTGAGGTTTTCTTGTTGATTTTTCTTGCAGCTTGCATATTTGTCCATTTGGTTATGGTGGATTTGAGGTCCCCTGCGCAGACTCCAGTATACCCGTTCTCCATGGGACTTTGTTGGCTGATCTTGGTGGGGATGGCACAATCCCAACCACTGTTATTGATGGTGAGCAGTACCATCTGTGCCGTTGAGCCTCTGCATGTGCATTGTGCATTACTCTGGTCGTCTGTCCTCATTCATATCCAACGATGTCGACTCCCCTGTGCATCTCTGAGCATGACTCAAGCGGTCGGTAATTCGTCGGTAGAGTTGAACAAGAGCACGGCTGCACGGCACCATGCTTTTGGCCTCTTGCGACAGAGTTTCGGTGCTAACCCTCTAGCCTCTAGGCACGTCAGGCCTTTTAGCCTCAAACAAGGCATTCCCACAAGCCTCCAAGGGAGGGTCCACTGGGTCGTAGGCTGTGCCATGGGGGTATCGATCACTTTTTGCGGGCGTCCGTTGTGGGTTGCTGCAAATCCTCCCTCGAAGCGGCAAGCAAGTATCCGCTCAATTGGCACCTTTTGCGAGTCGAGTCCAGGGCCTTGCGCAGGGCTCGTTCTTGTTGCTCACATCAATAATGAACAGCTTCTTCTCTGCATCTTCATCACACACTTGCGTCGATTCGATATTCTCCGGCCAAATCCCTTCCCTTCTCTTCTTGAACTGCTCCATTATTTTTCTGTCCTACTTTGAACTGCGCCTGTTTCCATTTTGCCTGTGGATGAGAGAGCAGCGAGCGTCTCAAAAGGCATCTCGATTCTTCGATCCCTCCACCATAATACTACCCTACTGTCACCATTTCGCGCCGGCCTCTATTGAAATCCGTCCACTCTATTCTCCTCGTTATACCCCAGACTTGCACGCACCCTGCGAATCGTCGAGTCTGGTCGCATTCCGCCCAGTGATAGCTTCTCATACCCTGGTCGACCCAGCCAACAGCGTTCCGGCAGCTAAACAGTCTACCTGCCTGAACGAGCAGCCTGCCAATCCTGTTGTTTCTTCCCCGGCACACCCTACACACCACGATCGCCAACCACCATTGACACCCGCCCACCTCTGACGTCCAGAGCCTGACTGGCCCTCTCGCCTCGCGACTTGCCCCTCTACCCCGAATACTCCTGCCAGTCCTCGGTCCTTGACATTGTGTACCTTTACCAAACTATTATTTCGCATATCTATTACACCAGAGGTAAGTGTCTAAGCTGGCAGCCTTTACTTGCAGGTCGCCTTTCTTCAGCCTACATGTGGAATGCTAAAGGTCGTCCAGACATAATTCCGTTCATCCTCGTTGTACATAATACAGAACCCATAGTCACGGCGACAGGACCTTTCAGCGACGTCTCCGCGACTTTTTGTATACTCCTACTGTCTCTACCTGGACGACCCGGCGTGTCTTTTAACCTCCGCGCGTGAAGGCTACGAGCACTCACGAACCCCTACCTTATCACTCCTTGGTCGCCCGACGAAGCAGTCCGCACGGCGTCCACAGGCTGCACTTTCATGGCCTGCTGAGATACCTATTGGTTGCTGTAAGAGTGGACGAAAGACAGAAAATCGAGGACCGACCTGCAAACCTATTACGCCGCTACGGAACTCTGTGCGCATGCTCTTGGAAGAGAAGTCTGCTTGAACGGCGTCTCCGTCAAGCTTGAAGAGGTAGTCTGAAGTCGTTGCACCAGTCGGACAAGACAAGAGTTCGTGGAACAGTCTCCAGTGCTCTCAACAGAAGCCAGCGGGTCTCGGAGCATGGCTGCACAGGGAGCCACCTCGAACGGAGTGGTGGAGGCGAAGGCTCCTGGTACTGGTAAGTCTAAGCAAAAGCCATTCTGCTTCGTGACTGATCTTGCTTGCTTCGTGCAGATGCCAAACAACCGTCCAAGAAAGGGACCACCTCCAACACGCCGGCTGTTCCAAGCTTCCCTCCTCCAAAGACTGACAAGCCTCGGCCGCATGTCTGCACGACTTGTACAAGATCGTTCGCTCGTCTGGAACATCTGAAACGTCATGAGCGATCCCACACTAAAGAGAAGCCGTTTGAATGCCCAGAGTGTACCCGATGCTTTGCAAGGCGCGACCTGCTTCTCCGCCACCAGCAAAAACTTCACTCTTCCACAACTCCAGCATCGCGTCCGCGAGCAGGGAGGCGTGAGAGTGTGGCCGGCGTCGCAACTGGCCGTGTCCGTAAGAACTCGACCACCACTGGCACCAGCACAATGCGGCCAAGAGCAAATACCGTCAGTCACATAGATTCCGCCACGCTGGGCATGTTGACCAATTCCGCTGGCAACTATGGTCGTCAGTACCTGCACACTCATAATCATCACAACAGTATGACCGGTCTCAGTGAGCCTCAGGGATCTTTCTACCGTGGGACAACGATGAACCACCATCCTCTCACTTTGCCAAAGCTGGACACCAATGGTCTACCATTGGAATTTTCAGGTGGACTGCGTACCGCACCTGCTTTCGGAGAGTTTGGACACGATTTCGATATGACTCCCATGGACTTCGGGATCGATCACGGCGAGACCATCAATCCACACGCCCTGCACATGTCAGGTTTGGGGATAGACACTTTGCAGTCTCCCTACCAGCAACTGTTCGGCGGCATGACGGCTTCCCAGGTCTTGAACGACGATGAAACGACTTTTGACTGGATGGCACAGGGGTTTGAGCATCAAATGTCATTCGCACAAGCCAACGAAAATGCGATTGATGACTCCTCTCCTTCCGCTATGAGCACTCACAGCCCTGTCGGCATGAATGAAATGGCCAGCGACGCCACTCTTCCGGCTATGCAACATACTGCGGTATCTGGACCGAATATGTGGTCCGCCAGTCTTGCCAATCAGGCTGCTATGGTCAACAGTCCCGTGAGTATGGAGTTAATGTCTGGGTTCAATGAGATGGTTCATCCTCCCATGGGTACCATATCACCGAAATCCCTGCTGGCTCAAGGTGCCGCAATGGACCTTAGTCTAGCAACCCCTCCAGATATGGCCTCCATGGAATCAGGTGGGATGCATCCAAGTATGCACTTTCCAAATTTTCAACTTCCGCCAGGGAGGGATGGACCTGGATCTTCCGGGTCCACCGCCTCAATGGACAGCAGTCTCCGGCAAAGTTCGGTCACGACAATGTCTTCTGATCTTGTGTCAGACCATATTCGAAGTGTATTGATCGCAGGCCTTAGCCAGAATGCCGCGTTTGGACAGCGTAAATATTCCCAGCCAGCAATCAGTTCGCCGCTGTCTCCAAGCCCGTCTTCTCGCACGAAAGGCTTCAACCTTAATACTTTCCCGACCACGCACGACCTGCAGCGTTATGTGGCATCATACATCAAATATTTTCATCCGCATCTGCCATTTCTTCATATTCCCACTCTCAGCTTTGATACCTCGGATTATACAACCCCTGTTCGACTGGTCTCGGGTGCTTCCCCTTACGGTCAGACAACCGTGGCTGGGGGTGGTAGCTGCTTGATATTGTCGATCGCTGCTGTCGGAGCCTTATACGAACATGAGGTTTCCCAGTCCAAAGATCTTTTCGAATGTGCCAAACGGCTGATCAGCAGCTATCTAGAAGAGCGGCGCAAAGCCAACATGACCAAGACACAATTTGCACCCAGACATTCCACCGAACGAGAGGATACACCGCTCTGGTTGGTACAGGCAATGCTTTTGAATGTCATCTACGGTCATAATTGTGGGGACAAAACTGCGGCCGAACTAGCGAGCAACCATTGTGCAGCCCTGGTCAGCCTAGCTCGTGGTGCAGAACTTGCACGACCTGCGCCGGGCACTGGGGAAGATGCTGCCAAAGCTCAATCCGGCAATGTACAGTTGAACGGCATGTCTGCATATAACTGGAATTCCATGACCAACGAGTTTGATGATTCTGACTGGTTTGAGTGGAAGCTCATGGAGGAACGCAAGCGTACTCTCTATGCCGTCTTTATCCTCTCCAGTATGCTGGTGACTGCGTACAATCACCCTCCGGCCTTGACCAACTCAGAGATCCGGTTGAGTTTGCCTTGTGACGAAGAATTGTGGGCAGCCGGATCAGCTCACGTCTGGCGGAGCTTCGGCGGTGCAGCCGGTGCGGAGGCCACTTCAACCACGTTCGCCGAATCGTTGACATACCTGCTCATGGCGGCTCAGCGTGAACGCCGGCAAAGCAGTTCATTTGGTATGGCAGCTGAGCCAGACCTCAGACCCAGCACGTTTGGTTGCTTGATTCTCGTGAACGCATTGCACAATTACATATGGGAAACAAGGCAACGACATCTCGGGCGACAATGGACAACTACCGAGACCGAGCAAATGCACGCTCACATCGAGCCGGCTCTTCGCGCTTGGCAAGCTGCATGGGCGAGTAATCCTACTCACAGTCTCGAGCGTCCAAACCCTTTTGGGGCGGGACCGCTGTCGGCGGATTGCATTCCCTTGCTTGACCTTGCATACGTCCGACTATTTATTAATCTTGGGAGGTCCAAGGAAGCGTTCTGGCAGCGCGACTATGATGCCATGGCACAGGAAATTGCCAAAGGTCCAGAGGCAATGCCGAGCGGGGAGGCTCCGAATGGCAACAGTCAACACGAATCATCGCCAGGGAAGATCGACAGCGACAGCTTAGTATCCATCACAACGCCACCAGATGAGGACGTGAAACCAAATGTGGAACAGGAGCTTCGAGGGGCACACTCGTCTACTCGAGAGAAACACCTCCGGAAAGCAGCATTTTATGCAGCTGATTCACTGTCCATGTCCGACAAGCTGGGCCTAAGCTTCGCAGAATATACCTCTCGTGAGCTACCAACGCAATCGGCGATGTGTGCGTTTGATTGCGCACAGATCCTGGCAGAATGGGTCACCACCGTACAGGAACGTGTTGGTAAATACATTGGTGTAATCGGCCGTGATGGGATGAACCTATTGGAGGTGCCTGGCATCCTTTTACTGGAGGATGAAGACCGCAAACTCATTCAGAAGATCGACGAAGTCTTGACTAGTGCCGAGCAGAAAATTGGCTCACGAGGCGGGTTCGACCTTGTTGCGGCACGAGAGGGCGGTCACGGCAGCAGAATACTTATTTTGACGGCATACCTGCTTGAGAGGGATGCCGTTTGGCCAGGTGAGTACCAACATCGCATGGTTATGGTCTGTACTGATGATCGATGCAGTTTTCAAATTGATGGCACGATCCTTGGAAACCCAGGCCGGCCACATCAAAAATCGAGCTCTAGCCTCGGTTACAGCTACTTGACGAACTTTGGCTGACTTGAAGTTCGACCCTGTCATCGAATGAACGACCCTTCAATTCTTATCCATACTGCGCAATGCGGTCTTCTTTCTCAAATATTTCACCAAACTTTGGTCGCGAAGCGGCTGTATATATGCCTTCTGAGGATATATGACCACGATATACCCGAGTAGGAAGACAACCACGAAATTTTTTGGAGACACTCTTATTTCTCAGGCGGCGCGCCTGCAAAAGTATTGAAAACTTGGTTCTTTTTGGGGCAGGTGATTTGCGGCTTTGCCATACTGACATTTAAGAATATTGGACACGATGCAGACTGGAACACTTCACCCGGACTTGACATTATGCCTGGGGAGAGAACTTGTCCCGCACTCGAGGTTGGCCTTGGTCATGGATAACACAGCCAGGTGCCTCTGCTGATGAGTGAATTGTGGAAAGCGACGGATTTACGACAACGGAACAAAATGGCGTTGGTGTTGGTTGATAGGTCATTCTCATGCATCAAGCTGTACCAGACAAAATACTATGCTGATCGATCGCCGGTCAACTTGATCTACGTGCAAGGCAGAGTTCTCTTCAAGCTTTGAGGATAGTAGAATTAGTTGTTTACGAGTAGCGTCTCGTCTCTTGTCAGTACCATTATGGACGCCCACGGCAATGACCATCCGAAGTGCTTACCTAATGTTGCATATCGAACACCTGGTATGCGGAGAAGGGAAAAAGCAACCAAGCATGCATGATATTAATACTTGAACCACAGCAAGAGCCACTGCTTTCATTGACCACTGTGACGGAGTCTACCTTGCACCTCATCAACCAAGTTAACAACCAAAGGACAGAACCCTTTTAACGTTACAACGGCATGAACAGTGGCAATCCAAGACCAAGAATAACCTAATCACTGACCAGCGTCGACAGCCGAGATTCCGGTGAATTTGGTGGTGGCTCTCAAAGCCCGACTTGTGGTTGGTTCGCCAGCCAAAAGGGGTCCTCAGTTCTCGTTTGCGCCGAGAAATATCATCATCTCTGCTTCCGAGTCCTTCAAAAGTTACTGACAATTGCATGTGGTGTAGACGGCCCACATATTGACCAAGACCGCCGAGACCAGCTCTCAACGAATTCGCGTCTTATTTCTACTTGGCGGTCATCATTCGGATCCTGGTGCAAACGATAACTTCCCCAGCTTGCATCTGCTGAAGGAGCATCTGGAGCAAAGAAAAGGTGCTCAGTCTTCCCACAGCCAGTCAGTGCTACTGCCAGTACCACGCCCCCTCTGTCACGGACGGCCGGGTTGTAATTTATTGACTTCGTTCTCTGACTTTCTTACTTTCCTCGCCTTGTCCGAGACCACTGCTCCATTACGATCTGCTCGACGCTTCCGAGCACACATTCTTTGGCCTATCCTCACATGACGAATTGACGGGATCTGGATGCTGCGGATTCTGCACCACGATCTAAAATCACGGGAAAGCAACGATTGGGGATAATACGAGATACCATATCAGCTATTTGAAGCAAGAAATACATTTGACACGAAATAAGAGGAGGAGTCTGTCACACCTATCTTGATGGTCCCTGCTACACGCATCGTCTGACAACAAACGCAGGAGCTGATACCAAACCCTGTTATCCTTCAACCTCGAATGTTTGTCTAGGAAGTGCTGGGAGGAGTCTGTCACCCGCAGCAATACTGGCTACGACCGCGTGATTCACACCAAGGACGTGGAGGGTTTCCAAAGGGAGGAATCCTTGACCACAGTCCAAGATGGCGTGGGATCAACTGACGATAGACAAGCCCCATCTGGTGTACATCATTCTAGGCGGATTCACCAGCATTTTCATGTTATGTTCGCTGTTCATCAAGGAAAAGATGTACATCGGCGAAGCCACAGTGGCCACCATTTGCGGCGTTATCTTCGGACCACATGCGGCCAATCTCATCAATCCTCTCACCTGGGGAAATGCCGACAAGATCACTCTCGAGTTCTCTCGCATTGTGTTGGTGGTCCAATGTTTCGCCGTCGGTGTCGAGTTGCCGAAGGCGTACATGGAGAGACACTGGAAGTCCGTGGTCTTCTTGCTTGTTCCAGTCATGACCTTCGGCTGGCTCTCGACCAGTTTGTTTGTTTGGTGGATGGTCGAGCCTCTCTCGTGGTTAGAGTCCCTGGCTGTTGCAGCTTGCGTCACAGCTACCGATCCTGTCCTGGCATCTTCGGTTGTGGGTAAGGGCAAGTTCGCAAAAAGAGTTCCCAAGCATTTGAGAGACGTCTTGTCCGCCGAATCAGGCTGCAACGACGGGATGGCATTTCCTTTCATTTATCTTTCCTTGTACTTGTTGAGGTACGACCTTAACGCTCGAGAGGTCGTCTACCACTGGACTTGCTACACAATTCTCTATGAATGTGTCTTTGGCGCCTTTTACGGAGTCATGGTGGGCTACATTGGCCGCCATGCCATCAAGTTCGCAGAACGGAAGGGCGTGATAGACCGAGAAAGTTTTTTGGTGTTCTATTTCACCCTGGCCTTGTTCTGCGCCGGTTCAGGCAGTCTACTAGGTATGGACGACCTTCTCATTGGGTTTGCAGCTGGCGTCGGGTTCTCGAATGATGGTTGGTTCACTGAGAAGACCGAAGAGTCCCACGTCTCCAACGTTATTGACTTGCTCCTCAATTTGGCATACTTTGTCTATTTCGGCACCATCATACCCTGGGATCAGTACAATGCTCCAGCGCACGGTCTGGTTCCTTGGAGGCTCGTCGTCATCGCCATTTTCGTCGTTCTCTTCCGTCGAATACCTGCGATGCTGGCTTTGAAACCGCTTATTCCGGACGTCAAGACCTGGCGAGAGGCTCTTTTCGCCGGTCACTTTGGGCCCATTGGAGTAGGAGCGATCTTCGCGGCAATTTTGGCCCGAGCAGAACTGGAGACAGACTCGGCGCAGCCGTTGGCTGTGCTTCCCACTCCAGGGACGAAAGATTATAACTTGATCTACCTGGTGTGGCCCATCGTGACATTCCTGGTCATAACATCGATTCTTGTGCATGGCTCATCCATCGCTGTTTTTACGTTGGGCAAACGGATCAACACATTGACAATCACATTGTCCTACACTCAAGACAACGACAAAGGGCCTGCTTGGATGAGCAGACTGCCCAGGATCACTTCCCAATCTAGGTCAATGTCGCGTATGTCCGAAACCTCTGACCATGAACCGGATGAGAAGTTGGACATTCCGCCCGGGGAACTGCCTCCCATCGGTATTCCTAAACTTCACCTAAGACGACAGCGTGAGGACGAATATGAGAAAAGGCCAGGATCGCGATCTTCGAGCGTTGGACGGTCACGGTCACGCAGACGCAAGCGGCGTGGTGGCGCCGAAGATCGCCCAGGTGGACCGATCAGTCAAAGTGCCATTGCGCCCCAGAGACGTGCTGAGCCAACTCTGTCGCAACAAGAGTCAGGCTCAGATACGCTGGCTGAAAAGTCTGGAGAAACCTCACCCAAAAGTCCCACAGACCGACTTGTCACTGGTTCTCCGACTTCGTCGCCGGAACGGGATATGGTGGAGGCTCGGCATGAAGCTGAATACGAGGAGGGAAAGCGTCGACGACGAAGTCCGTCACCAGACAGGCCTGCAGATGTCGAAGCTTATGAAGAAGGGCACAACATTGTGGTTGAGGATGAAGAGGGCAATGTTGTAGAGACTATTGATACCAGCGAGATGACCGAAGATGACAAGGTCGGAGCCATCGAGAAAGCACGGAATCGCCTGACGCACGACGAAAGCGGCGAATTCACCAAGCATAAGCATCGGCCACATCCGAAAAATGAAGGTGAGGATATGGAGAAGGAGGTGGGAGACGCTGTTGGGCAACCCCAAACGACGATGCGACAAAAGCTTGATCGGTGGACAGGTCTTGGTAAACGCAAGGATGAGGAGGGTGGGCCGAGTCCGGAGAAGAAGAAGAAGGCCGAGGTGACGCAAGATGCACGAAAGAGAGGTCCTGCTCATGCCTACCAGTTCGGAAACACGATTATTGTTGAAGATGAAGATGGCGAGGTCATTAAGACATACAAAATACCCGCTGATGAGGCTGGTGGTGATGGGCGTCGTGGGCAGCAATACCGAGAAGGCATGAAACGAATGGGAACCTGGGTTGGTATAAATCGGCAGCCCAGTGTAGCCGGGCCAAGTACTATGCCTTTGCCTACAGAGGGAGAACCTGCTCCGAAGCGGGAACCTCCACCGACGCACATGAGACGTTCTTCGACTGATGATGGGTTGCGAATGACCATCTCAAGTACTGATCGATATGGTCTTACTGGGCAGAAGAAAGTTCGAAACGCACCTGGCACGATTGCTCTTGGTTCTGGAAGACGATTGTCAACGAAGGACTTCATCAAGCAGATGCAACAGCTCGATCCAAAGAACAAGATCAGGGAGATCAACGAAACCGATGCACCTGAGGATGTTAAACGTGAGTTGCGTGAGGCAGCTAAAGATGAAGCTGCCACCGGCAGACCTTCACGGATCCGAGCCGATACCAGCACCAGCGCGACTCTGAATGTACCTCGGACAGATGCAGTCAGAGGGCGGCAAAGTAACACGGCGCGGGACGATGAGGACTATTTCAGCCCGCACCGACAGCCCGCCCCAGATCGCAGGACCAGCGCCGACCACGACAGTCCACTTGAGGAGGAAAGTGAAGAAGAAGACGTCATCCCTACTCATGACGTACGATCGAGTCTTGCCCGGTTTGGTGGTGGTGAGACTCCGGCGGACCTGAGGAGACGTCAATTAGTGCCTCAGGATGAGGAGGAGGATGGCGGGATGGATATTCCTACTCACAACGTCCGATCGAGCATCGCCAAGCACAGTGCAGGCGGACAGACTGCGGCGGATTTGAGAAGACGACAATTGGCCACCATTCGTTCTAACGATGATGACGATGATATCGAAACTCCCGGTGAAGAGACCGCTGCTGAGAAAAGGCGTCGGATGGCTGCTTTGGGGCTGGGTGGTCGAGACGAAGACACAGACAGTGACAGCGAAGAGGACGAGCAGCCACGTCGGGTTGACACTGCAGTTCCGGAGCCTAGTGAGGGAGGACCGTCGGCGCAGCCTAGGGCGAGGATTCAATGGGCCGTGGACAGTGGGAGGGAGAAGGAGAGGGAGAAGCCGGAGAAGCCGGCGAAGGATCCGTATGATATATACGCGGGTGATCCTATAGTCGGGGCGGCGAGGAAGTTGAGGGGGATGATGAAGAAGAGGTCATGAGCCAGACGATGTTGGTGTATGTCAGGTTCTGGTTGGACATGAATGGGTATGCATGCTTGATGTTGGTCATTGATATTATGATATTGGACTTTAGCGACGGCGCAAGATGGACTCAGATGGAAAGATGCTGGTGTTGGTTCGGATAGACAATGTGAGCCATGAAAGAGGCAATTGCACGCGAAGGCCTCGCTCCAAGCATTGTTACCAGTGTACTCTCGTGACCTAGACCTAAACAGCGCCTAAGAGGGAGCTCTGGGTTCTATCGAGTTATTAGCCTCCATGTCCCCCATTATCTCATGAGTGGGCCCCAAGCGCTTCATAAGGCCGTGATAAAGTTTCCTTTTGGGCAGACTAACGACCACTTGCATTATACGCATTCGGTTAAGTCCCCAAGAGAGGCTAATCGCAGTGTTGCTCCGGCTCGATCGTTCAACCTCACTGGCCATCGCATGGAACTCTTCGCGATGGATAGCATTTGCACAGCAAAAGAGGGAAACTGAGCTCGGGCAGGCAGATGTAGATCTGCACCGACAGAAGGGTATAAGAATGGCAAAAGTGCCACTATGACGGGCGCTCAAGCTCCCCTGAGCATTTTCTAGCACTCCTCGATTACCGACAATAGTCTACGTGAAAATGTCTCTCACCGGTAAAGTCACTCTCATCACTGGCGGCGGCAAGAACTTGGGCGCTGCAATTGCGAGCCTTTTCGCCCTCGAAGGATCCAATCTGGCCTTGCACTACAACTCAGCTTCGTCCAAGGCCTCGGCTGATGCCCTTGCCGCCCAATTGTCGTCGAAAAACAGCAACACAAAAGTGGAGACATACCAAGGGGACCTGACACAAGTGTCGAACGTGACGGCATTATTCGACGCCGTGCAGAAGGACTTTGGCGGCAAACTGGATATCGTCATCAACACGGTCGGGATGGTGCTGAAGAAGCCGCTGACCGAGATATCTGAGAAGGAATATGACCAGATGTCCGCGGTGAACTCCAAGGCTGCGTTTTTTGTCACCCAGGAAGCTGCCAAGCGCGTCAGCGAGGGCGGGAGGATCATCAACACTGTCACCAGTCTGCTGGCCGCCTATACGCCTCTGTATACGAGTTATCAAGGAACTAAGGCGCCGGTGGAGTACTTCACTAAAGGGCTGAGCAAGGAGTTGATGCCGAAGAAGATCAGTGTCAATGCTGTGGCACCGGGTCCAATGGTAAGTGCTCTATCAATCTACCTTGTAATGTTGCTGGTTTGATACTGATTACGAGCGCGCAGGATACGCGTACGTCGAATCTCATGACCTAAGTCATTCAGCCCTGGCCCGTCTTCCTCGTCAATCCCCTTCGCATTGTCTAGCTCCTTACCCGATACCCAAAGAGGCTTGTTCTGACCTTCCATTCTGGATAGCATTCTTCTATGGCCAAGAAACTCCCGAGGCAGTGGAATTTCACAAGTCCAACGCCATCGGCGGACGTTTGACATTGGTGGATGACATCGCGCCGATTTATAAGTTTCTCTGCACAGAGGGAGCATGGATCAATGGTAAGTTGTCCGATGACCGTTGAAAAACTGGTAAAGGATATCATGCTGACCACGGGTTTCAATGGCGATGAACAGGCCAGACACTTTTCGCCAATGGAGGGTACACGAGCCGCTAGAAACCGGTGCATTTCACCCAGCTTGTATTGCAAGCAATTCCCAGAGGAATCTTGCTCGAGACTTCGTAAACATCCAAGCTAGAGAAGATGTGTGCGCGGGATTCGGAGATCCAGCCTGCGACTTCATATTGCGACACTTACAACATCGTACGGATGTTACTTTGCAATCGTGGTACAGTAAATAAGGTAGAAGAGGTCAATCATGAAAGTGCAAAGGGTATGCTCGTCGATGGTTTTCTTGCCTCTTCGTCTCATAAGTGTTTCTCAGACACTCGTACTTTACAATGAGGTAGTGCTGATAGATGTCCATCAACCCACTAAACCTAAGTACATTTTGTCTTCTGGTCCGCACAAAGTCTATATTGGCCTCATTCAAAAACAACGTTGATCAATGCGCAGCCTCAGCCAAGTTTAACTTTCACAAAGGTTCGACCTCGTTTTTACGTAAATTTCCTGCCCTGGTAAGTGATCTCGATCAGATCATCGATCTCACTTTCTCAAGATGTTCCTTGAGTTTTTCCAATAACCACAGTACTGTAAACCGGTTGTCAGGATCAACACTACATGTGGACCTGCCTTTGACGTACAATGCAGACACTTCCCCAACTATGACTCGCCCAGTACTGGAATTCGTCAATGTCACCCCAGCCAACGCGGCCCAAGCGGCACAGATTCGAAAGCAAGTCAGATCGCATGCAGCGAAGATCTGGGGAGGCCCGGACCCGGCTGCTGCAGGAGACCACGACCCTGACTCGACGATGAAGCCTACCAGTGCACAGCGGAAGGGGAGGCGAAGGCGACGTCAGTGTCCCCCAACAACCTGGTCCATTGAGGTCCGTGTCCGGCAGGTGGAAAGAGAAAGGGAAAGGGAGAGGCAGGACATGGTCCAACATCTGCCAAACGCAAAGGCGCCGCCGTATAAGGACACCGCACGGAACCCGAGTCATTTGCCTCCAAGCCCACTGAGCTGGCTCTCAGGAATGGCAACGGCAACGATCCCGGCATCACAAAGCCCAGTCTATCACCTTCCATTCGTACCCGTCGTACTGCAAAACTACCTCCAGCACCTTGCCGTGGCCATTCCTGAGATCGACGGCGCCGGCAACTCGGCGCTATTGAAGACAAGGTGGTTCCCCTTGGTGATCCATACTCCCGTTGTCTTTCAGGTCATCGTTCTGTTCTCGGCGTCGCATTACGCGGCAAAACAAGCAGATCCAGCCATCGCCACCACCATCTTGTATCTGAAGCAGCGCGCCCTGAAGGGCATCAGCCTGGCTCTGGCCAAAGGCGTAGGAGTTCGCGATGAACTCATCGCGGCCACGGCGAAAATGGCGAGCTACGAGGCTATATGGGGAGATGAGATTGCGTATCACTGCCACATGAAAGCTGTATCGGAGATGCTCAGAATGCGTGGCGGACTCGCCAGCCTCGGACTAGATGGTTTTCTCGCTCGACTGCTGATCTTCATCGACACCAATTCGGCTTTTCTTCTGAACACTTTTCTGCATCTACCGGACTCTTCCTTTCCCAGAGTAGAGCCGTTCATCCTACCGAATTTGAGTCGCTTCGTCGGTGAAGTGTGACGGCGTCTGGGCGTACTCATGCGAATGCAGTTCTAAGTGAGGAACTCAATGGTTTAATACCTCTTGGAGCCCACTCTGAAGGACGGCTGTGACCAGCTTCGGCATGCCTTGAGGCACTTGAAATATTCATGTTGGAATCATGTTCAGAGCTCTCCAAGACTCGGACACAGCTGAAATAATCCGTCTTCACCAGACGCTTGGGATGCGTCATTCTGTCCTTGCATTTGAGATGATGGAGGCCCTATCAGGCTGGTCAGCAGCTCATCAAGCCCTTCAGACATACCGCCCGTGTCCGCGATGGAGCTCATCCATTGCATGAAGTCCCCGGCGCCGGCTGGATCATTGGGTTGTTGTGCAGCAGCCGCACCCGGCGGTGTCCAATCTCCATGTCCGTTTTCGTCCATCATGGTAATGGTACGATTGGCCAGCGCTTCAAAAATGTCCCGATACGGCGCTGCTGTGTCCCACCGTTCGGCCATTATCACCAAAACGATGGTGCAATCGGTGCACGTAGAGCTCACTTGACCCTGCCGGCTGGCTTTGCGAGCCGCAGGGGATGTCCAAAGGCAGTGCAGGTACGTCAGTCCAGCAAGGAACAACTCGTGGAGTGCCGACCATGTGTAGCTTGTCGGCTTTCCCAGAAACTGGCGCCGGTAGCTGTGGCAAATGCGCTCCGAAGCGCGTAGACAGTCGAGGAATATGCTGTCCGTGGCACCTTCTTGGGCGCTCACAATGTGAACTCGATATAGTTGCAAGAGGGTATAGTTATACTCCATATCAAACCAGTCGGAAGTTTGGAACAACGAGAGTGCTGTTGCTCCGCCGTGACTAGGCTGTACTGCCATTGGAGGCGTCAGGGATCTCCATTCCTCGAGTTCGCTCCGCAACTGATCGATGTGTGTTCGATAGAGATGTTTAGATGGGCCGCTTGGCACCAGCTCCGAGTAGAGAGAGGTATGGATGCGGCCTAGAAGGCGACGCATTCGGAAGGCATGAATCGCCCTGGTCATGCTTGTCGGCGGATCGCTGGGTGAGGCCCGTGGGGTGCCATGAATACCTGTTTCCGTAATGCACGAATCGTCGATGTCCAAAGGATACTGCATTTTCCCAGTCAGTCATTGGGAATCATGTGACGATGCTGGGACTTTTCAGGAGCATACGAACCTCCGCATCGACCTCCTGGTAAGGTATACCCAGAGGACGTCCCAACATTACGGCAGCTTGACATTCCATCACATAAGCACACCAAAACACTCGCTTACGTAAATCGGTCCTGAGCGGATCAGCGCTTGGTTTGAACCGCTTGGAGTTTCTGTGGTATCCGAGATCGATACATTGACGAAGTGCTAGACCGGCTAGCTTCCTAATACTTGTGAGTGACAAGACGTTTCTGGATTGATCCTACGTACCACGTTGATGTGCCAATCGAAGATCGCAGTGAGTATGCTGCACAGCATAAGATGGCTTGTATGGATTCTAGGTTGTCGTACGGCAAGATATGGTCAATATACAACTGCGCTGACATGTATAGACGCTGGAAATCCGTAAGCGTCGTGAATGTTCGAGGAGCGGTCTCGCCTACCTCAGCAGAACATCCGGAATTGGGTACTAGGAGGGCACCAATGGCATATACCTAGGCCGGTCAGGTTCACCCACCTCCAATGTAAAGGATCCTGACATACCATATTCAGGAAGAATAAAGGGACAGGGCTGGACATGAGAGTGTCGACCGCTGCAGACTTGCTGAACAGCGTTCTCTCCCATAATCGAAATGTTGGTTCATGTAGATATGGATACTGTGAATGAATGTTGTCAAAGTAGACGTTGCTAAGTCTTAATGCGACATCGTGATCGGGTAAGAGACAAGGTGTCGGCGTTGTCGTCGAGTCGTTGTCAAGGTCGCCAAGCGTACTTGGATTGGGATGGTTCGTTACAACAACTTGACGTAGAGATGAGTTGATCAATCGCGAGAAAGCAAACACGGAAGACGGGCCTAGGTAATGAGGTTCCGCTCCTGCTGCATTCAAACTTAGGAGACCGACTTTTGATTCCAATTCGTCCAGTCCATCGTGTTCATCGTTCGGCAGGGGGGAAACCGATCGACCGCTGTACTGGTTGTCACTCCGCTGCTCGAATGGCGTGGGACTCGTCTGAGCTTCTTGCTGTTGTGGCTCGGCTTGGAAGAAGTGATCCTCGGCCACATCTGGGCGGTATTGCGTAAGTATGCCCTCAAGAAAAGCTACGCGCTGTTCGAGGGTCTCGAGGTAATTTCGCGGTTGCCATCGTTTTGTTGCTGGATCTTCCACAAGACAGACTACCAACCGTTGTCAGTGAGAATGACTATTCAAGTCGTGCTACTAAGGATGTGCTACTGCGGACGACCCATAGCAAAACAACGCACTAACTTGAACCAGAACGACGACAGTTGTCGCAACCAGTGATGTTATTATCGCACTGAGGATCTTGTAAGCTGAGATCACTCGAGTCCGACTTGGGTTGAGCCTGCCTTTAATTTCTTTTCCTTGCAATGAATGCAGGCGACTAAGGCTCTCGGCCCCGTCCGAGTCCGTTGGACACTCTTTGGTGGTCGCCGATACCGCGGTGAAGTAGCATTCTGCGACATGCTGAATATGGTGATTGTCCGGCAGAGAACAGTAGTGTCGCGCGAGGAAGGCCGTAAAGCTATGCATTGACCGAAGTCCTCAAGAGGGAAGCAGAAAAGTGAAGTATGTGCAGAGTTTCACTTGGTCCTTGGAGAAGGCCTGTCACTTATCTCTACTTAACGTCACCTTCCCCCTACGCTCCTAACTTAGCTCCTGCTATGGTGCCCGGACCAGCCCTACAGTAAGCCTAAAGTCCCCGCAAATGGCGGTCCAGAAGGGGCGGTCTGGTTGGCCTAGGTACCACGTACTGTACAGTATTTATAAGTACTGTCCCATGGTGCTCACGACGGTCCCAATCAGCTTGTGCAGCGGTTTGGCTCTGGTACAATATGCTCAGCGACAACAACATGGTAAAATAGTTACCAGTCACCTAGAAGCTTTGTCAGACTCCTCGCACTTACATCTACAATCTATTCTATGTTTCATCAGGGTTGAGCTCTTGAATGCTCATTTGCCTGGCCGGTCTATCGAGATACGCTATATTTGGACTCAACAATGTCATGCATATCAAAGCCGTGATGGAATTCGGCCTGTTTCGATAAGCTGCTTCAGGCCTTTCACTCGTGCTGGAGTGATTTGGTAGACGTCTGGTATTTGCGTCTCTGACCAAGAGGCCCCGTTCATCAGCTTGATCAATGCAGGTGCTGCAGTGAAGATGCGTGCCATACCACTGTCAAGTCAGCCAAATGAATTTATGGTTGGAGGGCGAGTTGCATTACTTACTGTCCATGGTGGCCAGCACAGATCCATTGACCTGGCAAACCAGGCAACTCTCCCACCCACGGCACTCCGTCTGCACTCTGGAAAGGGGTTAGCTCGTCTTTGTAGACCGCGACATGCTCGCAATAAGCGGACTTACCAATCCAATGATGCCACTCCAGCTATCTTTGTAGAGCTCCTTCGAGTCTGTCGAAGGGTTCTTCCACCCTGAAAACTGAGACTCCGTAAATTCCTGGACGGCCTTTGTCACAGACGGAAATGATTTTAGGCCGTCATCTGCACACATCTCCGGATGCTCTTCTACCCATTTCAGGAAATCTCCCTGGCCTGGGCCACTGCCGCCAAACAGGTTCGCATCACTGACAGTACCTCGATGGTTGATGGTTATGAGAGCCCCATTTTCGAGAAGGACGCCGTAGGAGTTTTGCAATGCACTGTTTCCATCGAAGCCCACAGGAGGAATGGCCTCATTACAAATGTGAGGAATGGGTTTGATGACTCCGCGTAGAGACGGCTCAAGTGCGGAGCTGTATGCATTGGTAGCATGAATGACTTGCGAGCACTCGATCTCGCCTCGCTCGCAGACGACAATCCATTTTCTGGGGCTTTGTGAGGACGATTTGACTTTGGTAACTGTTGTGTGGGTTTGGAGATTGACACCTTTACTGATGTTTTCGCGCATGACATGAGCAGCTAGCTTCCAAGGATAAAGTGTTGAGGCAGGCCAGGCATAGCACGCCTTTGCATCCTTGATACGAGATATCTGTTACCAAGTCAGTAGTGATACACCAGCCTTGAGGCAGCAGAGGTACTTTTCTGGCTTCATATGGATTTTGCATAACCTTGATATGGTCAACAATGCCGCCGGCAGCCTTAAATCGCTCGAAACTGTCCTTTGCTACATCTGCTGCCTGCGACGTTACTGGAACATCCAATGTGTCGCCAACCCAGAGATCACATTCAACGTCATTTTCCTTGACATATTTGACCAAGTCCGACCATGTCTGTTGTTCATTTTGTAGGATCTGTGTTTCGGGGTCAGGACTACCGTGGCAACAGGAGGGAGACGAACAGACCTTGAGAGCTTGCTCTGTTCCGAACAATCTTTCATACTCTCTGAAGCCGCGCCACTGATCCGGTTTGCAATGGCCTGCATTACGCCCGGTGGCACCAGAGCAGAATTGGCGGGCCTCGAGGACTACCACTCGTTTGTTTGGCCACGTGGCAAGGCAGTGTTTAGCCGCCAGCGTTCCAGTCATCTGCGCAGAAGGTATTCAGCACAGGAACCAATAGCTTGATCACTTCTCATGAGTACCACCTACACCAGAACCGATGATCACAATGTCTGCCGATTCAGGTAGCTCGGCTGTGGTGCGATGATTAAAGAGAAGGTCATTCTGCACGTTTCGTAGCCAGTATGACAACGAGTAGCCATGTTTCTTAGGAAAGCCATATCTCTTGGCCCAGTCGGAGTTGGATTCCCGTTCGACGATGTCTGGAATACCTGTCGAATCTGCTTTTCCGCCGCTTGACAGCGGACCAGTCTCGGGCCACGATCCTGCCATGGTGTCTAATGAGGATGAGATATTGTCTTCTAGGATATACTTTCAGACAAACCAGACGTAAGTATTGAGACAAGTATCGAGGCAGAGAGTCAACAGCCGGGGGCTCTGCCGTTTACGCCAGAGCAAAGACCGGTCCAATCCGAGACTGCAAGACCTAGACCGCTGCAAGATTGTCAGGTGATGAAGTTCATTCAAACCACGGATTATCGTTAACCACCAATATCATCTCTGCCGGAACGAGTTCCTGGTGGGCAGACATCGAAAGGTCAATCGATCCTCGCCGAAGGCACTGTCTGGAGATGTCCGCGACAATACCAAGTCAGGAGTAATGATTGCAACTGACTGTTCGTATTCTTCCGAGCAGCCGAGTTGATATTGGTTTACTACGCTCGTTACGGCTTAGTCTGAGAAAGTCAAGAGAGCTATCTGATTG
The DNA here is from genome assembly GCF_022695815.1 of Exophiala viscosa. Taxonomy (NCBI): domain Eukaryota; kingdom Fungi; phylum Ascomycota; class Eurotiomycetes; order Chaetothyriales; family Herpotrichiellaceae; genus Exophiala; species Exophiala viscosa. The sequence continues at coordinate 35,995 of NW_026944356.1, read as the reverse complement.
GCTGTCCGTATTCTTCCGGACTAGCGTTGTTAAAGGCCTTCGCCCGGGAAGATAGCATCCTTTCCATCGACACTTCCTTCCGAACCTATCTGCCAACTATGGCTTCAGACGTACAGATAACTCATTCCGGGAGATTCGCCTATTGATGGTGGCTATATTATAACCATGTACGCACCCACAATTATCGTTCCTGTATCGCCTTTCGAGTTACGACTCGCTCACGGAACATTTTTTACTTGTGCGCTTGCGCCAGGGCCATACTATCATGTCTCCTTTTTTCCGTCATGAAGATGTTCACAGTACCGCCATGTGGCCCCCTGGGACGGTGCGGCTTGAGGATATGGCTGCGGCGGCCAAGAAAGATATCATCTTACAGCCAAGACCATCCAGTGACCCTAACGATCCCCTGAACTGGTCACTCCAGCGTAAATACTGGAATTTTGTTCTGGTCTGCCTATACGTCGCAATGGTTGCAGAGTTCATCAACGCTTCAACTCCAACATGGGGGCCAATGAACGAAGAGCTAGGCTACAGCTACGAGATCTTGAACGACAGCTACGCAGCGGGCTGCGCCGCTCTGGCACTCGGTTCTCTCATCCTCATACCGTTTGCTCTCAAGTTCGGTCGTCGGCCCCTGTACCTCTTCAGCACGGTCCTACAGTTCGCTCTCAGTATATGGTCCGCCAAGATGCAGACGGTCGCCGACCTGATGCTTATCAACATACTGCAGTGCTTGTTCGGAAGCTTGGCTGAAGCCATTGTCCAAATGACAGTTGCCGACGTCTTTTTCGTGCATCAACGGGGCAGGATGAATGCTATTTATGTTTGGGTGTGGTTGGCATGCAGCTATCTGGGGTCGTTCATCGCTGGATATGTCGCACAAGGCGAAGGATGGAGGGCGATCTGGTGGTGGAATACCGGCTTTTTCGGTATCATCGTTTTCATCGTCGCGTTCGGATACGAAGAGACCAAGTATCGCCCGAGCGCCCCCTCTTCACTTGCATTGGACGCCTCTCCGCCGTCGACTCATGTCCACAGCTCAGATCTCGCTCAGGCCGTCAACTCGTACGACAAGATGGACGTGGCGGATACGAAGCCGCCGGTAGATACGCAGACGAAGACCGACTCGAGCCATGATCCAGCTCAAGCAGTCGAAGAAGGCTCGTTGCAAAATGTCCATTCTGTCATGATTGACCCCAACATTCCGAGAAAGACTTACTGGCAAAGACTGGCAATCACGACCTCGACTTCGTCCTCAGGCGAAAGTAATCAAGCATTTCTGAGACATATGTACCAGCCACTGATTCTACTCTTCACCATACCTGCCATAACATACGCAGCTTTGGTCTACGGTATCCTCGTTGGGCTGGGAGACGTCATGTCAACTACTATGTCAACGTTCTTGACTGAGCCTCCTTACAACTTTTCCTCAGGCCACGTCGGTCTCATGCATCTGCCCCGGGTGATCGGTGTCACGATTGGTGCTGCCATCGGCGGCCCCTTAAGTGATTGGACGATCTTGTATCTTTCTCGCCGAAGGAATGGTATCTATGACCCCGAGCTGCGACTCTGGGCCATCATACCCTTCCTGCCATTTGTTCCCGCAGGTGCGCTCATGTTTGGCATCGGTCTTAACAACGGTGCTTCCTGGCCGATCATTGCTGTTGGGCTGGTCTTGTACAACATTGGTGTCACTCCGATCAACAGTATCATTGTGACATATCTGACCGATTCGTACAGAGAGGTACGTTCAACTGCAGATTCGTACTCTGAGACAAACGGCATCTCTGACTGTCTAACAGGTTATCGGCGACGCAATGGTCGCGGTTACTGTGGTCCGCAACTCTTTCAGCACTGCCTTCATCTTCGCCCTTACTCCATGGATCGCGGTGGTCGGGGTCAAGTGGGTCTTCGTCACTATTCTTTTGATTGCATGCGCCATCTTGATGGCTTCCGGCGTCTTTATCAGATGGGGAAAGACCTTTCGACACATGTTTGCCCCAAGATATGAGTATTATGCTCTCCGGCAGTACAAGGAGAGGTAACCAAACAGGGTTGGACTGTCAGTCTAGAAGAAAAAGTGAGAAGACTCATGGTCGCATGATTCAGCGCGCCAGCGTTATTAGCAGTAGTATTATCCCAAGAACAGAATAAGGAGCTACGTTACTATTCTATAGACCAAGTTCGAATATATGATAGCCCTTAGTTGGCTTGCTGGGACTCACCCTCACATCCTCTATGATGGGTCATTAGGATCCTATATCGATTTCCTGGTTCTTTAACTCTCGTTATGTCCTGCAAAATGTTTGACACAGGATATCAGACAGCTTGCCTTTAATACAGGGGTTCTTCATTGACACAGCCCCTAGTTCAAGGCATCAGTTATTCGACCCAGGTTGCACATCAGTCCATCTACTCGGTCCTCCGGAAGCCTACCGCAGGCTTCGACGGCGACTAAGCCAGATTATGCCGCAGCTTGCAAGGGGCGGGCAGTACCTCTGTTCCCTGCAAACAAATGAACGCAACTCAAAAAACGGACGTCCTTCGTATAGGTCACAAAACGGCACAGCCTACCGAGACGGTTCAGGGGCCAAAAAGGTGTTGAGCTCTGACCTCGTCGATATCACTGTGCTTGAGTTGAATCGTCGCTTTGCTCAAGATACACAAGTCTACTGCAAACAACAAAAATGAAAGCTCAGAAAGTGAGCTGAGTTGAAATGGTCAACAAAAAGTGAGCTGAGTTGAAAGGTCTTGCCCGGATTCGAACCGGGGTTAGCGGAAGATTCAGACGAATATCACTGAGATATTGTTAGGAATGATATTGTCTACGATTGATAGTGATAAAACTTACGAATCCGCTGTGATAACCACTACACTCTGTGGCACGCATTAGAAGAATTCATAACTCAGATCGTAATGTGACATACACAAAACCTGAGGCACCTCTGTGTAGATTGCGTGCAAATCTTGCCTCAATTTTTGGCCATCCAAAATATAAAACATGCTTATTTCACGGTGGAGTCTTAGGGCCTTATAGGTATCACATATCACGTGGTATAAAGGTGTAAGGCTTGACTAGGTTTTATACGAGACTAACCTGTTTCGGACCGTTAGATAACTTTTCTTCATGATGCATGTCTTTTTCCAGTCCCACGTAACTCGACATAAGCCATGGCGGCAGGTGAGGAGCATTCGAGGAAGAAGAGGAGAGTCGGGGACTCTACCTCTGCCTCATTGGAATCCGCCCACGAACTGAAAAGCCTCCTACATCCGTCGCAGAAATCTTCAGCCGAGATCAAGTCAGGTACGTTTGGCACCTCACATTCGAACGGACAAGTTTTGACATCTCTAGCGGTCGATCGATTTTCCAAGTTCTTGACATCCATCACCGGAGATGGACTGGTCTCGGAGCGGGAGCGACCGCTCAAAATCCTCAGAGATTACTGTGACGACCAGTCGTCTTCATCTCACGACCAGGTCGACTTCCCCGATCTCCTAGCCGCATGGTCAAATGCAAGCCAGTCAAGTGACGAAGCTGTCCTGACAGCTGTGCCTTCAGCGCTTGTGCGCTTCTTTCAGACGACCTCGAGCAAATTGGAGTTTCGTGACTTTGGACTCTCATTATGCCATAGCCTCCTCAAGCGAGACCAGGTTCGCCTCCTTGACAGAGGCTTGTCTGCTCCTCGGGCGAAAGAAAGCCTCATCACTCCGTGTCTAAAACTGTTGACGGAGGTCATCAGCTTTGATGCCGGCGCACTTGCTAGCAATGTCTGGGCACGACGGGATCTACTCTACAGGCGTCTAGATGCCATTCTGGGTCAGCCTCCACTTGAGCAGGGTGGACCTCAGAACTTTACAGCACGCAGAGCTGCTTTAGATTTCTTAGTGGCCAACCTGAGATATCTAGATACCGCTGCGAAGTCGGAGTTGATCACGCAAGGCAAGACATTGGCTACGGCCATTCGTTGTCTCCCCAACGAACGCTCGGATACTACTATCACCATGGTACGCGCTCTCGAGGACTTTTTAGCCAATGATTCAAGTCTTTCTAGACAATTGAAGGCTCGCTGCTTCAATTCTGGCAACCTGACTGCTTTGGCGAAGCTTTACGATGTCGAGACCCAGGCTCATCAACCCGACGAAGAAAATGGTACACAGGGTGTCCGAGAAGCCGTACATCACCTGTTGCTTCAAGTATGCACAATGGAGCATGGCATATTGCTCCCTCAATCGGGGTGGTATCCAACAGGCACGCATCCCGATGTCGTTGAAACAGACGATGACATGATTGACCTTGGTCTCGACTCGCCTTACCACTTTGACGATTACAGTAAAAAGGTACCTGTCAGGAACGGCACTGTTGCAACATTCCTCCAGACTCTTCACCCCGAAAAGGACACGCTGCAGTCCAACCTCATAAAGTCCATATTCGCGGCAGCTCCTGAGCTTGTGGCGGACTACTTCTCAAAGAAGCAAGAGTTCCATGCGCAGACATCTGACGACCCAATATGGCGCGGCCAGTTTGCATTTCTGTTCTCTGTTGTGCAATCATCAGTCCCACCTTATTGTGGATGGCATGGAAAGCTTCCTGCCCTGCCGCCGCCGGTGTCGGTGGTCATTGAGAGCATCCTGCCACGCCCTTTGGATCGGACGACCATTACTAGATGCCTCCATTTGAGTGAGGACATCATGACGATATCAGGCGCTCGTCTATTGACCATCGCGCTTGGCAAGCTTGAGTCGGTGATAACGATGTTTGAGAGCGCGCATCCTGGATCCCACGTCTGGGATCAAACGTGTAGCAAGCTCATCAGCCTCTTCATTGACCGCATCCCGACGCTACACGATACCATTACCACGTTGCAGAGGCTTTCGAAAGACAACGACCAGGTTAGGACAGCCGTTCTCGAATGCATAGCTGCTTATCATAGAGTGCTACCATCTTTAGCAGCTGGATCCAAGTTCGACATTGGGCCTTTACTCAATGAGAGCATTCATCGGCTGCTTTCGGACGACGTTGAAGATACTGCTCACGAATCCTTGGAGGATCAATTGCCGCATCTTGTACACATTGCCGCCCTCTCGCCTGCTACCAAGTGGTTTCAGAAAGCAAATGCAGATTCTCTGATCTTGGTCACTCAATTGCTCGGATACTGCGCTCGCAATCCCGATAAGCAGGTATTAAAACAATCAATGCCTGTTCTCAGGGACTTGCTCCGAAGTAAAGGCATCCTTGGCTTTCACACTAAGTCCCTCGAAGCTCTACTACTGAGCTTGACCCCAACCAAAAAGTGGCAACCCGATGCCATCACATTGCAATTTCTGGACAATTGCATAACAAGGACGATGCAGCGGCCCGTCAAGTACCTGGATCAACTCGAACGCTATCAAGAACAGGAGTCAGACTCCAAGGATCTAAGTCTGGTTGCGTGTTGCGCGGCCGAGCAATGGCCCTTTGTGGTGAAAAAGGAAGGGCCAAAAGGTGCCAAAAATGTCGCCGAATGGATAGCCAAGCTCTTCGCAGCATTGGATGCGGCTGGCGAGAACTTTCGAGTAATAACGAAACTCAAGGAAGAGATGGCGAGCGTGGTAGAAGGGGACGAGAAGTCTGCTGGAGTGATATCGAAGGCATTCGACAAACAGCAAAAGAAGCCTGTCACTTTGCCGGAGCCAGGGGCAGAGGGTACACTGGACGGTCATGACTCTGCGAAGCTCACGAATGGTGACCACTCAGCTTCCGTGCCTGTGGAAGAAGCAAAAGGTGTCAATCTCGCCGAAGTCCTCCCTCCTCCATCAGCTATCCCGATATCCCTCAAAGGTCTCGACCGCTGGACCAAACCAGACTTCGAATCCGAGATCCAATCCGGCCGACTAGCCAATCTCCTACGCTGCCTTATTAGTCCCGACCAAGAAACCCGCCTCCAAGCATTCCACACCCTCCAAACCGTCACCCATGCAGTCGAACAGTCCACTTACCCAGAGAAAACGCAATTGCACCTCCTCCTAGGCGAAGTCGGCGAAACCATCCGCACTCTGACCCAGTCTCACCCAAACATTCCTCCACCATCGATCGTCGCAGAACTCGCGATCCACACACTCCCCGTCATCGCAGACCCTTCATCGCCATACTACCGCAAAACAAACAAATACCTACTTGACGCACCAAGCTGGGCCATGAACCGCATCCTCCCACACTGGCTGTCTGAGACGTTCCTTTTCGAACCGGAATCTGACGACACAGATGTAGGTAATCAGAACGCTCAAGGTCTTGAAATTGAGCGTCTCCTCGATTTGCTGGCAGACTCTCTCCGCAGCGAAATCGACATGGACCTGTTTCGGCGTTCGCACGTCTTCACCCGTTTGTTCAGTTACTACCTCGCGCCGGTGTGCTCGAAACACGCGCGCAAGAAAATCTTGCGGATCGTTCATCACGCGGCGAACGTCAAGGACGGGAGTGATACGTTGATCACCCGGGCCGGCGTGCGCGAATGGTTGACCGTTGCGGCCGAAGTACGTGATCATAGCGGCCACGGCGCCACGGCTGGACAGATCGATGAGGAGATCAGGGGGATCGTGAAAGCCGTGGAGAAGGAAGGAAACGAGATGTGTGATCGGGGTGGCATTGAGAAGTGGGAGAGGGAGAGGCCGATTTACAGGCTGGACAAGCGGACTCAATCCGGAGCTGTGAATGGACATGTGACGAAGGCTGGTCATGGAGAGGGACAAGCCGACGAAGAGGTTGAAGATTAGAAGAGAGACCGTTCGAAATTGCTTATATTGGCAAGAGAAAAGTGAATCAATTGAGCAAGCCGCTAAACTCGCAACCGGTCATGATCCTGTGTACAGCGCTCAACTTCAAAGCAATCTAATCTTCTCTAACTCGCGTCGTCCCGACTCAGTCCTTGTCCGCCGAGTTCTTTCACAATACCACTGCTCCTCGCTATTCACAGTCATAGTCGATCGTATCACTCTGATGTAGTGAGTCGGGCACACGGCGTCAATATTCGACACCGACACAGCACCATTCAAATCCATAGGACTTGAAAACCACTGTGCATTTCATACTTCAGCGAGACTGCACCTCCCGAGCCATCTCTATTTATTCGCTCATCAAATCTGTGAACGGCAAGTTAGCGGAAGTTTGCCAAACACATACAAATGTCTTACCTCTTCCAAAGAGAGCTCTCTTGGTCCAATCCATGGCCAAAAGTATTCTCGTTCTAATACTCACGCTCTGCGCAAAGTAGATACTTCTCCACAGATAGACGGCCATCAATCCTCCACTGAAATTCAGTCCGCCGAAATCAAAAACGGCGGCATTGCCAATGTACGCCAGACTACCGAGGTGGTGGTATTCGAAAGCTTTGTACACAGCTTCGTCCAGATCTCCGAAGTCGACCTCGTTGGCTCGGAAGCCAGGAATGGCAGCAGCTATCTTATTGAACTTGCGCCCGAGATATTGACCCTGTTGATTCGCTCGTTGAGCCGTCGCAGGCAAGGAGGTCAATTTGTTATCAATCTGGACAAGCAGTTCGTGAATTTCACCGAAGTCGAGAGTGCCGGATTTGTCCTTATCATATTCCTCGAACAAACGATCGACTCGCTTGAGATGGGCCGCGGCTTGAGGAAAGCGTCTGCGAACGCTATGAGCCACGCTGCGCCATTCTTCGAATGTCAAATGGACTTTGTCAGGATCCTTGCCCTTCTCGAAGGCGACACCACGGAGGAAAGTGGTGAGATGGTCGGCGATATTGTTCTGCACAGTAGAGCAATCTCCAATAGCATAGACGTCACCTAGTGGAGCTCCAAGCAATCTCAAGTGCGTGTCGGTTTCGAGTGCGTGGCGATTCGTCTGGAAATCTCCAAGCTTCTTTGCGATCTTCTGACTAAGTTCAGTCTGCGCAACACCCGTAGACCATAAGCAGAAACCCATGGGAAGTTCCTTGGTGACGGACTTCCCATCCTCCATTTGACTGAAGAGGATTCTGTCTGGCTTAACTTCTTTGACTCGAGCATTGGTCAAAACCTCAACCTGATCGTGCTCGAACCGTTTCTCAGCGTAGACAGATAGCGCTTCATCGTACGTGTTGAGAATGTGTCCGCGGGATTGAATAACGTGTACAGAAACCTCATTCCGCAGGATTCTTGGGAAGGATTTTAGCAGATCCTCGTTGAGCATATCATATAGTTCGGCGGCAAATTCGACACCAGTGGGACCACCGCCGCTAATGACAAAGGAAAGTAGTCTCCGTCTCTCTTCGTCAGAAGTGGTGGGTAGACAGGCTATTTCCATGTTGTGCAGAACCTTTTGTTTGATCAGACGAGCGTCTTCGATGGATTTGAGAAAATTGCAGTTTTCCAAGCCCTTGACGCCATGCGGGTTCGTTGTAGAACCTACTCCGACAATCAACTTGTCGTAAGGGAGGTAAAAATGTTGCTCTTTGCCACTAGCATCAACGGCCTTGACCTCAAGCAGCTTCTCAGAGAACTCAACATCGACGGCCTCAGCTTTTAAGAAATGACCCCTCACACGACTGACTATCCTCCGAATTGGCTCGGTCAAGGAGCGAAACTCTAGTGTGCCCACGGTAGCTGATGGCAGCATCGGGGTGAAGAGAAAATAGTTGGTAGGAGAAACCACAGTCACATGGTAATCGCCTGGCACAAGCTCTTTCAGCATAGCAACACTGCCCCAGCCTGTCCCTAGTATGACCAACTTTGGCTTGTCTTTTTGTTCTCTCATCGGTTCGCAATCCTCATCATCCACAAGAACCTCCGCAATGGGCAAGTTCTTGGGACCGCCCCTTCTTGGGGAAAGTGCCTTCTCGTTCACGGCAATGTCACCGGTCGCATCGGGCATTTCCTGGTAGGTGGTTGCATCGAAAATGAAGAAGGCCAAGACTAGACCTCCTGAGACGACGATAAATATTCCCGTCCAAGCAAAGATGCGATAGATGAATCGAGCAACCGGGCCATGGTGGTTGGGGAGTTCTTTGGTGGAAATATAGCGTATGCTGTTTGGAGCAGCTCGGACCGGACGGAAGGACAGCTGCGCTGCAGTGAAGCGAGGATTTCTCAGCGCCAAGGGAGTGTAGGATCTTGTAGAAAAGGCTTTTGTCGACAGAACAGAAGATGTTATACAAGGAGCAGGTTTATAGGAGGAGAACTGCTTCGGGCGAACAGAACGCAGGCCATTGCGGAGGACGGATCGAGGGAGTGCCTCCATGCTGGAAGGATGTAGGTCGAGCTTTCACCACATACTTGGTGTTGAGAGGCAGCGACAGCTCTGACAAAGGACCAAAGACCAAGAAGATTGGATCAAATCGTCTATCGGCGCAGTAAATGATCAGGTTGAGTAGAGAGAGTGAAAAAGTAATAAAAGACGTAGGCGTGGGTAGGTGAGATAGAGCAGGTGCCGGGTATGAGATCATCAGCTTGGATAACTCGGATCATTGGAAAGTCTGAGCAAAAAAACATCATCCACCTGTCGAGCTAACTTAAGCAAGCCATCATCTCCATGTACGAGTGAGGTACTTATCGCATCGCCGTCTGGCCTTTCCCGATAGGAAGACGGCATTCGATTTACTTACTCGCACTTTACTGTACGAGATAGGGTGACATATGTTCAATTTCTTGCAGTCACAAAGGCTCTCGAGGCCACTCAATAACTAACTATATGGGGTATCATGTAATAAACAGAAGCATCATCAATAAATGCACTTGACCCGACCCTCTAAAGTACCTTGGTACTCCTCAACTTGGACTTCTTTTCGTTCGTATCATCACCAAAATCCTGATTCGGGTTCATCACCCATGCCTCCTCAGTCGACATGCAGACGATTCCGTTGTGTGCTTAGCCAGCAAAGTCGCCCTCAGGATCATCTTCGAGCGACGAGATGCTTGATGATCGTCTAGGACCTGCGTTCTTTGGAGGCCGTCCACGAGGTTTCTTGGGAGTACCGCCAACAGAACCATTGATACTTTTTCGTTTCCTACCTCGTGGTGCGCTCATGGGTGCATCGGGAGCAACATTTGCTGAGAACTTCTCCCCTTCCTCCTCAGCAATCTTCACCTCATCGTCAATCGCCACAAGCGTCACAAAATCTTTGCATCGCTGTATCATTGCTTCTGTACTGCTGAGAGATTCCAAGACAGAATTACTGCTCGTCCAGAACCTATCGCCACTGATGCCATGCACTTTCACAGGCTCTTTGGTCGACTCCTTAGTTTGTTTGTTCTGTAGCATCGCCATTTTGACATCCCGAGAGATTCCGTACAGTCTCTTCAGATAATTGCGAGCTTCCGATATCAGGGTGATGGCACAGGCTGCTATGGCCAGTCGTTTCAGAACTTCCAAATCCACTGGTGCCGTAGCCTCTGGTTTTTCGACCTCTATCATGTCTTCGGTACCGTTATCATTTGGCCGACTTTCCGTTGACGGGTCCACGAGATATGGCTGGAGAAGTGTCTCGATCGCTTGCGCAGTTTCGCCGCCATTCTTGCCAAAGGCCAGCTCCAGCTGCAACACAGCATGGAGCAACTCCTCCATCCTCTTGTACTCGAAGAATCCAAGGTTCTGGGTGACAAACAACACAAAGGCAAGATGCTCGGGAATCTCCTGCTCATCCAAGGTCAGTTTGGTGTATTCGGTGTTGAGCTTCGAAATCAGGCTGCTGAGAAATTTCTTCACATATTTGGATCCGCTGCTGCTGATGATGGTGAACGCAGGAGCGAGTTTGGCCTTGAGGCCTGGTGAAATGCCGCCATGAGGATCCTTGAAGACTTCATTTTGGTACCGGAACGCTTCGAACACTGCATGGATGTACTCTCTTTCGCAAACGGACTCGTGCTGTTGATGAAGGTGCTCATGAGCGACTCTGGCGACGTTGGACACCCTCGTGTCCATACTTGTCTCCAGCGCCACAAATGCAGCAGTGCTTTGCTTGGGATGAGTCATGCCCTGATGGTCGATACTGGCAAGGGTTTGAGCTGCAAGCAAGGCTTTTTCACCAGTCTCCGACATGGCAATTCGAAGTAAGTGATCGACGAGAGGATTGGTGATGATGGCGATCGCACTGTCGTCCTCGCGTGTTTTGCTGTCTCCACCAATGTTTTTCAAGGCCTGCACTTCAGCACTCGTTTCTCCTTTGGCGGTGCCTTCTCTTTCGCTAGCCCTCCGTGCGTAGAGTTCCTCGAATGTACCGAGCACCATGACCTGCATCTTCAAGATATCGTTCTCGTTCAACGAAGAAAACGAGGATCCAGCTAGGACCTGGAAGAACGTTTCTCGAATGTGCTTCTTGTTGAATTGGCCAGGCCAAGCTTGACAAATTAAACCCAAGCTCTCCAACGCTTTCAATCGTACTTCCACAGCAGCATCTCTCAATGTGTAGGGAACAATGCTATCAGCGATGAAACCTGCGACCGAAGTAGATTTGAAGGTGGGAAAGTCCGCTTGGAAAGTCTTGCGGTAGTTTTCAAGGTTGATGTGCTTCGCCACCGTCCCAGCAAGGCGCAAGGACTGCTCTCTGACCTTGTTGATTCTGGCCTCGATCTCGCCGAACTTGTTCTCCTTCGTCAACTTGTCTTTGAGTGGTTGAGAAATCTTGGGGTCCAAAACATTCTGCATGACTGATACCGTGAATGCGACAATCCTGCCTGTATTGTGCAAAACCCCATCAATACTTCTCAAGCAAGACATGACTTCTTCCAGCTCTTGACGACGTGCAAGACTCTTGGAAGCTTTCATAAGGTCGAGCTGGACCTCTTGCAGCAATGGGGCTTGCGTGCTTGACAGGTTTGGCAGCACGTTTCGGAATATAGCCACGACTGACTTGAACTTCAGTATATTGTCCGACTTTGAGAGATCCTTGAGATAGCTTTTCAGGCTGGTAAGGTCTCCTGGTACGACGGTCTGTGGGCGAGCTTCCGCAAAAGCCACAAGCGTTGTTAGGTCTGCCGGACCTGCTTCGGAGCCATTGGCAGTGTCCAAGAGCTTTTTCACAATTCGAGCGTAGAGATTCTGGACTTGGGTGACGTCCTTTGAGTCTTTCAACCTCCACGCTAGGAATGCTTTCAGCAGCGGAGCCATTGCTTCGGTGTCGCTGCTAACACAGGCGACGATATGTGCTGTGAGCTCTTGGACAGCAACCTCAACTTGAGCCGATTCATTCGCGCCACTCAGAAGCGTCAACTTTGGCGTGATCCAGATCTCTGCCAGTGTCTTTTTTGCTAAATCGGCGACGGAGGCTTCTTGATCTGCGGTGCGCCGGAGGAATTCAATGGCAATAGTTACTTTCATACCCTTGCGTGACTCTCTGGCATAGACATCCTTCAAGTGCCCCATGGCTCGCTTCTGTACTCCCACATTGGCGTCCATTGCGCATTTGAGAAGTCGTTTAAAGGCCTTTTCTTCAAGGGCTGGTCTCGGCATGATGAATTTGGCGATCAAGGCCAATGCAGAGTCCCGCACAAGAGAAGAATCATCCGAGGCACATTTGAAGACATCATCGGCTATGGTGGGATCCCAATCAAGAAGACTTGAGTCGGTTTCGAGAATGGTAACCACACTCTTCAAGCTGCGACTTCTGACTTGAGCCTGATCGCTTGAGAGAGATGAAGCGAGTGTCTTTGCAATTGATCCAAATTGTCGACAGAACCGCATATTGAGGATGCTCAACAAGTAAGCAAGCTGCGCTTCTTGGTGCGTCGGTTCGTGATGATCGCCTGCAAATCCATGATTTTCATCTGGCTCAGAAAGTTGACGCAAGAGTCCCGGTATCAAGTCGGCCAGTTCTGTTTCAAGGGCAGCGTCAATCTCAGCAGCTTGTGGTCCCCTCAGTGTTCGGGACAAAAATGTTGCATACTGCACAAGGAAGTAAGCCTTTGCAGATCTCGTCCTCAGTCCTTCACCCTTCTGAGAGTCCAGATATGCGCAGACGATTGAGAAAGGACCGTCTACGGAAATGAGATCGTCGTCGCGGACCATGAAATGTGCTGGGTCTTTGACAAGATCAGCCAGGTCCTGTCCTAGCGAAGCATTCGAATCCCCATCTCGCACGATTGATGACATAAGATTTCTTGCAGATGCCCTTGTCACAGAAATCGCGGAGCCCATAACTCCGAGGGACTCCAAGGCCATGTTCTTAATCGAGGCAGCCTTATCGTTTTTGGCGAGCGATACCATGCGCATAGCCAAGACTGTGAGGAGTAACTCCGAAGCCGGCCAGTCCGTTGACGGAAGGACGATGGTCAAATCTTCGACAAAGAGATCGAGGATGTTGCGGTAAGGTGAGTCACCAGTCTTGGTGACTTTCGAAGCCTTGTCAACCATCCAGCCTACAATCTGCTGAGCACTTCTGAAAGCATCCGCAAAGAGACTGTCGGCTTTTCGGGTTAGACTTGACAGAGGGTCCTGATCATTGCGGTCTAGAACGGCATCCGCATCGACTTCCATGTCGTCCACAGAGTCGTCTTCGTCCGAGCTTTCCGGGTTCCGTGATAAGTCCCGGCGTGCACGACGGCTTCGGTCGCCCCGACTTTTACCTGATTGCACCGCCGGAGTCTGTACCAAGAGCATAAACAAGGCGGACACAAGTTGTATGTTTTTGCCATTGCCCAGCTTGTACTGTCTGGCGCTACGGCTGTTGGAAGGCAGCTTGTCTAAAGACGTCAAAACTTCGTCGAGAATAGCTCCTCTTTCATCAGGAAAAGCTGCGTACAGCTTTGCAAGCACGGCCATGGCCTGCTTTCTTAGTCTTTCATATGGTTGTGATCCGATTGCTGAGGTTTTGTCATTATATGCATTCTGCACGAAGAGTAGTTTCGAAGCAAGAAACTCGGTAGAGTTGACGATGGCACTGGCACCTTTGACTTGTACACATACTCTGGCAACGAGATCAAGAAGTTTTCGGCCAACGTCGAGTAATCTCTTGACGGCTTCACTGTTGGCTGCGGCAGTTTCGAACAATCTGCCGTCCTGCCCATCTGGCCGAGCTTCCACAACTGGGATCAGACAATTCTCGAACATGTTGACCAATACATTCGGAAGCCACTGGAGCACTTCGGGATTGACAAGGTCCTGGCTTTGAGGGGCTCCCAGTACCGTGTAGATTAAAGTGCAGGCGGACATCCCTCCGCTGTCCGCTTTATGAAGTTTCGATAGCCAGCTTGCGACATCGTCATCGGACGGATCGGGTGGAAGTCGAAGGTTGACGGTTTGCGCTGCCTCCACGGCTGGTTCACAGATGCGTTGTAGACGCTGCAGGTATTCCAGAGGAGCATCGGCCAAGCGAGCGGAAGAGACGAGTTGATTCAGAGTCGTCTGCAACTTCTCGTGCACTGTGATGGCGAGACGTGGCTCCGAATCTTCTTCCTCATCAGGCGCATCGAACATGGCGCTTCTGGCAACTGACGAGGCTGAGGTGTCCGGGGCTAACCGATCTTGAGCCTCGAATATCTCGGAGAGGAAGCCCTCGAAAGTGCTCAGAAGAAGATTGTCTTTGTCCTTCTTGGAGCCGACGACAACAGCGACTTTGCCGTCTACCTGGGAGCCGCTCAATTTCCTTCTCTTCGGAGAGTCGGGCATGGGTGCATAGTCATCTCGGCGGAAGGACGAAGGTGGTTGAGGAATCTCAACGACAACACGAGAAGTGGCTGGCTTTGGAGACTGTTTCTTAGGAGTCGTCTTCTTAGTGGGCGGCTGAGCAGATTTTGTGGAAGGGTAGGTATAGTCGATCTTCGTGAGATTCAGGACCATTTTCTGGATAGGGTTCAGATCGGGTTGAGCTGGGGTTTGCATTTGCACAGGAGGTCGTTTGAATTTTCTGGGTGTATTAGTGCAAGTGACATATCCGACTGACTTGTAAGGTCATACATCTCTGAAAGTCTGCTCGGGTCTAGCAGGACAGCCAAGCGTTCCTTGGTCCTTGATGTGTACAGCTCGCTACGATAGGCCGCCTGTCGCTCGGCGGAAGTCGTGAGTCTCGCATCGTGAGCCCGCCGCAACTGTGGTATGGGAATACGATCTGATGAATTAGCCAAGCCACGGGAACCAGAGTTGAACAAACTCACCATGCGCCGGCAGAACTGAGGTGGTCATTGGCGTGTATTGTATAGCCTCATCAACCGTCACTTGCCGCGGACTACTTTGGTATTGCGGTCGCCGTGGCACGAGTACCTCAATTGTATCGTTCATGGCTGTGGTGATGATTTGCTTCCCGCTGTCCAGTTCATGTGGAGAGTGGGAGTACGTTCGTTGGGGGGGGACGAATGTGGACTAGGGACCACTTGATAATGGATTCAAGGAGGGCACTGACAGCAGGAACAGGCTCCGAGACATGTCTGCGTTGTGAATGACCGACGGTGATCGATAGTGCGCTATGTGATGGAATATTGGTCTCGTGAATTGCGCATGCGGGATAAGACCGAAAAGAGAAGCCAGCGATATTGAGAAGGGTCGGCTGAATTGCGGGCATCCGGAGATCGTGCTAACCTAATTCGGACCAGTCAGGCACCGATTGCAGCCTTGTCGTTTCTTCCGTAAGCGAAGGCTCGAAGTCGAAAATATTTTCTGGAAACACTCACCCAGATTCCTCAGCGGTAGTCGACCTACACCTCTTCAAAATGGTCGCGATAGCCAGCCTCCTCTTCTGCGATGCTTGCGGATCTCTTTTACCGCGGGTCATCCCCGGCCAAAACCAGGATGATATGGTCAAATGCGACGATTGTTTCCAGTACACCAAGGATACCTCATCTAAGGTCATAACTTCTGTTTCCAAACCGAGTGCGTTTCCATCGGCATTGAGGTCGAAACACTCTGAAGTACAAAATATCAACGCAGAAGACCTGCAGGTCGAGGCAGTCATCTCCAGAGAATGCCCAGACTGTCACCGACCAGAAATGTTCTACCACACGAAACAACTACGGAGTGCTGATGAAGGCACGACGGTCTTTTACAGATGCGAATGCGGCTTCAAGGATGTTCAAAACAACTAGGTTCATTTACATTCATTGATCCTATCACAAAACGCTTGGAATGCACGCTATATAGAAGACTCCCATTTCAAGCAGCAACCGGTGCCGGGATACTGGCGTATTCCATGTCACCATTCTTCTCATACTCCGCCATGTCAAGTGCGACGATGACGCTCTCACGAACAACCTGCTCGGGGTCGTTGAGGAACTTCTTCAACGTATCCTCAACGCCTGGCTCTTCTCCAAGACTACCCAGGGCTTCCGCCGCCTCATGACGGACCATGCTTTCCTCCTTGCCATTCTCCAAGACGGACACCAGAGCCGGTATTGAGGCCGGGTGTGACAGCTGGCCAAAGACGAACGCGACTTCATGTCGAAACAGAGCGGATGGGTCGGACAAGCCAGAGGCAAGGGCATGGACTGCTTCTTCGGCTGTCGGGAGATCGGGTGGTGATGCAAGATCTCGCAGAGCGAACATAGCTCGATAGCGTTGGAACAGTGGCAGAGAGGTGTCGAGAAGCGTCTTTTGGAGAGTAGCAATTGATGATGTCTGTAATGTCGAAGGCATAGGTGGAGCTGGATCGACAGATGCAAAGTCACTGGGCTTTAGTGTTTCTGCTTTTCTGTCTTCAGAGTGTGCCCATTGAATGCGATCAACGGCGATATCACACGTTTCCCGCACGACGACAGGCTCCTCTTCATCGTCCTTCATACGTTTCATGATCTCTAGACTCGATAGATCGTTCAAGGCTCCTAGTGCTTCGGCCGCTTCGTGTCTACACATTGCGTCTTCGGACCTGTTCTCCAGCACGGCTCGTAGGAATGGGACCGCCTCGAGATTGTTCGTTTGTCCCAGACAATATGCCAACTCATGTTTCAAGAGTGCCGATGGAGACTTGAATCCTGCTGCAATGGCCTCGATGGCGGCTGTCGCTTGTGGTCCGGGAGACTGTGAAGCGAGATGTTTGAGGGAGAAGAGTGCTCGAAATCGACGTGCGAGAGGGACATTTTCGGAAGTCAAGTCTTTCCGCAGGACGAGCGTTGTTGGGTCAACACCTTGAGACGAGATACCGGTAGCCTCTGGCGCCATGATGAGGATTTGATTGACGTTGACGACTTGTGTTTCTCTCCGTCGTATAAATCCCTAGGAGTGAGCCTGGGTGTCTTCTCGAGAAGCCGCCGCAGGCGAAGCGAAGGCGATCTCCAAAAATTTCTCGCGGGGTAAAACTTTGATCGTCTTTCATCCTTATCTTAGCGCCGATTGCAGCCTGCAGTCCACAGCCTCGCCCTGCACCTGCCAAGCTGCAGCCGGAAAATGTTCTCTAAATCCTTCAAGTTTCGTGCATCTTCCATCTCAACACCTACATACTTCAACAGGCTCCCGACGCCTTTCACCTTGCGCACACCTCATCAACACCCGAAGCCAAGAGCTTCTTATCAACATGGGTTCCGTCGTCATTCCTCACCTTATCAGCGCGTGGCACGTCGACCAAGCAATCTTGTCTGAGGACGAGAGACTAGTAATCATCCGCTTCGGTCGTGACGAAGATCCGGACTGCATGCGTCAGGATGAGGTGCTCTATAAGATTGCCGATATTGTGAAGAACTTTGCTGTCATCTATGTCTGCAACCTCGATGAAGTACCCGACTTTAAGCAAATGTACGAACTCTACGATCCTGTCACCCTCATGTTCTTCTTCCGCAACAAGCATATGATGTGCGATTTTGGCACTGGTAACAACAACAAGATGAACTGGGTCCTCGAAGATAAACAAGAGCTGATCGACATCATCGAGACTATCTACAAAGGCGCGAAGAAGGGAAGGGGTTTGGTCGTCTCACCAAAAGATTATTCGACAAGATACAGGTACTAAACGGTCTTGGACGCAGGCTTGCGTTCCTTGCTCCGGATAGACGACGTTTGCCAAGGTTGTGCCAGGTATACACGACTTCTGCCGTCGTTGCATGATTCCGGATCCGTCTCATCACGGGGTTCGACCAACGAGAATCGACATCCTTGCCTAAGACACCGCAGTCACGAATATTGAATGCCACGGGAGTTATTGAGGTTCGGCGTTGGGATGGAGACTGGGAACGCTTGGTTGGTCTCACTTGATTATGGGTCACTCAATGATAATGTGCTGACACAATCTCTTTCAAGCCTTCTCGCTCACCTACTGACTTCAGATGCTTATTCTGGGAGTTTACCATTCCCCAGGTAATCCCTCTCACCTTGCTATTGCTTTGCATTAGCCATATCATCTGTGACATCCTTTTGACGCTGCAGAAATCTGTTGCATCGTTCTGTCGAATGAGGTGAGCCGTTGCGATTTGGGCTCTGACATCTTATTGGGAACATCTGCTTCCTAATGTCTCGACCTTAGCGGCCATGAAGCAGCACCACGCCCGTTTGCGCCCCCCATTTTCCGTAGCCTGGATCTATAGATTGGTCTGACCCAGGACTATTCCCAATTTGACTGACTGCCGTGACGACGCGTGAGCACTCCTACTTACCCGAGTTCACACTGTGAGTCAAAGTAGCGCAAATATCAAATCATATCACTTTGAATACACCCAGACTTGCTCTATATGATTTCTTCCCCAGCACGTGATTCTGTACTGCAGAGATGCACTCCAAGGACCCCTCAGTCGGTGTTGTAAACCCCTGCCGATCGAGACAGTGATTTCATTTGGAGTGGGGAGATGAAGCGAAACGAGTAAACGAACCCTGAAATCCTCCCGAGGCCAGTGACCACAAGTCTTGCATTTTGCCTGTTACTACACTGTTCTGGCCACCTTTACCGCTTCTTCGTGTGAAGCCAGCTAGGTACTCCACAGGTTCATGCAACCTGAAAGTCGCCTCTGTAGAAAGATTTATATCTTGCAGGAGGCCCCAAGTCACATCATGAACCTTCATCTTGCGGCCTCGGAGCACTTTGCCTGCAACGGAACCAAACACCTGCCAGACCGTTCAGCTGTCACATCTCTCACATGACCCTAGCATAGAGCACACGACATCCTTAGCCTTGCTTCAACAATACTTTAACCCACCAAGTGACAGGCTCAACTGCTACAAAGCTTCGCCAGCAAGGCCAACGGGCGCTGAGGCACCATGTCATCGACATTCCTCACCCTCGTCCTGGCGCCCGTCCTGATCTTTGCACTATGGCACATAACCGCAACGTCGAGCCCACCAGTCCCCACGCCCCTCCGCAACAAGCGCATCATCCTCCTGATAGCCCACCCCGACGATGAGTCCATGTTCTTCAGCCCGACCCTCCAAGCCCTTACGAACCCGAACCTCCAAAACCACCTGAAGATCCTGTGCATGAGCACCGGCAACGCCGATGGCCTAGGGGACACGCGCAAACTAGAGCTGGAAAAGGCCGCATTGACACTCGGTCTACGGCGCAAAGAAGACGTGTTCGTCCTGGACGACGAGCGCTTCAAGGACGGCATGCGGGAAGATTGGAAGCCCGAGGAAATCGCCAAAGTGCTCGCCAGCGCGTTTGCGCCGCATCTCAACGCCAAATCACCCAAGGACTCCGGGGTCGACGACAAAGACAGCTCGAAGGACCGCAAGAAATCCAAGACCAAGCAAGTCAAATTCTCACCGTTACCAACATCCGACAGTCCCCGCGCATCAATCGACGTCCTCATCACGTTCGACCAGAGCGGCATCTCAGGACACCCAAACCACAAAGCATTATACCACGGCGCGCAATTGTTCTTGCAGCAAATCATGCGCGGATACTCGGGCTACGCCTGTCCCGTGGCATTATACACTTTACCTTCGATCAATATCTTCCGGAAGTACAGTTCCATTCTGGACGCCATACCCACCATGCTGGAAGGCATCTACGCTACGATCCTGGGCAATGCTATGTCATCGAAGGGATCTGGCAAGAAGGAAGGCGCGGATCGTGTGGTGTTCATCAACGACATTTTCAAATACTGGAGGGCCAGGGAGGCGATGGTCAACGGACATAAAAGTCAAATGGTTTGGTTTCGCTGGGGTTGGATCGGTCTCGGACGCTATATGTATGTCAATGACTTGCGCAATGAGAAAATCATCGCGACATGAGGCGGATTAGCATGCCGGAAAATGTTTATGAACACATTATTTGCATTGCATTGTACCACTAGGTGTTTGTATTGAGCGGCAAAAAGGAACTGAACTGTACGGAGGAGTCTGTGATTTCAGACAGCTACATCTTACATACCTAGGTATAATGCTACAGGAAGACCTCCAAGGAGGTCCAATCCAAAACACAGCCCATTATACACGTCTTGACGGCGGTCCAGGCCATGGCTTCCATTCATCCGCCCGCCAGGTCGCGCTTGGACGATTCAAAACCCCATACTGGCGATCCTTGAGGCGCTTCTCCCGTTGCTGTCCCTCTTCTGCAAGAACCCAATCGGTGTCCTGGGCTTCCTTTTCCTTCTCAAAAGCTCCTAAGCCCTTGGGCTTTCGTCGTACAAAGTCGGCAGAGTGGCGCAGGTGTTCAGGACTGTACGTGTCGAACATGGCGCGCATTGAGCCGGCTTTGGTTGTTTGGGTCGAATTGGCAGACAGCACTGCCGCTTCTCGATGTTCCTTTCCATTCGTCAACAACACATGTCCTGTCGGAGTGTAGTATGGGACCTGGTTGGGAAGAAACTCAGCAAACTCCCGCAAAAGTTGAGGTATTGTACGCCAGGGCCATTCCTTCTTAGCAAAGTCAGGAGATTTGGAATCCCACCACCTCGTCTTGAGCATCTGGCGAAAGGCTGTGATGATCAATTGAATATGGCTATCCAGTCTCAAGGAAGCCAACACATATTCTTGCTTCAGTGTGAGAAAGTCGGCCGATGGCACTCCGTCCTTGAAGACCCGATCATATTGAAGATCGAGATGACTCCGCATTTCGTCGTAAAGCAACGAAACGCGGTCTCGGTCCTCGTCAAGCAGGCGCATGCATTCGCGAAGATCGTCCAATACGGGTCCGAATTTCCTTGCCCGGATCCTGCCCTTGAGTCTAAACATGTGGTCCACAAGCTTAGGCTTGACATTGTATGGCTCATCGTGGTACACAGTCCAGAGCATCTCCAAAGCCGGACCCTCCACGCGACCAGCGCCGTAGCCATGCTCAGCTCTCAAGTTGCCTTTTTGTGTTGTCAAGACTGTTGTCCATTCCAGGAGGTGAGTCCATACATTTTCCGGGATGGATATGTTGTAGTTTCGCGAAATGTAATCGATCAGCATGCCCGCCACGCTTACTGAATTGTTGGTGCTGAAAGTGTGCGCTACCGTAAATAATAGCCGTTCGGTTGGACGGAGAGGAGAATCGAGGTCATAAAAGGTCGGACTCTCAATCTCTTCCTCGTCGTATCGTTCAAGGGCATCCACGTCGATATTCCAAACTGATTTCAGCACACTCTTGACACTGGACACGTCCCCTTCACGACCCATCGCAGTTATTAAATTGCAAAACGTCGCTTCGTCCCCTTTCAGACCTTGCCTCACGAGTTCGTTAAATATGGTGAGCGCTTCCAACCGGATGGATTCTGGATTATTTGGTGCTCCTGGTGAGGCGACCATGTGACCGGCAAATCCTGACCGCCTGCGCTGTATCGATCGAAAATGCAGGTGCGTGGGAACGACTCTCAGCGTGTACCTCTCGTACCTTCCATATGTTCGGTTCCAGTTGAGCGCTTCCATGAAATAATTGTAGCATGCCACATCAGGCGTAACGTTGTTCTCGGGCATGGTCTTACGAAAGATATTCCTTGCCATGTCTGCGTTGCCACCGGCAGCTGCGCAGCGTAACAAGTGACGGTATACGTCAAGCGTGAGCGCATGGCCGCGTTCCTCCCGAAGAGTCACCAAGGCATCCAGTATCTGATAGAAGACGCTTGCGCGCTCCTCGAACGACCTTAGATACCGGAAACGTGGTTCGGTCTCGAGGGTCGGTTTGATATAGTGGTGGACTTCCCGGAAAGGAACAATGAAGTGGTCAGGTTTCAACGCGCATATGGCCTTGGAGAAAGCCTCGTCGTTAGCTGCTGCAACAAACAAGTCGCCAATCGACGGCGTAACGAGTCCAAAGATGATCCGTTCAGGGTTGTTGTCCTCCAACAGATCTTCTATAGAGACCAGTCTCCTGATAGCCTTCTTCGGAGCAGGTTGGGCATCGGTTGCTAATAGGTCTATCGATTCGCTTTTCGACGAATTCGAACGTGGTTCATCTTGCTCGTGGGGAAAGAAAGAGGAGTCGACTGCCACGGAGGGAAAGCCAAGCGTCGCAGCAGAATGCTGAGTACGCCGATGGCTTCTGGCCGGCCACTTTGTCTGAGTGTGCGCTGCAGAGCGAGCCTGGCGACGAACAATGTGAACGGTCAAATGAGGAATCCGACTCGATAGGGGATGTAGAGCGCCATCGATGCACCTCGAAAGAGGCACAAAGCCATGCATAAATGTGCGTGCACGCCGGGAATGGGTGACCTGCAAGAAAAAGCTGCTTGAACTGCCCCGGCAGCGTGGTCGATACCAGAAGATCAAGGGAGGGCTACCTAGGTACCGTACAAAAATTGTTCTAACTTACTGTGCCGAGTTGGAGGCAGCTAGGCCTAAGGAGTGGAGACGAGAACCCACACGTGAGCAGCTCTAAATAGGTACAGGTAGGTACCGCAGATTTTCCTCTTGGCCCCAGCATTGCGGCAGCCCATGGCGTTGACCTGCCAAGCCCAATCCGCCGCAACGAAGTCGGCCGCAGTGGAAGCCCGACCAACAGGTGCCAGTCACGAATCAGAGGAAATCTGATGATCTGAACACGACACAGTATCACGCCATTTGCACCTCGCTCGACCTTGAACATGACGGACACTGCGGATGAGACAGGCACAGCAGTTGCAGAGCCTCTCGACTTGGTTCGGTTGTCCCTCGACGAAATTGTCTTTGTCCGACTTCGGGGTGATCGCGAGCTCAAGGGAAGGTTACATGTACGGGGTTTCGACTACGAGAGACAACGGGAAACAGGCTGATTTCTTGCTAGGCATACGACAGTCATTGCAATCTTGTCCTCGGCGAGGTGGAAGAAACGATCTACACAATTGAGGAAGAAGAAGACGGAGAGGAAACTGTCAAGGTCGGTTATGGAAGCACTACACGGTGGATTGGAATCTGACAGGAAGCAGACGACGAAAAAACAGTCAGATATGCTGTTCGTCAGAGGCAAGTCGCGGGTTTGGTGCCTACTAACATCCGCTAACAATATCCCAGGAGACTCCGTCGTTCTCATTTCGCCGCAACCCGGATCATGATTTTGAGTCCTATAACGCTTCCCAAGCGGCCAACAGACTACAACATGCGCAACACAAATGTCTTGACCGAGAGAATGACATCGCAGTTGCACAAGCCAGACAACGCGCAGCCAGGGCGTTGATGATGAGACGCTTGTACTGCGGCAGAGAAAGGAGCCTGAGTCATTTGAGGACATTCGCCCACTGGTCATCCCAGTCATGACAACAGAAGGCAGGTTGAGAACATTTCGCGTGGTCTGATGAATCATATGGGATGACCACTGGTGAACCATAAAGAGGCGCATGCGGCAATCCGATGACAAAAAAGGCCGGGTCGTGCAAGGCTCGCCCAAACCCAGGCGGGAATAGGTGGATTTCTGGGTGACCACAAGCTGCAACCGTGAGGGGCACAGCGGGCCAGATTGAGTCAGGCGAACAAGGCTTCCCCGCTATGCTAGACAGTCATGACTCCAACGATGTGATATCTGACCTTGAATATATGGCACGATCTGCGCCACTCCTCGCCTTCAACCTAGATTAATCTATCCTTACGAGACGTGAACATGGAGAGCCTATAGCAACAAACACCTCTGTCCTCCTGTAACCTCTTCCCCGAAAATGATAACTCGGATACCTTAATGAGCGCGGGGGCGAACTTCCTTTCTACAATCAACATCGACAACATTCTTCAGATCGTCAATTGCTCTCGATAGAACGGGCTCTTAATGGGCACTCGCATCAAACAAACGCTGCAAGAGCGGCGCAAGGGGGAGTTGGTACGGACGCCTGTGAATGCGTCCTGCAATATCTGACAAGGTATCCGCAGGCTCTCTCGGACTTCGCAGACTACGTCGAAAAACAGCAGGCGAAGACTCGGTCGAAGCAACATGATGCCGTCGGTAGCGACAGTGGCTACTCGACAGGTGATCGTTCCTCAATCGCCGAAGATCACGCAGAGCTCGAAATCCTCGATCAATTAGATCTCTCCGATAGCCCAAGTCAGGTGAAGTTGAAAGAATGGCTACTAGACACATCAGAGGGTGCGCCGGAGACGCTGCATCAACTGTCCGGACTAGTCCAGGCAAGGATCGACGAAGGCCATGGTGAAACACTATTTGACCTGGGCCTTGAGGATAGTGGCGAGTCAATGGGTTTCTCGAAAGAGTCATGGGACCTCGCATTAACAAGGATTACCGAAGCGGCAAGCTTACTGAAGGCCGATGTCAGAGTACTCTTGACTTTCAATGTTGGAGGAGCAGAGGAAGCACAATCGAAGAAGGCCAAGGACACGTCAAGCCATGGCAAGCTCCTCATACGGCAGACCCCAGCCACGGCTGAGGAAGTCATTGAGACTCGGATTGCTGTGGTGGGAAACGTTGATGCTGGGAAGTCTACCATGTTGGGAGTCCTGGTGAAGGGGAACCTTGATGATGGTCGTGGCAAGGCTCGAGTCAACCTGTTCCGACATAAGCACGAGATCGAATCTGGTCGAACCTCATCTGTCGGAATGGAAATCATGGGCTTTGATACTCGTGGAGAAGTCGTCACATCCAGTGTACCAGGTCGCAAGTTGACCTGGGGAGAGATTGGCACACGGTCAGCGAAGGTCATCTCGTTCACAGATCTTGCGGGGCACGAGAGATATCTCCGTACTACCGTCTTTGGACTACTGTCTTCTGCGCCAAATTATTGTCTACTGATGGTCGCGGCCAACAACGGCCTGATAGGCATGTCCAAGGAGCATCTCGGTATTGCTCTTGCATTGAACGTGCCTGTCATGGTTGTCATCACCAAGATCGACATTTGTCCTCCACAGATTCTCGAGCAAACGATATCTCAACTTACGAAGATTCTCAAGTCTCCTGGTGCGCGGAAGATTCCGATATTTATCAAGACACATGAAGAGACTGTCATGACAGCGACCCAATTCGTCTCTCAACGGATATGCCCGATCTTCCAAGTGTCAAACGTGACCGGCGAGTCCCTGGATCTGGTTCGGACTTTCCTGAATATCTTACCACACCATGGCCACTACGACAGTGAAGCGCCTTTCGAGTTCCACATTAGTGACACCTTCTCGGTACCGTTTGTCGGGACAGTTGTGTCTGGGGTGGTCAAGTCTGGAGTTATTCATGCCGGAGATACGGTGCTCGTCGGTCCAGATTCGTTAGGCCAGTTTCAGACGACCAGCATACGAACCATTGAGCGCAAGCGGATACAGGTTCCTGTGTGCAGCGCGGGTCAGTCTGCTTCATTTGCACTGAAGCGTGTTCGACGGAAGGAGGTGCGCAAGGGTATGGTGGTGTTGCCCAAACTGGACACCGCACCAAAGGTGTACAGAGAGTTTGTGGCTGAAGTGCTCATACTGTCCCACGCGACCACTATCCGTCCAAGATATCAGGCGATGCTCCATGTTGGCCCTGTTAGCCAGACCTGTGCTATCATCGACATCGACCGAGAGTACATTCGAACAGGAGATCGTGCTACCGTGGCATTCCGCTTTGTCCAACGACCAGAATTCCTTTCGGTGGGTGAGAGGATACTATTTCGCGAAGGCAGAACGAAGGGATTAGGAATCGTCAAGTCCTTGGGCTATGAGGAGGGTTCCTTGGGCAACTACGCTGCAACACAGACCGCTGAAGACGGCGACGAGGCCAAAGACAAGCAGAAGGCTGAAGAGAAGGCGCCGACAGTCAAGACTCAGACCGCAAATGCAGCGAACGGGAAAGCCAAATAGGTAGACTGTCGGCAACATCTAGCTGGAGCTTAGGGAGTTGTAGGAAGCTGCCATTGCTGACTATTTTGCAAGACACGGCGCACACATCTTAGCTGAAACGGGAATTTTAATCTCAACTTGTATATCAGACGTGGACGGATCGACATCTGTCCCTCATTATCCCATCGCGCCCTTATCCGATGCCCCTGACATGAGGCTAGGGAGGCCTGTGAGATCCGGCAGCAAGCCAAAGGCTTGTAGCCAACCATTGCCCCCACGCGGCTCCACATCCCCCAGCCTTGTAAGCTTATTCCGCCGCCATGGCCATTATTTCCCGGCAGCTTCCAACTACGGGGATAACTCAATATGGACATGCAGCATGTCTGGACCGCGACGACGCACCACGCAAAGAAACGTTAATAGTGCTATTCCGGAGGAAAAGCATCCCTCACGGCCGGCAGGCGATATGGAGATCTCATCCATTCTTGCCGCGCTGCGGCGCCAACCCGTATGGATTGTACTGGCCGTTTCGAGCGGTGCATGTGCGGCGTTCAATGGCGTCTTCGCGAAATTGTACGTTGTCCCCCAGAGCTTGGGAGCTGAGACTGACAATGCGTGCTAGAACCACCACAGCCCTCACGTCGACGCTGTCCTCACATATCGCTACATTCTTCTCGCTAAGCCCTTCGAATACGGTGATTGAGTTCCTTGTGCGCGGGACGTTCTTCCTGCTCAATCTCGCCTTCAATGCGGCCATGTGGGCTTTGTTTACGGCGGCGTTGACTCGAGCGGACAGCACGACGCGAGTCAGCATTGTGAATGTCAGTGCGAATTTCATGATCACTGCAATTTTGGGCTGGATGATTTTCAATGAGAAGTTGAATGGGATGTGGTGGGGTGGGGCTGCGCTATTGGCGGCTGGAAATGTCGTTATTGGGAGAAGAGAGGAGGGACAAAAGCCTGGTGGGACTGTCGGGTTGGATGAGACCGTGCAAGAGGCGGAGGGCTTACTGAGATCGGACGAGGTCGAGCTTGAGGGTGCGACTGGGGAAGTGAGAGACCGGCATAGTGAAGAGCACAACAGGCTGAGAAGGGGAGAGGAGGCGGATGATCCGATATGATGGTCCATACTTGGGGCAGTTTTGTATACGGATGATGATCCATGCCAACAGGAAGTTTTGGACTACGAGAATTGCGGCAAGCTATGTGGTTCAGAGGTCTGCCTTCCGCACCCATGGAGAAGATACTGCATGCTATCCTTGGAGCACAACACCATCGGCCAAGATGCGCAAGTATTGAAAGACTATTGCTGCCGCAAAATGACACAGATCCTTCCTCTACGAGCAGTTCTGGAGAGTCTTCCATGCGGTGAAGTGGTATAAAGCAGTTCGTCCCCGTCCACGACCAAAACATCTGTGTATCATCTCTCTCGTGGATCGATGGGGCGGTCCGGCTTGTGCTTGTCTACCACATGACTGGAGACACGCAGAGACGCCGCGGGCTCGGTACAGTTAGATTCTGATTCTGATTCTGATGCTGACTGATAGCGGGCCATACTGTCATGGCCAATCTTTTTCCATCCCTCAGTCCTGCGGCTTTCCAGATGCGATGGCGGCTAGGACCTGGATATTCCTTCGACCAAATTGTCAAATATATAGCCGCGGGGTAGTCTGGACTCCAGTTGTCACAGCCGCGCTCTTGCCCTTGAGCGAGGTGTGCACTCATGGTGGTGCATGTGGACCCATTGACAAGAACGTAATGAGATCTCAAATGGCCGGCTTCGTTCATTTGCCGACGTGGAGGGCTACCATCTACAAGTTCATATAGTCACGGTCAGCAGCGCAGTAATAGCCTAAGTACAACGTAGTGGACAAAAAGTGGTCTGTCACTTGGTGACTGGGGCGGCCTTCAAATGAGGGTGGACAAATACAGAAGAAATGCCGTCCGTCGGAAGCAGGCCCTCCCCGAAAGTTCTTTTCCCAAATTCCTTCGTCAACTGCATAGAAAAATGCTCTTTCCTCCCTAACCATTTTTCATCAACCATCACATCACGAAGCAAGCGAGCGAGCGTGCACTCATTGTATTGTTCGACTGAGGTGAGTCAGGAGCAGACGATCAGTGCACACTCGACCTCTGGATAAGATCATGCTAAACGAACTTGCACGCGCCAATGGAACTATGTACAGGGGATATTGAGCCTCGGTATTTGGACAATGGTGTAAATGACCTTCTCTCACACTTGAGCATCGACTGCCATTCAACCTTGCATGAAACTGCCTTGCGAAGCTGATCCCTACATGGGCAGACAAATAACACAGGTGCGCACCATCTTAGTGGGCCAATCCGGTTGCTCAGCCTCATGGCCGTTTGGAGAAGAGGTTTTAAACCCCGTTGTGTTCACTATCCTGGACTGAACCGTTGCATACCCTCATGCAAGGCCTCCCACAGACACTGGAGCTCTGTTACAGGTGATCGGGTGCTTCTCTCATTGGCTTGTGTCGGACTCAGTCTCGCCAGAAGATCATTGAAGCACATTGCAATGCACAACAACTGAATGGGCGGCGACACCTCGCTTCTCAGGTACCCTGTTCTGGCAAAGTGGCAAGCGGTAGGGCGACTATGATGTGTTTGTCGGCCTAAGCCTCCAAAATGGTTAAAGTAATACTGGTGAGTGCTCCCAGAAACACTTCTTTGATAGATAGGAGTCGGTTCGCAAATGCGATTCACCAAGCATATCTATCGACTCCCCCAAGTAGTTGAGGCCAGTGCTAGCTTGTCGTTCTCTTCGTTGCTCTCAGTACCTACGCAAAGGTCGATGGAGGGACGACTTTGAGTCACGCTAAATCAGGAGAGGTCATTGCTCGCCGAAGGACACCGCAGACAGCGCTGAACATGGAACGCAAGTATATGACATTATCGAATCATGGCGAGAATGAGGAGTCTCCTCGCACCTCATTACAGAGTGAAATCCTCCTTTCGCAACAACTCGAGCAAGAACTTGCAGAAGGTATGTCCCAGTCGCTCCTGCATCATGGGACTCTCGAATTGACAATAATGACCTACGCAGAATATAGGCCAATCAGCCCTTTGACTCCTACAAACGTACTTCCAAAACGCAAACCTATCGCAAACGCTTCTCGTCACGAGAACTCCGCATTGATCCCGACGGAGTCTGCATCGGGAGGCATTGAAGTCTCCTCTGAAATCCAGAACATCTCAAGAACGCCGAAAAACATGCATCGAGAAACCGCACTCGACCTGTACGTGAACGTATCGGAATATATGCGTTGGTCATCGCAACAATTTCGACCATATGTCTCCTGGCTGCGTTGATGTTCCTGGCATGGATGTGGTTCGGAGATCGTTCCTCATCCACCTGGCGTCATATTATGCTGAACGACTTCGCGAAACAAGCTGTGACCATTTCCGCACTTGTTCTCCGGACCGCCATTGCATGTTTGGGTGGTGTTGCGACTGCCATGATAGCATCCATCTCGATCGAGCACCATGGACTACCTTTGAAGGACGTGGCTCAGGTGTCCATTGCGCGCTTCAGTAACTCTGGTCCTGACGCATTCTGGAGATCGATGCTGTTTCGGAATACCTTCATTGAGATGCCTTTTCGCCTGCTGCTTATTCTAGTGTTTCTGACCACCTTGGGCTCTCAGTTCACGTCAACTATACTTCTTTCAGACCTCGGACAAGGCACAGTCATCACTCCATCAACCACGTCGACCAACACTTCAGGCTTTTCCTACGCAGACGCCGAATACGACGCGCATACGATCGAAGTTGAGAATGCAAACTCCCCATTCTATACAACTCCTAACTACTGGACCACTGACCCTACGGTATTTCAATCTTTCGCAGAATATTCCGAGGCAGGCTATACGTCCGATGGCCTTGACGACACTGGCCTGACACTCCGAGCATTCCTTCCATTTGCCGACGCGACTGCCAGACAGTCGGTTCGAGAATTCCAAGGTTTGGCCACAGTCTTTGACACACGCATCGTGTGCACTCGTCCGCAGATGAGCAGGTTAAAGATGGCGATGGTCGACAACGACATAACTGGCTACACAGCGGTCTCTATGACGGGCAATCTCACCACTAATGCTTCCTTACCGGGTTTAGCAGCCACCCAGCCTGTTGTGTCGTTCGAGTGCCCGTTAGCTGCGCCATTTGTAAATGACTCCAATTTATCCGCAAAGAATCCCGGTACTTACTGGTCAGTATGTCCGCTGAACACCTCCGCCGGAGGTCTCCCGTCTGTCCTCGACCCAATGAACGATGCTGGGATGGAATTGAGCTACACTGAGAGCGATTTCGGCAGTGTCGGTCAACATGGGAAGCTTCTTAGTAGAGGAGGTTTCTGGCAAGCTAAAGATGTGTCGAAAAACTACTACTGGATCGTTGACATCGGAAATGCATATCTGGTACACAATGGTGCAGCGGTTGGCGGTGGAATCCTCAAAAATAGTGGTGGTGCCTACTGGCTATCTACGCCGTCTGCAGGAGCATGGGCCGATATTGATTATCAGGGGGCAGCCGACGGAGCTGATGATCCTGTGGAACTCGACCCAACATGCTCAGTCGACGAATGCTGGAAAACAAGTTTCCGCATGTCCCTTTGTTATGACGCCTTGTAAGTTGAATCAAGATTGTCGCGCCGTGCAAACATGCTTACATACCACGGCTAGGCCTGTGCCGGTCGACTACGACTCTATTCAAGAATTCAATATCACAGCGTCCGCAGCGACACCGCGCACCGAGCCCTCTCTACAATACAACCGTAGAAACCTGCTTTTCCCCACTGACTCGATCAGCACACAACTTGGTGCGACAGCTTCCAAGACGTCCCTTAGCGCCCGCGGCGTTTTGAATCTGACGCCTGCTCAAGATATCCTGGCCGGGGTCGCTCGCCAGCGCAAGTTCTGGCAGAGACAGATGCACCAAGCGAATCCCAACTACACAGAGCCAAACCCCAACGACTTGAAAGACCTATTCCACAGCACGACATACTCGTGGATCACGCCGATGGTCTTCTACTCACTACTACAGCCGCTGGCCATGTGCGCAGGGTGCGCGGGGGAGTTGTCGAATTTCATGCAAGGTTCCACGGTCACTTCGACGCTGTTCACCGACACGATAAGCGCCACCAATTCTCCAGCGCTGGCTCTTCAGGCTGTTCTGACCACGATGTTGCGTCAGGCGTACTATTCGTTTCTGCCGACATTCGACGCAGAATCCAATGTCACAGTCTCAAGTTTCCAGCCCGCGCAGATCCCGGTGCGGACGAGAGGTTTCTGGGCGGTGCTGGGAATCACTGTTGCGCATTTCGTGCTTTGTCTTGTTGCACTCGTCGGGTTCATTTCATTTACTCATGTGAGTTCTTTGAAGAATGCGTGGCAGGTCATGGCGGATATCTCGGAGAGTCCGGAGACTGTGGCAATCCTGCGCAACGTTGGGGGGTAAGACTGATGGGCAGGTCGCCGAGAGCATCGAGAAGGACGAGTCGCTGAGACACAGACGGTTCCGGGTGCGTGGAAGGACTGATGCCACGAATTGACGAGCAGCACCATCTGCAGCATCGTCGGTGCCGCACTATGAAGTGGCCCCTATGCACACTCGGCGTTAGAACGACTGGCACTAGGTAGCAGCCTGACAATACCACGACCTTGCCGGAAGTGATTTCCAAGTATGGCCACTCTGCAGTACAAGGCACGATGCTTCCCAGAAGGCTTCAGCCTTGACCGCCAGTACCTGCAAGACGCGCCGACTTCTCTATCGCTTGAAAATGATAGACAACGTGTGTCAAAGTCACATTCTGGATGACTACTGTACTGTGCTATAGCAAAATGTTACGGTACTGACAGTGTCAATCATCTCCCGTTCCAAATCCGTGAGGCAAGCACCCTGGACGTGATCCTGACCCTCCTCTGGCTTCCGACCCTAATCATCGCTTGCCACATACAACACATGCCACTAGGTCAGACAATGTCCCATAATCGCTATCCATATGCCAGTGCTGTCCAAATGTCAATTTGTAGGAATACTTGTCCAAGTGCGTCCTGTTTCCAGAGTAGGACTGTGACATGGCAACTTACCTTGCCAGATATGACCATGCTTGCTACGTTGGGAGTTGTGTGAGGAGAACGGAGTACTCCAGGAGCCTGGGCCCACTATGCTTTAAGCACCGAAGTTGCCTTTGTTTGGGACGACATCCTTGTTATTTATGAGGACGCCGGTCTTCTCTATTCTAGAGCATGGCTTTAGGCAATAAGTCTCGTTCGTCGATTCTCTGCGACCTAGGTCGTAGCATTGTGCGGAGGGGTGGCCAATGTGTTGTCCTCCCTCATTGCGTCCTTATCAACCTTGGCAGGTTCCGCGGAAGCATGAGCTTAACAATCAATAGGCCCGCAAGTCTGGAGAGATTATTTCCCACAGACATATATAAAGAGCTAACAATCCGCATATAGACGGTGGGAGTGGCGCTTTCTCAGGCAGAACACTCCCCTTACTGTCCCGCTGCGTATCCAAGGCTCACCATGGCGTCCCCTCCTATGAAAAGTTTCGTCTCATTCACCGAAGCATGGCACAACAGGCCTTACTCGGCCATCTCGCCCACAAGGCCGGAGGTTTCGGCAGCTGGGAAGAACGTCGTCATCACGGGCGGAGGAACGGGCATCGGACAGGCCGCTGCCATTGCCTTTGCCCAAGCCGGCGCCAAATCGGTTTCCATCATAGGGCGTCGGGTCGACCGCCTCCAGACCGCCGGGGCGGCAATCGCAAAAGCCAACCCTTCGACTCATGTGGTCCTGCAGACGGGCGACGTCGCCGATCGCACGTCCATCGAGGCCGCCCTGGGTGCCATTGTGGCGAAAATCGACGGCAAGATTGACATATTCCTCAACAACGCCGGTATTCTTCCAAAGGAGGGTACGGTCATCGACTACCCCGAGTCCGAGGTCCGGCGATCTTTCGAGATCAACCTCTTGGGCTCTTTCAACTCCCTACAGGCGTTTACCCCACTGGCGGCTCCCGGCGCAAAGCTCCTCAACACGGGATCTTCCATCGGTCACTGGTCTCCTCTTCCAGAAGTGCCAGGAGTGTGGGCTTACGCAGCCACAAAGGCAGCGGCATTGAAGATGATCGAGTATTATGCTTCCGAAAATCCGAAGGTCCACGTTGTAAACGTCCACCCAGGCATCGTCGGCACGGAGATCAACCCAAATATCCCCGTGGGCCCAGACACAGGTATGAGTTATTCCATTGTCCACGCCATCAAGACACTAACACACCGTACAGTGGAGTTGCCCGCACACTTTCTCGTGTGGATTGCGTCGGATGAAGCTGCATTTCTGAGGAACAAATTCGTCTGGGCGAATTGGGATGTGGAAGAACTCAAGGCTCGGGCGGAAGAGATCCAGACATCATCTCTTCTGAGGGTAGCTCTGAATGGCGTCGACATGTAGTTAGTACCATGTTGCTGTCTAACAAGCTGATAGATCTCGAGACAGTGAACCGGTGTCAGAGTCGTTTCAGCAATATTTTGCTTGCCTATCTTTTCTGCCCCAATGGTTGTACTGAGGAGAGGCCCAAAAATCTGACTGAGAAGGACAAATTGGTCACCGTGGCGCAAGCCAGAAACTTCCATGGGACTACTGCCACAAGAAAACAAAAGGTGACATCCTAAACATTAGCCATAGGCAGTAGTGCACAAGCATAACACAGGAGCTCCTCGCATGCGTCTCGTAGATCTTTCAGAGGCTCGTGCCCTGTTTGTTGTATCAGATCTTCCAAGAGGGAGATGGACAGATTCACCAGTGACAGGTCGTCTTCCACACTCGCATGGAATGGCTCAAACAGGATGTTGGCCGTCAAACATACGGATCCAGAGATATATGTGCACGCGGTCATCCTGGGAAAAGAGTGTTAGCTGCCATCTTGACATCAACGATACAAGCAGTTCTCTTACCAGATGAACGCCTGGTCTCTTCGTTCCACGCCCCAAAACAGCTGCATGAATCCACGAGCCTCGTCAACGAGTTTCTCCCAATCTTGCAATGACGGTGTAGGCAGGGGTGCTGGAATAATACGTCCTCGTTGCGTAATCGTTCTGCCAAAACTCTGTAGGCTCTGCATCCAGCGCGACGCCATGGCGTGGGCCCGGTAAACCTGAGTCCGACAGGCAAGATGGGTGGAGTAGAGGACCGCAAAGCTTCTGCACAGATTTGGCTGTCCAATTTGCAGCACAGAGCTGGGTCGGAACGGTGGCGGTATAGTTGAGATCCACTCGTCCAGCATATGGTTGAGACGAACCATGTCCTCGTCTCGCTGGTAGTTATCCATCGTCCCGGCACGCATTGCAACCATGAAGTCGTAGATCTCACCTTGGACCCGAGCAAGGCGTACGCGGCATCGAAGAAAGTTGAATGAGCCACCGTCGACACCGGTCACGTTTCCAGCTCCATCTTCGGGCTCGGCTGACGGCCACTCAAGGTGGATGTCGGCCTCGCGTTGCACAGGGGGCTGACTTGTGCGCAAGCTGATGTCTCTGTCGAGGAGGTATGCTATCCAAAAGACTCGGTCCCGTTCCAACACCTGGGAAGTGTCGAGGTGATTGGCTCTTCGAGTATGTAGCCCTAACTGGTGCGCCAGACGTAAAGCAATGGCGATCAGCATCGTCGCTGGTTTAAGATCTTGCGTGCCTTGAAAGAGCATGACCATTCCGACGAGGATCTGGACATTGAGAAGATCGGCGTCACCCATGATCACCTCAGAAAGTACCGTCTGGGCTTTATGTAGGTAGTACGCCGCGCTCTCACGCAGTGTCGCTTCGTCGCGACGACTGGCCAGCGCGAGAACCACGTTGATTGCCGCCCATGTTGGAGGCTGTCTTCGACCAGGATGTGCGTACCAATCGTTGATCGATTGCAGTAGCCGACCGGGATGGAACAGCGGAAGAACCGCGTTGAGTGTTGTCAGGTAAACTTCCGTCGCAGACAGGACTTCCTGAAGCGGTGGCAGTTCCATGCGTGCACCAGGGAGCTCTTGTTGGACCAAGTCGACCTGAACTTCATGGAGGCCGACCGAGGCAGCCGGAACGTCTGAAGCCTTGTCCCATCTCGGTACAAGACCTTGAAGCTCGTCGATCCTCTGTGAAGCCCGGCGAAGACTTGATTCGAGACGCTCTACCTGCAATCGCAGAGCTCCAATGTCTTCGCCCGACTCCCGATGCCTAGCCCGCGCTTTGCGGCTTGCAGCTCCAAAAGTACAGGTCGAGTCATGCAATACACAATTAGTGCACCGGGGCTTTTGTGCGTCGCATTTGATCCTCCTGCGATAGCAAAGGTCGCACGCCTGGTCGGGATTATTGTTAGCCCTTGGGTATAGCAAGCGCGGTGGCAGTCAAGACAGGGATTGCAGTAAGACGAACTTTTCGAGCATTGTGTTGTGGCATTTCAGCTGTGCAGTCGAGTCCCCGGCCGCTACAATTCGGCGCGAGGGCAAGACAAGGCTGGCTATGTGGCTGGCTCTTCTTCCGGGGAAGCAAGGCTGACAAATGTTTGTCTCAGTTCTCAGACAGGTATGGCAGGATTGGCGAGCCAATCAAAAAATTCAGCAGAATTTCTTGCCAAACGAGTCTGAGCTCCAATACGTTAAAACCCCTGTTCTTAGCGCTTACTAGCGCTTACTTGGCAATACTCTCCCAAAAGTTTTTGATATCGGTATAGAAACTTGTAATATTGCTCTAACTATCCCTTAACGTACTCGATTTTATTAGTAATTTCGGGAGTGCCGAGCTCTTCTTAAATACTTTATACCTCGATTTAAAACTACAGTACGAGAATTTTTTCTTATATACTACGACCTTTAGGAAATCGTAATTTTCAAAAAAATCTTAGTTTTTTAGAGATATATAGCTACTCTTTAAGTATTTTTATTAACGCTTTTAATATTATATAAATATATATATAATATATATAATATTTAAAATCCGAGCTAAATCGAGCCTAAAAC